>NC_047164.1:9711039-11018539 GCF_009819705.1 Hippoglossus hippoglossus
ACAGGTGCGGCCTAACACCCACTGATGAAAGCCGCCGGTAATCATGGGAACTGTGGTGCAGATAGAGGTCCCTCGACAGGCCGCTCCTGACAGCTGGCCAATCATCTCTGCTGAAAACATTTCCCCTGATGACATCATCGGACCTCAACTGTGGAGTGGCCTGCCAGGCTGCAGCCCGAGGAAGTCGGGAATTTAAAGTCTCTCATCAGTAACATGCTGTAAAATGTGTCTTTACGTCTGAGTTTCAAGGTGGAAATGGAAGATTTCTTGAAATATATGCATGCTCAAATAGAATTGTCTGCTAGCATATCAATATTATCAGCATCTCATTTAAAATACATCTACAATACAATAAACACATTATACACACTCATCATTTTCATTAAGTATTTTTAACACTTTCCCAATCAAATGGTCTAAATGTTATGGAAAATGTTGCTTTATTAAAAACCTAAAGATATACCATTTACAATGATGTATAAGAAAGGCATCAAGAGTGACTTAGTGTTGCACATTTAATCAATTTATCGACAGATCATTTAATCTCTCTTTGTTTCTCCTCTGATTTTCCAGAGTTGAAACTTTTGATCGAACCAGTGAAACCTGTTGATGCTTGTATTTTATTTAATTTTAATATTATGATTAGCCAGAAAATTTTGAATTTCTCTCAATATATTTTTTTGCTTGTGATCCATCAAAATGAAGCAACATCTGCTGGATACGAAAATGTCAACATCACATTGGCATAATTATTGGGACAAAACTGTTTAAAATAATCGCTTTTATGAAATTTTAAAAAGGCCTAGAGTAAGTACCAAATAGCTCAGAGAAAGTGTTTGGTCAAAAAAACTAAATTTGTTTAAAATGTTGACGTAAACGTCGACTTTCTGACCTGTGGGAGTTTCCTGTTTCCCAGGGGTGATGGTTATCAGCTCAGAGAGGCAGGTGAGCACTTGTGATAAGATGCTGACAACTTGTCTAACGATTCCCAGCTCACCAGGGACGCAGGAAACCGACCTTAACAGTTTATCACCTCATTAGTCCACTATTTTTACATCTGACTGTTACCAGGTTTTTTTTTTTTTATGACTGCTGGTGCTGTGGGTGTGGATTCACAGAAACTAAGAGCTCCCAGCCACAGAAAGCTATCTCTGTTTCATGGACTACAAGCCCACTCCTCAGTGGTTTGGTGTGTTGCTAATGTGAGGTGACAGGTAAAACTTCTCCTCCATAACCAGCGCCCACAGCTGAGATTCCCTGTGTGAGCATGTGTGTGTGTGTGTGTTAGTGGCGCTGCAGCGGTGCAGCCAGCAGCGTGTCCAGGCAGTAATCGGGTCGTAAACTCCATCAGGTTCTGTTTTCTCTGGAAGACTTTGGATGGATGGAGAGGAAGGAGGAGTGTGGGCGACAAGGAAGGAGGCAGTAAAACTCTGGTTAGCCCTGTCAGCTCTCCTTCAATCAACAGCGAGACGGAGGGAAGGGGGGGGGGGCCCGAGGAAAGCCGGAGGAATGAGGAGAACACCAAAAGTGCAGGGGGAAGTCAAACAAGTTGGCAGAGAGCACGAGAGCAGCAGGACCAAAAAAAAAGGCTTCTTTGGTTTTTAAAAGTATTTGTAAAAAATGGTTTATGGAAGGTTACAGCCGTCTGCAGCGGCAGATGGTCAGAATTTGACACATGTGCCAATAAATAAAGATTATTAGACTGAGTGTGTGTGTGGTGGGGGAGCTTCTGTCCACCAGTCACAGCCCTGCATCATCTCACTCGTCACTTGTCTCCAGTTTGTCAGTAGCAGTGGACACATGTGGTGCAGGCAAACACCCACGCACACACACACACACACACACACACACACACACACACACACACACACACACACACACACACACACACACACACACACACAAACACACAATCCGGTGACTTCAGAGGGCATCTTTGGGTGTGTGTGTGTGTGTTGGACTGGGGTGTGTGTGTGGGTAAAGAGGTGGCCGATGATAGGTCGAGGCTGTGTGTGTGATGATGATGATGATAATGATGATGATACAGAGTAAATGGTCAACTCTGTCAGGTTAGGTACAACTGCTGTGATGAAAACACAATTTGATTTGAGTGAGACAGACAGACACACACACACACACACACACACACACACACACACACACACACACACAAACACACACACAGAGTTTGTGCAGTGGCCTGTGCAGTCATCCTTATAAATACTTATGCATTCACTTCCATTCATTACCGACAGCCTCACCAAAACCTTATCTCTAACTTTAACCATGACCTAAGAAATTATTTTCTGCCCCTTTAGGACCACGGTTTGGTGCCTTTCTGGTCTACTGGTCCCGAGAAGATTGGTGTTTATGCTGGAAAAGGTCCCAAAGAGGTTACAAAAACAAGTGCACACACTTACACACACACACACACACCTGGCCTGATACACCACAGGGTTTTCTGTTCTTCCGCTATCAGAGACACGTTCCAGCTGTTTTCATGTGGCACGTCTGTCCTTGTTGCAGGAGGACTAATTGTAACTCGACCCGGTAACGAAGCTTTTCTGAGCTTCCTGTTGTGACTCGCTGCTCCTGTCAGGGTTCAAACACGTCTCCCACACAGTGACCCGAACAACAGACACACAGTTTCAGCTCACATCAATGTCACATCAGTTAGAAACTATACTGCTATGCTTATGTATGTTTACTGCAAACAATTGAAAACGTGGTTGAAGTATTCTTTTTTACATATTTATTACAACTTCCATCTTATGTTCATTGTGGTTGTTTTAATGTGGTAATTTTCTACCTCCGATGGTAAAAGAACCTGAAGATATGAGAACATGACAGATTTGTTAAAAGAGGTCAGACGTTGCAAGACACAAAAATATATTATGAAATTTTGAATTATGAAAACATTAAATATCGACTTTCAGTTGCCAAACAATAGGTGTTGGGTGCCTGAAGCCAAATCATCTGGATCACCTCCTGGTGGCTGGCTGCAGTATAGGTCATGAACCCCAACTCCTCCATGTTAGTGGATAGGACATAGACCAAACAAAAAAGTTAAAGTACACGTCAAAATTATTTTCCATAAGGATGTTTTTCAGGTAGTTCTTATCACACTAACATATGTTCAAAGTGTTATAAGTTCTGTTTTAATAACTAAATTTGATCCTGTGTAAAATTGGGTGAAACATCATGATTTGAGAGTCGAGACTGACTTGGGATTGGTCAAACTAGTGTAATGGTGAGACCTCGATACTGTGGCTCCACACCGTGATCACCACTGTGCAGACTCTGGCTCCAAATGATGTCATCGGCACAAATGGCAGCACCTGTATCTGGGATAATTTGGCTTCTTCATTGTACAATGGGAGGACATAGAGGTGTGGCGTCCATCTTTATTTACAGTGTATGGTGTATAGCCACAAAGCACGCAGCCATGTTTTTGTAGACGTACTTTGAAATGTGTTCCATCCATGTCCCATCTTTGAATGGGCCCGAACAGATTAAGCTAAAGTGTAGAGTAGTGTAGTGTTGCTAAATATAGTCTCCGGTACGGTCATGTGCACTGATGGTGCAGATGCTGCTGCAGCTTTCCAGTATTCTCAGTTAACCCAGTTATGGTAATTACTGTACATCAGTTTCTCCAATCAATACGGTAATGATTTATTGCCTCCACCGAGGTCACAACATCTCCACCGCTGTCAGTTCATCTGTCAGCAGCTCGGCAGCATCTCACCAACATTGTTCTACCAGATCTGTTGGGCACAGACCACAAACCTCTGACCGAGGAGCAGTTGACCAGATGACTCTGGTGATCTGGGATCTCTGCCATCTATGAGTTTTGCTTTTTAGCCATGAGATTAATACAGAGCCAGAACAAATTCAAAATGTTATGGTTGCAGTTTGAAAAGATAAGATGAAAAAGCAGCACATCTATTCAACCACATGTATTTTTATATCTGCAGAGTTATATCAGTGTTGGCTGCGCTGACGGAGCGCTGGTAAATCCCTTGTTTTCACTCCTAACAGAAAACTTTGACTTTGAGAAGATGATTATATAATGAATGTGCTTGTGTGAATGATGTGATGCATTCACACATCTGAGCTGTCTTTTGGCAACCGCTGAAGGGAAGTTTATTTTCAAAGGTTTAGTCGCTGATTATTGAAGGCGATTATAAACATTCACAAATGTTGACATTTCAGTTCTCGTATCAAACGCCGTGTGATTCATTCTTTGTCAGAGGCATGTGAAAAGCAATTAAGTTCTTAATGAAATTCAATTTTCACATCTCCACTACTTTCCACCACTCTCCTCCTGTAATAGCATACGCTCATGCACAAACAAATGTACACACGCACGCACACACACACACACACACACACACACACACACACACACACACACACACACACACACACACACGCACAAACACTCCCTCATGAGATCTCACCGTCAGTGTTTGATGCTGTAAAGATTGTCAGGATGCGTTTTTGCCGGAAAGCCCATGGGCCTCATTTTCATTTCTCATCTTTAAGAACTGAGAGGTGCTTCACGTGTTAAACAAGGTGTGCGTGCTTGTGTGTGTGTGTGTGTGTGTGTGTGTGTGTGTGTGTGTGTGTGTGTGTGTGTGTGTGTGTGTGTGTGTGTGTGTGTGTGTGTGTGTGTGTGTGCGTGTGTGTGCTTGGCATCAACAGTTCAGAGAAGAAATAAGAGACTATCCAGTGCGGTATAGGATATAGACTGAAGTGGTAATGTATGTTTTACATAATGGGACTGATATGTGAAGTGTCTGCGGATAGAGGTGGAGGGAAGTTAATGTGGGTGAAGAAAGAGATGAGGGTGTCAGGGGAGATTTTAACATGAAACACAAATGTATGAGAGTAAAGTGAATTCAATGGACATTTTCCACATGACCCATTCATCCATTTGTCCTTAGAGGGTCGCAGGGGGATCTTGAGCCAGTCCCAGGTGGCATTGGACGAGGGGTGCAACCTAGAGCGTATCAGAGTATTGTAGGACACACCAAGAAAAAAAAAACTATTTACTGTCACATTCACACTCACCCCTACACCGACTTTAGCCTCCAATCAGCCTAACCTGCGTGTCTTTGGACTGTGGGTGGGAGCAACCGGGAACCTGCAAGTAACAGTGTTCACCATCAGGAAGCCCCCTGTGACCCAGAAGCATTAATTCATAGAGGATGTCCAGCTATTGTTTTTCTCGACGCCCTCCCAGTCAATGAATAGCTATTTTAGGCGGGAGGCAACAAAAATGTGAATGTCTGTCCTCTTAAAGTAAACTACAGTGCACAACAGATATCTAGGGTTGATAGTCAAAGTCATTTTAGGAAGTTTGTAGACACAAAAACCTAATGTCCATACAAATATGTTTTAAAATAATCTTGTATTTGTATTTCTGAGGAAAAGGCAGATAGAGGATGTGGTAAGAAGTGATGAGTAATGTAACGATTAGACTTAAAGGTTAAAATTTCCTACGACTAAATATGTAAACAAAATTTGTTCTATTCATGAATATCTGTCCGTGTATGTGTTTTTTTTCTTATTATTTGTTATAATTATTATTTTATTATCCTTATATCTAACATTTATCAATGACTTTTGTCAGAAAGAGAGTTAACTGTGAGTTTGACTGAGTGCAAACATTTGTAAATCTACGTCACTGTGATACAATGTTCAACATAAAAGCCTCATTTAGCTTGATGGACAAAGTTATTGGGTTCTACTGACTGTGCATGAAAACACACTCTCACAAACACACACACACATGAACACACAGTGACACGCACACAAAATCTAGCGTTTAAGCACTACATGCTGTAGTAATTTACAGTGTTGTGTTAACCTCAACTTAACTGTGTACACTAACCACAACTACAACACAGTAAAACAGTGCTGCCACATGCTGGGTGTGTGTGTGTGTGTGTGTGTGTGTGTGTGTGTGTGCGCGTGTGTGTGTATGTAGGGTATAAGACAATTTCAGCTTAGCATCACTTTTGTAAACTGACTTCCTAATGAAGAGTTAAGATTTAAGGTCTAATTGCAGCAGAATGGTCTAGACAATCTGGTATTTACGTGTGTGTGTGTGTGTGTGTGTCCGTTGCGCTGCTCTAATTGAGCAGCAGTTGCTTGTAATGACTGTGATGTTTATCAGGGTGGCGAGGTCAGGTATGATAACGATCCGGGTTGCCAGGTTTGGTCTCGGAGTTGCAGGACATGGTCTTATCTGGGGCCCGCACTTATTATGAAGCCTGTAATGAGTGACAATAAGCATTTAATGAAGAGAGGGAGGGGCGGCTCTGTTTTCTGCTTCATTCCCACAGAGCTGAAAGTCTTTTATTTGTTGCTCTTCAGGCTTGAGTGTGTTTCACTTTATTTATCAAGCAGTTTACTGGTAGAAGTAAATGAGGTTTGAGCAACTTTTGGGATTTAAATATTTATCCAAGAATCCTTCTTTGACTTTGACACTTCAGATGACTGCATTCTATGAAGTGGTGGGAAAAAATGCTCAAACTGCACAGCCAAATCACTTTCAATAGATTTTTTAATGTTTTACTTGTGCTGATCTTTGGTGGGGAAAAAAAGTCAAAATCTATTGTTGCTTATTGGCTGAGCACATTTGAGTTTCAACTTATAAGGCTCTCGTATTTTACAAAAATCTAGTTCAAACTAATTTAAAATGCAATTCGTTCTAACGTATTCAACTGAGAATGTAACGACAAACGTGTCAGACACAATTGAATAATTTATCAAATTTCCAATTAAATATGACAGCCCTAAAACTAAATTTACTAATTGTTACCTTGGCCAAAGAAGGATATCTTTTCATCTGCATTTGTTTGTCTGTTTGTTTGTTTATGCGGCAGGATTATGCCATTTCCTGGAAATTTTGAGGAGGGGTGTGGCATGACACAAGGGACAGCCCATTAAATTTTGGAGTGGAGCCGAATAAAGGGGCCGAGCCAGGATTCTTTTTTACTTTCTTTCTTTTTAGTTTTTTCTGTCCGGCTTTATTAATTGATGTGTGTATGTGTGTTTTGTTTGTAGCATTTATGTGGTTTTGCTTGCTTTACATATGTACTTCTGTGCCATCCATGTGCTTTATGCCTTTGCCTTTGTCTTCATATCTCCCACAGTTATGTCATAGGTTCATTAACTATTTAAGCTAAGTGTCTGTGAGGTTGATAAGAGAAAAATATAAAATCATAAAAGGTTAATAAAAATCCATGTTGACTCTCGTACATGTTCTTCACTTCATAAAGCAAACTGGCCTCAGACTCACAGTCTGACCTTTGACCTTTCTTCTTCCAGTATTCTGCTAAGTGCAAACATACCACATCCACAGACACATAGAAGCTTAAACACAGTGGTCTAATGGTTTCCATAAAGTGTTCATCAGTCTGTGGCCTGGAGGGAATGACTGGTAGGTCGTACTGTTGAACGTGTAGAGCGGCTCGGGGCTAAGATCAGGTCCTGGGCAAAGCTTGGGGGCAGCTGCAGCTGCTCATTTGTGGCCACCCAGGACAAGTGCGCGTGTGTGTGAGTGAGTGTGTGTGGGTCTGTGCTTGTGTGTGTGTGTGTGTGTGTGTGTGTGTGTGTGTGTGTGTGTGTGTGTGTGTGTGTGTGTGTGTGTGTGTGTGTGTGTGTGTACTGAGTGAGAAAGCAGGACAGATGCAGAGGTCTATTCATAGTGCACAGAGCCTGATATCTCTTTCCTGCTCTGAAAACTGTCATCTCTCCATCATTCTGACATATTTCTGTCAGTTCTGCCGTCATCGTTCCTTTAAACCTTTGCCAACAATCCCATCATCCGACCAGAGGGAGGACTTAACACACCTGAGAAAAGGGGAGAGGATCGGAGATATATAATTCTCATATCAAGGTTTAAAGCAGCATTAAATTATTTCTCGGCCACTTTAGGGCAGTGGAAAATTGACATTGTTGTTTTTATACGGGGAGCAAACGGGGGCAATTAACACATGTAGACATCTTCACCTGAAAAATGTCCAATATTAACTCTTCTCTTGCAATTCATGGTATCAAAAAAGGAAAATAGCTTAACTTGTATAATGCACTCGGATGTGCTAACTCTGTGAACTTGGTATACTAAGTCTCCAAAGACTGAGTAATCAACGACGACCGAGCCAAAATGAGACGGTCTGGTCTACTGAGGATTTCTCGTGTCACCAGCTTGCCCCAATATTACCATTTCATCTTAATCTTCGTAACCAGATTGCAATGGATCCTGGGATAGGTTGGCCTGAGAAGGATCCACCCGTTGGATCCTTCATCGCTCAGGAATGGAAGGACGCTTTTGTTGGCCACATCTGAAGGAGCCTTTGAAATGAGACAGCCTTGATGCACCATTGCAACGCAGACGGTCTTCAAGTGCAACCTGCGAAGGATGCGGCTTCTGAATTTGGACACTGCTAATGTCTGGCTGTTGTTTGGTGCTGCCCTCTAGTGGGAACAATGCTCACAAGACAGTTAAGTTAAGGGCCGACACTTGACAGCAACCTTTTACTCACACGTATTTGTTTGCCCCACTGATAAATTAAAATCACTGAAAGCATTATTTCATCAACAAACTGATTTCACTCCCTCCTCAGTTTTCACTCTTTAACCTTTCGTGGCCAAAACAAAAGAAATCACACCACCACACTCGTCTCTCCTGACATCCCTCTTTATCCAAACAAGGGAGGTTGACTCACCACCAAACTTGGGAAAGTACTCGTCCCCCCATCTGTCGTCCCATGCTGCATTTTGAAGGCCCTCAGGGGAAATTTGCCCTTGAACACTGACAAGAGAGCAGCCTCTCTGCATGGTATCCCAGCACCATTAACCATCGCTGGGATGTTACAAAACTGGGCCCATGTCCGTTGTGCCGGTTACAGCTGGTTGCATCAGGAATCTGTTCTCTAAACACACAACATGTGATTTAGTGTTGGACAGTATTTATAGATACTCTCCTCCTGTCTATTTATTTACCTTTCTATCTTTCTATCTATCTCTCTATATCTCTATCTATCTATCTATCTATCTATCTATCTATCTATCTATCTATCTATCTATCTATCTATCTATCTATCTATCTATCTATCTATCTATCTATCTATCTATCTATCCATCTATCCTTGTTTAAACTGGAGTGCACACATGCGCCTGCCACTCTTGCTCATCTTCCTGCAGCTATCGCTTTCTCTGTGGTGTACAGGTCCACAACTGCTAACACACTCATTAGCCTAAACACACTCGCGCACAAAATAAATAAATAAATGTAAAATACACACACACACACACAAACAGGCCGCAACCTGCCCAGCAGATACACATTTAACCATGATGCCTCGGGGGACAGCCAGAAGGTAGCCAGAGGGTAGAGAGCCGAGAGAAAAAGAGATGGAAGGAAGAAAGAAAAGTGCAAACATCTGAGGTCACATTCCTCCTGGTGCGGCGAGCTTCCATCTTTGATTAAAATCGATTTAAGTTTTGTAAGTGAAATGATTAGTGTTAAAGTTAAATGTGTGCATATATTTGTGGATCAGCGTGGTGCGTGCCCCCCCACAGTATCTCGGCTTCATGACTCTGACAGACAGTCCTCTTGTTAATGTGAGCCACATTCTTCCACACTTATGAATATGTATGCGAGTGGATGGAATCTGCTACGAGCAGACCACATAGAGCCCCTGACGCACACATGCACACACACACACACACACACCTGAATAACAGAGAATGTTAAGAGATGCACATCAACACCCTTCTGTAGCTGTTCAAACAGACTTAACCACCGTTAAATGAACTCGCCGAGATTTTCAGAGACTGAGAAAAGAAACCGGAATGATTCACATGTCTCTTGAAGCTCCTTTGCTCCTGCACTCCATGCTGTCACTATTAGCTCCTGCATGGAGAGAGACAGCAGCAACTTATCCAAACTGCTCACTAACAGTCATTTATATGTCTGTAAATAATAATGTTTTTACATCAAATTCTGCATCTTTCAGTTAGATGCTGAGCCTCATAGGCCTTCTATAAATGTTTGCTCTTGTCTTCTTGAAATACATTAAAGGAGACATATGACGCTTTTTAAGTTTTTCTTTCCTCGAATGTGTAAATACTGTTTATGTATTTATCTTTATTATTTTATTTATGTGTGTAAGTTCTGCAAAGTTAAAAAGCCCAAAGTCCAAAGTAAAGGGAGCTACTCCCCCCCCACAGAAAACTCTTCTCCTGAAATGCCTCCTCAGTAGAGTGGTACTTCTGCATTATTGTGATGTCATGTGACGTGATGATGGCCCAAATTTGCATGATGCACACCGAGCAACTAGTCTGGCACGCCCCCTAACAAAGCCAGATCAAAGGACTTTTTCACCTATTCACTTTGGCGAAATTAGTTTCTTGGACAAAATAGGGATAATGTTTCTTTCCATTATTTTCTAAAGAAAATTAATATTCCAGTCTCTAAATTCTATGTGACATTGTTGCTGGACTCTTGATTGTTCTCATTGAACTCAGATTTTTTTTTTTTTTGCATTTGACTGGAAGCTTCAGCGATGTCTAACAGGTATCAGCGCCTGTTGTGAACCAGACAAGTGCAGAAGACAAGCAGAGTGAGTTGGAAACACCTCTGACATGTTAACACACTCAGGGCTGAGGTGGCTAACCACAGTTCTCTGTATCCACTGTGATTAGTGCCACAGCAACTTCCTCACTTCACCTCAGCACACACACACGCGCACACACACTCTGTTATGCTGTTAATGCGTGACAGTGATGTGGAGCATCATTACACAGAGACAAAGCAAACTATTTTTGTTCTGCGAAAACAAAACAGTATTCAACACTTTGTAGCATTCTGTTCGGAGACAAAGTATAAACAAGCAGTATAATTATGGGCTCATTTTGAGACAAACAACCGACGTCTGTGTGTTTGTGTGTCTGTCGGTGTGTATGTGTGTGTATGCAAACACAATTATGGTCTCTATCAGGGATGAGATGAGAGGAAAGGGATGAAAGATGCTCTGTCTTACTTGGCAGATGACAAATAAGTGACAGCACACACACACATCAATACGCACATTCACTCATATATACACACGTGTAAAAAATTCACACGCACTCATACACACACACACACACACTCCGAACAAATTTGTTTGAAAAGTGAAAGAAGTCTCACGCTGTCATTACACAGCTCAGGGCTGTCATTTTAGTGTTTCTCATCAGTACATCACACTGACAAAAAATGTGCTCAAATGTGCTGAAGTACACACACGCACACACTCACATAGACAGACACACACTTCCACCACACTAAGCTAACAAGTGTGCAGGATCATTGTAACACAAACAGAGCGAATGCACAGCCAGCCTCTCACACACCCTCCTGTGTTTCGACAAAACAGACGGCCTTTTTTAGTTCTGATGAAGCTCCAACAGCAAGTGCTAATGAATACAAACACAGATATGATGGATACAAGGACGTATGTTCATGTGGGGTAATATTAGCATCAAAATCTGTCACTTCCAGCCTCTCAAGGGAGAACGACACCACTGCTATAAACATGGTGGTTTTTAGTGTAAATATCATATAACATTCACAAACACTCGGATATGTCAGAAGTGTTTACCTCCACAAAGGAACGTTTTGCAGAACAACAGTGATCTTGTGACGTCCATCAACATTTCAGGACTAATTAGAGCTTTCACTTTTAAAATCAATTGTTTGTTTTCTTTTCTTTGTTGAAAACTAAAATCTTTTTTTAAATTTCAAATTCCATTCACTTAAAGGTGTGTTTATGGATTAACCGCAGCATTTACTGTCATTTAAGTTTTCATTTGACTTATGAATGACTTACACTGTCAAAATTATACAATTAAATTCTCTATACATACACACAGCACAAACAACCGAAGCACACAAAAAACAATGAACCAAAAAATACTAAAAACAAAAGAAAAGTCAGTAACAGCATCTTCTACAATCTACAAAAGCTAAATCACAGCATTCCCTGTCCTCAGGTGATCGCATTGATATCAACAAATATGATTATATTCTGATTGTAAACATGACGAACTGCATGTTACTACAAAATCAGCTCTGAAACTAAGATTTAAAGATTCCTTTAATCACTTTTGAACCCCTGAGGTGCGACATGCAAAATCCAATTTTTTTACTCTGATCAAAAATCCTCTATCATAACAAACATTGATCTTTTGTTAACTCAAATCCCCCCTTGTCATTCTGGAGTAAATATACAGTTTTCAATACAGATGCTGGAAGAAAGACGGTGAAAAGGGGAGTTTGGAGATTTACTCACGTTTCTAATAAAAAGGTCACTGCTTCTCCTTTTCCCTGACATGACAAACATGAAGGGAAACAGGGGAAATAAAGAGCGGAGTCGTTCTTTAACCCTCTCCAAATGTATTTGTACTGTAAAGTTAAAATGCATCCCCTCACTTAGGTTTTTTATCTTTAAGGTTTGGTTTTCAGCAGCTGTGAGAGTTGTGTGGTTTGTCCGAAGGAGGTGATGGACAGAGCCATACTGCCCCCTGTTGTGTCAGACAGATCATGGCACAGTGTACAGGTACCCTAAAACATGAAGCAGCTCACAAGCCGCCTGAACTTTTGGTCAGGATTTATCTCAGGTCAACACTCAGTGATCTCTGATGTCTTTATTCAATATGTCAACAAGGTACATTCCATCTCTGGTAGAGCTGCAGACAGGGGAGAAGTATTCAGATCCTTTATTTAAGTTAAACGTCAATAATGTAAAAAGTACAAAAGAACATCCAGCAAGTAAAGATACACATTTGAAGAAATATTGTTTCTACTGTGCAGTAACATAGAAAACAGCTCCTGAGTTCTTCAAAATGTTGTGAGATGATTAAGTTAATTTAAAAAAAGACCCTTTGCTTTTTTAGCAAAACACTGGATAATTTTACTTCTTTGGACCTGAAACAGTTATTTAAAATTGAAAAAATCAGAGTGGTTCAAAGGGGAATTTCTCATTTCTTATTAACTCGTACGGTAAATGGAATGTATTTATACAGTCTTGTCCACCACTCAAAGCGCTGTAGGCTACAAGTCACATTCCATACACGTCCACTGTCGGCTCTTGCCCAAGGATACTTAGGAATGTAGACTGGAGGTGCAGGGGTTTGAACCACCAACCATCGTGTTCGTGGACAACCCACTATACCTCCAGAACCACAGCCCACCCACAGTGCAAGTTTTGTTAGAGTTCACAAACAGTCACGGTTGGGAAACGCTTAATCTCTAAGAAGAGATTTCATTCTGAAAGTTTATCTCGTGTTTTTATCTAAACTGCAGCTGTCAGCTCAATGTAGTTCAGGGGAAAGAATAATGGGTCTTCCTGAGTTGTGGTGCAAAGAAATTGACATTTTTAGGAAGAAGCTGCAGCCAGTACTCGACGTCCACCCGAATAAGCAGTGACGTCTTATCACTAACATGCATTTTGCATGCAGCAGCAGAAATTGTGAACTTTGCGACTACTCTCATTGGCCTGAGACTTTTTCCTTTAGGAGTTAAAGTTAGTTTCCCACTTTTAAAAAGCAGAGTTGTACTGTATGACCCCACATTTCGCAAGTTTTTTTTCCCCTCTGGTTCTGTGTGTCTCTGTTTCATGTATCCAGAGTTGGCCGGCTAACTTCCTCCTGCAGCAAAGCTTCAGGGACCGAGAGACAGACAGAGAGATGGATGAACACATGAAGAAGAAGAAGAAGAAGAAGGAGGCGAAGTAGAGATGAAAAATAGGAACGTCTGACGGAGGAGCAACAAAACAGGGATGTGAATGAAGACAGTGACGGCTCGCAGAGACAGAAATAGAGGGCAAGAGAGAGAGATGGGTAAGAGGAGACGAAGCTGGCAGTGGAACTGAGTGAGAAGTTGAGAGAGGAGATGAAAAAGTGGAGGAAAGGTCCATCTCTCTCTCTCTCTCTCTCTTTCTCTCTCTTTCTCTCTATTTTTCCCTCTCTCCCTCATAATCCCTGTCTCTCTGTCTTTCTCTCTTGGCCGGTCGACAACTCAGTAGGAGTCAGACTACCATCTGTCTGTTGGAGAGGAGTGAGCGGCCCTCCACCTTCTCCTCCTCCTCACTTCCACCCCCTTATCTCCCTCCATCTCTCTCTCTCTGCCTCCTCCTCATCAAACTCTTCCTCGCCGTTCTGACAGCGCGTGAGAGAAAGAAAACCAGACAGAGTCCAATTGACGGACAGGATGCTAATACGCTAATATGCTAATCCTGCTTTGCACTTGTATGCTGCCTGCGCTGTTTGAAAGTGTGTGTGTGTGTGTGTGCATGTGTGTGTGTGGTAAGACCTAGCCCCTGGGTAATAAAACAATACAAAGAGAGCTTTAGGCCTGCTGGGCCTGCAACAGCACTTGAATACCAAATCAGCCAGTAGAGACCACTGGGGGAAAAGGTGTGTGTGTGTGTGTGTGTGTGTGTGTGTGTGTGTGTGTGTGTGTGTGTGTGTGTGTGTGTGTGTGTGTGTGTGTGTAAAGCCTTGATTTTTGTGTTTTTTTTCCAGTGGTGACCGTTGTTCAGTAACTCCCTCTTCTAAAAGTAGGAGAGCAACTTCGCAACAGCTCCGGCCGCAGATGGCTGAATTTTTAAAAAAGTGAGGAAGATTGATGATGACTGGGGCGCACGAAAAAGCAAACAAGAACAGGGACATATAAAAAGATATGGAGTATGGACTGCACGGTTAAAATGCTATTTCTACCAGTTTCACTTCTCCATTAGCCTACACACACACACACACACACACACACACACACACACACACACACACACACACACACACACACACACACACACACACACACCCCATAAGATTCATGTTCACATATAGACACACCCGTCCTTTTTCTCTCTCTCTCTCTCTCTCTCTCTCTCCATCTCACCCTTGTCTGTCAGCCAGCCCTTGCCTTAATGGACCATACACACAATTACTACTGATTAATCTACCACTTAACACTTTGACCCCACTCAGGCAACACACACACACACACACACACACACACACATGCACGCACACATTACACACATGCACATCACTTAACATTCTGGCCCTGCCCTGGTATCGCTGGCTTCTCAGGTACCCAGCATGCTGCGACGGCGCTCCAGGGCAGCCCCGCTGAGACCACTGTTGTCTGAAGAGGAGGGTAAAGGTGCGTGCGTGTGTGTGTGTGTGTGCGTGTGTGTGTGTGTGTGTGTGTGTGTGTGTGTGTGTGTGTGTGTGTGTGTGTGTGTGTGTGTGTGTGTGTGTGTGTGCGTGTGTGTGTGTGTGCGCGTGTGTGTGTGTGTGTGTGTGTGTGGCAGAGAGACATTAGAACATGCCAGTGCCAGCCCCCTCAGGGACGGCGAACCAGTCCACATCCTCAGGGAGCCTCGACACTTCAGGAGTGGCACTACAGTGGGGCAGCACCGGAGCTGAAGGGCCCAGAGGGATGGTGGAGGGGGGAGACTCGGAGAGAGAGAGATAGGGTGGAGGTGGGGGGGTTCAGATTATCATCAAGGGGCTAAGAGGGAGGATGGAAAGGTGGATAAAAGATTGTGAGAGTAATAAAGAAGAAGTGGATGAAAAGCTGTCAAGGCAGCATCAAAGATGAACCTGTCAAAATCTGAACCACAGTTAGCGATGAGCTGCTCTGGAGGCCGGGGGCCCAACGTCATGTTGTTGTATACATTTAATTTGTCAACAACTGTAAATTGTAAGTGTGGATTTACAGACACACAAATAACACTGTAAACATTTGAAACTGCTGTTTTCTAGCGAGGTCAACTATTTACTCTACGCTACGAGATAAAAGAACCATAAGCAATCGAGGGAGATAAATGATACAAAGAGATTTTAAAAAGCGAGACGCGTCACATGGATAAAAGGTTTGAATGTGACATGAAGGCAGCGGTAAGGGAGTAAGAGATCAAGGTGCTGGAGGACCACAGGGGAGGGGGATGGTGTGACAGTTAAAGATGGAGGGAAAGTTTGAAACAAAGAGACAAACGAGAGGAGGAACTGCTAATTACTTCCAGGGCACTGATGTGAACGCACCACGGGCCTGATGTTCTCATGACGCAGACACGAACACGCACATCAAGCACCTTGATAGTGTGACAGTTCAGAAGAGTGACAGTTCAGAAGAGTGCATGTAGCTCATACGTTCACAGAAGTTGAGTCAACTGGGATTTAATTCATCTTCATAGATTGTAGTGTTGGAAGATAATTCAGTGTTTCCAGGTTTTGACTAAAGAAGGTAATAAAGGGTCATTAAAAAAGATGACATTTTGGTTAAACATATTTTCAAATGTTTCTCTAATTGAAGTTCATCTGTGGAAAGACTCATATGATAAATGAACACAATTCCATGTGTTGTTGCAAATCAAACAACTCTCCTCATTCTTCAAATGATGCACCTGTGAGATGGTTTTGTCTAAATAACAGTTTTGGGACTAAAGAGTTAATTTTTTCTTCTTTCCTCATCATCTTGCAAACTTCATTTGTCTCCTTCATTGGGAACCACTGGATCAAATATACCCATCAGCACATTAGAGTAAAACCAGCTGCAATATCAACTGATAATATCATGTGCTATTTTCTAAAGGATAATGTGCTCTTTTATTATTCAGCTTTAAAGGGATAGTTCACCCAAAAATGAAAATTAACTCATTATCTACTCACCGCTATGCCGATGGAGAAACAGAAACATAACCTATACCCTACTTTACATGATCAAAGAAACATTTTCAAATGAGTTGTACCGGCTCTGAGTTCCAGAAGAGTTTTGTGCACAAGTGGAGCCCGTGAAGGCAGCATCACCACAAAGTGCAGCTTTGAATCTACAACATTTCAGCATGAAATATGAATTTTACAGAGCTGTAATATAAAAGAGGATGGGACATAGTTGTGCAACCACAATGAAAAAGAGGATTTTCCTTGAAAAATTACTTTAAATTCAACTGATGTGCAATGGAAAAGAAAGAAAAGGATATTTTTTAATCGACACGTGGTAAATTGATACTTAACGTATCTACATTGTGACCATTCAGTCCCAGCGCTGAGTTAAGGTCAGAGAAAGATATTATGTATTGAAAAACTCCAAGACACACGACATGTTTTGTTTACTTTGTTTACATTTAACTGAAATCATAGATGGGACCATCTCAGACAACTGCAGCACAGTAAATATAATGATTATAACAATAAAGTTCCCACACTGAAAAAGCTTTGCAATTACATTCCACTGCAAACTGTACGTTAGTAATATATATTAGGAACATATTAAACACCTACAGTTTAATAAGGACCTCATGAAATTCTTAGTTTATCCCCCTCACTGTTGTATGTAGATAAAATATGAAGGTTGAATAAAATGAGTTAGTGTTTTACAATAAATAACGCGTGTGTGTGTGTGTGTGTGTGTGTGTGTGTGTGTGTGTGTGTGTGTGTGTGTGTGTGTGTGCGCAGTCCACTAATGAGATATTGACTCCATGGTGACTGTGGTACATTGTTTGTCCCACTTATTTATTTATGAACATTTGATGCGTCGAGTTCAGCTCAGTGAACATAAACACAGTGAATGAGAGTGGTGGAGAGACGAAGGGATCAATATGCAAAATTAACACAGGATGGTGTTTTATGTTGTTTTCATATGGAAAAACACAGATTTCCACAAGCCTCACTCTCTTATGATTGATGGCAGCGGTGCTCCTCATCGTCTTACCTCTTGGTGTAGCTGTCTATACCCCCCCCCCCCCCCCACCCAACACACACACACATCCAACCCCACCCTCTCTATTCCCCCCCTCTCTGGCTGCGTCAGCAGCAGCAGTACTTGGGTCTTTGTGTCTCCTTCATATCATCTTGTTAAAAATTAAAGTGATTCTACTTCCCTCCATCTTCCTCTCTCTCTCTCTCTCTAATGCTAATCTGTTCCCTGTTGGACCGGTATGCAGATGAGACGCAAATACGGCGGATCCTGATGAATAGTGATGAGGCTACCACACACACACACACACACACACACACACACACACACACACCTGAGCAGCCGTGGAATGCCCTGTGGTTTACCTGTCTGTCTGTCAATCAAAGTGGTGACCGAGCGAGGGAAGGTTTTTAGTGTGTCTGTGTGAGGGTATCTTTAAAACGTGTCCTCCGACCGGGGAAATTAAAGTAAAAATATGATGCTTTCTTTAAAACTAAATTTGATTGACTATCAGTGATTTTTGGGGTTTATCAGAGATTCTGAATAGCACTCAGTAGAGCGCATATACCTCCACCAAAGCCCAGCAGTCTCTTTACATTCAATCACGCTGTATAGCTACGCCAACAAAACAGTGCAGATCATGAAATCATGATCTCACCTAAATATCAAGATCCATGCATTGTTTCCTGGGAAATCTGTGAAAATGTAAAAAAAAACACAACATTAAAGAAAGTGGATAATAATTCCTTGATCCCCCCCCCCCCCCCCGCCCTTTTGTCCCACCCTTCCACTGTTAAGTCTAATGTAAATACGTTCTGTAGTTTTTGTGTAATCCTCCTGACATACAAACAAATCAATAGACAGGCGCAAAAACATAAACCCCTTGATAGAGATAATGAAAAAGTGTTGGTATTGTTTTATCTGAAGTCTGAAATCATAAAATCTAATCTGAATATCTTTACGTGTGTACTTGTCTATGCTGCAGATATATGGAGCAGATACTTATTAGTCAGTTTATATAAAGATCTGTGACGTGTAATGTCTTTAAACATTTCTCCTCTTGCTGAATAGTTCAACTGAAGAGGAGAAGGGAATTCCCCGTTGCCCCACTGGTAAACAGGCCCCTCATATGGTTTCCTGCACAAGTGCCCCACGTTTGGGTCTATTACAAAAATGAGAAATGTCTACAGAGTTGACATGAACCAGAATCTGAATCAAGCTTGTGTTATTAAGATGATGAATTTTAAAATTATAAAATCTATTTACAACACATTATCTGCTGAACTGGGGCTCCCATAGTACAGGGAGCCAGCAAACTACTTTATATTAGATGTGCGAGCCAAAGAGTCGTTCTAGTGTAGCAGCAAATGAGGTACTTAAAAAAACACGTGGATCATGCTGCTGCACAACAAGTCTCAGGAAACAGTTTGCTAAAGAGAGTAAAAGATAAACTGAACATTTTAGAAAGAAATCTAAAAATTGTATTTGAAATTATTTTGCATGGGAAAAGGACATTTTCTGGAAATCCATCATCCAACTCATACATGGTGAAAAAAGGGCGGCTGTTGCTCTGGTGTAGAGCGGGTTGTCCACTATCTTGAAGGTTGGTGGTTCGATCCCGATGCTCCTCCATGCCAAAGTGTCATAGGAGAGCTAGAACCGTTCCATTGGCCCACAAGAGAAGAAGGATTAGCTCAAGTTCCTGAAGTGTGGTCATGTTTTTTCAGCGAGGGCATATCTCAGTTTCGTAGTTTTTCTTGTTTCCTGCAGCCAAAAATAATTTCACTAACTGCGCGACTCAACTTCTGACTCCGTGTGGGGTTTGAGTTTTCATGGTAAAAAACAATATTCATTTCATTTTAGTTGCAAATGATACTTCTGCAAGATTGTGGATTTGTTGTCATGGAACAAAATATCTCAAAAATGAAATTATTCTAGATAAATACTAATAATTTGACAGTTTGAGTCCGTTCACAGTAATTCTCCTCTGTCTATAAATAAATCAGGTGAAGAGACACTTTTCGGATGAAGTGGTGTATGATGCCACCCAGGTCAGAGGACTGTTACTGCATCCCTCCATTGACTGATGCTGCTAATCACAAGCGCACATATAAATACACACACACGCAGCTGCAGAGTGGGCCGCTTCCTGTGAACCGTTCTCAGTGTGTCCACATTAGTGTTCCATCTGCACAGGCATTTCCTGTCTGACCTCGAAATCAGGCCCTCACCCACCATCGCTGTCACTTCACACACATACACACTCACTCTCTCTCTATTTCCCCGTTTTAATGAAAATACTTTTTACACAACATGCACACAAACACCATAGCTCATCCATTTGTTCGCACGAGTACTGACAAATGTCCAAATTGAAAGAGAGGCTTGGAGAAAAACGATTACAATGGTCAATTATGAAAAAGTAAACTCATAAGGGAGAATTTAATGGCATTGTTTTCATGACCAGAAGCTAAAACGCAGCAAAGGCTCAAACTTTACGAGAACCCAGAGTTACTCTAATCTGCCACTTTCACACCGGGGGTCCGTGATGCTATCCATCAGCAGCCCAGCGTTCGAGCGGCGGCCGCCTTCCCCAAAACCGACCACATGTGTTTTTAGTCAGGAGGAGAGTTATGGCAGAAAAGGTTAGGTCACAGATAGTTTACAATAATATTATTCATGTAAAAGGAAAGTGGAAGCGATCCCTGCATGTGACTTCACTCTGTTTACACAACCATGCCCTCAATGCATTGATAGCGCCAGCCAATAAAGCCCCCCCCCCCCCCCACACACACACACACACACACACACACACACACACACACACACACACACACACACACACACACACTCAGGACACACTGTACACGTAAATTGCATGAACTGGATTTCACAAGGTGAAGGAAAGAAACCGAGCCAGAGTCTGACAATTAGCAAAGATTTAAAATAACAACTGAGGGGCCTGAGGCGCAGTGTTAAAGCTGAGGAGACATAATGAGAGTCAGAGTTATGATTCCAACTCAGGGGAAAAACAGAGACGCTGTTGTAGTGCTCAGATATACAACACCAGGAGGTTACAGCTTTTTTAATTCGCTCTCTGGCTTCATTAAATACTGACCTGATGAGGAAAATATTAATTAGAATACGGACCATTAAATTTGGGGAAAGGGCATTTTGTAAATTAATGCTGTTGGGCATGTTTTAAGACCAGGGGCATGAAAAACTCATATACAGACCCAAATGACTATAAATGCTTGTTCAAGTAAAAGTGTGAGTGTATGTTACGTGCACAGGTTATGGGATAGAAATCTCCACGAGGTAAACGGACAAACTTTAGGGTTGAAATCTTTTTTTTTTTTTTTTAGGAAAGTTAAAGTTTCCAGTGGATTCCAGTCATGCAGTGTCCTCTTAAAACTGTTTATGTGTTACAGCCATAGTTCCAGTGTAAAAAAGGAGGGAGAAGTCATCCGACAAACAGGATACAGCACCAGGCTTCCCACGGGAGAACACAGCACATAGCCAGAGAGAGAAAGAGACATGTGGTCATGTCTCCAACAACATTCACATGGTTGTTGTCTTGGCCGAAATAAGTGGGCGACACCCTGCGCACGTCCAGAAAACCCTGCACATCCTGCAGCCCTGATACCTTTTCTTCCTTCTCAACTGCAATAGTTTATCCACATGTCTCCTCGGTTACATCCACCAAGGAGGTTATGTTTACAGCCGTATTTGTTTATTTGCTGGTTTGTTTGTTTGCACGATTATGCAAAAGCTGCTGTACTGATCTCCACTAAACATGGCGAAGAGATGGGGCCTGGGCCTCGGAGGAAACCATTAAATGTTAGTGCTGCTGTGGATTAATGGGTGGAACCAGGATTATTGTTCCATTTTCTTTAAGTATGTTTTGTGACAAATCAATAATTAAAGTTGTAAGACCACCTCCGTTTGTGTTTCCACTATAAGAGCTGGACAATCACGTGTAGGATTGTTCGGCCCTATGAGCTCTGTGTGCCACTAGTTTGTTAATGTGGAGGAAACACCTTCAGAAAATGTCAATTTAATAACAACTCGCTATCTTTCTTTAGACCTTGAGGCTGTACATAATATTAAATGCATAAACTGAATTGCATTACAACTTTTGGGTGAATAGGGGTTCTCATAGTTATCACCCAATTCTGCCAACCCTGTTACCTAAATATACTTTTCGGTTTGGGCTCTGATTTGTGCTGCAGGCAGAGCAATAGATCAAAAACAGCTTCTAGATGTTATATTTCTGTGTGGAATCTTAAAAGCTCTTTAGCCTGGCTGTAGATGAAGTATTTAAACTATATTTAATTTTACCTACCTGTTAATAATATTCGTGTATGTTTTTTCTTCTATTTATAGTATTTTCTATTGTTATTTTAGCTTTTAGGGAGCAGATCCAGGACTTTTGTTGTCATTGCGAGATTGTTCTCAGAGAACAATTCCTGGATCATGATGGAAAAAATCAGGCATTCTTGTATTTATGGGTGTGTGCGATTTGGTGCAGATTCAAATAAAAATCTGGATCTAGTGAATTTAAATGTGGTTTCTTTAGGGGACTGTTGGGCCCTGGTGGAGGTATGTGCTCTACTGAGTGCCATCTGAGCTTTTTATTGTTTTTGCATTGGAAAAAAACTATCAAAACAATACATCACAATATCAAACGATGAAGCTATCATGATCTGCAGAAAGTTTTAAAAACCAAACAAAAAACAAGTGATTTTACATAAATACATCTAAATGTGCGCCCTCTTCTTAACCAGGAAAGCTTTATCCAACCAAAACAAGACTGACAGTGAGGAGACTAAAATTGCTTTGCTCATGGGCCCCTCAGCGGCAGCTGACTGCAGCATCTGCAGCGAATCAGCCTCACTTTCACCTTCACCTCACTCTGCTCCCTCTCACTCATTTCCCCTCCTCTTCCTCTATGTTTCCCTTTATGCATTTTTCTGTTATTAGGAACAAGCGTTACAGTCTTTCCCTGAAACACACACACACGCACACACACAAAGAAAACATGCTGTCCTCTATAGTGCATGTTTGCTGTCATGCACAGGTGGCGGTCCTCAGCCTGTCACGTCTCATCAGTCACTCTGCTGCCCTGAGACTCAGAGAAGGAAAGAATAATGAGTTGTTTTCATGCTTTGACTCCTTTGATTGCGTCGTGGTGATTCATGTCGCACACTGTCTATATGTATGTTTGTATAAGTTTGTGTTTTCCTCGACAGAACCAAATCTGTTTGCCTCGCGTGCCCTTCAGATGTCATTGTCCTCGCTGATGCAGTGCAAACAGGTGTTGTGTTACTTTCTGTGTTCTATTAAAAAGTTAATTGAATCTGGTCATTAAGATAGCAGATGCTTTTGGGTCTGTTGCACGGGATCTGTAAAAGTGTGTTATTTATGTGGGTGTGGGAAACAGAGAGGCACAGGATAGAGAAGACTGGTCAGCAGTACTATCGGCAGAACCACCAGTTAAACTCTGTGTGCTGACTTTTGTGGTCACCCTCCCCCCACCCTCGCTCATGTTCCTAGTTCACACAGTCCAAAGTCCCCCCCCCACCCCCCCACCCCAACCCTTGTGCATACTGTTAATGGACCGGACCTGTCTATGCCGCGCAGGGACACATCTATGTGCTGGAATTTCCCATGACTGATCATCATCTATCGTCACGGACACCTTCCACCCCCGCCTCCTCGCCCCCGCTCCCCATCCCAAAGCAACAAGGAGGGAAAACAAATCAAACAATTCACAGTTTCCCATTATTTTCTCTGTCAACATGTGGTTCCAATCAGCACTGTGTGTGTGTGTGTGTGTGTGTGTGTGTGTGTGTGTGTGTGTGTGTGTGTGTGTGTGTGTGTGTGTGTCAGGGAAACACCATGTGAATGTTTTTATTTTCCATACATATTCTACTCAGATACAAAGCTCTTTGTCCACTCTCTTTCTCCATCTTTTTGGCTCCACCTTCCTCCTCTCACGCCCTCTCCATCTTCCCTCTCTCTCTTTCTCTCTCTCTCTCTCTCCCTCCTTCTATTTTAGTCTTGCTTTTCTTGGCTGTACGTCAGACCTCAGGCAGACCTAGAGGTCTTTTTCCCAAGCGATCTCCAGGGTGGACTCCAGGGAACAGAGCACACACACACACACACACAAACACAGACCCTCCCCTCACATGCTCTGTCCATTTCCTCCTCGGCTGCTGCTCTTATCCCATATCTCTCTCTGTCCGCACCTCTGTGTTGACTCGCAGTGTTGTTGCATCGCTTGTAAACTATGTTGCAGCCTGAAGTTTATTGTTAAAACTGAGAACACAGTGTTCAAAATCAAGTATTGTGTTCCTGAATCTCTCTGTACAATGTACCCTCATTTACACATGACGTGTTTTAAGGCTTCATTTATCCGGGTTAGCACAACTGGGATCAGGGAACTCATTTGCGAAGAAGACCAAGTCAAGCCTGCAGCTGCACTTTCAGTTACAGCCAGAGCAGCTGCAGGAAAACACACCCAGAAGGTTGATTGCGCACCATAGATTCTCCCTGAATGAGAAAACTTAATAATGCAGTAGGATGTTATAGATCACAAAGGATGCTTCTGGTGTGAGTTTGTGTAAAAATGACACAAATCGGGTTTTTCGATTTTAAATGTCGGCAATAGCACAGTGGAAAAGTACTGTTACAAGAAGAGTTCTGGCATCAGCTCTATGACAATTATAGAAATATACTTAACATAAGTGTTTATCATGCAGAATTAGCCATTTTTGAATAGTGGTTATCATTGTCAACTCATTGAAAAATTTCTTTAGTTCAAAACCTGGTTTGAGCCAATACATTTTATATGTTTGTCTTACCTCGGCCAAGAAGGCTGTTTTCATCCCATGTCTGTTTGTTTTCAGGATTATACAAAAACTACCAAATCAATTTCCCTCAAACTCAGTTGAGTGATGAGGCCTGGGCCTGAGAGGAACTCATTGAATGTTGATGTAGATGCAGATCAGTGGATCCAGGATTTTTTTTCCCTCTTAACCATGTTTTATAAGCTAAAGAATGAATCATTTATGTTCTCAGATCCTACTTTTATATTTCTACTGTAAGAACTTAACAATCATGTGTTGGATTGTTTGGCCTTGCGGAGGTTTGAGTTTCACTTAGTACCATTCTAGTTATTGATGTGATAATGAGAAGGTCTCACTTTAATATTACAACGGGTAAGTGGGGCAAAGTTTCAATACTTAACTATATATATTACTAATCCGAATCTGCAGTGACATGTAACAACAGCTGTGAAGTAATAGTGGCAGTAGTAATAGTAGTAGTGGAGTACAATACTACAAAATGAAAGAAAAGTTAAATGTCAATAAGTTACGTTACAAATAAATAAAGATTATTCTTGCGAAAACAGTATGTGAGCCATGTTTAGTATGTTTCAACCACATGAAATACATGTCATGTTGAAACGACTTTAATATCAGGAGTCAGGAAAACAGAAGATGTTTTCTGTGAAAATATTTTGGGCTTTAAAACTGCTGCTTAAAAAATCCATTCTGTTCTGGTACTAAAGTTAAGTCCCTGTCAAATCTACTGTTCTATAAGAACAGGTCTCACCAACCAAGAGGAAAAAGCTGGATTACAGCGCTATCTAGTGGTGAGGAAGGATAAAGAGCAGATGATCTAGAACAAAATTGAGTACATTAGTTATTTTAAATAAATGTAATAAACAGAAGCTAAAACAACTCCTACAATTCAAATCCAACAAGTTTCGAGCTCATACAGTTATCTTCTGTAATTCATAGATATTTCAGGGTCACAGTACTGTGAGCAAACTGAAATAAAGGGGCGTTGTGTATTTAAGGATAACCATCTTGTACAATGCAGGTCTAATTACAATACAAACCAAAACGATAACAGGAGAAAAATCATTATTTTATTATTCTACATAACAAAACAGCTCATACTGTCCACATTGCTCCTCCCCTGATCGACACAGACATTTTCAGCAGTCCACTCAAGCTCAATTGTCCTACTTGGCTGCCATGGAGACCAAAGTTGTGCATGTAAATAACTAAGCTTCTTCATCATCGCTTCCTGCCATGCTGCTGTCTGTAGAGTCCAGGTCCTTCTCCGGTTGTGGTTCTGTCTCCGGGTTCTGTTTGGGCTCTGCTTTCTCCGGGTTCTGTTTGGGCTCTGCTTTCTCCGGGTTCTGTTTGGGCTCCGCTTTCTCCGGGTTCTGTTTGGGCTCCGCTTTCTCCTGGTGCTGTTTGGGCTCTACTTTCTCCGGGTGCTGTTTAGGCTCTACTTTCTCCGGGTGCTGTTTGGGCTCCGCTTTCTCCTGGTGCTGTTTGGGCTCCGCTTTCTCTGGGTGCTGTTTGGGCTCTGCTGTCTCCGGGTGCTGTTTGGGCTCTGCTGTCTCCGGGTGCTGTTTGGGCTCCGCTGGGTCGGAGGGCTCTGTAGGTTCTGTGGCAGTGTCCATCTCTGCAGGTTTGGTGGTGGTGCTGTTCTTCTTGCCTTGTTCGTCCGTCTCCAGGAAAGTTGACCAGCCCTTCAGTCGCTCCTCTCGCTCTCGTGTCGTCTCTTCCACCTGCGCAAAAAGAATGAACATGACTTCTTGCCGGAGGTAGAGAACTTCAGTGATTCGGCATCGCAATCCTTAACACAGACAGTGGCCGTATTTTTCCCCAAAGTTGCGGTTAACCTTATTTTATGAGCTTGGCTGTGCCTCCCCTCTTGAATCTCAAAGTATTTCTGATATTTGTAGTTTTGGTTGGTGTACCTGATAGTCTGTCGTTCCATCCCAAAGCTCGGCAGACAGCTGCTTTCCTCCAAACCAGCGACCATTGAACGACGCAATGCATGCATCGGCTTGTTCGGGCTCCTTGAACGCGATTGATGCCACGCCATCTGGGTGTCTCTGCAGCACAAACAATCACAACCATGTACAGGCTCTGTGTTGATGCCATTGATAGGAAATTCAAAACCTTCTACTATGGCCATTTTCAAACACAAACTCTGGAAAATGTCTGTCAAATAGGATCCAGACATTTTCAGGTGTTTGCCTTTCACATAGGAAAAACACGCAGGAGGCCGGACTTGACGTATAAATTCAGCTGCGGAGATCAAGTGTTTCTGTTCACAGCACATCAACCCTTTTCATGGAAGTGTCAGGAGATCAGTGCATGTCTGACAGCACCTCATGACTTTGAGACATCACTAACGACATTCAACTCACGTCAAAGAGGATGACCTTCTTCACCTCCCCAAACTTCTCACACTCAGACCGCAGATCGTCACGATACTCATTCAGCACCAGTGGATCTTCCTAAAAGAGGCCGAGATCACAGAGATTTACACACACAACAGACAGTATGTGTGGTTGCATGTGTGTTCTTCTCCGTACCTCAAAGTCACTGGGATGGAACATGTTCCTGATGATGACAACTTTTTCATGCCTCTTTCTCAATTCTCCTTTCTTCTCTGGCCTCCAGTCCAACTGTCTACACAGACAAAGACAAACAGGAACCAGATAGAAATGCTCAGTCATATGTCTTTATTTGTGAAGATGATCTCTACAAGTGGGAGGTTGAATAAAAATGAACAGGGAGCCGACTTTACTTCTGTTGCTGCTGCATCTTCTTCTTATAATCTTTGTTCTTCTTCTTCTTCTTACTGGCGTCGTACTGGCCCTTCAGCTCGAACTGTGCCGCTTCCACATGGAGTCGGTAACCTCTGACCTCGGACTCGTCAATCAGACGCATAGCCAATGCCACCGACTCCTTCTGCAGAAAATCCCACACACACACATATATACACAAGCTGGTCAGACAGAGGAATACACATTAAAGCTAATATTGCTTATTGACTTTTTTTTGTTGCCAAAATCTATTTGGACCAAAAGCATCGGAAAGTGCATGAGAGTCATGTCACTAAATTCCTTTTTACTGCATTTAATGGAAAGTGTGTGAGTTTAAGGCCAGATACAGTACAGTCCAAAAACAGACAGACTAACAAGTACTTCTGTTTAACATTGGGTGTATTTACATATTCTAACACGTGCCGATGCAGATGGGCAAAGGATGAATTCCCCATCATGCGAACAAACGTGGAAAGGAGGAAGTTGAAACTAAAAGACTAACCTTGAGGTAGCAGCAGAGGCCATCTCCCTTCAGATTTCCTTCTTTGTCCTTGTAGAGTTTGACCTTGTACTCCTCAGTAATGGGATCCCGCATCACAATTCCACACTTAGTCATTAGTTCGGCGAACTCTTCGTTGCTGATGTCGGGGGGCAGACCTACAGAAAGGAGATGAGGAGAGAAGAAGACAGAGATTGGATAAACAGTCTTTGGACGAATGCCTTCTTGACAATGAGGGAAAGAATGTTAGCGAGACTCACCTGACACATACACGTTGGTGTTTTTGTTGTCATCAATATCAAACCATCCTACATGTGCAGAAAAAGGGGAAAAGCCTTCAAACTTAAACTTTGAAATTATACATTTACATCTTTATCCAAAACTAAACATAATTGGTATTTTAGATGGGGAGAAAGGAGAAATTATACACCAATAAGCGTACATCTTAAAAAAACTAGAACTTCAATTTGCACTGCTTTCCTTCACGTCTCAGTGTATGAATATCACTTTACCTTGCTCTGCTTTCCTCTTCTCCCCTTTCTCCTTGGCTGCAGTGTCTTCTTCGTCTGGATTCAGGTTCTGAGTGGCATCTCCTGCTTTCTGCTTTTCTGAGGGCTTGCTGTCTGGTTTAGGGGCTGCTGGACCAGTGCTGCTCACTGCAGCATTGTTTGGATCCTGTTCTCCATCCTTAGTGAAGCCGTAGTTGGCCTGGTAGGCTGCGATGAAGTCCTCTGTTATCTAGGGGGAAAAAGCAAACCTGCTTAACATTAACACGGAAACTGGCTCTTTGCCACAAATTATAGAACTGTTCAAGGTTATAGCTTTAAAGGCCCAAAACCTTCAGTAGTGCATTCATCACTGACAGATGTTCGATAAGCAAAACCTTCATACCATTAATAACAAATTATGATCAAAATAAATGTATTTTCCTGCTACATGTTTCAGGACCTTTAAATTTTACAATCCTATCCATCACGTAGTAGCAGCAGGGAAGCATATGATCACTCCCAAATTCAATCGACAGCAACACAAGACAAACAAAGGGCCCTGCAACCAGCACAGAGCCTCAATCTCAACGCTGTGGACTCAGTCTGGGTTACACAAAACAGAAGACACCGACACAGGATCACTTCTCGAAAAAACTAGCAGCCAAGTACCTTGAAAGACTGTGAGTCGTGTAGCTAGGGGTGCTGGTGATGATTAAACAGCAATGTTGACGTTTTCTCACTCAACTTTCATTGTCTAAAACTCTTGCACAGTACTGTACGTACCAGTGTTTAGAAAGCTGCAGCCACAATAAGAAAAAAATGCAACAAGAGGGAGCAGGGATTTAGAGGCTTTAGACCAAATGCATTTCCCAAATGTGGGAAAACATAAACCGAGACATAGCAATGTTCATACTTTAGGGAACCAGGCCTTCTTTTCAGGGTCCCAGTCGTAAGGAGTCCCGTCCTCTGGGTCGGTGTAGGTGTAGGGGTCAGGGCCGGCCCCGGTTTTCTGGCCGTAGAGCTCCTGCAGCCGCAGCTGCTCCGTAAACTCTTTGTTGGCATCTGAGGCACCACTCATCTACAACAAGCAGGAGAAATGTCAGTGAAATATTATACATTATTACACATGACATGTCTATTACTCTGAAGTAGTGATGATTTCATATCCCCCTTTGCCATTTTCTACGCAACATTTCAGAGGTAGTTGCAATGTGAAGTTCTCACAGTCTTGCAAGGATTCCTCTGTGATCATAGGTTTTGTAAATAAGTATTTGTGCATGCAACCAAACTTAAGAGAGAAAGTCAGTGTGTGGCTCAAAGCAGGGTAATGAATACCTATGATTCCGTCACAGCAAAAACAAACAATAATTGGATTAACCTATAAAATGAAACAATATCTATGCAGCTTCTGACACAGAACCTGTTCACACACGCTATTGGTCAATCCCGCATGTGTAAGCACGGTCCAGTCCGATCGCTTGAACTCAACATGCTGTTATTTATAGGATCGGACAGCTGGACCCAACGATAGCGAGCTAATTAACACACATGCAAACCCGCAGTCCATTGTCACAGGGTTGTTGTGGGTCCGCAGCAATTTACTGCTGCACGTTGGTGGCATTTGAAAATCTGTACTTGTGAGCTTTAGTAGCAGTTATCAGTTAGTCAATGTTAGCAGCCATAAGCTAGTTAGCGTTACCTTCAGCGCGGATACTCCAGACTAAACCAAGACCTGCGGAAACTAGCGGAGCTCCTTCCCCTCGCCTGGAGAACTTCCTCTATTCAGATGGTATAGTTTGGGTTTTTTAATTGTTTTACTCTGTAAGTTACGTTATTTCATCGCATGCTAACGTTTTTCCCTCCGACTCCGCGACAACCATTGAATGAAGTACTTCCGGGTTACATCCCAAACGCGCATGCGTGAAATGTGAGAGTTTGAGCACTTAATTTCTAGTACAGCGTCTACCGTTTCTCAGCTAGCGCCTGACACCAAGACGGAACGCTAACTCCACCCGCTGTTTGTCAGAGAGTTGGAAGAATCCGTCGCTTCTTCTTGTAACCGCCACAGCCTCGCTAAGCTAAACTAGCTTCTCGTGTAGCTCACGTTTCAAGCAGCGCGTCCCGGGTGTGTTTGACATGGCGGAGGGTCCGTCCAACCTCCCCCCGGGAGACCCGCAGCTCATCGCCATGATCGTGGAGCACCTGAAGAACCGGGGGCTGTTCGACGAGTTCCGCCGGGACTGTCTGGCCGACGTCGATACGAAGGTAAGGCAGCTAACTTCAGCCAGACTACAAGCTAATGTTAGCATGTTTTGATCCACTCTTTGATTAACCCGTTAATTTGAATATTATCTTCATTGTTAGTATAATTTAGATCAAATATAAGATACAGCAGAATCCCACAGTCTGTCTTTTGTTGAAGTGGAGCTGTGTGCTAAAGTCTCCGGGATGTTTCTAAATATGTTGTTGTTTACATATTTGTTGATGGGTTTCTTAAGTGGAAAGGGTCAATAAAGTAAATTCAAAACCTATCAATGGGTTTCATGGGCTCATTTTGGCTGTGGCACATGCAAGTTGGAAATATCCAGCCCTGGTGAGTGAGGAGCAGGTAACACTACATGTTCAGGGGATGGATGGATTCCACTGATTATCAGCTAATGTCACTCAATCAATCAGGAAACTGAAAACAGGCAGTTAAACCTGAGCATCCACGTTGATCTATAGCATTGAACATGTGTGATCTGTGGATCTTAGACCTGCTCCATGTGTAAAACAGCCCAAAAGAAAAGTGATCTGCATGAAGAGTGAGTGAAACCTCCTGACTCCAAGAACAGAAATACCCTGAGCGGACTTCACTGTGTTTGCAAGCTGTGGTGTTGATATTAACCGACTTCCCAACGTTTCTAAGTTCACAAAATTAAAAGTAAAACAATTGCAGAAAGTCTATTTTCTCTCATTTTTTATGTCTTGTTGTATTTGCAACTTATTTCTTAAAAATTAACCCAATGCCATTCGCCCAGGGGTTGCTAAACTTTTGCTTCTGGCTGCTTTGTCTTAACAATGTTGTCACTGTCATTGCTCCCAGCCTGCCTATCAGAACCTGCGACAAAAAGTGGACAACTTTGTCACGTCGCACCTGAGCACGCAAGACTGGAACCCAACCAACAACAAGAACCAGATGAGGAATGGACTGAGGCAAAGTGTTGTTCAGTGAGTGCGACCTTCAGGCTTTGACTTATTTAATGTCCAGTTCACAGTGTAAAGAAATAACAATGTTCTTTCTGAATTTAGAATATATTAGAATAATTCTATTCACTTTGCACACTAGTCCACACATTGGGGAACGCCCAAAAGAGTAAAGATTAGGATGGTTGGAAGTAGAACTCTGATCAGTTGTTATTTATTATATTGGTTAATTAGTTGATTATTTTCTATTATCACATAATCATTTGGTCTATACAACATCAGAAAACAGTGGGAAAATCTCTTTCATAAACTGACGTCTTCAAATGTCTTGTTTACATGTTTTCAATGAGTATGGATTATGGTGTTTTCACTTTAAAAAATTACCTAAACAATCAGTTAATATATGTATTTTCTTCCCCAAGTACTGTTGCTTATGAAATTAGTTTTGACCTCTTGATCAATAGAGCAACCGTTGCTGGTCTAGTCAGAATGCAAATAGCAAAATCCTCAATCATCAATCATCATCATTACATTTATTGATGTAAATCCTGTTTGTTTGTTTGTTTTTAGATCGGGTATGTTGGAGTCCGGTGTTGACAGAATCATCACGCAGGTTGTGGACCCCAAAATGAACCACACTTTCCGACCACACATAGAAACAGCCATCCATGATTTCCTGTCAGGGGACAGGAAGGAGGAGAACACCTCAAGTTCTAACTCTGCACCGTGTGAACCGACAGAACCGCAGGAGGCCCCGTCTGCGTCGGGCCCCAAAACCCCCTGAGGTCCGGTTAAAAAAAACTCAAGAACGGTCTCGAGAACACTTCAGAGATACAGTAAAGAAATCTGTATTCCCTCTCACTGCAGGCATATATGCTGATCTACATGCAATGTAGTATGGCTGTGTTAGCCCTTTGAAAGGTGCAGCATCACAGGGAGTGGAGGAGGAGGAGGTGGTTTCCTGCTATGTTGTCTAATTCAGGGAGTCAGGAATGTTGCTGTGTTCAAAGTGTTGAGCATCAGGGGTTGTTTCATCGCTCGTCTCCTGCATGAAGATACAGCTGGAGAAGTTACACTGACACTGCACAAACCTGGACTACTGTGTTTTGAATAATTTGCTCACGTTTTTTTTTTATGTGTGACATCGGCAAGATTTTAATTTGAGTGTTATATATTATAAATTTCACACTGATTGTTTTTGTACTTGCCAAAATGATTTTGACTCTAAGCTTTCATATTTGTCTGTTCTGATTCAGACTGAGAACTGAAGTCAGTTGAATGTTTTATTTCCAGTTTGGAGGATTAGAAGATCCAGCAGGTTCCCTCCAACTACTTAGACACGTGTCTACAGGCTCTTAGCAAATCTCACATTGGATTATTGAAAGAAATTCATGTGAAGCTATGTTGTTCAGGTTTCCTTTTTTGTGCATGTTTCTAGTATGTAGTAGTATTTGTGCATCTCTTCTTTAGTAAACACAGTTGATATCAAGTTCCTCTCTGTCTTCTGTTTCTTTATTGTATCCTTTTTTTTACTTTTGGGCTTTTATCAGTAAAGATATTCTGATACTCTGTGAAAAGACAGACACACAGTCAATCATTTCCTCTGAGTGGTGTCAATAATTTTGTTTTTGCTGAAGTGAAAACAGAGGAGAGCCCAGAATTGCAAAACACTACCACCAGGTGGGGTTGTTGTTCTTGCTTTGCAGAATCCAGCAGTATTCAGCATTGATATTTTGAAGAAAAACCTCTTTACTGTTTTGCTGTTGCTGCCACTACTACAGTACATGACCCATCTGCAGAACAAATAGCAGCTGTATTACTACATGAGGTTAACAGTCTGAAGCTGCAAAGAGTGATCTCACTGATGTCGTATCTACTGCATCAGCTACAAGGCAATTGTCAACCAGCTATTGTTTTCGATCTATTTTGTCAGAGATACCACCAGCCCTTCACTTTAAACCATTTTTACGCAATGTGCGTCATTGAACTTAAACAGTTTTTCACCTGTAAAGTGTTGTTCCTGTATCGGGCTGCAAAATTTAGTTTAATGTAGTTGTAGTAGTTTAATGTTTTGATTTATTTTCTGATTCTTTTGAACTTTAGTTTATATATGTATTTTCTCAAAGCCTCAATCAATCCAGGCTTAGACCTCAGTCAGTTGTAACTGTTTTTGTGCGCAGCATCACACATTGCACAACTATATTGATTTAACTCCTTGTTATTGGCAGCAGATGGGTCTATATGTTAACAAATATTATGTGTGTCTGTAAATGCAATGCCACGTGTCTGTGTTTGTGTGTGTGTGTCCTCCCATGGAGCTTTGAAGGTTTGAATATAATTGATGGATGAGTTTATTTAATTAATTCAGTGACCTTTGACCATTTACTGATCGATAAATGAAATGCAAAAGTTTTAAGTTTTAATTAATTAATAATAATCTTGTTATCAAATAAGATACCAATGAATACTGTGTTTTATAACTATTTACATGACACCAATGATACATAAACTGTCACTTCAAGCATCAAAACTCAGCAGCAGCTTTTCAAAGAGAAAGTCCTGGAGACTCTTTAATGATCTGTAGACATCACCACGACCTTGTTTCATTGAAGCTACCTTTGACCAAATGACTGATGCTTTTGAGCAGCAACTGTGTCAAAAATAAATACATTTATTGATCCTTATATAGTTTTTGTTAACGGGCAGGGTTAGGGTTAGGGATCAGCTTTGAAGTCAAGTTGTCCAAAGTTTTGCATCTTACAATACAAACTGGTGAACTGAGCACTTCAGGGTTCAGTCATGTGAGGACAGTGTGTACAAACCCAAAAGCTGTGGTAACACTTCCTCCTCTGATCAGTTATCACAAAGCAGATACTTATGACTTTGATCTATATGTCCACACACACACACAGAGGGCGACGTGTACAATATTGTTTACAACAAGAGTGCAAGAGGGTCCCACGTGTGCGCTGTATGCACAGTGTTGTCCATGTACACTAGTGTGCCGCTTTGGGCATGTGAGTGTGTCTGTTTGAGTAATAGTGTGTGTTTGGTGTCCGGGTGAAGGGTCATTGTGTGGGTGGTCACCAGGGGTTGTGCGAGGGAAGCTGTGGGATGTTGTTTTGAAGCAGAATGAGCGGGAAAGGTTGCGGAAAGAAAACAAAAAAAAGCCCTCCAACCGATTTTAAAATGTGAAAAGTGTGTGTGTGTGTGTGTGTGTGTGTATTTGTAAAGACACATTTCAATTAACGACATTTTGCTATTTTCACGTTTGTGGTTTGGACTGAAAGGTCTCAAAAACTTTTTGGGCTGTATTACCATGAAATCGATTACACCCATTAATGGTGCCCAGATGATTAATTGAAAATAACTTACATTGAACATCTCATCCAACAGCAACATAAGGTCAAATCGAGCTTTCAATTTGTTCTAATGCACAAACGATTTTCTAGTCAGCCTCATCTGCAGAACTGAATTGGTGAACATAGTTAACATTATATGTTATAACTTCATAATTACAATTCAGATTTAATAACCAGTGTGCATAGATTTTAGTTACGTCCGCCAAGGGGGGATATTTTCCTCTGTATTTGTTTGCTTGCTCGTTTGATTGTTGGTTTGTTTTTTAGCAGTATTACAGAAAAACCACGGGATGGATTACCAGGGAACTTGTAGGAAGGATGTGCCATGGGTCAGGGAAGTAGCCATTTCCCTTTCTTTAACATTGCAAGATTAGAGTAAAGAAATCAAACACATTTTAAACAACCTGAAGACCCAACTTTTTTCCCGAATAGATAACTTAAAATGTATATTATAGTATGCAATTAAATTATAAGACCCATTAGGTACATCTCATAAATGGTGCCCTGTTAGAAAGTGGTAAAACATGGATATGTTGAAGGCATAACTTATTTATATATAAAAATACGTTAGAATAACATGATGTAAGTCATTCCTGTAAAATGAAAGTTTACAGGAATGACGCTCTCCAACAATCTGGCAAACCTGAGCCTCTTCACATTCTCGTGCTCTCTGTTTCAGTGTGAGACGTTCCTCGCTGCACGTCTCTCTGCCAAGAAAGCAGCTGCTAACCCTCAAACACACACACACGCACACACACACACACACACACACACACACACACACACACACACACACACACACACTGGGTGGAGGCTTAATTGAGTGCGGATGTCTTGAGTGGTTGACCTTCACGTACCCCCACATACCCCAGAGGAACAGGAAGACCTCAGCACAAAAGAACATTTTCACATCTGGGGAGTTTGTGAGTGTGTGATTTATTTTCTTGGCCCATTCTATCTCTTTCCTTTCCTACATCTGTCAGTTATTGGATGAATGCAATTATCTAATGTGTGTGTGTGTGTGTGGTGTGTGTTTGAATGATTATCTATAGTTATCTATCTATTGGCCAATTTTGGTTCAATACCATCATTGTGAGGACATTTTGACGTTGTGAGGACATTTTTGCTGGTCCTCACAAAGTAGGTAGGTGTGTGTGTGTGTGTGTGTGTGTGTGTGTGTGTGTGTGTGTGATAATAATATCCATAGTAATTCTAATCCAGAAAAAGCACAATCTCCAATCAGTCTGTTCACTCACATAAAAAATACTCATCTCTCAACAATGATAAACTTTTAGCCCTATAGTTTCCTGCGCGTTCACGGTGCTGCGCCGTGATTGGTGGCTGGCATCAGCTCCCTTCACTCACACCGTCGTGAACGCGCACCTCCGTCCAGCTCTCTATATAACAGCCTTCATGCCGAGCACACGCTGTTTGCGGGAAACTCTTCTTCGAGGCTGCGCTTCTCCTCTTCCTCCTCCTCCTCTTCCTCCTCCTCCTCCTCCTGGTACCGTTACTTCCCTCCAACAACACAAACAAGACAACAGCAGCTAGACACACAGAACTAAACACATGCAGACTCAGGTGGTCTCAGACATGCCGGTGAACCTGGTCCGGGTGTTTCTCCTGCTGCTGCTGGTCTGTCAACAGCTGCTGACCGTGGACCCGCAGGATGTCCTGGAGAAACATGCCAGTCAGGCCAAAAGACGACTGTCCCTGCAGAGCACAGGTGAGTCCAACATGCACATACTGCATGCACGCGTTCACAGTTCACACACACAGCTGAGGGATCTGCAGAAATACTGCAGGCTGTGGTTAGTCTTACTGTCAGATACTGGGTTGAAACCAGGTTGCAAAGGAAAGTGCTTTGTGACCTGGATGAATATTCTGCAGCCTTGATAATAACATATACGTTCTCATGCCATTTGGATATAATATCAATATTGAATAATTATAATAGTCTCAGTTGTATACTGATATTATTCTTGTCTGTGCGCAGTAAAGTGACCATATGACACATCTTCCATCATTCAGAATAAAGTTGCTTTTCAGTCTGTGCAACCTGCAATTGTATTAAACTGCAGCCACAGGCCGCGGCCGTGCGTCGGTCCGTGCCGGGTCGTGCCGGGCCGGGCTGTAGAGAGAGAGAGAGAGAGAGAGAGAGAGAGAGAGAGAGAGAGAGACTCTGTCGGTGGCTTGTAACTCAATGCGCTGCTCCGGGCAGCTCGATCCTGTTTAAGCACATTCCCTCCGTGCCTGCAGGGCTCCGGCCCGGAGCTGAGCCGCCTGAAGGCTGCACTGCACGAGCTGCAGCAACCACAACCACAGCATATAGACCCGCAACTGCAGCAGGAACAACAACAACAACAACAACAACACAATGCGGCACTAATGAGGGTCAAAGTTTAACTGCAAATGAAGAGTCCAGACTAGAAGTGATGAGTCTCAAGTTGACTTCTCAGGTTCAGGGGCATTAATGTGCTCAGACAATCAGAAAACAATCAAAAACAGAGAATGGAATAGTTGAAATATGACAAACAGCTAAATAACCAGTTCAAACACTATCTGAAGCTCAGTAAAAGCCTGGTTGTGCATCACTGATGTTGGACAGTTTAATGTCTCACTGTCTCCTCTGGACGATCCCTGGTCTCTGCTGTCCGCTGCAGTGTAGCCTGTGAAATATGAATACTACCACACACCCTCATTTCTGTGCCCTCACACGAAAGCAGTGTAATAAACTAAAAAGGTTTTGATTACAGTCAGAACCCTGGTCTCTCTTTCATTAGTCTATGGTTGTACCTGGAGTCAAGTGGGCGTCCACAGCCGTTGTGTTGACATTGGGATCCTGAGTAAAACATTTACATGATTCGTAAGATGTCATTATCAAACTCAACCCAGGCTGGATATTCTACAATGTAACTGTAAACTTTATGATAAATAACTAAAAAGAGAAAGAAAACTGAAATGGAACAAAATATATAGAACTTGAAAATTTGACAAGAAAACAAAAGTGAAAATAAAAGTTTTCATATCAGAAAACATCAACACCGATGACGACGTGTCTGTGAAAGGCTCATATTGTCTGATTATTTCAGCTTATCGATTAATCGCTTTGGCTCTAAACAAAACCAAGTTTGAACTTCTCTGAAAAGAAAATTGAAATCAACAAGACGGCCCCGTTCATGTGTGTTGATGTCACAGATGCTTAATGACAAGGTTGTGGATTTCCTTTCTTTTAAACTGGTGTCCTCCTGATGTGCGACGTTCCACAGTGTCGTCTGAAAGAATTCAACATTTATCAGCACAGCAGTAAATATGTGGGAGACTCTCTCCTCTGTCTCCATGTCTCTCAGCGGAGATCCAGAGTTGCCTGGTGAGCTCAGGGGACGTCGGCTGTGGGACCTTTCAGTGTTTCAACAACAACTCCTGTGAAATCCAAGGGCTGCACCACATCTGTCTCACCCTGCTGCACAACGCCGGGCGCTACGACTCACAGGTGGGGAGCACGGCGAGGGTCCGACCTCCTTCCACTGACTCGGATACAGATTCAGATAAGACATATTCAGATGCATGTCCGTATTCGGTGTAATCCCCTCAGTCATTACAGTCATTTGTGAGGAATGTTTGTTGCATAGTGAGCAGTGTATAGTTATGCATGGCACTGGTCACAGAGTAAACTGACGGGGGGAGTGAAATGAGAGAGGGAACAGCTTGTCTACTTCACTAGAATAGAAGTGTGAGAGAGTGATGCAATGTGTCTCCAGTGGGAACAGGCACAGTGGGTGATGTTCAGTGAGGACCTGTATGTGACTATGTGCTGGATATATAACATAGATCCACACAGTAACAAACAATACTGTCCCCTGAGATTCAAATATAGTTTTTTGTGGTAGTTTTGTGTCACTGCCATCTTCCGCATTTAGAGCCAGAGTCTGCACAGTCGCGATCAGGGGGTGGAGCCGTGGTATCGAGGTCCTACTGATACACGCGTTCGACCAATCACGAGTCAGTCTCAGCTGTCAATCATGACGTCTCACACTGGTTTTATACACTTGAACATACATCATTGGTTCTGACATGACAGAAACCATCTTTGAGAAAAATCTATTTGACGTGTTTGACCCATGACCCATGTTTGACCCATGTCCCATCTGCTAACATGGAGGAGGCTTATGACCTATACTGCTGCCAGCCACTAGAGGGAAATCAAGATGTTTTGGCATCATTTGCGGTCATGACGTCCATCTCTAAATTCAGTGGTCTTCAGTTTCTTGGTAGTCATTACATTAATTTGTCATTTCATCCTGAGGCCCCCTGACCCAGTGGGCCCCAGGGCCCTCCGGCCTGTGCCCAGTCAGTTCAGTGATCCATCAATGCCTGTGAAAGCATCTTAAATATGCACATAAAAAGCATATTAAACAAATGTGCACTACAAGGTTATTAACATGATATTGAACCAACAGACTGACAAGAACTAGAGCAGCTGTTGTTGTTTGAGTTGAGAGGAAGTAGTTGAGAGAAGCTGATTAGTAGTAAATCAAAGACTCAATGTAACAATGGACGTCAACTCTGGTTCTGGAAAGTGAAGCCAAAGCAGAAGAGCAGAACCTTTATTGTCTTGAGCAGCAGAGGGCGACTCCACTGGTTGCAAAAAGAAGTCAGTTTCTATAGTAGTCTATGAGATAATGACAGAACATGCAGCTCTGCTTAATATGCCATGAGAAACGTCCCATTCATTCTTCCCCTCGTTCCTCCTCCTCCTCTTCCTCCCAGGGTAAGTCCTTTGTGAAGGATGCGTTGCGGTGCATGGCGCTGGGACTGCGGCAGCGCTTCAGCTGTGTGAGCCGCCGGTGCTCAGCGGTGAAAGAGATGGTGTTCTCACTGCAGAGAGAGTGCTACTCCAAACACCAGCTTTGTCTGGCTCTGAGGGACCACATGGACACCACGGGGAGCCTGGTCCAGTTCCACCTGATGTTTCCTCCAGGGTGAGATAGAGACACACACGTTAACAAATAAACAGCAAACTTGTACGGCCACTTCCAAAGCATCAGTGAAACAGGCCTCAGTGAAAGGTGCAGTAATCTTTGCTGTTCATTGAGAGGAGAAATGACTCAATTATTTGATTATGCTGTTATGAGCAGCAGCTCACAGTGTTGCTGGGATTACAGAGCCAGTCTTAGCTTTTATGACCAAACCCATTTCTCTACCTCAGCCAGACACAAAACAATTTTCTCAGAGATTTCTTTTGAATTTTCCACATAAAGTTTTTTCAAGCACAAATCGAACTACACATAAAAATGAGTGAAGAGAAATCCACCTGAGCTGTAATCAATGTTGCTAAACCTTTCCCGTATGACATATTGAAATGTCTGCATATTTAACAGGTCGTTTAATGTTGGTGACTTTAAAGCCGACGTGTCCTCTGTTCTGTGAGAATAGTCTCATTGTTAACCAGGTAACTCAGTAAAGTTCATCCCTCCACCAAGGCCCAACAGTCCCCTCCAATTCAATTAAGCTAAACCAAATTGCACACACTTAGATATTAGTTACCTAAATCAATTATTCCCAGGGAAATCTGTGAAAATGTTAAAAAGATCCTGGATCCACACCAAAGTTTAATGGGTTCTACCCTGACTCGTAACGCATCCTTCCACCAAGTTTTGTGGAAATCTGTTCAGACATTGTTGTGTCATCTTGCCTACAAACAAACAAACAGTGTTTTGAAATCCGACACACGTTCCAAACAGCATCTCATTCTCGTGTCCTTCCAGGCCGTACGTGGAGCTGGTGAACTTCCTGTTGAAGTGTGGTGACGAGGTCAGGTCGTGGGTCAGTCGGCGGCTGCGCGGGCAGTGCGAGCAGCACTGGGGTTCGCTGTGCAGAAGCTTCGGAGGCACCTGCTCTTTCAACCAATCGGACGCTCTGCAGAACACCACCGCTCCGCCACCCACCGTGCCTAGGCCTATCACTGCTCAGGGACCCCTGCAGCAGCCAATCAGGGCGACCGAACCAGAAGACAGGAGGAGGGGGCTCAATGTGATCGACAACGCGACTGAATCTGTTTTCCCAGTGTCTGAGAAAACCAATGTCACTGCCTCATAGAGCATCAGGTTAACCACGCAGCTGTGCAGGCAGATGTGCAGGCAGATGTGCAGACAGGGTACACACAGATACAAAGATCATGCACTTATTACTATTATATTAGCAGTAGAATGAGTAAACGTAGTGGTAGTTGTATTCAAGTATTCTGTGTAGTTTTGCTGGTGAAAGCAACGCAACATAACTTATTTAATCTGTTGGGTATTTTGCTTTTAATATTTTTCTTGACGTTTGAAAACCAATGATCTACCTCACTTCAACATAACAGTAAACCCCAGCGGCTGTATCCTGCAGCGACGGACACAAGTAAACACGACAGGGAGTTTGTTTCTAGCTCAAGTGCAGCTGAAAGTCAGTATTCTACCTATTTAAGTCTGTGTTTTATTTTTATTTATGAGCATTGTTATTTTATGCAGCGCAAACACAATCAAACTTTCTCTTGTAGACAGTCAGGGTGTCGTCTGCAGGAAGGGAAGCACTCTTCGGGTATGGCGTGTAGTAAATATGTATTTTTTTTTCTTGTTCTACTCGAACAATCACAAATTTCATACAGACCCCAGGTTTCAAGCTATGTTTTGTAAGTTTTTATTTAAATAAATCTAAAAAACACATTTGTAAGCAGTTTTGATTGAAATTAAATAAGCTACAATATCGTCACAGGATGGAAAGACGTGTGTTTGTTCAACTGGTTAATGGTTCTTCACACACATTCACAGCATGGTGTCTCTGGTGGTGATAAATCATTGGGTTTTCTGCCATCTAGTGGTAATACAGCACAGCAACATAGCCCTTCATATTTTGTATATATAGAACTTTATTCAAACTTCTATTTAACATACAAATAGTCACTGACAAGGTTAACTCTGCAACAACAGTGTCTTTGAATCAGCAGACAAACACACACCTTTTTCTCTTGAACACACACAGGCGTACAGACTGTAATTTGACAATAAGTATACAAAACAAAGGTTAGTGCAAACTATAGCCCTGACTCCTGGTTAGTTCTGAAGACCAGATAAAGTATTATGCTTCAAAGTGCCCTTTTCATGCCACATCTTCTTCTCAGGTTTGCAAAGGTGTGAAATTCAAATTTACAAAATACAATTACAATTCTCTTGAAGCTCTTTTCTCCTCCTGTCACCACGAGGGCCTCAGAGTAGCCTGATTTTAAATTGTACAAACTGTCGAAAAGACAACACGACAGCGTTCTTACAGCAGGCTACAACAAGTTTAAGCCTTAAGTGTGTCAAACAATAGCTAGGATCAAGTTTGTTTGAAGCATGCCGAGGCTCACTGTGGCTGCATAAACCTCATAATGCCAGTTATAGTTGCTGTGCTCCTAACTCTTAAGTCAACCTAACAAAACCCATCATACCAGTTTTATAAATCCACAAAAATTCGGCTGCTGACCAATGAAAAACATTTCCCCTTGGCACAGTTTCTATTTGCATTATTCCAGTTTCAATGCTGCTTCCATCTCCCCATGGAGTCCACGTTTAATCTCATACCTGCCAGTTAACGCCTTGCTGAGTAAAATACCTGGAAAACATTCTTGTTGTAAGCAGGTGACAGACCGAGCCGGCCGGCTGGCTAGATGAAGGGAAAGAGGCGCTTCTTAAGGATGTAGAGGACGGTGGCGAAGAAGAGCGCCAGAGCCAGGAAGATGAGCAGCTTGTCCGTCAGCTCCCGCCGGTTGTACTTGAGGATCAGTTTCCTCCCCAGGTAGATGGTTCCTGTCATGCTTTTGAACTCCTCATTGGTTTCCTGCACCGTCCTGGAGGAAGTGGCTGTGGCGAGGAGAAGGAGGAGTAGAGGTATTAAAGGTTTAAAAGATGAGAGATGGAAACAGAAGAGAACAATTTGGATTAACCTTTTGTACACACATGTTTACAAACACAATGGACAAAGTTCAGTATTTTACCCAGTGTGCCGATGGTGTCCTCGCTCTGCTTCACCTGTTCAGACATCAATCTGCTGATAGACATCAGACTGTCCGTGATGCTGCTGCTGTTTTCCACGATGTTTTCTTTAGTCGCCTTCCTAAGATAAATACATGCACAATACCAGGCGATGCAGGTTTATTGCTTTCAGGGTTAGGGAAACATTGTATATATTGTTACATTTGATATCATATTCTTTGCATAGTGGGAGTTTGTTCAATCTATGTTTCCTGTCACCTGGAACACAGCATTCCACTGGCAGAAAAATATGAATAACTAAAAATTATGATGCTGATTGAATCAATATCGTACAGTAGAGTCTCAGGAAAACCGCTGTTACCTCTGTCTGGTGCCGGGGGTTTCTCCTCCAAGCAGCAGCTCGTCTTTCTCCATGTGGTCTATGGCCAGTTTACAAGCCAGGTTAGATTTCCTCCACGCTGTCTGGTTACTGGAATCCACAGACAAAACAATAACCCAATGAGGACTGCAGCTTCTGTTTTAGTGTTCTGCATCTTATCTGGTCTGTTTTGCCAGATGACGTTGTACATGCTGTTTAACCCCAACAAGCCCAGGCCACTGTGTGTTATTCTGTTCACTCTTTACGAATTCTATTTATTTACAGATTTATTGCACATTTTAAATTAACTAGAAAATGAAGAAACCTTTAATGTAAATAGTTGCTCTAAAGACTTTTGTATATTTATCTAGATTGCTCGAAAAATCCAGACAGGAAGTGAATTTTGTTGTTGTTGCTAACTGACAGAAACTATGAGTTTACAGTAGCATAATAACCCATATATATAAAGATTCTACCAACAAACATTAATCAGGTAAAGTTATGTATCTGTCTCAATAGTCTGAGAAACAGCCAAACCTGATGCAATGCACAAAGAGAGGTTACAACCAAGCAGAATTTAAACGTGTTGAAACAAACCAGTTTCAGTTCACTCAACTCATCACTGGAAGAAACGCTGGTACTTTAGTGAAGTTGATAATGAACATGGTTGATGTCACACAAGCTATTTTGTGTGTGTGTGTGCGTGTGCGTGTGCGCATGTGCGCGTGTGTGTGAATTCACCTCTGCATTTGCCTTCTCTGACTCTCTGTCTCTGCCTGGATGGCCTGTCTTTCCGTCTCTCTGTCCTGCTCTCTGGCCATCTGCTCCAGATCCTGACGATAACAACAACAACAAAAGCAAAAATATCACCACATCACATCAAATAAAATTGTTTGGATCTTATATAATAATTCTGCCAGACGTAAAGCAGCAGGCTGCTGATACTGACCTGTATTCTGAGCCTGAGCTGGTTGAACTTCTCTTTGACCTGAGAGTTGAGCTCCTTGAGAGTAGACTGAGGTCCAGAACAATCCCTGATGTCCTAAGAAGTAAAAATGTAAAAGTTATGAATTGTCTTTTTATAATTTGGTTCAAGTTTTCAAACTGTGGAAGGATGCATTGAGCATCGGCCTGTTAAACAATTACATAAATGAAATGTCCAAATCAAATAAACATAAAATACTTATACTACTTGTGTACATGCAATTTTGTTTATAAATGGTAAAACGATGAGAATAATCAAATCACAAACCTTAAGTAGTATATTTGTATTATACTTAATAGAATTTGAAATGATTCCTGGTAGAATGTTTAATTATCTAATAGCTGACACTGTGCTGAACAGATCAGCTGTTTTTTCATTATTTTTCCTTAGTAATCAACACAACGCTACAGTAGATAGTTTGTCATGTCCTAAAATCTCCACAAATATTTTGTAATAAAAATCAATTTTAGAGAATACTGAAAAATGCTCAACCTGAAATTGTCTTCTGACCCAAACCCACAGTATGAAGTTGAGTGTTAAAGAAAACTAGAAAAACAATTTCACTTGAGAGCTACAATTACATTTTCATCATTTTTATTCAAATACATTAAAAAACATGAAATGATAAATATCTTAAAACTGTTAAATGGTTTAGATGGAAATGACAAAAATGAAAACCTCCTGATTGCTTGAGCTCTAATAGATATTTCTAGTGAGTTGAAATATAGATATAAACAACATGATGTCCATAAAGATTCTATAGGTTTTAATATTTATCTTGAATAATTATACTACTTTGACTACTAATATTCCTCTGCTGTACCCACTTATTTCAATTTCGCAAATTCAGCTATAAATTTGGGAAGAGCTTTTTAGTTGTAGATTTATAATCTCATATCTAACTGCATTTAAATAAAAAGCCTTGAAGAATCAAGTCATGTCAGGACGTAGGAGAAGCAGTTTCTGATCCAACAATTTATTAATAAATGCATAATTGTTTTATTTCTACACATCAGGTTTATCTTTTTTTAATTTGTTTACCTATTACGTTTGTTGTGAGTTTGGTTTTCACATCTACAGAAACCTCTCACACACATGACAACGAGCAGAGCAAATCAAGTTAAACACCGTTTCAATTATCACGATTATGAAAAGACGATTTTCACTCCGTTATTGTCTCTGTCGTCGAGTTCGGTTCAGCTCGGTTCGGTTCAGTTCGCGTTAGCTTCTTGTTTTCCTGAATAAAACCGACACCAGTAGAAACTAAATAAACCTGAGCTGACTAACAACACGTTTTCGCATGTTACCTGAACCAGAGCCTTGATCTCCAGGTCATATTTTATTATTTCTTGGCCACAAATGCGGACGTGTACATCCGCAGACGACGCCATGTTTGTTATTGTACGGCAAGCTGGACGGACAAAACAAGGCGATCCGCTAAAAGGCGAAGCACCAAAGACGGTGGTAAATAGAGAAAGATTGTTGCTTATATGCAACTGAATTAAAAAGAGGAATAATCTCAAAGAAGGAAAGAGGGAAACATAGTAAGGACCTGATAAAGTCTTTATTTCATTTAAAATCATTAAAAAGTCATAATGACAAATATGTTTAAGATAAAAACTGTGAGTAGTAAATTCAAAATACTTTTCTGACCATTTTTTCCTGAACTATCATAAACTGTATTCATCTCATTTCTGCTGCTTATGGACATTTGTATATTAAACTTTGTAAGTGATGTGAGCTTCAACTCTTTGTCTCTGAGTTTGTTTTTTACATTAGAGCCCAACCGTTGTGGATGTTTTTGGGCCAATACTGAAGTTAAAAAAATGTCCAAGTTGATATAAATTTAGAAAAGATTTAATTGAAATTCTATGTATTTCAGTTTAATCATAGACTTTATAATAACAACTCACCCTATAGAATTTCAATTGAGAAAATAAACATGATTTTTTCAAGTAAAAGGTAAACATAGATCATAGATTTGTATAAAATAAAGAAATAAATGTACACCTGAATTGTTTATTCTGTAAAAACAAAACATTTTCATGTTAGCATGTTAGCTTATATAGCTAACCGTTAAATCTCTCCGGCTCTAGTTTGTATTTCTTTGACATTGCGTCATGTTAAATATTGTAAATATCAACACATTTACACAAATTTGACAAATGGTATACAGAGTATACAACTGGGATTTAAAAATTTAAGTTCTGTGCGTTCAAATGCTGGACAACACGTTGAGTGTGTCACTGCTGTGTGAGAATGAAAATACACAACAAAGTATGAGCCTTTATTTTAGAATTTATGACGTTAACTCTACTTAAAAGTCAAACAGGCACAATTACATACAGAATATTGTTTGACTTATAGAATTTTTTTCCATCAATTAAAATGTATGAAAATCAGAATGTACATTTGAGTCTTCATTTCAGTAACAGCTACGCCTACTAATGAAACAGACCAGAGTCGTGATGGGGTGCTAATGTTTTTTATTGTTTTGATATTAAAATCAAACAACATAATCAGACTATTGTGGTTACAAGCAAAGTTGTGGTACCAACTCCTGGCTGATACAACAGATAAAGAATGATTTCAAAAGAACGAAAGAAAACGAAAAGAGGCACAATAAACACGACAGAGATTCAGGGCAGATGTCTGCAGGATGTGGAGCAGCCAGAGACAAAACCTGTCAGAAGCTCTGAAACAGAACGAGTCGTTACAGTACAAACCAAAAGATTGTAGAAAATAAAAATAAACGTCTTTTACATTTTCATGCTTGTGCATAAAGCCACCCATTGTGCCTCAGAGAAAAAAAAAATTCAAAAAAAAGTTAGTAAGAACAAAAGTATAAACCCAGCACGACATTTATTACACAACATAAATATAACAACTGTCAAGATATTGTAATAGAACAGGCATATATGTGAACTACAAATATAGACGTCATCGCTAAAGAGAGGATCAAGTTAGTTTCAGCAGGATACACTTTCTGCAGGTTTTGCTTATTTATGAAATTATAATCACCAAGAGATCTATTATAGAGCACTTAGCAATGGAGTACAGTCATCCTACTGAGACTGGTGAGAGAAACACACACAGGACTAATTACAGAAAGATCCCATGCTGTCGATCGAGTCAAACAAGTGACCATACAAGACCAGAAGCATCATAACCATGGCATGGAGCTGTGGAGCTCAGAGTGACAGATACCTCCCACATCCTCTACATGTTTGGACTGGCGTGGATTTCCTATAAAAACGTCTTCCTGTCTCTCATTTTTATCAAAAGTGAAATAAAAAATAAAATTAAAAAAAAAACAGAAACAAATGTTTCAGGACAAATATCTTTTTTTTGATAAATGTCTCTCGCTCCATGCAGTTTGGCAAAGTCTGGAAGGAGATGTAAATCATTGCAGTGTTGGATGATGAGTGTGTAAATATAGAAAGAGGGTTTTTGCTTTTATTACCGAGGATGGGTTGTTGTTGTCGTTATGCTTTAATAAGATTAGTCTGCAGAAGAGGAAATCAAACCTCTCCTCATCATTCATCGCAGAGGAGAATGAGGGGTCTCTGCCCACCAGCCTAGAGTAACCCCCGGCTATAATCTCAGGGACTCCCTGACGAGACGACTGCTGACCAAAGCCCTTCTGAAGAAACCAACAAAAAAATAAAAAGAACTCAGAAAGGGCGAAACATCTCTGGCGCAGTGGTAAAGTTTCCCCCAGAAAACGTGATCCCACGGTCACGAGCAAATCTTTTCTCAAATTTCCCCAACAAGGTTAGAGAGCGTAGGCGAGCCGACCCCTGACCTGAGCTCAAAGGCTGCTTCAGTTTGCTGATCCTGGTTCAGGGCCAGAAACTGTCATCGCATCAAAACCTCAAATAACAGAACGCTTCATGAGCTTCACAGACGTCAGTTACTAACAGTCACAATGAAACTGTAAATCTGCAGAAATCGTGTTTCCTTTAACTGGCGTCAGGGCAGAACAAAACGCAGAGGAAACTTAAATAATAGGATACTGAAGGACAGGAAGGAAGAACAGATGGAAATAACTGAAGCCAGATTGTGTGATGACTTACAATTAAGTTTTGTATGCGAACTAATCTGGTGTTGCCTTCAGCCTTTTAATCTAATGTGTGATTACGATGTGTTTTTTATAATTGAATATGTAATTTCAACATTTCTATTTTTAACTATTTGCTTTGACTTGCTTCTCAGTTTTTTGTTCACCAATTTGTCTTTCAGCATTGTTACAATCGCAGAGTTGTATGTAATTAAATGGAATTTTAGGTTTCACTGTGACTGTGATATGAGTCTGTGGGTCTCATGTAAAGTCTCTGACTCATGGAAAAGCCCACTTCAGTGGAAAAGCTATAAAGTCTAGTTCAAACAAACGGTGTCCTCACACTATAATTTACAGGACTGAACAAATAAATATCAAACAAATGGCATCAACACTGGGATCAGGGGTAAAGGCAATAAAATATAATTTAGGAATACAAATTCAAACGTGCAACGTTGGACAGACTCAGAGCATAAATATCAAACTATAATCTCAATTCAAAAATAAAATGGTTTAAACAAACGAGCAGGACAGCGGCCATATATAAAGATACAACATTCACGATCTTTCTGGATCCCGACAACAAGAAGACTAGTCTACATCAACAGCAAAGCAGCAGCAGAGTTATACCTCGCTATGTCAGCGTACAGCAGTGCAGCAGTCAGAAACACAAGACTGACCAGAGTAGACAACAGAAGGAATAATATGGCTAATACAGCTTTTTAACACAGCCATGTTAGCACCCAGCCACTGACAGATTAGCACCACGGTTTACCTCCATGCTCAGTTTGTCGCTTTATTCGCATCCTGCGACTCAGTGCCAACACTGACTTCAAGGAGGGTCTGGCACTTCAATATAGCAAAGTTAAGAAAAGGAAAGTTCGGTCATGTGTGTTTGTTTTTTTTTGTTTTTTGTTTTTATCCCCCCCCCCCCTCTCTCTCGATAAGGTCTCAAGAGGCAGCAGCACAGTGCTCCGCCTCGACACCCAAGAAGAACTTGTCATTGTAATTGACAAGTTAAAAAATCAGGCCCGAGTCTCCCTCTGCCTCAGACACAGTGGAAGTTTGCTCTTCTCTACATGGACACACACCAGCGGTGATAGCAGCAGCAGCCAATACAGAAAACACAAGAACGTGGCGTAGTGGGCAGAGAAAGAGTTAAAAAAACAGAACCAGGTTTCCCAAAACGACACAAATTTACTTTAACACATTGTCATTTACGCTCTTCTTCGGTTACAAAAAGGGAACATGTTTGCAGGGTTAGTTTTTCTATGCAGACAATAGCTTCTATCTGCATTTAAAGGCTGATTATTATACAAATTTGGTGAGGTTTTCGTTTTTCTTCAAGTTTAGGATTTGGGAAACCCAGCCCCTTTGTTTCTGCAGGGAAACCCCCTCCAGACCGACAGAAGGTGCCGATTTGTGTTCTCATATATTTGATTAAGGCACCTGGTTCATCAGGCATCATATTCAAAATATTTTTTTTCTCTTGTTCATGTAAAAACCAAGTGCAAGGTGATGGTCTGTTGACTCTCATATGAAGAAAACTCAATGGAAAAAAAGAAAAACAGGGGTGAGTGTGTGGACAATCTAAACCAAAAATCTCTTTGTGCTCATTCAATAGCAGCAAGTTTGAAATCAATCATTCGACTGAGAGTACAGTGAGATCAAAAAGTCATGCAACAACCTCGTGACAATGAATATGAAGTTTTTTGGCAATTGGCCATGTTTTTTCTTAATCTGCAAGAACCCCGGACGTCCCTTGATTCTCTCAGTTCTATGCAGGTTATCATCATGCAAAAGACATTACTCCAAATGCATCTTACATTTCTGTATGCATCGAATTTACACAGAGGCTCGTCAGCGCGCGGCCTCTGGAGATGAGGTGTTTTTACAAGCAACGAGGGTTTGAACAAGATACAACACAGTTGAAATGCATCGGAATAAAAATCTAAACCCTCAAAGCCAGACTCTGGGACCTGAAATCACAGCTTGCGGGAGGTAAGGAGAATATGTGGGATAACTGATTTCACAGATGCGGAATTTGAATGTAGTTTGGGAGCAGTTATGCAGAAAGAGCTGCTCCAGTAAATATCATCATTTCGTCAAGTTTTTGGGGTAATTATAATTTTTGCTCCAATATGTTTTTTGTTGCAGGGCGGTGAGACCAAATCCTTGAAGTTTCTGCTATAAAACCAAACCAAAAGAGCTTAAATGCTCTATAGAGCAAATTACATTTAATAATTTTATTCATTTTTGAATCCAAATAAATATTCATTCATTATTTATCGTTTATTCAAAAAGTTATTCTTGGAATTCCAATTAATTATTACCAAATATTTCCACTGGAGATCATTCTTGAAAGTTGAACCAAATTACATATTGACACTCATGATAGTAATCTTATGTTGACCTATATAATATGTGTTTTGATTTGGGGGTTATCTTGAAAATCTTGTGTCTTGGTCAAAGGGAATAAAGATCCTTCATCGTGTCCGTGCAGTGATGTTAAATCCAGGAGTCTGGCTTTTACAAAACAGAAAATGGTATGTTTAACAATAACGATCACACAAATCAATAATACAGAAATCCTCAGTCTGTTGTGGTTGTGAGCAAAAATCAGTGTGAATCTTCTTCTGATTGGTCCAACAGGGAAATCACGCCATCAATCTGCAGAATCAATCTGCTCTGATGACAGTTATCGGACAATCATCAAATGGAAAATGTGAGTTGGATCTAAACACAGATGCCAATTTCGTTCTTGGATCATTTCTTTGATAAAGAGAAACAATCAGCACCACATGACAAACCACAGCTGGATCACATCTGGAAATCAAGAGTCTGATCCTTCGTGAGAGCAAAACGTCGCAGGTTGTGTTTTTTGAGTTGAGAACGTGAATTCTTGTGACAAGTCTGTTGGCCGTTTTTTTCAGTTTGTGTCAAGATCGTTGCACCATATTGATTGACATTGATAAGTCATAACACACACACACACACACACACACGTACAATATTTTGTACAGAGTAAAGAATGGCGACAATAATTGGAATATAAATATATTTTCTTTCGGTTTGTATATGTCATCACTTACAGTATGTCAGATAGAAGAACGATATTACCCTGATTTGCTGAAGAAGAGCTTTATGGATCCACTTAGCTTTTATTGGACAAGAGTAGCACAAAGTTACACACTCAATTAGCTTAATATTTGACTGAATAGGATTCATCAGAAAATCAAAAGAAGAAGGAATAATTTTACTGGCGTGGATTTTTTTTTTTTCACTCATTTCCTTGACTGTTAAAATGCCACAGAGTCTCCTGGTTTGAATGTAAAGTTGCACAGCTTGCACCTATCACGTTAAATGTGAAAACCTGTGAGGACTCTTGCTTGAACAAGGCTTGTGATCGCCTACAAAACGTGCACGCCGCTCTTGCCAGCCGGTGTCAGCCAGCGGCCCTTTAACCACTGTTGACCCCCTTCCACACTCGGGCAAAATTACGGCTGAGAAAATGCCTCGGAACATTGTCCAAAAAGGACGCAACAAAGCACGAGTAGTTTTTTCAGGCATATTTCACCATGTCTGCTACTTTAATCAAGATTGTTTTGAGCCAATCAGGCTGAATGGTTTTGTTGTTGTTGTTGTTGTTGATTACCGCACATTAGCAGAACATGTCAGAAACGTCAGGCACATCTCTCCGTAACTGACACGTCTGCTGTCTTATTGTTTTTATTTGTGTGTCTCTGAAGTTATTTAAGAAGGCAATAAGTGTCCGGATTGAGTCTTCATTTGTAATTGGCTTGCCATACAGTACAGTGATATAGTAACTTCCCCAGAGGCGGCCAGGAACAACGACTTTCAAACGAGCTCTTCCTGCCCGCCCCAGGCTCAACCCCTCCTCATTAAGTCACAAGTAGAAATCAGTTTACAAATGATAACAATATAGCTCTCTGGAGAAATGTGTCTACACTGTACATCACCCTGAAGAGGAAGCCAAAGCAGAATCAGTTTTTCCATAGGAAACCTCTACTGAAGGCAAAATGAATCATGACACCAAGGGGGTCAGCATCAGGATCAACGTAGGGGCCCTGGAATCAAAACCCTCTTTTTTTTTCTTTTTTTTTTTAAGACCACAAAAAACACAATCCTCACAGTCCCTCCTGACCAGGAAGTAGATCGATCCTATCGATACACTGGGCTTCTCAAAGCCAAGCAATGATACGCTCTCACAAGATACCTCATATCATTACACGGCTCCAGAAACATTTGGATCTAACCCTCGTCAGGCCACACCCGCACTCCTTTCTCTTGCTAGTACATAGACCTAGCCAATTCAGGTAATAGACCTATCCTAGCAAGTGGTCATCAAGTACACTTGCAGCATTCACACCAGGCCTTTTAGCAGCAAATGGAAGAAAAAAATGCTTTTCTTTTTGTTTTTTGTTTTTTTTTCTTTTTTGGACAAAGTGCTTTTGTTTTCAAACATATAAGATATAGTATTCTATACATATATCTAACATTTATAAGATACATATTAACTTATAGTCTATTTACAAAAATGAATCACGACTAAGAAAATAGCTATGGACGGCAGGGGAGAGCAAGTCATTAGGCTACAACTAGACTAAGAAGTCAAATAAGAATCATGGATACTCGTCTCTCTAGTATCAGAAAAAGCACCATTTCTCCCTTTTTAGACAAAATGGATAACAGTAAAAATATATATAGATATATATAGATATATGTGTGTGTAGCACTACCTGTTATTCACTCACATGGTACAGAAAGACCACAGCTCTGCATTGCCATCGTCATTATGTGAAGGAGAACTCTCTTCACTTCACACTAACCTGAATTTATCAAGCACTTATTTTTCAAACATATTGAACTCTGGTTGAATATTGCACTTCCTGGGAATGGCAAGAGTTTCCTCTGAGCAGGCAACGGGGAGGGAAGCATTACACAGGCGTCATGCATTGTTAAAGGTTGGGACACGCTGCCTTTTTGTGGCCGGAAACTTTTGTGACTTGAGTTTTGATGAGCAAACGTATGCTGGGGACTGAAGGCGAGGCCAGGCAGATATAAAAACTGAGCAGTTCAACCTCAGAGGAAGTAATGTCACGACCAGGAAGATGCTGAATTCAACCAGCTTCACGGTTAAAGAGGGAATACGTGTGAAAATCTAAAAAACAACGCAGTGTTGAATCCAGAGAAGTCTGGGACAGAAATGGCTTTGTCGTTCTTACAACAGAGAGAAAGTAAATAAAGATGGACGGCTCCCCAAAAGTGAAGCCAAAAACTTCTTGATCGCCCCCCTGGTGGCTGGCTGCAGTACAGGATATTAACTATGCCTCCACCATGTTAGTGGATGGGAAATGGACTAAAAGGGCTAAAAAGGGCATGGGAAATACATTTTTCTCTCAGATGCTTTCTGTCATTTTAGGTAGTTTTCGAGTTAGTTTGGTTTTAATTAGTTATTTGATGTTACAACAAGCAGTGAGATATCATTGGTTGACAGCTGAGACTCACATGCGTTTGGTTGAGCGTGTGTATCAACAGAACCTTTGTACAGGATGTCAAAAGACGCCAGCAACCATACCCGGGGTATTTTGGCTTCATTTTTGTACAGCAGGAGGAGGTGTAGACTTTGTCCATCTTTATATACAGTCTATGTTATAGCATCTATGACAACACTGCCCTCCCATCTCCACACTGCTGTCCTCTGAGTTTCCTGGACGTGTCCCTGTCTGCGCTAAAGACAGCCTGTCCTCATTCTCTTAATAGACCAGACTTTAAACTAGACCATTACTTGGCGCGTTGTGTTTTAAATAAATCCAATCCTCTGTATTCCACATCTCCCTCTCTCCACTTGGAGAATCTGACAAAACAAATAGTTCCGCACTGTCAGGAAAGCTAGCAGGCAGCTAAAATTACAAAAATATAACAAGAACCTTTTTTTTTTGGTTTTTCAGTTTTTCCTCTAAGTTTCTAATGCAAGGATGGGCTATAGAAATGTGTCATGCTTAGAAATTAAATCAGGTGTCATGAAAAGTGGCATCTCACCTTTGAAAGGTATATCATTTATGTTTTTTTATATACAGTACTTCAAAACACAATTCAGTTATTATTTTGTTGATGAACTAGACCTCGTCTACAACAGATTCTTGAACAGGTAACAAAGAAACATAACATTTTGGTTATTGTTGGTGACATTTTAACAAACAATCATAAAATGTAACATAGCTTATCTACTAGTGCTCTTGGTTCTTGTCCTAGGTAGAGCCATTAACACAATTAGCATGTGGAGAGAGGAATCAGTTCAGGAATGAAGTGCTTAGGCAACAAATTTTCTGGAGAAGCCCACAGATGGGGTAAAAATGTTAGAAAAAAAAAATGAATGTTCCTTTTCTGTACAGAATTGGACCCAAGCTAATTTCACAGTTCTATGAAGTTCCCTGACCCTCCCACATTTCTTACATTCAATACGGCGTCAGGTAAGCTGTGCAAAACCTTACTTTAACAGGCTGGTCGCCGTTTCGTTGCATGTGTCTTTGGTACAAAAAACAATCAAAATATAGTGTGCAAATATTTTTTGTAACTCTTAACGAAAAATATCCGTTAACCCTGCCCCTGACCCTCCCCCCAAAAAAGACAAAGTACCAAAAACCATAAGTAATCTATTGCAGAGCCCTCCTTATATACACAGACTCTGTGGCATCCCGCAACGAGAGCTTCCATTTGTTTTATATACATTCAGAACATCTTTAAACAACTGAAATACACCATAACCCCACAGGTGTCCCCCTCCTAACATTCACTGACATCCTCCCTCAGGGTAAAGTAGTCCTCTCCTTGACTGGACCTCGGGGAGTTCTGAGCAATCGCCTCTTCTCGTTCAGTCTCTCTCACATACTCAGTCAGACTTACAGAAACACACACACACACATACATAAACAAGGCACAATGAATAGAACTTTGATCAAACACTAGTATGAACACACCAAACTGTTAGCCTGGTCAACTCTACTGTACAAAAAGTGGAGCCGGTGCCATTTTTCACTGGGAGACACTTCTATGTACACGTGTGTATGACTCTTCGAGGAGATGGATCACTGCTAATGTCTTCTTCATCACCACCATGATCTTCCTCACAGTCCACTCCCATACTGGCAAAACGCCTCCGTTTCACTCAGTCCAGTTATAACTAGCACAAGGCCAAAAAGCACCAAACTACATGCGCTTCCTCTCCACATGGTCAAAAAACCTCCTGTCCAGATAATGAGCCGTTAAGCTTCCTCCTGCCTGCAACAAACTCCACCCCAGCAGGATGTCACTTAATTCCTAAGATTCAACTTTTTTTTGGAACATTAATTTCAATGAGCTGATTGGCAAACAGGGGATGGCATGAACATATTTAGGCCTTCAATACAAAATATAACTTGCCACCCTGTAACGAGCGTGCTGCTTTTTTTTTTCTGCAGCTGTCTTGGCATCCAGAGCCATTTCCATCAAAGTGCTTTAACTCAGTGGGTCGAGTTCACATCACGCAGTTCAATTTTGTTGCCATGTGAAGCGAGGCTCTTCTAGGAAAAGATACCTGGAACCTTTTCGATCTTTGATGGGGTCCAATGTTCAACGGTTGTTCCTCCGTCATAACAATCTCAAACAGACTGTGTGAAAGTATTCCAGTAGTTGCACTCGGGTGACTGTCTGTCTCAGCCTTGGAAGCAGACCTCCAACAGATCCACCCCAACACAATGCTATGTTAAACACATCTAATAATCACCAGTGGATTTAGGACGTGCTGTTAGCTATACACCAAACCATCCTTTGCTTTTAGAGGCGCGTTTCCCAACAGATGCTCACGATGGGTTGGGAGACAGTGACTCTGCATGCAGTTTGCAGAGACAGAAAGCTACGGTGTAGGCCATACAGGTGCATGGCTTTAAACAAGCACACATACATACACACACAGGGAGTTGTATGTGTGTTTGTGTGACTAACAATGTGTATGTGCGCAGGGTTGGAGGGGCATGCAGAGGGGAGCATAGTTACAATGGGACAGCACGGTGGTAATATTTAGCCCACTCCTCTCAGTGGACGGCGGTTTGTCTAGATTTTGGAAGTGGGAACTCGCAGGCCGACCAGTCCGCCAGTGGGATCTCCGCGTCCGGTGTTCTCCAAGATCTTGTTGACAAATTCTGACGTCTGCCCGGCAACTGGGGATGCCACTGCACACAGAGACAGGCAGTTATGATTTATTAATGTATGTGGTCTATTATTGTCTGTTTTTTTAAGTCTTTTTTTCCCAGCCTGTTGCTGCTTTGATAAATTTATTTTTTGTTATATAGTGATTACGATATATGTTATATATATGAAAAACAGACACTGGAAGCAGCAATGGGGCCACAGCTGCTGTGACCCCATTGCTGCTTCCGGTGTCTGTTTTTCAATTAGCTAAGTTGTTGTCTGCAAATTAGGCACTGACATTATTTGTTTTAATTAAATATAATTTCAAGTACATATTTAATCCTTAATCCACAAATTACACTATGCGTGTTTCTGGTGACTGGTTGGATTTAAATGACTCATTAGTTCCCTTCTTTAATTCTCACCAAGTGTCTCCTGGATGAGCCGCTCCAGGGTGTCAGTCATGTTGGTTGTACGAGGAGTAGAGTCCTCCACTCGCACCACTATCTCCTCCTTGATGGTATTGATCACGAAGAGCAGCCGATCTGCAGGAAGAGAAACATCAGAGCACAGATTACACACTCATGAACGGAAATTACTGATTCAAAACACAGCAGATCTGATATTTTGACAAATCACAATATAGTTATTAATGATTGCGTTTTTAATGTAACAAAGCTTTAACAGATACTATGCAAAACAACAAAAATATTATGAAAGGGAAATAAAAAACATTTGATAAGAAATTTACAAACAAACTATGAAAATTGGATGTAGAGGTTGAAAAAGTGAAAGATGCAGTAACATACCATATTCTGTGCTGAGTCCCCAGAGCTTCACCTTGTTTGCTTCATACTGGGCTTTCTTTTTAAGACGACAAGCTCTACAAAATGCAACAGATGATTGGCACAGGGAAATAAGACACACTGCTCTCCAACCAGCATCCTGACTTCAGCTAGCCTTAACTAGAGTGATCGAAATAACATATTACTACTACATGTATGCACGTTTTACCTGGACGCCAGCTTGTTCTTCTCCTTGCGGGACCGGGGTCGTGCAGTCAGCGGCAGCTCGCTCACAGGTGTCAAGTCGCTGATCACCTTGTTCAGTTTGCGGAGCTCGGTGCCGATCTGCAGCAACTTACGTGGATTGGGAGTCAGGTCTTCCACATCCGTGCGACGTGACTTCTTCAGCATGTATTTTCCTGCATGACGAGTGATAAGAGATTGTTTTCACATTTAAACTGTTTCAACAATGACTCATCATCAACAGATAAATGCAGAGCAATGACACGGCAAAAAGGTGGGGATTTTATTCTCATCTCGGTATATGAAAATATGATTTCTATTCTAAGTGAACCTGCAGGTTTTTAAATGGATTTCTAATTCTGCATTAATTTAATGTTAGTTGATGTATATGGGATTTGCTTGGAAACACGGCGAGTTGTGGCTGCTGTTCTAAAAAAATGCAAACAACGACCTTCCTACTGAAAGACTGTACTAAGATATACATGATGTGAGCATGTGTGTGTGTGTGTGTGTGAGAGAATGTTTACCATGGAGAGGCCCGTTCTTCTGGTACAGGTTGCTAGGCAGCGTGTGTCTGTCCCACTCAGACGGCTTAAGCATGCGTTCCTGTTTTGAGGGGGTGAGCTGTTCGCTGTACTCCCAGAAGTAGCGGCGCTTGCCTCTCTTCCGGCTGGAGACTCCTGCTGTCAGGCCTTTAACGTCATCCATCAGCTCCATGTCACAGCCTGGAAGAAGTTGCGGGACGGATGCAATTTGAGAAAAGGAAAGATAAGTAGGGAAAATTATGGTAAAACGAAGACAGAAAAGTATTTGTTAATGAACAACATCCCAGCAATTGGTTACATTTGTTTACCAGATGTACTTTGATGAGGGCTACCTGGCTCAGAGAAGGTGTCACTCATGTCATCGTCCTTGTCTGCTTCGTAATCTTCATCCTCCTCCTCCTCCTCCTCCTCCTCCTCCTCTTCTTCCTCCTCCTCCTCTTCATTCTCAGAAAGCTCATGCTCGCTGCCAAAACCCTCATCATGGTCTTCGTCATCTAGCTCCAGTCCGTCGCCTTCCTCCTCCTCCTCATCCGCTTCTTCCTCATCCTCGTCTTCCTCGTCCTCCTCCAGCTGGGAGGGGGCTCTGCCGGCCAGTCTGCTGCGGGTCAGGAACAGGGAGTAGTTGTGTTCCTCCTCCTTGCTCTTCTCCGTCCCCTCTGCAACCAGAACGCCACCGCTAGCACCTGCCACACTGTCGGCGATGCTCACCAGCCCAGAGGTGGTGCCCTCCATGGCCTGACTCGTCTCCACGAGTTGAGGCACAGTGGCAGTCCAACCTACAGGCATCTCTCTTCTCCCTGTCCCCTCTGCACCCTTCTCAAAGCTCGCCAGGCTGCTGGAGCTACCGGCTGCTGCATCAGGACATCCCACTGAGGCGGCACTAGCTGAAGTGGAAGCTTCTTCTTCTTGGGGCTGGGAGAGAGGTAGAGGCACATCTGACATCTCAAAATCAGTCTTGGAGGGCAGGTTGGGCTGAGCTTTATCCACTGCGCTAACACGGACTTTAGCCTTCCGCACAAAGACAGAGCCATGGGAAGTGGGGGCTGCCATCTTGGCTCCTCTGCACTGGGTCTTGCTTTCAGCTTGGCCGTGGTTCTGGGTGAGACTGAGCTGGCTCTGGGTCTTAGCCATAGTCTCAGTGCTGGAGGGGACAGGTCGGGTGGCTTTTTTGGAACTTTCAGGGAAGTCTGGGAGAAAACTGCGGGAAGGACGGGATGAAGAACTTGGGGAGGGCCTTGCAGTTCCTGGGCCGGATCCTTTGCCGGGGAACAGGGGTCTCTTACCATGACAGGGAAACTGGGATGGTTGAAGCGGAGGCAGAGGGGAAGACAGGGTCAGATCAGCAGGGGGGTAGAGGGCCTCACACACGGGCAGTGAATCCTCACTGTTGAGTTGAGCCAGTGTCGGTGTTCGACTGATCACTTCCTCATCCTGGTAGGGACTGGAGAAGTCATCCAATCCAAGGAAATCCACCTCTTTGGTCCCCCAGATGTCACAGCTGGCCAGCCGTGTGTATCTGTAAGCACAGAGAGACGCAGGTCTATCAACAGTGAACAGCTATTCTATAGTTATATATCCTTTAAATGTAATTGCTTCCTTTTTTTCGGTCCAAATGTAAACATAATCTGTTGTAACTTTAATGACTCTGTCTCTACCCATGGAGTCCTAGACATAAACATACTTTGACAGAGTTTTATTGTTACAAAGGAACCAAACAGAGACTTGGGCTACATCCTCACTAATCCACCTTAGTTTTAAAACTAGAATGATCCCTGTCCAAATGAGTCTCTCAGCCTCATTATCATCACACCATCAATACATAACACTGGTCATACAACAGCCAACAACACTTGAAAAATAGCTTACGGTCGAATACACACTGAATGTTTAACATCGCTGTCATTAATTATCCATGTTAACTCAATTTAAGTTCTCTGGATCCTTCACATCTTTGTACGTTCATGGTAACAGAGTATTTGAAGCTGTTGTTTTCGAGTCTGAACGATGCATCTGCACCTCAGTTCACACCCCCCCGAGCACATGTTTTGCACATGTTTATGATTGTATTTACTCCTGTGATATTTTTTGGTTAATGTTCAGTTTATTGTTTTCTGCTTTTGTAAAAAGTGACAGATACCTGGAGGCAGTCAAACCTCTTCATACCACGAGACAGAAATAGATCACAGGGGCAACCGAAGGGCTCAGAGACGGTCTTATCTCTACATCAGGAAGTTTTGACACACTCACACAGACACTGAGCTGTCTCCCTTTCATTGCGATCCAGAAACAGTTCCCATAAAACAATTGGAGCTAGCAAACAGCCGCGTGGGACTAGTCTGGTCAGTCGAGGTTGTAAAAGAATGACTCACCCAAAACATACAATGCTTTCCCTCTGTTCCTCTTAAACGTGACGCCAATCAACCTTGTCAGCAGCACATTCCCCGAAGCTCACAAAAGCCAGCACTCTTCTACCTCAGGTTTAGGCTTCAGAGACTCTCCCCTCAGCTGACACTCTTTTCTATCTCTAACCCAACATCCTGTATCGTCACCGCTGAATATTAGTTAAATCACAATCTATTCGCAAGTGATGTCATTCGAAATCTTATTTACTTGCAGCTATTTTTAACTGGATGTAAAAAATAGGCTAAAGCCGGTAAATAAACGATCCCATACCTGGTGAGGTCCTCCCAGTAGGAGTCCCACTGTTCGAACGCCGGGGTGCTGTGGACCGTGTCACACTCGGCCAAACCCATGAGCTGATCAACGCAGCCCTCCACCTCCTTTCCTCCATCGCCGATACCCACCATGCTGTCCCCACAGGGGCTCTGCCTGTGGGTCATGTCTCTGTCCTGCAGTGAAGAGGAAAAGATGGAGGTGAGTCAAGCACGGATAAATTAAGACATGAACCAGTTGCATTTCATTTCCTGGAGAAGAAGGTCTGGATTTGACAGGAAGAATTTGAATTTATGTTGGATTTGTCTGCCGAAAAGTGCAGTAAAATAAAGGTTTATAATTATTATCATTATTATTATTGTTATTTCTGCAGAAAACACAGCCTTTGTTGCCTCTTGTCTTTACAAGGGATTTTTTTTTCAGTCAGTTTAAGAGGCTATTACGTTAACCCATATCTGTCCACACTGAAAACTAACTGGAGATACGACAGGTCATCCTCCATATTAATGTGTTGCTATGCAAACCGAGAGCTCGGCAGTGAATCACTGTTGTTTAGTCTGGAGCAGGGAGGAAATTGAGGTGGACACCTGCAGCTGACAGACCGAGCTGTGACAGGTGAGCGGTCTGTTTAAAGCTGCCTCATGCCACCCACCTGCGAGTCTGGCAAATGTCACATGGGTGACAAACAATTAGATACAGATCGCTATTTAAAAGGCCACGCTGGCACCTGTGCTGACCACATGCACATGTTTATTTACAGCTTTTCAATGACATTTAAATCACATCCCTCACATTTAGTAGTACTATGGCTGAAAACCACTGAAAATGTGAGGGAATAACACACGACTGAAAATCCTGATGAGAACAAATCATGTAAAAATCTCTTAACACTCCACTCACATATAAGCGATGCAGAGGAGGATTGATACTGGACATTTCAATTTACATGCACTTTTCTGTGAAGATGGTCTATTGTGTTATAGCAGAAAAAGCAGCAGTGATGCTTGTGTTCTCTGTATCATGTAACCTATTTTTCTAAACAGCTGGAGATACCCATGCTGAGCTGAGCTGGGAGCAACTGTAATGACTCAAGTGTTTTTCCACTGCCCAACATGGGAAGGTCAAAGGTGTTTGCCTTGATGACCCACTGGAGGTGTACTGAATCTCACAAACCACATTAAGAGGCTGTCGTCTGCAGCCTTTCATGGATCATCTCACTGCGACCATTTTTCTTCATACAATGCCTCCCAAGAATCTTCACAACTTATCATTTTTGAAGAATAGCACTACCAACATTGGATTGGTAAAAGCCAATATCAGAAATAAAAATAGTCAATGCATGAGGAAATAGAATTTTTTCGAGTTTTCAGAGGTTTGATTTGAATGAAAACTCGAAAAAATTCTATTTGCGTGAGCGTGAGCAGCCGTGACTGATTTTTAAAGACATCAGGCTCAAAGGAAAAGTGATTGTGTATCTGTGTGTGTGAGTGAGTGTGTGAGTGTGTGTGTGTGTGTGTGTGTGTGTGTGTGCAGTAACTCACCATTTCGTACATGAAATCTGGGTCAGAGCTGGTGGCGAGCAGATCAGTGCTGGTCAGGACCTGGTCAGCAAATGAGTAGTTTTGAAATGCGTCTGCAAAGGGAGGCTCCATCCCAATGATGCTGGGCTTTAACACAACAAGAAAAACAGCAAATTTAAGATAAATATTCAAGGCATCACCCTCACAAAAACAAAAAAAGGTGCATGTCTCCTTTAAAACTATACGAAAAAGTAGCTCAAGGAGTCAGTACAAAACAGCTACAACAATAACTTACGGAATTTCTTAATTTTACACACCACATATTGCTATGTAATTGTCTTTTGTCACTGAAGTTTACAATATGAATGATAATGTGATAAAGAATGTGCAGAAGGGAAAGAAAACAGCATCATTTGAAAATGAAGAACACTCAGGGCGCCACAATCATCTCCTCTTGAGGCTGATTGTGTAACGTTTCTTAATCCAGCACCACACAGGACAACAGAAAAAATAATACTTCCAGTCAGCATTGCATTGTTTCAGGAATATTTTTCCAGAGGATCAGCAATTCATTCACTTACTCGTTCCCTGTTAGCACATCTGCCCCCAGCAGCTGTTTGGATGCAGTATCCTCAGAGGTCACACTGATTATGGGTCAGTCTCTCGCCTCCTTCAACACCACTGAACTCTATTTCAAATCTATGATACCATTGGTCTGTGCGTGGTTACTGAAAAGCGTTATTCGCAGAATTTTCAGATTTAGTTCCATTTAAGTTGTGTTGATAGAATCAGTTAAGTTAATTTTAGTTCATATATAAAGATATATTATAATTCTGTAACTGTAACTGTAAAACTAAAAGTCCATATTTTGTTATCATTCAGAGTATGGTTGTCATGGTTTTTCAAACTGCTTCAGACATTTCTGTTGATTCCACAAGTGTTCACATTTCCAAGCTGTCAAGCCATAAGTAGAATGGGGCCTTGCCTCCCTGTTTGATTTCCCTCCCTCTGTCGCACTTCTTACCTGAGGCATTGCCAGACACAGCTTAGAGCTCCAGCGGGGGTAACCTCTGGGCCTCCTGTCCAGTCCCAGTGGTGTGAGGTTGTCGGATCGGCACAATAAATTACCGCCGAGGGCGATAATCGCAGATTGCTGGTGGATGCAGCCTACACGGCTGGGGGGAAGGGAATAGGGGAGAAGACGTCAGTTACTTGACTCAACCTGGTCTGGTCTGCTGTGGTTCTCTGTGTGCTTTAGGTCTGTGGTAAAAAATAGAGAGCGTGCACAGAGCAGAAGAATTAGAATCAAAAGAGAAGCACTCAAAGATATAACCCACCAGTTAAACAAACCTTAACCACAAGAGTTTGTTTGGGACTCTGCATCAAACTGCAACAGTATGAGCTGAACTGAGTGCAAACCCAAAAGGAGCTACACAATAATATCATATTTGATTTTGAAAAAGACAAGAATTATGAAGTGGAACATGAAAATGACAACAAGGACTGTGAAATCACCTACTGAATCCATTCGTGGATTAATGGTTTCAAATTATTTTAAGAAGAAAAAATCACTAGTTCCTGCCTAAGATGTTAATGTTCAGGGTTAACAGATTATTACAGAATTTAAAGTGTTTGCTGGAAACAAAAAGTAATTTAAATGTGTCAACGTTTTATAAACCAAATTCCACAACAACAAAAAAACATTAAAATAATAATTAGTTTCACTGCTTAAATCAAGAATATTTAAATGTCAACAGAAATCAAATATATGCTTACAACAAAACAGATGCAAACTTTAAAAAGACTTGTATAAATTATCATTTGATCGTAAATCAGAAATATTAGTCCACATAATTTGCAGTTATAACACATTTGGAGTAATTCTAGTAACTTTAATTAATTGGGTTATGTCACAAAGTTATAATTTACTCTCCATCATTAAATGGAGAAAATAACATGTATTTTCAATTATTACATCATAATTAAAGGAAACAGGAAAACAGTGTTGCCATGGCTGCAAGCGTAAATTGCAGGAGCTAGCAGGCTAACAACATTTTAGAGGTTGAGAAATATACTTTTATCAATATTTATATTGATAGTATTTATTAAAGATGTCCATTCACTGCCAGCAATGAAGCATCTCTCCATCTCTGCTGCTCATATTATCTCACTGCCGCTGCACAAACAAACTAAATTAGTCTGTTAAACAAACACTGAGGCTCAGGGAAGATAACTGATTATTACTGCCTCCTCTTCACGAGTGAATTGAAAGTGAATTTATGGACCTCGGATGCTAATGCTAACTGGTAGGTTATTTTATAATAGAATATATATTAAAGAGACATTAATTCAAATGAATCGTATGTTTTTTTAATTTTTTCATGTACCAGTCCAAGTCAGCGAGAATAACAGCCTGGCCTTTTTGGCAGATAAATAAATTCTGTATCTTTGAAGGAACACATCATGGGAAACAGTCCCAGTCCTTCCAAAAATGCTGAACTGCTGCCTCAGGCTTCACTCTGTTTACTGATAACTGCTGGATGTGAGGCTGGGCCTCTTGTCTGTATCTCCAGTGCTGGATCTACAGCCAGATTTTCTCTCTGCCTTCTCTGTGACCGTTCGGAACAACTATAAAACACTTGGTCGAACGTCACCTCGTAAATACAAGCTGTGATTGAGCAGAACCCGACCCCAACTTTTGGGAATCAGATCACAGGAAAGTCATAAACCCCGAATCTGACTCATCAGATCCCTGGAATGAACTGAGTCATCATTACAAAGGGTCCCGACCATGCATGTGTTAAGAGAGCATGACACTGCACCACAGCCACACCTTGCCTCCATAGTGTTCAAGTATCCACCCGGCAGGCAATTCTTTTTTTTTTTAACATAAACATACATTATTTAAAACATTTTTTACTCCTGAAATTATGACTTTAGTCAGCCGATGGTTTTGTGTTACCATATATTTTATAAGCCTTTCCTCAAAGACTAGAAAAGTGATACATTAGGCAAGGTATTTTCATTCAGGTCAACAGGTAGAGTTCAGTATCCAGTTCTTATAATAAATCATTATCAACAATGACAAAAATCATTAGACACACGTTAAATCCCTTTACCATGTAAATATAAGTCTGCGTTTAACAACACTTCAGTCTCCAATTGATCTAACCCCAATCTACATATCTTTGACTGTGGGAGGAAGCCAACCCGCAGAAATGCAGAACATGCAAACTCCACCCAGAAAGACCCTGGCCGATTTGAACCTGGAACCCTCTTGCAACAGTGTTAATCCCCGCACCGCTGAGCCGTCCCAATAGTCATCCACCATAGCACCGAGCACAAACTTTTCCAAACTCAGCAGCCTCTGAATTTCCGTTCATAACATCTGTTCTAAGTCAAACATTCATCGGATGTGACCTTAACTCCAGTTTTAGCCTCACGCTTGTTTCATTCTCTGTTTGTCATTGTCTCACATGTGATGATGTTCGGTCCCTTCGCTGCTTTTGCATAGCAGACAAATGAGAATCTGCATGATGACACAACCCAAGCAGCTGACACACACTTCTCTCTGATGCTCAGAGGGCAACATCACTTTCACTTGGTGCTGAACGACCAAAATGAACTCTCACCCCTGAGATCTGTCCTCAAGCATCTCCTCACTTTGCAAAGAGACAGGAAGTGGCAGAGTGCAGAAATCATACAACTGAGTTTGTAAAAGCAACACCTTCATGAATACCAGAGCACAAGTCGGGGCATATAAATATGCATGTACACACAAGACCACAAATAAATTTAGAAGCCCCACCTAAGAATACAAAGTGTGATTATTATCAAATCTCAATGTGTACTTCTGTCCTGGGCAGCTGAGTCTGACTTCACTGGTAGCAGAAGCAGAATGAGATAACATATGGCCTGCAAACAACAATAACAAGAGCATTTCTTCCACAGAGAGAAATAGAAACAGCCTACATGTGTTCACACTGACAAACACAGAGTCACAGTGATTCTCACCTCTCCACTCAAAGCTGCGCTGAATATTTTCCAGTAGCAGAGTTTAATATAATCCAACTCACCGCTCAGTAGCTGACACAGGCTGTGATGTAGAACCGGATATTTATGGCCTGACAGGCCCCAAAAGATTTGAGCTGAGTTTCTGTATCAGGGTTCGGTCACACTTAGTTCAAAGATGAGTGCCAGGATTAGATCTTTTCTTTTTAGCTCTTTGGGACTTAGTTCCGTTTAGGGTCAAAACGAATCTTAACTATGGTCAGGGTAAAAATGTTAACGAATGTACCGAAATTCTGAGTTTCCAAACTGTTTTTGTACTTCACAAGATTTTTCACAGTCAGTAGCAACTTTTTCAGACACCACATAATATATCATAAAGCTACAACAAACAAGACACCCTTATAAACAGAGTAGTGTTCACTAAAGAAAGATAAACTGATGAGGTAGCGTAGGGTTTACATCTCAAAAGAGCACAAAGCGCTGGCTCGTCACTCTCGGTTATTTGATTGACTTTTGATTATGTTGACATGATGCATTTTGGATACATCATTCTTTACTGCTGCAGTTCACATCCAGAACAGGCAATCTCTCCTTATGCCCTGGGGGGTTTGTTCTTCCCAGTATCCACTGACAACAAACTTTTACATATGGGGTCACAATGCAATCGCTGTACACAGGGAAGGCTTTCTGTTTCAATGACATCAATGCCCACAATAGACTCGTCAAACAGAAAAGAGCATCTGCTGGGGTCACAGCATTATCGTAAAAATAAAGATGTGCTTCACGGTGCCGGGATTAGTAGATTTATCAATTAGTTAAGTGGCAGAAAGAAAACTAAAGTCTGAAAGTCATTCAGTTTACAACTGATTGTCAGTTATCAAGTAAATATGCCCAAGCATTTTTGTTATAAGTGCCAAATATGAAATGTGGTTTTGTGGTAGCGTGCCACAATAAGTGAACATTTTAGGCATTTAATTACTTTACTGTGGCCTGCACCAAACTGTCACTCTCACAGAAGATAAATCAATCAATAAATTAAGCAGTAATAATAGTAACAATTATCTGTATTACTATATACACAGATTAATGAAAAAACATGTTTGGAAACACCATTCGCCTCTTTTATCTTTGAATCTTCTCGTACAATCAGTTCCACAAATAAAAAACAACAAAACATTTATAGATTTAGAACAGCTGACGACTTTTCTCCTCTCTGCATCAGTTCCTGTCCAAACAAAAAGAGAGGAAGCTGTGCCTGTGCTCCACCATCATGCAAACAGCTCACATTGCTGCCTCACAACATTGGACAGGATCCAAGTAGGCCAATCAGCAGAGTCTTATTTGGAATGGGTTACCTACTGATACCAGTCAGCTCCTGATCCATGCAGAGATAATAGGCCAGATATGTCAGTCTGTTTACATGTGGGAGAATATCAGCAAATACCACGAAGTGGAATATGGACGATCACTCACCATCAATTTTGCTTGAAGGTTTGTGTTTTTTAAGATTTATTTTTATGGCTATTCTGATATTGTGTTGTATCAACAGGCAGATCAAGTCACTATGACTTTACTTTTTGGGAGCCAACATGTCGTCCATCTTTATATACTATGGTATTACAGTGGGTTTTTTTACAACCGAATTTTTGACTCGTCAAACACTAGTGAAACTATCATCATTGTTAACTGCTGCACTGCATTGACATTTCTGAGAATGAGCCATTGTTATTAATGTTATCAGTTCCACCTGAACTTATCCTGTTAACACAGGTCATAGCTGTCGGTCAGGAGGCAGAGTGGGTCGTCCACTGATGACCAGCTAAGGCAAGAAACTGAACCCAAATTGGGTTCCCGAATATCAGACCAGCACAACAGGTCAAAGACAAAAGGTGAATTAATCTGATTGATTGCGAACAATACAGAAACAAGAACGCTTTCATATGACCAGTAGGGAGACAACCATTGATTATTATCTTTATCTATTAATCAAATCATTATTTTTTCCAATTAAACTGTCAAACATTGGAAACTGAAAAATGTCCAACACAATGTCTAAGAGCACAAAGAACCTCAAACAGTTCAAACCGAAAAATATTGAGTCTTATATGATGTAAGATCCGTTGATAAAAATTGTTGCCAGTTAGTTTTCATTCGAGCGACTTATCATTACAGCTCTAGTGAAAAGCTTAGCAAGATTAAGGTTTGAAAGGTTTGCTCAGACAACAATTAGCAAGTGCTACTATTCAGGTAAACACATTGGTCAAATCTAAAATATGAAGAAGCCCATCTTGATTTTACGTTCACCGTCAAGGTGTGCATTAAGGTTTGGGCAAATGATGATATTTTCAAGCGAATAATAAACGTGTGATATCTTGATCAGGTAATTTCCATAAAATTCCAAATGGCACTTTAAGTGGTAGCAGCACATGTGGTTTTAGTAAACAACTGTTGTTTTATCCCTCACTGTTTCAAAAGCCATTGTTGTGGATGACCAGCTCTGGCACAGACACTGCTGATAAAAGCACAATAAGCTGCAGTTTCCAAAAACAATACAAAAAAAAGCCACAGAGCCAACAAATTAACACAAGTACAGAATGATGTGGAGCAGAGGTAGGCATTTAAAATAGATAAAAGGTATATGAACATAATAATCCACAGAAAAACATATTAAACCATATTCCTGTCTTTCCTCATTCACATGCACATCCTGCAGCAGCACAAACATCTCCATCCCAACAATGATCAGCATCCAACAGGCAAGTGCAGCTTATTCTAAACACCAAAAAATACATAAATGTCACCAGCATTTACCCAGCCTCTGCACTCAGCACAGATCCTCAGCAAAGCAAAACAAACCCTCAGTCTAACGCATAGTGCCAACACCCACCTAATCTCGCCTTTCGATTGGCCGAGCGCACACGACGTCCCGCCCCCAGGTGTGTCTGGGTGGCTGCCACAGCTGTCAATCGCAGGGGGCTGGTGCATGATAAACAGCCCTTTTCAATCTAGGTTGAGGCAGAAGATAAACAAGTTGGAGGCCTACATGCCCGTGGCCTACATAGCTATATCTGAACGAGATATAAAGTCAAATCTCACACTTTCTGCAACACCTGAATGCGACACAGAATTACAGCCAATCAATGAGTCGCTAGTATCCACACAGGAAAAAAAAACAATGATGTTTATTTTATAAAATCGAGTTTTAGGCGAAAATCCAAACTAATGCATCATCCTAAAGAAATAATGGTTTATGGGATGTTCTGCGTGGGAGTGCGAGCTTCGTTCGGCTGTGCTATTTATCTCGGATCACATGGAAATTTCTGGCAATGTCGAGTTTTTTTCCAGCAGCATTGTTTAGTGTCGGGGGGGGCGTGTACCTGCCGAGATCTCGGGAGTCAGTGTTTTGCATTTCACTGATCCACCGAGGCTCTTCTGGTCATTACTACACTTTATTAACGTACTGCAACAATACTGAATCCACCTTATGTGTAAGAAAGTATATTATAGGATATTTGCAATAGTTTAAAAGTAGTGTCGATGACAACCTTCTTGCATTAGTGCAGCTTTTAACCAACTATAACCGAGTTAAAGATGTGACACAACTTATAATGAGACTCTTTTAAAGGGGGATATATTAGCTTACACAGCCGGAGTTTAACATTGTAGCAGGTTACGCCCCCGGAATGTTTGTGACATGTTGGCTAGCTGTTCGCTTTCTGCTCACAAACTCTTTCCGCTAAAGCTCGACAAGCTGCAAAAAGCACGACCAAGCGGACACATCTGCGGTGTTTACTTCGGCCGTGACCGTGCGGGTTCAACGCGGAACTGCCGAGCTGTGCTTCCCTTTCACCCGCAGCTCACACACGCCAAGTATGGCCTCCGTCCGCCCCCTTCCTCCACCCAGCCGAAGCCCGATACACAACAACAACTGACCCGCCGTTAGCTTCGCGGCTAATCCTCCGCGAGAAAAAGCCCACTCCACCGGGGGGTGCAGCGCCTGCCCGCCGCACAGAAACGGCCCCACTCACCTCGACGACGCCCCCACAGGCGTCCCTCTCCGCGTCGGTCCTCGTGTAGTCTCCCGTGCCGGAGATAATAAGGCCCACTTTTCAATGGAGTCCACACGCTGCCGCAGCTCTATCGGGTTTGTTTTGTTTTTCTTCTTCCTGACGGGTTCCTGGAAAGCGCGTGACTGCCCGACCACGTGGTGCAAGGCCGGGCCAATGGCAGCAGCGCCCCGGTGGAAACATAACATTTCACCAGATTCAATAAACTGTGAGATTAAAATAAATATCCGTGAGCTTGGCTCGTATCGATATCGAGTTCATAACGTGGTGCTGTGAGGGGGCCTGGCTGCAGGAGGTCCCGTGGCCCAACACTTTTTTGGGGGGGGCCACTGTTGGCCCCCACCGGAGTTGACATCATGTTTCATCATGCAGCCCAAACACCAACCAGGGCCCTGGCATTCAAATGTGGCTCAAATTATTAATGTGACCAAACAGAACAAATAGACAGGGGTTATATTTCCACCCATTTGTTTTGTTTGTAAGCAACATTACAAAATAAGAACTTTCCACGAAACTTGGAGGGATGCAGTATAGGTCAGGAAAGAACTCGGTTGATTACGGATTTCTAATTTTCTTTCTTAAACATTGTGGGATAGGCATTTTCACCGTTTTCTCAGAGTATAATTCATGGATCCTGATGACAAAAAGTCAGGCATATTCAGAGGACTGATATCTATGTGTGTGTGAAATGTGGTGCAGCTGAATTTAAGGAGATAGTTTGGCCTCGGCAGAGGTCTGCTCTCTATTGATTGCCACTTTAGATTGTTTTTTAAAACACAGTTTGAGGACTGATTTGTCAATCCTAGATGAAGTTATCTTTAGCTCGCCCTTTCATAATAATGGCTCAGTGCAGTTACATGGTAGCAGTGTTAGGACACATCAATGTACTAAGACTACAGATTCATAGACATAATGAGGGCCTGAGCATTGAATACGCGTCATACTTTGAAGAACTACTCTGATCACCTTTAAATTTTGTCAGTCTAATCTCAAGACTTTGACAAGGATAAATGTAAGTATTTTTTAGCTTTTGTTGAACGGTACATCAAACTCCTGGCTTATATTTTCAGTGGCTGTTGTTTACAATGAACCATGAAATGGATGGCCCCTATAATATTAGCTATTTTTTTTACAAATCACCATGCAGCTAATACTTGACCATTACTGACAATAATCCATCAATTCATTGACCTTCAGTTATGCTTCAAGATGTTTACCCTTATCAATGCGGCTAAAACCTTTATCTTGATGATATTCTCCTTTACACTTGACATCTATTGCACTTCTGTCCGTCCTGGGAGAGGGATCCCTCACATGTGTCTCTCTCTGAGGTTTCTACCTTCTTTTTACCCTGTTAAAAGGGTTTTTTAATAGTTTTTCCTTACTCTTGTTGAGGGTTAAGGGCAGAGGATGTCACACCCTGTTAAAGCCCTATGAGACAAATTGTGATTTGTGAATATGGGCTATACAAATAAAATTTGATTGATTGATTGATTAATAAAGAGTAGGGTAACACATGAATGAAGGAAGGGGACTTTATTTCACTGCTCTAGCTTCTTTGTATTGGAGAGACAATGGTTTGTCAAGAAGATACTGTCAACAAACTCGAACTCGTCTGTAGTTGCCATGGCCAGAAAACATGTATATGAATCTGTGGTTTGTATACATCATGATCATTTCTATCCCAATGGCAGTCTGTCAGAGCCCTCCTAGTGTTTGCTATGTATTTTTATGCTATTTGAATACAAGTTTTAAAAAAAAGTTGTAACTCTTTCTTCCAGTGGCTAAAACTGGGGCTGGTTTTGGCCAGTAGAGGGCAGACTTCCCAAATCTAAACTTACCGCTTTACTTGTATCAGAGTATTTGACATTGTGTTGTAGGTACTTTTACTTAAGTAGATTCATGGATAGGGCACTCTTACTTGTAATTGAGTATTTTGCTCAGTTTTATTAACATTCAAGCATTTTTACTTTAGTTGAGTGCATGTTATTTACATTTGTTTTGCTTATACACTATCTTGTTCTACAGTCAACTGCTGTTGTGTTTTTTAAATGTGCTCTATAAATAAACTTGACCTGACTTTTATAAGATGTGCCTGTGCCACACTTCAGACTCCTAACAGCGACACAGAACAAATAACATAATACTATATAGTGTTTTTATATTACAAATACTAAGTCAGTTGTACTTTCCGATCCACAGAACAGTCTCGGGGCAAATCATTTCAAGACTGCCAATGTGATGTAACCAGTTACTGATGCCAACGGGAATGGTGTGTCTTTCCGTGTAATCACCTTTATCCAGGCATCATTTTTAGAGGCTGATAGAGAGTTGAGCTGTTGTTAAAACGATGTACAACAAACCTGGTACACACGAATGTGCTGTTTGTGTCTGTTATTGCAGCTCTGTAGCCCTTTTTAAGGTTCCATTATTAACATTTACCATCACTGACACAATATGTCATTACAATGCTATAATTTAATGCTTTAATTTAGTTATTATGATCTGCATTTGCACAAATTACTCAATCATAAAAAAATTAAAGGGGATTATTATTTTGTATGTCTGTCTCTCATCAACCTTTTTTTTATTTTTCAAGTTGTACTTGGTAACCTTGGTGGAGATGCACTTGAAATTACTGGTTAGCCAGGAAAGTATAAATAACAGTTTGCTTCAATATCAGTACATTTCACTTTATTTTAACAGGATAAGCCAGCCTGTATCAATATTGCTGTCCATGGAGTTTTTGTCAGTTAACTGAATTCATATAAATACTGAAGACATGAGAATAAAACTTGGTTAAAAAGTAGTAGGTCAGTAGCTGTTTGTTGTGAACAGCTTTGCTTGTCATTTGTCTTGTATATGCACTGATGCTTTTACACCATAGAAGTTAATAACTCATAAAAGATATTTAGAAGTTGAAGGAGTAACAATGTTTTTTAAATGTTCTTATGGATGTTAGTGTATTTTACTAAGAGTCCTTGGAGAATGCCTATGAGATCCCATCATAAGTCATCTCACAGTCAACTTATGGTAGTAAATAAAACTGTCAATGGTGTATATGCAATTGGAAAGTAAAATGTTGTGAGTCTCTCTGTGCTGTTTTGTAACACAAAAACACTGAATACATTTATTCAGCCTAGAGAGAATAAATATATATGGAGAGTGTGTCTGGTCCTACCGTTACTAAAAACTGTGTTCGTTTGTGGTATTTCCATCTCCTTTGGTAGAGTTGTAGTAAATAAATTGCTACATGAGCAGTGGCATCTCTGTGCATCGTTGCTATCATAGAGTTACTCACCATTTTATGTAGAATTTAAGGCAAAGATAAAAATGTACATTTTTCCTTTGGTTTATCACAGTTTACTCAGGCCTGTGCCTGACACACACTGTAACTGATATTAGGGATATAGTCTTTGAGTTCTTACCTTTCCGTAGACACCAAGATCATGCATATGAATCTGATAGATGTGGCGCTTTTCTTGCCAGTATATAGATATATACTCATTGAATAAATCACAAACAAGTTTAGTTACTAAACTGTGTGCATCACAGGCAGCAAAGGCAGCTGCCATTGCCAGAGTGGCAACAATTTCTGTTGACACCGGAAGTGCCTCTGCGAGCTACCGCTGCCACGATTTGAGCCTCTCCTGACTGCAGACTGATCCAGAGACTTCCAGCCGCTGCTCGTTACCTCCGCGTCTGTCAGGCCCCGTTGTCCAGTTCCTCCTCCGGATACGACTTTAAACGCTCACGGTAGGTGGCCTCGAACCCTAACGCGTCCCGTTCGCTTGTGTTGACCGACGTTATGTTTTTTTTCACGTTTTATTTGACGATTTGTCGCTGCGAGGCCTCACTGACGCTGCGGTAGCAAGGCGCTAGCGTAAGATGCTACCATTGTGCGTGGTAATGCTAGCAGCCCGGTTAGCTCAACGTTTAAACAACATTAGCGGATTGTTTTGGGTCTTAAAAACACACAAGACGGACGTTTCAGCGTGTAGCGTGTGCATTAGCGATAACAGCGAAGAGTTCGTCGCGAATGATTTTAAAATACAGCTAGCTACATGATTAGCATTAGCCTGTAAATAAGTCTCTAGTTAGCTAGTAGGAAACATTAGCGCGTTTTACATGTATCACTTGTACAGTGAGTTTGCTAATAACAACATCCGCATAGCTAACATTAAAATACATTAACATTTAACCAGTGTATTTCTACTACTGCAGCTACCTAATTCATAATGATACAAACCATTTATCAACAATCGGTATCAGCTAGCCACAGCGTTAGCAATAACCACACGTATAATTGGTGTCATCTGTTAATGTGTGTTTAATGATGTTGTTGTGCTCTGCAGATAATGCCCACAATAAAACTACAGAGCTCTGATGGGGAAATCTTCGAGGTGGATGTGGAGATAGCCAAGCAGTCTGTCACCATCAAGACCATGTTAGAAGGTACAACTTTCTAATCACCTCAAACCTAAAAGTCTGTGGCGTGTTTTACATTCTTTTCATTTGCATCATTTGGTGGATGTAGTGCAGACTGATGTAGGTCATTGTTTTGATTCTCCGATAGATTTGGGGATGGATGATGAAGGAGATGATGACCCAGTTCCTCTCCCCAATGTGAACGCTGCCATCCTGAAGAAGGTACTTGCGCACACACACACACACACACATGAACAAGAGTTGAATTATTGTGTATAAGTTTTTGTTGTTGCTGATTATTACAAAATGGTTTTCATTCTCAGATGTTAAATTCAAATGAAGATACTTCCTCTATGAGCACCATAATTCATTACCCAGTAGTTGTTTGGTTGCTCTTCAGGGTTAGGGTTTAAATCAGATTTGTGTCTTAAATGGAGGAGATGCTGCTTTAAGTACGAACCATCAATAAACACACTTTGAAATTAGTGTATATGTACCTTACCCTCTGTTTCCCATCTGTTAGTCTTTTGTTGTTGTTGTTGAAGCTGCTTTTAGGGACTTTATTATATTATAAATATGATATACAAAATATCAGGAACACAATACTGAACGTTAGATCCTTCTTAAAGGAAGGATTCGTTGTAAGGCTGTTGTATAGAACTCTTTTTCGTTTTAGTTTGATGGACCTAATAAATTTGCAACAGTTTTTTGTTTTCCCTTGCTAAGTTGTAACTGTTAGTAAAACAACTAACAGGATTTGTGAGAGCAGAAGGTTGTGCAGACCTGTTTATTTGTCTCTTCCACATGTGAAATTAGTGTAATAACCGGGTTCTATAGACCTAAAGAATAAAGCAAACTAGTGCAACCAGGAGCAGTTTAGTGTCTATTTGGATGTTTTAAATGCCAAGTGGCAGAATTCCATGCATTTGGTTGCTTAAATTCAAGTTGTGTGTGTGTGTTCTAACTCCAGGTGATTCAGTGGTGCACCCATCACAAAGATGACCCTCCTCCACCCGAGGATGACGAGAACAAGGAGAAGAGGACGGATGACATTCCTGTGTGGGACCAGGAGTTCCTCAAAGTCGACCAAGGCACCTTGTTTGAACTCATCCTGGTAAAAACAGTTTACATTACATTGATATACACCAGTTCCCAAAAGACTGAAATCACCCATAACCACAACCATTACACAACAAATCCCAAACCCAAGTTCTGTGTGGAACACAAAGACAAATCAGAACAACTCTACAATGAATGCAGTAACATTGACAGTTTGTTTTTCAGTTTGTCATTATGACAGAACTGGTAGACTGTGTCCATCCACTTCTATTTGAGTTTGGAGCCTGAACTTTTCAAAAATGTTTCTCCAGAGTGTTTTTAACAGAATGAGTGTAGGTTGCCAAGCAATAATCCAAGACTTACGTGATACGAGTGCAGATCCCATGTTATCCCCTCAATTTATTCTGTGAAGAAGCACCAGGAGTCAGTAACTCATGAAACCACTGATTGTTTTTTTTGATATGTGAACACATTTACTGCGTTACTCTCTTCTGTTTCCATGCCTCTTGTTGTCATCTACTTTAAAATTTGAATGTGTATTTGTTGTGGTCTGTTAAGTAGTTTTCATTTACTACCATGGCAGAGAACTGAGCTTGCATTTTATTAACAATTTAAAAATGACCTTAGCTGGAAGATGACTTGTTTGGCCGTGGTAGAGGCAAGGATTTGAAAATATAGTTTTAAGTCGAAAAACAACGGGGACTAATCTTGGAATTGGAAGATCCACAGAAAGCATTAGAGAACCAGACACAAAATGTGAAAGGTAACCTGAGTGGAGATTGGGAAATAGGTGGTAGAGCTGTGGTCTTCCAGGAAGTGAAACACAAGTCGAAGTGCCTGTCACTTGAGTTGACTTAATCCACCCACACTCACCCCAGGCTGTTTGAATGTGTTTACATGTGTTTACATGTGTTTACATGTGTTTACATGTGTTTACATGTGTTTACATGCACAAAGAGGCGAGAATGTTACAGTTGTTCACCTGCTACTCCTGTGTCACATGAAAATGAAAGTAAGGCCTCGATTAGTGCTGGGGAATTAACCGGAAAATTATCTAAACAGCATTTATAAACTTTAACTGAACCTAATTTTGCTCATTTCGGTTAATACTTTCCCCAATGCGTGCACTCACGAACTGTCAGGTTTCTGCTACGTTCTGTATCACCCTGCTGCATGTCCTAACTCCCTCACTGACCTGCGCTCACATTACACGTTACCAATCAACACCAACACTAATCAGAAGTTATTAGGACATGTAGGCTACAGGACTTTTATTTTGTGTTTGTTTGATTCACTCTAAAGTTTAGGAGACATGTTTAGGAAACACATTGAGAAAAATTCCAACATTTTTTGCACGTACGCAGTTCACACACGAGACATCACGTGACACGCAGACAGAAGAGAAATTCTTCTGGCAGATTATGACTCAGCGCAGTGTGTTTTACATTCATTGTTGCAGAAGAAGCGATGCCTTGTTTATCCATGAACACATAAATATGAATTCAGCAGGCTCTTATAAAGATCAGTTCTGCGTGTGAGTGATTAGAAAGGAGCAGAGTCGCTTGTTGACCGACACTGAGCGATGTGGTAATTGACCGCCCTGTAGGGGTGTGTGTTATAAAATATACTTTCATTAATTGCAATCAAGATAAAAGTTTGAAATAATCGTGATATTGATTTGAAGTCATACACAGATCATCTATTTATTATTACATTAGTAGCTACTTGATACAGCATGTCTTTCTGTGAAGTTAATCCCTGCTGTCGCTGTCGCCGTCACCCTCCTCTTCATCTCGATTTTGTCTTTTCTGTTTAGGCCGCCAACTATTTGGACATTAAAGGTCTGTTAGACGTCACCTGCAAGACGGTGGCCAACATGATTAAAGGCAAAACCCCAGAGGAGATCAGGAAGACTTTCAACATCAAAAACGACTTCACAGAGGAGGAGGAGGCTCAGGTACTTATTCCATTCATCCCCTCTCCGTCAGAATCATAAACAAACGGGTCTTGTATAAAATGCTGGTCAAAAGTTTTACAACACCTAACTGTTTCAAAATGTACATACTCTAATGTCTCAGCACATAAATAACGATAAAGAAGAGATTTATGGATTCTTGATTCAAAATGTAATCATTCAGCAGTCAAACTCACCTGAGTTTCTTTCTACCATGGAGTCTGTAAAACTTGTCCCAACACTGTTGCACAAGTTCCCACAAACATGCTGCACTTTTAGTTTGTTTTGCTTTTCACCTTCTGTGAAAATTCATCCTCAAGTTAAAGTCGCAAGGTTTTTGGCAATTGTCTTTCTGTCAGATGAACTTCTGACCAACCGATTTGTCTTCTTTTACCTACCTTATTCCCACCATTCTGAAATCATTATACAGCACCTCCAGTGTTGTCCTCTGATTGTATCACAGGGTGTAGTGACACAGTTTGTCCAAACACTGCCTTCGTACGGACAGAGTTCCACTTTAGTTCGAAAGGCTTCATTCACTTAGTAGGAAGTAAGACGACCAGTTTCTTAATTCCTGAAAAAGTTCTGTATTCAATGAAACCTACATGATTTCTCGTGACTTATAGTGACTAAACCTTTGATCAAAATCTCCTGATCAGTAGAGTGATTTTATGAGAAAAGAATCACGATGGAATGACAACGTGTTTGACTAAGAGCTTTTACTGTGGACCTGTCTTACAGTTTTTGAAACTCCTCCTCTTGTGTCCCTCCTCTCGTCCTCAGGTACGCAAAGAGAACCAGTGGTGTGAAGAGAAGTAAAGGGGGAAGATCCTGCCAACACTACCACACTGAAAAGGATTGTCTCTGCTAACTGATTGCACTGGCGTTGTTCATACTTGTTAATATTTACATTTAGTATATTTAAAGCCACATGACCCCCCCTTTGCCGCCCCTCGCCCCCGTTCCTCCATTTCTGTATACCAATAGCATGACCATTTTAACTTGCTTGTGTGGTGTTATTAATTTAAGTAAAGACGCTCTTTCTGTTTCCCACACTCTCCTGTTGTGTATTCTCATAAAGTGAACGGTCCTGGGTTCCTGGCTTTGTACCCCTAAAGATTAGACAGCAGCAGTCCTTTCATATTCCTCCTATCATTAATTGCTATGATCGTCTTTTTTACTGGACATGTTTGTTTTCTTTTAGGTTAATTGATTGAATAAAATGGCTTTTTTTGACAATGGAAAGTGAAGGGTGAATATTATTTTTGCCCGGTTAAAGGCATTTGTTCTGTGAAACCATGTTAAAGAGATGATGGGCTGTTTTTAATGGAAATGTAAGGTTTGAGGTAGAAAGGTGTTTTTTTGTTTTGTTTTCTTTCTCTTTTCTCCCTTTTGCATAATGTCCGTTGGACTTGAAGTACTTGTGTGTTGTCACACAGTGTTGGGGTTAATCAGTCCTAATTCATGTTGTATTGAATAGGAAACTGCTCAGATAAGCTCTGATGCTGGCTTTCGGGGTGGTCACAGATATACTGAAGGAGTAAATAAATCATGAAAAGGCTGGCGTCTGTCATCTTTGTGTTGAAGGTACCAGGGGCTGAGGAGCTTCACGTCTCTTGTTACTTTAATAACGACAGACGGGGACAAGATATTCAAAACACTTTTAATACATCAAACAAAAGAAACAAGTAACACACCAGAGGCGTTCGAGGCATAAAAAATACAAAAGACATGTTTGAGGCCTTCCTGCTGGGTCCTCCAGGCTAATTCTAGCACGAAGCTCTCCCTCTGCTGGAGGAAAACGATTTGCTGTACAGAAGCCCAGCCTGCAGTTTGTCCACTGAGCTGAGCTGAGTAAGCTGCAAATTAAAGCCTTTTTAGTCAAAACGTCATCTTGTTACATTAAAGTTTGGAACATGCACAGATGGAGAACACGGAGATGCCTGAACGCTGCTGCAGTAACACGGCCCAAAAGTAAAAATCTGCACAAGAGGACAAACACAAATGTATTGCTTTAAGAAATGTCGGCAACTAAAATATTTTTTGTTCAGTTTGACTTTTTTTCTTTTTCTTACATAAAAACATATAAAAGTTTAATTATAATAAGGAATTCCAACATTTAAAAAACTTTACAACACAATGCAATATAATAGTACCCATTTGGTCTCAGATCAGTTTATGGAGCTGCAAAACGTTCAAAGGACAACAAGAAAACTTTTTTATTTCTTTGAGGGTTTCCCCACCAGCATCAAAATATATGACCTTTAAAAAAATTTATACAAAAATACCCACAAATGAGGAGAAAAACAACAAATGTATGTTGACAAAAGCAAAAGCCTGAAAGTGCCTAAAAGAAATAACGTGAAGAGGGATTTCTCATGAGTCGGATCCTGTTTTATGACCTGATGCTAGTTTTCGTTGTGTCAAAACTGCAGCTGCAATAAAAGTGGATCTGTCCCTGTTCATATCTGAGGTTCTGCTGGTGAGGCCGACGTCTGGCTGGTCTCTCTTCCCCTCCCGTGGAGGTTTGTCCTCTAACTGTGGTGGATGATGCGTAATGAAAGTAACTTGGAGGAAAGCATGCATGTAACAAACTGAGGAGTCTCCTGCAACAAATTTGGTGTTTCTAGGTCTGTGGTTCATTTGATTAAGAGCTCATATGCAAAACATTTTTTAAGATTGTCATGGAGGTCAGGGCTCCGATTCATCTACAAAACAAAAATCTGATTTTTGGAAGATGATTTCTCAGAGGCAGAGCTGCACTCCAGGTAAAAATAATCACGTCACCAGCAGATGGAGCCAGCGAACCTTAAGTTTGAGGCTCAAGATAAATTCAGCCTTCAGCACAGGTCTGCCTCTGTACAACTGGGTCTGTGTGGTCTTTGTACTACAAAGAGTGTCTATTGTTTTTATCCGTGATCACGAATTAAACCTGCTATGGAGCAGGTTAGCTCAGTTCATCGTAAGTTACCATGGTGAAGTGAACTCTTGAGTTATGCCTGACGTTTTCTCGATCATCGCAAATCCTGAATCCTGAATCTGGAATCTCCCTGCTAAACCTTTACTTCCACTGTCAGAAGAGACAGTTTAGCCTCATGGACAATTACTCTTTGAAGGTTTCAAGTGTTCAACTTCCAAATGAATAATTTCCAAATTCATTACCAAGAGGTTGTCGTCATGAAACTACAAAATAAAACTGGGTTAACTTAATTGATGATCACAAAATTCATAGGATGAGCTCTGACTGACGGCTGCTGAAGGATGCTGGGAGTAGAGATGCTGAGGGGGCTGCAGCACTGCCTACTGGCAAGAGCCTGTAACTGCAACTCATAATGTTGACTAAACTCATTTTTTAAAAGTATCATAGAATTAGGCCTAATATATATTTTTTAAATTTTAATTCATTTAACTGGTATTTTCTGTATTGTCCTTTCATGTCCTTTCATGTGGAACGTGACATAGATAGAGCTGATGAACTGAAAGGTTGTCAGTGGTGGTAATACAGGGTTAGACGAAAGAAATCTGATTCGTCAATTGCACTAAAGCCAAGTTTGCTGCCTGATGCAGAGTAAAATGTTCTAAAACTGGTGTAAAATTCATGAGTTTTGTTGCAGCAGTGTATTTAATGTAATGTTATTATAAAGTCATTCTCTCAGCATCCCCAACTCTGACTGACCTCCAGCATCTCTGCAGCTGGTAACAGTTAGAGACACCACAATAAAAGACACCACATAAAAACCTAGTTACGGCTTAAAGATTGGCGCTGATTGGTGTATTTTTCTTTTTGCACATGTGATAAAATAATTTTTTTAGCCTGAATTGGCCTCTTCTAATTATAAATAACTAACACTTTGATTAATAACATGTCCAGGCTGGTAACAGTTTAACTCCTGCAGTAACTTTTCATTGGTTTCGGCCCAACCAGGGTCTCCCGAGACAATTTCTGGGGGTTGTCAGATAATAATACATATTTTAGACTGGGGATTGTTTTTAAATTAAATTGTACCAGTGTTAAGACCTGAATTAGAATGAGAGTGTTTGAGAGAGTTAAAGTCAGACAGGACATCCAGAGTCAGGCCAAAGGAACAAAGTTTGAGAACTACTGGTTTAAACCATACGTTCCATTTCCCAGAGACTTGATGAACCACATATCTGGTCACACGATGTGTGTTATTACATGTTGTTTCCAGTCTTTGAGGCTGACGAGGATTTCCTGAATGCTTGATTAAAGAACTGATCATGCGAAGGAGGCTTTGAGACGGACTAAGCCTTGTTGACCTGTTAATGATGGACTTGGCCTGGAAACGCAGACTTTGGGGGAAACCAGCATTTGAACTGAGACAGGTCTGATCTGTAAATGTGGGACAGTCCCGCAGGACAGATGATGGTGGACCCATCATCCTGTCAACCACAGTCGCTGCTTCTTTAATGATCTGACAAAAAGTATGGATGAATGTGAGGATGAAGGCAGGTGAAGGTGATCTCCGTAGCTGTGACAGAAGCTGAAGTGAGCATGGGTCAGGGATGTGAGCGACTGGAGTGATCACTGAGTCTCTGTTAGCACTTTGAGAGAAAGTCCTGCGGCCTTGGCGGCGGACAGCGCCGTCGTGGAGCCGTGCATCTGCTTGCCGGACAGTTCCAGGTGTGTGTGTTTGGCTGCAGGCTGACGGGGGCTGCCGTGCTTGCCGGCCGCCTGCTCCGGGGGCAAGAGTGAGTGCGTGTGCGGAGACAAGGGGAGGCGCGTTGACGGGGAAGCGGGCGTTGGGGAGCAGCCCAGGGAGGCGGGGGGCTGACGCTGGTGCTGGTAGAGCAGGTGTCGGGAGGGGGAGGAGGAGCGGGGAGAGTCTATGGCACTTAAATCTGAAGAAGTTGGGCTGGGGCAGCCTCCTCCTTGAAGGTAGCGAATGCACTTCTTTTTCCTCCTAGGAACAGTCAGAGAGAGTTATCTGTGAATAAAGTGTGGATGGTAAACGTCAGCAGGCGTCAGTGGAGATGCTTCACTCACCATGAGGTCAATGAACAGGGAGACAAACTGCATGATCACAACGAACAACACAAGTATTAGTGTTGGTGCAAATACAGAGAAGTATTAGGGTCAAGAGTGAGGAAAAAAATGAGAAAGGGGGGATTCATTTTTCCATTTTGCATTTCAAAAATAAAGTCGACATTTCTAGAATAGATTTGAATTTCTTGATTTAAGTGGAACTTTTAAGAACACATCAAATCTCTACCTCTACAAAATGTTTCATCTGCATCACTTAAAAAAAAGGATATTCTTCCTCCTTCAGCACATAAACACAGTGTGGTAATCAGTAGTAGGACTTTGAAGAGATTGTGCCAAACATTGTTATGAAGGAGAAACCTCACAACTTGGAAATATGAAATACTGGCAGCTCGCAGTCATTTAGTTTCACTTTATTCTCAACACTTTCACGTCACTCTTGTCATTACGACCTTATTTTCTAAATACACAAATTTGCTTATTCAATTCCATTTACTTGAATTGAAGTTTGACTTTATACTTGATGTTTCAGGTTTATTCTCAAAATGCAAACAGGAAAAACAAATCTTCCTCTTGTCATCTTTTTTCTTATGCCTGACCCTCATACTCGTCTGTAATATATGGAAGTCTATGAATGAAATTTTCCAAAATACCATAAATGCATTTTTTAAAATGTAATACATTTTAAACATAGCTAAACAAGAACCCAGTCGGCTGCCATGCTAAATCAGAGCACTTATAAGTTACTTTCTGTTATATCTATATATATCTATATATATATGACACTATTCTTTGACATTTTTTTGTTGATTAATACAAATATATCTGTATATTGATACAGATTTTGTTAATTGAGAGGAACTCAACTGTTTAATTACTACAGCAAATACATTGTTCAAGTGTTTCATCTTTATTCAGTGCTTTTAATATTAAATAATTAACTGCTTAAAATCACCGATCTCATGGAGTTGACACAGTGACCTTAAACAATGTAAGCGCCACAAAATAATATTTTTCACATGTTCCCTCTCGTCCATATTGCATCTGTGTGATATGCAAACAGCAGTGACGTGCTGTGCTCGGTGAGGTGTGACACTGAGCTTCATCAAAGCAGCGAACAGGATCCCATGATCATTACCAGAATATGATATGAGTCACCAGGTTAAACCGCGAGGAGAGGCGCTGCATGGGCCGTATTTAGAGTGAGACACGGAGGGAGAGAGGGTGCAGCAGAAAGTGATTTCTAAATGTTAGAGTTCACCATCAAACGGCGCCTGTTACCACATCGCATGAATGGAGAAAGTTGAAAGCAGATGGGCATGAGAACGATGTCAAAATGCAAAGCTGCAGGGAGCGTGTGTATGTGTGTGTGTGTGCGCCGAGCTGTGGTGATAAGGATTTGCTCTAACCACATTCACCCCCCTTTGTTCTCTCAAAACGAAACACACACATATGAATGCACACTCACACACACACACACATTTCCATGACGTGATGGTGGGGAAGACGATGGGGTTGCTACAGTGCTGTTGTGGTAAAAAAGGCTTTTTTTTCTACAGAACCACACAAATTCCTGAATCCTGCAGAGAAGCTGTCGCCTGCTGTCTACTGTAAATCCTGTATGGCACATGATGAGAACAAATAAATAAAGGACAAATAGATCCATCCATCCATCCATCCATCCATCCATCCATCCATCCATCCATCCATCCATCCTGCTGTGACTAAAACTGAGCAGTCCGACGCGGTTCCAAACTTTTCACTTCATACGATTTGTATTGTCGTGGGACCATGTTTCTGCTTTAATACAGAGAGAGGGAACAGAGCTAGTTGCAATTTTGAGAAAAGGTCAGGACATAATCAAATAATAATATTCCTGCTGTAAAGGTTTTAGTAACAATTACTAACAACAGACCAACATGGTTCCTGGCCTTATCTAATTTATTCAATTAAGCATTATTAGCTATCGAGTTAGAGCTTTAGCTGCTGTAACTTAGGGTTAAAATATTTTGAAAGTTTTCTCACACGTTGCAAATTGCACACTACAGGATGCAACTCAACAAGTTTTATGCTCCATGATCGTTATGACTTTGTGTCAAGTGGTTCTAAACTTGGCCTGGTTTTGTGTTGATTACAGCTGACATGTACTTTTTGTGTTTTTTGATCTGTATCATTCCTACTAAATACTTAACTCACAATAAATCTGTTTGTGAATTTATCACTGTTTCCAGAGCATTTGTGAAATGTTTGAATAACTAAGACGGCATCGGGCCGGAATGATGCACTGATGAAGATGAAAAGAAAGATAGAAGGAGAGATGCGGAGTTAGTTTGACGGCCACAGTGCGATGCTGTGAAATGGGGGGGTGGGCGAGGATGTTTGTGGTACACACCTGCAGGGACCGCACCAGTCCATTTGTTGGTTGAGGCCGAAGCGAGCCCGGCATTTCTTAGGGGAGCCCGGGTCTGAGCACAACACACAGCATGCACAAAACAAGAAGAGTGGACAGGAGCAGAGGAAGAAGAAGGTTAGAGCAGGAGGAGGAAAAGAAAGAGACAGGAGAGCTGGTCAGGACAGAGGAAGGCACTGAGCGTCAGTGTGTTCAGAGAGAGCCTTCAAGTTTAACTGTTAGTAACTGTTACAGCAAAACATCAACAACCACCAGAATAACAACCCGACACAGGCGTCATCACTGAGACGGGCAGAGAGAAACAGACGGACTCAGAGAGGGCAGCCATGCTGTGACGCTCTGTTAGTACAGGATCTCATGAGATATTCAGTCATCAACTACTTTATCTCTAGAGGTCACAACCCCTGAAATACAGAAATACATATTCATATCTTTCAGTCTTCGGTTGTAAATCTGTGTTTTCTGCATTTGTTTAGGCTGCTGCATATACACGTTCACATTTTTTCTTTATCAGAGCACAGTGTGAGTTAGAGCTCTCACATCACGCTTCATCATCAGTGGCCCGTTCATCAGCTGATTGGCTACCGGCCGACTACTAACAATGACCAACATCTACATTTTTCTACCAAGCTCTTACTTGAAACCCCGGCGTCATTCCTCATGCCAATTAAGATATGGATCATTTCCCCTGCAGCCGAGGTTATGTTTTGGCTGTTTGTTTATCTGCAGGATTACGTGAGGGATGGGACATGACTGAAGGAAGAACCAGTTAAATCTTGTTGCGGATCTGGATCAGGGGGCAGATCCAGAAAGATTTCTTTTACTTTCTTTAAACATTGTGAGAAAGGGCGTTTTTCAACATTTTGTTTGTGTAAATGGTAAAAAATCTGGATCTAGTGAATTTACATGTGGTTTCATAAGGGGACTGTTGGGCCTTGGTTGACGTAAGAACTCTACTGAGTGCCATTCTAGTTTTTTCTGGAACTTTCTCACTTTGGATGCTTCCTGCTGAGGCTGCACTGTTAGCAAGAACACTCATGCACAGCACATGAATGTGGAAGAATTCAATAAGTGTGTCTTCATCACCTCATAATATGTGTGTGATCATTTATGATTGATTTAATATGGCGAACGATAAACGGTCGAAAAAACTGCTGTGACGTCCGACTTACATTTCAAACTTAAACCAGCGGAGGATGAACCTTCGTGCACTGGTGATTAAAAATGTCTGTAATTCAGGTTACATGGAAAGCAGAGTGGGTGGGTGGTTTGACGTTAGAGACACATCCTGCCCCAAAGACTCCGAGAACATTCATCTGCAGCAGAGCGCCAACGCACGTTCAACCTGAACTGAATTCTCCATAATGCTGCAGAGTTGACACTAGCTATTTAGTTTTCTATATGGAGTCATGGTATCTGACAGGAGAAAGATGAGATGTTTCGGTACTGGGTGTTTACCTGTGTTGGTGTCCTGCTGCTTCTCCCTTTTTCTCCTCTTCTTCTTGCCCTATTGGAAAAAAGAAAAAAAGAAGATTCTACATGAATTTCCACATTGAAATGACTGATTTTTTTTAATAAATTCACCGTCAGGACAGGAATTATTAACAGATTTGGCTGATGAATCCAGTTCCTCTGTTAGATAAGTTCTCAGCCAGTTCTTTGTAAATGGTGGGTTTGTGCAGCTGTTCTCTCCTTTCCTATGAATTGATTTTTCTGGTTTGAACTAGTAATATATTTTTATATAGCTGTAGGTGTTTTTATACTACTCTAAATGTGAAATCTCCCTTTCAGCATGATGCTCAAAATGTCCTAAACAAAAATCTGCACTGCATAAAAAGCTGAGGTTTCTTATGCAACATGTAAATGTACAAGATAAGAGTAGAAAACAAGCAACCAAAAAGCCAGACAGATGAAGACAAACAAACTAAATGAAATACTTTGAATTAATAATGCAATTGTCAACACAATTCATGCAATAACCTGTGATTCGAGTCATTAAAAGTTTTAAACTGTTTCTGCAACAACCCAAAAATCATTGTTTTCAGATTTGATTGTGCTGCTGTAACTGTTGTGATAAACATCATCGTTCGCACAGAGCCAGAGACGGTGAAGCGAGGCCTCGTGTTTGGGTGAGATGAAGGATGTGGGTACATGAAATCTGCTGCCTCTGCGTCAGTGTCTGCCCTCCTCATCGTTGTGTCTATGTGGTTACAACAACTCCTCCTGCATCTGTACCTTTGTGTCTGTGGGCGTATGTGTATGTGTGTGTGTGTGTGTGCCACTCTGTGTGTGCATATATACTATATGTGGGTTTTCGTAGAGTTGGAGGAGAGACTCTCCACAGCTGCGGGATGGTGTGTGGAACTTTGTTTCCTGTTTTGCTCTTGGGTCCAGCGATTGCTCTGTTTTTTTAAGCTCAGAGATGTTGAGTGAGGTGGTTTTATCAAATACAACTGAGAATATTTTAAGTACAAACTATAGAGGGTATGAATAATTCTATTTATGTGATCATCACACAGCATGTGCATATGTTCCTGGCAGATTTTGCTGTTCTGTGCAACGTGAAATGTTTTTGCTCTTTTTGTGTTCGTGGTGGCACAAAAAGTTCACTTTGGCTGCTGCTGAACCATTGCATCGTTTTCATTGTCATCAGAAGAAAAACATCAAACATGCAGAATAAAGTTTCCCAATGCCCCTCGAGTTAAGTACAGAATAAGCAAACACTTCCCAGTAAGTCACCAATGTTGTTTAGATATTCAACATTTGCCATTTTGAACAAAGCAAACAGACTCCACAGGGTTATTGCTGTGCTCAAAGCTCCATGCATGCAGCAGCAGATCCTCCACCAATAATCACTTTATAATAGTGATAATATACTAAATATACTTAACTAAAGATCTGGTTTATAACAGTTTATAAACCACAGTGTTTTTGAAGCGTGGCCTCAGAATTAACTCTACACAGACAGGGTCAGAGCTTTTATTTTGAAATTTATGCTCAAACGCCAAATGCCATTGTGCTGCTCTCTGAGCTATGGGATAAACATTTGATGAAGAAAAAATATAAATATATAAAATAATGAAGAATGTTCAGACCTGGTATTAACATTTGTCCTGAGAGATTCCGATCACTAGGGGTCAGCGCTAAGTTCATCTACTGGCTTTTTAAATGCATCCTGAACGTTAGCTGAGTCAATGTGGCTCAGGATGCGACTCAGAGAATGAGGTCTGAGGGATCGGATCTCAAGGCACATTGAGGATATATCTGGGTGCGTTCAGACCTGCGCTGACCACTTGTGATCGAATCAGGATGGATGTTGATACCAGGTCTGAACTGAGAGCCAGCATCCATGTTTGTTCACAGCCCAAGCAGAGTGTAAGTGCAGCTTGTGTGCCATGCCTGACTATGTAGAGCTCAGCTACAGAGAAACAAGTGCAGCAGAGAAAAGCGTAAACAGGTTTCCACCTCAGATATTGAATGTGACTAAGAAACAGCCTGTGTTAGCATCAAAGCTTATTATTCACCTGATTATGACACATTCACTTCATCACTTTCTAACGTTTTTATTGCAAGGTTTAAACCTGAAATTGTTAGAAAAACAAATGACAACTGAGTCACGACTGAGTGCTGTGACAAAAGGTAGTGTGACATTGTTTAGCTATAACTGATCAAATTAAAGGTGCTGCCTTTTAAAAGCCCACATTAATGAAAATGAATGAAAAACCACAGCAGCGAGGCAGTGAGGCCAGCCATGCGGCCCTGTTCTCTGTTAGTTGAGCAAAACGGGTTGATTTATACCTCTGTGTGATTCAGCGATCAACAGATAAACCCTTTAGTAATCATAACCAGCGTGCACGTGTCCCTAACTAACCAAATCACACTACATTGTAGCAGCTGATTTGTTGTGTGTCAAGCTAATGTGTGAGTGTGAGTCACTGTGACTTTTGGAAGGTGCATGCAATCTTTGCACAGGAGTACCCACAACCCCTTATCATGCAGCCCTTCATTTCTTTTTTCCACCACAGAGGCATAAATCCACCATAAGATGTGTCCCTACCCAATCAGCTTTACTCTTTTCCCCTGCGACCCCGCTAAGGCCCGCCTCCTGCAAGAGTTCAACAGCAAACTGACAAATGAGAGGCACACAGCAGCCCAGACACAGCACATCCCCCAAAAACATCACACTACAATGCATGCACCACACAGATTGATTTGTATTCTCTGAGAGTTGCTTAATTAATCCATGTGATAAAGGTGCGTTGTTATGTTTAATGAAATTATGAAAGTTGCTGAGGCAGTATGCGATAGGTGAAGTTATTATTTTAACTCTAAGGTAAGAACAACAAACCAGAGAAAAAAGAAATTAAGTATTTCTTGGTGTTTGTTTCATTAAATGTTTTTAAATGTTTTAAATTTCCTCAAATTCAGGTTTCTGCTTCTGTGAATTACTCAGCGTTGTAACTACAGGAACCAAATTACTCTAGACATGGATCCCATGACAACTTAAGTATAAAATTCATGACTTTTCCACATTTTTCACAACAAAGTCTGAGTGCCCCCTTAACCTAAAACTTTTACATCTTCCTGTTTTTTTTTAAGTGAAAGCCATGACACTGACGTAGTTTTAACAGTAAATGGAAAGATTCAATGAGGAAGAGGAGAAAAGTTGAGGAGGAAGAAGAGGGAGTCCTTACGTAGTTGTCTCTGGCGGACCAGGTCGGGTAGAGCTGCATGTGGAGTTGTCTCTCCTTCCTCGCCAACTCATAGTACTTTGCTTGTTCCTCTCGGGTCAGTGCGTGCCACTGTGCCACACACACACAAGCAAACACACACACACACACACACACACACATACACACACACGCAGACACACACAGACACACACACAGACACACACACTTAGTATTAACGTCTAATAATCTTTATCTACACAGTCAACTAAACTGCACAGTCTCTGGTTGGTTTGATGGATTAACCTTAATAAATTATTAAAAAGTGATCACACTAAATGAAGTCTAAAAGATATATCAGATAAACTACTAATAGTACAGCAAAAATATTCCCCAAAAAAGATATAAGATATAAAACAATACAAGTCAGTTGAAAACCAGTTTTTAAAAAGTGTTTTTAGCTGAACTTTTACAATAAATTCAGAAGTAGCGACAACGATCGCGAACAGGAACTCATTCCACAGTTTAGGTGCCATGACAGTCGCCCTTGGTTGCACATCTAGATTAAAGAACAGCGAGCCGAGGCTTTTTCTGCAGATCTACAGTAGGTGTAAGATACAATGTGATCTGCATCTAAACTGAAACAAATGCTATCACACACATTAGTCTTCAGGTTCCCAGTCCCACCAAGTCTGGTTTGTATAATCACAGTAGCAGCAGAATGTGAGAGAAACTGAATTCACATAACCACAGTCCTCTTATGTTCTTCATGTGTGAAATTACAGACTGACCTGGAAACAGGATTTGTGTGTGTGTGTGTGTGCGCGCGTGCATGTGCTTTGCTCACCCTCCGCCCCAGAATCTGGTTGATGGCGGCGCTCTCCTTTAACGTGCACTCAGCGATGACCTTTGCCCTCATCTCCTTCATGTAGAGCATGAAGGCGTTCAGCGGTTTCTTGATGACCGGCTTCTTGGGCTCCTTCTCCCGCTTGGGCTCCATGTGCTGCTTCCTGAAAGGGGGAGAGAAAGATAGAGGGGGAGAGAAAGGAAGAGGGGGAGAGGGAGTGAGAATGGATGAATTCATTAATGAGCAAAGATGGGAAAGATGTTTGTGTCTTTGAATATTTTCTTCTGTGTAAACATCATCAACTAGATCTGGAACATATGAGTATAAGGGGCATGAATAAAGGAATATTTTGAGAAAAGAGATGGTTCAGGAATGAATAATATTAAATTGAATGATTGAATCAGGCTGATTGGAAACATTGTTGAGAGGGAGGAGTGGAAAGAAATGGACCTAAAACAATGAACCCAGACGATACTTACACATACATGCCCCTGTCATACTGGTCGTGCTCCTGTTTGCCTGAAGGGGGCACTATGGCTGGGTGGGGGATTCCTGTTGGATGCATGCCTGAATGGCCCAGCATCAGAGAGTGAGGGAACCTGGTAGAGGTAAAAAAAAACAGGAGAGAAAGATAGAGGAAGACAGAGACAAATAAAAATGGGTCAGTCGAGAGAACTGTTGTCGGGGGGGAGCAGAGGGGACGGAAGCAAGAGCGAGAGTTGTGCGAAGCAAAAAAAGAGCCGGAAAAGCTTCTTGGTTGATCATGAAAGTGATTTTATTTCCACCTGGTGTGTGAGGAAGGATTTCTAGCTTTGCTGTTGAACTGTTCTTTTATGGGTCGAACATTAAAGAGGATTCTATATCCTCTTTATTATATATATTACAGGCTGATCACCACAACTACAACAGACTGATGTTTTACAGCTCATGTTTGCACATAAACTGCACTTCATTCAATACATTTATTGAGTTGTGACATACGCATTTGTAACCCCTAGAGGGCGTCCTAGCCTCACTGACTGAGACCAGGAAAGCAGACGCTCACATTTCGTTTAGTAAAGTCTGAATTCAGTCCGTGTTCTCATTTACATCTTAGTTGTCAATAAGTATTTCACCTTCCAAGGAAAGAACCAACGATTCATTTAGACTAAAAGATACAAATTTGGGGGATTTTACATCAAGATGTTTGTTCCTAAAGTTTCCGAAAACATACCACTAGACGTTTTATGAGTTTGTTTCAGCACCTTTAAATGCTGTGGAAATAAGATGTGAAGCAGCAACAAGCATCAGCTGCAGGCAGCTTGTGGCAGTCGAGTGAGCGTTTAATAACTAAAAAGTATGAACCTGAATGGAGATCAGACACACACAAGACATTTTATGCATGAAGAGCAGATTTGTTTGTTGTTGTAATTAACCAGATTCTCGGTTTGGATGCATACATTTTAATTGGCTTTTAAGTTTTTGTTATTGTCCATCTAGCTTATATAGATATAAGGCAGCGTTAGCAAGGAAAGAGGTCCTGATGGGGGTGGAAGAGTGTGTGTTTCTATGTGTTTCTGTGTGTGTGCACATCAGCTTGGTGTATACTGCAGAAGCGATCAGCTCGGCTTGTTCTGGCGAAACACTGAACTTTGAAAGAACTTTGAAAGCTGACACAGAAGCTGAACACCAGTTTGCCTTGGTGAAGGGAAAACTGCTGCTCAGGCAGTTTTTTAATGTGCTGTAAACAGGAGTAGATGCTGCGGAGAGCTATTTGTACTTTTTCTCTCTCGGCTCAGGTCCGACCAGCCGGCTACGGTACCTGGAGTAGGAGGAGGCGCCGGGGAGGTTGGAGGAGTAGGGTTGCCTGAATCCACAGGGGGTCAGGGCAGGATAGACTGGCTGGCTCTGCCTGCCACATCACAGCAGAGGGGAGAGATGGCAACAGTTTGCGCCTTTTAGCTTTTCAAGAAAAAGTCTGTAGCTCCCTTTAGGGATGTTTAACCCTTTTGGATCAGTTATATAAAAGAATAATATTCATTTAAACTAAATTTCATCGTATTAATTTTGAATGCACTTTAAAATTTTCTCCAGTTACAAGGCTGAAATGAGCAATTTTCTTACATTTTGGTCTTTAAATTTATGATTAGTTTCTCATTATTAATAATCAATAAAATCCTGTTTCTCAAGAGAGGCCTCTGCACATTACTTATCTTTATGTTTTAACAAGATGCATTTATCTTTCACTCTGCTGCATTTTTATTTGCGAATAAATACATAAACCTCAGAAGTAAATTAGCTGATTCTTCCATAAAGTGATTCCTCTAATGTTTATTTGATTTTTTTTGCCACTTCTGTGCTGCTGTGACGCTCGCTGATCCCTCATGGAGACCAGGGATCAGCTCTGTTGACAGCTGTGTGTCAATACTGTGAACACACACACACACACACTCACACCCCACGGGGGGTCGAGGGTGGAGATTGGATGTAAGTAAAGAGCCTTTGATATGTAGAAAACCACACTTCTACCTCCTGAGAGTCAATACAACCATCCCCCTCTCCTTCCTTATGTTTCAATGAATGCACACACATGCAGCCCGATCTACATCTAGTATCTAAACCTATCTCCTCTATCTACATCTTGTTCTTAACCGTATCCTGTCTTTAACCCCAGGAGGCAGACGTAGAGTAAAGCCCAGCATCAGAGGCCCTTGGCCGGGAAGAGATCCAGAAAACACAGGGATCAGCTGTCGGAGGTTCACTCCTGCTGTAATCCTGTTTTCACAGAGGTCACACAGCAACACAGGTCAAGTGTTGTTCAGATAAAGAAACAGTTCAACCAGAGCAGCCTTTCTTCTCAGCAGGAAGCTGCACACACACGTCAGATCTCAGCATCCAGAAATCAATCAGTCAATCAGAGTGATGTATTACTGTTCAATAGCCAACAGAGATCCCTGTGTGGCAGACTGGTCTGAGTTTCTGGTGACGCCATTCTCAAACAGAGCAATGCTTCCCAAGTGAAAGGCATGGCTGCACAGAGGAATGCTGGGAATGTAATGAAAAGTGGAGGAAACTGTTGCGGTGGTCAGCGCCTCATGCATTCTCTTTGTCCCTGAGTTCACTCACAGGTAAAAGCAAACGGCTTCCGAAATCAAGCGTTTACAGTCAAGGCCTTCCCAATCTGAAGAAGCCTGGCTGCTCTCTTGTTCTTCAGGTTTATTCAAAGGACAAATAAGAACAAGTTTACTACTCTCGAGTACAACAGTGATCATAAAGTGTTTTAGATGGATTTGGGCTTTACTTTACTCGAGGACAGCACTTCAACTCAATCTTTCTCAAATGACATTTTAGGCTCACCCAGTCTTGAACCTCCCTTGTGCAATTTCAGCCACTCGACGGCGGATGAGGGAGACGTAAGCAAAACGAGATAATTCAGCAAACAAAGGCTGAGAAATTGTGTTCTTTAAGTCTCTTATTACTACATGAGTCAGCGTGGTTTAAAACTGCAGCTTTAACTGTACCAGTTACCAACTCATCAGAACTCATCCGTCAGTCCAATCATTTCTGAAATCACTACCAAAATAAAATGGGAGAAACATTTCTGCAACTGTCTGAAACCAACATTTAAACACACATATCAAGCCGTGATTGGTTACCTGAGTGGATGTGAAAATAAAGGCCATGATTTCATTTGTTAGACAACTACAGGACGTCTGTCACCCAGTGCAGCTCTGTCAACACTTTCAAGAAGAGACGAAAAAATGTGTTCTCCCCATATTTGAACAACACGGCATCTCCCTTCTCTATGGCCGATTTCAGACATTAATTCCAGAAAATGTCAGTTGGATCTGGACATTTCCGGGAGTTTTCTTTTCACATATAAAGAAGGCAGCAGGAGATTTTCTTGGTCAGACATTTTCATAACAACAGAAAAATGTTGGGGGCGAGGACTGGCGCCTAAAGGTAGAAATCATAGAGCCAAAATCTGTAACATCTTTCCATTGTCTTTCCAAGTTGATATCTTTGTCACAGTCACGTCTTTTACATCCTGAGATATTTGTATTCTTCCAGTTTCACATCTGTTGCGTGTTAGAAATGTCAACATGCCCACTCGTTCTCGAAATATGAAATTACTCTGACATTTTACTCGATGGCCGGCTGGAAAAAGCGAGAAGGGAGGATGTTGGGAGCAAACGACTCTGACAATGTCTGGAGTTCAGTGGATGTCTGAAAGCAGCGTATGACAGCCGGGTTTGAACCTTTGAGTCAAACACTCTGTGATATAATTTCCTTCAGCTCTCGTTAAACACTGTATTTAATAATCCAACACGTTTGTGAGACGCTTACTCCAACCATAGCATGAGAGTCCGGGGAGGGGGGGACACACGGAGGTGGTCATGCAGGGACGGAATATGAAACTGGGCTAATGATCAGAACAACGGAAAACAAACCGTTTGACATTTTCCTCGTCTTCCTTCAACAAAGACGTGAACAACAAGGGGCCAAAACGAGAAGATAATCTGGGTTAAAGGAGATTAGCTGTTAATAATACTTGTGAAAATCCACAGTGAAGTGTTCTCGTCTGAAAAAGATAAACTGACTGTAAAAGCGCAGACTTGAGAATCGTCCAGGGGCAAAACCGCTCGTCCTACAGAAAAATAACAGGCGTAAACACACATGTGAGCAGACGCACACGCAAAGTTTAAAGCCTCCGTTCCAAATCTCCATGACATTTGACGTAAGCCTTTAACTGCTCCTGCAGGGGATTTTGTCCAGGCACAGATACTTTAGGTTGTAATAAATGGATTTGTGTTGATCCATAAATCAACGGGAGGCTGACATTAGAAGTTCACAATCGACCAGCATGACATCGTGAGCTCACAAACGAGGCCAAAATGATGGAAACCATAAATGAAAGGACTGAATATGGAGCAGATGTGAGACGTCCCACACTGCAGAGTTCTCTGCACCGCGGCCGCTGCTGCTCCGTCCCCGAGTGAAACCATCGTGAAACCAAGACACAGGCCGAGAGGCCTTTTACTGCTATAAACCAAACACATAAGCAGAGGATAAAAAAACAAAAAAAACACAGAGTTTATTATATAGTTATGGAGGTTTTGGGGAAAGACAGAATCAACCTGGAGCTTGCCAACATTTCCCAGAATCCACCACAGCTCTAAGGACTCAGCTAGTTGCATATTTAGAAGTGAAGATATTACTGCAAGACTTGTGCTCTTTTCTGTTGGCAACAAAGTCCAGCTTCAAACCACATTACATTAACTCTCTCTATTGATTTTAGTCAGTGTAAACACAGACTTATTCGTAACTAGAAATACAAACTTTTGAGTGTTTGTCATGACTTGGTTGATTTAGATTTTTCATTTAAATTGTTACAGTTGTTCATATTCCTTGTGTTTACAGCCGAGGCCGTTGGTTGAAGAGTCAAAAAACACAGAGGTTCAAAGAGGTGGCTCCCATGTTAACAGGGCCTTGGGTGAGCTGCTCACCAGGTGAGACAGTGATGTATGCACCACTGATCTGGGTCAGTGTGTGTGTGTGGGTTTATGTAATGTTGTGAAATGACGACGATGGTGTTCGGGAAGATTAGCAGGTAAATGACAGCTTCATTAATCAATATGATAGATGACTATGTGAAGGTTAAAGGTTACATTAGTTACAGGTTAATGTTGAGAACCAAGTAGACTCTAAAGTATCAGAAAATGCTAAAGAATTCCTGTTTCCTGTTTGTTTGACCATCTAAAACCTAAGATATTAAGTTAACTATAGTAAAATCAAATAAAAGTAGCAAATATTCACCTTTAAGAGACTGGAACAAGTAAATTATTGTAATCTTTGCTTGCGAAATGATGAATATCACTTTTTTTTGGTGCAAACATTTGTGCAGTGTTATATCATGTCATGAGAGACTACAAGAATTTCTATACAAGAACATTTTCAAGATGCACATTCTCCATCAGTCACCACACGACTTCATCGTTTGTGATTTGGAGTCAGAACATAAGTTGCTGATAATTAAGTTCTCTGTCGATTCGAAAATGGTGAAAACTATCCATCGCGATTTCCCAACGTCGGAAGGACACCTTCAAACTCGTGTTGCGCGACCTCTAGTTGAAAAGATATTCAGTTTACAATCATCAAGAAAATGTCTAAATCTTCAAAATACATTTAGAGGAAAGAACTGAAGGACACTTTGCCATTTTAAATAAATCTAAATAGTTGCAGATTTTTCTTTCCTTGTTGATAAATTGATGAAGTGACAAGTGAATTCTTTCAGCTCCACAACAGACAGTGTTTTCCTTTAATGTTAGGGAATGAATGGGAGTTAGTACAAGGTCATTACAAGCACACAATGGACTTTGTGAGTCACATCATGTGTGTGTGTGTGTGTGTGTGTGTGTGTGTGTGTGTGTGTGTGTGTGTGTGTGTGTGTGTGTGTGTGTGTGTGTGTGTGTGTGTGTGTGTGTGTGTGTGTGTGTGTGTGTGTGTGTGTGTGTGTGTGTGTGTGTGTGTGTGTGTGTGTGTGTGTGTGTGTTTCTGTGTTTCTGTGAGAAAAAGACACTCACCAGCCCATGGAGGGAGATATCTGGCCCACACCGCCTGGAGGAAGGGAGTAGTACCCTGAGAGGTCCTGGGACTGGTGCCTGTGAACGCCTGGAGGAGACACACACACAGACACACACATACACAAGGTCAGGTAATTCGCCCCTGGCTCTGGCCCCTTGTACACTGGGCTATTAGTACAATTAGTTGTCTGGGAACTTGGTATTAAACACAAAGATGCTCTTTAAAACAGGTCACACACTCCCATTCCCATCCTGTGACAGTAAGTGTGTGTGTGTGCGTGTGTTACACAGTGTGTGTGAGCGTGGATGGGACCCTCCGCTGGGAGCTGATGTCACCGGTTGGTTTCCCTGGTTTATTTTACACAAGTGAGGGGCCGTGGTAAAATCCACATTTAACAAACACAAAGCAGACACACACACGCAAACACGCACTCACAAACAAACATTCCTCATCTCTACTTTTAGCAAAAATGTTTTCCAACAAAAGAAACACAGACAGCTCGACTTTGTGCCCTCACACAGTAAATACAGTCTCCCTCTTTGTGCCCTTCAAAGGAAGTCATTTGTCAACAGGCAGCACCTAGCACTTAGCGTGGCCCGGCTGCTAACCTGTGTTTGCAGCACAGGAATGCGGCAGATGACTGTAATTTGGCCGTGGCTCCAGGCCTGTTTCAGGACCCCGAGCCGCTATAAATCTGGACGACAGGAATGCGAGTGAGTCAATACACCTATCTCGCCTCTCCGATCCTTCCACCCCTCCCTCCGTCCCTCTGTCCCGCCACACCCTTCCTCCCCTCTCCTCTCCTCCGCCATCCCTTCTTACTGCCCTCCACCCCTTCCACTATCCAGGCGCTTTCAACTCCTCGTATTAGTCCTCATTCTCACCCCTTTTTCACCTTTGACCTCTCTTCTCCCTCCATCCTGTACGTCTCCCTCCTTCATTACAGACCTCAGATCTCTCTGTTCCTTTCAATAATTATTTTAATCTATTCCCAAAATACATTTACCCACCTAAATTACCTTTACTGTCACTCACTCATTTGTCCTCCATCTCACCTGGCTTACTTCTATTCCTTCTTTGTCTCAATTTGACAGGATGCTATGTTGTCCTGTTCACTTTTAGTCAAGAGTGACATCAATAATTTACTGGTTTTATTTACCATTTTATTACTGTGGATCGTTCAAAGAACTACACATTGAAAATAAAATTATTTTTAAATAGAAATGTATTGATTGAAATCTACTTACAACAAGAATTTAATTGTTTTCCATGCAGTTATTACAATATTTTACCTTAAACTGTGGAAAGTGGACGACACATTAAGTTAAAGGAAGTTACACATACACGTATGAAACTTATAAATGATCCAGTTGTCGGGGGAAAGCCTGGGAGAAGGGAAACAAAGCTCTTAATCGAGCCAATTTATAGATATGAAATAGTTCTGTAAGCGTAAGCTCGTTTGGAATTTGTATAGATTTTTTATTTTATTTTTGTGGTGTGTCTTCTATTTTTCTTCTTTACATGTTTTGTATTGAAATAGAAAAATGTAAATATATAAAAGTGACTTAACCAGTATTTAAAAAGTTACAACATGATCTAAGCCAAAGTTACCACAAACATGGTCATGAGGCAAACATAACCAGATGAGGTCTTCAGGGAAATATACTGCACACACGTGATGGATGCGTTTTAAAAGAGCTGAGAGGCTGAAGGGACTTTTGTTTCCTGCTGTAGCATCTTCCCGTCACAGGTTTGCATGTGACACATTAGATCACAGAGGAGTTTTCTCAGCAGCATTTATCAAAAAAAACGACAAGGCTCAATATATATAGAGAGAATTATATCATGGTAAATTCCACTCATTGTAAACACAGGGGTTAACCTCAGGCAGTGTTCAGACACAGACTCCTCATTCAGCTCCTTGAGACCAGAGTGTTGTTGCAGCAAATGAACAAACATTCAAACAGTAAAAAAATAAAATAAAAAGTAGCTAATTTTGATCAGAGACTTTTGAACCTGGTTCAACAATGTCGCAGCTCGGTGCTTTGTCATTTGGCAACGCATTAATTCATCCAATCAAACGGGTCTATAGAGCCAAGAAGTGGGCGGAGTTCTTTGTTCTCCCCATAAACAACGTTAATGTGACTCACAGTTGGATGAACATGAAACTGCGCTGGTTTAATAATCACAACCAGGGGATGAAAGACCAAGTCAGAAAATATCTTACTCTTTGATGAAAAGAAGTCAGAGTACAAGACTTTGAGGTGAATGTTAACTACAACTCCCAAGATGCAAGAAACATCCACCAACATGTTCGTATCACGGACGATGAAAGCTTCAGATTACGCGTTTGAATAAAGAAAAAAACTAAAAACAAAACAACTCTTGGCATCTTAAATCAATGAATCAATTAAACACTTATCTCATCATATCATTATGGTTTTGTTCTCATGTGGAATTCTCTATCACTCTGATTCTTTTCTGTAGCAATGGCAGCTGAGGCTTGTGGGTAATGAAGTATTTTTTGATCCATGAGCCAAACCAAGCTAACAGACAAAACATGGTTTCTCAGAAATAAATAAATCTGATAGCAGTTACATCAAAACCTATAGGATTGTTGTGAAGGGGAATTTCTCTGTTGTGGATATTGTATGAAGATTTATTTGAATGTGAATACAGAGTTAGAGAAAACATGCAACTCTATATTAGATAGACTTTGTAGAATGTAGCATTTTGCTACTTTTACAGTTTAATTTGCAAGAAGTGAAATGGAGAAAACATTTGCTGTCATGTCAACTTATCAGAGTTGTACAGTCCTGCGTCAGAGATGAAATCTAAAAAGCTGTTACATCAGCCTTTAATCTGAACTTTATCTTCTCACCAGCTTCCTGTACCATCTCATTCTACATGTAATATTTCAGTGTGTTGCCAAAGGGCTACTGGACGATGCCTTAAGGCTAATATAGTTTCTGTCTGTCAATATTTGTATAGGTTCAAACTGAGCAAATATGTTTTTATAAATGAAATCCAATAAGCTTTAACAGATTGCACTATTTAAATATTGATAATGATAAAAATAAGAATAAATAATTCATCTTAATTTCACTGCACCTTTCGAAAGATACAATATATTATAAATAAACACATGAATAATTAAAATAAAACCTATTTTGATCTATATCCATAATAGATATAGAATGTTAAGAATGATGATGAAAAAAGTGCATTAGGGACACTTCTGTTAGGAACACGGAGTTCACACATTTTAATCAAGCTGTCAATCTATGACACGTCAATGTGATGGAAACATGATTTATTTCTGTAAGTCACGTTCTTGCTGCAGCTTATTATCGTCGCTGCTGTTGGGAAACGTGAAGGGGGAAAATTAGTGGCAGTAATGGGGCAGTTTTCTTTGGAATGCCCCTTTGAAAGCGGCCGTCTAATAACAACTACAACGACTATCTCACGGTCTAAGCGACTCAAGGAAGAGAAAAACACTTCAAAGGGGAAACCGTTTGAGTCAGACCTGCACAGCGTGAGCTTGCTATCAGAACGTGTGCGAGTTAAACCGAGAGTTGAGCAGCTGAAAATAGTATTCTACACTGATAATGTATTTTGGTGGTTATAACCACTGAGAGTGAAAGCGCTGCAGCATCTGAGCCTTCAAATGAGTTGGCAGCCCGTCTGTGTGATGTACATTAAGTGGCCCAAGACCAGAAGAAACTACGTAGTGTTTTGTTACAGTAAGTACAGTAAGAGCGCTGACAGATTTCACCCAGGTACAGGAAAAGTTACCTTGTTTAAGAACAAACATCAAAAGTCAAAGAAATAGTGAAAGTAATTCTTCACAGTGTAAAGTTACCCATAATAAAAGCAATGTCTAATATGACTCTTGATTTCTGTCTTATTAGTCATCACATGTTTCTCATTTCTCTTTTTTGGTTGAGTGACTCACACTCTTCATTATTAAAAACTGTAAAAGGAAAACACAACACAAACACAAACTGTAGGCTTTGGATATATACAATACTTGTTTTGGTCTTTTCACGGGATCCAGTGACAATAACATAGAATACCAGCTATGTTATTGACCAGTTATAATGTCAAAATGTATAAAAAATAAATCAATCTTTTTAAGACATATAATATCATAATGCCATATAAGACACATGGCAGCGTGACAGTAAGCAGACATGTTTCACTTCTGCTTCTCTCGCTCTGTAGTTGATGTTTTATTGCTCGAGCCAACAGTCATATCTGAAAAACAGTCAGAGCTGTGTTGTGGTGCTCGATCAACCGGGAACAGCTCAACTTTTGAATCACATGTTGAATGTGGTGTTAAGTCTCACAATAAAAAGGGCCAAAGCGAGTGACCTGCTGGGTCGCACGTCAGAAACGTCATTAGGACATTTTCTCATATTCATTTTTTATTTTCTAAAGCACTTGGAGCTGTATTTTGTGTATGAAAGTCTCAATATGAATTAATTCTAATATAGAATTAACTAATATATATATTACCTCTTTCTCTACAACATTCCTCACCACTGTCCCGCTCTGTGCCATCACCTGATATAACTGTCATAGGCTGTGTTCTAACTAGTGTGCTACCACGAGATCGCAAAAACAGAAGTGAAAATATAAATATATATTAACAAACTCCCTGGTTACCATGGAAACTGGCGTGGTAGAATCCCTGTCATCGAGTCTCTTACTTTAAGTCTTAAAGTGAGCCGATGACGTAAAGCGGGGCTTAGGTGTGACAGAGTCTGTACCTGCAGCTGAATTTAGAAGAAAATCTGTATTTGTATACAAATACTTTATTTTCCCACTTTGCTGAATCACTATGATGCTTCTGACGAAAAGGAGTAACTGTTAAAAGAGGAAGATTTCAATGTGTCTGAGCAACATATTACTGTATATACAGATATTATAAATACCTGTATTGAAAAAGCAACCCCCCCCCTGACTTTTTTACAACTTTACTTGTATCCTTCCATCAGCAGGTACAAAACCATGTTGACCCACAGAGTTAAACCTCAGTGACGATGATCAGTTTGACAGAGGGGAAGATAGTTGTGCCAAAAATGACATCACTGATGAGGTAACCCCTACCTGTGAAGAGCCGACGAATGATGTGAGGAGTGAGGTAAGATAGCATGTGTGTGTTTGTGTGTGTGTCTGTGTGTGTAAAGTGGAAACATAGTCAGAATCCAGGTGAGCTGATGTGATAAAGGTTATGTGCAGGAGCCAGGTGTTAGCAGTGTATATATGTGTGTATGTATGTGTGTATCTGGGGGGGTTAGAAGCAGGTGGCCCAGTCTGTCATTAAGAGCTGAGTCACTTTGCCATGCACACACATACACAAACACACACACAGACACACTCAGTCTAGACAAGACAAGGAGAGTGTGTTTGTAGGAAAAGGGGGATTTCCAGACGGAGTAGGCAGGAGATTGCCTGAGGTTGGACTCTAATATCTAATCAAAGCTGAGAAAAGACTTTTGTTCGTCTCCTGTTGCTGTTTTATTTTACTCTCAACATCTCTACTCCCATTTTCTACATTTTGGAATCATCATCATCATCATCATCTTCATCATCACGTCAAAACTCTAAACTGATGACCTCATTTACTTATTTACTTAGAGAGTTTTTAATGCAGCAGCTCCTGAAGAAAACCCAGGAAGCGAAAGAGGGCAGATGAGTTTCACCTCATCATATCATGGTTTTCAGCTGTATAACACTGAGCTATCTCACACTGTTGAGTTGCTACATGCGACAATATTTATCATGCAACCAAACATCAATCCTCTGGTGATCATAAACACATTCCACAAATTCATCAATAAGCGTCCAGATGAGATATCTTTCACTAGAGCAAAAGTTCCAGACACACAGATGGACACTGTCACGGACACTGTCACCCTTCTGCAGGACAAAGATCCGGCAGCGTTTAAACGTCGGCTTGTGTTTGTTTGTGACTTCAAAACAGAGGACTGTGTGTGTTTGTGTGTGCAGTGTTCACTAAGGAGAACCTTGTGTGTGCCGCTGTGATGGCTTGTGCGATTGTCACGCTAATTGTTTCCATGTTTGTAAGTGTGTGTGTGTATATGTGTGTATATGTGTGTGTTTGTGTGCGCGTGCGGCTGGCGGTCCCTTCAGAGGAGCAGGCCACTTCAGAGCGGCCGTGGGACTGCCACAGGCTGACGGAGCCAGCGGTGCCACTTCACTCACTATGTGCATGCCTTAATGTGTGTGTGTGGGGTGGAGAGATCCACAATACAGTGTGTGTGTGTGTGTGAGTGAGTGAGTGAGTGAGTGAGTGAGTGAGTGAGTGAGTGAGTGAGTGAGTGAGTGAGTGAGTGAGTGAGTGAGAGAGAGAGAATAAGCAAAAGAAAGAGAGAGAGGATAAGAATATGAATATATTACTTTTGTTAAATTACATCTCTACTGTGTCTTTTAAAAGTAGCCAATGCTTGTAGTGGAAGTGAATGTGCATGTGTGCATATGTGTGTGTGTGTGTGTGTGTGTGTGTGTGTGTGTGTGTGTGTGTGTGTGTGTGTGTGTGTGTGTGTGTGTGTGTGTGTGTGTGTGTGTTAATGTGATATATGATGTTTCCACAGCACAAACAGATTTCAGCAACAATGCAGCATCGGCATGGAGTGAACATCATTAAAGACGGTTGTGTGTGTCTCCATATCTGTACCTACAGCACTGTCAAGTATTGTGAACATAAACCTATGTCTTTTGTGTGTGTGTGTGCAGGTGTGTGTGTGTGTGTGCTCTCACCTGTCTTCTGGCTCATGTCTGTGGGCAGGTGTGGGGGACTCGGGCTGAAGTGGTCGTTGCTGTAGGGCAGGAGGGACGACAGGGGGTGCATCCCGTGTGACTGCTGCACCACCGACACTTTGTTGGACTGTTTAAAAAAAAGACAACAAAAAAAAATATTTTTTACAACATGTACTGCTGAGCTACGAGATGCATTCAAACAAAAAAACAAGAAAGGATTTAGAAGATTCTCAATTTTTTCTTCTCTTAATTGAATCACTAAGGTTACGAAACACATGATAGACACAAACACACAAAGAAGCCAATGTCAGTCTCAGCATCTCCCCCCCCCCCCCCAAGCATATAGTTTGCCAACACAAGAATAAAAGATGGAGAGAGAGAGAGCTGGATATTTTCAACATGGTGTGGAACAAACAGAAGGGCTGCACTTTGCTCCTATTGGTTTTCAGCGAAGAAGAGGAGCAGGAGGAGGAGGAGGACCATTTGATCGATTAAGCTTTGATGATCAAGTGTGGCTGTGTTGAAGCGTGTTTGCTTTCATGTTTCTGTTTACAAAATGTGTTTCAATAAAATAAATTAATCTAGTTATTGCAAATGCTCACAGCACGCAGGCTGACCTACAACACGTCAGCTGATCAGAGGTACACTACATAAGTTTTAAACAGGCCGTGTGTGTGTGTGTGTGTGTGTGTGTGAGTGTGTGTGTGTGTGTGTGTGTGTGTGTGTGTGTGGACTGGACACTTGTTGTTTCTGTTGAAGGTGAGAAATAATATGAATGTGAATGTGTCTTTGTGAGTGGGGGGATGTGTATGGATTGATAGTGTGTGTGTGTGTGTGTGTGTGTGTGCATGTGTGTGTGTAGTATTATGCCTTTGAAAGCTTGAGATGCTGATTTCCATGTATATAAATATTTTTGGATAAAAGTTGTTGTTCAATAATTTATTTTATGTTGTGCACTGATATGGACAAACCTGTGTGTGTGTGTGCGTGTGTGTGTGTGTGTGTGTAACATCAGCACTACAGAGGGGAAGATCTGGTGCTACTTGCAGGGCCTCCTGCTGAGTTACAAAGTGAATACCTTATCACTTAAAGGCAGAGCTTCCACACACACATGCTGCACATTGACACACTCACACACTCACTCATACACACACACAAAATCACACACACACTCAACGGTGTCTTCCCTATCCATCAACATCTTTAACTCTCTCTCTCTGACCAAACATTACACGCACACGCACGCACATGCGCGCACATGCACTCACACACACACACACACACACACACACACACACACACACACACAGAGGGAGAGAGACTCTCATGTGTATGCTACACAGTCAGGCTGTGGAGCTAAGATCAAACTGCTAAACCGTTTTAATGTTGAGACACATGAAAACAAAACGCAATGCCTCTGTACCAGAGAGCCGAGGGTTGGGAGGTGTGAGGATGGGAGAGGAGGTGCAGGGGAGGAGGCAGAGTGGAGGAGGTGGTGATGGGGTTGATACCCTGAAGATGCAAAGGAATATACCAAGAATAGGACTCTGGCGGTATGGACCAAAAATCCTTTGTCTGTCCTTTTAGACTGAATGGTGCTACACCATGAAACAGCAGTGTGATGGATCTACTTGTGCTTATATAAAACCCTTGACTGTGGACACATAAACTTCCTTACTGGTTGTGGTTTTAATGACCCTGGAGCCTTCAGAGCATTTGGACTTTCCCATATTTTTTATTAGCGACTCCCTCAAATGAAAACAAAGACATATCGTGAATGAAATAAGCAGAAATAGCTGGTGTTAATATCAGCTCTCAACAGGGTCAATGACAATAAAAAAAAAACTGATTCGGAAGCTCATAGGCCCTTTTCAGACATGACCTACCGGTAAAGTCCAGAGATTTGGCTACAGAGTTGACCCGTAGTTTGTCTTTCACACAGCTGGAGTTTCTCTGCACTGACGCATTCTCAACAGCATCATATTATTCACATCCTTCATATTATCCTCTCAGCGCAATTTCTACTTTCGGAAATTTCTAAGCACTAAATTCAAAGGAACTTTAATATCTGCAAACACACAGAGTCACAGAGTTCAGCCCATAGGAAAAGGAAGTTATGTAATTTTACATTTTCACAGTAGCCAGGACATTTTGCTGGGAATTCCCACAATTGGGTAGTTAGCGCCATTAGAACGCATGTGAAAAGGCGTTACATAAAATCTGACATCGTCTGAGTCAAAACCACAGTTAAAGCAAAGAATGCTCCTGGCTTCAAACGTCAAAACCAGAGTCAACAAATATCTTAAGTAGATTTCACATCTGATCCAAGACTGAAGGAATAAACGAATGAACTGTAACTGCAACAACATCTGTGTTCGATGAGACGCACAATAAAGCAGATATGAATACTCTGCAAAGACAGAAAATACTTAAGTGTGATTCACTGCACTTTAATCACACTTGCTTAACACATTCTTTATACACTATGACACACACACCTATTCTGCACATATGGATGTAACGCGCACACACACACACCAACACGCACATCTGTGCTGGGCTGCTCGGAGCCTTCAGAAGTAGCTGTGGCTCCGTTTCACGTGCTGAGGTTGATGTAGCCATTTTGCTGTAACATTATAGCCGCAAAATCGTCCATTTATGTTTCCTCTCTTCCTCAGGGTAATTAGTCGGCCTTGAAGTGGCTTTCGCTGCGCCTTCCTTTTTTTACACACACTTGGGGAGGCTGACTGAGAGCATTCATTTAACCCATAATTATCAACCCCTCTGTATTTACCCCCCTCACCCCACCACACACACACACATTTGCACACACACAAAAACTTACAAATAATTACCCGAGCTGGAACAGACGAGTGTGTACATGCACGTGTGGGACACACACGCACTTGCAAAAGCTCAAATAACACTTACGGCATCTTTGAATTGGAAACACTTAGTTATGTTATGTTTTCAGTACAAAAGAAACCAGAGGATATGTTCAGGTGCACGCTGCTACGCGCAGACACAAACACACACACACACACACATTGAGGAAAAAGTGCTCACCCACCCTTTAATTTGAGTGGCGTTACCCACCCTCTCGCAGGCTGGCATAAATCATCAGGGAATAAGTTCGTAGTACAAATCGATAGTAAATACAGGGTTTTTAACTGTGACTGACTCAATTTTTATTTATTTATTACTTAATAGGACAATATCATACGTTAGGACTCATCAGCCAAGAGAAAACACTGGCTGTGACTCAAGGACAATACATAAGCTCTTGCTGAAGCCCGGTTTCTGCGGTGGTCCTGCCTCTGCCACATATCTGTAGTCACAGTTGAGTCTTAACGGAAATCTGGATTTACCATAGACGAACATCACACTGAAGGAAGGTCTTCTTAAGGGCAAGCGGGCAGGCAGCTAATAGTGCGGTGAGTAGCACTGCAAACAGCTAATGCAGCAACAGAGCAAAACATTGAGTTAGAGATCTCTGTTATTGTGAAAACATTTATCTATTAAAATATGGCTACTAGATAATACGTCTAGATAATTGATAGGAAACATTGCTTTGACCTGGCGAGATAGGGCATCAGCCTTGGCGAAGGTACGCGCTCCACTGAGTGACATTCTAGTTCCTTAAGTTACCGTTGTGCTTCCAATGATGCAGCTTCCAAGGCAAGAAACGTGTGTATCCTCCACTAGATTCTTTGCCTGTTGTTTTCATTATTTCACTTGAGCCCCTTTCGTCAAACCTCGTATGTGCAGCTGTATTTCCAGATCACTGCACATACATTAATCATGTAAGCAGCAATTCACATGAAGAAGCCCACTGTCAAACGCCAACTGCAGCAGCTGAATAATAAACCGCCTGTTTGTTGATTACATCAAAGATATAATTACTTCAAAGATGCGATTACTTAAAAAATTCCAATTAGAAAAACACCTTTTTAAGTGCGTCAGGAAATGTTGAATGTGGCCCTCAGTGTCTCTGTAGTCTCATTTCACTTGAAAGGCCTTTGATTTATCAGCATATTGTTGCAGCCTTTTATCTCCACTCTATTTGAACAGAAATCTGCTGCTGAATAAAAGAGTTAATGGGATCCCAGACATCACTTGTTTGTAACGATGCCCTCCACCTTGACCCTGACACACACACACACACACACACACGTACTCGTATGTTTGCATGTCACATACACACGCGTGCAAAGAAACGCGACTGCATGCTTGTGAGTGCACACACACACACACACCTTCATTTAGAAGACCTTATGCTGATAAGACAACTCTAATGTATTCTTTAGTTTTCAGATGACACACTAAGTAGATCCATCTCTTTTCATATTTGAAGCGGAAATTAAAGCGCCCTCTCTTTTGTCACCCCCCCCCCCCTCTGAGTGCTTTTGAGTCTAATGTCTTTAATCTCAGATGTCACGGAGTTGGAGGATAAAAAAACAAAAACACAACCATCGCACTCTTTCTTTCAGTCGTCCTTGCCCTGGTGTGGCCGGGGGAAAAAAATCTCCAGACAGTTTCTGCAAATTAATGGTGCGTTCATTCACCTTGGCTCTCTGCGATCGTTTAAGTGTCTGCAATCAAACTGCTTTTGCAGGAAAGAGCCTTTTTCACAAAGAGATGAGAGCGTCACAGCATCATGTTTAGTCATCAAATGAATCGAGACAGCGGCGTCCTTCAAAGACAAAAGCAATCAACAATTTATAAAGTGTTGCAGTTGCTGAATCAAAAGATATCTATAAATGAACTATTACAACAAATGTGCCATTTGAGCAATAAGAAAGTAAAGTTTTTCCACCATTCTTCTCCATACTTTCTTTGACACTTTTAGGTTTTCGAGGACTCTAAGGTGAATATGAATGCAACATTCAAATAGTGTAAATTAAGGATATTTATAAGAAAGGCTTTTCACGTGTTTTTATATATCTATCAATATATATATGAATATTATCCTGAATGCATCGACAAACTGTTTACTGCCAACACATAATGTTCATGTGGAGAGGTTTTTAGGGTTAGTGGTTGGGTTCAGGCAACTCAAAGCTCATTGGTTAAGTTTATGAGAAGATTGTGGTCTTGGTGAAATATATAAAAATCAATGCTCACTTGAAGTACAAAAGATGGCACATTCTATATATGTTTAATGTATAAACTACAAAACTGTGTCTTTCACCAACTGTTTCAGTGGCCTGAATAAAAACATCCCCCACATCTCCTGTGTCAACATCTTGTGCTTTGTACATGTACACTTGTGTTCAGTACATGCACAACTGCTGCACCCTCTCCTCTGCACCCCACCCGAAGCATCAGGTTGACCTGCGTTGACCGTCATGACCCCCTGCTACCCATCCCACCGCAGCACTCGAGTCTCGAGCAGCGAGTAGGTCTCCCAATCTGGAAGTCATTGCCTTCTCCAGCGTCAGGAGCCCGAAATGAGAGCCTCTTAGTTGGAGGTTTGGGCAACATCAAAGCCCCGACAACCATAACAACGCAGCTATGTTTAAAAAAGGGCCAAACACCCACCCCCCACCACCCCCAACAGGTCCGCCCACTCCCCAATTACCAACATGCACGCACACATACACACGACTGCAGATATGCCTGCGTCAACGCATGTATGCAAGGACACGCCCAGTGTCGTGCATGCAAACACACACACACAAGCACATACATACAAATACACACTCTGGCATCCACTGCTGCCACACACCACTGGAACATCTGGGCCGTGGCCACAATGAATCAGTAACCACTGGTTTTAGCGAACAGAGAGAAATGCTCGGTGCACGTATGTATTACTACTATAAAGCAATGCAATATATACAGAGAACAATGAGTCCAGCTTTTTTACTCGACGTTGCATTGGTGTGAACATGTCTGGCCCGGACAACTTCCTGCTGCATTGTTCATATGTGAAAGGCAAAGTCAGGAGAATGTCCTGACCCAATTGTCCAGACATCTTCTGGAGTTCCTGTCTGAAAACGGCTGGAGAGAAGAGATGAAGAGGAAATGGAAGGAGATTCACTTTCACAATTAATCTGACATTACAGCTCAGGCTCAATGTGGCGACAAAACATCCGAGCTCTTTATGAAAGACGGCTTTCTGCTGCAGCTGGCTCCAGGGGCAATGAATATGACTGGATGCAAAATCAAATCCAACAAGGGCGCAGGCATTTAGAAATGAGTTATCACTCTCATAATGAGTGGACAGAGACAGACAAGCTGGCAACTTTCTCTTCTCGGCTGCGGTTGTCGGTTTCACTCTGCAGTAATGACCTCTAATGATTGGTCCTAAAGAGAGCTAATTAATGGTGTACTTGTTTATATCTATCAGATCTTCCACGATTAACAACTTGTTTGTGACATTTTTGGGCAATCATTTGCAACAAAAATAATGACACGAGGAGTCGGGAGGAAATGAGGCAACCACAGATGACATAAATCCTCTCTGAGACACACTTCCTCCAGGGTTTGGTTTATTCAAACAATAGATACTACGAGGACTTCAGGCCACATCCATATTTGTCTCGTCTTGTCTTGTGGGAGCCAGTTAGCAGAAGCCCAAAAAAGCTAGCGGCTTGATAACAGCATTGTCAAAAAGGCACAGAGGGCTCGCCACGACAGAAGGAAGGCGTCTGTGTCTGCATTTATTCTCAGACAAGCCGGAAGGGATTGTTTTCAGTGTGAAATGTCATACTTCCACAACTGTGTTTATCTGACCTGATTTATCTGTGGGCGGGGATGAAAGTTTTTCCCAATCACCATGAAGAAAAAAATATAATTAAATAAATAAAAGTGACCTTTTGGTGAATCTCCTCCTACCCACTGTACTGTATGAGGGAAGGAAACTCCAGGCCTCAGAGCTTTTCTTCTTCTCAAAGACCTCTGATGTGATTGTGATCCTATCAGTAGGTGATGTGGTCCCGTCTCCTGCTGAGATGACTGAGAGTGTCTACCGTTCACTCATTGTGAAACCTTTCCTGTACGGCTGCCGCTGACGGCTTTCACTAACCAGCTCAGCAGACACACCAGACCATGTGCCCAAATGGGAAATGCCACCGCACACTTAAAAAAAAACCCCTGCAGTGACACGTTTCCTGTGAGACAGTTTCTATTTATCAGACAAATATGGCCGAATACCACACGAAAGAAAATCACATAGTCATCGTGTAAGTGTCATTTTTATTAAGATATATACACTGATAACTTAACCCCAGATGAAGAAAGATATTATTAGGGGACGATGTGATGAGCTCTTATCATCTGATCGGTGATGAGTTATCGCAGTTCATCTTAACCATATTATTTGTACGTGAGAACCAAAAGTCCTTTAAAAAGATACAACTCACCAACAACGCATTCAAAAGCTGTACAATGCATTTAAAGGCCAAGATCTATTTCCAATATAAAGCAATTAATTAAGATTTTAATAAATTTTATCAAGGATCAAAGTTCAAAGTAAATCTCAAAATCTGCAAATCAGTCTGCATTTCCCTTAGTTACTATTGTGTTTCCTATGAAGCAGTTTCCAAGGCAAGAAAAACCCCGGGCACTGAGTGGAGTGCAAACCTCCGCCAAGGCCAACAGTCCCCTTATACATTTTTTTGGAAATCTGAACCAAATATTCACACACTCATAAATATCAGGCCCATAAAAAATCTTGGATTTTTTTCATCAAGATCCATAAATTACTCAATGAGAAATCAACGGGAACAAAAGCCTAAAAGCTACAGGACATTTGAAAACAACCACTTTTGAAAGGTTTGACGATCGATCTTATGATTAAAAAACAAAACTATTCTGTGTGTTTGTGGCGATCAGGGCGTTGTCGAGGTGGTCGTACACGGCTGCTTCTACGTGTGAGCCAACTGTCGCCGAGTCAATTTTTAAGGGGGAAGCAGACAGCTCAATCAGCTTACATGCTCTGTGCCCCCCCCCCCCGGGGCCAGCGCTTCACCTCACGCGCACGGTGCTTTCTGTCTGATCTGCTGCTTTGATGTTTGTATCAAAATAATCTCATCCCTGGGTGTTTGTGTTATGGGAGCATTAAAGGCCATGCAAAAGAAATACCTGGGGGGCAAGGTGCCATGAATGGCCTTAACATTTCCAAATTCAAATAGGAATATTTTCTCTATACACCCTTTTTTATATATTTGCACACACAAGTTCTATGGGGCTATGAGAAATTTGAAGGAGTTTGGTTTTTGGAAAGGGAGTTTTTTTGGCATTTAAGTTTATAATTTACAATCATTCTTTGAAGAACTAACTGGTAAGACAAGCCAAAAATACCAATTAAAACAATCACAAACTGTAATTAGTGTATCTCTCCGCTCACGTCTCGCACGTCTGATTCTTTCCTTGTTGCATAATTTCTTAAAGTGAAAATCCCGTTTTTAAACATGTCCCCTTTGTGCCTTATATATGATAAAATACATTTTGAATGATATAAGAGAAAAGTCCACGTCATGATAGAGAGTTTCCACCTTAACACTGCAGTAAACAAATAGCAAAAAATACATTTAAACAGCAAGAGCTTGTGAAGTCAAAAACCTAATCAATCAATCTTTTAGGATTTCAGTTTAACAAATAGTTTGTTTTACCTTTTTATTTATTTGACCAACACAACAAAGGAGAAGGAAGAAGAGAAGGAGAGGAAAGAAGGAGCAAAGAGAGCAGAAAGACAGAAAACTGACAGACAGATTGTTTGGAAGAGACGAATCATCAGACAAGATCAGGGACGAAGCAGAGCCCCGAGGCCGCTGACCAATCAGCTCATTCCTTTCATATTGTCTCAGAGAGATCAAGAAGTCTGACTCAGCAGCGTTTAAAGAACCATCTTTCACCAAAATTACACTTGCTGAGAACCAGCTATTTGTCAGCACTAATCTCTGTCCACTCAGACGTCCTAATACATGGTGATACGATTTTTCATCCTGGGGGAGGACAGCAGCAAAGGCCCAAAGTGACGACCTTTGACTCTACAAGACTGAAAGTTGACCACAACTACTGTGGCTGAGGTTTTCGGGTTTAAATACTACAAAGACAATTTTCTTAAAACCACTTAACCGTTAAATCTAATCTATTTTTCAGTTAAGTTAAAAACTTCAAAAGTCATTCAGAATTCTTCTTCCTGGTATTTACCTTTTATACAGAAAAGGTTAGAAACTTAATTTTTTCCCTAAACGAATGAAAAGTATTTCAAGATTCAAGGTCTGTGCTGAACAGAGAGTAGCCTCAGCTGAGACCTTTAACATGAACAATTGATTTATGAATATAATACTGAAATTAAAATGTTGCTCTTAGTGTTCAACTGTCAAGGCTGCGTCACTTTTGTTTTGTATGGATTTTCCTTTGAATAAAGCAAGCATGAATTTGAATAGCTAAGAGGATGGGGATCACTACAGAGGTGAGTGAAAGAATGACAAATGGAAAGAATGACTGAAGTAGGAGATGCATCTGACAGTTACAAGTCTAAACTTATATTAATGAAGATAAAAACTGTGAAAGTCAGAAATAGTGACATTTAAAACACTCACACAACATCTGAAATGACAATAAAGGGCTACAAAGTTAATCTTGAATCATAATTCTTGGATGAATCAATGTAAGGATAGTGTGATGGATGGATGGAAAGATAGATAGATGGATGGAGAAGTGCTCCGTCGTCTTTCATGTTATAATTTATTCTGTCTGATTAATTCCTTTTACCCCGGCAGTTGGAGTGATTCCTCTGGATGCGCGGTGTGCCCCACCTCCCAGCAGCCCCAGCTCTCTCCTTCTCTCTCGCTTACTCCTTTCTCCTCTCTACCTCTCTCGGCCCACCTGCTGGGCCGGTCCTCTCTCTGCATGCCATGCAGCAGTGAGGGGAAACAGAGCAGGCATGCTGTAACCATGGCAACCATAGCACCGCTTCAGCCGCAGGCCGCAAATAGTCCTGGTTGTTGATCTAAGATCTGTCGCTGCATTTGTACGGACAGTACACAAACAATGAAAATAGTCAGTTCAACCATTTTTCACTAAATGCGAGGATTAAGCTTGTCTAAAAAAAATAACAGTTCTTTAAACCCACCGTCCAACATTACTCAACAAAAACATTAATCTGCAAATATTTTAATAAAGTTTATCAAGCAAAAATGTCCAAAACTGGACTGTCCAAGAATTTTGCTGCTTATTTTAAACTAATTTCCCTTTAAAGTTAATCGTTATATCTGGCTTTTAGGACAGAAAAAGATGTCTGATGATGTTATCTTTTGGCGATAACCTCACATCATAATCGGAAGGGAAGAATTTAATATGCTGTAATAGAAATAATATTAGTACTAAAGGTGATCATCTATAGCCATGGTGCCCTGTACCTAAACAGGTTCTAGTGTAGTTCTAGTTTAAACTATGTCCATCAATCTTACACTGTGTTTACTCAACCAAAATAAACCGATTTGACAGTTAACCCCAAAGAATTTAGAAGGACGACACTTTACTGCCTCTGAAATGTGTGCAGTCGTGTGTATAAACGCCTTTAAGAAAAATAAAATAAATGTTACAAGACTCCTTTCACCAGAAATGAAAGGCTTCAGCCAGAGGACCTCAGATGGACTTGAAAACTATACTCTGGAGTTTGGTCCAAACACCTGGAAAAACAACTTTGGTTTTCCTCTCAACTCTCATTTATCGTTATAGGTTGTTGTTACCACAAGTGGTTTGGCTCAGTCTCAAGGGAAATATAATGCTTTTTTGTGCGATGAATAAACGCCTGCAGTCAGTTACTGTTACACAGCTGCAGCGTCGTCCTTGAGCGAAACGCAGAAACCTTGAAGTCAAAAAAACACCTCCTTTTATAAAACTGTATTCTTGAATAATTGATTTCACTATGTCGTCCAAAAAATTGCAATGCACGGACAGATAAAAAAAATTTTCGGAGATTTTGTACAATTTGTAAAAAAAGCAGGTTTATTTTCTAAGAGAAAATGTATTGTTTCAGAGTTTCAAAGAAGGTTGGCTTTGACTCGCGCTCACAAATTTGATCACATAATATCCTCCCTATTCTATCGACCCTGCCCTATCCTGGTGTGTTTTCAATCAAAACAAAGCAGAAAGGCCATAAACACGATTTTAATCTGTCGATACTGGGATAATCTCTGTGAATTGAGTCCAAGCCATGATGGTGAAACATATTCCTTTCTTCCCCTCGCTCTGTCTGTGTACGATGCTGTGAGATGCACTTCATGTGTTTGGCAAACATCCTCGCTGTAGCTTGACTGGCTTGAATTATAGATAGGAGACGCGAGCCACCCGCGGCTTGTTTGTTTGTACAAGACTTTGAGTAAGCAGAGCAAACGCAGGAGGATCGAGAGAGATGAAATGGGATGGAGAGTGCGAAGGGAGATAGAGGGGAGGATGAATGAAAAAAAGGGAGAGGAAGAATAAGATGGAAAGAGAAGAGAAGAAAGAGGCTGCAAAGGAGACAGAAAGCAGAGAAACTGAGGCAGAGACAGATTAAGGAAGACGTGGAAAGATAGAAAGAATAACACAACAAAGAAGGGAGGAGAAGCGAATCCCAAGACAGTTTGTTGAGGACTTCAGGAGCAAGGTTGGAGGTTTGAATCCCAAACCCAAAACAAACGAGGAAGAAGAAAATGTTGAGAAAAAATATAAATAAAACTGAATCAAGACACGTTGCGAATGCCATCATGGTGGCGCAAAACTGTCCATAATTGTTTGTTAGCGAGCGCTGCCTTACATCATTGACCACCCGTCCTTGTGCTGCACCTCCGCAGCGGTTCTCCTGAATCCAAAGGGGGGAACCCTCCTCTGCCCGTCCAGATCACATTACACAGGGCTCAGGGCTCTGATGTGGCTTTAGATAGAGAGAGCGTACAAACCCCGGCCCACAACCACATGGACCGGCTCAGCGCAGGCCTCGTCCTGTGGTCTCCTCGCAACGACAGAATATTTCTGAATGCCTTGTACATTCCCAAACTATATTCAACCCCCTCTCCAACATGCTGCTCTCATTCAGGATTGCGATGTATAATGGTGGCTGTGACAAGTTGCGTCGAAGGGATTGTTGGACAGAGGTTTCTGGTTTGTTCTCGTAGGAGTCAGGGGGAACCGAGGATAACTAATCAATGTCAGAGTGGAGGGTGGTGAGCAGATTAAATTTTGTTCCCTCAAGGCGGCCATAAAGTTATTGGTACAGACCAACAGTCATCATCTTTCAGACTGTTAGCTAACTCGAGTAGTAAACAAACTGGAGGAAAAAATAAGTTGTGGTTATAACATTAAAGACAACTCCATTGAATAAGACTGAAGAAAGCTATAACTATATTATTTGGAAAGTCTGAAGACTATAAGAGCTGTAGTAGTAAAAGTGAAATTACATAAATCAGAAGTATTTAGCAGAAATACTCAAACCAGCCTAACGTGTATCAACAATAATATCAAAGTCACTGAGATCACGTTTTTCACAATTCAGATATTTGGCGGTGAACATGAATTGAAGTGATACAACTTCTGATTAATTTCATGGTTGACAAAACGGTTGATAATTTTCTCAATTAATCGATTAAGATCTTGGTTTGCAAATTATGGGAAAAAATTATGAAAAATGTCTCTTACTATTTTCTTTGTTAATCCAAGCTGATGGGCTGTTCGAAAACTTAGGTTCACTTGCTGCCTTAAAAACACGAGTTAATAATACTTAACAGGTAAATGGTATGAATTTAGTTACTTATCTTAACACAAGTTGTTTAAATTTAGAGTCTCAACTTATCTTTTAATCTCATTAATTAAAACACTTAACTTTGTGAGTTGAAACAAAGCTTATCTCAAAATTTACTTTACTCATGTTTTTAAAGCTGCAATTAAACTTTTCAATTTTAACCAACTTGATAATTGTTACACAACAATGCATTGTGTTAGTAGACTCAAAACTGTCTACTTTTCAATAGAAACATTCTGTACTAGGAACATGCAGTTGTGGGCTCAGTTACAGTTTGGTGTGCGTTATTCAGACTCCTCCTATCACTGGAGGAGTGGTCATGTTGTTGAACAGACATGTACTCGATGCCTTTTAACGGATCAAACACTGAATTTGTGAAACAGATAAAACAGGATTAAGAAAGCAGAGGGGCACTGGATCGGAGTGAAAACTGAAAACTTCAAAAGAAAACAGTAGAGACAGAGATTTGAGAAGAAGAGATGAGGGGGAGATCATTGATGTACAGATGCACAGGTAGAAACAGAGCTGCATGAATATTTGAAAAGGTGGATGAATAACATATAAATATTTACACAAATGAAGTCTTACTAATGGATGAATAAAAGGAAAAGAGTGTTCGCTGATTACAAAAGGAGCCTCGGCACACAAACACACACCACCCCATTACAACATCATCATCCCTCACCTTTTCATCCATCTCCTTTCCACCCATCAATTAAATCCCTTTCCATTGGCAAGGCCTTGTACTTTATTAGCATCCTGCCTTCCCTCTGTGTCTCTGAGCGAGTTTCTCTTTAATCTTCAGGATATGTTCCTATTGATGGACCTATCGATTTGATGTTGCGCCAGCTGCTTTTATCTCCAGGAACTCAAAGGGGTGTTGGAGAGAAGAGAGTCGCTCCCCACCAGGGTTAACCTTGCAAGTTCTGTGTTGTGTTTTTACAACACAGAACCTGCGCTGGACCGAGACCTCTTGACGGCCCGAAACAATTTTAGAAATGTGTAGAGAATCTGCCACTGTGATAATGAAAAAGTAACGGATGAGGTGAATGTACGCAATTCGGTGCAGTTAATCCAGTATATCCAGTGCTTTGTGACTTCGAGCTTAAAAGTTTGAAAATCAATTCAGACTCATTTCATATACAATTAAAAGCAGTTTTACTGTTTATTTTTAGTGCCTGACCCATAAGAGTATTTTTGAGCCAGTGAGGTTATTAATATCAGGGGGTAAAATATTCCTGAGACCTATACTGGCTGATGTATATAGTTTTTTTAAATGTCAATGATTCTAAATATCTCCTTACCAAACACAATTGATAAAAATAAATACATATATCGATATGCCTTTATCTGCTGTATTATTATCCGACTAACATATTGATAATGTTACAAAGGTGTAAAATACACACAGACTGAACACAACACAAATTTGCCTCAGGAAGTTAATAATGCTGTCAATGATGCTATTTAACCATTGTTATCTCACATTCAGTTATTTGTGGACCTGTGTGATGCTGGTGAGAGACATTGTGAAACAGACAAGTTGCAGCACTATGTTTAGCGTCATGCTAACACCAGGAAAAACTATTTTAGGTTGTTGTACATTTCAAAAGAGCATGGATAAAGAAATTACATCTTATAGCATTTGTCCAGTTGAATGTAATGTAAACAGAAAGACTGCAAGAAGAAACAGAAAAGTCTTGGCTCTCGTTTGGGGGCAGTAAACCGAGGATTTCGACATGGCACGAGTCCACTGGAGTCATCTGTGTACTTTGGGCGAGTGAAGCGAGGGCGCTACCATCCAGCTGACCACATGTGGAGCTCGTCCAAAACCTTGCGAGGGCTAGCGCTGGTGTGTTCCACCACAGAGCTGCATGCACGGGCCCAGGGGGGGGGGCCTCAGTGTGCAGCAGCATCAGAGAGACCGCCCGTCACCACTCGCCATCTCTGGGGCACAGTGTTCTTTCTGACATACTGTGCATGTGTACGCATGTATGTGGACGTATTTATGCGAGAGAGTGTGTGTGTGTCCATTTACTTCTTTTCATCTGTTTAGGAGTGTGTGCATGATCTAAAACAAAATTCTGTGTGTTTTTGTGTGTGTGTGTACGAGGGTCCCCTAGAGAGCGTGGCAGGCCTGTGGTTTACGGAGCGCCTGCCAAGCCACTCGGTTGTTGAACAGAGGGGGTTGATATTCTGCTATCGATCATCTAAACTAATAACATGGTGAGTTGCCCGCAGTGTGTAATTATCACCCCAAAATAAAGTGGCCCGCTCTGCTCAGGGCCCTCTGCTTTCAAATCAGCTTTTGTCAACTGCTCACTCCCTCACTCTTCTCTTCTTTCTGGGCTCCTGGTATAGAGGAGTTCCCTTTGTGCACCTCATAGTTTAAAGGTCTAGGTTAGGTTTTCAAGTGCGTTTTTAATCAGTGCCTTAGGTCTTAATGGGTTTAAGACCAACAGTAATGAAAAAAATGTAAAGCAACAATCCTGTTAAAGTATATTTGGTTGAGGGAAGATTTTAGAAGTCTGTAAATTGAATATTTTACCTTTTCACCATTTTCTGATCATTTAAAGACCGATTTACCAATTGAAAATAATCTGCAGTTTAATTGAAAATCAAAATAATCATTAGTTGCAGCCCCACACTAATTCATGTTTAGTATAATGTATTAAAAAACTTTCAGTAGTCTGCGTTCTGAAATTTACAGAAATTAATTGAAGCCCGTAGCTGCGCCTTGAACGACAGAAAATTAAAAAAGACGTTGTCTGTTTTCAAACTTTTCAGCAAAAAGGAACTGTTCCACTTCCACTTTATTCTCGTCAGTCATTTTTCCATAACTTGTTTTCGTGCCCTCATCCCTGCATTCCTCTGCACATCCCTCCGTCACTGTTATCCGTCCCTCCAGTCTATAAAAACGTCTGATGTTTGCATTTGTGGTCGGCTGAATTGTTTAGTCGTGATTTGTAATGTAAATATGTGGCTGCGTATGAATTCACCGCTCCCTCTGGACGCCCCCTGAACACACACAAACACAATCACAATCACACACACACACACACACACACACACACACACACACACACACACACACACACACACACACACACACACACACACACACACACACACACACACACACACACACACACACACACACACACACACACACACACACACACACACACACACACACACACACACACACACACACACACACACACTGAATTGCATATTCAGAGAACAACCGGCAGCTGCCTGGCTCAGCTCCGTTACTCTTACTAAGCCATAATTGTTCCCGGGCCTCTATGCATCTCAGTTCTGTTCCGCCCGAGCCAAGCGGCTAACCATCAGCAGCCCTTATGGCTTGATTCACCCCCCCCAGGTCCAACTGCCCTACGATGGAGTTGATAGTCTCCACACGGCACAGACAACACTAGAAAACAAGAGATGCATGTTCCTATTTTACATAGTTTAATTATTTATGGAACAGGGAGCTTTCAGGTGACGTAACCGAGGCCTTTCTCTGCCATATCGAAGGTGTTTGGGTGTTTTCCGCTTCTTTATTCCACACCAACAGCTACTTACATTTCTTTATATACAACTTTACTAGTTTCACTGTAACGTTGCGAGCAGTCATGTCGTCCATCTTAAGATACAATCTATGAGTTTCTCACAGTAACACTCATTGGTGGTTTCATTTTGTAAACGTTAATTCATGACCTTGGAATCAACAGCCAGCAATACAATCTCACCTCAAGGTCCTATTAGTAGTGATGAAGATCATATGACGTGATCTTCATCAGTTGACGAAGTTTGCCCATCCATGTTGGCTGAAATTTTGTTGATCATGAGATGAGGATGAGGATCATGTGATGTGATCAAAAGGTGCAGAACATCAATGGCTAGATGGAATTTTGTTGATCTACATATCTGTAACTCGCTCCCATTTGAGATGATTAGCGAAGGTTCAGAGTTTTCTGAAAGTAAAAAGCTTTATTTGCTAAGGCCGTTCCGCGGCTGGTGTTTTCATTGGAGACAAACTACCTTGTTTGGATGCAGGAAGCTGGAACTTGCTCTCTAGAGTAGATGTCTCACTCTCTGTCTGTATTTATTTGTTTCTTAGTCTAAAAGTTTTCTCCTATCGCTCTCTCCCCTCCGTCCTTCGCTCCCTCACTCGTTTAATCTCCGTCCAAAAGAAACATCATGTGAAACCCAAAAACCAAGAAGCTCGACTGAGGCCAAACCAGAGATCGCTGCTTCCATCCTGGACTCCTTCCCTCCTTTTCCTCCCTCTAGCTACTGCGTGTAGTGCAGCTGTAAAGCACGAACATGCTTTCAACCCCATTACTTCACTGATCAAACTCTGCGATTTTTCCGTGACTAGTAAATGACCGAGCATCTCATCCACTGCCAGCACGTTAAAACCAAACTGATGTTGCGCAACACGGTTTCTAATGCTACAAGACTTCTGCCTCACTCTGCTGCTCATCTGTACTTTCATGCAAGACACGATGACTCGTCGATGAATGTGCTAATAGGAGATAATTTTCTCCACATTCTTACCCTGGTTGATAAGCGATGCATCCACAAGAAGCTGAGACATATCTTTAAAATAAAATGTCAATCATTTTTGACGATAGCCTAAAACATTGCAGGTATAAAAAACCATGATCAGTCATGCTTTGACTTGATGTTCCCAAAATCAACCGACTAGATCTCCGCAAACTCAATAATCTTGGTGTCATAATAAAGGAAACACTTGTGAGATATATGCAAGTGTAAAAATCTGTATGTCCTGGATCAGAGTAAATGGAGTTGGAACACAGCATAAATTTTATATGATTCAAGTAGGAATTAACGCAATGATTTTATGTTTGTCTCTTGCTGTTATGAATGATTTTCCATTGCAGACAGTAACTTCTCCTTATTTAAAGAAGCGAAAGGAAAAAAAGAGGAGATGCAGTTGAGCGAGTGAACGTTTGAAATTTTCCACCAGCAACACAAAAGCATCGCACAGGGAGGAGAAGTGTTTGTGTGTGTGTGTGTGTGTGTGTGTGTGTGTGTGTGTGTGTGTGTGTGTGTGTGTGTGTGTGTGTGTGTGTTTGTGTGTGTGTGTGTGTGTGTGTGTGTGTGTGCGTGTGTTTGTCGTTCAGGTGACAATAAGACTTGAGGCCTTTATTTTCCATGGTAAACCACAACAGGCTTAACCTCGTCTAACTGTACGCAACCAACACACACACATACACACACACACACAATGCACTTCCACAAAGAGAGAGGGAGCTGCACTTCAGAGAACACCCTCAGTACATTTTGTATAGCAAATAAACAATTTAAGTCTTGCTCTTTTCACTGAGCTTCAAATAACATTTAAATACACTCTTCAGCTCAACTGACGTTAGTAAAAGTCTTTCTGTCATGACTGTAATATCCAGATTTTATTCCATGTCACAGCCTCTCACATTCATCTGGCCTGTTCTGAGGCATTGGAGAAATTCTGGAAAACCAGAGAATCAAAAGTTTCTAAAGAATATGAAATAATCCTGTCCTTAATTTTTTTGCAATCCTATGATGTCAGCTGATTAAAAATGTGTTAAATGGATATGAGGGCAATGAATAATGTGTTTGTGGAGCTGTGTTTCTTAGATGTGGCTAAATTTGGGACAGATTGCAGTCGTAGGGGAGGGGGTTTATTGCTCGATGAGATGAGAGGGAGCGGGGGGGAGGATAGTACATTTGTGGATGTGTAAAAGGGAGACAGAAATTTAACTCTGCATTATATTGTATTAGCACAATGAAAAAAAAAACTCTAAACCTTTAATGGGAGGATTGAATGTGAAAGTATTTAAAATGTCGTAAGTCTTTGTTGCTAATTCTTTGCAACCAATTGGTTTAAGTTGTGCGAGACAAGGAACCTGTTCAAATAAAGGTTAAAAAACCATAACCATAAACTTTAAATAACAATGATGTGTTAATGTTTTTAACACTAGACAAATGCATCCTCCAGTACATGCCACAATTTTGTCATAATATAGTTGGAATTATCAATGATGTCATTATTATATCTGTTTTTCTGGCGCTGTCGCATTTTTGAATTAAAAGCAGAGACTCCGGGGACATTTGAGGACTTTCTCTCCCTGTGCTGAAATTCACAAAAGGAGGAAAGACCGAAAGCGAAAAAAATAAATCAGCAGTCCTCTCCCCTACTTCCTCTAATCAAAATAGCATACCACTGACTTGATGTTCAGCTAATGGATGCTTAATTGAAACCAGTATTGCCTCCATTGGCCTGGGATTCATGTCGACTCTGCGGGGAGATCGACTGGAGCCTGGATGGCACTTACACTGCGCTGCTTGTTTGTGGCCGTGTCAGAGTTATGGCTGCCTTTAATTGGCAGTATTAAGACCATGGGTGCTGTTTTTAAACTAAAAAGGAAATTAGAGTGAGAGATGAGGTGAAGGAGAGAGACGAAGAGCAAAAGAATGTCTACGGGACCGAGAGGAGAGAAGTGGTGACAGTCGCCGTGATCTGCGGCTCAGTGGGGGAGTTTGGGGTGGGCTCTGGGGGAATGAGTCCTCTGGGGTCCTGACAATGGGCTGATGACTGTGCCTGTGCCTGTGCCTGTGCCTGTTGTAAATCTGCTTCTGTCTGGAGGGGAGAGTCGACGAGGGGATCATAAAAACGTCATCGCTGGAGCCTGTCTGTCTGACTGAATTTCTGTCTGTCAGGAAATAGCCAATCTTCTTACATTCCCTCTTAATGAAAGAAAAAAAAACGGCTAATCAATGGCGCCTGGATTCATACTTTGATCAAAACAAATAACTATGCATCATATTCATGCTTCATATTGTTTCAATCAATAACTTTTCTTTTGTTTTTTTTTGTCCAAATGCAATAAACCTGAAGCGAAATTTTCTTTCAACAACAAGATGTACTGATAATGGGCAGCACAGCGATGCAGTGGTTAGCCATGCCTCTAACAGCAAGAAGGTTCTTGGTTTGAATCCTGATTCGATTCAGAGAGTTTCTGTGGAGGTTGCATGTTCTCCCTCATATCTGTGTGGGTGTTCTCAAGGTACCCCAGCTTCCTCCCACAGTTCGTGGACATACTGTTTTCTCTCATCATGAATAGGCTGCTCCACCGAAGTAAAAAAATAAAACTCTCCAAAAACACACTAACAAAAAACTCAATAACCCAACCTTGGTTTTCTATTATTAAAAGTACCTGGGTAGGTTTCAATTTGCGTAACACACTCATCTCTCTTGTCCAGGTGCCGAGTCTGAATCATTGCATGTGTGAATTCTGCCACTGAAGGATGTTGAACAGGCTCTTTAAACATCTTTTATTACATTTGAATAAGAAAGGTGTTTCAAGCCCAAATCGGATCTTTGGGCTCAAAACCTTTGAGTATTTTCAAGCGAGGCACAAAATGTTTTTATCCATTCCAACCCAGGTACTTTATCAGCTCTGTAACCTCTACATACAGATTGTACATTTGTGAATGTGCAGAATCTGTAGGTGAGGGACAAGATTTGAGGCCAGAATCCTTAAGGTTTCCAGTTTGACCAATCAAACCAGAAAACACAAACTACAAAGAAGAGGCATCAACAAAGTGAAAATGATTCAGTCTCGATCATTTTGCTGCCATCTTTGGTTTCTTCAAACGAGTTCACTTTCTAATGTTGAAAAGGAAAAACTGACTTTCGAGATTCAGACTCGCTCTGGATTGGTGTTGATTTCCATTGAGTGAAGTGTTTAAACGGTTAAAGGTTTTCTTAAGAGGCTGTTTCAACTGGGGCTGTGGTTTTGTTTCACCAGGTGCACAACGCGGTTACCGGCTTCTCATTGTTTACTGCTAACTCCCTTCCGCTATACTGCAGTTATCTTCTCTACCTTCATTGTTCTCTCTCTTTCTCTCTCTCTCTCTCTCTCTCTCACACTGTCTGTCAATCATTCTACCTCTTTCAACTCTTCTCCGACTTTTCTGCATCCACTTTCCCCTCTTCTTTCTCCACCGTGTCTTTCCCACATCTGATCAACTCAATCTGCAGCCATCTGATAAATCAGATGATGCGTTTCTTTTGTTCTTCACTTCCTGCCCACCCACCTCATCCCTTTCATCGGTGCATACAGTGTTTCCCACATACATGTCCTGTACAATGTGCAACACCTACACCAGCAGGCACACACACACCCCTCACACATACACACAGATGGTCACCGCACACCACACAATGCTGTATACATCACAGTTGCTCTAGATTTTAAGCTTTAACAAATGCTCACACACGCCAATTTACCACAGGACCTTCACACACACACACACACACACACACACACACTCTAAAAACAACAACAATGCTTAATGCGCTCTATTACTTCCTGCATCTAACATATGAGATGTTTGGTGTCAACAACAACAGGATTTGTCAGTAAAGCAACTTGTTTTGGATTTTTCTCTCTCTACCATTCCACTCCTCTTTCTGCTCCACCCATAAACCCTCCCATCCTCTTTCATGAAAACAACACCCCTCCTCGTTTCCTCAAGGCCTTGTGTCGCTCCTGCCCCTCTCATTTCCATTGACTCTGAAATCCTGACGCAATTATCAGAAGCACGGTAAACATTTTCTCCCAGTCCAGTACTAATCGAAGAATGAAGGCCAGTGAGGAAGGTTACACTCCTATCACGTGTCTGTGTTAGTGCGTAAGTGTTAGGTCTCTTTCTCTCTGTAGACCCATAGAAAAGCTTCCCATGGCCACAAACTGTGAGGATGGGTCTCTTTCCTTACTCCAAAAAACAAAGGTAGGAAATCAATTTGACGCATGGCCGAACGCCTTTTGAGGAAGCTTGTTGAAGAGGGAATTCCTCCGTCTCCCCTTTTTCTGGCTTGAAAATGAAATTAACACATGGAAGCAGAGCCAAATAACATGAGCTTACACAGACTGAAGTCATCACAGAGCTCGAGCAGTTGGCGGCCACACATTCACCTGGGACTCATTTTCTCTCTGTGCGGTTCTCCAATGGCACAACATGGTGTTTTTAACATCACTTATGAAACTACTTCAAACAAGTGACTCAAGTCACTGACACGCTCGACATCGCCAAACCTCGTGGAAGGCAGGAAGGGGGCGCTAGAACTGAGAATCAACACAAGCTAGCATTGTATGAAGTGTTGAGTTCTACAATGAAACTGAATATTATCAGCTGAGAGACTATTCTAAAATCAGTGAAGATGCACTCAGGTTTCTAACAAGATTTAACATCTTAGTATTAGGTCATTGCAGTGTCACATCTGGATTTACAGGATTTGACATCAGTAGATTATTAAGATATATATATATATATATATATTTTGACATTCATGTGATTTTCCATGTTTAAGCCAAATAACGAATATCCACTTACACATTGAAAAGTGCCAGCCATTAAAAGAAAATATGGAGACATAACTAACCCTAACTCTAGTCCCAACTTAAAATTCAGTGCTTTGCACTTCAAAGCACACAAATGCATTTATAACAGTCATGAGTTTGATTGTATATTCAATCTTTTAAACTGGAACTAATTGCACTGGTGGAGCTATACATTCCATTATGTGCCGTTCTGCATTGAATAGGCTGGCAGGACCAATGTCCAACCTATTCAAACAATTTTAATTGGACAGGCTCTGTGTGAAGCGAATCACATTTCTGACCCAAACATCGTCGCTATAGGTGGGCTCCATTAAATGTCTGGTTCATGACAACTAATGCGGACCAGCGCACTTTATGGCTCCTTGTATTTCGAAATCCAGAATCCAGCATCAACAAACAGGAGGAGGCGACATGTTCCATGTGTGAGCAGTGATCATTTTACTTAAATATCAATAAAAAACTCAAACCTGAGGCATTGCTGATTATATATCCATGGAGTTAAGTTACTGAAAACACCGGCTGACCTCTGTTGGCACAGACTCGTGTAAAAAAAAAAACTTCCATAGAAAGTGTTATCGCCTTCTCATCAGAGATCATCATTACCACATTCACTGCCTGACATTGTCTTTTACTGACCTTTAAGACTTTTGTGACATTATTTACTTAACACAAGCTAATCAATTACATTTAAAAGACAAATCAACTAAATCAGAAAACATGATCCTTGCTCTATGGTTGGGAAAACAGTACAAACAATGTAGGTAAACAATGCACACTGCATGTTAAACTGATGCTGTGTTGTGTGTGTATGTTAGTACGTCAGTGTGCCTTGAGCAGAAGAAGGAAGTTAAGATGTACAGTGCAGCTTAAACTACTATGAGTGAGGATTTTAAGTGTGTTTTTCTGTGTAGTAAATGTGGGTGTGGCTTAATGTGATTTCAGAATAAGTATGAGTGGTGTGTATATATATACATACAAATATATATATAGCATAAAAGGCGGAGACTGCTTCCCTCCCACAGCAGATGAGTATCATATGAAGAAGGATTAGACTTGTGCTCCTGTGTGTGTGTGTGTGTGTGTGTGTGTGTGTGTGTGTGTGTGTGTGTGTGTGTGTGTGTGTGTGTGTGTGTGTGTGTGTGTGTGTGTGTGTGTGTGTGTGTGTGTGTGTGTGTGTGTGTGTGTGTGTGTGTGTGTGTGTGTGTGTGTGTGTGTGTGTGTGTGTGTGTGTGTGTGCACGAGATCACAGCCATGTGTGCTGGGCTGCTTCATGCGGCTGTGGAGGCTCCAGCTGGTCTGGGCAGAGCCACGGGCACGGGGTGGAGAGGGGCGGAGGAGGAGGAGGATGATGGGGTTTGAGTTTCACTTTAGCGACTATTTTTACAAACACTATTTTAATAAAGTGCATATTACAATGATGATAAAGTGCGTGGAGGCCGAGATGAGTGGAGGAGGAGGGGAGGGTCTTCATGGGACATTATCAATTTCTAAGATCTTCTTGTCCGTTACCATGTCACTCATAAAACAACAAGGTGGTCAAATAAAAGAGTAAAGAGTCAAACAGCAAGTAAAGCAGAGGTACGTGCACAATATAGGACTAGATGATATGACCTCAAATCTATAGCACGTTAAATTGCAAGATTAATAAGAAAAACATCAACATAATGTAATAATTGTAATAAAAGTAAATAGTGATGTTTCAGAAGTTTGTGTGGATCAAGAAACTAAATCAAGCCTTTGGAAAATATACTCATTTGCCTTCTAACAGAGAGTTTGTGATAACGATAACCCGCTGTAAAGCAGAGAATTGTTGTATTCATGCTTTGGGTTTTTCGTACCTTTTAACAAACATAATGTAATGTGTTAATTAGATTTAGAGGCCTTTATAGGCAGATTTTGTAAATGTCAAACTGAGCCAAGCTATGTGCTTACTGAGAGTAAACAAAGTCATTATGTCAAGCTGTCCCGGCTCCTTCATAAAAACTGACACTGTTGTATTGCAAATGTTGTTGCACTGAGATATACTCTCACTGTGAAGTGGAAGAAGAGTATATGTGAATTCCCAGATAATAAATTGAACAACACACACAGACACAGAAGTCAGCAGTGATACTCACTCTAGAAACACACACACACACACACACACACAGGCTCCATCTCTCAGTAGGAGAGTGTAAACAGGTTGTAAATTTCCTCACAGGCGTGGATGAAAGAGGCCGATCACCTGGCAGACTGTCATGTACGATCTCATATGAGCGTCACACTGACTCTGTTTGCAAACAGTAGAAGCTTCGGCACAAAGGCAAACACGCCGTGTGTGGCTGAGACTGCAGGCGTATAAAATGTCAGAGTCAATCTGAGTGGCGCTCATACCCACATTACATATGGGCTCTGTTTACTCTAGCAGATAAATGTGAGTAGTAGATTGGGACAAAGTGATGATTAAGTGCATTTATCAGATTTCTTCATGTCTGTTTGCTGGATTTATAAGCAGAGATAAAAACTTACACACTTGACCTTTCAGCCCCCGAGAAGCTAAATGTGACCTGTGACCAATAAAAAGGAAATGAAACAAGACTTAAATTCCCAAAGGTCATGTGATATCTCTCAATCTTACAGACAACCACCGATTATAATCACAAGAACATCAGTTGGATTTCACACTGAACAGCTGCAAATGTGTCAGGAATTAGATTTCACATTGAATTACAATTTTGATATTTTATATAAATCTTAGTTTTGCGTGAATCTAAACTAAAAACAGGTTTTAAAATACTACAACTTTCAATTCTAACTGGGAAAATGTTTGTAAAAACAGACAAACATGGATGCTGCAGGTTTCTGATAAGGTAAAGTGTCAGGATCGTATATTTTTGCAAAGTTGATGTAAATGTGTTGTGAGTATTAAAGAAAATGTACATGCATGGAAGTAGTCAGAGTAGACGCAGGATTCTTCATTAGTAAAACTGTTAAATCAATACAAGATGCTTCAAGAACAAATGACAAAAGCAAGACACTGTGGTGCTTGAACCTCTGCATAACTAAATCCTTCAATGTATATCTATGTTTCTATATACGGCTTCTCAACTGTCTATTTGAATGCATGTTCACACTTTTCATAACCAAAGCCAGTATTTCCATTTCAATTGTCAGACAAACTAAGCTGCTGAAGAGCAGAGATGTATTCAACAGAGTATTCCTCACTGACCAGGGACAAGGGATGGATGGATGGATGGATGGATGGATGGATGGATGGATGAAGGGAGGGAGGGAGGTTTCAACATGTTTACAAGTTGGGAGTGTGGCCAACTAACCAACAAACATTGTGATATGGGTCTGCGAGTTCACTTCAGTCTTAAAGTAAACAGGTAAACACAGCAGCACCAGGTTCATTTTTATGAACTAGTGAACATCCAAATATAGAAAGTACAACAGATTGATATTATTAATTCTTCATAAAAATCCTTTCCATATTATTTTATTAAGAACAGAATCCAAAATGTGCTGAAAGAAAAACTTTTTTTCGATTCAAGCTGATTCAGAAAGTAATTTATTATGTATGACAGGGTAATTCTATAATGTTTTACTGAAGCCAGAGCACAGACAACAGATCTGCACTGCATCAAGATGATTTGACCTGACTTTGCCCTTTAATCAAGTATTTATGGAAATTAGATCCATTTATATTCTTTATATTTCAGGACACAGGTTGAATATTTTCCATTTTACACTTGTTTTTACTTGAGCTGGATCTACCACCACACAGGACAGTGAACCTATGACTGAGGGCATGAAGAATTCTGAGGTCAAACACCTTGCTGCAGGAAATGCTTATGTGATAATCTTATCACAGTTACTACATTTCATAGCATCACTTCTGTCCTTTTGCAAAGCTTAACCACACAAGTTCCAACTCAGAAACTAGTTTTTAAATACAATCAACAGTGGATGAATGAGCATGAATGATATGCGACAACTTTGATATCTGCTGGTGTGTGAGAGAGACAGTGCTGTCACTGATTAACTGCAAGCTGAGAACACACATCTGGGGGGAGGGGGGTCTGGACGGTTTGCTCTGTAAACAACAACACAGAGGAAACGCTGCATGGATTCGCTCCACTGGCCAATGACTCACCTGGGTGCAACATCCCGCAACTCACAAATGCACGCACACACACGCACACACCTCGCAAAACAAATACTGGCGACCAAACAAAGAGTTACTTCTCAAAACTTGCTCTTTTGTCGCAGTTTCTATCTCTCGCTTCCTCTCTTTTTATATATTGACTACACCAAGTCTGTGAAGCTGAAATTACCAATTTATGTCATTTTAACTTGGCCATTGGTATTTTAGGAATCCATTAACAGCATGTAAACTTGTCACTGCTCTTTTAGCGCTCTCTCAACCAATAGACAAAAGGTTACTCTGAAGCAAATCTCAACTCAGACCTCTGCACACCCCATCAAATACCTGCAGGAAATGATTTGTGTACACACTTTACAGCATCGAGAGAGAAGACCAGTGAACTGAAGAAAGCAAACACATGAAAACCCGTCAGAATCACTGGAGCAGATACTCCTGCATAACTCGACCACAAAACATGTTGGGGGATGTTATACCCAGTTCTGCTGTAAAGCAGCAAATCCTCACATTGGAAAAGACACACTGGAATCAGAAAATGTGTTCCATGTCTCTCAAACAATGAATAGGTGATAAAATCTTCATGTCCATGCTCCATACCAACAGGTCACATGTTGCTTTACGGCACAGCAGGAGATTGAAGTTTACAGCACGAGAAAGAATTATGGCCACAAAATTGAAAAGCAGCAGAAAAAAAAAACATCCTCCAACATATCAGACCTTGAGCATCCTCTTGGTGACAGGAAGCGTGGGAGGAATTATGGGAAATGTGGTCTCACTTAAGAGAAACACAAGCAGTAACAACCGCTCATGAGGTTTCCAACTGTCAACTTGTTGCTCTTACGATACTCTGATCGGAACCACAATCAATTCGATGTTCTGCTCAAAGACGTTAAGAGGAAAAAGAAAGAGTCGACGCACAAGATTTTGTCTGTGTGAGAAAAAGCGGTGTTAATAATATCAATCAAACAAACCCACACTTCCTTTGCCAACACCTGTCTTTTACTGCTCCGCCGCGACCCCCCCCCCTTCCTTCCCTACGCGCCGGAAAGAAATAAGTGGATGAATAATTACAGGTATAAACACCTCGGGGCCATCCAAAGGGGTTTTCTCCTCTTCTGATTTTCTTTTAAACTTTTCCGCCTCTTGAAATAGTCATCTGAGCAGATTCTTTTTTTGGTGCCTTCAAAGCTTGCAGGGTGATGAGGAAGATCTCCTGCTTTTATTATCTCATTTGTATTTTAATTTTCACTCTATAATGCTCTCTTCACCTCTCCAGTCCTCTCTCTTTAAACTCCATCTTTACAGTCGATTTATCTGTCAACACCCTAATTTATTTTGATCTACTGCTCATGTTTCATGTCCCTCTTCAAAGCAGCAGGGAACCCAAAGTCTCCCTGAGACTGAATTAACAAGCCAACAAGTGGCCACACACATACACACACAGGTTTGCACAGTAATACTTATTTGGACTATGCATTGGCAGCCTAACCAAAACCTTAACCAGGACCATTTCATGCCTAACCCAAACCTTAACCTAACCACAACTCACATCTTATAACTAACTTAACCAGGACCTCAGACATGATGTTTGGGACCTCATGTTTGGAACCAGGCTTTGGTCTCCATGAGGTCTGACTGGTCCTGACAAGGTCAATGTTTATGGTGGAAAAGGTCCGAAAGAGGAAAAGAGGGGTTCAGCATCTTGCCCAAGGACACTTGAAGAGTGGAGGAGCTATAGGAATCGAACCACCAACCTTTGACACACTTGCACAAACAATTTAAATGTCTATCCATGATGTTAAGTCAATTTGTCAATCAAGTTATTTGGTTTCTATTTAAAAAAAGTATGGATAAAATCTGTTGTTGCCCTACTGCCACTGAACCCTGTTTCTTTAAAAGATGAATATTAAATTATATTTGAACAGCACCAACTTACAACACACATTATCTCAATGCACTCCAGATAGTAAGTTCGAGACTTAAAAATATTACAGAGAAACACCACAGTTTCCACAGCAGTTGGCGATAAATTCATTTTATTTCTTTGAATATATAGTAACTTTTAAGTTCTGTCAAGGATAATGAGAACCACGGCTACTGTTAAAGGATCGACCTTGTACATACATATGTTTTCCATATTTTTTCAAAGCCTATTGGGGTGTAATATCTGGCTAATAATAAAGAATAAATCCCAAATAATGAGACAACAACATAAATCATTTCATGTGATGTGAATGAGGAGAAAAGAACAAGGATATTTGCTTGTTTGCCAAAGAGGAATCATGGAGCTTTGCTTCCCTATCGTCAGCCTCATTTCACTCACTAATCTGAGACTTTACACAACTGTAATCTCACACTTACATACACTGCAACAATGGCGATTTAAGACTCTGCCAGTTCCTTCGTCCCATCGCTCCTGTACAAACTGAAAACTCCAACATAAGCAGCTTTTTAAAAAAAGCTTTTACTTTGACAACATGGATGTTACTTTACACTTCTTGTCTCCATTCTTGATATACTTTTTTATATATAGCAACATTTTGCAAAGCAAGGTTTCCATCTGACCCCAGCTTTTGCTGCCTTATAGTGAAAGCCTCTTTTCTCTTAGGCCTCTTAGATCCAAGCGGCAGGGTCCTTATCATAGGCAGTCAGAGGCAGAGGGGCCCCACTGCCGCTCATCCCAGCCCTTGGGTCCATATGAAGGGGGATTAGGGAGGCCTCAGCCTGTGTTGCTGCCATTGTTTACCAAGGGACTAGGGGCTGGTTGAACCACCCCCCTGTCAACACCACAATACAATGGGAAACAAGGAAGTGGCAAGATCCAAGAGGCTTGCACACACACATGCCATTCCATTGATCTTAGGGAGGATCGACCTGGTATTATGTGGGAGACACGAGGAGGAGGAAACGGGGATGGGAGCTTGTTAGCAACAGCAGCTTTTGAATGGAGGTGGAGGCATATGAAAAGTGTATGTGCCGAGAACACGAGACCTAAATTTCCACCTACATAATAATAGAAAAGTAAACAAGCTTTCAGTTGAAGTGGGAAAAAACAATTAAACTGCCATTTCCCCCTGTGATGCCGTTTAGTTAAAGCCACAAAGGGACATTTTGAGATCTTAGAAATGACAAACGCTTTACCGCTACCTTTCCCAAAAACTCTCTCTTTGCGGTCTTCCTGTCAATTTTTAATTTCAGTCTGTGAGATGAAATGTCAAATGAGCAGGAAATTCCCCCAAACAAGACAAAGATAGTGCTCTTCGTACACAGAGGCGTTACATGCTGACTTGTAAATTCCAGTGACTAAGTTTACATGCTTAAAACTATAAACAAAACACTTTACTGTTTTTCCCAACATGTACAGTAAGACTTTTACAGACACTGTCCAGGTACAGTGAGAATGAAAGGGTTTTGGCGCAGCGGGTCATCTTCTGAGGGTGTTGACGTCATCGTGTGACCACAGCTTCCACATCACAGGGAGTTTCACAGCCTCTCTGACGATGAAGAAAACTGCACGCAGCCAAATATCGGATGTTTAAACAGCTTCTCAATTTTCAGATAACAACCCTCCAAACAGTTCACTGGGAGTTTCATCCGTTAACTCTCACATTAAGATTGTTTTTAAGCTTCTAGATGCCAAATCTGCATTGGCAAGTTAAAGCTTCTCTCAAAACAGAAGAGGTTATTTTTTATTTCCAAACTGGACACGATAGACAACAAACTCATAAAATATGGTCAGTAAAAGTTTCTGATTGCGATCTATAGTCTAAACACATCCATTAAAATATGACACACCAAATTCCACTTGTCCATAAACATTTGCACTCCACAAATCCCTCACTTGTTTCATAAAAATTATTCTGGAAATGAATCGAATCCGCTTCAAAAGTTAATGGCTTTTTTCCTAGGCCCATAATCCACCCTTCAAGCAAGTTTCACTAAAATCGGTTCAATAATTTTTACGTAATCCTGCTGACATCAAACAGAATTGGAAAGATATCCTCCCTGGCGGAGGTATTAAAAAAAGCATGGTGGCTGTTTTTGTTTCAGAGGACGCGCTAATTTCAACCAATCACCAACAACAATCAGATAACGTCACATCTTCTCCCAATTTATTTCTGCTCTAACTTTGGATATCATGATTTTCTGTCAGGGCTTGAGTCCACAGCCACACAGCTCAAATGAATGGGGATCATCACGTCAATCAATCAAATCAATCAGACATTAAAAACCTTCCTCTAGCATAACAATGATAAGCTTTTATTGTGAAGCAGTTGGAAAGGCAGCTTAAGCAACGGAAACAGAATGATGACTCCTAAGTCGTTGTTCAATTGGTGGATATTTTCTCAATACACCAGCCAGTTTCAAATATTAGACTGGATAAAAGATGAGAACAACATGTTGTTGTAAGAAGTTTAGTCCATCACATTCCAGGGAAACTTAATAAATCTCTGTCAGAGAAAAGAACATAATGGTATGGTCCTAGGATTATTATTATAAGCTCAGGTTAATACAAACAGACCATAAGACCGTTCATCACTCTGTTCTTCATCTCTCCTCTTCCACTTCTTCTCTCTAATGTGTGTCTGCTTTCTAAGAAAACTCTTTCACAAGCCATAATCAAGCCCTGAACAACAGCAGCCACTGAAACTGTGGCGCAACACACCAGCATGGTGAACTCTATATTCACTCATCTACACTGCCACATTCCCTGGTAAAGATTCTGCAGGTTTCTCCAAAACGTTTCAGCAGGGTGTTTGCTCTCCGACAGCCAGGTCCTCCAGGTGAAGTGTGGTGATGTTGTACTTATTATGCTGCGCTGTACCTCAAGATTAATGTGGATTCTGGAGCTTTATGCGAGTTTAAAAAATGATGACAGGAAGCTGAATTGGAGGAACCCTATGCTTAGATTCAGCTACGGTGATGAAAATAGCACAGACAAGAAAAAGAGGTGGATAGGTGAAAAGAGGCAAAAGGAAAAGGAGTTGGGAGAAAGATGGAGGGAATAATTCTCAGTTATTCTTCATTGAGAATCTCCGTTCTGCTGGGGTTCGACGACAAAGAGCGATTATCGCTTCAGAAACACTGACTTTGGTAATCCACAGCATTATACTCACAGCTAGTGAGGGTCTGACACACACACACACACACACACACACACACACACACACACACACACACACACACACACACACACACACACACACACACACACACACACACACACACACACACACACACACACACACACACACACACACACACACACACACACACACACACACACACACAAAATGCACCATGAACCTTGGAAACAAACACATCCCCAAGGCAACAAACTTGAGGAAAAAACATGCAGATAAAGAGAGAGACCCACACACACACACACACAAACAAACACAAAATGCCCCTTAGATACACACAAATAACTTAGTGGAAGGAACTTAAGCCACAATAACGCACACACACACACACTTACACAATACACAGTGTCTTACTCACAGTGGATAAAGCTTTATCCAAAGACAACAAGCGGAGGGAGTTTAGTCGTATCTCTGAATCCCACAAATCTCCGTCTTTGGCCACTTCCTCTGAGAGGACGGCTGATATCTCCATTAATATAACAACAGCGAAATGCCCCATGAAACGCTGTAATACCAGTATTACGGCTGAATGGGAGAAGGGGCCTCTCCAGTGTGTAGTCGCTTTGTACAAATGACTTCTCGTAAGAGATTACAAGCTTTTCCGTCTTATATGAGATGTTAACAATAAGTCCAGAGAAATAAGGGGTGTGATTAATCCATCTTTTTTTGTCCATTTCACAAAATCTGGTTTGGGTGAACATGGAAAATAACACGTTTATCTTTTCAGAACAACAACAGCTCTTGGAAATGTTTTGATGGTTGTAGTTAATGCCTTCTGACAGATTCTCATTCAAATCCCCAGAGCATCAGTTACACAAAATGTATTCAAAGGGCATGAGTAACAACATATTTAAACTCTGGAAACCACTTGTACAATGAAAGCTAAACCCAGGTTTTGCCCTTGGATAGAAAGGGGAAATACAAATATTACAATTAATATTTAGCTTTCAGTCATTTCACTGATGTTCTCACAATGAGTTCAACAGATTAGAGTTGTTTACTGGAAAACAGCAGCAGCAGCTTTTAGGAAACTTCAGCTGATGAACAATGACAACATTCAGTCTCCCACAGACTTATTACCATCACCGTCTTCAAACAAGCTTGATGTATAGATAGACAATAATGCCATAACATAATAATAGAAGTAGGGCTGCATCTGATCATCTACTTTAATCATTTTCAATTTATCTATAAAGAACTTTCCTGAATTAACATTTGGCCAATAAAACATCAGAAGCTGTCGCTAACGATGTCGGCAATGTCTTCAAATGTCACAGGTTTGTCCAACAAACACTATGAGACAAAGGTCTTCACATTTCAAAAGCTGAAACCTGAACATTTTAACCATGGTAGTTGATTGATTTACAGTTCATCGATTAAGAGATTTGAGTTTTCATTGATAAATATCAGAATGAATCACATGAGCACATCATCTGCATTCTTATCACCAAGCTGACGGGAAAATCATGTATACTGTAATTATGATAATTAAATTACTGATATGAGAAAAACTCATCTAGACATCTGGTAAATATGATTTCATCTTCATGAAGGTTCTTACACTGAATAGGGTTTTTTTCTGTTGTATAAAAAAAACTAGCCTGGGGGCGTAACCTCGTAACCTTTTACGAACTTAATGATGACTCAAAAATATTTTAGAAGAAGAAACAAGACACCAGCAGTAAAGAAACTTTTAAAGTCACAGTCCAAAGACAGCAGGATAGCAGCAAGACATGGACACACACAGACGTAACATGCATCACCATGTCCCGTACTAACACCACAACACGAGGAAAACACCAAACAGCCCCTTTTCTTCTGTCCGTCTCCCAGACCTGTAGTTCCCGATCCATCCCTTCCATCCATAATCATCAGCCCCCACCTCAAAAACCCCTAAACCACCACTCTCAGCCCTTTCAAGTGGCAGGTAGACGGGGCCCGATGCGTCTGTACCGCCTCACAACCAGTGGGCTAATTACAAGGGAAGCAGCAACAAGTGAGCATTGTGTGGAGTCCCGAAGACACACAGGGGAAGAAAGTGCTCTTTATCTCGAACACCACCACCACTCCTTCCCTCCATCCTCCTCCTCCACTCCGCTCTCAACAAACACAATCTCCTAGAGGCTCTGCGGATGGCACTCGAGAAGAGTAGAGCAGAGTAGAGAAGAAAAGAGACGAGAAGAGAAGAGAAGGAGACCAACTGATAAATGACAAATACCATCACACTTGATCACCATGTTTGTGCAGTGCAATGCCGGATGTACGATGTTATGCAACAAAGATTATAAGCATGTTTAGGGAAATATGACTACGTTCTATCGTACTCACAGTTCATTCAATTATAATCTCAAAGACATTAACGTAGCTTTGTCCGGGTGTAAACCCGAGGCCTGTGTGGAGCTAGATTTTGTCACATTTTTCTCACCAATAAAACAAAAACACAGGATAATTTTCTTTCCTCAACATTCAAATCTGGAAGATTGGATTTTAATTATAGGGAAGATAAATACATAATTCAAGTACAAGTGTGCTCCCCATGTTTATTTTAAACCTCTAACATTTTATTCAACTTTACGCTGTACAACTGGAGCGACTGATTCACAAATAACATGACATTGATATCAAAGTTTATCTTCCCAGAGATAAGAGCTTGAAATATATTTTTTTTATGTGGCAGCCTGAGGTATTTATAGAGAGAATCTTTTGTAGTGGGAGATTGTGTGAAAGAACAGTCAGCTGTTTTTGACCCTTCCGTGACCCAGTCAAAATCTCCCACGACTAACTGAGCCGGGCCTTGACCCAGACTTTGCGGTGCAAAACACTGTGAGAAACTTCAAGGTGTCATTAGAGAAATCACATTTTCTGGCCATAAAGCAGATTCCCAATTCACCGTGCTTCATATTAGATCAGCCTACAGTACATGTGATCCCACAAACAGTTGTCTCTGCTGTTCAGCAACGTCTCGCCGACAAGAGCAGGGGGTTAATTCAGGCAACAGGATTACACAGCACGTGAAAAATGAATTTGGCACAACTGCTCATGTTTGGTGCAATTAGTCAGCCTATCCATGGATGTTGGTTCTTATGGGTGACTTGAAGGGATTGTATGATTAATTTTTCAGGGCTGTCTGGCTGGATGAGTGATACTGCATACTTGAAATCCTTCCATGAGTCTTTCTGATGTTTGTTTTAGCAGTTTAACACTTAGAACAGCCGTTAAAGGCAGCAACAAACCTCTCGTCATTCACCCGGGCATGCAGTTGAAAAAATAAAAACTCAGGGTGACGACATCAATCATATTTCCAACTCCGACGAAGGCATAAACAAAAACAGGATCTTTTTGCCGCCTTCCCTCGTGAGGCGGCGGCGCTTTGATTTAATTTTGCTGCGTTTTACGGAGTGCTTCATTTTCTACGGTGGTTTCAGGGGAAACAACACAGTTCAGTTCAAAGCCAAATAAGAACATGTGTAAAGTTTGGGACTGATTTGCAGAGGCTGCGACTGTGAACTCACACTGACAGAGGCTCTCGTAGCATCGAACCAACGTTAACCTTCACTGCATTAAACTACAGACACTCGTATTCACTGCACCGATATAAACTGACTATTTTGAATGGGCGAGGGAGGCGTTTCTTTGGTTTAACTGACAGGGGTGTACTATAATCATTATAGATCTCAGTAGCTCAAAAGAAGCTTAACTCCAAAACAGCCTAACTATTATAAATACTCAAGCACAATGCAAATCTTATGTATCAAAAAAAGAGCCAATAGAAAATCTGTATACAACCAAAGAAATGCTATTTTGTAGGAAATAAGTGTATAAGAGGCTATAGATTAAACCACCGTCTGTCGATTGAATCTAATAGCGAGGATCTTGGTGATTTCTATGCTGATGTAAGTGAGTGTGTATAAATGTCCAACATCCGATACACAGAAGAAATAGGAAAAAGCTGAAATACCCAGAAAAACATCTTCTGTCTTTATCCAAAAAAGCACAGAAGAATCTCCACTCATTAGTGATCCGTCACCTCCACGCCGTCTCTGTTTGTTATGACTGAAGTCTGGTGACAGAGGATGTCTTTGCGTCTGCCAAAAATAAAAAGATACTAGCCAGCGGCCACCCGCGCTACAGACATTTCCATCCCTGAGTGTACGTTGCTTTCTTTCGTCACATTTCCTCCGCATGTGGTGAGCGACCGTGACAAGAGCATCACCACTTACACTGAATATCATTTTAATCGCTCATCAAATAAAACTTAGTTTCCTTCCTGAAGCACAAAACCATGTGTTCACTGAGTGTGTGTACAAAGCAGCACACACACACAGAGACAGATAACCAGCAGTGACAATGTGCACTGCAGCCAGCAGAAGGATTGAAAGAGAAGCAGACTTACAGATGGAGAAACTGAGCTGTTGGGGAGGTAGGGGTCAGGCAGCATGATGAAGGGATAGCCAGGATACCCCGGCGTCTTGTACATGCCTCCATCTTGGTGCTTCGACACTGAAAAAAATAAAAAAATAATGACCAGATTACATTTATATTGGTCTCTAAGGTGACCGGTAATCGTGCAGAGACATTTTCAATTTGATTTAGTTGTTTAGAGAATAACAGAAGTTGTGGATGAACAATGGAGACTCTCTACAAGGATTGAAATCAAATTAAAACTGATACTCACTCCCACAATGTAAAAGATTCAACTTCCTGCTTCGGATTAAAAACTAAAACTTGACATCCAAATTACAAGTGCGCACAAAGAAGGCCAATTATTTACAAGTGTTCTAGTCACTACATGTTATATCCTCGTATGAGCACAGACGACGACACTTGAGACAAAAGCGTAACAACCGTCACCTAGCCTGAGAGGCGTCAACTCCTGTAGCCTATGTGTTAATCTATCTCTCACCACCACCCATAATAAGCATCAGGGGCCTCTCTGTGGCTCAGGTAAAGCTAGGTATAACTAGGTTATCTGCATGAAACACACACAGAGAGAGAAAGTTTTTTAGTGCTCCAGTCAAATCACTCCTCACTGCTGAACTTTTACGAAGGTGCCACAACTTTTAATTTGCCCGGAACTAGAGTTACAGAACATGAAATAATGCAATCACATAATCAGCATCATTCAGGGTGGGTATTTTTCTCTCCGGTTTCCTGTGGGTGTCATTTCTTTTTCCTCAAGACCCCCCAAACAGGCACATTTGTAACCACAAATTTACATTTGACGAGGATTGTGCTCGAAGGAACACAATGTGAGAACATTTTTCATTTCAGAAATGACTGAAATTAAGTTTTGAGACTGACTACAGTCTACAGTGGTGCCTTTAATTAAAACTGCAATTTGCCAAAGGGGAGGGAAAGTGAAATTGCTGTTCTTATGGGTGGCCACCCAAACAAAAAAAAACTTAAATAAACCTCTCAAGCACCCAGGTTGATACCAGGTTTGACAAAGTATGGCAAAGGCTACACTGTATAAAATGTCAAGGGGTACACTTTAAAAACCCTTTATTTCTAAAATAAGGGCAAAAGGTTTTATAGATGAAAGCATGTGGAAGATCACACTATCAGCATAACCACGTAGAGTTGGGTGATAATAAGACTATACCAGATGTCCAATATATCGATATAATGATCATGCATTTTGTAAGCAGAGGGAAGAGATTACCTCAGATTTGTAAAATGTTTTGTTGTTGATCAAATTGTTGTCATTCTCTGCCCATAAAGAACAGTTTCAAACCACACAACCACAACATCTTTAATATAATTACTTTTGTCAGGCCTGTTACAGTGGTACGGAGGTGTCAAGCCCCATTTATAACAATCTAATATCATTTTAAAAATGAAAAGACAAACTTTAAACCAACTCATGTGGTATGTTATGAGACAGATTTAGGAGACTGATATTTTGTTTTCATATCGTTTTTTAAACGGAGGATGCTATGAACATGTACACTGTAAATGAGCAAAAACTTCCCAAATGTTCTCACTTTAAAAACACATTTAGTGGAACAAAGGTGATTTATCTTTAATAGCATGTCAGATTTGCTCTAAATAAGAAGGGCTTTTTTCAAACAGTAGTTGATAAATCAGGGTTGAACAAACAAATTAGCATGTTGTTTTCTATTTTTGCAGCAAGGCATCTTTCAAAGGGTAAGGCCGAATTTCCTCCAGAACGGGGACTGAAGATTTTCCAAACAGTTCTATCAAGAATGGTAAACTGCACGTTATTGTCACATAATGACCCAAATACTTCTACTACTAATATTAAAAGGACATTTAAAGCTGCTACTTTCTACTCGAATCTCCCTGAAACAGACCAAACCATCAAGTGTCGGATTCAGGAGAAAAAGTCGAGAGTTGACAACGTGGATTTTTTTTAAATTTTTTTTTTACAGTGTACACCTGAAAACTAAAACTCTTTGAAGTTTTCTTTAATGTTGCGACACGTGTCCCGGTGACCGTAAGGCTCTTCTCCTTGACACAATAGGCGGGGGGGGGGCTGTTTCATCGCCTCTCAGCTGAGATAGTAGTGGCTGCTGAAACCGGATGAGAGCGACTGTGTAGCTATGTGTGAATGTTTTCGGCTTTTTCCGTGTTTCTCACCTCCGTCGAGATGCTCCCGGTGTTTCTCCGCGAAGCCCCGCTGCTCGCCCGGCTGCTGTCCCCGTCTGACCGCCTGGAAGGGACCGACAACAAGCACAGGGGGGGGGGGGTTTAGGGGGTCGGACGGTCCGAAAAGAGGAGAAAAGAGATGGTGTGCTTTTTCTGTCCCCCCCCACTGGGAATTTCACTACTGTAACCCTGAGGGGGAATTCACTGCGTTTCATTCAGCGGCTTGTCAGCAGCGTGGAGAATAAAACACACACACGCACACACACACACACACACTGTATATCCACTCACACACACACACACACACACTCCGTGCCACCTACCGCCGCGCTCGGACTTTGACTGATCTCCGACTCGTTCACCAGGGAGGACTTGAGGTCGGCGAGGTCCCGCTCCGTGAACGCGTTCTCCTGGATCTTCTCCTCCTGCTCCCCTTCGTCTTTGAACGCTATCATCTCATCGTTCGCTCCCAGGTCGTCCCCGCCGCCGCTGCTCAGCTGAGGCATGTCTGCGTCTTTCTTCTCCTCCCTCGCAAATGTATCGCACTTTTGTAAAAAAGAAAAAAAAAAAAATACGCGTAACAAGGTAGAAGAAAGTGTAAATACAGAAGTGGGGGGTGGACAGAAAAAATCAAAGGACTTCTGGGTTGAAATCTCCTCGGCGCGTGTGTTGTTGCCTCCAAAGTGCAGAAAGTGCCTCCACGTACATGGAGAGAGGAGAAAAGTTGAGATGTGGCGTCCCCGGGCTGCTCGGCGGAGGACTAACGTTTCCCTGCTACAGCAAACAGCTCATTTGAGCCCAAGACATGGCGAGGAGTCCCGACATCAAAGGGAGCCGACCGGATGATTGACAGGTCCGATGACTTGTTGGGGGGTGGGGGGGGGGGGGGTTGTACGATTGTTTCTGCAGAGGGCTGCGGCTCTTAAAGAGACATCACCTCCCCGAGCTCTGCTCCACGGGCATTATGCATGACTTCCAGGGGCGTGTTCAAACCATCCACGGTCCCCTGGCTGCAGGAGCCTGCTGCTGCATCTTGCCACCGAAAACTTCTTCTTTAAGACGAATGTTCTCGGAGGGCGACAGAGCAGATGTGTAAGTAAGTAAGTGTATTTTGTTAATAAAGCACTTTTCAAAACCGAAAGTACTGTACAAAACATGCATTAAGATAAAAATGGGAAATAACAGAGTAAAACACAAAATAATAGAAGATTAAAAACTACACAGAGGGCAAGCAAAAACAATGGAACCATGAGGACTGGACCAAGTTAGAATATTTACGAAATAGGTGAGTTTTTAACGACCTCTAAAAAGTGTTGATGGACTTTTTCTAATGAAGGGAAGACGGTTCCAGAGGGTGGACATGACAGAAAAAGCCTGGTCACCCCTCGTAGATACAGTGGATCCTTGTATTTCTGCTCTGTATTGTAGTCAGCATTGCTTCATTACTGTTATGGTCTCAGGAAACATGATTTGATTCTAATGGAATTCTTTTCTTCGTTATTTTGTGCAGCACTACGTATGTCTTAGTTTTGAAACACATTTTGATGCCTGCTGTCCACAATACTCCAGAGTTTGAAGTCCCTTGTCTTACTTTTCTGCTGTCGTTCGTAGTGTTTTCTGCAACTAAGCATCCGACTGCAGAGTAGACGCTCTGCTTCCTGTTAACACCTGCACACCCATGCCCAGTGTACACGAATGGTCACGTGACATGCGTTTTCAGGGGTTTTAGTAGGACGCTATGATATGGAGCTTAAACACTGTGTGGACAGAGATCGTTTAGTTAAAATGCTGTTATATACTATATATATATATATATATATATATATATATATATATATATATATTAAATCATTTATTACCAGTAAAAAAAAAAAAAAAAGCATTCTCAGTATTCTAACAATATACTGCTACTTTAATTTAAAAGAAGTAAATTAAAACGGATAATTTCTCAAAGATTAAAGTCAAATTTACTTTCTTATTTACCATATTGAAATGATAATTACGTCCTCATTAGTTTGGAGCTCAGCCTTAATCCTTAATCAAAGTTTGCACAGAATCTTTACTTTACTTTTCTTTTTTGTCATCAATTGGTTTAAAACCAATTATCTCCAAATGATTATGAAAATGCATTAAAAAAATGATTTTGTTCTCTAATGTGGATCCATTTAATTATTTTATACAACATTCTTAACAAAGTTTCTCTAAAAGTGGTCTATTGGGGTGTCACTGCAGCTGAACCTCACTTTTGGTGATTGATTTCTGATTTACTTGGATTTTAATTGAAAGTATAAAAGAATAAACAGAAGTGACATCATGATATTTCTGAAAAAATTGCAGCTTCTTGGTGGGGCTCTTTCTGAGGTTGTGGATCAGGGGGTAGAACGGGTCATCCCATATTCAGAGGGTTGGTGCTTTGATCCCTGGCTTCCGACTAATCGATTTTTATGTTAACCTGCAAATAATTTGATTGTCAATTTATTAATCATCTAAACCTTCGATTGTTCCAGAATCTCAAATGTCCGAATTTCTTGCTCTTTCTTGTCTTACCTTTGAATAAATTGAATATTTGGGTATTTGTCTTCAGGAGTTGTAAATGTTTATGTTGACAGCTGGACTTGCTGGTGTTTGCATTCACAGATTGGCCATATATTTGTATTCACTTTTATACTCATTAAGTATTTTCAAGTGTCTCCAACACTGAACGTAAAACACAAAACACATACGCACACACTACTACTAAAGAGATTTGGGCCAGTTTTGGGTTTGATGATGGAAACCGAATCCTATCAGCTGCTTCTTTTACCTAAAAACCCGGCATGTCTTTCTGGTGAGTGGTTTATATAGAATATGTACTTTATCATGAGCACTCATCCTAAAGGTTGCCCTCGTCATATTAAGGTACACACATTTATTAATTCCGAACAATCATATTGCTTTATTAAGAACAATGTATCCATATTTTTATTGTTCAAAATGTCCCACACACTGGGAGAATCATCATCATCGAGTTAGACGTTAACTGGTAATTATGCAGAGTTGGTTTCACTTCTGTCCCAGCAGCCCGTTTGTAGTGGCTGTTGTCAAACTGTTCACTTGGTAGTTTTCACATTGTGGAACAAAACTCGTCATTTGCATGGACAGCAAAGTGCCAGCTGAGGCAGGAAACAAAAATGTAGGACATTCTGTGAACAACATCAGACGGCACGGCAGGCTCATCAATAACGGAGGCACAGCATGTTTTTGGCTGGTCCTTACATCCCCCAGATTTTGTAACTGTCTCCAAAACAGCAAAAAAAAGTGCAAGCTACTGCAACGGCTTGATCGGAGGAGGGAAAGAAGACGAAAAAAACACAAGTTCAAAGATGTAGACTTAAAGTTCTGATGTCTTATCAAACTCATAACTTGCCTTCCCCCATTTTCCTCCCAATGCCAATGCATTTTTAATGCTGATACAGTAGCATGGCTGGTCTTCTGAGTTTTTAATTGAGAAATATTTATACAATCCCATGCAGTGTCTTATTTGACTTAATCTGAGTCGGTTGCCTTGAATGAAAATGATGATCCACAGCTGAGGAGCAGAATTAAATACAAACAGAAAATCGGCCCGGTATTTGCATAAAACTGCATATTTATACAATATCGTCGATGCATATTAATAAAAAGATTAAAATGAGCGGTTTTAATGTATGCAAATCTAAATTATAAATGAGTTGTTTAAACTCCTTGTTTATTCGCCTTGATTAAATATAGACAGCTGTTTTTCCAGAGAGACAGCACCTCTCCGATGTGGGCCACTGCCTCACGAGATCGCCGCACTCTGATCTGAACACTTTCCCATGAATGTCTGCGCCGATGGTGAGACACGCTCATCACATGGGTTCAGGGGTTCACTCAAGGCTTTCGGCTGTATTCCGCCTGTCTGTCTCTCTCACAGACACATGCACCAAACAAGCACAGAAATGAAGCAACCCTCTCTACTCATGTTTTCTCCCGTTGTAATACAACACTTTGTCTCTTTTTATATGTCTCTCCCTCGCTTTCTCTCTCTCTGATCATTCCTCTCAGATCAGAGTTATATTTAAAATTCACTCTGTATGACTCACACACACACACACACACAAGCACGACACAAAGACTTTGTGCATCCTTTCCTATCAAATTTGATCGTGAACCCTGATGACTGTTGTGACATTAGACATCATCTGTTGACAGGAAAGACCAAATAAGGGAACATGAGCCGCTAGAGGAGATAAGCGGCCCCACACAGAAAGCTGTGACGCCAGGACGCCAGTTTCTCTACAGCACAAATACAAGATTTGTATCTCATCATGACAAAGACTGTGGTTGTTCTGATAAAGGAAATGTGTTTTATGCAAAGATCATCATTTTTTTAGTTGTTAACACACATGACTCTATGCAGTAAAAATAAATTGTCAAGAAATAATTATATGAGAAAGTAAATCAGGCATTACTGGTATGTATATTTAATGTTGCCTCAGACATTTGCTAAATATCTTCCTGCTGTCCCCCGTGTAAAATGTCCAGAGCAGGAAAATGTTGATGACATTTCCAACACTTGACGAACAGAAAACTGGAAGAATACAAATATCTCAGGTTGAAAAATACGTGAAATATATGTGGAAAACACAGACAAAGATTTCAACTGAGACAACAAGAGCCAAGAGCTTTTGGTGAAAAGGAAAAAATTGTGCAACAGAATTTATAATTAAACCCTGCCTCCTGCATGTTGAAACCAGGCTCCGCCCCTCCCCTGAACACTCCGGAAAGTTTCCTGCTGTGTTCCTCATATGTGAAAGACAAACTCCTGTAATTGTCCAGCCCCAGTATTCTAGAGTTCAGAATGTCTCTTCAATCCTCTAAAAGGTATCTGCAAATTAAACAAGGAAAAAAGCACAGTCTTTAATTGCTCTGGTTGACACATGCATTGAGGCCCAGGTTGAATGTTTGTTACCAAAAAAAAGGTTGGAAAGCAACAAACAGCAGTGATAGAAAAAGAAAAAGGCAAATTTATGATTCTACTTATAGCGCAAACTTCAACTCCACTGTCGGTGTGCGCAGAAGTAGTTTCAAATGTGAAGATAATTTTAATGAGTGCTTTTCCATTGCTCAATCATTAGTGGGGGAAATGCTCTTTCTTTAACAGGTTTTTTTTTTCTACAGAGATGAATCACAGTCGGTTTAAAAAAAAAAAAGAAAGATTATATACTGTGCTTTCTAAAGAAACATCAGGCGCATTAAAGCTGCAGAGTAATTAAATCATGTCCTTTCATTGGGGTTAAGCCACATCCAAGCAAACAGCTCTTAACTGGAACCACTTGTGTGCTTTTTATTGGTAGTTTTCCTACAATCAAAACCATGTCCTTCAACGCAGCATCCAAGCAGCAATGTGGAGCCTCAACAAATCTTCTCAACAGTTTTATGTTGTGTATGAGGTTCTGCAATGAAACAGTGAGCAACCCGAACAACAATCTAGGGCATAAAATGCTCAACAATAATGTGGTTCTAGGGAGATTTAAGATTATGACTGATTTAATTGTTTTCTAAATGTGAGGTGGACCAAGATTACCCCCAGTGTGCATGTAAGAATTGCCTTTTCAGACATGCGCTGGAATTTACAAGAGTGGCTGTATGTGAAAAATGCCTAAATGTCTGAATCAGATGCTCCAGACATCTTGCCTAACTTTTCCTGCCAGCCCTCTTAATAAAATGGCTGCAAAACAGAGATTACAGCAGGAAAATATCCTGAAAAATTCACAGGGAATTAGTGGTCGTGTTGATGACAAAACTGGAAGAATACAAATATCTGACTCAAACACGTCTGACCCAGAGAATCTCGAAAAATTGGGTCCGGACAGTTTCTGGAGTTGGCCTTTCATGTATGAAAACAGCAAAATGGCCCTCACTAGCTAATATTTGAGATATTTGATGAACAGTCCGCATTTCAAATGTAAATTTGTCAAAAATACATGATTATTCGAACAGTAGTACACTATAAATTATCAGACAATTATTTAATAAGTGAGTAGCACCAGTTTTACAATCATGATGAAAGGTTACAGAAGCCGCCTGGAGACAAGGAGCTGATCGAGTTGAAAGTAAAGAGTAAAGAGAGAACAGGGAGAAAAAAGCGTGGTCCTTTCCTCCAGCAGCTCCTGTTAAGACGTCTCCGAACAACCTGAGACGACACAGTGGCCAACAATACAAGACTGGTGTCCGCTCTCATATTTCTCACAGAGAAAACTGTTTGAATGTGATGAAAAGAGAAAAACCCTGGCTCAGCAAAACAAACCCAATTTGAAAAAAAAGGAGGTTGAGAACTTAACATCTTGTGCCAGATAATGACACTTGTTGGAGTTTTAGTTTGCTGAGTGTTTGCTGATTTGAATATGTCTCTCTTTTGATTTAGCAGAATGCAGTTCCCTTTACCTCTTCGTTAGCTCCTTATAAAAGATTTATGAGTTGATACCACAGATCTGCGCAGGGCTTTGGGGGTGAAATCAACAAACATAAACAGTGGAGGAAAAGAGCTTTGAAAACACATCGCTGGTCTGTGGACCAAGTTGCAAAACACTTTATTTATGACTTTGTGTCTCGCACAAGATCTGAAGTGTAATAATGTCGATTTTATCTCATCCTGAGCAACTTAAAACATGTCCAGCTGTAAATTCAGTAGCTTCATCAAACATATCACATATAACTGAAATAGCTTGATAATATAATGCTGCTAATCTAGATCACATGACAAAAGCAAGAGTGGCACTAAATAGAGCGCATACCTCCGCCATGCCCCAGCAGTCCCCTTGTATTCAGTCAAGCTGCACGGAATTTCACATACACATAAATATCAGTTCCTTTAACATACCTGATTATATTCATCAAGATCCATGAATTATTCTCAGGGAAAGTGGTGAAATGTAAAAAAAAAAGACAAAATCTTCTGAGTGAAAAAATCTATTTTGGATCCACACCCAAATTTTATGAGTTCTTTCTTGGCCCATGTTCTATCCTTCCACCAATTAATTATTTTGTAATCCCGCTGACAAACTAATAAACCAACCAACAGACAATGGAGCGGGGAAAAAACATATACCTACATGACGGTAATAAAAGCTAAGGATCAGCTTCGAAACATAAACTGTATTTAAAGATGGATGCCAAGAAGACACGATGGCTCCCCAAAAATGTAGCCACAGCTTCTCGATCACCACCTGGTGGCTGGCTGCAGTATAGGTCATACACTTCCACCTCCTCCATGTAAGTGGTTGGGACATGGACCAAACTAAGTCAAAGTACATGTTAAATACATTTGTTTCAAATATGGTTTCTGTAATTTTAAGTAGTTCTTATCACACTGATATTTGCAAATTTTTCTGGTAAGTTTGGTTTTAATGACTTACTCAACGTCATGATTGACAGCTGAGAGTGGTGAGAGTTGGTCGACACCACATTCATTACTGCGCCGACTCTGCACTGATAGTGGAAGGAATAGGATACGCGTTGTCCACCTTTATCGATGCTTCCAATACATTTATCATGTTGGTATAACACTGCATGTTTTTATGGACTCATGCGCATTTAAAATGACAACAAATTTCCCCAAATTTAAAGCACAAAGCAAAAATAAATGAATGAAACCAGGGTCGAAATATTAGTTTTCACTCTTTTCCAAGGATCATCTTTTAAAGTCCCATCATTCCTTTTCTCACTTTGTGCTTTCTGTCTCTGTGTAAGAAGAGATTACCAATTTTTTTTATTTTGAACCGTCTACGTCTGCCTGTGTGGAACAAAAAACCTTCAAATGCCTGCACGCAGCCCGCTCTCTCTCTATTCCCTGTGTTCAGAGGAAAGAACAAGCGAGCTGTGGTTGGAACAGCTCCATCTCCGCTCAGGCCTGCCTCAGTTCATGAACTTTTTTCAGACGTGCATTAACAAATCATGGCCCAGCTTATGAGAAAAAGGTCTGATAGTGACTGGGAGTAGCAGCGAGAGAGCTTCTGCGTCACGCTCCGTCACCACACACACACACACACACACGTGCACACACTCACACATCACAAGGTTTGTCTCAGTGTGTCATCGGTGATTTGCACATTGAAGCATCAGGTGACTGGAGGTTGGAAGATACATTTTATGAGACACTCTAAGAGAGGTTGCCGGTAATTTGCTTAAAATGCGTTGACTGTTTCAAGTAATCTCTGACTCACCAGTAAAACAATGTGGGAATTTTTACACATGAACCAGTAATTATCCTGCAAATATTCATAGAATGATCATATAAGGTCAAAATTAAATAGAAGGGTGTCTTTTAAGTCATAAAAATTCTCACTTGTCTTTAGTTTCAGGGCAAATTAGTACTTTCTTTCTTTCTCTGTGTGAACCTGAAAACCTGAAATAAAAGGTTTTCGTTCCTTGTTTATCCCCTGTCAGGAGTCAATACATGATATAAACTCAATACAAGTTATATCAGTTATTTACAAATGTGTTATGGTTGTTTGTTTTCTGCTGTTTTTCTTACATGGATCTACTATTTTGAACCTTTTAATGCTGTATACGTAGTTGAAGTCACTTTGCATGTAGACTACTGCATTAGAGCCATTTTTACTGTGATCAGAAAGTAGATGTAAATAATTACATCTAAAATAATAATAATAACTGAAAAAGTTCAGAAAACTCAAAAATTCAAGGCACCTTACTGCAATGGAAGTTTGAGGCCAACTCAAACTCTTATGTTTTGAGAAAATCACCGGTAGTTGCGCCAACTAATAATGTTTTGTTCAGAAGAAACAGTAAAAATTCGGCCAATTAATTATGATTTGTAAAGATAACAAACATAAGAAGTTCAATATTCGTGTTGAAACAGTAAATAAAGCATGAAATATTTTACTGCACCTTTTGTCTCTACAGCATCTACAACATAATACTCTATCATATATGTGAAGAGAGGAAAAATTGTGAGTTTGAGTATCAGTCTGCTCATTCTTCCTTTCATTCATTTGGTTGAAACTCTAATTTTCTACACCTGCTCCTTTATTCTCCATTTTCTCATTAGCTCCCAGCAGCAAATATGTCCATCCATCCATCCATCCATCCATCCATCCATCCATCCATCGATCCATCCATCGATCCATCCATCCATCCATCCATCCATCCATCCATCCATCCATCCATCCATCCATCCATCCATCCATCCATCGATCCATTGATCCATCCATCCATCGATCCATCCATCCATCCATCCATCCATCCATCCATCCATCAATCCATTATCTTTACCGCTTCTCCTTTAAGGGTTGTGGGGGGAGCTGGAGCTGACATTGGGCTGGAGGCGGGGAAAACCCTGGACAGGTATCACAAGGCCAACAGAAACCATTTTCAAGCACGAACTCCAGATAATGTCTGGCTAACTGGGTCCAGAACGCTGGGTGAAGAACTCAGCAGGACATAAATTCCACGGTGGAAATGACAGTTTTCCCATAATCCCATATTGTCAAAAGCTCTAGAATCTCGTCGTTGTTGACATCTTCGTCTGTGTCTTCTACGTGTATGGCAGCTCTTTGTCAACCTGAGTTATGTTTATTCTTTTTGTTTTTTTCCAGTTTTGTGTTCGTCATGTGTTAGAAATGTGATTTTTTTTCCTGTTGAATTCTTTCATGGCCTCACTCATTTTTTTTAATAGGGCCATGATGGGAAAAGTTCTGAGAAAATGGAGCAACTGACTCGGACATTTGCACTCTCACATACAGCACCTCTGGAAAATTTCAGCAAAATTTCTCACGTTTAGTGCATGTCTGAAGGCAGCACTAGTATTCACATTCACCCATTTACCCAGTGCTACTAAATGCTGTAGTTCTCTATCACACATTCACATTCATGCCAGTGCAAAGACTGTCTCTTTTCTGAATATCACGACACTGACCTTGGATCAGTTTGGTTTTGGGTTGCATTAGAAGAAGAGGAGGATCAGTCCTCTAGTCTACAGGTTACTGTGCCCTCCTCACACACAGACATATGGGCACGCACACACACGCACTCACACACACACACACACACACACACACACACACACACACACACACACACACACACACACACACACACACACACACGCGCACACACACACACACACACACACACGGAGCTCAGGGAGAGAAGTGTTGTAATCTGGGAGGCAGGAAACAAAGGGCCTCGTTAATGCAGAGACTCGCAGGGGCCTTTGATGTGGAGCCAAGCCATTCACTCCTCACGTCTCTCTCCCTCGCACACACACACACGCACACACACACACACACACACACACACACACACACACACACACACACACACACACACACACACACACACACACCCAGGCAGTCTCTTACCACAGAGCGTCTCAAACACACACTTTTGCAAACACAGAAAATGATAAAAAGAGCATAATCTCCCCGAGTCGAGGAAGCGTGCCTGCTATTTAAAGCTCGATCTATTAGATGCGAATCAGCCAACACAAAACACGCTCACACACTGATGAACCACAAAGCTGCAGCGTGGCTCAATGGAAACAAACAAGTTTTTTTTCACTGCACATTTTCACCTCTGTGTGGTGATGTAAGTTTCCACCACTGCCATTTTATTTCAGGAAGAAAAAAAGAAATTTCAACTTGTAAAACCAAACGTCTTTGAATTCAATGCTATAGAATCAGGATAGTTGCGGTAGTAGCAATCAAGTGTGGTGTACATAGAAGTATGTACCCCTTCATAGAGGCTCATAGAGGCCATGATCACAGTTGCAGGTTTTAGGGTCGTTTTTGTATTAGTGGTGTAGTGTAGTGTCGTAGATGTCATAGGCTACATCCACACTAACACATATTAGTCTGGATTGGCAAACATGGAGATTTTGCCACTGATGACGCACTCACCCACATCTGCATCCTGATTGGCTCCTATGGGTCACAACTTGACTGAATGCGGCGAATGCAAACTGTCGTTCTCGGTAACAGTTCCACCTCAGTCAAGGGAAGAAATGATGATGTTGTCACCATTTCTGTTTCTCTTTCGTACTGTTTTGTAACTGAGCAACCACCTGAAATAGAATCTCCTTCCTGTTTACACCAGCGTGTGTATGACCATGTGATATGTGTCTTCAGGTGTCTTTCTCTTTCAGCAGTTGAAATTTCTATGTGTTTCTATGTGGATTGCGATGAAATTTAGTGCAAACTTCATTCCCCTGATTGACTTGATGAAAGCTGTACCAGAGTTGTACCAGTTCTGGGAGAATCGATGCTTGCACTTGTCGCTGAAGTCATGGTCTTGAAAGGAGATCAAGCTGCAGGGGGGTGTTGACACGGCACACAACTCCAACCACGACCATGGTAGGTGTCTCCGCAACTGTCACAGCCAATACCACCTCCTCCTGGTTCACCTCCTCCAGGTTCTTCAAAGATAAAGATGATTAATGGACGGATCCATGGTCCTCAGAGGATGAAACCTTTTGAGGTTGGCGATCACCCAACCTTTTCCCCATTACCACCATTATTTTTGATTTTGTAATTTTGTAAATTTTTTGTTGAAACAAAAGGTATCAAATATATTAGATTTTTCTATTTGTATGTATACATGTCTGCATATACACCTTAATATACACTATTTCTATTGTAGGAGATATTTGATGTTGCAGTATAGTGATGTTTGTGTAATTATGATAATTTTTTACTATTGTCATCGGAAGTGTAGTTGTTGTTATTATGTCCGCTAAGAGGCTAATCCCTCCTCCAGTATATTGTGATGCAGGAGGCTGCAGCTGTCTGGTTAGTGTGGCCGTGCAGTTGTTCTCCTCTGCTGAACCAACCTGATATTAGTGGTCTGTGTGTTCACCGCAGTGGAAGAGGCTCGACCGTGTCTCTGATGAACGTCCTGCCCAGGGCCTCATGTCCGAGGAGCACGACACACTGCATGAAATGTTAATAATCACAAGTCGTCTCTTTATTTACTGTTTGATATCAGAGTTCAGCTCAGTTTTTAATTTCGTCTTTTTATTTACGTTGTGTATCTTGCACTGCTTCTGCATAATTTTGCCTTGTTGTTTTGGTCACTAATGAGTTTTTGGAAAAGAAAGACGCAAAACACGCAGTCATCTGCTTTCAATGGGAAGACGACCACAGTGAAATTGACAAAAACTTTGATGGTTTGCAACATCATTCTGACACACTCGTCCTCTTTGGCCCGAACATAAAGCAAATGTTTACTTCGCCTCGCTCCTGAAATAGAAACAGCTGCCTTATGAGCACAAAAACACAGAGTATAACAGTATTTTTAGGTTATCGTAAAAAACTGCAACTTCTAGCTGCAGTTTTTCTTTTCTGTCAAATTATTTGTTTTCTTTTATCACCTTATAAGAGAGGTAAAGTTACAACAGGGTTAAAATGTTTTTAGAATAAATTCATGATCTGTAATATGATATCAAATGTTTTCATATTTTCACATTGTACATATTTTTATTCTAATTTCTATATATTTAATTTTAATGTATTATTTTTGTAATTCAGTTCTTGTTTCTCAAATTGCTTTATCTTTACCCCTGTTTTTCTACTTGTTTGTTATTCACCAAAGACTAAAGCAGATTCCTCGTATATTGAACTTGTCAACAAGTACAATTCCGATTCTCCTGAACAGGCTTTGCTTCTCCCCTCCTTATGAAAACCATATATATCTTTATAATTGTCATCTAGGTAAATATCAACATTTAGCCACCTTGATATATCGGTCAACTCAGCAGCCAAAGAAGCTGTAAAATGTGGGGTTATTTTTAATTACCAAGCAAAAGAGGAACTGGTGTCGATGCTAATAATGTAGCCTAACAGAGTCCTTTGAGGATCCATTATGTTGACTTTGATATTTTACAGTAAATGGGCAGAGACTGTGGGTGGCAAAGTCAAGTCTTGTCTCACAAGGATTACTTTCATACGTGTCCCTCATTATTTGAAACTTTGACCATGTTTAATATGAACATCTGACACCGTAACATTATGTATGACAGCAAATGAGGAAAAGCATAATAGATTCCCTTTGGTGTTTGCCAACAGCCAATTCGAGCTGCTGCATGTTTCATTCATGCAGCGGAAAGAGCACAGACCTACATGTATGCAGACACACACACACACACACACACACACACACACACACCACACATAAACCTCGTTGACAGCTATGACATCCAAGACAATTCACCTTCAATGACAAGGAACAAAACTATAACTAAAATTACAATTAGAGCTTCGACAAATCCGCCATTGTGTTTGCTCCCTTTGGGGTTTTTACAAAAAAGAAAAGAAAAAGAGGAGCGTCACAAATCCAGAGAGACATCAGAGTGCTCTCAAACTAATGGCAGGCCTATTAAATGTGTGCGTCCACAGTGGTCTCTTTCTAGTGGTGAGTGGGCGGCTCGAGAGTCCTGCAGTTGACAGTTAGCAGCCGATTCTGGGATCAGTTTTTCCGCAGCAAAGGGATTGATGTGGCCCAGAGGAGGATGTGGATTCGTATGATGGATCATTGTTTAGGTTTGAGGAGTGGGTGTGTGAGCCTATGGGTGTGTATGTGTGTCAGTGTGTGTGTGTGTGTTACCATGCCAGTCCATGCAGTTGGAGTTAAAGGATTCAGTATCGGCCCCACACTACGTCCCTACATGTGTGCAGACAAACATCTGCATGGAAGTAGCAAACATATGTACTGAACACGCACACGCACACGCACACGCACACGCACACGCACACGCACACACACACGCACACACACACACACACACACACACACACACACACACACACACACACATAGTCAGTTTTTAAGTTTTCAGATAAACTGAATGCTCCCTTATGGATTGAGAAATATTCTCATGTACCTAAGGCTGATGAAAAAAATCTAAAATCCCCTTTAAATCATTTACAACATGCGGCTTCTCAAAGCTTGAGACAAGGCTGTTTTCTTATTTCACAAATTTGGGTTTTAGAGAGCTTTGGTTTTCATTTACTGTGACATGGCCTGTTTAAATTAGGGTTATCGTACAAAGATACTCTCTCTATCTTCACGTTTATTCCAGTAAATAAAGTTGGTCTGAGGTGTGTGTGTGTTGCTCCATAATGGGAATAATAAAGATGGCGGGTTGTAGGTCCAGATGAAAATAAAGTTGCATATAAGTGTCAGAGCCATTATAAAACTCTTTATATGCTCTTTTGACCATTTTCATGTTTTTTTGAGACAATCCCTATATCTCAGTTTCTCCTCTCTCCTTCCCCACCGACTGTCTAGTTGCATAAAGTTCCAGACTTCATTGGTTGGACACACACTGTTGAAAATAACAACAGTGCAGCATCACAAACACAAAACAAATCTGGCGAAAGTCAAATGGAGATGATCATGAGACAAACTCTAAAATTACAAGGAAATCTGTTTTGAATCTGAACTGATTCATGGGCATCTATTCTTGCTGTTGCGGTACTGAGTCAGAAGAACAGATGTAACATGGGCAGAAAGGTTCAGATGCTGTTCGTATCTTTATAATCTGTTCATGTTTGACTGATGTGTTGTATGCAGTTTTATCATTAGTAAACATTATCATAAAATGCTGTTTGCCTGATAACACGGATCAGGCTAAAAGGATGCAAAGGATTCTACAGGACAGTCATGATAAAAGTATCTTTGGCAGGAGGAGGAACGCAGTCTGTGTCATGCTTATATACGGACATAGAAACCAACCAAAGAGTTGATCTATCTGATCAGAATGAGTCATTTTCCTCTGTATATTGTGCAACTGGAGAAAGCCCAGCTTCAAATAAGGAAAATATGTTGCTTACGTCAAAAACAGAACCAGGAACAGGAGCTGCCACTGTTTCTGCTGTTTGTGCTCTGGTTTATATGAGGCTTCACAATATTAGAATTCTGGAAAAGATTAGGGGGGAAGGATGTATGTTATTGAGAGTGACTTTCAAAATGGGCAAATAATAGTCTGAGGATTAATAGATTTCCTAGTTGCACTTTGACTTTGGAACATTCTTACAGTTTAGCTGTTTTACTCTAAATTGCTTTCTCGCCTTTCCTGCGATTATCCACTGCGTTTTCTGAAATTGTCTTTGTATGCCTTTATGTTGAAAAGAAAAGTTTTAAATATTTTCTTTATCTGTGGAAAACATATCTTCATTCAGGCTGTATTTTAATTTAATACAAACATTTAAAAGATAGACATAAGACATCAAGATAACAAATATAGGAATTTGATCTGGTCTGCATGTAGGTTGTGTTTTGTGTTGTTATTAGATACATGACAGCGAACGGAATTTTACTGGAAAGAATGAATTGAAAAGTTATTACATTACAGAAACTATAGACTTAAAGTTAAAGTTACTTAAATTTCCACAGCATCAAAGCAAAGAGCCCAAACAGCCACGTTAGAAGCTAAAGTCAAATGTAGGGAGGGTCGTGTCGGACAAAGAAAACATCCTGGTCCTTTTTTAACTCACAGTTTGTTGAATAAATGTTTTATTAGGAGGTTCATTTTAAAAATGACTTTTTAAGTGCATTTATGTATTTTCATCCCTGAGTGAAGACGGCAGTAATGGCAATCACAACTGACCTGCCAAGGAAGTGTAGTAAATCACATTTAAACTTATTTTATATACAGTTCCTTCTCAAAGGTTTAACCAAATATTAGTTTAATGGAGGTGTAGGCAGCAGCCGGTTACACATACTGAAAGTCACCACATAAAAAAAAAATTGCACCCGAGGGTCATATCACATATGACGTCAAACATTTCCCAGAATGCCAGCACATACATGTTCAGGAAGTTGAAGTCAAACATTTTCACTTTGAGCTAGTATATGAACATATTGGATTTTTGTCTCTATACTGATGTTGTTGTGAATATTGAACATGTTTTGGTATCAAACCTCATTCAATCTGCCTGGGAAGCTGATTATCTGTAATTGGCAACTTAAGTAAAAAGTATCAAAAATATATTCTATTACAGAACTCCAGTCCTGTATCTTAAATCTAAATCAGGTGAAGTATTATCATTAAAGCATCTTGTGGAGATAAAGTTAATGTTGACTACTTTATATTTCTGTTTATTTTTATCTTAAAGGTGCTTCATATTTTATATTGATAGAATGTTTTTGTCAAATAAATGTAGCATGGTGGAACTATTGTCAAATACCTCAAAACTGTACAATACAGCACTTGAGTAAATGTTCATATACTATATAAAAAAACTCAGCTGTACAATGTAAACCCACAAATGATGTATCTTAACAATGTTTTTTTTTGTTGTATTTTCCAATCTTAATTCTGCTCTTTTAGACTTAACTTGCTAAAATAACCCTGGAATTAAGGCAAAAATATATCAATAAGTACTTTTATATTGTGCTGTATTATTAAGTGAAGAACAGCTACAGTATGTTTGAATGACATGTCCAAAGATACACATAAACAGCCTCTTTCTCGAGACTTGGTCATTGGCTCTGCTGGTCACTCAGTGCTGGCACAGGGAGCTAGACTGACCTCTTGAGGTGTAAAATGGGAATTAAACTAGGTCCTCAGAAGTGTGAGCTCCAGCACATCGTTACATCAGAAAGAGGAAGAGAGAGGAATACCAAAACAGCAAGTCTGGTTTGATTCCTTTTTTGAAGTTTAAAGTTGCCTTTTGACCCGTTAAGGAAACTTTACTGAAAAAAAAAGACTTGACTGATGGCAAAACTCCCCCCTCTCGAAAAAGTAGAAAACAGACAAGGACAACTGACAATCTGACAACATTTGATGTCGAAACATGAAGTGATTTTTTCTTTCTGCCCTCATGCAAATGATTGTGAAAAAGGTCAAACCCTAACTTGAGACTCGCACTCTGAAGCAAACCCTCTCATCATCTCATCATTCGAACTTATGCAAAATCAGAAAGCACATTATTCATCGTGGCAGACTTTGAAAAACGATTTGGTCCCATCTGGGTTTGATCGGCAAATCTTCCCAATACTTTTTTTTCTTCACGTATGAAAACAGAAAACTCTCAGGATTTATGAGACATTTAAGGACGGCTGGAACACTAGCGTATTACACACTCACACATCATTTTTACTGTGACTTTTGTCAGAGTTATGGCTCCGGGTTGAATGGAAATGCAGATGAGTCGGGTTCTGAAAACCTGGTTTATACTTTGAACGACTTATAAGTGAGTAAGTTTGATTATTCGAGTCGAGGACCTTTAAAAGCCACTTGAAAAGCGCTGCATAGTTTCAGATGGCTTCATGAATAGTTTAATATTCAGAGATTTAAGAGTTTCACAGAACTCAACACTGCACGATGAACTGGTTTATGGTGCAATGCAGGACTGGAAATCTTATTTATAAGTAATAAATTATTTCTTTTACTAAATCACAGAGGGGTTTTGTCTGAACCCGAATTCATCAGAGAGACATGTTGACAATGATATCTCTGCTTGTTGTACTGTAGTTAGATGGGGCAGCAAATAGAATAACACGTTTTAATGTTACACGAGAAAATACCTCTAAGATAATTCAAATAACTTTATTTTCACAAGCATATTATTATATACAGTATATACTGTGTGTGCATGTATGGACTGTATTTATGTAGCACTTTTCCAGTTTTATCTACCACTCAAAGTGCTTTACAGTACAAGTCACATACACCCATACACACACAACTTCATACAGTGCTTCCATACCCTTCCTTTTTTCTATCACACACCAGACAGGAGCTCTTTGGGATCGAACCACTGACCCTCTGGTTAGTGGACGACCCTCTCTACCTCCTGAGACCTCTTAAAGTAACTCTAGAATGGCGCATAGGAAAATACACTGCATAAGTCATTCCTAGGAGGGTTTATCTTTTCACTGGCCTCCGCAGTATTTCCTGATGAGCTTGTAAGAACTGTTAAAGGCCAATTCACACGTCAGGCTGAAGTAAAGCAAAATCCCCTGATATGAAATCTCGTGAGCCTCAGGGCTGGGCCGGGCTGGATGTATGAGAAGCCGAGGCCTCGTAATCTCTTCACTGTGACTCGCTTCTTGTGTGTGTGACACCAGGAAAGGGGGGCGGGGGTGGGTTAATTACATTAATCCAAAACAAATAAACGTTTGGCAGCCCTTGAAAGGCTGTGGGAAATGGTTGGATATCGAACTGACTTTCGAGTCCCCAAAACCTCAAGCTTTGATGGTTTCTACTTCACTTGGAGACTGAAAACACAGATTGGTTATCCAACTGGAGCTGAACCGGTCTCCTCCTGCCTCCCCCCACCCCTCTCTCTCTCTGATCCTGAATCTCTCTCTCAGTATTTTTCTTTCCTTTCCTCCTCCGTTTCTTGCTTTCTCTCTTTTTACTTTAATACTTCCCTTTTTGCCTTTTTCACTGTCACTTTGAATCACTCGCGCTAGGGTCTTACTCTTGCGTCTTCTCTTTGTCAAGTTTGTCTTTCAAAGTTTTACTTTTAATAAATATTTTACTTATAAAATGTTCCTTGTCATTTGACGGCAATTATCTAAAACTGACGTAACAACAACCAAGAGATTATGAAATCACTTTTTTCTTGGATGAAATACTCTTATTTCTCAAATCTCCCCTTAACAATAGTGCAACTTGATTAAGCCTTGGTCCTTTGAACTTTGAACTTTTCTATTGACAGGCACTCAAATGTTTCTTCATTCATTGGTTTCCAAGATGTCTTCACCTGTTTGCACTTTTTAAACAATTGTTCATGAAACCAACAAAAGCTGTAGTTATTCTTCCATTTTTTCCTTTATTGCCACCAGCATGTTTGTGGAATAGGTTACTCACACAAAGTTTGGCCCAGACATTCATGTTCCCCTTGGAATGAATTGGAAGTTGATCCTTTGATGTTTCCTCTAGAGCCATCATCTGGACGAAATGTGTCCAATACTTTAGTTTGTTTTATTGGAGCTAAAACTAATAATATCCCCATCAAACACATGTGTGCTTTGCTAATTAGCTAATATTAGCATGCTAACACATTAAACTAAAATGGTGAAAATGTAATCCCTGCTGATCATCTGTAAGTTAGCATTGCCGCTGTGAGCATGTTGCTACGCTAGGAATAGCATGTGCTAATCACAGTATTAGATTAGAAACTTCTCAAAGAGGTTTCACAGGAATAAAGGGTATTATTGTTTGTTGTTGACCTGTTTCATCATTAAAACCAATATTCCCTTCAGCCTCATTCTGCTTGGCTAATTAGTAAATGTTAGCATGCTGACATGCTCCACAAAACCGTAAAGCTTTTAGGAATGTTTGACGAATAGAATATTGTGTTTTTTTATTTATTTATTTATTTTTATCTTTCCGTTAACACTTACTAACTTATGTCAAGAACAGTTTTATAAAACATTATCCCTGTTAAACATCTGCATGTTAGCATCGCCACAGCGAGAACATGGCCGCTAGTATGGTCAATGTACTGCTAAACCTATCATTTGCTGTTTAAGTGATTTCCAGTGTCAGGCCTTTGTTTTGGACTTGTAGCTCTGTGCTTTCTCACAGTGACAGTTAACAGTCACCCTGACTCGCCCGATGCTTGTTCACCGCCAACGAACCCTGTCATGAAAAAGGAAGAGGGCCAAACCCAAACCCCAGCTCATCCTGGAACCTGTAGTTTCACTCTACCATACAGTAAGTGTGTGAGAAGTACAAGTGAACGGGACTCTATCTTCTCACAGTATATCTTGAGCACCAGTCTTGGGAACAAGCATTATACTCCCAGGCCCTGTTGTTGCAGTATAGTGTACTTGTACATGTCCGGGGTCATGATGATGATTTACAGTGATGGGATACTGGAAGTGCTGCACAACCTAATTTGTTCTGGGTTTCCTGATTGGAAAGATTATAGAGCACTTGTTTTGCGACGGCGACAAATGTGTCACCACACGTATCCCAGCATCGGCTCCGTCTCTCGGGTTGTTATAAACACACAGGGAAAACAATCTGAGGCCTTTTCCTGATGTGTGGCTTCTGGGGGAGGATTTGGCCGATTTGAGCGTCGCTGTGATGTACTGTGTAGCTGCTGAGGCTGTTGTGTAAAACCTTTATTTGGGGTTTTGTAATTGACAAAATGTATTTGTGCGGGGAGAGCAGCTGAGGACTGAGGTTGCATCATCAGCCGTAAAGTCGGCGGGATCAAGGCGAAGCGGAGCCGCTCTTCTCGCAGTGAGTGAGCTGAAGGATAATAATGTATTACATCACAGCTGACAGAGCCTGACTGAATGGAGATGTGACTTTGACCGTATGAATTACATCAGTCATAACATGTAATTAAAATTACATTTCACTCAGATATATGATTTTGATAAAAAAACTGGTTTGCTTATGCGCTGGGAAAACATCAGAAGTAGCATATTCTTACATAAGGCTGTTTGCATTTTATAAGCTCTTTTAATAATTAATTTAATTTGCCGTCTTTTTGTAGTTTCGCTGTGAGAAAGCCTCTTTGAACAGCATGCGTTTTTCATGATGTGGTTTTTTTTCTTAATTTGCCATGTAGAGAACGGGCTCTGGATGCAGTTAAGATGTTTGTGAGCAAAGATAAATACAACGGAGAAGTTTAGACAGGCTCCAAACCCCAGACTTACATAAATGATTTCATTAGGTCCGTCGAGTCCCAGATAGATTGTTGGTTCCAATGCACACTATAAGTAGTGTGGACAAAATTCTATATAACATACAAGTCGTTCTATATAAATATACAGTGTTCACTCAGATGTCTGGGGCAGGGGCTCCCTTCATTTTACAGCTACAGCTCCAACAAGTTTCTGCCCACAGTAAACAGTCAAAATATGAAGTTAAGAAGTTAAGAAGAGTTTTGTTTGAAAATAGTAGACGTGATGAACAGAACTCCCTTTTGTACAGTGGAATAAAAGGTCTCTGTATCGTGTGCGTCTGTGATTTTTTTTAAGGAAATCCAAACAATGAAAAAAGAACGTACATATTTTCCATTTTACGTGTCATTTTAGGTATTTGTTTTATTGTTTATTAAGTGATGTTGGTTTATGCTTTATAAAGTGTTTAATGGTCTTGTACCAGCCAACTCGTTTGACATGCTTGCAGTGCATGAGTCAGGCGAGGTCGTCCAGTTGTTTGACACAAGTCTTTCAATTGTTTCAAAGTGCAACAGAAAACACTTTTGATGAGGCATTTCAGTTTTCTATCCAGCAATCTCAATGTAAAACCAACCTCTTCAGCCTTTTCTTTAGATTTGTTTAGTCTGTTTTATGGCAACTGCTAAGTTGTCATTATTTATTCAATCCTCTATTAAGTATTTACTATTTTAAATTTAGATTTTCTTTTAATTGTTTAATTTGCTTCATTATTTCTTTTTTTCATTGACAGTACAATTTTTTTCCCCATGAGAATAAAACTGAGGAACATGAGCAGAGAAAATATAAAAGACTTTGCATTTCACTGACATGTCTAAAAGGGGCTATCAAATAAAGTTTGATTCATTGCTTTAGACCACATCCACATTACAATAACTAATAGTGGTCACAGAAATCTCTTTGAAAACATTTAGTAATGATTTCTCACTTCCCACAGCGGCACATGTTCAGATCCCACTGTGTGTTCTCACTGCAGCGTCTCTGGGTAAACAGGAGTAAACATAAAGGAGGCAACACTTTGTCGCCTTCAGCTTTCTCTGTGATCCCTCACCTTCAGTGTTACCATAATACAGTGGATCACACAACACGTGTCACCACTGAGTGTGTTTCATGGTTATTTTGTCAGACGGGTTTGCGAGCATGAAACAGTAATTTGAACGTCTCTCCAGGGCAGCAACATGGGAATTAACTAAAATACTGTTTACTATATTGTCTATGCCTGGAGGCTTTTCCCCCCTGCGTAAAGAGATGAAGGATTTGTGAATGATTTTTGATTCTATGTTCCCATCTTTTATTGAGTTTGATATCTGTTTGTATTTCTGGAGACACTTCTGCTGTTGAAAGAGGTAGAAACATAACTCATCCACAGTTAGAGACAAATTACTCCGTCTTATGTCTTTGTGTGTGTGTGTGTGTGTGTGAGAGTTTGTGTGTCTGTCTGTGTGTGTGTGTGTGGGTGTGTGTGTGTGTGTGTGTGGTTGTACCAGCTATAGCTGGGTCTGGCATTTAGATGTAACCGTTTGCATCTCAACAAACAGCCTGTTTACGCCCAGACAAACAGTTTTGTCTGATTTCCTCACATCTCTCTCAGTGGAAACCACTCTTCATATCGACAGTAGAAGCTTTTTGAAGAAACTGAGGCCTCTTTCTTAAAGACACACAGAATTACACAACCACTGCAGATCTCAAGGCTGGAGATGGAAAATGTCTCCTTACCACTTCAGTTTAACAAACTGTGACGTCCTCTCAGGTGCGTCCTGTGAATGGAATACAGAATTTCAGAAGTGGTTTAACAAACATTATTTATCTGTAACCTAAGCAGTGAAGTCGAGGCTTTACAGTAAGATGCAACAATGCAATGCAACATTAAAGACATTTGCACGGATTCACACAAACAGAATCTTCAACTGCTCCAGATTTTAATTGACTATACATTTTCACATAAGCTTAGAATTAGACTTATTTTGTCTTTCATTTGACATAAAATATGTTTAGCATTTAAGGTTAGCTGCAAATTATACACATTGCTACCAGTTCTAGACAGAATTTTACTGTATCTGCATGTTGATAAAGATTATCAAAATATTCCTTTAGAAGGGGTTTAAGGCTCATTCTGGTGGAATGATGATTGATGGATGTGACTCCTGGAAATTACATTTTGTGATACTTTGCCATTTTTATGTGTAATTTAATAGAATAACAATTGTGAGTGCAAATGAAAACTGCAAATGCGTAAGGGATTTCAAAAAGCTCAGAGTAGAGTTCGTAAAATAAAGACACAATATCAGAATGATAAATAAATAAATACAGTGAACAATAGAGACTAGCTTGTTAGACTCCAACATCTCAATACAACTTAGAATCACTGATACAGTGGAATGGATTATTTGTTAAAAGTAGTTCATTGCGTGATTTGAAAACCGATTACAGAACCTTAAAAAATCTGCAACTAATGGGCAAGCACTGAAACATCTGCCTTTGCATTTGCGGTTTGTCTAGAGTTTTCAAAAAAGAAAAAAAAAAGAGAAAAGCATTAAAGTTGTCAAGTCTTCTGGTGATAAAAGCATTCGTATGCCTTTCAGTATCTGGCTGAGCTCCGCACAAGATAAAAGCATGTTTTGGTGATTTTTCTGATGTGAAATTCAAGTCAGGATCAAAAAGTGCACTGAGTTCCCTCGCTCGGGGCTCGGTGTTCGATGCCAGGGATTTTCAGTTGGTGCACAGCTTCTCTCCGTCTCCGTGGGCCTTCGCTCTGGTAATTAACCTCGGTAACTTTGAGCGTCAAAGTGATGGATGGAGGATTTGATACTGATTTCAAGTTAAGGTTAAGTGTCAAGTCATTAGCTTTGATTGTTGATTTTATTTATATTCAGCTGCCGAATGATTTCAAACACCTTGGTTTAACCTCCTTTACACCATTAGTTGTTGGTTTGTTTGATTACAGAAAAAATACAAAACATATTTCCATGAAAATTGGTTGAAGGATGTTATGGGTCACTGAAGAAACCATTAGATTTTGGTGTGGATGAGGATCAGGGGCCAGACCCAGGATTTATTTTTCACCTTCTTTGTGACATAGGGTATTTTCAAAATGTTCACTCATTTCCCAGGGAATAATTAATGGATTTTGCAGCTTGATCGGATTTAAGGGGACTTTCGGGCCTTGGCAGAGGTTTGCGTTCCGTTAAGTGCCATTCTCAATTTTGACATGAGAGAATAAAAAATGAATGCTGCAGCTGTTTCAATTGTCACACTTAAGTATCAAGAGAAAGAGGAAGAATATCAATTATATAAAACAGATTATGCTTCTATTTTTGGAGAAATAAAAAGTTGTATTCACTGCAGTATTGAATCATGAACTTAGGACTTTGTAAACAAGAAGCTTTTGTGAACTTGTACAGTCACAAGTCTGTGGTTTTATTCTCAACAACGTGTGTTTGACTCAAATTTAATTTCCAAGTTATGTTTGGCATCAGTTACAGAGAAGAGTAAAATTGTTTATTAGGACTTCACTGGAAAATCATAAATGTTCCATTTCATTCACTCCAGTTTGTGTGTTGGTCAATAAAATTGTATTGATTGATTTTGTGTTTATATGTTTGATTGATTTTAAAGGGTCACTCAGTAGTTTAAATTGAACTTTTACACTGTTAATTTAAAAACAGTCACACCCACCCCTGCTCTGTACAGAATCCTAAAAGTTGGATCTTTGGCACAGAGACTTTCATATCTGATCCTGCACTTTTTAAGACGTGTTTGGTGCAGATCAGCTCGCAGGCTAAACCTACAGAACACGTGAACCACAGCCCTACCTGCCAGGTACCAGCGTTGACGTTGTGAAATTCAATTTCCTCGGCTGCTTCCCGCCTGTGTCTCGGGGCTGTTTCGTACAGTAGAAGGGAGCAGGCACACAGAGATACCACACCACCCTTTACCTTCTTTGATGTTTGCGAAGCCACCTGAGGGGCAGAATATGGAGAATATTCATTTTTTTTGATTACAGGATCCAGTATTCAGTACACACATCGAGGCTGGGTGCAGTGTGTATGGCAGGGGTTTGATAAATTGTGGTAAACGTGCTGGCAGGGCCGCAGCTCTCCTCGCTCTGCCAAGCCTGTGGTTCTGTGTTGTGATTAACAGTGGCATATGTGAATTACAATATAAACTTTTCCTGATCAGTGTGGCCTAAAGTACAGGCTTTACTTGGTTTCTGTGTCGGTCTGTGAATGCTTTCATCCAAAGTGTCAGGCCAGTGGTGGCCTGACCTTATTTACACCAGAGCCCTGTCACTAATGCGAATGTACTATTAAAGGTGTTTAAAGACATTTTGACCAATCAGAGTGATGTGGATGAGCAGAAACTGAGACTTCAGGAACTCAAGACACCCAACTTCACTTCCTGATTGGGTCACAATGTACTCTTCTCTGATTTGTTATGCTCCTACCACGATAACATTTCCTGGAAGATAACGACATGGACAGCAAACGTGGCTGACCTTGTTTTCTTTGCTCGCAGCTGTTGAGCAGTTCAATTCTGCATTTTATGAAGCTACTTCAAGCGCATGCCCAATTTATGTGAATGATCATGTGATATGCGTTTTCAGGAGTATATATGGGCTCAATCACAAATACACAAATGCGAAGCGAGTATCGCAAGTCAAAGTTTACCAAAGTTGAGCTCCACGCAAAGCCACGCTGTGATTGGCCTCCTCGTTCGCACAGATTGGAGGTGAACAGGTTCGCTGCTGAAACATTTAAGTGTGTGTGACTGGGCCCTAATTTTGGACTGAGGTCATTAAAACGCTCGTCCATATGGAGAATGTGCTGAAGTGTGAACGTATCAATGTTTTTACCAAACATTTGGTTGCACTTCAGACGATGATGAAACGTGAGCAACACTTACAAACAATTTATATTAAATATTTACCTAATTAAAAAGAAAATTCTACTTAATTTGAGATTAGTTTTTCATTGTTATTTTTAAAATACCCCAAATTGTAATGTAAATGCTCATCCCTGTGATTTCACCCATCATTTGGTTCACCTTACTTCACATTAAATTGCCCTGGTTTACCCTGCACTGCTTCTGTATTGGGTAATACTTCCAAAACAACTGTGCATCATTGAACTGAGGAGTACGTGGGCAATGCAAACAGTATTGGGCAACGCTGCAGCATCACTTGAGTTTCCAAAGAGCGAGGCAGCAGGTGTCTGCACGGGCGACATGCTGGTGATTATCTGCACATCTCTGCCAGATACTGAGAAAATGACTTTTAACTAGCTTACGCTACGCTGTGGACGCCATGAATGAGAGATAAGGAACGCTACATCTGCTCCGTACAACACACCACACACGCACACACACACGCACACACACACGCACACACACACACACACACACACACACACACACACACACACACACACACACACACACACACACACACACACACACACACGCACAGAGAGACAGACAGACAGACAGACAGAGTGAGTCACGCCTCCACTGCAGTGCTCTGACCACAGTTGAGCCTTGACATTTTCTCATGCCTCCAATCTATTTACCAAAGTTCAGACAGGAAGGACGTGTCTCTGCAATTTTCCTATCATGTCAACCACTTATAAACACTGATTCTAATCACAATCACACAAAAGCCAAACAAATACATAAACTTAAGTTGTGTTACTTCAAAACCACAGTAGAAATTGCTTAATTTCCTCAGTGTTTTCCAATTGATTGTAAACTTCTATAACTGCATTCCCCCCCCCTCTAACTCAATGTTATTGATACAACTCAACAGTTTTCAGAGTAACTCACTCCTCCAAGCCTCACATGATATTTTATCCATTTTAAGATTCCTTCGGGGGAACAAAGCCCCATTGATACAACTCTCAACCAAATGCAGAGGAGGAAACTCTGAACACAAACAGATCTTCATTGTTTAGGGAAACAGGTTCACATTGTTTGTGTTTCCAGACGTTAACTCACTGGGTTTGTCTCAGAACAAGTTGTGGTCGGATATTTAAACTGAACAAAGAGGCATCAGCACATTATCATCAACTGACTGTCTGGTTTATCTTATATATTAAGATAAAATAAACTAAAATGTGTTGTGTGAACTGAATGTAGAAATGTGCATTTGCTCTTTCATCTCTGACTCAATTGGTTGTAGATGTACACTTATCTATATCTATATATATCTCCCTATTGATAGATAGATAGATAGATAGATAGATAGATAGATAGATAGATAGATAGATAGATAGATAGAGACAGTGACAGAATTCTTTATTTATCCATTTGGACTCTATCATCTCCTTCAGCGTTTCATTCGATGGCAGAAATCCCTCCAAATCTGAAGAAGTGGAAACTCTGAGCCATTAAATCTTTTTTAACATAAAACTTTGAAGCCAGCTGATTGTTGCGTTTTGTTCTAGAGAGACGGAGGTAAAAAGGTTACCGGTCTCGGACTGTTTGAGCACATGTGAACACGAGCGAGGTGATTTATACCCACGCATTAACAAGGCCCTGGCTTACGGACTTCCACTCGGAGCTGGAAAAAGCAGCAGCAGCAGCAGGGAGTGAAGTCATTGACTCAAAAGAGAGGGTGGAAGGTTGGGAAGGAGGGGAATGGCAGAAGAAGGAGTTTGGACCCTGTGTGAACCACTGAATTAAAAAAAACCCTGACATGCTGCCTCATTCATCCATATGTTTCAAATGATGACATCTGTTTACAATTCATTTTATTTACTTTGGTGATGCTTGGGCCGGGTTGATCAACTTTTTCGGCGGTGTTTGTTGTTTTCTGGAGCGGGGTTTGATTGGCGTTCGCCGATGGTCTTTTGAAGTGAGCATGGCGTCGCCTTTGAAGCTTCTGGGATGAAAGCAGAGCATCCAGATATAACTGGAGGAGAATCCAGAAATGGATTCCTGGCGGCCTCCAAGGGCGACCGGCAGGCGACAAACACATTATACTAGCTGTTGATTTAATGTTATTTGAGATAAAGTGATGCAAGGACACAAATGGAAACTTCTAAACACATATGAGGAAATCAGTTAAATATGCTTGTGTAATGACGACAAGCTGTGGATGAGTAAAGGATAAATTATCTCTTCTTGTGCAGCAGGCTCCTTTTATTTGTGAGCCATTTGCAATTGTGATTTTAATTAACATTACTAACTATGTTTTCCATCACAGCTGCCTTTGGTTTATCTAGTTGAAAACATCTAATTCATCATGACAAGAGTTTGCAGTAAAACCTGCAGTGTTTCGTTCAAGTTCCTGAAAAGTAGATAAATCTGTTAGCAGCTTGTCACAGGTAAAAGTTACATAAGTCAATATCTTGTTGGAAAATGCACTAATCTGTAATTAATATTCAAATAAGTATATTTTTTAAATATGAAGTCCTCCTGGCATGTGATGAAAAATGTCTGGCTTGACTTTTCTCTTCAAGCTGAAGTTAATCTTATAAACCAAATGTTTAAATCCCTTCCCAGAGAGAATCGAGTAAATGTGGCTCTTTGACAAAATGTTTCTGAGCAGAATTTTTGCTCGCAGTCGAGTCTTTGATTGAATAAATTATCTAAAGTGGAAACATTCAGATAAAGCAAAAGGAAATAGTGAAATATAGAACTGGAATGAAAACTTTCAGTGCCTTGTTTTTATGTGAAAGGGAAGAAAATATTACAGAATACAACTTGGGTACATTTGTGAGGAATATATAAGTTGGGAAAAACAAAAGAAATAAAATCTCCTACACACAATTATTAAATTCTGTTTTTATATGAATATGAAAAAGGTATTTTAAAGATTTGCAAATCAGTTTACAAAATGTTGCTGAGACATTTCCTAGGTGAAACTTTGGATCAGACATTTAAGAATTTAAATTGTATTTTAAAACAGACAGAAGACGTCTGCGTCACAGTGCAATGGTTTCTCTGAAATACCTCAAGTTTACTGATGCAAGGGACTTTATTCAGGTTGTTACCAACACTGACATCTACTGGCTGTATGGACTATTTATTTTATAATCAGCCCTGTTACTCTAACATAATATAATTTACATTATAAGATGCACAAGGTTATAATTTACTGATCCACTGATAATGGACAGCTATATTTAATTGAGGGTATTTAATTGAGCTCTTTTACATCAGGCAGGGGTTGTTTCATTTCATGCCACTTTGATTCTGATATATAATAAATAAAAAGTCCTGTGAAACTGAAGTGAATAAGAAGCAGAGGAAAGTATAAAAATAGGTAAGTTATGGGTGAAAGTGGTTCGGTTTGAACGCTGTAAGTTTTCTGCTGCCAGCTGCACCCGATGTGAAGGAAAGCACCTTCAGGTTTTGGCAACGATCCCCAAACTCAACCACAATCGCTGTGTTTCTGCAGAATCCTGCACACAAAATTAAACAGAACTGCGACAACTTTCACAACCCAGCTCTGCTTTCACAGAAAGAAGATTGAGAGAGGATAAAGTTAAAATCTCAATTTGTTTTGACACAACTTCGTTACCTGCCATTTAAATTTGACATTTTTTAAATGATGTCAGTCTCAGTATCTCATATTTTATACAATAAAACTATCCAGACTAAAAAATGTCATGTGGTTTAGTTCACTTCATACTCAGTGAATATCTCAATTATAAAGAGAATCAAGTATAATGTGTGATATCAAGTGATATTTTCTCAATATATTACATCAGGGAAATGCATCTGTAACCTTTATATTATAAGTGAGGAAGACAGAAGAAATAGTCAGACCTTTGAATTAAACTAAACTAGTAACAGTACTAATCTATTAGATTAAAAAAAATCTCTAATGTGTAACAGGCCATACATGAAGTAAAAGTACATGAGTATTATCATTGCTGTGTAAATTGAAGTAACACCAGTTTTTTTGCAGCAGAAGAATCCAACTCAGTATATATATATAATGGCACTTTTATTACTATTGCACTGTAAGGTCAACATCATTCTCATGTTGTAGCTGGAGCAGCTGAACCACTTTGTAGTCTTTGTTTTATAAAGCATCTGTAGCATTATATTTTTAAATTCAAAACCTATTTTTAAATCAAATATAATGCAGCATCAAAAGCAACGGGTGTCAAGAAAAGGTAATTGTGTAAAAGGTAACATGTTTTTCTGTAAAACAGTAGAGGTCAACATCTTCTCCTTCAGCTCTGTACAGATGTGATGTAACATTACAGCTGTGAGGCGTGTCCTCACGTCCAGGATCAGTTTGAGTGAACTGCATGATGGGATGAGATTAACGGTGAGGGTGCAGGAAGCTGATCTGCGGTCAGCTGCTGACGAGGATGTTTTATCACGGTGAGGCTGCGGGAGTTGCGTGATGCCGGAGTGAACTGCGCCTGCGTCAAGGTAACGCACGGCCAATGGGCTACCAGAGAGAATACTGTGAAGCGAGAGTGTTCACCTGCTGTCATTTCCGGAAGTAACTTGAGGGATGGCAAGAGGGTAAAGAGATAGAAAATAAGAAAACTGCTACATTAATGTTGCCAAAGTGATAAAGTATTTGTTTGTTTATAGCCCTTCTATGATTTCTATAGTTCTCTGCAGTGCTTTACTTTACTGAGCCATAAAGTATTTATATTAAGATCGTAGAATATCTGAAGCCTCTTCATAACTAATATAAGGCTACATTAGAACCTAATTCATCCTGAAGGGAAAATATAAGCCTGCAAGAAAACAGCAAACAGTCAGTAGATTTTCCTTCAATATGAAGCATCAACTCCCTTTTTAAAAAAAAAAGAAATATGCTGATACAAACAACTGGTGTGGATTCAGAATTTTACATAAAAGCACACACAGATTAGTCTTTCAGAAAAAAATAGATCAATTAGGGTTTCAAACGTCAATGTCATCATTAAGCAAAAGCTATTAATAGTAACACTTATAATAACAACAACAATTATTTTATTGTTTTGTTATTATTATTATAATAATTATAGTAGTAGAAGTAGTAGTAGTAGTAGCAGTATTATAAGGCTATGTTATTGGATTGTTATTGATGCTGACACGTTGTAATGGTTTGGTTCATGTGAAGATGCTTTTACTTACTTGTTGTCATGTTGAACCTATATGTACATTTTGTATAAATAACTGAATACGCTAAAGTATTATGAACCAATTATATATTTTATATTTTTATTATAATTTCATTATATTTTATTTGAAGTTATGTATCATATATATGTAAAGGTGTTAAATCTCTAAATCAAAACTACATCCAGACACTGAGTTCTCTGCAGCCTGTTTCCTCCTCTGACCACAGGCTGAAGACGAACGGAGGAAGCACGGTGGGGGGAACCATCTCGACGTCTCTCTGACCGGTTGCGGGACTCGCTACGTGCGTGGCGTCACGGCCCGCCCCCTGCTCTCCTCTTTGTGCGGTTGACTGACAGGCTCCTTCCTTCTCTGCCGGGACAGGGACACACGGAGGTACGTCTCACATCTTCTGTTTCTGTCAATAACACGCGGCTGACTCAGGTGGTCGGTCCGCCGCTCTGCCCCGGTCCGGAGCTCCAGAGCGGCGGGTCCGTCCGCCGCCTCCATCCGTGGTTTTATCAACCCGGAGCGGGATGCAGCTCGTGCCGCAGGGATGCTAGGCCCACTACTGCTGCTGCTAGCTTAGCGGCTAATGTGCCGCGGTGCGGCCATTGGGCAGTGACAGTGCGGTGGACGGTGCTCAGGCAGCAAGTGACGAAGGAGCTTAGCTGGTTTCTCCCTCCTGTCACGTTACCGGCTTCGTGTGCGTCAACCTGCCGCAGGTTTTACCCACTTGCCCGCTGCCCACCTTGACGGACAGCTAATGCTAATCTGTTAGCAGTGGAGGGCAGAGGGATGCTGCTGCCGCCGCCGCCCCCGCCTCCGGAGTCAAATAACCATTCACTCTATTGATCGATTAGAGTATCGATTACAGGTCTTATCGATTACAGGCCTTTCTCACAAATGGATGTCCCTGAATTAGCCTACAACCTGAGTGAGGGCTGAAGGACAGTGAGGAAGTTAGATGCTAATTCAAGTGTAACATGTCATGCATGGTCCTCATCTTTTCAAAGTCATTTGTTATACGTGATGGTAATAACAATAAAACGTCATTTCTATAGAACTTACCTAAACAACTTTATAGAATTCATAGGAATGCACAGAACAAAACAAAAATAAGAAAGATAACATAAAATAAAGCATTGAAAACGGACAACATCCGATTAAACGAGTTAAAAATCAGGCGTTGAAAGGTTTTCTTCAGATACAGAGTGGACCCCTCAGTCCTCAGGCGAGCACATATCTAAGAGTATCCTGGTCCTATGTCCTGCAAGGCCTGTGACACTTCTGCCTGTGTCCATGAATGACAGCCATGAAACCACCCAGTTGTAGGAGGGTGTATTTGTTAGGTGTGCCAGCTATTTATGTGTGTTAATGGGCATTGCAGATGCGTGACATTAGTCAGCTTCCGTAGTCCAGAAGTGATTCCCTATGACCGTAATTTACCCATGATGACCGGGTTCAGATGGCAGGTCGGAGGTGGGTGTAACTTGAGTAGTTCAGGGAGGGTGGATCTGGATGGAGGCCTTAGAATATGGTAAACAGACTGTATTTTTTACACTGTCAGACTATTCAAGGAGCTTTAAAATACAAGTTCACACACACAGTCATCCATACAGTGCTTCAGGGGCAATTTTTAGTGCTCAGTATCTTGCCCTAGGACACTTCTGAATGCTGACTGGAGTTGGTGAGGATCGAACCATGGTCATGTGGTTAGTTGGCCTCTACCTCCCCCACAGCCGCCCACTCTCCTGGGAGAGACGTGCATCTGTTGTGCCAGAGCAGATAATGTTTTACAGTTTCTAAAACCCAAACTGTGGTGGGTGCAGTGTTAGATATTTGAGATGGGGTAACGATGCAGGATATGTTTTAGTCCTGATATATTTGGAGTAAAAGAGGGAAGTGAGTTTGCTCTAAAACTTAATAAATAAATGGACAGGGATGTTTAAACACACTCTTGATGCACTAGTGATGATTAGTCATTGAAGTTGAGCTACCCTTAGCTAAGCCTCTGCTCCTTTTACAATTATTTTAATAGAAAATTTATTTTTTAGAGTTTCTAATATTACCGAGTACAAGTGTATGTTTTTGTGCTCAACTTTACGTAGTACTAAACTGTATAAAATCTCACATAAACCTATACTGCAATACTGTAAATTTGTCTTCATTTGGGGGATTAAATATATAGTCATTGAGAAATTATACACTCAGATGATCCTATTCAACTGGTAAACTGCACGTATTCCTGCTCTTATCTTCTATCAATATGCTTATGTATGTTATCAACAAGTCTGCGTAACTGCTACTTTGTGATAACTGTCGTGCTCTTAAAAAATGGAGCCCACATCTCGTCTAATGATGAAATACACACATCTTGCACAACAGGCTTTTCAGGAAAAGGAAAGACAAAGGCTATGCACGAGAGACTAAATATGACTAAATCATCAGAATGGAAATGAAGGGCTAATGCCAAGTGTGACATTTGCATGTACAAGCTGCTCTCTGTACTGTCAGGAACGCAGGTTTGAAGGAATTTGCTTGCTCGAGTGTGAGTCACTCTGCTCATGTGAGACACTAACTTCATTAGATCTGTACCTTTTACAATCCATCCGTATCCTTCTGTTTCTTCCGCCTTCTCCCTTTCAACAGCACTGCTCTCTGCCCAAACACCTCACATCTGACCTGTCCGTCTGTTCCTGACCTCTGACCTCTGTCCTCTATTGTGTTACTGAGCACGCTGGCTGTCCTAAAGCTGTGACACAGCCTTGTTTTACCTTGTCACAGCCTTGATCATCTCTTTTTCTCTTTGCAGATAATGGCTGTACCTCCCACCTACATTGACCTTGGAAAGTCTGCCAGGGATGTTTTTACTAAGGGATATGGTAAGCACCAAGCAGCCCAAACCAGCACCTGTCCACACCGGACCTGACCCTTTACCCCCAATTATCGCCGAGTCAAATCCGCACCCACACAGACCCTATAACATGTGTCCCGCAACCTGATCCGTCACCCATTTTAAAAACACATGCCACATACATCACATGGGTTATGGCCTCCTTGCTCACCTGTGCCCCTGCAGCTGTCAATCTGTTTCCTCAGCGACACTGTGCTTAGCTTGCAGCTATGAAAAGTTAATACAAGCAGCAAAGCCACTGGAATATATGCACCACTGACTTTTGTTGTCCCTATTTGACTCATTTTGCCAGCTAGAGTCTGAATATCTCCGGTGTAACTGAAGAGGTGACACACACCTCTGGTACAGAACAATACATTTTTCGAAAACCGAAATCAGTCAGACTATGAAGTAAACACATTATGAAACGCTTTCAGTTTCACAGACTTTGAGATCAAATTGAGAAACACAAGCTCATGTTGTCTTTGCCCTTTTCACGCAAATAAAGCACAGCTTGTCTTGTGTTCACTTGTGGCTTTAAGACTTGATAAATCTCCTCCAAAGTCAAAGAAATCATAATATAACAGTTTTTACAGCCTTTACTAGCTGCCTGAGGTTATACCTTGTTAGTACTAATGCTCATTTCATTGCCTATTACTTTCTTCAGTTGATGTTTTTCCTTAGCTTTTTAGCTGTAATAGATTTCTAGGCATTATATTGTTTTTTGTATACCCTCTTCCTTTGGAAGAAATATTTCATGTTTTATTAGTCTTTGCCCTAGAAGAACAGCACCATCTGTACTGCTGTTGTACTGTGAAGTAATCAAGGAGATTTCTTGCAAGATTCACTGCAACACTTCCTCTCAGTGTTTACCAGAAAGCCAAATGAAAGTAATTCAACCAGTTATTTTACTCAAAATCCTACCACTAGCTGAACACATGTTGAGGTGGAGCACTGAACCTGCAGTTAGAACAATTGTCCTTAAGGTGTGTTTTGTGTATACACAAAGCTGTGTGGCTCTATTTATGTCAACTTGATATCTAGAGAATTTCTGCTTGTTGCAGCAGCAGGAAGTTATTTATAATAAAGTTTATGGTTAAACTGTAAAATACCAAACCTCATTACATTTCTTTGTCATATGGGGTTGATAACATTTTAGGAATCATTGCCCATTTCTTTATTTACATATATCTTCCGATCTATCTTGTCGGAAATATTTCACTCCCTAATATCAGCATCGCCCCCAAAAGTCCAATCGGTCGGGTTTTAATCTCTTAGTAGTGTGAAGCCCTCAAGTTATTATTCATAACCGACACCTCTTATGCTTTCACAGATCAAATCAATGCGCACATTAAGTCAGTAGCTTTAAATGAAGTCTAGAGGCTGATAAGTGGGTATTATACAGATAAATATTAATGACTTGGTTCAGTAAGATGTTATATTCATGAAGCGATTCTTAAGATGTGTATTAATAGAAAATCCTGAAGAGTAATGACTAATAACATTGGTATTAAGGTGGCACTTGTTTTGAGGGCTACCCAGTGCATGTGCATGAGGTAGAGAAGCCTGCTGCATTTTAATAATAATCTTTGTGTTGTCATCCAGACATCATCTTGATAATCTCTAATTTTGTTAAATCCTGTCTGTTACAGGCTTCGGGCTCATCAAGCTGGACCTGAAAACAAAGTCGGACAATGGACTGGTAAGTCGTTGCCAGTCATTATCAGATTATCAGAGCCACCACCCCAGACTGCAGCCATCCTATCATAGTTTAAGAGGCTCTTGGCTGATAGTAGACAGGCAGGTTATCTGATCTCGTTAACATTGCTGCAGGATGCTCTGACTTCTGCTGCCTGACTGATGCATTTAAAGAGTGTAGAGAGAAAAATATGTTTGCCTTTTATAAGGATATAAAAGTGAGGGTATACATACTCCTGCTTCTTTGTAAACTGAAACTGACATTCTAACTGTTTTCATTTGTTGTTGTTAAATAGTTTTTTTTTTTTACCTTAGAAATGCCTCCTCAGTTTTTTGGGATAACATTATTGTTAGTTTATTGTTTCAGATTAAAAATCAGATTGAGATTAACACCAAAGTCTAGTTTCATGTCATTTGTTGTCCAAGACCTGTCTGTCGTAAGGTTTTTAAACTTTATTTCTGATGATTAATGGCTTATTATTATTACAGGCTGGTTACAGACAGTATTTGTAGAAGGTCTACATGACTACATCACTGTCTAAGCACAGAACAAGTTAACACCTAACACAAATAGATTTTGGAACAAGACATTCCAGTTAATTAACCTGTCTGTACCAAACTGCCACCTATTCTATGATGTACAGGAGTTCACCAGCACAGGCTCTGCCAACACTGAGACCAGCAAGGTCGCAGGATCCCTGGAGACCAAGTACAAGTGGGCGGAGCACGGACTGACCTTCACGGAGAAATGGAACACCGACAACACCCTGGGGACCGAGATCACCGTCGAAGACCAGGTTGGTGACGGTGTACACGGCCAAGAAAATCGTTTTACATTAAAAATATGATTTGTGTCGCTGTTGACATGGTATTTGTGGATTCTAAAAACAAAACATCCGCAAGATGCACTGATTGTTTTAGGCTAATTGTAGGGACATCTAATGTCCAACTTCAAAATCTAATTTCTTTAGTCACATCCCAGTTCTGTGTTCACAAAGGTCTGTTACTTAAGTAGTGGATGTACTGTTTGTAAAATAATTTTCCTTCTCCGCAGTTGGCTAAGGGGCTGAAGATGACATTTGATTCCTCTTTCTCACCAAACACTGGGTAAGGAACATTGAATGAGGGCTCTGAAAATGGAGTTTGGTTTAACTGCTTGCTCTGATATATAATACGAGTTGCGACAGTTGGGAAATAACAAAGGCCAAATTTCATAGATCACCAGTGCATTAATACTCCATCCTCTCCCTTGCTTCTTGCCAGCAAGAAGAGCGGCAAAATCAAGTCAGGCTACAAGTGCGACCATATTAACCTTGGCTGTGACGTCAACCATGACATTAATGGTACAGCCATCCACGGTGCAGCAGTGGTCGGCTATGAGGGCTGGCTGGCCGGCTACCAGATGACCTTCGAGGCGGGCAGGAACAGGATCACCCAGAGCAACTTCGCAGTTGGATACAAGACTGATGAGTTCCAGCTCCACACGAATGTGTAAGATGACATGAGCAGATTGACATGTTCTTTTACCACACAGTGTAGTTCCAGTTTACTATTGTGAATCAATACAGCCTTGCACTTAGTTAAGCACTTAGTTGCACCCTGAATCCATTATAGATGCATGAATGTTTTAGTTTTTTCATTTTAATAATAAGCTAAAAATAGATTTTTACATTCTGATGCTAAGTTCGTGTTTCTGTCTTGTGGTAAAAAGTGAATCCAGCCCATAAACCTTGACCAGACTGCAGCCTTCGCACTATGTTATCATTGCTCAATGGTAACGACAGCTGAGGCCGAAGGCTTCATGTAAATAGGTTGTCCATTTGTCCGTCCCATTCTTGTGAACGTGAAAGGATTTAACTCACTTAGACTCTTGGATGAACTGATTAGGTTTTAGTGGCGAAAGGTCAAGGATAGTGTGAACTCACGTCCAACACCTTTCCCTGAAAGCATTATATCAGGAATAACAGGAGGGGATTTATTACATGTGGCACAAAGCTTGACATGCAATTGGGGATGAGCTGATTTGAATTTGGTGGTCAAAGGTCACTGTGACCTCACAAAGAATAATTTTAGCTATAACTCAAGAATGAATTGACAAATTTAACACAAATGTCTAACAGGGTGAATGATGACGGGATATCATTTATATCTAAAAGGTCAACTTTGCTGTAACTTCATAATGTTCTGCAAAAACACTTTTCTATCCATTATTGAGCGCCATAATTCAGGAAGGGAAAGGGAAGAATGGGGAAAAAAACTTGACAGGTAGGCGGAGGCATACATCGCCAGACGGTCATTCTACTCCTGTCCTTGTCTGGCTGACTAACTTGTTGCCCGCTTGGCTGTCTGCTGTTCACCCAGGTGCCTGGCAGTTATTTTTACACCCAAGTGATGGGATTTGCTGGGTTGCAAGTGAGATGAAGTGAATAGTTGGCAGACATGAAGGGCCTGAGTTAAAAGGCAGAGTGAGGTAATGCCAGACAGAGGGAGAGAGAGGGACAGTCTTAGTCTTGTTTCTCGCTGCGTTCCTCCTTGCACACGTCTTTCTGTGTCAGTCTACAGCTGAAGTGGTGATGTGAGGTCTCATGAAGTGTAACACAGGCTTTGTATTAGTGCTGTCAACTATGGAGGTCTGTTAAAGACGTGCACAATACTAATAAATTACCCTTTACTGTCAGTAGCAAATGTATAACTGTTATTTGTCCACCTGAGAAGAAAACATCACCAGCTTAATTGTTGCATTAAATTTATGCTGTTGTTTTTTGTCTCAGAAATGATGGTACTGAGTTCGGTGGCTCCATCTACCAAAAGGTGAACGACCAGCTGGAGACGGCCGTCAACCTGGCCTGGACTGCTGGAAACAGCAACACCCGCTTTGGCATCGCCGCCAAGTATCAGATTGATCCTGATGCATCCTTCTCTGTGAGTAGTGTTTTTAAACCCAAGTAGTGACTTAAGTTGTGGTGTAGACAGCTTGATGTCATGCTCGCTCAGGTTTCACACAGTGAAGAAGCCAATGAAACCAGCTCCTTCCTGTTTTTGTTTAGACCTTTTTAGCTGTTCCGTTTTTTTTCTTGTTTTAGAGACAGTCTGGGAATCAACTGCACAAACAAAGATTGACTCCGACTGGTCATGTTGCCCTATTTAAATCTGGGTCACTGTCTTTGCTGCATGTCCTCCCTAGCTGACCAACTTGGCATGATGGACATGAGTCCATGTGAGCACATCACACTTAGCAGAGTCTGAGAGCAGCCTCGTGGGAGGAGTCTGTCTGCCAGAGTAAAGGCTTATTAAGTCCTGTCTGTCACATTAGTCCTTAAATCCCACTTGCAGCAGAGCCAATTAGTGTGAATGGCTGTTTCGTTTGTCAGTGTCATTTTATAAAAAAAAAACATTATTAGCATGTTAATAACATCTCCTTCATATCACTCTGAACTGAAACTGTTAGTGGTGACTTTTCAGTTTCAGTTTCATATAAACCATAGCTTAGTTTTTGCTGACATTTAGCTGAGATCAGGCATTAAATTAGATACAATATAATCAATGCCATCTATTAGTAATATGAGTTTTTCTCTGTATAATTTTTTTTTCCTCTGTGGTTCTCACACAGGCGAAGGTGAACAACTCCAGCCTCGTGGGCCTGGGCTACACTCAGACTCTGAAGCCAGGTGAGTGCAGACTGTATGAAACGTTATGTTTACATAAGACAACAATATTTCAACATTTGCTAAGTACTTGAGACAATATTATAAACTAAAATAGCATTAAACCAGGATTTTCAAAAATGTGATACAAGTCATAATCTAAGACAAGGTCTTGATCAAATTATGGCTTTTCAGTAGAGTTTTTGTGGCAAAAAGAACAGTATGTTTTTTGCAAAAGAGTAAATTTCAGGACGAGAATGATGCACAGCTAAGGCTGGTTGGTGATTTACTTACTTGAAATTTACCAAAATGCCATTTCTCACCATGTTAAAGAAGGTGTAAAAAAAAAAGTTTTATTCACTCCTAATTTTAACGGGTTTCTCTTTGGGTTATGCCCCAACATGGTTCAGTAGGTTTTGAATAATTCTGTTGACAGAGAAAAACCGAACAGGAATGAAAACAACCTCCTTGGCAGAGGTAACAGCAACAACATACATCACAGAAAGACGGGATTAGCAATTTAATTCTGGATCAAGATTGAGTGTAGAGGTGGAATCTTCAGTCAGTTGGCACTGGACTAGTTCAGTAATGTTTGGAAAGTTTGAAAGTATTTATACATTTAATCACAATTTCCTTGTCTGTGCATGATTTATCCTGATGTGTGTTCCTGCAGGCATCAAGCTGACACTCTCTGCTCTCCTCGACGGCAAGAACATCAACGCCGGTGGCCACAAGCTTGGTCTCGGCCTCGAGTTCCAAGCATAGGAAGATGAGGCCCATGCTCTTCCAGTCCTCCCAGCACACACGCATTCCCCAACTTAAAAAAAAATTCCAAATCTGTTTTGATTAGTTAGCCCTCACAAAATCCTTGATTCCCCTAGACTTGTTACAGCTGGAAGCGAGACATCATAAAGGTTCAATCGTCCCAGAGACGATCTACCACGTTTAAAGGACCACTTTAAGGGAGCAGTATATTTTGACCATAAAGACCCCGGTTCAGAACAAAACTACAAGCATTTATCTTGAATTGTGTAGCTTGCAAGGGAAAAGTAGCCTGGAGTACACCTATGTTGGCCTCACTCTTTGTCATCTCACTACATTCTTACACAATGTTTTAATCTGTGTGTCTCTATCTTCTTTTCTTATGCAGATAAAAGGGAAGATCAGAAGTAGGTCAGCCCTAAATGCAAACTGGGTTTGACACCTTTAACGTACAGTTAAATAGTTACAACACCAGATGGTGCTGTTACATAGCGCCAGTAAGCACTCCCCACTCAACAGGTGTTGTGGTGAATACTTTAATTTTATCACTATTGCACTGGAGAGCTCTTGTATTTGTCTGGACACGTTATACAATGGGAAGCGTTAGTTGTCCCTGATGCAAGCGGCTGTCAGTAGCTCAAAGAGACACTACACCCCAGTGTGTACGTCCTGTGTTTTCGTCTCACTTGTCTTTTGTGTCAGTGCATTTGGTGTGATTCATGTCTTTTGTTACATATAGTAAAAAGAATATTATTTTATTGACATTCTTGCAGAGTTAAATCTAACTATTAAGTCTAGCGAAGGCAAAGACCAGTCAGATCCTTTATAGTGGAGCAAATGAAAGGAAACGTATCGTGCACACAGTTGAAACTCTCTGGATAAGTTCATTCTTAGCAGGAGAAAGGACAAATATATTGGACAGGAAATGGTAGTCTTCCAAATCTGGTCATGGGAATCATGCTTGGTGTACTTGGCAGTATTGTCATTCCCTGAATAATAAATATGAAGAACAAACTGGACCAGTTTCTGATTGTATTTGTTCCTGTGTCTTTTGTCAGATAAACACCTGCATCCAGTGATTATAACTTCAACTTGTATCACTCTATAGCTACAGCTACATATATATATATATAAGCGGATCGAGCTGATAGATGTTGAAGAGCAATCACCTTTCCTAAAAGAAATGAACAACGAAGAAAAGAAAGACGTCGTCTTTGTTCGTTCCTTCAACTCAATTCAAAAATGGCGGCAAGACTGCCGGAGATACGATGCTACCAAGCGGACCAATCACAGCTCTTGTGGTCTACGTCGCCCCGAAGCGTAGTTACATTTTTGGGGGCTACGGCGTAGCTTTAATGCAGAAACAGGAATTGGGCTTAATGGAACGCGGCATCACTTTTGCAGCACCGTCATGGCGTCCATCTTTATTTACGGTCTATGGCATAGACGTATAGATACATTACAAACAGGAACTATGAGTAAATTTTCCAAATAAAAACAAACATAGCCTCATAAAAGTCTCTCTTTTATATCGCTGAAAATTAGAGATTGGGCAACTTTTAACACTTTAAGTTATTTTAGGTTCCGGGTGAAGTTACTTCCTGTCTGTCAACTCTCCCTGCGTGTGTGTGTGCGTGTTTGTGTGTCGCCATGTTAAACCACGCCCCTCCACTCACTCACTCACCAACATGGCGACGCTCAGGACGATGGGTCGCAGCAGCAGAACCGTGTGCGCTCTCTCTCTCGTGATTCTACTGCAGCTGTTGGCCGGCGGCTGTCTGTCAGCTCCTATAAACACGACAGGTTGGTCCGACATGTTTGAATGATCTGAGATGAGGCGTGTTGTCAAACCACCGACCGACCAGGAATGCTAGTTAGCGAGCTAGCCGCTAGCCAGCGGCGGAGAGATGACGTTCGTGTAGCTTGTTGGCTAGCGCGTCAGGCTAACAACCGCGGTTTCACGCGACGAGCGGCCCCAAGAAAGTCATGACATCTTACTTTTTTTCGACCTTTATACTTTATCCGTGAATCTTAGTTCGGTTTAACAAAGTGTTTCCCCGAAGAACTGGCAAATGTCACGACTCTGTTCTTGTTTGGAAAAGGTCCCTTCGCTAGATGTTGACTTGATAACACGTCATTACCATATTCATGTGTCTGTTTAGATGTTATTTCATAAACTATTTCAATACAAATCAGTTCTGTGAGTTAAAACGTGTTTTGAAATCACTGTGGGAAAACTACAGAAACACTTGAGTCATAACAAGACTCCATTACAGAGGCAGGCATATTTTTCTTCAGCTTAAACCTGTAGTCACTGATAATATAACAACTTTATATATATATATACAACACTTGAATATGATTAGTCAGTGTCAGAAAGAGAGAGAAATTGTAATTATGTGTAAATCTTTAATTTCAAGAAAAACTTTGAATGATTCTAAAGAGAGCTAGAGAACTGTGTCGTTTCAAATCTGTACATTTGTTCTATAAACTCAGATTCACATCATTGCTTTAGTTGTTTAGATGTTATCTCACATTAATTTTGAAACTAGGCTAAGAATCTGCCGTTATGTAAAACATCCCGAGGTCAGTGATCCAGTGGAATGACATGTGGATTTATTGCATTCCTCTGTGTCATAGTTCATACATGAAGAGACTTGAATGTTCTGCTGTTGAAACATTGGATTAACAATCGACAATTAGCTCCTCGATTTATTCTGTATATACTATACTTTTCCCTCTCTGTATTTGTTTCTCTCATACTAATATATTTGTCTTTAATACTAATACATAACCTAAAATGAGGATTTTATAGGTTTTTCTTTGACAGATCGTTTATGTATTTTGTTTTTATGTTGTGTGAACTAAACTAAAGTTCAATAGGAAACGATCTCCGTAATGTGGGGGCTCAGATAGATAAACCTTGATCACCTTTTGTTTCAAGGTGAGACATAAAGGTCACTGGGACCAGTTTAACGTCTATGGTCTCTAAAGTCTATGGTGTACTTTGTGATCCCCCTCAGGCGACACTTGAGTCGAGCTGCAGTGATGTGGGCAGATAGTGACTCGGTCCAGATGTTCTTGTCATATATCTCCGCTCTGAACTAACCCCAGTCCAGGAGCCCCCAACACTCATTACAGAAAACCCCTTTAGTCGTTTGCCTGCAAGGAAACAGGGCCTCGGCCTCGCCTGTAAAATTGATCTCAGTGGCGTTGGACTTTGGCTGAACAGCGTATGTAGGCCAACTCTGTTAAGGTGGATTTCTTCAGCTGTGTGCGTCCATTCTCTTCATATCAATGACTGGATATCATGTTACCGCCTGTTATTGTCATTGTGTTCCTTTGGGGAAATTGGAGTCCCTGGTGTATTTCCTCTTCATAATATGACACCACTCATTTTATTCACTCATACATCTTATTTTTGCAAGTATTATTGTGATATAAATGCACTGAGGCACAACAATACACACAAAACAATAAATGATCATGAATAGAATATTTTCTGTAGAATTAGTAAACATTTTTTTATTGGATATTTAACGCACACAATCTCTTTTGTTTCCTGGAATTACATAAGAAGTAGTTTAAGTATTTAAAATAACATAAACTGCTTACCGTTACATAAACACTGTTTGTTCAGGATTTTCTCCTTGTGTGTTTTGTCACTGTTGAGCAAGGCAAGGAACAAAACTACTGAGGGAAGATGATCGCTTGATCAGCCACTAACCTGCTAACCATTTATTATGCCTGAAGTAAAATTATCATTTGCTAACTGTTAAGGGGTTTATTATAAGTTTATTTGCAGTAAGCTAGTGCTGAAAGTGATTTTACAGATATCACAGTGGTCCAATCTGAATAAAACGGTCTCAAGAGCCTAAAGAGTGCAAGTTTATAGAGGAGGAAGATTCTCCATCACACGAAATGAGATGTGTGATTTCAGAACATGGTACAAACATGCTTTTTCAATAATAATATTGGTCAGGTGGGATCCAGCTGTCTGCCCTCAAAACTCTGAATTTGCTGTAGTACGCTGCTTCATGCTGCAAAGCCAATGACTGTTACTGCCACAAAGATCTCCTGTTCACCGATGATTATTTATGCTGCCCGTGCTCCATGGATATGAATAGTCCCTTTGTTCTAGTGTGTTCGTCTTGCTCTGCACTTCAAGTCCCTAGTGTTGTCCTCCCGTCCTTAGCAACGCCTCCTCGTCCCACAGGATGTAATAATGTTGACACACGGTTAAATGGTGTCATTGATTCAGGAAAGCTGGCCAGATGCACACAACAACTTCAACTTTCATTTAAAGGTGCAACCAAAATTATTATGAAACAGAAAACATTAGGTCAGTTAGACTGTAAACTTTATAAACAGGCTAAAAAAATCGGAAAACCTGGCTGACACTGACCTTTATTCAAACCCCCTTTATAAAAGATCTTTCATGGGATGAACTATCTTGCAGTGAGTTAAATCAAATGATGTGGGGGGCTGACAGTATTCTATTCAATAACACGTCGCATTGTTTCTTAAAGGAGAAAAACTGTCTCAAAACATAATACCTCATTGTTGGTTGTGGTCATGGGAGGAGGGCATGTTTTCACACAATCACACACAATCAAGCTGCTGTTTAGTACAATTGGCCACTTGGAATTGCTGGAATGTTTACTGCTTTGCCCACGAGCATTTTAAGCTCATTTCCCTGTCGTAGGTGCTGGTGTGATCACAGTGGGTATCTGTTGAGAGAGTGCAAACTGCCTTATTAGCCAGAAAGTGTAGGGAGTGAAGTCTCCTACTTTGATTGATAATAAATATACCCCTTAGTGTTTATGCTTTTCAAGTTGATATGTTCAAGTGAAAGAAGTTGTATTTTGTCAGCCTCATTTTAGTAACCTAATATATAATGTTCTCCTCTTACTTGACAGAACACAAAGAAGATAATCTGATGGGAATTGGATCTCAAAATGTGACCATCGCCAAGAAGGACACAAGTGAGGTAGAGACGTCGCCGCCTGAGCACAGCAACACAACTGTAACAGAGCCCAAAAACACTACAACAACTGTTGACGATGGCTCCACACCAGCAAAAACAGCGCCTCACAAAGACGACAAGACACCTTCCACTGACCCAAAAATGCCTGATCAGAATGTGCATCAAATGACCCTCATTGCGACCTCTGCAGATACACATCAAGACCCCGTCACCGCTGGGGAGCAAGAACCCGTCAGCGCTGGGGAGCAAGAACCCGTCAGCGCTGGGGAGCAAGAACCCGTCAGCGCTGGGGAGCAAGAACCCATCACCGCTGGGGAGCAAGAACCCGTCAGCGCTGGGGAGCAAGAACCCGTCAGCGCTGGGGACCAAAAACCAGATGCAGGTAACCCTGTCACGGTTAAAACGCCAGAGAAACCCGCTGTTTCTGAAACCATTTCAGCCACTCCTGCAGAAGTCCCCACCACCTCAGTGAAAACCCCCGAACCAACTGAACCTATAACAGAAAAACCAGAACCCCCTGCCTCTGACACGAAACTCCCCAGCGCATTGAAGCCGTCCGAAGAGCAGGACTCTGAACCGGGCCTGCTGCAGACCACTGAGAAAGGACCAGAACCCCACATTGATTTAGATGGTTACCCAGATGAGGACGAAAAAGACGACGACGACGAAGATGACGGAACCTACGGAGAGAGCGACGACATCGACAGCAATGACAATATGGAGACGACTGACAACGAATACCTTAATGGTGCAGTTGAGGACAAAGACCAGACTCTGAGCACGCACCAGCAGTCAGGCAGGATGGAGGTGACACATAACAATGAAGTAGAGAGCTACAACACGGAGGACGAGGACTCGCACTTCTTCTTTCATCTGGTCATCCTGGCTTTCCTGGTGGCCATCATCTACATCACCTATCACAACAAGAGGAAGGTGAGTGTTGGCATTGCCACCGCTGGCCAGCAAATTGGCTTCATGCACCACAGTGGCAGTTCAGGGGAATAAGGGGGAAAAAATCATTTGCTCTTAAAGTCAGAAAATCCTCAAAGCTGAGCTAAATTTAAGCATAAGGTTAAATGATGTGGTGGACAACGACGCAGAGAAGCACATGACAGCTTTTCCATGTGATCAGAAGGGAGGTGCAGGGAGCACTCAACCCGTCCATTGAGCTGAAATCATATAGGAAGAACCACTGGTTTAGAGGAATTTTGTATTTAGTTAGATTTCATCCTGGGACTCAGGAGCTTGCACTGCACACTAAGATGTGTTTTTCATATTTTCACATCTGAAATACTATCTTAAGTTTCCGTTTGTCTTTGTTGCCACATGCAGCTTTATGTAAATATCCAACTTGAGATTTGGTCATGACACTGACGTTTTTTCCTGCGTTTTTTTCAACCACACTACATAAAAAAAAGCAACCTCAGCACTGCATTCCTTAGGTATTCAACAAAGCTCCTGGTGGTTTGATTTATTTCATCTGTAGATCAATATCCTGGTGAAGAACATGCAGTTGGTATTTTTTACTTTCTAGAGGGACAAGTTATTTTTCTTTCGAGAGGAAGGTTTTATAATTTATAATAAAAAGTAAAGTTGGATCTTACAGCCGAAGTGGTGGATTCCCAATTATGTAGTCTTTCAACTTTTCTGCTCGCCTGTTAACCAAGGAATATTTTTACTTGATCAGCACTCACACATTAATTGATTTCTATCTTTATATCCCCCCCGTCTTCTTTTCAGATCTTTCTCTTAGCTCAGAGTCGGCGCTGGAAGGACGGTCTGTGTTTCCCGGAACAATGTGGAGTACCACCGCCGTGGACCAGAACGTCAACGAGGCCAATGCCGTCCCTCAAGATGACCCGAGACTACATTTTTTGATCCACGTTCTCAGGACCAATGTCCGGACCTGCGCAGAGCCAGTCGGCCATCTTTCTTCCCGGCAGGTTGCATAGTCACGACGCTGTGCTTTGTCCTGGAGCTTGATAGATGCTTTCTCTTGCTTTACGAGCCAGTTGGAGAGAAGGAGGTGTTGTCGTATTTCGGATAGAATTATGTGCAGGATTTATTTTTTACTCTTCATCTGTTATTCCTATATTTTATATTTTAATATGATTTCCTCTTTGTTTTTCTTAAATTGATAGCTTGGGATTGAAATATATTTATCTTTGTTTTTGTTTTTAGCCTTATGGTCCCTCTACACCTATATTTTCTTCTTGCAATCTGTCTTAATATAATTTAATAATCAAAATAAGAGTTCGAAGATTTACACGCTAAGGTAACCTTTAGGTCATAATATAATACGTAATAATAGCAGTTGAATATTTTCCCCAAGATTGATTGATGAAGATTTTCTGTCAGTCAGTGGCCAAGATAGGAAATGACTCACTGTCTCGTTTTCAAAGCACTTGTTGTGTCAGGCATACTTTAGTAAGGTGTACGTATGCATACTGGAGTTAAAGTAAAATAAACATTGGGTAATTTGATTTAAAGACATAAAGTTGAAATATTTGTGTTTTAAATTAACAAGATTATTTTTAAACTTATAATTTCTGTAACAATAAGTTCATGATTGCATTAAGCATCAAGTTAAAAGGACTCTTCAGGTGAAGGGTATGTTCACGTGATTAAGCCATTCAAAAGAAGACAGATGCTGTATTTAGTTCAGGTTTCAATGTACTGATTGTGTATGGGAGAAGCTTTTTTTACTACCAGACGTTTCCCCTCTTCATCAGTTTATATTTAACTTGTCTGATATGGTATCTCTTCTTCTTCTGCCCAGATTTTGCTATGTAGAAATGCTGGGGCTGGCCCTCTTTGCTTTTTATGACTTCGGTGAAGTCTCTATCAACCATTCTTCATCATATTTGTGGCAAAAAAGCGACCGTTGTTTTCCCTCCTGCTCACAAAGAATGAACTAGCTACCTTCTGTCAAAGTACGAAGTTGGTGGACTGTTTTCGTTCATCAGTTTGTTTTTTTGCACGCTCTGTGTGGCCTAATGTTCTCGAGCACCATTTCTTTGTCGCTGTCTCTTGCCTTCAGTTAAATCGCTGTAACCGCCACATGAATCCTCATATTTGTTATCAGTCTTTTGTCGCCTTCTCTCAGTTGTTTCCATCTGTCTTGTCCGTGAACGAGGTATTCAGTGGGTAGATAGATAATGCGATTTGCACTGTGCCATCGTAGAATATGGGCCGAGGGTGGGCGATGACAGATCTTGCAATCAACAGTAGAAACTGTGCAATCTTGTTTTTGTCAATAAAGCACAAATTGTGTACAGAGGCCTTGCTTTATCTTTCATGTTTGTCCAGCCCAGGCGATAAATCTAACGTCCTTGTCCTCTGACCGATTGTTTGAGATCCAAAGTATTTAAAGTGCAGAGGCTTCTGTGATCCAGCTCTCTATGTGGTAAATGTTCAGTTCAACGTTGGCATCACTACAGGAATCTGAAAAAACATTCACTTTCTCTGTGGCTCAGAGGTTGAGCCCAAAAAAATAGTGGTTAAACCTATTAATAGATTTAAAAGCAGTTTATCCAGTTTAGATTTTAGAACTGACACATTTCTACTTTGCAAAACAAAACGAATATGCACTTCTCTAACTTCAATACTAAAGGATGAACTGAAATGGAAAAAAAAAAAGCAGCTGCAGTTGCATGATGGGTAAAAGGACCATAACTTTTCCTCTAATGTTGTGTTGAGCACTACAGACTGCTAAATGGTGTAGTAAGTGACTTCACCACAGGGAGGCAGTGTGCACACACAAATAAGCGGATAAGTCAAACCTGTGTGTTTTCTACTGTGTCCTTTAACAAACTGTGATTGCGGAGTTTCACTGTATTCTGAGCAAGAGACAACATAGCAAGGAGGCACCGCCTGCACTAATAAAAATGCAATTTTAAAATTTGGTATTCCACTGCTTGTCCCTGTCAGTGTGACACAAATAATGACAGTATAATAAAGGAGAGTTTGAGCTGAAAAAACTCTGCAACTATTTAATATTTCTCTCACAGTGTGTGGTAGGAAGCATGCGGTATGTGCCATGGTTACCCAGAGGGCAGAAAAACACAGTCTCCCTATGTGTGTGTCTTATATTCAGAACACAACACCACCAGCGAGATGGATGTTCAACAGCAGATGGGATTTCTTTTACAGCATGAAAGTATAAAAAGTGTATCACGCCATGTCTGTCTTTTAAATGTATTAAACAGCCGAGATTGACAACACAGATGGAGGCAGAGAGAGAGAGAGAGAGACTAAGTTACACATGCATATCTTTAACTGTCTAGTTTTGATTAATGGTTGTCACAGTCTGTTTGAGCAGAATATGTCCAAATAAACTCCGGACCTTTAGAGGGAAATACTGTCAAGACAGAAGATGACAAATTTAAACAATTTTACACTGCAGAGCGACATAAATTAATTCATTCTGACAAGGTTTATTCAACTAAAAAAGATTGTATCACCTCAAATGTATTAAAGCAACACTGTGAGTTTTACTGAGCAACAGCGCCCCCTACAGCCACACGTGGTGATTAATTCTCCCAGCCATTAAGTGGTTTTCATGTGGAGAAAAAACAAAGCCTATCATAGCCCCCCCTCACTGAACTGAAACACATCTGAACAGGGGAGTATTACCCATGATTCCCGGCTTCCTGAACCAGAGGAGCTGCGGCTTTAACAAATAAACCAAACCCTGTGTAGAATTCTTAATATTTTAAGTTTCCTCCTTGAATATCAGAGATAAAAGCTGTTTGTTTTAATGACTTTTGCAGTTCGGCACTATTGAACTTGCTGGGCCTGATTCTGACTATTGAATCTGCGACTATCAGTCATTTCCACACTTCTCACAGGAGATCGTACCCACTCACCTAAGTGAAGGACTTGAAGGAGAATGTTTGGTCGACTGTATCATTGGTTACATCCTCATGATATTTAAAGGGGTTTTAGTTTCTCAAGAAAACAATGAGATTGATTATCAAGATTTTGGATCGTTACATTACAACTTAATTCACATAAAATTACATTTTACTCTTGAATTATCAGACTGCTTTTTCTTTATATGACCCTCATACTCTGTTGAACACAACTGACCTCTGCAACTAAGATGCTTCACAAGGAAACAAGATATTTTTATGATCTGATACCTTCTGAGCAGGAGTAATCTTTATTCTGAAATCCCCCCAAAAGTATCCTTAACTTTTTGAACATTATGATTTTCTGAACCTGGACAAAAATTTGTCCAAAGATTTAAAAAAATAATTAAAAATCTATCACAGAAAATCACTGTAACCAACTTTGTTTGGTTTGATAACTGAGGATGGATTTGGATGTAACACACAACTACTACATGTCGTCAAACCTTTTAAAACTGCGCGTACATGGTATCTGAGTTCCTACAGGGACAGAAACCTGTCACAGCTTTTACCCCCTTTACCCCACGTGTCATTAAAATCATCTCAATGAAGAAAGTGAACTCCTACCTCCTTATTAACCAGAGGTCGCGCTGCATAAAAGCATCTGTCAGGCGCCTTCAATGTAAAACCTGTGGATGAAAAGGCAGGAAGTGCTCGGCTGCCGGCGGCGTTGCCATCAGCAGATAAGATAACCAGGCTTTGTGGATATTTGTACAAAGTTCTATCTGAAAGACGGCAGCAAATGAAATCTACCAGCCGGAAAATCTCACCACTACTTCGGATCAGTGAGGGGTGAAAATCCTGATGATGGTTATCCAGTGGCTCTTTGAAAAGGATTTTATAACTCTCATAAGAAATTTAATTCTCAAGAGAACAACATCCCTCGGTTGAGCTCGCTGAGAGTAAAAAGCTCACACATGCTGGTTAGTCATGACATTTGCTTATTCAATGTTTTTTTATGCAATGCTGTCATTATAAATGGATCGTCTCTGATGGTATATCTTCAGATGGGAAGGTAGAAACGGGTTTAACATGTTGTAATGAAATTCAGTCAAACTAAAAAAATATATATATTGAAAAGTAACCTTTAAAGATTACTGGTGCATTCACTAATTTATTCTTACAGTAATTTCTATGAATACATAATTCCTTAATATCAACTCCTTATCAGTGATCACATAAAAATACAAAGAAATTAAACTCTCACTATACACGTGATATATATTCCAGTTTATGAGAGGTGTCATTTTTGTTGTTATTATTATTTTTTCTTCATGTTGAAAGAATAATTACCTTCACCAAGGAGGTTACCTTTTCACCCCCTTTCCGCCTGTTTGTTTTTTGGATTGTCAGCAGGATTACTCCAAAACTGCTTATCAGATTTTCTGGAAACTTGGTGGAAGGATGCGTCTTGGGCCAAAAAAGAACATTTCAGTGTGAATCTGGACAAATACGCGGATCCAGGGATTTAAAAAACACTTGTGCTCACAGTCTGTGCTCTATTGAGTGCCAGTCTAGTTTAAATATAAAATACTTTCCCATATACGTACCCAAATTCAAGGCTGCAACACAACCTCAGCCTTTTTGCTTTAATTAGTTACAGCAGAAAATGTCTCAAGTCCTCTTCATTATGACAGTAATGCAGGGAGGAACAAGAGGCAGGCAAATAAAGGCATCACCAAACAATTCAATTATGGCTTCACCAGCAGCAGCTTTATGGTCAGAACATGTTCCTCTCCAGCAGAAACAGATCACTATTTTCCTCCCATGGTCAGATAAATAAACCAGTATACACCATTATACACCATTATACATTGTGCAGGTTTATGGGAATAATCTGCACAGCTGGAAAGCACTTTTGACGGATCCCACTGCTTTTATGAAACTAACCATCAAGGACAATTCTGACAGATATTGACCGACTTGGCTTCCTCTGTAATAATTTCTGTATTTTCAGCACTGGCTGGATTAGATTGGCCCGGTTCTTATATCCCCTGTTCCGCGGGTATCCGTTTTTATCACAAAAAAAGACGTCGATATATCGAGCGGCAAGAGACCTGGAGGTGAAACAGATAAAACAGCCGAGGTTAAGTCCGGAGCTTATCCAAGCACACGCTGTAGTGATCAGATCATGTGGTGGAGCCTCCTGGCTGCTGTTCGCTGCTCCACGAAGGGTCTCAGCACGTTTGCTCACCACATTCTCTGCCTAACAATCTGGTATAAGATAGTGTTTTACACAAGGAGGTGAAAAAGGTGTCAAATTGTGGGACAAATTCAGCAAATTGACATTTATGAAAAGAAGTTTTAGTATAGAATCTGGTCCTATGTAAGATTCTGTGCCTTCTATCTAATAACAGGACGGAATCCAATGTTGTTTATGTTGTTTACTCTGGAAAATTACTTTTGGGGAAGGAAAGTAAATGAGTATCTATCTTCCATCATCAGCTCACACCATGATGCCCTTGACCCCCGACTGATCCCATTTCTGCAGCCATCAGTGTGGTTACAGTGCACTGCTACCAGCTGTGTGTGTGTGTGTGTGTGTGTGTGTGTGTGTGTGTGTGTGTGTGTGTGTGTGTGTGTGTGTGGGGGGGGGGGGATTATTGAAGCTTTCCACCAAATACTGTATGTAATTTGATCTTTTTTGCTTTTTTAAAGAAACCAAGAATATATATATATATTATATGTCTCTCTCTCTATATATAACTGTATAGAGTGAGGCTTTGGCTCAAATTGGTGCAAGGTGCAAGAAGAAAGTCTTCATGAGGATAAAAGCTCCAGCATCACTTTTAGTAATGAAAGACTGATGCCTTCAGCCCCACAGCTCTAAACTCTGTTGCTCTCATTATTACACTAGTGGGAGTTTTAATCTCACTGTATCCTGTGTAATGCACAGTGTAGGTGCAACACATGACATAAGAGTCATGTTTCCTACATATTGTCTTGAGCTGTGGGCTTATTTTCTGCTAATTGCTGGAGGCTTTCCACTGCACTAACATCTTGGTTCGCCACAATACACAAAGTAGAGATTCTTCAGACGTGATCTCCACAAAATGACATTTTGCAGCGTTCACCTTTCCCACATGAAGAGGACAGTGGGAGATTGTCCAGGTCAGATGTGTTCACAACAACAGAAAGATTTACGGAACATTCAGGTGAGGGGTGGAGCCTGAAGGAGGCCAGACACGATTTATAACTTCCAATGCGTTTGTTTTACAGCGCCATCGACTGAAATTTCGTTGTCTTCCAAAGTTCACATCTTTGTCTATATCCTCTACATCTATTACAGCTCTTTTTCATCCTATATATTGGTGTTCTTTTTATTTTCTTTAATTTTGTGACCAATGCATGTTAGAAATGCCATCAACATGCCCACTTCTTTGCTGGGAACATTTTCTTGTTTCCTCACGTGGTTTCACTCTGACATTTTCTGGACATTTTACTAAGTAGCTGGCAGGAAAAGTTTCAGAAAATCTCTGGAGCAGCTGACTTGGACATTTGCGTTTTCAGGTCCCTCTGGACAAATGTTAGATCAGGGATTCATTCAAGCTGTGGTAGCGTCTCTTGCAGCACCGTGAGCTGGTGCTCATAGTTCCCCCTAAATGGAAATACAAGCATGAGAAGTGTATCTTCCTTTCTCATTACCTTCTAGAACCTCTGGAGGGCCTGGGTTCCTCTTGCAGCTTCCTTTGTATTTAATTTCCTGTCTGTGAGTTTCATGGCCCCGGGTCTCTCAGGAGCACCACATTATATCCACAGTCGAGGCTTTATGTTTGCTCCGTTCTGTTTTATCTCTGAGAGTTTTGTGTCTCTGTGTTGACAAAGCTTAACCGCCCTTGTTCTTTATCTTCTGCTTGGCTGGCATTAAAAGTGGAAGCTCCTTTCTTTTTTGCCTCTGTGCTCAGAAGAAAGCACAGGGGCCATCATCTTTATGGTCTGTGGAGAGGGAGAGGCTCAGTGACGTGTCAGAGAGGCAGAGAAATGACCAGAAACGGAAAAAGAAAGGTTTAGATCCAACAGAGGAACCAATTAGAAAAAAAACAACAACACTGTGAGGAGGAAGAGAAGGAGAAACAGTTTGTCTCTGTCCGTGTCATGTATGGTGGATATACAGAGTTAGACTGTGGGTAAGACTGTCCATGATTATTCTTATTTCAGTGTCTTCCATCCAACAGTGACAAGTTGATGGTGAACTGGAAAATGGTGCACTGAGGTGGCCCCCAAGGGTCAACTGGACAAAGCTGTTCTATGTTTATTTATTTATTTAAGTTTGAATGTCTTTCTTATTAAAAGGTATTTAAATAAAAAAATATATAGTGAAATCAACATGGTAAACCAAGATCACCATTTGATTATAAACTCCCCCATTTCAGATATTAGAGATTATTTTCTTAAATATTTCACAGGGATTAAAAACTTTAACCAACGGAGGACAACCCCAAGTTCATTTTACACCACTTGGATTGCAGTTATTAGACAAAATGCCAATTTGTTTTGTGTGTTTGTTGACGCATGCACCATAAAGTAAGGAGGTAGACTTTGTTCACGATGTCGAAATAGACATCAGAAGGTACAAGATTGGTCGTCATGGTAACGATAGCTTTGTGGGATGGCCATGCTTTGGTTGAGTTATGGCACAAAAAGTTTAAGAAAAGATTGTGATTTGGGTTCAAATAGAAAAACAAAAAACTGCTTAACAACTTAAAGAATTACTTCAATTGGTAACACACAAATTAATCAAGTTGGTTTTAATGAAAGTTAATAAATTATATAAACACAACAGACTTAATTCCATTGTGTGTTGCCAATTTAAGTATTTTTTTGAGTTGATATATAAATTTCCTTTTTCAGCATAAAGGTAGAGGACTGCCATCGCCATGGTTACAATAAGAAATATGCAATCAAGGTTGTGGATACGTCATAAAAGAAAGAACGCTGACTGGATTCACACGGGAAAGAAACACTGGTCTCCTCTGTGAAAAGTTTGCTTTTTATCATATCTCATCCTCCACAGCTATGATGTTTACTGCAGTACATACTGTATTGCCTAAAATTTACATTTAGATGTTTTTATTTGCCAGATGCTTTTATCTAAAGCAACTTACAAATGTACATCCTTCACAATTACTACACCACCAGGGGTCACCTAACAACTAAATATTACTGTAAGCTTTAATCGTTTAAATCGAGCCATGATTCCCCCCCCCCCCCGGGCTCAATGATTGCTCGCAGGCTAGTGGCTTCAAAAACAGGACTTTGGTAAATGAGCCATGACAATACAATCAGAGAGTTATGAGTTGCAAGAAAATATCTTTTTGAATATCTTCAAAACAGACGATTTAAGTGCACCTGTCCCTTTCAGCAATGAGCTCAAACCTGCAGTTGAAAGCATCGACGTCTCAAGGTTTTCTGCACATTAGATCCTTCATTATGCCGACTGTTTCAAGTCCTCTTCAAAGTTCTTGTCACCGTCTCACTGCTTTTTGTGCTATTTTCCTCCCTCTGCACTCCGAACATTTTGTCAGCTCTTGTCATTTGGATTCTTTATCTCTATCTTTTCTCTTCTTGAGGGAATTATTCTATCCATCAAACCCAGCCTTTAAATCTCTGACTGTCTGCCTTCCTCTCAGATGGTTTTGATTGGAGCGTTTCATTTCTGTCTCATTACGCCTCCGTCTCTTTCTTTTTCTGTTGTTCCTCTATCAATCTTCCTCTTGTTCTTTTGCCTCTCCTCCATTATCCCCCTTTTTTTCTGTCCTTGCCGTTGCCCTTTGCAGCTCCGTCTCCCTCTCAGACCTTCACGCTTTGCAGTTGCTGCTTTGATCTTCCTCTCTCAGCCTCTGTAAAGCAACCGGGGGTCCGTTTCAAAAAGTTACTAACTGCATGAGCTCCTCGCAGTTTGTGATGCAAGTGTTTCCCAAAACCACAGTTTGAACCTCAACTCTGGAGCTGTGGTTAATGAGAGAAGGTCCCATTGAAGGAAGGAAGTCACCATGTGAGAAACCTGGAACTGATTCAATAACCGTGTCAATGTATATAATACTAATGTCAAGTGCTTCAGAAAATGTCCATATATATATATATTTATTTATACGTAAATGTGATATATAAATAAACAAAAACGATGCCTAAAACTGTGACTTTATGTATTTTAATTACATATTAAATTTCCATGTAAATTTATTGCATGAGTTCAATGTAAAGGGTCACATTTAATGAAGGGTTTTAATGTTGACTTAAAGTGAGTTTATCAAATAATGTAGAGTGATTGAATTAAATAAATTGTGTTTTGAATATATATTAATGTATAAGTTCAACTTTATTCAAATCACTTACAAGTTATTTGATTTATTCACACTAACTCAACATGTTAGAAAACTCCTAGTTAAAGTGACCCTTCACACCGAAGTCATAATTACAATTTTGTGATTAACTTTGTATTAACTACATAAAAACAGGAATCTAGAATCCAGAAACTACAGTGGACTGAACCAACATGTTTTCAGACATGATTTAATTTTGGGAAACTGTTTGTACCGTGTCATTTCAGTGCTGAGTGGGACAGGGTCCCTGTCTGGTGGGTGTGAGTGCATGTGTGTGTATTTTTAGGTAGGTCTCATTCTTGCATTAATTGGCCCTCCTGTATTAGGCTCGCTCTCCACAGTACTTCTCGGCTTTGGAGGAAACATCCTCGTGCTTTTATCCTCCCTCTGTACGAGATTTCTGCCTCCGGGCTTTTATTACACCGATCCACGTTTTCTGACAGAGAGAGAGAGAGAGAGGATTCGGTGGCGGAGCCCTTGCTGAGGGCGATGAAAGTATCTCTAAGATGGTTCTGTGGGAGATCTGACATGATGCTCTTGGATAATTAGCCGAGTAGTTCTGTAGTACTCATTAATGTGGGCACATTAGCTGACACCGTGTTCTCTGTCAGGGCAATGTTTTAATTAGAGTGGGTTTTGTAAAGAACTAGTAGTTGTGATTTTTTGACTTCTACTTGACATCTATGTTTTTTGGACTATGTGATCTATTGAAATAAAAGAAGAAAAATAAAATCTGCTGTTAAAACTTGTTAAGTATAATAAAGTTACACTAGAAACATCGAATACACAATGGAACTTAAATTGTATTGTTGCATCAACTCTCAACCACTATGTGTTGTACATGTTCCCAGTCCTGATTTTCTTCCAACATCAAAGCTAATGTCTTTGCAAAGCGACAAGTGTCTCATCCCAGGCTTCATAATGTTAAATCAAGTGTCAGTGATTTTGAAAACAACTGGATCTGCTAAGTGAACTTTCAAGGGTGTAATCATCAATTGACCTTCCAGGCATTTGCGTGTAAATAGCTATGAACCTTTGTGTATTTTCGTACGTCTGTTACATCAGCTTTTTTTCTTTGTATCGTCCAAGATGCAACACTGGCATGACAGCGAGGTTTCTGACATGTTCCGGCACATTCGTGGCATTGAACGTTGGAGGGAAACAACAGAATTCCTCTTCTGGCAATAGGAAAGCAGTCAATGTTTTTTCTTAATGGGTTCACCTTTGTTTCAAAACCCACATAACCACACTCATTTTGGTGTAAAAGAGGAAGTATTGGTATCATGGTCCTTCTCGTAACCAAGTGTTTTTCATGCAAAAACTAAACCGTGGAGCTGTCAGATGATTAAAGGGTTTAAATCCTCAGCAGAGATTTCAGCAAAGACAAATCGTGTCATTCAGGTGATGGAGGCATCGTGTCTGTTGCCCTTTATTCTTTAAAACTGAAATTCCGAGTGTTAACTTATAGCTAATAATATAAATCTGTGTGGTTAAGTATGGGGGAACAGTAGTAACTTCTTTAAATGGTAAAGGTTAACTAATGGAGACATAATCCATCACCTCCTGCCCCTGATTTATCTAAAACCTCAGAAACAGCTGAAAAACCTGGAGTATATCTAAACTCTTTTTCTCTTATTGACCTTCACCAACAAACTTCAGCGATTTTTTGTCTCATGTTCACTATCAATCCATCTCCTGCTTAAGGAAAAATGTTTACCCTTACTTAGCACTTATTTGCTGGATTTGATCAATCTGTATTTTTTTAAACAGGCTAAGTACTGCAGTCCTTTAAAGTGGCTGTAATTAAAAAGCCTATGTTTGATTCAGGTTTTTTTAGCCAACTATAGACTTATATCTCTCCTCCTTTGTCTCAGTTACCACTATAGATGTGTGACTCTCTAAATAACAGTCATTTACTTGAGGATTATCATTAGTGCATCATCACACAAACACAGCACTGGTGAAAGATAGAAATGACCTGAAAGGACTTGTCTCTCTTCTTGTCTTGTTTGATCCTGAATTTCACATCATTGACCATTAGGTCCTGTTACAGAGATCAGAACGTTTAATTTGCATCTAAGGAACTGCATTTAGATAGATTGATTCAGATCGTAAACATTGACAATGAATCCTGAATCTACGCAAAAGTTAGACATGGAGTTCCACAAGGGTTTGGTCTGGGACCAGTTCTGTTCACTTTCTATATGCTTCCTTTTGGTGATACGTTTGGGAACAATTCACTAACCATCATTCTTTAGCAACTTATACCCAATGTATCAGTGAAGCCTGTGAAACCACCCAGTTGGCTACAGTTCAAACATCTGTAAAGGCCGTAGAGACCTGGATGACCTGCAACCTCTTCAGACTCTGCAGCTGATCCAGGATAAAGCTGCACTTTTCCTGACAAGAACATGGAAAAGAGACCAGATTTCTTCCATAGCTTCACTGCACTGGCTCCCTGTAAAACCCAGTATAAAATATAAAACCCCGCTCCTCATCTACAAAGCTCTTAAAAGGTCAGACACTTCATATCCTAAAGACTCCAAGTCTCCAACAGGAGAATGGGAGTAATTCCGGTGTAACTCCATGCAACCATCTTCCAGTTTGGGTTTGGGAGGCAGAAACACTCTCTATATTAAAGAGTAGGCTTAAAACTTTCTTCTTTGATGGTTGGAGGTGGCTCACGCTTGCCTTGAATCATCCACTAGTTATGCTGCTATAGGCCTTGACTCCCTGGGACACCTCCCATGATGCACCTCTCTCCTCCTCTCCCTCACATTCACGTCTTGCTAATGAACGTCTCCTTCTCTCTTCTCCTGTCACTTTCTGTGACACCTACACTTGCATTCTTACAGTGGCTTCCGACACTGTTCAGGATTGACTTTAAAGTTATCTTATTTGTTTTAAAAGCACTAAATGAAAGCTGGATGTAATGTTACACCTCCAACCCGATTTTCAAATCAAGATTAGTCACCGTATGTGACAACAAAAGTCTCACGTCTTCCATAACTTAATAAAAACTATAGCTCACACTGACACACTACACTGCTATGAAGTATTTAAACAACGAACAAATCATCGCTACGATCAATTTTATAAACATAATGACTTTCAGATTAATATCACACAGTTTCTATTCTTTTCCTACCTTTTCCTCTCTGCTGCCTACTTTTAGTTTTCATTTTTATTACTTGTATTGTTTTGCTGTAGTTCTTTTATTGATTGTGTTGCGGGTTTTTTCTTCCTCATGAGATACTTTGTAACTTTGTACCTAAACATCAAGCTTATTACAGTTATAAATGCGACTGAAGGGATGAAGAAAAACACAGTGGCTTTCGGTCTTTTGGATGGTGTGACTGAAACCCACACACACACACACACACACACACACACACACACACACACACACACACACACACACACACACACACACACACACACACACACACACACACACACACACACGACATTGTTGCAGCGTCTGTTCTTTGTACTGGATGCTGAACCCCTTCCTCGCCCTTTGCTTCACTTTGATGAGGGCGCCGTCACTGCACAATAGAACAGAAGGTACAGAGGATAAAGCTTTTCTGGATCAGAAGAAGAGAGAGAACGAAGGTTAAGTGAGGCAGAGAGGAGAGGAGAGGAGAGAGAGAGCTGCTGATGTTCACTGTGCAAGCTTAGAATAATTTTACCTTTATAAACCACAAACTATAGGAGCTCACTGTTATGGCTCAATGTAAAGAAAAGAAACAAAGAAAATGTGAAATTCATTGTTTATGGGCAGGATGTCATCCAATGGTGGTGAAGGGTGTAACAGTATTTCTAAACTGTACATTTTTTTACTGTGACAATGGTGAAAATCATAACCATGTTGTTCCAGCAGTGAAATGTCATGACACCATGTTTAGTGTTGACACTGTCGTACCATAAAATGCATAAATAAATGCATATACAACTCTCCATTTATATTAGACACTGTCTTTTCTCATGAATGGAGTAAATACTGTTATTTTGTTGATGTGCTCTGTTACACCAGCTCTGTTACAAGTGCTCTGTTGCACTTCTATCCGACCTGGGAGAAGTTTTTTCTCAACCTATGGTCGAGGGTTAAGGGCAGAGGAGGCTGCACCTTGTTAAGCCCTTTTGAGGCAAATTGTAATTCGTGAACATGGGCTATACAGATACAATTGTATTGATTGATGAATTGATTAAAAAGTAGAATGACACTCAAAACTACGTCAAAGCCCAACATTCCCCTTAAATTCAATCAAGCTGCACCAAATTACAAATACTCAAACTGCTTTCAGACATGGAACATGAATAATCTCTTGACATTATCCGGAGGGCCTGTATATGAGAAGACCAATGGCTGAGTGAGAGGCTGCAGAGTTTCTCCTGCCAGCCCTCAAGATAATGTCCAACTTAGACCATGTGAGCAGGAGATACCCCAGTGGATTTCGAAGCAAATTCCCTGGGGTCTAGATACGTGCCCATGTCCCACTCTTCCACCAAGTTTCATGGATAGGGGTGAAAAACACAACCTCCTGGATTGAGGTAGTTAATGTTACCTCGAGAATATCACTATCTGTACTGAAAGTAGTGGACCCACAGAGTGTCTAACCGACAACTTAAAGCTTTATGACTATGATATATATATATATATATTATACTAACTAAAACAGACCCAGCAGCTCAAAGTTTGTTGTTTTATTGGATGTTACCCTCATAACCTCTCACAAGGAACTACAGCCTCCCTGTGTGTGTGTGTGTGTGTGTGTGTGTGTGTGTGTGTGTGTGTACATGTAGCACTTATGGAGACTCACACACACACACACTCTGCCTCATATCGCCTTTTTCACTCCAGAAAAACCCTTAATTGAAATGCAGCGAGCGATTTGGCACAAGAGGGACAGGCCTATTAGATATAGCTCTCTGTCAGCCGGGGTTAGCCAGCGATGCTTTATCGCTCTGCTAAAACCCAAACACTAAAACAACTGCCAGGCCCTGCTCTGGTCAAGGAATCCATTTCATCACCTGACGGCAGCCATATAGCAGGAAGAGTTATGAGGGGGCCCGTCGCGGCAGCCAGAGAGCAGGGGAGGAAAGTGCTGGAGACGGGGGAAGGAAGGGGTGGAGGAGGTGGTATAATTTTCATAATGGAGGCGACGGCAGAGCAGGAGCAGAAGGAGGTCGAGTGTTTCTGCTGCAGTTAAAATGCAAAGAGAGTAAACAAAAATAAAAATCTAAATAAGAGTTTTATTATTACACAATCCTGAGAGCTGCCTTCACTAAACGAGGGTTTTGGAGCTAAAGTGGAAGTTATTACCCTCAATTACCTTTGGTTTCAAAATAGTAACACAACAGATTTTGAAGTATTAAATAGTTATCAGAGAATAAAACCCTTTCTTCTCTCCTTTATTCTTAAACTGTTTGAACCACATTGTGACTCCATTTTTTATATTTCTCTTCTCCAGATACACATTCTGCTATATAAAGATTTCTAAAATAATTTATTTAAAATAAAGCCTTTGTGGAAAATAACACCAGATCTCAGAACAATCATCAATTGTTTAATTTCAATACTCAAAATACATTCCAACATATTTGATATCAGATAGATGATAAAATGTATTAGTTTTTGTACCATATTGCAGCACAAACTGTAAAAACAACATATTAAGACAAAAGAGCTGAACAACGCTGAAACACTTTGTGGGGGGGAACTGCACATTGATAAATGTAGCTTTGAATTCTCATATTATAATTTAAATTCTTGCAGTTGCCTTTACTGTTAAGTTGCAGTTTTGATCATTACCTCTACCGCGTTTTCACCCGTATCTGGTTGATGGTTTCATACTTTCAAGCTACAAAGCTAATTTCCATCAAACTTGGCAGTGGGCAGTGTTTGCAATTTGGTGTGTAATTGTTTCCCCTGATAACTGTGATATAGATTATATCCAAAAAGCCAACTGTTGCATATTTTCATATTTCTGAAAATCATTTGTTCCATAAATGTTGTTTATTGTTGTTGAATTGCAGCTTATCGAGGCATATTTTGTGTTGCTATATGATACTATGATACTATTGGTTTCATGTCCACCGTTGGGTACTTGGGTACAAATAAATCTAAACGATGCGACCATTTCCTTTTTTCTTTTATATTTCTATCAGAACTAAACAATCATGTGTAGGATTGTTTGGCCTTGGTGGAGCTATCTGCTCGACTGAGTACCATTCTAGTTGTTTATGTTTTTTGGCTGCAGCTTTTATTGCTGTTATCGATTCTTTTCGCTCTTTTTTTTGCCACATCTCAGCTGAAAAGGAGATATTTAATCTTCATGGGACTACCCAAGTTTAGACGACTCTACATAAAAATATGAACATAATAAACAACAATATCGACATAGGCATAATGGGGGAAATCCATTGGCAATGCTCCGGTGACTCTCAGCAGCCAGATATTCACAGGGATCAGTTAAAAGCCTCTCGTACGCGAGTACGATTTATCAACTTCCCTCGCTACATCCCCAAAGGGAAACATTTAGCGAGAGTCTGTGATGTGTGAAGAGGTGAAGAGGAAGCAAAGATAGATAAATCTATAATCACCCAAAGCAGCGGTTAGCCGGCTCTATCGGAAAAACGATAGCGTGGCCAATTGGTTCTCCGTGCCGTAATGAACCTCCGTGTGCTGCTTTGTTTTTAGTTCTGGCCTTTGATTCACCGAGAGCTGAAAGACAAATTCCATTAAATGACACAGTTGACTCAATGCTTTTAACCTTTATTCGTCCAATTGAGCCGACGGCCTCTACACCTTCTGACCTGTTTATATAAGAGTCAATATTAGAAAAGAAATATTTCATCAGCCATTATTTTGAATGGCCCCACTCACACAACTTGTGACACGTTGTTACTTACGCTGTTTATTGCTCTGCAGGACCTCCCATCTATTGACCGCTATTAGTGTTTAATGTTTATAAAACCACTGAGGAGGAAAGTGTCATTATGGCATCCTTCACACTGTATGTCCTCTAATAATATAATAATAATAAAACAATATATAGCACAAACAAGGTTAGAAAGTGCTTTACAAAAATACATGCTTCCCTGTGTGATATACTATATTGTGAAGTTCGCAATGGTTCCAACATTTTAGTGAGTCTGCATGAGTGAAATATAGTTTTAATTGACAAGGTCGGCCCCTTATTCTTCATGGTGATATTTTTATATCTTCTCTGTCTCTTCATCTTCTCTGTAGGATAATCCTCAGGAATATTTTATCCCCCGCACCGTTTTTGTGTCCATTTCAAAAACCTGTATATCCCCATGTCCATCCTGAATCCTACCTGAATATTATCCCATGTCAATCTAAGCTTATCCCCATGTAATCCTATTCCACTGTATCCTTATATTCTCTCCTCTTTTCCCTTTAGATGCTATCCCCCCCCTCCTTCAACAAACTTTAACATATATTACCCTAACTTACTTTGCCTCTCTCATTACCCTTGCGAAGACACAGTTCTCCGTAGTCATATTCATGTTGAATATGAATAATAATATAATAATTAACTTAAATTGAATTAAATTAAAAATAAGTAATTCTGGGACTCCTTCATATAGACGCACTATGTATTAACTTACATTCCTAATAGTTTTTAAAAGGTCCTGAAAAGTCTTCAATTAAAACCTGCAGAAACCCAGATACATTTTTTTGGGTGTAATATATTATTGTTATATAATATATATATTATTTTGTTGGAAATTTGTCTGTTATGTTTTGTCATCATTCCTGGTTTCTTTATCTGAAGGTGGTTGTGGGTTATATTTGTAATTATCAGAGCTACGTACAGGCTCACGATTGCCTGACTGGAAATTATCTTTTCAAACTTGGGAAAAGGTTTATATGTGTCTTTATTTCACTGCAGTTTATCTTGGAGGCTCATGATGTTCTTTAATAACTCTATCATACAACATTATTATCACCATAAAACATTTTTTAACCCTCAAATCAGCCCATTAAGATTAAAGGCAGCAATGTTTGCAGAGACTGCAACAGACTACTTTTCAAAACTCAATTTTACGAACCAGTTCTTTATCTTCTGTGCAATTTCACAGGACTCTTTCCATCCATGGGGTACAACTTGTCTTTTTCATTCCTGCGAGTACAAAGCTGTGGAGACATCATTCAACTTCAGCTCAACTTTAAGATGAGCACAGAGGAGCCAGAAGCACAGGAAATGAATTCAGGCAAGTTTAACCGACACCTTTAGTTCCCTTGAACTGAGTCCAATCTGTGCAGTGGTTCCACACAGTAACAATTATCCTGATCGCTCCACCTAACAATAGCAATCCAGCACCAACCCTACGAGTCCTGATTGAACGAGTCAAATTTACTTTAAACACACTTTATGTCCAAACACTGCTGTTATTACCTCGCCCTGAACTGAGCCTCTCGGGCAGCAACTGCTCTTTTAAACAACTGCAAATTGAACACAGACGAAAGGGGACATTACCAAAATGTTAAAGTTCAACTGTGTTGATTTTGGAAAAAACTAAATGGAACATTTTTAGGGGCAAAAAACATTCCGGTTCATTCAGCACTTCACTGCAGTAGCAGTTAATTTGTTTTATCAGACCTCAAGTGTTATTTGTATGGAAACTTTTTCAAAGGAACTAATCCTTAATTGCCCTTCACCATTGACAGCCTGAAAAATATAGTGATTAAAAGACTACTTCTATAGATTCAATGACAATCTCTAATAAGTCAACAGCTTGAATAAGAAGCTGTTTCAACGTTATATTTTATGTTTTCCCTTTATCCTGCAAGCTTGCATAAATGAGCCAAAGCTGCAACACATTTGACAAACAGTCTTTTGTGATCAAGTAAATAAACGGTGATGAACCACAGACTCTAAATCTATGTGAATCCGTCCAGAAATGAAGCTAAACATGCAGGATACATGCACCGCCATCTTGTGCTGAACACGTCATTTGGAGCCAGAGTCTGCACAGTAGCGATCAGGGGGGTGGAGCCGTGGTATGAAGGTCTCGCCAACACACTCGCTCGACCAATCATGAGTAAGTCCCAGGTGTCAATCAGGATGTTTTACACCATTTTATAACATGAAACAACTAAGTCAAACCAAACTTAGCAGAAAAATAAACACGTGAACATTTGTCAGTGTGATAAGAACAACCTAAAATGACAGAAATCATTTTTGTGAATTTGGTCCACGTCCCATCCACTAACATGGAGGAAGCAGGACCTATACTACAGCCATCCACTAGAGGGTGATCAAGATGCTTTGGGAGCTGCCATGTCGCTCATCTTCATGTGATGAACATGAGCAGATATTTTAGATATATAACATTCACAAAACCGTCGTCTCTACCGCTGACGTCAGCAGCCGTGCAAAGGACTGCCGCTCTGCTGAAGATGATTTAACTGTTGAGACACCGACTCTGAAGAGCTGAAGGCTTTCCTCTTCACTGATGTGGCTGATCTGAGCGCAGTTGACCTTACGAGTGGTCTGGAGCCCTGATAGGAGCAGTTTAAACATCAGCTGCACATTAAGCTCTTCTCCCTCCAGCGTTGGCTACAAACGCTGTAATATGTTAAAAGAGCGCTCATGAGACGGATGAAAGGAGAAGAGGAAACTAAAGAGAAGAGGGTGAGAGGGGATAGTTAAGGGCCGGTAAATCGGCTGCATGATGTAAAATGTGCAATAATGCAAAATATCCACTTACATAAAGGAAGGAAGTTGATGATACTTTTTACGTGGTTTGCTGATGAAATATACACATGTGTAAACTAGGAATACGTTATTAAATTGTACATCAAAGAAATAAGCCACATTTAAAGCTTCTATAATTGAACAATAATATTATTTAAAACCGTGAACGGTGCCCATACAGCACAAACCTCCACCGTTAGAGAAAGTGATGAGTTGACCCCTGACCTACACTGCATCCCTCCCCCAAGTTTCACAGGAATCTGTCCAGTAGTTTTTACCTGATCCTGCTAAACAACAGACAAACAAACAAAGACATGCAGACAGAAACACAACCTCCTGGTGCTATGACAATCCAAGGTGGCTACATCACCCCCTGTGATCTTTTATATGTTCCATAAACAAAGTACAGTATATTCCATATATGATTCCTTTTTAATGGACTGTTGTTCTCTGTTGGGGTTGAACTGTGGCTTCTGTAAAGGCTTTAGGATTTTCTCACCTCATTAAGTCTCTCTTGGAACCACATGACCACATCTTGCGCTTGGCGAGCTCAGATAAATCCAACTATTGATCTGAACCCACTGAGGTCACCTTCACATGCAGAACAGACCTGGAGGGCAGGCCTTCTTTATAGATCAGGCCTTAATTGCATATACAGTTGTGTGTGCAGATTAAAACGAAAGGTGGGTAAATCTGACCCTACACGCTTCACACATACACACAAACTACAAGTAAGACAGGGGTCAAGAGGTTGCATCACCACATGGGGATATATTTTAAGTTTTCTTGAATGATTTAGCCTAATAATGGCCTCTCATTGGCTTGCTTTGTCATTCAGGTCTCCAGCTTGTTCTTACCCACCAACAATTTGGATTTGGTCTCTTTGCAAGCTCAGTCTCTTGCATCACCCACTCACACCTGATGGGGGAGACAAATACAAACGACTTCACCACACGCGCACAAAACTACTCCACGACTCTCGGAAGACGATAAATCATCCACGTTGAACTCAATTACAGCCTAAGAAGTTGCCCAAAAATGACAACTGATTGTGAAGCGTGTTTTTGTATTTTCAACTGTGTTTGTGGAGGATGTACTTAAATACACGTAATAAAACCAAGATGTGTCAATTTCTTCCCCCAAAGTCAACAACAAACATTCACACTCAAAAACATAGGAATGAAGTGAATCGTACGAGTTTAATATACTCAGATTACTACCGAGTGATGGGGGCCGTTCACATTTGCTAAAAACTAGATTAACAATGAATATTACTATTTGAGATGCACAGTGCCGCACTCCATGGCTAACTCTGGACCTCGTTCCCTTGACCACTGACATCGTGTTTCCACCACTAATGGTGGTAAAATGTGTAATTACCCCTCACTTTAACAAAAATAGCTGAGGGTGTAAACAAAACCACATGCTGCACATGAGCCCCAGTCTCCGATGCAGGAACACATGGCCGCTCTAATGAGCAATTCCACATTAATACCTCCACGTTGAGCCGCTGTCTGGATGCTTTTACAGGCTGCCGTTTAACTGGCTGTCTCTAATACACCTGTCCGGATGAAGCTAATGCCTGGCTCCGTTCCCGCCTCTGAGCAGCCTCAGGTGACTGCGATCACACCACGCTCCCTCCTACTGTTGATTCTCCTCATTAGCTCGCGTTGGTCGCCAGTCAGAAGCGATGCCGGGGCGCCGCGCGTGACGCCACCGCAACAGCTGCACCATTAAAGAGGAAACCAGAAGTCGTCAGGCTCTCGGGGGGATTCGCGTGCCCTCTATACGACACCATCTTCTCTGGAGTGGATTTTTACAGATCTCCCAGCAGCCCCAGCTGGCACCCTGATAGAGGTCATCTGGAGAACGGGAGTTCGCTAACGGTTAAATACATGGGCTGGTTTTATTCATCATTTCCTGTACAGAGACATTTAAACAATTTTCAATGCAATAATAATGATGTAAAACAAGGTGATGTGTGTATTAGTGAGAGGGAACAACAGGCTCACTCAGGGGTGATTATACCTCTGCTAAGGAGGTGGTGTTTTCACTGGCGTTTGTTTGTTAGTTAGCAGGATTATGCAGAAACGATTGGATGGATTAACATGAAACTCTGTGGAAAGATGCGATATAGGTCAGGAGGGAACCCATTTCATTTGGTGTGCATTTTCTTCACACTTTCTTTAACCTTTCGATAAAGTTGAGATTTTTGTTGATTTCCCAGTGAATAATTCATGGAGCTTGGAAAAAAATCTGGCATATTTCATTAGGTGATGTCTGTGAGTTTGGGAAATTTGGTGCAGATCCAAATAAAACTGCAGCTGTAATACAGTTTGGCATGTATCTGGTCTGAGGGGCGATTCTAGCAACTTGTATCACTTTGCTTAACATTGCTTTAGGCCCTTGGCAGAGGTAAGTGCTAGTGCCAATGTAATTCGAAAACATTATTCTCCAATGTTCTTGTTTAATAAAGCTTTAAATGTGGTTTATTTCTTGCGAATTTGATAGGTGCATCTCAAAAGCACATTTTTTATCAATGAGTCAAACAGATTTACAATTTAACAACATATTTAACTGTGTACAGATCAGTAAATTTCATCATCCTACATGAAATATGAAGTTAATAGGAGTCTTGGCGGAGGTATGAGCTCTACTAAGTGACACTATTCAGAGGTGTGTAGGTGGGCTTATAAACCTTTCATCCTCATCCCATATCTTGCCTTGTGTTTAACAGGATGTCATTGTGACTGTCTGAGTATTGTGTATATGTGAGCACGCATGTGTATATGTGTCTCGGGGGGGTTTGCAGTAGAGGTTGAAGATGTAATATGAAACAATTCTTCATTAAAAATAATTAAATGTTATATATTTAGTTGACTTGTGTTCTAACATTATCTAAAATGTATCAAACAAAATCAATTTATTCAAGGTAACAGGATATTTCATTTCAACCTTTTAATTGCTTCATATTTGCTTTACTTGTGGCTTTACTCATCTCTGCTATAACTTCCAGGGCAAGCGTATGGATGTATGACGAAGCAAAAACAAACTGCTAGCCTTGTATATGTACTTTTTCAAAGTTGTCATCACCTATTATTAATCCAGACATGTATTAAACTTGTTTGTTTTGATTCGGCACATTAGTAGAGAATTCACAGTGCATGTTTTTATTTCTTATTTTTAAAGCATTTCTTCAGTAGACACGTGGGCCCTGCTGTTGTGTAGGATGCCATGTTATTCCTTAAGTGGGACGATTTTCCAAACATTCTTTGTCTTATTTTTGTTGCATAATATTTCTGACAAAAGAAAAAAGGCCGTACCTGACACAACTGAACCCAGTCCAGCATTTAAACTCACTCAGTGGGACATAATCCATGGGGGCTGCTCAGTAAACCCACTATCTCAGTGGTGCAGAGGCTTTCTGAAGGGCCCCTCAGCAGTGGTTACACATGACCTTTTTAATACAGAGTTCCAGCTCCAAACAACTGGCTCCAGGTCCAGATTTATTCTAATTCATTCTGTGAAGTCTTTGCTGCTTTTTATTTATTTACTGTGAGTCAACATGCAACTGCAGGATAACCAGTAACACAACAACACCACCTGCTAAAATGTAGCTGGAAGAGATTACAGCTGATTTGACTTTTGCGTCATTCATTTGCACATTTAAAGAGGTGAAACCGCTTTTCTTACCACTATAGAATGCTTTCATATATAAAGATCCCATTAGCAGGACTTATGGAAAGTGAAGGCACACACACTCCCATAGAATATTAGCTAATTAATGCATTATTTCGCTTAATTATTCACCTCATTAGTATAACTGGTTGTATTTAACGGTAATTGCATCTTGTTTGTGTTTGTGCAGGAACATATAAGGACAAACATTGACAAACTAATGTTTTATGGTCAGGTTTTGGGACTTGATGTAATAACGACAGATGGAATTATTAATGCAGAAGTATGATGAAGAATTCAGACTAGGCCTCTTCCAACATGCCATCATACATGGATGTGGGGTAAAACAAAAGGAATTGTAAAGATGAGGTAGTTGAGACGAGAAGAACAAAGACGGAGGGAGGAAGAGGAAGAGGAGGAGAACACTAGTGGAAAAGGAGAGAGGAGAGGCTGGGACGGACTGTTAGGCAGGTATAAAGATGTAACTGTGGAGAAAAGTGAGAATGAGAAATTGCCAGGGGCTGGAGAGGAAGGAAAAAGACAGTATGGGATGAAGATGAAGTGCGTGTGCGTGTGTGTGTGTGTGTGTGTGTGTGTGTGTGTGTGTGTGTGTGTGTGTGTGTGTGTGTGTGTGTGTGTGTGTGTGGGTGTGTGTGTGTGTGTGTGTGTGTGTGCGCGCGAGTGTGTGCATGTGAGTAAGTTTGGGTGTGAGAGCTCTCTGTGGTATTTGAAACACCAGGCAACTCCATGTTTCCGTGTTCCACTCCGCTGTTGTCAAACCCTGCTGAGGCTGCTGGGGGAGAGGAGCCTGGGATAGCATCTGTGTCCGTGACTGTTCTCTCTCTCTCTCTCTCTCTCTCTCTCTCTCTCTCTCTCTCTCTCTCTCTCTCTCTCTGTGTGTGTGAATGCGCCCTTGGTTCTCTCCATCTGTATGCATATACATCTGTCTTTATACTGAGAGAAATCCTATTTAATTTATATATTACTAATTTAACACAACAAACCACATTTTGTAAGAAACGTTATACTCTCTGACTCCTACTTTTTACAAGCATAATGAGGGAATTTGTTTATTTTGTTTATTTATCATTTGATTTATCCAGGAAGGTCCCGTGGAGATAAAGACATCTCTTCCAGGGATTCCTGTTTAAAAAGGCAGCACATGGTGTTTGATAAAAACACAAAACACACATAAAAGCCTATAACAAGAAACAGGGTAAAGAAAGATGAAATCCAAACAGAAGAGTACAAAATCGAGGAATGTACAATATCCCTAACGCAGTCCATCTCTTTCTTTGTTTATGAACATCTGTAACCAACACATGAAACATGTTTCCTTCAGGGCAGTTTGTAGGAGTCTTTTAAACATGTGTTACAATGGGAGTGCTTTCTAAAGTATTATTTTGCAACTCATTCCATGCCCGAGGTGTGTGAAAGGAAAACACAGTTTTGCCAAGCCCTGAACGCACCCTGGGGACATTTAGAAGAATTTGAATTTTTGGATCTAGTTTTATAGTTGCTGGTATGAAAAGATAACATGCTGGAGATAGAGGTTTATACCTAACAAAGTTTATGAATACAAATAATAGTGAAAATGGGCCCTTTGATCCTTTTGATGGAGGGAGACAAACCAAGTAACTAAAATGCATTACTCTTCATCCCTCGGCCCTTTTCTCAGTCCTGCATCCTGCATCTACCCAGACGCCCCCCCCCTCAACAAGGGTCACCAGATCCAATCAAGACCATATAATAAAGTAGAACTACTCAAGCCTTTAAAATCCTCCTAACCAGAATCGAACCTGTGAAAAGGAAAGCATCCATAGAGCGGGGAGACTCTTTGAGTGACATGTTTCTTGTGTGTCTCACATGTACTATGTCACTTCACATTCTATTCTCCCCCATGGGAAACCGAGGGAGAACTCTGGTAAAAAGGAAGAGAAACCTCGCTGAGAATTACCTTCCACCGGCCTTCACCTGGCTGTAAGCAGTTTCCCAGTCTATTATTATTTTTCTATTATTAGTATTTCCTCTTCTTGGCCGTGCTGTCCATTATATTTGCGGCCTGCGCAGGTCAAGTGGGCACATAAGCCCGGGTGTGATTGATCGACAGCCATTTACAGCCCCTTGATGACAGCTTTCTACACAGCCATTCTGTAAAAGCCAGATTTAGTCTATGACAACCATTGTAACTTTTGAAAACTAGAGCCAATCAAAATGTGGGACCATCCATCCATTGTCTCCATCTTATATTTTCTTGTCTGGCGAAGGTAGTCGGCCAAGTAGGGTATCCCTGACGTCCCTCTCTCCAGCCAGGCTCTCTAGCTCCTCCTGGGGGATCCTAAAGAGTTCCCAGGCCAGATGGGGATTACTTGTCACTCCAGCGAGTTCTGGGTTCTACCCGGGTGTCTCCTCCAGGTTGGGTGTAGCCCATTAAACCTCCAAAGGACGGCGCCTCATGGGTAGAATACGTGTGGTTGTACATGCGTTCATGACACATCTGAGTTTGTCAAGCTAATTGTTTTTAAGTCCCATCGTAAGTGTCCCTGTGTTTTGGGCGGAGAGGGAAAGAGGGAGCTGTGTTTCTTTAGTGGCTCATCCAGGCAGATCTGCCAGGTGTCGTCCTCGTCTCACTGTCTGGCTGCTGCATTTCAGATACTTTTCTTTCCTTTACCCATCACATCGCTTCTTTACTTTCAGCTTTCCTGCCTTTCTACTTTCAGTCTCTCTATTTATCCCCAGACCATCAATTACTTTGCTTCTTTTGTTTAATCAAACCATCTATTCTCATCCATCTCTCTTCTTTGTTTTCTCTGTCCCGTCTCTTTTTTTCATTTAAATCTCTCTTCTTTTGTTACGGGTTTCATGTCCTCCTCTCCTTATCTCCTCCCCTCCTTCATTCTCTAAAACTTACTGCTTTAGTTTTGTCCTCCCTACATCCCTACACTTTTTCTTGATCCATCTTTTCCGATCATGTTCCCTGAGGGGGAAGGCTCCCCTCCTTTACCTCTCCCTCCATTCTCTTCTTCTTTTCCAGTTCTCCCTCTCGCCCACGTTCTTCTCCCCGCTCCTCTGTGCATTTTTCTTTTACTCTGCTCTTTCCTTCTTACTCTCCATGGATTTCACTATTTCTTCCTTCCATTGTCCCCTTTCCTTCTTTGTTCCTTTCTCTGCCTTCCTTCCTCTTTCATTTACAGCTTCTCAGGGGCACTGCTTAGGTTTCTTTCTCCTCGCTCTCACCCTGTCCTCGTCTTCAAATAGAAAAAGATTGGAGGAGAGGCACACACACACGGGGGTGGGGGAGTAAATGAGCAGGGGGGAGACGGAGATACGACTGTGATTAAGCCATTAAAACATTCGGCTAATTGAATTGACAAGCTGTTAAGTAATTGTCTCTACTTGTTTCCATCCATTATTCGGCTGTTGACTGCTGTTATGACAGCAGCCTGATGCTCATTGTGGGTCTCTAAGTGTTTCCTGTATCAGTCGTACTTATTTGATTTGGCCAGGAAACATAAATAACAGGAATTTAAGAACTGTATTGAATCGGGTGGGAGTTTTCATTCCCCTTAATTTCAAGGCTAATGGTAATTTTGCACTTTGGCGATGGAGCTGCATTGCAAGGCCCTGAGCTGCCCATTGGGAGCAACTTGAACTTGTCCTCTCTGAAGACCTGACCTGTGGACAGGAGAGGATCGAAACAATGAATATATGATCCACTCTACCTCCTCATCCACAGCCATGATTTTCTTTATACCCTCATAGCAATTTCCCCCCAACCACATTTAATCACCTAAATGTAGCTCTGATCAATACAGTACTATATATAAACATCTGATCACGTTTGAGGCCACAGAGAATTATCAACCAACTCTGCACCTCAGATCTACGTTTCAGGTTTCTATTGTTTCAGGTTTCCCGCCTGCAACTTTACTGATGTGTTCCTCTCACTTTCTCTCAAATGCACATTCTGTTGCATTCAGCTTTTGGAGAAAAATCTCTAAATCTCAATAACCGACCACCAAACAGCAAACAAAGTTAGCAACCAGTTGGCGCCGAGCACTTAGCAGCTAAAGAGCAGAATGTTCCACTCGGAGAGTTGATGGAGGTGCAACACAGCCAAAAGGGTGAGAGTGAATATTGACCCTGCATTTGACAGTTGCCCTGAAACACGACTCATAACTGGCAATGTTGCTGTAGCTGCTGGATGTTTAGATCGGTAATGGAGGACAGATAATGAGAAAGGATTAATAAGTTAATGTAAAATTGCATCTAAATTTCTATGGTGTGTGGTTACATAATTTGTAGTCCAGCTTAAACCTACAAACCTACTGATTACATTATTGTAAAACATATTTAAAAATATAATAATTCATTTATTATTCATTATTATTAATGTTAAGGAGGATGAGCAGAAAATGTTTGGCTTTATATGTGAAACTCATCCCTGAACAAGCACTTAGAGATTTAGAGAACAGAAAAATATATTCAGCAAAGCACCTAAATTATATTTTGAAGAGGAATGATATGTAAGCGAAATAATAATTTCACTTTAGAAAACAGAACACTTGTCTGTGCTCAATAAATGTATTTGTATGTTCGGTAATATCCGTGTTAATGTGCTATAATAACCACTCAGTTGAAAATTCACAGAAAATGCTCACGAGTTGTTTGATCACTTACACATGTGTTACCTACTCCTGATATCTCAAGTGTGTCCTGGGCAAGTTCAGCAGATTAGAGACTCAAATGGAGCAGAACTTTGTTTAGATTGATTTTCAGTTTGGTGTCAGTGTTCTTTTTCTGCCCTGGTTTCTAATTTGATTTGTAGACCCCCCCCCCCCCCCCCCCCCCTTTCATTTCTTATCTGCTCAATAATTTCATCTTTACAAAGACTAATATCACCAGTGTGGGTGGTTTTATTGAGTGTGACTGATGTTAATAAAAGGAAAGATTTATGTGCATTCAGTTGCCATATAACAGCGGGACACTGAGCAGAGTCTGGCAGCTGATTGGCTCGTTTCCTCTGCAAACTCATCTGAAGCACACTCGAGGCTGGTCAGAGCACCACCAGTAGACTGCAGGGGTGGGAGCGCTGAGGATGGAGCAGATGCATAGTGGGATGGCTAAGTGAGAGTGGCAGATGTGCGTGCACGCACACACACACACACACACACACACACACACACACACACACACACACACACACACACACACAGGCCTTCAGATTTGATTATATACAACATGTGCATGTGTTTATAAAAGGGAGAAGGGATAAGTGAAACTGTACAAAAGGAAAAGTAAGTACAGCAACATATACTGTGATGCACAGTCATGACAACCATAGCAGTGTTTCCCATTAATAACCTAGACTGTGGTGGTCCAGCATAGTCCCGCCACAGTTTCATTATGGTAAATGGTTTGTATTTAGTGCTTTTCTAGTGTTGATGATCACTCAAAGCACTTCACAGCACAGTTTTGCCATCCACCCATTCACACACACATTCATACAGTGGATCTATATGCAGCACTTTCTCTATCATACACTGTCAGGGGCTTGGTATCTTGCACTTCGGCATGTGTAATGGGGAAGACGGGGATCCAACCACCAACCCTCCGGTTAGTGGACGACCCGCTCTACCTCCCTGAGCCACAGGATGAACCAAAATCATTTTTGACTTAGTAACTTCAGAGATCTCTGACCTGGTGTTTTGCTCCATTGCTGCATTGTCTAGCTGTGTGCAGCACTATTCACAGCGTTACTTGCCTCATGCTTGTGCTATCGTCCATAAAGTTGTTACTGTCCATGCAGACATTGTAGTTTTAGCTCCAGTTGAAGTGGCATGCAATGCTGTTCTCTATCTCACACGAGAACTTGGTGTTCACTCTTTAGTCTGTGTTCCTGTCACTTGGATTCTGTTGCACATGTGTGCAACGTTTGTGTGCGTGCAATTGCACCCCCCGCTACCCCCCATATAATTCTGTGTATCTGTAGAGTGATTAGAATCACTTGGTGGCTTTTCAGCATCTGAATAAGAACCCACAATATGTATGTTTCACTTTTCTATATGACTGAGAGACACAGATGGCGGTGGGAGGCTCCATCCGAACTAACCACATGGTTTCATGATCATCAGCGCTCACTTCAGATGCTCGACTCAGCTCTGACACAGATTATCATTTTTAATTCAGTGCTGGGCTTTCAGCTGCTGACTTTCATTTCTCTTCTCTTCATGAAATGTGAGAGCTTTCACTTTTGCTTAAGTACTCAGGATGGAATTGTTAAGTGAGGCACATAAGAACGAGGACACACGGCAGACAAAGAGATGATACGAAGAGAAAATATCCCACCGCAGGAGCAGCATCAAGTTTAGTTTCATCAAGTATTTTATCGTGTCCTGCCATCTACTTTATTTTGCTATTGTACAAATATATTGAGCAAACACCATGTTCCCAAGTTTTTATTGTTGAGTTCATAGACCTAATTTTATTCAAGGAAATATATTAGTCACACCAGAAACCTCACATAGCAGCTCTGCCGCAGACTCGCTCCTGTGTCAACAACAGATGTCCACGAGTTGCAAATCAGCGAAGCAACCGTCACGTGCTGCACGTGCACCCGTTTAGATCCCTTACTTTAACATTACCCTTATTGGGTTTTATTCCTTTATTTAAGTACATGAAATAGATCACCCCAATTACCCCAATCCTATGTACTGTACCTTGAAGCATTTAAGTATTGATACTGCGCAGTAGCATCCATAAATACACCCCTGCTCCCTCTGTCACTGTGAATTTCTGAGCCACAATTCAGATGATGCTCTGTCCGTGTGTGACGGACTTCTGTTTCTGCCCTTACATGAAAAAGACTTGATGCACTTGTAGTAACAAGCATTGTCAGCATCGGCTCCAGTGAAGTGTGAGTTTGAACATTTATTTCTCTCCACTGTTGTCATTGAGAGCTGTGTGTGTGTGTGTGTGTGTGTGTGTGTGTGTGTGTGTGTGTGTGTGTGTGTGTGTGTGTGTGTGTGTGTGTGTGTGTGTGTGTGTGTGTGTGAGAGAGAGAGTGCTGCGGATTGAGGGAGGGCTGCCTCCACCCCTTGCACACAGGCTGAGAGAGAGAGAGAGAGAGAGATCTGAATTGGGAAGAGAGAAAATGCATCATAGACAAATGTCTCAATCAGAAATGGAGTTGGTGAGATAAAATGTGCAAGATAACATTAATGTAGCTATACTAAATTGGAAATCTATTTTCCTAATTTCTCCGCTACCAAGCGCAGAACCGATAACGTCGGAGCTTATCGATACTACAGGCAGTAGTAATTTAGCTGCCGGGACCTGTTTAATACCAGGGTTCTGTTCCCATCTCTAATGAGAATTCAGAAACATAAGAGAGCAGAAGCCTGAGTGCAACTTAACTTACTGTCGGCTTTTCTCCAATTATGCTGAGAAAGTTTCTCCGGGTGCCAACCTCTAACTACTGCTGAATCATTTTACAGAAAAGTACATTTACTTTCCGTTGGTTTTATATCTGTATTATATGTACAACAGAGGGATTAGAATTAAACTACTAAACAATTAAAACACCCTGTTAATAAAAGATAAGGATCCTGTTGTTAGTGAAAACACAAAGGATCCACATGACACCGTGCTGAAGGACTAATTAAACAGGTCGACTGTAGTTTTATGGCAGATGAATGGGGGCTTTAGCAGCAGCAGAGCAGACGTCAGCGCCAGTGAGAGAGTCTTTATTTCCAAGTGGAGTTCTCGGTCGGTGCTCGTGCTCAGCCCGGCTTCACCTCTCTATGATTCTTTACTTCAGCAGAGGCCAGAGGTCACAGTCAGCGAGTCTGGAGCTCGCAGGGACTCAGAAGTTAACGCTCAAGGACACATCAGCCAAATGCATGTGTGTGTGACACTGGGTCATCGGATGAATGATGATCTCTACTCTGCCCCGAGTTGTCTTTACACAGTTGACCACAGTGTGTGTGCTGCGGTCAACTGTGGTCTGGCTGCACGGGTCAGAGGACACATACCAGTTCCTAAAATCTCTCTTTGAGTCATTTCTAAATAAGATCTCTGCAAATTCTATGACTATAGACCTTTAATATAAATGGATAACGTGATCCCACCTCCTCCATGTTAGTAGATGGGGCATTGACCCCAAAAGAAGTGAAATAACCCGTCAAAAAATGTCTTTTAGGTTGTTCTGCCCAAGTGCTATTTCTCAAAGTTTGGTTTCACTATTTGATGCTATACTGACTCAGGATTGGTCGAGCGTGTGTCTTGACCGCCACTGCACCGATTCTGGCTCCAAAAGCAGCGTTCGTATATTCAGGACATTTGGGCTTCATTTCTGGATCGTGGGAGGAAGTGGAGAAGCGTCATCTGTCTTTACGCCGTCTATGTTTGAGACATTCAAGGGAAAAGCAAGTGTAAGAAAACCTTTTGTGTTTCTTATTGTGTGAGTCACTGAAACAAAGATTTTGAATAAATTTATTTACCTACATTATATAACAATTTTCTTTTTTCAATATTCTAACATTGCCTTGTTAACATCCACGTTTACCTGCTTGCCATCCTCTTCTTCTTCTTTATCTTTGCTGGCACATTGCTGCATTTATTTGGTGCATTACCACCAACAACTGTTGTCCAGAAGAAAAGCACAAATCTGACAGCAAGCCTCTGCATCACATACACATAAACTGAAAATTCTCCACGGCATTACTGCAGGTCAAAAATGCCACAGGGAACTTTTTAAGGTTCAGCTGATACATAAAAATGGCTGAACTCAAACAATACGTACTGTTTATGTTGTTGCTGCAGCTTTTTTTTTTTACACATCTTGTTTATTTACCATTAACGCTGAGCAGCAGATGAAGATCAGATTTTCTGCTTATGCTTCAGTAAAAAATCACGTCCCTAATTAGCTCTGGATTTGTGCCCAACTCTGTGTGCCATCTGCAGTCCTGTCACGAAGTACAAGGAGCTGGATGTTTCCTGACCCTTTCCTGCACAGAGTGAAACATGCCCCCCACGCGTTTCAGATTTATGGCTGCCTCCATATTTTTGGGCCACGTGGTTTTCGCTCCGCAGCCGTGATAAATGGCTGCCTTTCGATGTCCTGGGGTCTGGTAAAAAGCGAGCAGAAATCACGGGAGGGAAAGGACACTTGGGAGAAGTGTTTTCATCCATTTTCTGTGGCAGAGCCGTGCGGCAAGGTGAATGCAAAGATGGAGAGGAAGTGGCGGAGGAGGTGGAGGAGGTGGAGGAGGTGGAATCACTGATAGTGGAGAGATGATGATGGAAAAGTAGAGGCGCTATAAAGGAACCCTAGAAATGAGAGTGGATGGAGACTAGAGTAGGAACGTAAGTGTGAAAACATTAGGGGAATGCGATTCAGGAGAGAAAGAGGGGTCCGAAAAGACGGAGTTGATATGTAATGATTGGATGTTGAAGCAGAAATGGAAAACAAAATGTTAGAAAATGAAGAAAAAGGAGATTTGGAGCAGAGGGGACATTACAGACCTCGTGGAAAAAGAACTATCCAGCGCAGAAGATCAGACCAGTGAACAAATACTGTATCGTTACCCAGCGGTGATTAGATTATTCACTGTCCAGACACATGGTGCTCTCACAAAGGCAGCGGCCACGACTCAGATTTGGGCTCCTGGGATGTAGGAATCTAAATGCAAATTCAGGAAAAAGTCTATATCTCCGCTGAATAAAAGAGATGCAGAGAAGGAGACGGAGACGGGTGCACACAAAGACACACCGCCAGGATTTACCCTGCATGCTTTTTTATTTTGGGAGGAAATTCACTTTACCCTTTGGATAAAGTATACTTGAAAAATATGTTTTTTCCGTTTCCCCTTTCAAAAAAGAAAAAAATCCTCTGTCAGAATAAGCTTTCAGGAAGCTCTGCTGTTATGACATGAGATTAAGTTGATCTTTGGCGTGGTAATGCAGCGGCAGCGGTGGCGGCGGCGGCACCGTGCTGTTGATGTAAACAGCATTACAACTCGCCTCCTCTCCTGTTTGGAGCACTCCATGGCTGTCTGGGTAATTCCATCTACTGGGGGCGAACAGCGCAGTGCACCTGCCATGGACGACTGTGTGAGCTTATGTGTCTGTGGGCAGATAGTGAGCCGCTGCATGTCGCCTGCATGTTGGGGGCAAGAAAAAAAATGATCTGTTTCAGTGGGTAAGAAGTTCGCAGCGCTAAAGGGATTAGAGGGGAAGGGACACGTCACACACAGGTGGACAACAACAGAGCTCTGCACAGGGCTGTAGAATCACCTTTTTTATACTGTTCATGTATCTGAAGCAGTAGGGGGTGTCTGTAGGGGGTTGTCTAACGTATTCCTGAATTATTCCAACAATACTTTGATCTGAAATTGATTCAACAAATAGAGGAGAATCAGCAAAGTAAAAAATAGGGGACGAAATTGAGCATTATCCGCTACAGTCACCAAGGAAACGCATACAATAGCTGTGTTGCAGTTCTTACATGGTGTAGCTATAACTTTACAACATTCACTACATCTTTCTGGTGGTATTGTTGTTCCAAAACTGTTCTCCTGAACACAGGAATCAAATTATCCCAGCAACTGCTCTCAGCTACAAACCTACAGAGAATCATGTCATCAACTGCAGCTCCAAAAGGCTTTAGCCTCTTGTAGCCCTGCTCTTTGTTTGTTTTTTGGCACATTGCTGTTCAGCCTCTGTGCACTTATCAGCAGACGATCTGGCGGCGGCGAGCAGCTGTTTTTAGAAAATTATTTCTCATGAACTCACTGAACAAAACCTCCCTAGGAACAATCGGCGGATACACACAGCGCGTAGCTGGCGAACATAGCAGAACATTTGGCAAAAAAAGCACCAAACCCAGAGCTAAAGGAATATTCAATAGTTGAACTGAATATTTAAATAGGTAAATGTTTGCTTACATGTGGTTGCTCCAAACGAAACAGCATGTTGGGACCAGCCTCTCAACCAAGTCCAGTTTCCCTGTTTATTGCACTTGGATATCCCACCACCTTCCCAGACACATCATACACACACATTCAGAAAATCCTGTCTTCACATAACCTCTGACACTGCGTAGTAGTGTTTCCAACCAAGGTGTGTTGTTGCAGTCTGCTGTACATAGCCGATTATATAATTTAAAGCCCCACTGTGTAAGATTTAGGCGAACAGGATTTTTTGGCGGAAATTGAATATAAAACAATCCTAGTGATGTTTTCACTAGTGTGTTTCATCTAAATTGGACAAATTGTGCTTTTCTTTACCCTAGAATGGGTCCTTTTATATTTAAATATTTTATATTTACATCAGGAGTGGGTCCTCTCGACCGAGGCCGCCATGTTCTTTACAGCAGCCCAGATTGGACAAACTAAACACCTTTGAGTTTTTATGACAACTGAAGGCTTCCACAGGTTCTCCTTCATGTTTGGAAGGGGAGGGTGGGGTGAGGGGTATTCAGCTGCAACATGCAACTTCACCAGTAGAGGTCACTAAATCCTACACACTGAACCTTTTAATGGGATTTTCACAAAGTTGTCTTTGCTGTGGACCAATGTCATCAGCTTGGGGCCTCAGGTAATCACCTGCTTTGTCTGTGGCCTTGTATCGACCAGCTTGTTGTGGAGGTATTTTGCCCAAGTGGTCATTGGGCAACATTTTTGTAAACTCTCAGTTCTAAACCAACAGTTTAAATGACAAATGCCTTGTGACATTTCCCATTCCTATCCATAGAATTTAATATTTGTAATTGGCTCAAAAAACAATATTAGTGCATTTTGTTGTATTGTTTTTACAAAGTAATGAATGTTAAGTTCAAGTTTATGTGTAGCACCTTTCTTGAACAAATGCACTTTGGAGAAATGTCTTCATTGGTTTTTCTCTTTTCTCACAGAGGACGTTTTTGACTCGCAAACACAGGTGCTGCTAATAACGTTAGTGATGCCATTCTGGTTCACTGACAAAGCGTAATGGACGGAAATCATCCCTAATGTCATTAGTCACACCTGCGCTTTGCCTGCCACCACATGTCAAAGTATCACGGCTGCTGTGAAAAGGACTGTTCACACATCGGCTGCACTTTCACTCGTATCAGGCTCGGGGTTTAAACATTCTTCCTGCGAGGCGCCGGGGCACGTTTCAACTGAGGTGAACTCCAAAATAAATATCTTTAAATTATTTCTCCCAACAAGAAGGAAAATAATTAGGCGTAACAGAACCGTTTTTTTTAAATAGCTGAGGGCATAAAACCTTGCACAGACACACATAAAAAGTGCATATATTGTAAAAATAGGAGAGAATCGTGTGCCCCCGAGCGCTCGCTGTTAAATTGTCACTCCTCTAACAACCTGGAGAACTTTTATCATAACTTCTCCAAAATGAGACAGAAGGACTGCTGAGGATGAGAGAAAGACAAAGAGGAGAGAGAGTGAAAAACTACAGAAACTAATCCCCTCACTAACCCCTGCTGCCTAATTGTAAGTCGGCATTGAACACGTTGCAAATTAAAATGTATTTTACCTTTTCAACCTCCTGTAAATCTATGTACTTGTAAGAAGTGAAGTTTCCTCCAATGTTGACTGTAATTCAGCTCTTTGTTTGTCTTGAGGGTGATTATAAAACTGACTGTAACACCACATATCTGAAACCACACATTGAATTTGCTGTCGTAATTGTGTCCTCCATTTTCATACCAACAGCGACTGTCTGAAGTCGTTCACTAATCATTATGTAGTCCACTATAAAGTGAGGTCGCCATTTTGTATTGCTGCCCGAATGTTTGGGGACATTTTTATACCCTGTATAGTTCACTCATTGTTTCCCTAAATGCATCATGAAGAGTAGTGTACAGCCGATGGTCACTAACCGAGCAATATCTACCATCATGCATTGCGCTCATGGTGGAGACACGAGAGGAGAGAGGGCAGCAGGAACAGTCCGACCTGTCGTACAAATGTAAATATGAGCAGATGCATCACAGCACAAACTGCAGGAAACTTCTACATTTAAAGATAAACACATTCAATGTGCTTTTTACCTAAAAGTATTTATACTAATCATTTCAAATTTACTGTCGGCGACAATTATGTAATTACCGGCACAGAGAAATTGCTGAGTAGTGTCCGAAAGCGTTTTATTTATTTTTTTGCAGATGAGCTCACTATATAAACCTTTACAGAAGGACGCCATATAGTAAAATAGGGGTTAGTGAACGAGAGAGTTATTTCAGACATGGTTTTTGTAACATTAACACATTTTTTTACTGGTCAAGAGGTCATGCTATTGGTCAAGCTGACAGTGAGCCCCTCAGCTGGATCTGGAGGAAAACTACTTCAGACAGTCCGATTGTGCTGGTTTTGAATTTGAACTTGTTACAGTTTGAAAATGAACTCCACCCCAATGTTTGAAGGAATGTTTAAATTTCGTATAAAATGTGACAGCCCTAATAATTTCTGAAATATGTCAACAAGTGGCAAACGTTCACCTCATTTGTTTGTTGGAAAGTTCTTTACATTTACGTTACTGCTCACATGTTTCCTGAATTGTAAATTATCTGCGATACTCAGTTGATGTTTTATAATGTTACTTGTGAAAAAATATCCTACGGAAGAATTAACAACATTGCTAAAGTTAATTTGCTAAGACAAACTGGAACAGTGATAGCAAATGTCGAGGAAATTGTCGATTTTCATGTCATGTCTGCTCAAACCACGAGATAAAGTTGCTTCATATTTCTTCCTTTTTTTATCCTGGCACCAAAGCTATGGCCCACTTTGATGTCCTTATGTTAAATATTGAATGTACATCCATATTTCACCAGCCGAGCCCTGGAACAAGACTGAGGGCAGGATAATAAACATCGGCTGGGAATTTCACTTCTCTAATTGCCCAGAGTTAATCTCTCTCTCTCTCGCTGCGCAGGGCCTTGACCTGTGGTAATGGAGCCGCTCCTGGTAAATATAAATAGGAAGGTGGTGGGGGGGGGAGAGAGGCGGGGAAAAAAAGATACACAACACTGTAAAATATTTGAAGCTAATTTAACTTCCTGACTTTACCCTGTCAGCCCCATTGGTTTCTGAAACAGCAGGGAACTTGCGATGTGTTTTTAGGCTAATTCAATTACATAAATAGTTTGTCCTTGTTTTCGACAACAGCCTAGCAGCCTGTGACCTACCACAATTATTTTAGAATTAAGCCTTTCTTCTAAAAATAATGAACCTATCTAGACAAGTGCATGTGTCTCCACCATTTACAGAAAACAAAACGAGGCCCTCGTCCTCAAACCTCTCACTTTATACTTCTTGTCTGTCAGCCTATAGAGCTGCTAGTTCACATTATAAGAAGTGTTTTAAGATTATTTACCCTGGATCAGTGTTTGAAACTAAGCCAAGTTTAAGATGCTAATTATGTTTGCATCATCCAAAATATAAACAAAGAGGCTCTCGCTCAACCAGGTGAACTGAGGCTTGAGATCTCTGCAGCGCCCGCAGGTTTAGTTCTGACCTGGTCCTTTGCTGCATGTCCCCCCCCCCCCTCTCTCCTCCTTTCACACTTAAATTCTGTCCTATCAATAAAGGCTACAATGCATACAAATAAATCCAAATATAAATATAGATTTAAATATGAATAAAAGTGGGACCTCTGACACATTCAACGTAGCCCTAAAAACATTTTCCCAAGTGAATTAAAAAAATATTTTGAGAGTTTGTTTTGCTTCATGAATCATCATTAGAAACAATAGGACCGTGTGACTAGCAGAAAATAGCATAACCTCAAGTAAAAAGTCAAAGTGACACCAGATACTTCATGACTTTTCAGCACTTTTAAATTTGCAAAGGTACTTTGGAAACAGAGAAGGTCTCAGCAGCCATTTTGCATTACTTTAAAGTACAGTAAGTACTGGTAAATGAGTTGTTAACACTTTGCAGTGTATTGCATCCTTATCAGCAGTGGCAGCATTTGACTGCAGTTTAACAGGGGTCTCCTCATCTATATTCATCTAAAAGCTTTAAAGATTTAAAATGATGAATAATATTCCTGTGAATAATATCAACCAGACCCCACGCTGCTGGGTGAGGAAAGACGTATTGTACTGTTCAGTGAAACCATGTTTTTGCTTAATAGATTAATTACTGACACATTTTGATGAGCTCGGCTCCGACGGATAGATCAAGGATGCATGAATATTCATTTATTCTCTGGTACAGAAATATCCTCATGTGCTGGTTTTATGTTTAAATCATGACCGTTGAAAAGAGGAAAATGTGACGGAATCCGTTTTTTTTTTCGGCGGTGTGTCGCCCGTCTCCGCGCTGATCTCAGAGGTCAGTAGTGATGCACTTTGAAAACTTCGCTACATGAACGCTGGGCTCAGAAGAGGATCGCTGTGAATCTGAATTTCAATGGTTGTAGAACCGGAGAATGAATGTTATCTTGTACATGTGCGTTGATTTGTTTTCTTCTTCATCTCTCTTGCACACATCTGAGTGACACTATGAGGGCTCATCATTTTATTTAATTTTGTCTTCCCGTGTACATAAGTAGGATATTTATTATGGGATGGGACACGTGCTGCTGGCTGTGCTCCCGTTCTCTTATGCTGAAAAATAAACAACATTTGTTCCCCAGCTTGAAAAACTGAAACCTCAAAGGGGAGTTTTCATCTTATTTTTCATTGATTATTGATCAAATCAAATCAAATTAACTTCTTTTTTGATGCTGGCAAGTAAACTGGGTCACTGTTACACCAGAATAAAACAGGGACTTTGAGAGTAATAATTAAAACCTACAAAGTGAAGTGATCACTCACAGTTTTGCATTTATTTGAACAACACAAATGTTTTCTTTTTTCTTTTTATGCCTCCATGCTGGTGATGTTTTCAGGTTGTTTGTCTGTTAATCCAAATCTTGTGAACATTATATCTCAAGCACATTATATCTCACGCCTTGACTAAATTTCTTCAGATTTATTACAAATGTTGAGTTTGACTCAGGGATGAACTGATTCAATTTTGGGGGTTAAAGGTCAAAGTCCTTGTGTCCTTTTTGATATCCCAAAACCGACTTCAGGGAGTTTCTTAAAATGTTGACGAGTTGTCCCGTGCACTTGAAGATTGATTAATATCAGTGGTCAAAAGGTCAAAGGTCACAGTGACCTCATGTTATTGTAAATGCAACATGTCAGGAACACCGTGAGGGACTGGAACTGGTTGGCGGAGGCATGGTGGTAATTCTGGTCTCCCTTACATTCAATGGTCAGAATCGTATATGCATTTTAATCTGTAACTGGAGTCCATCTGAATGAGTCTGTGTTTACGACAGTGGTGCAGACGACTATTACAGGTATAGGAGAAGGGGACTTTAAAGGACAGCTTCATGTGCAGCTCTGTGGCTGTGGCGGTGATGTGGCAGCTCTGCCAGGTTTCTTTATGAGTGCGGCTCTCGGGCCTGCGGTAACTCACGGCTCTCTGTCAGTGCTGTCCACAGCTTTATGGGACAGCGGTAGATATGGACGCCTGAGAGGCTCATCCAGGGGGTCGTTACCGTGCGTCGTATATGAACTCTTTCCCCCGGAGGACCCAAAGTGGAGGTGAGAGAGGGCTTGTGTGAAACAGAACAAGAGAAGATGCCAGAATGGATGATGCTCTGAGTCTGAGACAGTGAAGTGGGAAGTAATATGCTCCTTCCATCACCTGAGGGCTGCACCTCTGAGGTGTGTGTCTGTGTATGTGTGTGTGTGTCTGTGTGTGTGGGTGCGTTCCTTTTCTGAAGCCAAAGCCTTTCTTATCCTGACAGGTGTCTCTGTGTCACCTACTTCAGTGTGATGTCGTCATCTCGCGGCTGCCTTTGAGTCTTGGTTTGACCTTTTCCTGGGTTAGCAGACGTATCAAGTGTTTTAAGAAGACAGGTTGTCAGAAATCATAACGCGATGACAGACAGGTGCACGTGTCGATTTCTTGGTACAACGTCGAGTCTGCAGACGTGTGTGTGATACATTCCCAGAGAAGAGTCACTCCAGTGAAGTTATTTCAACTGTGTAACATGTCTGAACTCACATCTCTTGGCTTTTTAGCTATTAAATCGTGTGCTGAATCACAAGTGTTTTAATTGGGCTGCACCCTAACACTGAAAATCATGTGTCTTCCTTTTTTCTTGGGGGAGCTGCCAACCACCACACCGCCATACTATAAAATCAGGATTGTCCAAAAGTCAGTGGTGGTTTCCTGCGGTTATATCAGTCGTCTCTTTGCATCAGAACATAGAAGGAGAAGAAGATGAAGAATAAAACTTGTCAGTCTGTAGTCGTGTCTCGGTTCAGCTTTTGTTTACATTGGAGCATATCCTGGAAAATACATCCTGCGAATATAGCAGTGCATACTGATGATCATATGTTTCCTTAAGCTCTGCTCCACTTACATTCTAACACCTTGACGTGATGATGATGATGGCAAAGCTACAGAACTCGCTCCTGTACATTCTAATGTGTTCTTCTGTGCTGTGTTTGGAAATGTGTTTCTCCTGCTTTAAATGTGTGAGAAAGGTGGCTCATGTATCAAGGGTTCAAGACGAAGGACATCGCAGGCACATGATGTGCGTCTTAAGCACATGATGGTGTTTTGCTGGGATCTTATGTATTTAATGAAGTGCCCTCGCACCTTTGAGCTTCGTGAGGCACATTTTTAACAGTGTGAAGTTACAGTTAAACTGTTGTTGAACAGTCAAGGTTTTTACAATTGCTTTGTGATGGGTAACGTCATATTTCTATTGACAATGTGAAATCTGTGATTACATTTTTGAATCATTAACAATGTAGCAATTCTCAAACCAAAATTGCAACTCTCTTCCCTATTCTTCGGTTACTTTAGGTTACGTAGTTTTATGTGAAGTCAAGTCCAACATGTTCTTTACTGTTCCAACTGTGGTGTTATAATAAAACCCAGAAGTTTACCCCCCCCCCCCCCCCCCCCCCCCCCTTGCTTTTTCAAAACCAAACTTAGAACATTAGCCCTTAGACATAAATCAGTGTGATAAGAAATACCTAAACAGAAACTATCTTTGAGAAAAATGTATTTGATGGATTTTTTGACTTTTTAGTTTGGTCCATACCCCATCCACTTACATGGAGGAGACTGGATTTGTATACTTCAGCCAACCACCAGGGGGTGATTGAGAGACTTAGACTTCACTTTTGGGGAGCAGTCATGTTGTTCATCTTTTCATGCAGTCTATGAGTGTGATGTGTTGTGATGTCACACATGCACAGGAGGAGGCGGCTGTGTCTCAGGTGATTGAGGTGATTTGGGGGTGAAGCCCCTGAGAAATGTCCTTCAGCAGATCGCAGTCTTTGGGAACCTTCCTCATTTCTGTCTGGCAGCAGCAGTGGTCCTCTCCTCTTCCTCTCTTCACTTTTCATCCTCACCTCTCCTGTATCTTCAGCCACACAAGGAGAGACGAGAGCAGAAGTTGCCTTGCAGTGACAACTCCCCCCTGGTCACTTTCCCTGTGACAGTGCTCCCTCTCAGCGCTGCTGCTGCTGTTGCTCTGGGATTCAGTGGGATGGAGGCCAGTGTGCAGCTGACAGCTGCTTGCGCTGCCATGCACCTCCAGCTGGATGGATTTGCACGGCTTAAACTGTAAGTTAGTTAAATGAAGCCCTAAAGGAGCGCGAATGGGCTCGCCTGCAGCAGCGGCACTCAAAGGCAGCCAACAGAGGAAACTTATCTTCCATTCAGAGAGTAAAAGCAGATAGAGATACTTTCTGCTGTCACCTCTGGGGACAGGGTTGCACAGAGACGGGACCTGTATGCACAATTAAACAAAACATTTCTACAGCAGCACTTTAGAGCAGCCATTAGAAGAGACTTATCTTCAATTGAGAATCTAACAGAAATAGATTCCTCTTGTCAGTTTTGGGACAGGGTTGCAGGGTGACGGGACTTGCACGCACAATTACACAAAATGTTTCAGACTCCCTGTTTCAATTCAGTGCATGTTCCAGCTTCTGAGTGGAATACCAATAACAAAAGAGCAGCAGAGAAAGAAAAAGTCTCCATTCATGTGAATAAGAGTGTGTATGTTCAGCTGCTGAGAGAAGACAGACAACCTGGGAACATCAACAATATGAGAAGATGTCTTACAGCGTATACAGTACATTTGATAAAGTTAAACTGAAATCCGGTTTCAGAAAGTCATAAATGAAGTTCCTTGGAGTTGTACAAGTTGTAGAGTTTGACTATGAATTCCCTACGATATTGATTTTTTAAAAACAGATGGAAGTGCTGCAGGGTAAACCAGAGAAGAAGCTTCTGAAGTAGCCATAGGTCAAGAAAGGTTGGTGTAAAGTGTTTAAAAGATGGAGGGTATTCGCCCTCTGGTTAAAATGGTGAGAATAGTCAAACAGCATCGATGCAGCTATTTACACCGTAATGCAACGGCCAATGTTTCCCTGTCTTCACCCTCACCAGGCCTTTGACGTCCAGGCAGGTGCAACCTGTTGCAATGTTTAATAAGTGCTACACACTCTTTCTAGCAGAAAGCTTTTAGATATAAGGTGAAGTAGAATAAAGAGTAACAAAGTCTTCCTGGTGAAACTGAAAGTTAATAGTGACTCAGTGTATTTTTAGATTTAGTTGACTTATTTTCATGAACAAAATATGTATCGATGGACTTTTCAGTCTCAGTTTGGTTTGGTTGTGTGTTGGAAGTGAAGAGAGTTCACAAAGGTGAAGAAGTTGAGCGTCAAAAAGCACAAAAAGGTAATAAGGAGTCAATCTTTAAGTTGCTTTAGACGTGAACTGAACTCTGGATGTTTCTCTGTAATTTTCTGGAGAAAATGTCCAAGTCAGTTGCTCTAGACATTTTTCCAGAACTTTTTCATGCCAACCGCATATTTCACTCAAGTGAAATGTCAGGGAACTGTCTGGAAATGTCACAGCAGGCGAACGTGGACGTGTTGATGAATTTTCTAAAATGAGTTTTTTTTTTATATCTCAAAATGAAAGAGAGGTGCCTACATGATGAATATGCCGATGAAGGTGTCAACTTGGAAGGATGATGAAAATCAAGAGATTTGGTGTGTTGATGAGCATGGAAACAAAAACCTGTGATATTTGCATCAGCATTTACGTCACGTCTTGCCTCCTGCACACAATACTCAGGTGTCCCCCCCCCCCTCACCTGAATGTTGCAGACATGTTCCTGATGGTGTGAAGAGCTCAGCAGGAGATTGTCACATGTGAAAGGCAAACTTCGGAAAATGCCTGGACCCAATTTTCAAGAGGTCATGTCTGAAAGCGGCTTTAGGGAAACATGGCATCATGATTTCGTAATAACTTCATATATTCATACACTGATATATAGTATGTATCATACATGTAAAGGTAATGGTAGCCGTGAGTTCACACAGTTCTCTATGGCCGCCGCTCTGGGGTGAATCTGCTACCTGCTGCCACCAGAACCCAGACAAAGGCCTCTTCCTCTGGCTTCCCCAGAAAGCAGCTTTGAGTGATCGCCCTAATGACAGTCTGCGATAATGTTGACATAACAACAGAACGGTAATCATTAGGCCATCATCCTGAGATGACTAAATCGCCTGTCACTCGTCTTCATTCTGCAACTTTAAACAGAAGTGTCACTTTATTGACATAATTTATATGGATGGAGAGCCCCTTACAGTTGGCTGCTGGCTGGAATGAATCAACTAATCTTACACACACACACACACACACACCTACGCTACACACAGTCTCACCTCTAATTTCCCATTATCATCCTGCAAACGCTTTTGAATTATTCATTGAATGCCCTCGCTGTGGGGAGACAGTGAAGAGAGGAGGAAAATGGAAATGAAGTGGGAGGGTAAGAGGAAGAGAGACAGAAAGAGAGAATTAGAGGTGATAAAAACAGTGGAAACAAAGAATTGATGAAAGAAAAAACAAGTGAAACAGTGGCGAGTTAAAGGAGGGAATACAGACAGGAGGCAAAAGAGGGAAAATCAAAGCAGAAAGTCAATAAAGGAGACAGGGAGAGAGAGGACAGTCGGAGAGTAAAGAGATAAATAAAAGGATGTTGGGGAGGAGAGAAGAGGAGGAGGAGGAGCGGAGGAGAGAAGACGAGGAGGAGCGGAGGACCACAGTGGGAGGAAACAGGAGAACAGTTTTCAGGGAACACAGGTAGATCAGATGTCCATGTGAATGGATGAATAAAGCAGATGTCTGTCTGTCAGCTCATAAATTGTTCCAAATTAGTAGAGCTTTCATTCAGCATATGGCCGCTTAAGCCGAGAAGAAAGGATGGGGAGATGGCGAGCAGGGGTACAAAGATTTACTTCCCTTATTTTCTCTACCCCCCCACCCCCCCCACCCCACCCCTCGTCCCGCCGGTCCACATGATTCTCTCCACCGACTGTAAGCAAAGTGCCTCTAAATCTCTAATCTCCAAACTGAGTCCTGTCTGAATATTCATTGGCGAAATTTGCATCGCCCACAGATGGCGAAAACAGATGCTCGTTACGGCAAGTGTCAATTTTCGAAAATTTGCTTTCATGACAAAACAAATAAAGCTATACAGGAGGATGGAGCGACTCGAAGCCTCCTGGCAGAGCTGCCAAGTGTGTGTGTCTCTGTGTGTGTGTGTGTGTGTGTGTGTGTGTGTGTGTGTGTGTGTGTGTGTGCGTGTGCGTGTGCGTGTGCAAGACAGTTGACACAAGAGAAACTTTGAGGCATTTGTGTGTATGTGTGATGCATAAGTCTATCTTTGTGGTGTGTGGTGTATGTATTTTTATACAATGTAAGCATCATAAACATAATTGAGTTTTTCTTTGAGGCCATTACCAAGCATTACATTGAGGCTCTTTCTTTCATAGAAGCTCTTGCTCTGGAAAAGCAACAAACCTTTAATGAATGTGCTTTTACCCTGAAAGAGAGTTGAACATATACTTTTCTGTCACTGATGTAACGTGCAGGTTTCTTTCAGTAAACGTTGAACAACCACTGAAAATCTAAACGAACCAAGGACCTTTTCAGCATTTAACCATCATCACTTTATCCAGGAAAGTTCAGGAGATCAGATATTATAGAACATCCTAAAGGGGGGGCATGCATATAGAATTAATAGAACTTTATAGAAATGTCAGTATCATCATGGTGTCAGAGAGAGACTGTAATTCAGACCGTCAAATTGATAATGAGTTATTTTGCAAAACTCAAACTTGTGCCTGTTGGTGGCACCAAAGAAAAAGATGAGGGATAACCAAAGCAATTAGGATTCATCCTCTGGGCAACCAGGACATCATTATTAAATGTCATCGCAATCCATCCAATGGTTGAGAAAACATTTCACCAAAAGCCCTAAATGTCAACCTTGGGGTGATACTAGAGGCAACGTCAGGGGTTAAACCAAAATCAGCAGGATTCATCCTCTGGGGACCATGAATGTCACATGGATGTTTTAGTCATGCTGGACGTATTTATTCAGTGCAACTTTTCTGGAGTGCTATGTGCCCTGAGTGCTACAACAAAACAATATCACAGCTGTTTACATTAAAGCCGTCACTTTTTATTCCAAATTCAAACATTCATTTGATCTTGAAGTGCATCAGAGCGTCTAAAGAAGTTTCCATCAGGATCCAGCAGAGGGCGCTGACTATAAGCTTTGACCTATGAGTAAAGTAAGCCAGTCTTTTTTTTTGTCGTTTAACTATAAAATGGAGGACACCAGCGAGCAAAGCCGTCCTTAGCAGACAGTCATGACATCGAAGCATCTGAGAAGCGTTGTGTTCTTCATCACAGACGACAAAGTAATGAACAAAGGTAAAGCTGTTTGTCGTCTTTGTACCGTGCAACTTACTCTTCAACTATAACACATCTGCGGACTCACCTGTTTGCTCCCCCCCCCCCCAGTGTAGGAGGAGACACCACAGACGAGCGGATATTCAAATACCTTCTAACGAACCAACAAATTGTCTCATCAAATTCATTCAAACTTCATTTTGAAAAATGACAGCCCTACAATACAGTGATGGTGCGCCCACCTGCCTCTCTGCAAACAACATGTGAGTTCATGCAGAAAATAACAAACCCTGTAAATAAAATGAGGATTAATACACTTGCTGCCTGCACCAGCAATATAGTGTCCAGTGTAAACTATGTAGTATTTGTACTATGTAGTCAAATTCAGCTTTCCTAATATGTAAAAGTTCTTGGTGAAGTCTTTTTAAAATGCAAGTCTTTGTTAACATGTGTTAAATATTAGGTCACCTCGTCATCCCAATGTATTTGCAACTACACACACACACAAACACACACACACACACTCACACAGCCCCCCCTCTTGTTGCTTTGTGCTGTGTGCACACAAACAAATGCTTCCTGCAGAACAATTCATTTACCACATCACACTGTTTTCCTCCACTGCACTGCTGGTCATGAGTGATTTTACACCCCCCTCCTCTCTTTTCCTCTTTGTTAGACTTCTTTATTTGTCTTCCCTTTTTTGCCCATTTAACTCAATCCCTTCTTCTCTCTTTCTCTTTTACCCCCTTTGGTTCCTCGTTATATCCTTTTGCCATTTTAGTTACTTTTTTTCTGCTTCTTCTACTTTCACTGAAGCTGGAAGTTCCCAGCAGGAATACAATTCAATGGAGCAAACTTTCAAGTTCAAAATTGGAGAAAATTCAGTTTGGCTTCCTGGGGTCTCTAAGTTGTGTCTGACGTCAACTGCTAATATGATACTGTTCAATAATTCATTTATTTTTATGCTCTTGAAAGGGATCTGAAAGGGAAGCTGGTGACAAACCCAGAAATATTGACACACTATCTCTAATGAGTATTTTAGCTGCTGAAAACTGGAATGATTATGTGCTGTGATTGTTCAATTTGTGGAGGAAAATTGTTGTCATATCAGATTAAATATTATGTCTATGTGTTTGTGGTTTGTTTCTGCTGCCCCCAGGTGGCCAAAAATAATGATTTGCAGGTTAAGATATCTTTATTTTGTTTGTAGTTGTTTTTGAGCTTGTTTGGTTCCTGCAATCTTGCCAAAAATCGTGTAGATGTTGAGGGACATTAGGTAAATCTGATCTGTGTTTCTTATCTGACGGGTGTTTAAACATATTTCCTTTAGATCAAACAAATGTCCTGAAATACTTCTCTCTTTCTTCTTTTATTCCCTCCTTTCTCTTTCTCTCTGTTTTTGCTCCCTCTCTTGGTTCCCCAGCAGCCCGAACCTGTTCCGTCCTGTGACGTTGCCCCGGTGTGCAGCTGCTTTTGAATATGAATCAAACACCCCCATGTCATCCACCCCTCAGCTCGCTCTTTAATTAGACCGGAAGCATTCCAGGGAGAAAGACACACACTTGACTGATTTGTGTAGAGCGACACAGGTGTGTGTCGCACTAGGGAAGCAGGGCTGGGAATCTGTGTTTTTCCTGTTTATGTTTGTGTGTGCGTCTGATACTCTGTGTCGTAGGAGGGTCTCTGCAGACCATTTCAGCTTGTGCATGTGACTACTGTGAAAACAGCTTGCTGTGTGTTTGTCGTTTGTCGTTTGTGTGTGTGTGTGTGTGTGTGTGTGTGTGTGTGAGAGCTACATTTTTCCATGCAGGGTGCGTTACACAAATGTGAAAGTGTTGCTCGTTTACACCTTGAATCTCCCAGATAAGAAGCAAACATGAAACTTGACAATGCCTGTGAAACTTTATCTAAATCTGCTCCGGTGTGAACTGATGTTTAGCGAATTCTAAACGTGCTGATTGCCTGTATTGGGAGAAATTGTGAGTAAAACATGGGACATTGAGTCAAGATTCAAGGGAATTAAAGTATATGGAACTGGTGCATCTGTTCAGTTTAAGTAAATGTATCGCATATGAAATGGTAAATGTGTTGCTTGCCCTCAAGAGCAACCGATGAACCTCGACTGGTAAAAAAACCTGAAGGTGTTATAAAAGTTAGAGGCAATCCATAAATGTGACAGTAGCTTCTACTCTGCTAATCAGCTGTCCCATCTGTTCAGTTCAAACTGGGCATATCTGCAAAATGCACCACATACCACAGTAATTTAAAAGTCGCAGCAAGAGGTGAAATCACATCGTAAACACAGCCTCTTAAAATAGAGCCAGATCCAAACACAACTTTGTTCAAAGTTGTATTTGAATGTACGTATGTTAAAAGCAGCTTCTTCTCATCACTGGACCATCCCATCTGTTTAGTGAGAGCTTCATTTTGAAATACACATCCAAACTTAAGGAGACACTACACACCTGAATGTGTTTTTGAGCTGTAAACTTAATAAAATCACTGTACTGTGATCATGAAACACATTAATTGTTTGCTTTAATATCACATTTCTTAACAAATGCATAACAAATTGGCAGTGAATTGGATGAACTTGTGTCATAATGCCAGTGTTTCTAAACCCTCTTGGACCTGGCAGGGCCGATAAGGACGTAAAGTCAACTGTTTGGGACGTCTCTACGTTGTGTGGCTCATATTTAAGTTAATGCCCTCTAATCAATATGTGGACATGCAGGCTTATCATCAGACTGGGCAAATTGTGTTTATAGACAGACTATGCTCTGGTCTTATTGCAGAAACATAGAGTTAGGTTTGGCATCTCCCCACAACACATGTTCTCAAATGATGACGGGTGACTGCAGCGCTCGCACACACACCTGGGTAAGGGACATTATTGGTCGGGATGACAGCGTGTCACTCTTGATTTATTGGACATTTTGTTTAATACATAGCTTTACAATGTACACGAACATTCACCTCCATGGTCCTCCACCACTCCAATGCCCACTTCAGGGGATTCTGGAGGGGAGACGTTCTCCACTGTGTGGCAGAGGTACCTCGGGATTCTGTGTCATTTTTTATGGCCTATAAATGTCATGACAGTGGGTCCGTCGCTCTCACATCCTGTCCTGCCTCCCTCTGCCCCCCAGTACCCTGCCCGGTCTTTAGCATTTTTCAAAATTAGTGGAAAGTATTCTAGTTGAGTGTCAGCTTGGCACCTCTGATCAATTTTTGATAAAAAAAAAGAAACGATTTCTAATGTTTTCTAATACTTTAAAGTTGTGAGGCTATTATTACTTTTCTTTTCATAAAGTACAATTTTCCTTCACCTGAACTCAAAGACAAAACCGGTGGTTGACTCTGACACTTTCTGCAGGGTAGTGCAGTTAGCTGGGCATATTATTTGAGGTTTAGGGGATTTGGCTGCTCTTGCTTTCACGCCAGCCAACCCAGCTCCAGAGCAGAGGCAGCAGCATGAAGCCCAGAGTGACACTTTGCCAAATTTTTCCTCCACCAGTGGCTCCATTTTCCCCACGTAGCCTCCTCTCATTTCCTACCCTGTCCTGTACCGGGACCGTGCCAACTTTTGGGGGAACATTCTTCTATCTTCTCCTCTGCTGCAGTTTTGGTTTGGTGAAAAAACAACAACACACATTTCAGGTTCGACTAACTTTACCGAAAGGTTTTTTTTCTCAATTACAGAACTTCTCCTTCACTGCAAACTGTGTTGTTGAGACTAATCCACTCAGGCCGGCGGCATGACCTCCTCAAGTGCTCACTGTGTTTTCACTGCTGCTAAGTGCTTTGCAACAAATCTCTCATCTTTAAGATGTGAAAGCAAACTCTCAGACCTTGGCCATTCAGAGTAGGATGGAATTGAATTGCTGTACCAGTGACAGCCAGTGGCATTTTGTTTTTGGGTTGTCCGCCCCGTGTGTTTGTGTGTGTGTGTGTATCTGTAGTGCAACACATAAGGAAAGAGTCACATGGCATTGCATCATTGGATGTACGTTAAACGATGGTGGATTTCACTTTTAAACAGCAGCCACGGTTTGCCTTGTATCAAAGCAGATAGAATGATTGTGTTTGTTTTTGTTCAGATCTTTTAATCCAAATGTAATTGACAGATGGAGTCTTTCATTCCACGTACACACACAGGATCCAGGTAGAATAAATCATTTGAAATCACTTTTTTTTTTCAAACGTACTTATTTTTGGCCACACTTCAGTCTGAGTTGTGTGCTGCAGTAAATGAGTGGGGATTAGAGGCCTGTCTGTGCGCAGCTGCCGAGCTATCATCTGCTGATGCCCTGCGTGTGACGAGTGTTGGGAACATCTGTAAAGTGGAGCCGCAGAATATAACCTCCCCCACTCTAAACTGCATGAGTCTCTGCACAGCTCGGCTGTCGCATGCTGCGCCACCCACCGACACAAGTCAATTTTCAGCCTGTGGGAAACACTTGAATCTGTGCTTTTCTCACTCCGCAGTGCAAATAAGATGAAGAGACCTTACCTCCCCTTTAAGGCCGTGAGTCTCACATCTTTTGTTTCCCATCGCACACTTCACTCTGTCAATCCAGGACATCTGTAAACACAGAAGGTCTAATTGAAAGCGTCACAAACAATAATGAGACCTCAATGGAAAGATTTAAATTCTGACAGGGACGACTTTGTGTAGAGACGGAAAACATTACTTGTTCCCCGAAAGTGAAGCCGAAACGTTTCAATTGCCACCTGGTGGCTGGCTGCAGTATAGACCATAAATCTTGCCTCCTCCATCTTAGTAAGAGTCAATAACACGTCGCATACATTTTTCTCAAAGATGGTTTCTTTCATTTTAGGTAGTTCAATGAAATGCGATGGGTCGAAAGCGTGCACCAGCAGGACCTCGCTACTGGCTCCATCCCTTAAAGGGATAGTTCACCCAAACATGAAAATTCACTCATCTACTCACCACTATGCTGATGGAGGGGTGGATGAAGTAAGTCCACAAAACACTTGACAGGAGTATCAGGGGTAAACTTTGTTGCAGCAGAATCCAATACAATTGAAGTCAATGGTGAGCTATCCTTCAGACGTAATATAACAACAGAAAAAAAACCCAACATGTCTCCATACTGTTTGTGTGGTGTCACTTAAGTGTCCGCAAACCGTGATGTTCATATACGACTCCAAACAGCATAATTGACACCGTGTTTTAAGCCTGATGATGAATGCATTTTCATTTCTGGGTGAACTATCCCTTTAATCGCTACTGCACAGACTGTGACCTCGACTTAAAGCACCATCTCCTTGACTGTCGTTTCTTGTAAGTAAGTAAAGAATTTTGTTTCATAATAAAATGTTGTCGCCCTGTGTCTCAGATGATAGATCTGTTTTGAAAAGAGACTTAACCACTAGTAGCACATGTATTTATCTCTGGAATAAATGAAAACTGGAAACTGAGCAGTGTGTGTGAATTATTAGACCTGTTAAAGCCATAATTTAGCACAATGACTGATTTTCAGTATGTGGCCACGTCAGCAGAACACAAAAACACAATCTAGTGTTATACAGCAGGTGTTTTCTTCTCCGCTATCAATTTATCGGAGATGGCATGTGTGGGGTATTATTCGTGCTCCAAGGTTCAGCTGTTGAAAACGGAGCAAGGTGTAAACGTACATGAACACTGACACAGTGTTGACACCACGTCTCAGAACTAAATCAACACTGATGATTCTGCAGAACACACAGATCTGTGGAGGCCGAAGAAACAACAGTGACGCTGATCCAAACTAGCTTAATGATACCGTTTAGTGCAATGATCTCCTCTACATTTAATGTAACAAGGAGTAAGAAATGCCTTTTTTTCTCCAGGCTGTTCTCCAGAAACAGATTGTGTTTGCACTTATCTCTTTACATTTGCCAAAAAAAAACTCCTTTCATGGCTGTTTCCCTCAAATACGACGTCGTCAGAGGTGCTTTGTCTCATTTCACAGAGAAAAGGGACGAGTTCATTACAAAGTTTGGGTTTGAGAAGTGTTTCTGTGTGTGTGCAGTGTCGGCAGCACATCTGGCGGAGCTGGAGACGACATGCCACCTCTGCTTCCACAGCTCACCCTGACAGTCAGGGGCTAATGACCTGGAAGGATTCACAGTCCCTCCACATATGGGCCTGACTGCCTGTGAGTTCTGTGAATAGGTGTGCGTGTGTGCGTGTGTGTGTGTGTGTGTGTGTGTGTGTGTGTGTGTGTGTGTGTGTGTGCACGTGCAGACTCATATTTAGCTACTTTCGTTTGCAGGTCCACACCTCTGCTCAGGTAGTTGGGTGTTTGTATGCGTTTGTGTGCTTCTGTGCGGACAGCGGCCGGGGACCCGTTCTCCAGCACTCGCAGAGTCCCAGTGCATCTGGGCCTCTGGTCCTCCCTGCTAGCCGGGTAATTAGGACAGGACATGCTGACCAGTGGCACCCTCACCTGGGACCAGTGACAGAACAAGGACAGATGAAATTATCCACCTGGAAGCTTCACAGGGAGTTTTTCTGTGTGGTTTGGTCGTCTAAGACCCAAAGTTGTTTTTTTGACCCATTTAAAGCACAAATTTAATTTCACCTCGTGTCACCAGTGTCAGCCATCATGGAAGGTTTCTTTCCACATGTGTTTTGTTGAGGTGGATTTCAAAAGTCACCGTGGAAAAAATCTCTGAGTAAAAAGTTTTAGGTGGCAGTTAGAAACCTGTATTATTTTTCCCACACATAATCATAGAATACCTGTGTTTCTATGGAGCCAAATCAGGGTTCAATTTGTTTTGTTTGATAAAGTTTAGTTTTTTAAGTTTTTGAAAGTCCAAGTTTTTATCTTGAACTCTGAAAAATACAACACTGTATTCAAACGAAAAAAATAAATGTCGGTAACATTTTTTTCAACTCAAACACTTTGGAATATATGTTTATTTTCATTTTTCACTTTTGTAAATATTTTGATAGTAGAGATCTTTTTAAATTAAAATTGACTTTTTCTCGCTACCGAAACAATTTGCCCTGATTTGCCTCCGAAAACAAATTATTATAAGTGTTACAAATCAGTAACTCTAACATCATGCCTGACACCAAGAAGGACAGGAAACAGTGTGGTTAGGGTTGAATATAAACTGCAGGGTCCAGCATGGCTCAGTAACTAAAATTCCACAGCTTCTTATTAAAGATCAATGAGCTCTGTCACTTTCCCTGTAATCAAATCCTCATAGAAATGAATGGGGAATTAATGGCTAATAAGCGTGTGGACATGTAGCCTCTTAAATATTCTACAATTTAAAAAAAGCCTCTGATGCTTTTTAGTCAGAACCAATCACTATACTGTGTGTTCATTAAAACACTCCCATTGCATTTCACTGTCCTGAGTTAAATTGTCAATTAATAGTTAACCAGTTTATTTATCTGTTAGGATAAACACATAAGAAAACACTAGTTTAAATTGCTTCAATGTTTTCCCCAGGGTTAAATCTAGTGTAGGAGTCGCAGTTAAATGCAGTAGTGGATGATTTTATTTTTTACCAGTGATGTTCATCTGCTCATTGACTGAACAGATGTGCATCATTAGGGTCATTAAACAACAAGTGACTCAATGTGCTTTAGTTGTAGAAGAAATGTGGAGACTCTTCCGCAGTAGATGAATTTCGCATACAGTTAGAGAACAGGATCACAGCTAATTGTAAAGGCAGCAGGTATCCCGAGGTTTTTACTATTGAGTGTAATTTAAATACTCTTGGATGTTCTTCTTACCTGAGCAGATGGTGCATTCAGGTTAGTTGTAAATTGAGGTTAAAGGTTGAGATGCTATGCGCGGGCGTTGGGCACAGCTCTGCAAAGAGGCCAGGTGTAAACTTTTCATATGGTGACATTATGTGTTTGTTAAACTTCTTCTATTTGGAAAATTTCCCGTCGCTGGCGTTGACTCCTTCCTGGAGTAGCTGCATAGCTCATGAGCCAAGTTTTTGTGCATGTGCCAAACAACATTTTCTTCCTTTTACTCAGATTGATGTTTCTTTTTTTGTATGTGCCTATCTATGCTGATAGTTGTCCAAATGGAAACAACAAGTGTTAGTGGTGGATGCCTAGCTTATTGTTACACCTACAACTACAGCAGCAGCAGCACTGACTGAACATGAAATCCTACATGTATGTTTATAACATCATTTATCATCACTCCTGTATGTGATGGCAGAAATGTTTAATGCACCATAACACACTTGACTTAAACTTTTCTATGACCGGAAATGCTATAAATGTCCACTTTGGTAAACCACACATAAACCAATTAAGGTGTGTGACATGTGTGACAGAGACGTCACCTTTCCCTGTGTGAAAGCTGCTGGTGGGCTCCTCAGGCCCCCCCTGGGCTGAGAAATGTAATTTGAGAGGCATTATTTCAGGATTCTGTCACCCAGTCCCATGATTGATCCCAGCCCCCTGCGAGGCAGGAGGCCCGTCCTCTTGATTTAAACCCAGTGATGTGACGATGATCTCGGGCAGGAGGCTCTGAGCGGGATGTGGTTTGGTGGGAGGAGAGGAGGGAACAGGATAAATAACCAAACAGCGGTGGAGATGGCACAATTTGCAGCCTCTCAGTCCTCCCTCTCTTTCTTTTCCCTCTCCTGTTGTTTCATTCTAATCCTGTTGTTTCTGTCTGAACCCGATCACCTTCTCTGAATCTGACCATCAAGATCAATAATACGAGGCTTTAATGCACCAAGAGAAATAAAAAAGAACTTAATCTGTATGATGGGCAAGTGCAACAGTAATCACGGCAACCTGAGCATCCATGCAACAGCCACGAAGCGCCTGAGCTGCACCGACTCCTCCCGTGAGCTTTATATAATTGGTGCTGAATCTCGGGTGAGTATTTTACATCTCCCCAGCATGAAATCCCCCTCCTTGATCTAATATTCATGAGAATTAATCTTGGATTAACACAAAGCCATTTTATTGCTTCACTGCCTTATTGAATGCCAAATAAGTAATTGCACATAACCAACACAGAATTCCCCCGACAGTCACAAATCGACAGAGACCCTCCCTGATTAAGAACAAACATGTTGCTCGCTGAGGCTGAAATTATTGCTATGAGAAGTTATTATTTTTTCTCTGTCTTGCTTTAATGACCTGACTAATTTACAGCTGTCCTATTTTCATCCTCGCCGCCATCTTTTTCGATAATGCGCTCTCACCTCGTTCTCAACTCCGGGCGAAGTGGTAACGAGGAGGGATCGAGTTGACATTAGCATCTGCGGCTTCATGAAATCAATAGGAGCTAATCTTCCATTAATTCAACGGCGTATCAGTTTGAATATCAGGGTCGATCGGGATATTTCGACTGCGAGATTGCCATAAAAATATAAAACGATTGTGGTTTAATTGATTTATTTTCCTCTTGCGTGTTTGTGTGCATATAAAGATGGATGACACGTCTCCACTTCCTCCCGTTGTACAAAAGTGACGCACCGAGTGGCGCTGTGGTTTCGAGGTCCTGCCAACACATGGTCAACCAATCACGAGTCGAACTCAGTTCACAGTGTCACCCCGTTTTATAGCATGAAATAACAAGTTAAAACCAAATACACTGAAAAAATGAACACTTGAACACACATCATTGTGGTAAGAACCATCTAAAAATACAAGAACCATCTCTGGGAAAAATGTGTCCCATCCACTTACATGGAGGGGAAAGGGTTTTTACGACCTATACTGCAGCGTGATGCTTTGGGAGCTGTCATGTCGTCCATCTTTATATACAGCATTTTATTACGTGGCTCAGAAGATCAGATGTTAAAGCCTGGAAAAGAGGCTGCATGCACAGAAAGGACTGCAGTTACTGTAACTGTGTGGCTGCAATAGTCTATAATCATCTCTGCATGTTATAGAGGTCTAGTGGTTAACATCTGACGTGTCACAAATTACCGTAAATATATGTATAGATCCATCAATCATATTTTCAACTGCCAAGATAAAGTAAAACTTCGCCCGTAAATGCATTAAAATCAAATCAAATCTCTTGATGTAATAACCAACATCCCACTATAAGCAGAACATGTGGTGGTTTCATTAACTAGTTTAGTTGTTCTGCCAAATAAAATGTCTGTAGCTGATTCCAGAGGTCATGGCTGCAAGAGGTAATAACAATGTTGAGGTTGCATTAACTGAGAGTGAAGCTCGTGGCTTCAATGCTGTTTGGCAGGTTTAAGATGCCTCAGACCGGCTCATGAACAGAAAGTCAATGTTAAGATTTAAAAAAAGAAAAATGAATTCTTGCACCAATAGACTTAAAAAAAAAAAGACTCAGTTCCATTAACACATGCAGATAGAGACGGTAGCCTACATACTCGCAGAGCTACACACTGCAGCTAATGCTCTTGTATAGGCAGCCACGTGCTTTCATTCCCTGTACGCACACGCTCAATTTCCCCCTGAAGTGGAGTTCAGCCGTTCCACACACGGTTCCTGAAAAGTTAGCGCTCACAATTCACTGGAGATCATCTTCTTATGGAGGGCTGCCATAAGGGGTCAATTACAGGGAGTTAGCAGCATTAGGTATTAAAGCATTCCCTTTCATCAGCCGGGGTACGTTTCCCCGCTTCCGAATGACTCTGACATCAGGCTCTCGACTTCCCCTCAGTCTTATGTTTCTGACAGACGTAGTTAACCACTGTGCTCTCGAGGAGCAAAGTGCTTATTTTCTTCCATGTCGTTTTTCTCCGGCAAAACCCTGACATGGTGAAGAAACGCTTCGCCCTGCTGCCGAGGGGATGGTTTCCTCGAGTGAAGAGCAAAGACAGATAACTGGAATCTCTTGGCTCTTCTGTGCTGTACAGTATATGATTGTTTTCTGTTTAGCATTTGTTGTCACAGTCTTTTCATGCCGTCCCCATAATACAGATCAGGTTTTTGGAGTTTTGGGTTAACACATTTTTATAGAAACCTGAAGAAATCCTTTTTCTGGCTTCACTGAATGAGGAAATGCTAGTTGGGGTAGTCCTGCTACCACAAAGTGATTCTGTGTGTTTGTGTTCTGTCCCTTTTTATTCAAAACAGTGATTCAGACTCAGACTATCTGAAGTAGTTTTTGCCTTGTGATCCAGCAGAGGGCGCTCAGCATTAGCTTGAAGCTAAAATACCCACAACACAAATGCCGACATCTTGCACATATGGATTGTGAGTCTGCGCATTATTGATCGTAGGTTGGAGCCGCTGTAGCGAGCTCCCATCAATACTTTTGCTCGACCAATCACGCGTCAATCTCAGCTGTCAATCATGACGTTTCAATCCTGTTTTTATGGCCTTAAATAACTAATTAAAACCGAACTTGCCTGAAAAATGCGTTTGTACAAAATGGCTGTCTTACTCGTCCACAAAAACATATCTGCGAGCTAACCTGTTTGCTTTCTGGCCAAGTGAGGCAGCGGAGGAGGCGCCACAGACGAGCGGAGCAACGTCAAGTGTTCAGCCACGTTCGACTGCGTGAATACGTTCGAACAAACTCAATGTCACGCCAAATTTGTTCAAACTTGATTTGAGGAAAAAGTGACCGCCACTGTGTGTGTGTACTGTACGTGAACCTGGTCTGCTGCTGCTGTGGGAGAATAATCTGCGATTAAATATTTGTACAACTTTAAATGCCTCGTGAGTGTGAAGTATGAAGTCCAATGGATTAAGTCTAGTTCCTTTCAGCGGAGATCTGTTTAAAGAGATGCTCTGATCGAGGATTAGTCCTTATACACGTCCACTTGTGAGATACGAGCCCCCTGCATTGTATCGCTTGATGAAGTCACGGACCTGTTTCGTGTTTCGTGTTTCGTGTCATGTGACTACATGTTAAGTTGCTTGTAGGTTCCTGCCGGCTTGTGCTTGTGGAGTTAAACATGCTGTCAGAGATGAGGTCATGCATTTACATCGGTTTCTATAGGCGAGAGCAAAAGCTTGTGCAGCAACGATGGGACCAGAAATAAAAACAGCATTAGTCCGTTTTCTTTTACACTCGAGCTGAACTAAATTGCGTTCCCCTGACGTGTCACCTCTCGCTGTCGGCTCTTGCAAACAAGGCGTTGGTATGGTGATGTTTTTTATATCACTGCGGAATATCAGGGATGATGGTTGTGCAAACATGTAGCTTCAATAACACACTGTGGTTATTAATAGTGGTAGATTCAGTAATTGTGGCTGGGTTACGGTGGAGTTTAATTACTTAGTTCACGGCAGTGTCTTGAAATCAAATCTTCTTTTTTCTTCCCGGCAAATTGCACTCGTATAAACGACAATAAAGACACAACACATAGAATAAGATAGAATTAAAACACAGACGACAAAGCTTAAGCTTTACACAGGATACAAGCTTAAAACACAATGGTTTATAAATGCACTAATATAATTCTATCAAAAGAAATATTTGGATGATAATAAATATTAAAGAAATATAAGTTAAAGTAGCATTTGCATTTTTTTGTAGATTGTCCTGAAAACAAATAAATAATTAGAATATTAATTAAATGTTAACTATGTTTAGAGTTGTTATTAATTACACCGTATCTATGCATGTGGTCCAGTGAGCTCAGACTGCTTATTGGTTATTCATGCCTTATTGTGAGACTGCACATAACAACCATATAATATGAAATCCATTGTTTTTTTTCTGATCACAAGCTTCATCGCACATGTTCCACAACATGTTGGCTTCTACAGCAGCTGAACTACAGGCATCACAGTCAGTGGAACAGCAGCACCACTGACAGGAAAGCAAAGGGCTGTGCTGCCAATGCAGACGCAACACTGGGTCACTGCCCTGACTCATCTGTGACATGTTTTATTATTACTGTCCACACTATAGGGAACATTGAAATGGAAAAACCATAAGTGACACAATGAACATACATAACCTCATTATGTATATTTGGTGACTCATTTCCTCCTTTTGACTTCCAGGAAGCAATATAGAGGAATATGGACTCACTGGTCATAGTAATGAGCTGCAATCTTTAGTGATTAACTACAATGGTCTGTCAAAATGTCAATGTAAGTCCCCTAACACTCACACACCATGTTCCAATGTTCCAATACCCGGACTCTATATCGGCTGATCCGATACCAGTGCATTAACAAAAACAACTCTTATATAACATGTTAAAACAGCTGTTTGTATGGAGGTGGTTCTTCAAATACTTTATGAGATTGATAATGTTGCTCTTGGCAATACTCGCACCACAGACACTTGGAACTGAAGTCTTACATTTGGTAAACTTAGTTTTTTTACTCGTGGGGAATGTTGCCAAACTGCTGACGTTTCTTCTCGCTCTAGCGCTGGCAAACGCAACACTACTGGAAATCACTTCTTATTCGCAGCTCTGAAAACAGTTCTTGTCAATGGTAGTTCAGCGCAACTGGCTGAAAGTTATATACGTACTTTAAAAATGTGGTGTCGGATTGGTATCTGTATCAGAACATCACGGTTTCCCATCCACCTCTAACCATCCCTGTGAAACATTTACAGGTACAAGAATTTGCAGTTCTCACGCTACTTATACTTGTCAGATTTCCGTCTCACATCTTGCCCGGCTGCATCAGAAGTCAATCTTTCTTTCCTCTACTTTAAAAACCTTTTCTTTCCTAACAAACTTCACCAAACTATATCCATGGAGACAGCAGCTGTCAAACAGGGTCGTTCAGAAGGTTATTTATCAGCCACCTCGTAATCTCTCTCTCTGACGTGGTGATATTAAAGCAAAGGGACAAACAAAAAGGCGTTCGATGGGAAATAAGAACAAGACGACGCCTTTATTGACAACGGGGGTGAACTTTTCTCCACTGAGCTCTTCACAGCTGCAGCGACTCTAATGAGTCAGCACTGGAAAGCCGCATGTAAACGAGCCACCGCGACGCTAAATGATGAACATTCCTCCGTCTGGATGCTCCCTGGGGTGAATCTGACCCAGACTCAACGCAGACTCCTCATCGTCTTAATGATCCAATGAAAGCTCATTTGATTCTTACCGAAGAAAGGGTTGAGAAATTGAATGAATAATTTATCGTAATAAAATAAAAAGAAATGGATCTCCATTTTACGTTATTGCTGAACCTTGTGGAGAATGGAAAAAGACACTTGGTTAAGCTGCTGTTTAATAGGCACATCCATCTAAATCATACATGTGGTTTAATGGCAGCGTAATATTATTTATATTTCAATCCCCACTCTCTGACCGGTGCTGGATGTGGCGATGTGGCATTTAAATCAAGTGATTACTGCTCTGTCTGCTATTTATTTCGGATTATTAAAGTTTAATCATCTGTGCTGCACCGAGTTCCTTTTCATCTTATTGAGAAAGAAAATTGATTGTGCGATAGAAGAAGATAGAAGAAGGAAAAGTTGCGTGTAGGTGTGTGTAGGTGTGTGTGTGGGTGTGTGGGGTGCGAGTTTTTAAAGTTTGACAGCTTTCCAGTATGTTATTGCCAAAATATTCTCCTCATATCTCTTTTAATAGAATTATAACATAGACTTTGTGCACATTTCTTTTGCTTCAAAAGCCAACTTTGGCAAGTATGAGGTAAAGCTTGGAGAAAATAGAAGCCTTATTGAAAGTGAGTGCTATTTCTGCTATAAGAGTTCTTAAATGTGAAAGTGTGTTTCTTTTGATCTAATGCTGACATCTGATGAACACTTCAAAGTAAAGAAGAAAGACTTTTTTACGTGGTTTAAAGGAAAAGTCCAAAGCATTAATAGAAGTGAGCAGTTAATGCTGTATGATTATGATTTTCAGATACATTCATTGAAACATGTCTTGATGATTAGCCGAGCTAGCAGCGCTGTGAGAATGTTTTGACCTAAAGCATTAGCATGCCACCATATACTCACAAAGACAAGGAAAACATGCTGATGCTAAACATCATCATCATGTATACCATCCTGAAGTTTCTTCCTGCCTTCTAGAAATGATGTTTACATATAACTAGCTGGAAAAAGCAAATATGTTTCAAAAGAAATGCAAAGCTTCCAGAGCGATGCTTTTAGCCACGCTAGAGGCACGGCTCAAAAAAAAAAATGTAGCTCGTCCAGACTGATAATATCTCAACATGTATTTAATGGATTCCTATAAAATCGTATATACAGACATTATCTGTCCTCAGAGGAAGAGCTGCAAAGACTCTGGTGATCCCCTGGCTTTGTGTTCACTACCAGCAACTAACTCTTTAGTTAATGTTTATTGTAAAGAAAAAGGCTGATTAACTAAACTAAGACGGTGAACCAGATCGGACTCATCTGATGCGACTCACCGGACTCACTGGACTCACTGGACTCACCGGACTCTCCAGCTGAGCCACACGACCCAGATTGTGTGAATAGTTTGATTTGTTGCTGTGGAAGGTTTTGCAGTTTCAAGACTTGCAACCCTTCATTTTCTTAACCATCTTAACCAGGTCCTGTCTCGTGCTGTTGGATTTTCCTTTGGTATTCAAATAAAATAACTGCTCAGTTTTTCTCCCCTGAACACAGTTTTCATGTTAGATTTAATTTTCTCATTTAGAAGTATTTTTCCAATTGATTGCTTGATTGCATTCCTAATGCGTGATAAAATGTTTGCAATTAGACGTCCAACTTGATTATAAGAGGGCCAGTGATTCAGGGTTTTAATTAATCAGCTGCATTTACTCCATTAATTTATCATCTCAAGCTGTCTGTTTGTCAGAAATATATTTGATATGTATGTTCAGTGAAATTGAAGAAATGAACGCAGTGATTGGTGATTAATTAATTGTCGTGCAGATACAGTCATATCTTCAAGGGCTAATTAACTTTGTAAAGATTTTAAGTAGTGATATACATATAGTATATATAGTAGCGATATAGTAGCGATATATATATATATATATTTATATTTTCATTTAAAAAAAAAATGTATATATGTAACAAGATGTATACGATTTAAAGAAGGGTTTTTGGTCATGCAATTCATTTGTTTGTTACAATAACTGGTTAATTGAACTGTTTTAATTTATAAATCCAGTGTTTACAGAAACTAAGATAAGTAATTTCTTATCTACACATAACCATTAAAGAACATAGCAATAACCATGGCAACCTCCAGTATCTGTAATAAAAATGGACGATCGGTTTAAAACTGTGTCGAACAAATGAGTGATGTTAGTGATGCTACTAAACTGTCTTGTGTGTTTGCACTTTAAACTTAACCACAGCCAACGATTAGAAATTGAAGTCAGAGTTTTTCTCGGAGTCAGAGTTTTGACTCTGCCTCTGCAGCCTCAGTTATCCAGTTGATGTCTCTGTGGACGTCTCAGTGGTTATAAACTGAAAGGTCAGAGGATTCAGCAGCTCCACATATTTACCATCCCTGACAATCAATATCAGACTGCTGAGCTTAGAATAATGGTCGAAGTTATCCTGTGTTAAATGTCCCTCTGCCAGAGGAGATGACCAATGAAATGTTACTTTACTTTATTATTTGTATCTTTGTTATGATTATTTCTTTACTTTTTTTTAAAAATTGTATATTATTTGTTGTAAAGCACTTTGTTACTTTTATTGAAAAGTGCCATACAAATAAAGTTATTATTATTAAATGTTACTTTACGGTCGTCCCAGTAACAGATTCATTATTTGTGAACTGATTTACATCATGTGACAGTGTTTCAGTGTTTATTCAGCTTATAAACAAACTATAAACTTCACATTCAGGACTGAAGCCAGTGACAGTTTCCATTTATCACCCTAACGGGACCCATGCAGTGTAACATTGTGTGATTTCTCCTACATTTCCCACAAATTATTTCCTGCCCGTCCGCGATTTATTGCCACGCACCAGAAAGATCCCATTCCTGCTCCATCTTCATCAGGCCTGACCTGACATCGATTCAGTTTGGATCCAATATGTGTCCGTGGGTTTCTCCAAATATACTATGCTGCTAATGACGTGCTCCCCGATGCTGCAGGGTATTGATTTACACTCACCCTGGTATCAGCAGGTATCATACATGTTGTTTGTCTTTACATTTCCACATGCGGACGTGGTGTGTATTACAAAAATAAACAATGAACCTATGGAATGGATTTACCAGTGGGTTTATCTGCTAATTTAAACTGTTATAATTGACTGACTTTTTGTCAGTTTGTTCCTCATCTTTAAATACTTTTCTTCTGTAGAAGTCAAATATATATTGTAACTAATATTGTATTTTATATTATCAGGAGTAAGTGGTCTTTTTTCTGCCTGGATCATCAAGATGCTAATGTTTGACTTGGTCCCTTTAGTATTTAGTCTTATTTGAAATTATCACATTTCTGTGAATTAGCAGAATATCATATTATGTTGCCTTCAAATTTGTATTTTGAGTCCATTTTGCTGCATCCTGATTATGTTCACATTAAATGATAATCACCAAAAATGCACTTTGTATCATTGAAGTTAAACAAATGTGATGAAAACTTTTTCAGCCTCATAACCCTTCCTTAGGTTTTAGTTTATCACTTTCTTTAACATTGTGATATAAGGTGTTTTTCAACAATTTCCTTTATTTCTCACAGAATAATTAATAGTTAATTTAAATGTCTCATAAGGACAGTTTGACTTTGGCGGAGGTCCTGTATGTGCTCTGCTGAGTACCTTTCCAGTTTTGTATTTTCTTCCTTACATTTGCTGCATTGCAGTATATCCTGTCATCAGTGTGGAAAATTCACATTGACAGATTGTGTCTCCCACTCTCTGAAATCAGAAATCGCATTGTCTGAAATCTTACCAGTCACTTTGAGTTGTGAATCACTGTTTTGTGGTTTGCAGATTATTTAGTTGAATCTAGTTTTACTTTCTCTGGCCTCCCTCTTCTGGCATTTCTCTCTCTCTCTCTCTCTCTCTCTCTCTCTCTCTCTCTCTCTCTCTCTCTCTCTCTCTCTCTCTCTCTCTCTCCTGTGTCACTGACTAATTTCCTCTGCTGGTGCTAAAAATAAAACCTGATGCTCCTTAAGTTGAAAGACATTTGTCAGACAGTTTACGTCATTCATCAACATTCCCTTCTTTTTGCCCTCCGGGCTGTTGCAGGCTAAGTGCATCTCCGTCACTCGTTGACCCTCACGGCACAAAAAAAGCAGCAGCATAATAAACAGCTTTTCAAGTCGGGCCGTCCTCTGTGTTTTCAGTTTGAGGCAACGTCCTGGTGGACGGAGCTCATGCGCACTCGTTTGACCTTTCTGTTTAAAGACTTCCTCATTGTCGCTGAACCACTTTTCAAGAGTTTTTCAAAGTCTCCTCAGTTGACGGTAGAAAACCTGACACAATTAAATGCACTCTTCAGGCTAAATGTATGCACATAATATTAAATTAAATATATTTATCATTTCTATCCCATGTGGAACTTTCAGCTCATTTGTCCAATTAACTCAGTGACCTACTTTAGCCAGCTAACTGCACTTAGCAGATTTGCTTGGGTGAAATTAACATGTTCTCTACATTATACAACAGTATGTTGATCACGGTAAATGGTTAACACATGTTTGTGTGTAAACCTACTTTAATATTCTGAATATTTAATTCATCCGGGTGCCTAAATGGAGACAAACAGTGTTAATTATGTCTAAACTGTACTTGCTAAATGTGTTCTCGCTCCGCCAGAGGTATTTGTAGAAAATTAAGCCGTGCCATTTTTTTGTGGAACATTTGTCCATCAGCATTGTGTAATTCATAAAATGATGGATATTCAAATTCAATGTCACTCTTTATACTTTACAGCCTTCAGAATCCTCCCCGTGTCGGAAATGCATTATTGATTAGTTTTCTCAAACAATGTGTGTTTACAGTAGAGGATTTATCGGTTGGCCCACACCATAACAGGATAATGTTGCAACACAGCAAAGGCCCTCTCTCTAAAATTAGCAAAGGTTTTAAAGTGAGAACAATCTGTGTTTTCTACGAATAGATTCTCTTTCTTTGACAATTATACATCATAGTATAAGATCACAGACTGTCTAGCAGCGGGTGAATAATTGAACAATGAAAAATATCTGATTCTTTAGCTGCCTGATGCTCCACTGCCTTCACCAAACCAGTCGCCAACTTTGTGTGTTGCTGGGTGATGTGCAGGCAGCAAACAGTGGAGCTTTATCACTAAAAACAGCTTTGTGCTGCAGCTGGAATGAAAGCTGATGGTGAGACTGAAGCAAAACAGCAAAGTTGGCGTCCAATTTTTATGACAGTTAAAAACGGATTACATGACAACAGCTCAATATGTATTTTGATCTCTTCGTTTTTCGGCTAACAACAAACAAAACAATTTGAAAAATCTTTATTGTCATTATACTGGGGTATGGTGTTGTTGTAAGAGGCTTCACTCATATATACCTGTAGAAATATAGAAAAAAATAAAAGCGTGCAAGTAAAAACAGTAATAGCAGCATAAACTTGTAATGTTCAGTAGATAACTAAGTTCTGAAATTATAACTAAACTAATATTTTTGGCATAAATTGCAGGATGAGTCAAACTCATCAGATCCACGTCTTTTAAAGCACTTTGTAAAATCAAGTTTATCATTGTAGTTCTGTTATGTCTCAGCTTTTCATATTATGTTCTAGACCTTTGCTATAAAGCTGCTAAATACTTGACTCGTGTTCCTGACACCTGAGCTCATCGTGAACACTCAATTCCCTTTGCTGAAACACAGTTGAACGTGACGAAGCTTGCAGGTGATAATTCAGCAGCTTTAGTTCCTGTGGCGAGATGACTTGTGGGAGTATGTTTTTAAAACTGTCGTGTCTTCCCCCTGAAGAAAAGTTGTATATCTCTTGCCGCTGCGTGTTAAAGTCATTTTTAGTCTGGAACAACTCGTCTGAAGTGTCTGTTAAGTTTTTCACATCAACATCGTTTTTATGCTTGAAATCATTAAAGATGTTGAAACTGCTCGTATAATTATATTAATTCATTAATACGCTGAGGTGCAGTGGGTGTACACAAGTGATAAAAGTGTGAATTCATGGCCATCTAATCTGTGCTTAAAAGCCCATTTTATGCACTACCATCTGTTTAAAGACAGGAGTTACGACCCGACGCCCTAAAAAGTTATTCCACTTCACACTGACCTCAAAGGGGAATAGAAGAGCATTAAAAGACACGACAGAAAGTCACGGGGTCAAATGTTTTATCTGCCGTCTCCAGCCCGTCTGCGGAAGTGGCTTTGTCTTTCTTTTCACGCACCTTATTCACACCCTCTTATATGCACTGCGACTCTAAACCATCAAGGTCATCGCAAACAGCAACTACAGGCAATCCGGTTTTATCAGGACTGCAACAAACGGGCTTTCATTGCCAACCATAATTCAGGAGCTAAAAGCTGCAGCTCTGTGTGCTCCCTGATTCACGTTCTATTTGTGACGTTGAGTCTGCTGCCCCGGAGGTATGTTTTATCAACTCGCTGACAGAAATAACCTGAGTTTATCAAACCGGAGTGACTCGTTCATGCCCCAGCTTGCACATAAAAGAGTCGTGGGATAACCGTCTCTGTCTCGGTCTGCGTGAGTGGGCTCTTATTTGATAGAAATACCCACTTTTGGCAGAGCTGTGCAGACGAGAGAGCTTCCCAGGTTTTTTCGCAGGTACAGCCGGCCCCCGGGGGGAATCAGGCCCGGCTGTGCCTTCGGACGAGCTGAATGCAGCGCTTAGCTACTTCTCCTTTTCTCTCAGCTGGGTATCTGTGGCTCATTCACCTTGTTGAGAGCGCAGGGCAAACACAGAGATGGAGCAGGAGCGAGATGGAAAGATACTCTGTCGGCCGGTCAACCTGCGTGAGGCGCACAAAGAGCGGAAGGAAAACGGGTTGATGGGTTGCAGCCAGGACAAAAACACGGAAGGGCAGGATGAAGGGAATGAAAGGGAAGAATGAATTAATCTGAGAGATGAAGTTGCTCTATTAATAGGACGGGTGAGCGCTCTGGTCACTGCCAATCAGGGCCTCTAAATCCTCCTTACCATTCAACCTGAGGTGCGCCGCCCTCACCGCCTCTTCCTTTGTCGACAGATGGTCAGCAAAACCAATTAACCTTTTTTTCCTCCTCTCGGTCTCTCACCTGCGCCGCTGTTCACTTCTCCATTCAGGTTTGCCCCTGTGGGAAGAGGCTGGCACAGCCCGGACGTTTCGTGGAGGAAACGTTGGCACCAAAGTGAGCGGGGAGCGTGAATTAGGGGAGTCAGTTGTGCCGTGTCCTCCAGGGTTTTTGGAATCCTTGAAAAAATATCAAGCGAAACAACTAAAAACTCGAGCCGAGACAAGCAACTCTTTTTTATTGTGTTGAATACGAGAACAGTGGGTTCAGAATTGGATTAAAGAGACTGTCTACAGTGTCCTCACGAGTTATTTTAAGGCTAGAAATGGATAAATAGATTTAGTGTACAGTAGGGAGATGGTTCCCTTGCAGAGAAGCACTCTCCTCAATATTCTCCTCTAATGAGAATAATTTCATACACTGTGCATAAAGCTGTAAAGTTGTATAGAAGTCGACAGTAAGATGATTTCTGGCAGGCTTCTTTGTGGATTAGTCAAATAAACCATGAAGGATAAACAACACGAGTAATGAGCAGGTGATTTTCTCTGCCTGCGAGCGTTTGTTTATGCAGCTGCACACAGAAGAGGTCTCTCTGAAGTGATATGTTTTAATCTCGGTTAGATATGAGATATAATTATTTGGTCGCTGCACATTTAATTTAATTGCCCCCTATTTATTTCAGGGGCCTAATTTCACCTGCGTTCAACATGACAAGCTCATAATTTGTGTTTTAGTGGAGATTGAGGCTCCGCGCGATGATCCCGGTCGTGTCATTAGATTCTCATGCCCGTGGGTTTATATGGTTTGAGGCCGTGCAGCTTCTGCTCCTGATTAACAACAACAAAAAAAAAAAAGTGCTTTTAATTTGGAAACAGGTACAGGTAGTGTTGCAAATATTTATGTTTGTGTCACGCGGGAGTCGAACCTGAGACGTGTGGCTGCTTTACCCTGATAACACAGCCAACAGCATGGCTAGACCTTCTTTTTTTCATGGCAGAGCTTTTTGAGGTCATGTATAAAATAAAGATTTTAAATTAATAAAGTCATTTAGGTTTTATTTTTATTATATCACCCGGTTTTCACAAGGCTCAGACTATGGTTTATCTAAATAAATGCACGTTGTCTCTGTGGTCTGAGGGAAACAGCTGCTTTTTCGGGGATCACTTAAGATGTTTTGTTTTTTTCCCAACACAATATGAAATTACAAGTGTCAGAACTCTTTTCCCTTTTGTCCTGGTTAATTGTTGCTGACACATTACGAGACAGTTACACGGAACAGAAATGTCCCGTTAAATGTAGGACGAACCCGAACGTGCAGACAGGCACAGTGATGTTGACATTTGAGAATTGAAAATTGTGTTAGAATATTTTCCCTCATGGAAAGTCATGTTTAAACTGCGTGCGTGCGTGCGTGCGTGCGTGCGTGCGTGCGTGTGTGTGTGTGTGTGTGTACAGTATGTTGCAGGGCACAGAGAGATCCCGCTCCGTTTTCTCTCCATTGTTCTTCTCTTCCCCCGTTTCTCTCGGCGCTGTGATAAAGGGACAGACATGACTGATGGTGACTGGCACAGGTGAACATTGTTTGTTGGCAGAGGAAGAAAGTTGAGAAAGGAGATGACAGCTTAAGCTTCCTGTGTTTTTCTCTCTCAATCTTTGTCACACACACACACACACACACACACACACACACACAGTTATCAGGGCGTCTCCGTGCGTACACACACTCGCAACAACACTGCGACACTGACACCCACGTCTCCAAGTGTTTTTTGACACCACACCTACACACACCTACACACACACACACACACACACCCTGAGGATGGGAGTGTGAATGAGACTGAGATGAGAGGATACTAATAGTGAAGCACCTGTCTGCAGCTGATAAAAGGACTCAGTGGGTTAGCGAATGTCAACATCAGAAGTAAGCCAGCAATTAGAGGGTGTGTGAGACTGAACAGAACATGTAGAATCCCTGTATTATGTGTTTAATGTGAGCTGGAGCCCAGGTTAATTTACTTAATTTCCATGGTGAATACACGAATGAACTTCCATGTTTGTCTTCTCCTCCCGAGCTGTAATAAGCTAAATTAAATGTGATGTTCCAGGTTTGTGTTAGTGGTAAAGAAAGGACCTGCAGTTTCAAAGGCGGTGACATTAAAAGAGTTGTGGAAACTGATACAGGCAGAGGAAGCATGCGACACCTTTCATGCACTGGAATCTTCAAAGCCCTTTAAATACAAGAAAAATATTACATAGCAATGATGTGTATCCCTGGGCAATTTGTGTGTGTGTGTGTGCGTGCGTGCGTGTGTGAGAGAGCGAGCAATGGAGAGAAGTGGTCTGTGCATCATGGGGGTTTCCCAGCAGTGAAGGCCTAACAGTAGGTACAATAGGTGGGTAGGTATGATGAGCATGTAGCATGTGTCTACAAATATACTGGATCATTCCTACCTATTCATCTGCTGTAGAACTGATGGTCACTAACCGAGCAATATTTACCATAATGCATTGTGCTTAGAGGAGAGGGAGGAAAGAGGGCAGCAGGAACAGCTCGACCTGTCGTACAAATACAAATACGAGCAGAGCATCACAGCACAAACTGAGACAAACAAGTTTATTTCCACATTTAAACATGGTCATTTAACATGTTTTTTCTAACCTAAATATATTAAATATGTTAATTTTTAATTCAAAACACTGTAATGTCATCAGCGGAGACATTTATGGAGTGTATGTAAGCATACCAATGCATTTCTGCAGTAAAATATCATACTAATGCTTGTTAATGTCTTTCTGCTCCACTGCCATTGGCATATGCCCGGAACTGAATCAATGCTCTGTGTCTTTCTAGGAAGAGTTTCTTTTTTTCCAACCTAACCAGCCTGACAGCCTTTGGGAAAAACACTTTAACCTCCAGCTGTTCACGAGGAGCAGTCGGTAGAAAGCCGTAAATGTGCTTGGCTGCTGTCTGGTGGCAGCGTGTGTCCACCAGGACACCACTTAAAAATCACAGTTTTCATTAAACCTCTTCACCTAATAACATAACCCAATAAAAAGCTGCTGCACAACTTCCAGGGATGTGAAGTGAGCTTATTCATTAAAAAACATACGGCCCTGTTTTCCCCTTCTTCACCCACAAAGTGCCATCAGATGGATGTTTGGATTCAAACCCACAGATTATTCGGGATGATGGGAAAGTCATTTTGTGTGAAACGTAGCAGCACGTATGGTCCATTTCACTCTCCATGACAGATAAATGTCTGTTTGTGTCTATAGGAGGAAATGTAAGACAGTCTGAGGGGATGGACGCCACTCAGGCTTTGTCCGTGTTCTTATGATATGTTGGGGTTTGGCAAAATAAAACATTTTCCTTTTTTGTGATCAGCAGCTGCTCTCCGACAACTATCTGCTGTCAAACCACACAACACAACCCCCCCACACACAAACACAAAGTGAACCCATCAATTCTGTCACACGAACACAGCGGATCACACGGACACACGTGCCCACCATTATCAGACGCTGTGTCACAGTCGCTGTGCAGGGAGAGAGAGAGACGGAGGAATCATTTGATAGAGTTTCAGACAATGTGCACTCTCTGCTTTCCCATCCTCTTCCAATATGCTCGCTCAACCTTGGCAGGAGCCGAGAGCTTTTCTTTGGCAATCCTGCATCTGAGAGAGGGACGGCCTATCTCTCTCTCTCTCTCTCTCTCTCTCTCTCTCTCTCTCTCTCTCTCTCTCGGAGCGATTTTTGTTTTCAGTCCTATTTGCTTGTGTGCTTAATGTTTTGTAGGTTTGTATCTCGGTAAATGTGTAACACAGTTCAGTTCACACTATTAGGAAATAACTGAACCATTTACCCCAAAACTATTTTTGTTGTGGACAGAGCCACAGGGTTCCTTATGCTTACAACACCTGGAATTTAAGATGCAGAGGCTAATTTAGTTTTTTTTTCCTAGATTGCTTTCTTCCGTTGTTCAGTGGGACAGTGTAGGTCAAGCCAGTTTCTGTCAAACTAAGTTTTTATGCCGTGATGCAGCCTATGAACGCAGGCATTACGTTTTCAGGTCCCATTCTTGAGACCACAATAGAAGAATGCCTTTCTTCAGATTGGTTACAAGCGTTCAGTTGCACTCAAGAATGAACTGAATGCAATTTAATGGTGAATGATCAAGGTCAAATTCCAGTTGTTACTTAGAGACCTCATACCAATTGAAAAGTGTATATACTGTAGGGATAAAATGTACATATAACCACAATGACAGCTGCATAGATTGCATTCACACACAAGATGTTTTGATTGTTCTCTTCCTTGTATTTATCTATTTCTAGAAGCGAGAGACGTTTCTGTCATGTCTGTCCTTGAGCTCCTGTATACAGTATAATGTGTGCATATAGTATATGTCAGGGGAAAAGACTCTGCTGCTATCTTCCTAAAGGTCTGTCTGAGTTGTATGTATTTAATATTTGTGCGCTTGTGTGTTCAAGGTAGCAGATAGTGAGGGAGATGGTGACACTCAACACGTTTTCTTCTTCCACCTAAAGTCCGGCGTTCGGCGCATGGAAACGTACATTAATGTGCTACCTCAACATTTCCACTATGAAATCCCAGTGGGCGGGGGAGATGCTTTCCAGAGTGGAGTGGACAAAGCAAACCAATGTATCCAACCTGAGTGGCGTGGAGGAAAATCTATAGCTCGTATACAGGCTTATCCAAGCGAGCCAGAAATCTCACCTGAACTCTGTCCCCTCTGGCAGCGGGTGAGGCTTCACATTTAAACGTCCCCTGTTGCTTCCATGCACAGCAAGAAGTGTGTTTACCTTTCCAAAATAAGATACCTGCTGTCTAAATGTTGTCATCTCCCCCATCAAAGTGTTTACTGGCAGGACAACTTGTCTGGAAATAAAAACAACCTTTTATCAAAAAGGAGCTTTTTACTTGAAATCATAATGTGTTTTCAATTGCAGTGAACACAGGATATTTATATTTATTACATTATTGATTCACTCTTGTCCTCTGCGTTTGGTGACCCATTTTCTAAGTGTTTTAGTCAAGAGAATATTCTGTTCTGTCAAAACTTGACTCTTATTTTTGTCATATTTCTGTCAGTTGTGATACGTTAATTTGCTAATGTTTGTGAATGTTGTTGCAACAACAGGACACAATCAATGATCAGACCAACAAACCCCATTCTACTGGAGGTGAAAATCACCCACCTAAAGTGTTTGTGATAATCTTTCATTGCGCATCAGATACAACAGGTCAAAGGTGAACAAGTATGTCAGTCTACTGTTTACAGACAGTTCCAGTCACTCAAACTGAGGCAAAGATACACATCATGTTTCACCTTGAGCAAAACAGCTTTTCTTAATGACAATGACTCTAGTGTTACTTCCCCAATCGAGCCCAGCTCAACTTTCAAAGTTGGCGTACCGCTCTGCAGTTCACACTGAACTACTTGCTGTCCTGTGATCTGGAGTCTTGTGGTCTTTGTCGTTTTATCTCAAACACACTTGAGAGGAGACACGGTGAGTCTTACTGATCTTCCTCCGTGTCATGCTGCTCACAGAATGACACACCAAGCTGGAAGTGAGGTGAAATGACATCATAGTTGTAAAGGATAGAGTGCAACATTTTTCTGTCCCAACCTGACCCGAGCGCAAGCGAAAACCTGAAAGGCATTTTGTTTTTTTTTCTGTCAGAACCGAACCGAGCCGGGCGCTGCTGTCTCTGTTACCCTGTCCTGACTAGATTTCCAGACTGGAAATCTGATCGGAGTCTTCAGCCAATCAGCGCAAGAATTGTTGGAATTCTTAGGCTTCTGGCGAGCCTCTGTCATCACGCTCACAAGTAGCATTTGGCCTTTTTTCGGCTAGTTGGAAAATCATGCTGAAATCCTCTAGTTTTTCTTCTGTTTAATCTCTGTGTCAGACAAATATAAAACCACACATCTCCATTGACTGACGTGTCTCTCCAGAGTCTTTCAAATCACATAACACATTGATCTGTGTTGTGCGTTCTGCAGTTTGTTTAAACCCTTTCCCAGAGCAGACCGGCACAGCAGAGCAGAAAGTACTGAACATAAAAACAGCGTTTTGTCAAAAAATGCAAAAAGAAACAATTCATTAGTACATTGTAAGTACAGCGCCCCTGCCTGATGCTCTGTAAGACCGGGACATGTTTTTAGCTTTTCACATCCGGAAACAAAGCTAGAGCCAAGCCTACTTTTAGTAATGGCAGTAATGTGTTAATTACACTGAGAGACTCCAGCAGCAGCACTTTAGTTGAGTGCAACAAGCTTTTAGTTTATATAAACGGTTTTACATCTAACCACTCTCCTTTTAGCTTTTATACGCTCACCTGCCCTGGGATTTCCTTCAATATGTCATATTAGAGGACGTAGTGATTACTAGAGAACATCTCGTCTTGTGTACCTGCATAATTCACATATATTGTTAACCAATGTCAGTTTTCATTGATTTACCTGCAGTTTAAGTTCATGTGAAATTTGAGAGGTTACTTCTTTGGATGAACAAGCTCCCACCTCGAATATGAGAGTGAGAAAAAAGTTACACATGGCAAATTAAATAATCTTCAAAACATCTTCTTTACACAATGCAATGGTTTGTTTATTTCAAGAGAGAGTGAATACTGACTTGAGACTGGACACGGAATGGATTAGATCATATTTTGAAGTGATGTCTGGGTCATGTTCCCATTGTGTCGGGTTCAGACACAAAACTCTATCCAAAGCTATTGATTTAAAATAATGTGACATTGAAATCTTGATGTTTAAAACGAGTAGCACCTTTCATTTTTACAACAGAGCTGAGATGTCGCAGATACACACTCACTGAGCATCTTCTTAAGAGACCATCTGTGCACCAGTTTATTCATGCACTTATCCAATCAGCCAACTACAGTGCTGCAGTGTTTTGCATAAAATCCTACAGAACGATATCAGGAGCTTCACTTATTGAACAGATTGTAACATCAGAATGGAGAAAAAAAATGCTCCCTGTACTTTTGTCCATGACATGATTGTTGCTGCCAGAAGGGCTGGTCTGACTATTTCTGAAACGGCTGATCTCCTGGGTTTTTCACAGCAGAGTTTACTCAGAATTGTGTGAAAAACAAAAAAACACCCAGTGAGTGGCAGATCTGCAGGAAAGTCTTGTTGATGACAGAGGTCGGAGGAGAACAGACAGACGGATTGGAGCAGACGATGGTAACTCGCTCTTCACAACTGTGGCGAACAGAGAAGCGTCTCAGAATGAACATGTCAAACCCATCGAGTCCTGTCGGCCAAGAGCAGACATCTTAGGCTGCAGTGGTCACAGCTTCACCAACACTGGACAGATGAAGACTGAAAAACGTAGCCTGGTCTGATGGATTTCTGCTGAGGCTGCAGATGGTCCGGTCAGAATCTGGAGTCAACAGCATGAATCCATGAACCTAACCTGCCTTGTGTTGACGGTCCAGGCCGGTGATTGCGGTTTAACGGTGCAGGGAATGTTTTCTTGGCTCACGCTTTGTGCACATTAATACCAATCAGTCATTGTTTGAGTGCCACAGCCTACCTGGAGTATTGTTGCTGACCATCTGCGTCCCTTGATGAGCACAGTTTACCATCTTCTGATCGCCACTTCCAACAGGATAATGTCTCATGTCACAAATAATAACTGGTGTCATGACCAGGACAAGCTCAGCTTCAGTGGCCTTTCTAGTCCCCAGATCTGTATCCAGTAGAACACTTTTGATAATGTGCAAATCTGCAGGAATCATGTGATGTCGTCATGTCAACACGGAGCAGAACCTCAGAGAAGCGTTTCCAACATCCTGTTAAATCCATTCCTCAAAGAACTGAGGCTGGTTTTACACCAGAGGGAGGAACTAACCAGTATTAGTATTGGTGCCTGATAGTGGATGGCCAATAATAATCTGTTGATATGATCCCTTTGCACATATTGGTAACAGCACTGGTGTTTGCCAAGCTCTCACTGTACAAAGTAAACAATGCAGAAAAGATTTATTAGCATTTTCTGTTTTCTTCTAAGTATGTATTTGGTTGTGTTTTTGTTTTCTTTTTAATTCTAGGTTTGCATTTCACTTTGTCACAAGGGTCTGACAATGACATCTTAGTAGTAATATCGGTATTCGCATTGGCCCCCAAAAAATCCATATTAGCTGGGTTTTAAATAGTATGTTTCCAATAAAGTATTCAGTGAGTGTAAAGAAGAAAGCTATTTACAGTCAGTGGATGGTCCACAATAGACATTTGAGGCTTATACATGTATTTCAAAGCAGCAACATATTTTAAAGTAGATTGTCAGTCTGTACTTTTTAGCATTTGAATAACATTTTTTGGAGAACTTTAAAAAAAGATCTCATTCTCTGTATTCAGGTTTTTCTCATGACTTAACAGTGAAAGTGTCACACTGACAGATGTTGTACTTGAAAACATCTGAATGGGGACGGAGCGGAAGCATAAAGGATGAGCAGAGGCGAAGAGAATACAGGTGAGCTCAGCCTGGTTCAAACACAGTGTTCCTTGAACCCATACAGCTATTTGAGGCTGTATGATGCTACGGATGAGCCTTAACACCACTCATAAATTCTTCAGAGGACGCGGTGCACACACTGACCTTTTCCTTTCCCTTATTCCCACCCCTCTTCCACTCTCTCACTCCCCCTAACACATTCACTCTGCCTCGCTCGCTCATTAATTCTGCAGCTTTATCACACTTTCTCAATATCTCACACACACACGCAGCCTCGTGTCATTTTCGTTCTCTTGCTTCCTGTATTTCCTGTACTCGCCGCTACCTCTCAGCTCAAACACACACTTCACTCTCTCTCTCTCTTTATCCTCTCATACCCTTCCCCTTGTTGTTACCCCCTTCTCAGTCCCTCTCTGTTGCCGCGGCACTCTGTTGGTGTGACTCACACTCAGCCACGGTGGTCATCTTAACATCTTTTTGTCTCAAGTGACCTCCGCAGAGTAAAAGGCTGAAGCTGTCCATCCAATCCTCTCCCTCCTTCTCTTTCACCATGGGGCCAATTTTGCTCCTCGCCACTGGACTCGCCGCAAATGTGTGGCAGGCAGCAGGAGACGGGGAGCAGTGTGATCATTATCACCCCAGCTGCTAAACCAGAGCTGACCAGATATTTTACCTACTGTTTTAGACCCAAACCTAAGCTGCAGCCACAGAACACCCATGGCGTTAACAGCCCGGAGCTTCAGCAAGTTTGAACTAAAAGGGAGGAAGTCTTCTGTCTTAAACGGATAGGTCACCGAAAGATTATCATTATATAATCATTATCTACTCACCACTGGGCCAATGGAGGGGCGGGTGAAGTGTTTGAGTCCAACACTTAAGGAGTTTCAGGGGTAAACAGTGTTACAGCCAAAGTGAATCCTTTCCCAGATCTAATAAAACAACAGCAAAAAAAAACGTAACATGCCTCCATACTGCTCGGGTGGTGTCATCCAAGTGTCTGCAAGCTAGTAGTAGCAATGCTAGCAGACGTAGCGATGCGAACATGCATCCCCACGCACAAGAGTGGGGAGCGAGCGTATGAGGTTTTCTGGTGTGTCCGTGAGCACGTGAACACGCCTCCGAGGAGGATATCAGAGGACTCGAGACTTAAATTGGCATAAACTGAGACATTGATGAAAACAAGGTGTTCTTGGTCAATTTTGGGTTCATTCAGAGACGGACTGCTATGAGAGATTTACTTTTCAGTCCATGTGATCTTCTTAAAAAGCAACATTGTACCTTGATTTGATGTGATGGCATCTTTTGATCTGTTTTGTTGTGACCTGAATATTCATATAAGAGCATCCGCATGTCTTTGAGTGTAACGTATGTTCAAAACAACAGCTTGACGATGTTCAGCTGTTCAGTTCTTAGAAAGTTGAGTCCTGACATATTTACAACAACAAATATCAAACATCAGTCAAAAAGTCGAGCAGCAAATCGAGTAGTCTGCTAATGTCAGTAATGATAGACTGACAGACACACACACACACATACACACACAGGCATGCAGCTGTCCATGCATATACTCTGTACAGTATGTGTTTATGTATAAATTAAATGTAGGCACATCCAGGCAGGATTACAACATCTGTTCATAATACAACCGTGTGTGTAGTAGAGAAAATCTTGTTTACCTGTGAATGTGGCAGCTGTACATTGTTTGTGTGTTTGTACATGCTCGTGCGAAAGTGCAGCAGAGTGACATACAAAGACACGGATTAAGTGGCACAGTGAAAGATGGCTGAAAAGAAAGTAGTCGAGAAAAGTAAAAAATGATTTAAAGTTTGATAATGATCTCGCTCTTATCTCTGCTCCACTGTGTTGTGAGCGCCGAGCCCCACAAAGAGCAGCGGCACGCGGCAACAAGCCGCCGCAGCCTCCCTGTGATGGAGGGAGCCGCTGTCACCGGGATTTAGTTTCCACAGGTCGCAGCACTCTGTGACCTTCAGCTTTTGGATCGTGAACAGAAAACTCCATTGACCTGACATTCACAGACACACACACACACACACACAAAACCCCCCCCCAAAAAACCCAATCTCTCTCACACACACAGCTCCCTGCACATTTTAGTGATGGTGCCATCAGCAGCTCCTCCCCTCTCTATGGGTTAGAGGAAATAACTTGGATTTAAAACTGTTGGCTGGAGAGGGCGAGAGAGAGGGGAAGCAAACAAACAACCTCATAATATAAAACATAATCACAGTCAATATGTAGATTTATATAACGCAGTGTGAAACATTTTATATCAATATAAACAAAACTCTCACCGCCCAATAGTTACAAGTGTTAACTACATAATGTGATGTAATGTGTTTTAATCAGTGCCAAATGCACTACATTTATTCTCTGCACTGTAGTCACCATAGATTAACTTATAGATAGTATATAAAGATGGACGACATGACTTGCTCCCAGCGCCTTGATCACCACCTAGTGGCTGGCTGCAGTATAGGTAATAAGTCCTGCCTCCTCCATGTTAGCAGATAGGACATCGAACAAACTGACAGTCAAAGCACATGTTTTTCTCAAAGATGTTATTTGATCATGTTAGATATTTCTTATCAAATCAATGTATGTTCCAACGTTCATTTGGTATTTATGAGTTATTTGATGCTATGATAATGAGGTGAAATGTCCTGATTGGAAGCTGAGACTGTGGTTAGTCCTGCACGTGTATCGGCGGGACCTTGTTACCGCGGCTCCATCCTCCTGAGGATACTGAGCAGACTGTGATTCTGAATGTACAAGAAGACAGCGTTCCCACACGCTGTATTTTAGCTTCATCTCTGGATAGTGGAGGGAAGTGGAGACGTGTCATCCATCTTTATTTAAAGTGTATTGTCTGAAGTAATAATCTCAGAACTTTACATTTAACAAGAAAAGATGCTGCAGTCATTTAAGTTGTAATTTTGACATTTCATGTATTTTGGGAAAAAAAACATTTTACCTATACAATTAACATCAACATTTTTTGCCAGTGCCAAATGTGTAAATAAACAACTGTTCATTTTTAATCAGTTCATAATTACATGTCCTTCAACATTTTGTTTGTTGAATTTGTTGTTTTACAAATCATCTCTAGGACACAGGGCTGGATTGAGAAAGGTAGACTGGATATGAAATTTAAACTTTATGCTCCACTGAACACAGAATATCTGTAGGATTTATCACACCTGGACACTGGTGTGACACTTACAAATATTACAACTTTGGACCATTGATCAAAGTTACAGCCCTTAAAGTTTCCCTTCAATCATGATGATATTTCTTGCTTTCAGTTTTTCAGGAAATAACCGTTAGACATACTTTGTTCTGTGTTTATCTCTCTATTGAGTAGGTTTTATTATTGCATGTGGAGGCTATCATTACTCCACAGGTTTGATATTACCTGCCCATGCACAAGTGACTCACTGGAAATGAGGCGTGCTTGTAATAGCTGCTTAAAACAAGTTTGCTGTAGTTATCAAACTCACTCTTTGGTTCCATAGTAACTACGGCTGCCGTCAACATCATGAAGTGAATCAGATCAGTAAAATAATATTTCAAACACCTATAACGTTGGTAAATGTAAAGTATGAAAAATACAGATACAAGATTCCATAACGAATCATTTGCCTTCAATTTAAACTAAACATAGACAAACCAGACAAAAATCGAATAAATACAGGAAATTAACATTACAATTAATCAATAAATGACCATCACACTACGTGGTTAAGTGCTCATCTTGTGAAAAGACAGGTGGAGAGTAGTAAGGTGTTGTGCCTGCAGTCAAACAACCACCACTGAACTGGTGTGGAACATTTTCAGGTAAATTTCCCATGTGGAACAGGACCTGTGCAGGCCGGGCGCTGCTGGTCGGTCGCAGGTTCATATACCAAACAGCAGAATGAAGAAAAGCTGCAATTATCAACAACAAACCTGTCGACAAGATTTATGGCACACTGCTCGTTGTTAGGAGTTATGGTTTAAACTTTGAAACTTAGGCCTGTGTGGAAAGAGTGATATACAATAACACACAATAATAAATAAAAAAACACACACAAAACCACGTGTGTCAAAACTTTCAAAAAAAGTCTGAAAGAGCCGTCCTCAATCACATGTAAAAACAAGACTTCATAATATAAAGGAGGATTATTTGAAGGTGAGTCTGAAGTGTCTTTTTGTGACATTTCACTTGATTCCTCACCTGAAGAACAAATGTCACCGGCTATTATTCACCTGGAAAACCAGCTTGTAGCGCTCCAGATATTTTTAAACCCGAGCAATGGATCCCTCCTCATTCACTGTGACAGGTACAAGACCACAGGAGAAAACATGCTATCTCCTGACAGGGGGAGAAGTCAAGTAGCCTGGATGAGCTCAGCAGGGGACCGAGAAATGTGGGTTTTCTTTTGAAGGGTGACTGGCTTTAAAGGCGACTCTGTTTTCTTTTTACATACAAATGACTGGGGCGACTGTTTTGATGCACATTTCCCCCCAAACCTAAAGCAGAATAAACCTTTTATATTTTTAAAACCTTTAAAATAATGTTAAAGTTATGGGAACTGATGATGAGTGGAACAATGAACAAATGACAAACACAACACATTATAATTTCAGTAATTGTATATTAAGATAAGATAAGATAAGAAGTCCTTTATTAGTGGGGAAATTTGCAATGTTACAGCAGCAGAGGACATCACATAAGTAGCATGCAGTACTTGGGTGAAGGAATATAAAGAAATAGAAATACTGTATACAACAATACATAGAAAAAAATATAAATGGGATTAAACCGGTATATACAGTGTAAAGAAATATATATTATGTCTCAGAATATGTACAGTAAATGGATTGCACATAACCGTTTATATTGCACAGACATTTTTCACTAATGAATATAGGACAGTATTCATTGGAGTGGTAGAAAGAAATGTCTGTGTTCTTACTTGCTTGGGTTCTTTTTTCTCTATTCTCACAGGGTTAGAGGAAGGTTTGAGTTAGGCGGCGTCGGGGGTTATGCTACGTGTTAATTTCTTTCCATATAGTCGAGATCTGACTTCATCCCCCCATTGCAACATTTATGATGAATTATGAAGTGTGGATGAGATCAATGCTGCTCTACAAGTTGCAATTCAATTCACGGAAATGATCCATAAATTAATCCACATTTTTAATGGATCTGAAAATTTAGATTTTACTGCTCCGAGCAACTTCAAATGCAGCCTCCTTTTTTTGACTGAAAACGCCATCAGTGGGAGAGATAAAAGGATGGACTCCTCTTCCTCCCACTATCCAGAGATGAAGCCAAAATTGTGAGTCGGTCTCAGCTGTCAATCCTGATGTTTCACCCCATTTTATAGAATTAGAAACCAGAAAAATGTATTTGCCTTTTTGACTTTTTAGTTATGTCCATGTCCCATCAACTTACATGGAGGAGAAAGGGTTTATGATCTATACTGCAGCCGTCATGTCGTCCATCCTCATTTACAATCTATAATCCCAACAAGTTTTAGCTAACATGAACACAATGTCTTCATGAATAGATGAAATGAAAGAAGACTGCAGTTATTTCTGCTGATCAGGCAAAGAGTTTACTCTGTCTAGTATTAAATGTCTTTTTTAGTTAATACAAACTAAGGTGTCTTCTTCTAATGAATCCTGATGTCGAACCAAAGGCTCAGAAGAACCCATCAAACTTTACTTTGAGAGTTTCGGCTTTTGAGATGCATAAAACTCTATCTCTCCTTCTGTTCTTTTCTCTTCCTCCCTCCCTGTCTGTCTGTCTGTGATGAAAGAGCACCTTCAGACCTCCCACAAAAGATCCTATTTGTTGTCCCTATTCCGCATTGCGAGCTGTCTTTGTTTGAAAGTGGTCTTTCCATCAGGGCTGTACAAAGGACTCTGTCTACAATGTGGTAAAGGAAGAAGACAGAGGTTTAGGGGGAAGAGAGGAAGGTGTGCCGAAGAGAAACAGATAGAGGTGAAGAGAGGGGTGCAGAAAAAGTGAGGAAAGAAGGGATTAAAAGAAAAAAAATGCAAGTGGCGAGATTGGGGCCCAGTGGCACTCCCGGCGCAAAACGCTTTCTATTATCTTTGGTGTTGGTCGGAACAAAGGGGAAGGGAGCGCGGGCTGGCTCCAGACCCCAGGGTGATTTAACACAGAGCTTGAATCAGAGTCTGTAGATCAATGACCACACTGGGGAATAGGAGAATGGATGTTTTTTTCCTCTCTTTCTCTACATGAGGTAATAGTTTCTCTCTTTTTCTGTTTCCCAAAGCTGCATCCAAGCAAGTCTCTGATGGATTCGCCAGAACCTCTGTGGATCCTGTGAGAGGTCCTCCGCCTCTAGCTGAACAAAATCTGCTCCTGAGAAGGGAAACGTGTGAGTTTTGGGACAACATCTGTATGTTTACAAACCATAAGAAAGCTCCCTCAGAGCTTTAAATCCACCTTGAATTTACTTGGTACCAATCTACACTACACTGAGTGAACTGTATGTTCGTCTGATGATACACCCCCTGTAAAGTTACATTCATTCATCAGCCATTAGAGTGATTATATTTTCAGTCAGGTAAAAAAACAGGGTCTAGTTCCCCTTCGAGCCATCAACAGAGCCTTTGTTGGCTTTAAACCTGCCCGTCTGATCAATGATGCAAGTCTCAATACACTACAATAGTCTATGGATTAGCAAAGGTATTTAAACATTGGTTTTAATTAGCGCTGCCTTTTAAAAGCCTCAATTGTGACTGCAAGCGGTCGGTCTAGCGAGGGCGCTGAGGGAAAGACGGCCGAGTGAGCAAAGCTCAAAAGTCGTGTGGTGATGAATCAAAGTCACCTTGTGGAGGTGTGACCGCTCATTAGGCTGAGAGAATACAACTGGCCCGCCCATGCCCTCTCATCTCCGACATACATTTGTGCTGTTGTCACACAAATTAATGAACCGGGTTGGCAGAAAGCATATTTTGAGTTTTGTGGAAACCTTGTGTGAAGCGCAACAAATCGCACAATTATAGAACAAGACCGTCCTCACTTGGAAAATTACAGTGTTTTTTCTTCCTGACCAGGGGACCTCTTGTGGTCTTGCAAATGCGGCAGCCCTGGGCGCCCGTTCCTTTCCGTCTGTTTGAATCCATGTTATGTGTTGTTGGTTATGTACCCCCCCACTGCTGTGCTGATACGGCCTGCTGTGCCCTGTTCTTTTGACTTGCCCTCCTGTGCTGTGGGGCCCCGCTCGCCATTGATTGGCAACTGGGAAGAAGAGCATATAAGCCATGTTTCCTCAATGATCTGGATTTCTCTCTCTGAACGGACAAGGACCTGGCACCCGCTGGTTTCAGTTGTTTATTTATTTTGTTTCCAGGCACACAAACCTGACTAGTTGTGGCCTGGTTATGATAAATCCGGTACTGAATATTGGTCGTTGTAAGTATGATTTTATTTTGTCTGCATGGTTAGCACCAGTCGTCCCTGGGGCATCAGCTCTAACACTGGCTGGGACACTTGGCCTTGCCCAATGCAAGTGAGGTATTGCTGCACAAGTACCCACCATCAGTACACACAGACTACGTGTTGAGTTAAGGCAGGTTTACACTCTGCAACTTTGGTCTTCTCCGAAACATACAAGACTAACGTGAAAGAATTGTGGCGATATCTTTGGTGATGGCTCCAAAATGGTATTTCATTTCATTTGTACATGTAATTTATGTTGGTGGAAGAATGCAGATCAAATCAGCATAGCGACTAAAACTATGGATATATATTAATGCCAGAAAATACTTACCTCAAGCTGTGGGGTCTTTAACCTAGCTGGTAAAATTCCTCATTAATTCTTCTCCTCATCCTAATCTTGATATTTATTTTTCTTAAACATAGGAACCACTATTGCATGGGCTCAATTCTTGCTGCGCTTCATTGTTTACCACCATAAACATGCTGGCATTTTATTCTCATCATAGCCTATGGTTTCGGTTAGGCAGTTTTTGGTCTCTAGGTACATATTGGCTGGTGTAGAGTTACACTACAATATGTTCGTAATAGTCTGAGAATGAAGGAACAAACCGGGATTTAGAAAGACCATTAAATGTTCAAGGCCAAGAAACTGTTATTTGTTGTGCTAGCTTCAAATACTTTAGTTGTTATGGTCCCTTTCCACTAGGGCCCCTCGCCAGCTTTCATTTTCTGTCAATTTCATGTTTAACAACTTTTATATTGCTTAGATTTGTTAAGTGAGACGAACAGTAACGGTATAGTTGCAGTTTAAAATGACCAATAGCGTCTCGGTCCAATATATCCTGACAAGGCTCTGAGATACATAAACTAAATGATGAAGAGGGAGAAACAGCTTTCTATTGATTAAAACAGTGGGGGTGAAAAGTGGGAAAAGGTTCAGCTATTGGAATATCATGAACACCATTTATGACCATTTATCTTACTTGGTCTTGCTCTGTTTAACACTCTGCCATAATGTAATCAGCACTGTCCTAGAAATGCTGCCTGTGCAGCAGTACGCCTACTTTTCTTTCTTTTATTTGTCCTTCTCTGAGACGATGGTAGATGTTGATCTAATATCTGGATTTTCTGTTTTTCCAGTTGTTTTCTCATGTACCAGAGAAAACATAAAGTACATATAAATCACATATTGTTGGACTTGTACATTAAGTAGAACATAATGTGTTTGATCCTGAGATGTTACGTGCTGGATTGGTTTCAGATTAATGTGAATTTTGCTGTCAATATTCATTGTCCCCAGAGGACAACGATTTTGTTTCCCACACGACCCCAAATGATTGTGTAGCTGCTCAAAGATATTGTGTGTGCAAGGTCATGCTACCAAGAAGGTGAAATATTTGCATTTTGAGGCTTTTCATATTGAGCTTTCCACCTAAAACACAGAAATGAGGCGTTCGCGATTGGTCTAAACACCAATGCAACTTCCATGACATTGAATCACACAAATCTTTCACTCTAGATTTAATATTCCAACTCAAGTGATTGAAGCAATTCAGGCAATTGTTGCCACTATTTGTCTCTGCATTGTCTTTGTAATTTCATCCAATGAAAAATTCGCTTCACGTTTGGTCTGAATGCACCACAAGGAAAACCTTCCATCAAAGGTTATTGACAAAAAATGTATTTACGAGATTGACACATAATTTCCTGATATAACTAGTGCTCCCAGGGACTAAACCTCCTTTAGGTGCTAACATATCGATGGCTGTTCCATTGGTGCCCTCCTCAGATTGAACAGTTTTGTGCTGTTTACCTGTAAATCTTAAATAATGGCTTAAACATGTACGGATCACAATGCATGGGGAATAGGAAAAAAACTAAAATACACTTTTGAAAGAAGGCGAAAGGCTCTGAGCAATACCATGCGATCAGACACTGTACTCAAAGATGGATATTTTCAGAATGTAAAACACGAGTAAAATGTGTTTCTCCCAAGAGGTGACGAGACCTTAAAGACTTGTGTCTCAGTTTATCAGGTCGGTGTTTAGTGCAGCCAAACAGAGGCCAAATGAACTTAACTCAAAAGAGTGGCCGCTTCTGTCCACTGACCCCTTCACTCACTTACGGGCCTCGCTAAAGCATCGCAGCGACCCGTTCCCTTCAAAGCACCACAGGCAGGTACTCCCCAACAGCGGCGTATTATTGATCTCATCATCAACCCAGACCTTCCCCTGCTGGCCTGTCTGCCTTCATTAAAATGACCTCTATAAAGCATCTACATCTAATCTTAATTAGATATTGAAGTTCGTTAATTAAAACATTATCTCTGGCGAAACACAGCTGGTCAGTCTGAGGAGTTAATCAATGAGGATGAGAGGATGCTGTCTGGCGAGAGACGTGAGCGGCAGCAACCAAAACACACACTCCAGCCTCAAGTGTGTCAAATTAAACTGTTAAGAGGATTAAAGTTACATGTCCTGCATTTTTGATGTTCTACTTTTGTTCAGCAATATCAAAACACTTTAAAGCCTCTTTTTTTTCGTCTTGGTTTCTAGTTGAACGACATCGGACAAACAACATTTCATATAAAAATGACACATACTTTTTCTGATTCTATTAAATGAATGATGACGGTGTGTGTAAAGGTCTTCAAATAAAAAATAAAACACATTACACCTAACATCATGCGTTTGGCCTTGTATGTGGTGGCTATCCGCAGTAAAGGACATAGACCCTGCAGCCTCCATGTTAGTGGATGGGACATGAACCAAACCAAACAGTCGAAATGCAAATAATTTCTTCTCAAAGAATCTGTAATTTTGGGTCGTTCTTATCACACTGATGTATGACAAGTTTGGCTTTTATTAGTTATTAGATGCCAAAAGAATTGGCTGAAATGTCATGATTGACAGCTGAAACTGAATTGTGATTGGTTGAGCATGCATATCGTGGTACCTCAATACTATGGCTCCTCACTATTGTTACTGCTGTGAACAAAGATGCTTGGACGGGGAGACACAGCTATCTTTATGTGCAGTCTATAGTGAGACTGCCTCACTGCAACTACAGGCTTGTTCTCATACAGTAAGTGTAAATTTTTCATTACTAGTAGTGCAAAACACACACCATGGTCTATTACTTCACAGGGTACCTTTTAAATATTTTAACTGTAGCTGTAGAACTTGCAAATCTCAATTCTCCCTTCCTCGCGTGCTTATTTCCTCACTTGTTTTGTAGCTAATTTACCTTCAAACTGTAATAACTTGTCATGTAACTGCCCATTAGAAAGAAACACATCAGGAATTCATCAAATATCATGAAAATTGTAACAATTTTCTCGAAAACACACACAGATCCGGGCTCGAAAAACACTGAGGTAAATAATGCCGTTCAATCACTGAAATATTGCTGAAGCGTGTCGGACACTAATTTGATTGGATCTTCTAGCTCATTTGTTGTGAGTTTCCAGAGTGCGGTTGCAATCTCTTTCTTCTGATGGCCCCAAAGACAAGAGTGAGAGAGGCCTACCACTGGAAATGCACATCATAAGCAAATAATCGACTCAAATGAAACCACGGTTTCAATCTGGGTTTCAATCAATGTCAAACTCAACAGGTGAACTCACAGAGAAAGTAATTTGTGTCAAATTACCCTTTCATCTTCCACTCCCTGTAATCATCAGTCATTTCATTTTCAGAATTAGAATTTTTGGTGGGTGCAGTCAGACAGCATCCCCTAAATCATGAAATTCAATACCTGTTTCCTGCTTTTTCATCAGCTTCAGCATTTTCCCCAAGGGTTTGAGTGAAAACCTGTAGTTAATACTTAATGGCTTCATGCTTTGTCAGAAAAACCTTGGACTGTCTCACTAACTCTGTCTATTGGACCTTTCAATCATTGTGACAAAATCTCTATCGTCATAACCTCGGTAGAGAAATCATCTAGCAGTCGGGTGGTAGCTCGATTTTAGGACAGGCCGGACAAACGAAACACGACCACCAACCTAGACAAACAAAGGTCGGTTGTCCTTACCTACGGATACCTTCTTTGTCATGGTAACCATAATAAACCTGCCGTTAAGATTTTTGAAAAATCACAGTTTAGTTTAGGTTCAGCACAAAAACTGCTTGTCCAGGTTTGAAACATAGAACTGTATTTTAGATTATGACAAGACAAGAGTTGAATATCCCTTTTACGTTTTAAGGTCTTCTGCACAATTTAAATTTAAAACTACCATTAGATGTGGGCAGGAGTTAGCAGCCACCAGCAGATGTTAGGGTCATAACTTCAGTTGTGCACCTTCAAGTGTTTTGGCCTCGTAATCAATGATACAGGCCGAATCGAGGGTACGGTGAGGCTAAAGGTAAATCTGTAAATAAAGATGTTCAACACGTCTCTTCACTTCCTTTCACTGCTGCCACAGTAGTGACTATGGAGTGGAGCTGCAGTAGCTTTCCAGATCCTGACGATTCACATCCTCTAGAACAACTTCCTAGTATTGCACTTCTTTTTTGACTTTTTAATTTGGCCCATGTCCCATCTGCTGCCATAGGGAAGTGGGATTTATGATTTATACTGCAGCCAGCCACAAAGTAGAGATCAAGATATGTTGGCTTCACTTTGGGGAGCGGCTGTCATTATCAGTGATAGGTTTAGAAAAGACTTTGTCCTGAGTTAAAATACGATAAGTATTTCCTCAACGTTAGAAGACCCTCATCGTCATGGTTACAATACCGGCTGTATGAAATGTGTGAAAGCGCTTAGTCACTTTAGACACAGGCCTTTGTCAACCAACTTCTTAATTCCTTTCATGACAAAGGGCAAAGATGGCTCATAACAACCACCACTCATTATCCATCAATAGCCTACAGCAGAAATACGCAACATCTACAGTTCATACCTCAACTGTAAAATGAAACAAATGAAACAAAGAAATCCTTGGACTCAGTGATATTTCTGATAAGTCAGAAGTAAATAATTAATAAACAGACAGTGTTTTGCGTTCTTTGATCCAAGCTTCAAATGTTTTTCAACGAAAGCCACCTTGTCCTTTTCGTGTGGAAGTAGGCGGCGCATCTTGTGACTCATCTTGATGAGTTGTCAGCCTTGAAATGAAGTAAACAGCGTCTGTAAAGGAAGCACAGATGTGGAGGAAGCTGACAACACACAGTTTGTGTCTTTATATGCGTGGTTCAGCAGTTCACATTTAGCTTTTCAGTTTTATTCTCTCTCTTTGTGCTTTTTTTCGTTGTTAATGTGATTTTTCGGCAACTTAAAAACCCACAAAAGTCAGGAATATTCTTGATGGTCGGAAGTCGGACAATTTAAGCTGTGGTGAAAAATAATCAAGGACATTTACTCAAGTATTGAAGTAAAACCTTCACAATTCATTTCAACCTTTGCCTTTTCTACTTAAATAGAAGATTTGACTATTTCTTCCATCACCGCATGCAGGCAAATGCAAGCACAAGTCGAGGCAGTCCCTCTTATACAGGACTGCAGTTTAAGCTCTTCTGATTACATTCATGTTCACCATTTGGCCTCTACATCCCATATTGTAACCACCTGGTAATAAAAGTGCAGATTGTTTTGCCCTGTCTTCTGTCGCTCCTCAATGGAAAATCTTCCTAAAAGCTCTCATCTTTGAAGTTATAGTCTCTCAGTGTCTCCAGGGGGCTGCTCAGGTGCTGCTCTTCGCCTTTCATTTCCCTGATATGTTCTGGATTTCAGGAAAATTACCGCCCGTCTTGCTGACGGCAATTTGTCTGGCACAACTCCGCGGCAAGCACTCGTGCTCTGCTTCCCCGATGCTGCCTGTGGTTTTTCTGACTGAGATCTGTGGATGGAACACAGCGGCGAGAATGATTTTTGTATTTGATGGGATATCATACTTCTTATTTATAATTGTTGGCTTGATAAAGATCTTGTGCCTTTGATCCCACATCCACTGCAAAATAAAACACTGTGTTTGCCGTATGACTTAAAAAAGAACTGCACAACAAAAAAGATTAAAAAAGCTTCAAAAGTCTGTTGCTATTTTTAATTTTATGCTCATATTATATATCCCCTGAGCTTCAGAAGTAAAAATAGCAAAAGAACTTACGTTGTTCTTTTTCTTTTTGATGTGAACACTTTAAAAAACGAAATATTTTTGCACAAAGTGTTGCTGGCTTTATGCACCCACAAAAAGTGTGTTGAGCACATTGGATTGTGCTGATTGACCTAAACTGTAAGGTCTCATAAATCTACATCAACAACACCTACTTATGCTGTAGATAGATAGATAGATAGATAGATAGATAGATAGATAGATAGATAGATAGATAGATAGATAGATAGATAGATGAATGGATAGATGGATAGATGAATGGATAGATGGATAGATGGATAGATGGATAGATGAATGGATAGATGGATAGATAGATAGATAGATAGATAGATGGATGGATAGATAGAAGGATGGATTCTGTGTTGCAACTGTTTAGTTCAAATAAAGGTTTGTTAATAGACTAAAATACATCTCAAAAAGGGAGAAGGAAAGAACAAAAGCTTTAACACTATGGAGCCTTTCCTGTACTGGTGTGTGCTATGATCCCCACTTTGCTGCCAGGTGGTTGAATGCCCATTAGTCTCCCTGTCTGCTCTGCTCTGCCAGCTTTAGGCTCAACAGGCACTACAGAGAGAATAAATTATGATCCACCCACAGGCTATCTGCCTTCTCCGGCCCTGACTCACCTATTTACACTATAGCCTTGCACTCGGAGCAAATTGCATTTCCCCTTCAAATATTTGCCTTTATTAATGTTGTGCAGTGTGGTAATTAATCTCCTCAACAAAGGTACCATCTGCCTGACCCCAAAAAAAAATGGAATTATGCTTTTCCATCCTGTGATTAAGATGAATATCGAATGTGGAGTGGAAAACAGCTTTAACAGGGGAAAACAGAGAAAATGCTTGTTGAGGGATGAGCCAGTGCCGCCCCTACTCGCCCTCCCACTTCTCCGCCTCCTTTCTCACTCGTACGAAACACTCCTCGCCCCCCCACCCCCGTCGCTCCACTACCTGGCCACACCTCTGCAGTGCAGCGTTACATCATGTAGGGGCCGATAAACCTGTGGTAATGAAAATGAATGTTCCCACTTGGAGCCCAATAGAGTTCCACTATGAGGTTTATTTGTTGGGGGGGCAGGATGCCAGAAACCAGCACAAGTTTTACTTGGCGCTCGCCAGGCCTGTTGGATGTGAAAACTCAAGCGCCGGCTTTTATAGCAAAGTAGCTCTGTCCCAACCAGGTCTGAAACAACCCTCTCGCTGTCTGTCACTTTCCTTCTCTTTTTGTTTCTCTTTCTCCCTCTGCTTGCCTCTGCAGACTCCCCCTTTCACAGCGTGGTCCCTTTTATCCGTCTTTGTCAGCTGTGTTTTAATGTTGCTCTCTCTGTCAGTGTCTCCAGCCCATCAGCAAATCAGGGGGGGGGGGAGGAGAATGGTTCAGATTACAAATTCATTCCTTATAATTTAATATCCAAGTTTTTTGCTGATTCATTTTCGATAAAGTTTTGGAGAACTCTGCATCTCAGCTCTGTGTTAAGGGGTCGTCAATGGAAGTACACTGTATACTTGCATAATGTCATCTTTCTGTTAATCTACATTTCTCTTGTGTCTCAAAAACCATCGGTCATATTGTGCACAGCAATCACACACACGTCTGTATGTATGGTCACAACAACGGCTTCTTAACGTGGGCAGATGATTAAATTAACATCAATAAAACCCTCATGGAAACAAATGATTAGTTTGACTTCACAGGTGACAAACTGTATTTGTCAGTGATCTATCCAAAGCAACGTCCTCCTGTGTCCTACAAATTACATTTATTTACAACTAATTTGCATCAGCAAATACCTCATGTAGAAACTGTAATTGCAACGGTATTGTTTTTTAGTTTTTTAATTGACGTAATGAGGACGCTGTCAATTTGCATATTTGGCAAGTTGAAAGTACGTTGGTGCTGATTGAATCTGTAAAATGTTCCAAGACAACAAATTCGTTTTTCACCAAAATATTAAATTTAGAATATCAATTTGGTGAGGTCAGACCCATTACGTTTTTTTTTCTTCCATTTAACCAAAACAATGATGTTTCCTTATAACCTTAACCCAGGGGCTACTCTTCCCTAAACCTAACCACAGACTTCAAATACAAAGTCTGGTCTCTGGTATGGCAAGAAATGCTGACAGAATGAAATCCTATAGAAAAACAAAAAGAGGAATGAGAACGATAATAAATGCAAAGGAAAAACTAACTTGGCAATCATGCACCAATAAAGTAAACATGAGCATTAGAGTTGCCAGATGGAATTATGTAGCGAATATTAGAGCTACTAAAACTGCTGTTGATCGTGTTATTCGTTTACCTAATGGCTCATCATTTCTGCAGTTCCCCAATAACAGGTCATAAAGCTGTCACCATATCTGTTTATGGAAAATGTATAAAAATGCAGCCTTTCAGCCTTAATTTTTAATTTCAACGCTTTTCTCTCTCCTCACAATTGTAGTTTGAAGATGCTTAATACCTGCATGTAGAATGTATCACCCCTGGCAAGACTCGACCATAATATCAGAACAAGCCCCCCCCCCCTGGCCTGGAGAAGGTAAACATGGATGTTGGGGTCTTTGTCGAGACCCTCTGACCTACATGCCAAAATATCTCTTCGCTGGGGTTAGGAAGGGACAACATGTAGGTAGAAAGATGTTGCTGATTCTGTGGTTGTCCATGAACTTGTAGCACTACCTCTGTGTTTGTACTGGCTCTCTCAGTATGCGGGTAAAGCCAAAGGTGTTTTATGGACCAAGGACGGCACGGTGGTGGAGAACCCCTCAGTGGCTGATGGTGGCACACATGGTCCATTTTCCCTTTTCTCTGGACGTTCTGGTCCACTGGCTATTTTTTGCTCCTCCTTTGGTAATATAAAATTCTGCATCCTCAGCGAACATGAGTTCACGAGGAGTGTCACCGGCATTAATATCAAATATCTCTCCAACTAAGATGAATCCCAGTTTATAGAGGCTGCCGTGAAGCCTCTGACAACTGGACAATGACATGAACGACAAGTTGCGTGAATTTCATCCAAAACAATTGTCTTTCTCTTCATCTTCCCCTTCTCCCCTCTCTTTATCTTCTTCCTTTACCTTCAGGTCTTTGTGGCTCCATTGTTTCCACACTAGTGAACTGACCCATGGCTCTTTTATCTATCTATCCATCCCAAGGTTCTGAGTGGTGTGCGAACAAATTTGATTCTGAGCATTTCCTCATGGGGACCTGTGTGTTAATTGGGTTCCAGCTGTGATGACTTGAGTTAATGATATTGAATACCAGGGCTTCCGAAATGAGCACATGGTGCAGCCCGTGCAATATGAAGGGATTTGTGTGGAGAGCTTCTCATGAGAAAGTTTAATAAATCTAGAAATGTAGTTTTTATAGTTTTGGGAAATGGATCTGTCCATTGGTCGATGGGTCCATCGTTTGGGATTTTTAGTTAATAGGCCAAGTGTGAAATATTCTCTCTGTCCTTTTTAAAGCTATAGCAAATCAAAATTCGTCATTTTAGGTCTGTATCAGTAATAATCCAGATCCCACCTGAAAATGCATATCACGTGTATGAGAAACATGTATGAGAAACAAGAATGGTGCAAAGTAAGAGCAGGGATTTCTATTCCTTGACTGATGAACCATTGGTTTTGATTCACTACTGGTACTCGAGTCGTGTCTGAGCCAATCAGGAATTTTATATGGACTATAAAACGTGTCTGTTTCTGGCTGTACAGACTACATGCAGCCCTTGAGTTTTCCAAAAACTCCAACACTCACTTGTCACCTGCAGTTTTTAAACTGGAAGTTATTTGTTGCTCGTGGAGTCAAGCGGGGTGATGGTGAAGGGAAGAAACGGGATGCAGACTTTGTTGCTTTTCTTCCCTCTGGTCTTTCAACATTTCCCCCTCTCTCTTTTCTCTTTTCAGCACTCTCCTACTTTCCCTCTTCTTGTTCCACTTGTGCCACCTCCTCCCTCACTTATTGTGCATTTGGCGTTTGGCAACCAAAGATCCTCTCTTCCTGCTGCTCTCACTTTCCTTTTTCTTCTTCACCTCCCTTTCATCTTCCCCTCTCTCTTTCCCAGCCTCATCCCAGCACTCAAACCTCTTTAAACAGCTGAGGGGTATCTGAGGGAGCTCTGGTTACAGCTGTTGATCTAATAAAGACCCCTCAGAATGATAGTGGAAACATCAAAGTCCGCAAATATAATAAAAGCCCCCGGAGGGATTGAATAGAGACACCTTATTTTATTTATGAATACAATTCGTACGTTACGGATATATGGGCCACGGAGTTTAAACCCACAGGTAATGATGTAAACCAATTAGACAACTTTATGTAGAACAGTTGAGGCACGGCATGGTTATAATGATCTTCATGCAAACACACACGTCTTGATGCTAATCATATGCAAAGAACTTCTTTAATTAATCACGTTTAGTAGAGTGATACAATCTCTTCGCCTTGAGCTTTATTCCAGACCCTGGAGTAGGTGGTTTACACACACACACATGCACACGCTCGCACCCCATACACTCACATCCTATTACCAGCTGTGATCTCGTCATGCATCAGCCACGGCAAGGGGGGGGGGGGAACATTTGTGCGTTTACTGGAATCACACACGTAAAAGTTGCCATCTGATATCTGGGAACCATCCGACTCACACCGCCCGCGCGTCGCACCGAGCGGCTCCCAGGGCCTCATCAGATCGCTGAGGCCTCGTCAATAATTGAGTGCTCACAAATCATTCATAAGGCAGTCGCTCACGTGAAACACACAGCCAGTCGCACTACACTGCTCTGAGCTCAGACTCTGCCCTCTTTAAAAACAAAAAAAATGTTTAGCTCGTTTTTTTTATAGCTTTTCAATAAAAAAGACATCACGCTTGACGGAGCCATTGACAGGGAAGGATGTGGTGATCGCCGCTGGGAGTAAGCAGCTAACCTGGGGTTGAACCCAGTCGGGGAAACTGAGGTTGAGAGAATTGTGGTTTATGCAAGTACACACAATAATGCTAAAATAAACGTGTGCACAAGCATTAGTTTCATGGAGAAATGACATGTGTGTGTGTGTGTGTTTACGTGTGTTTGTGTGTGTGTTTGTTTGTGTGTGTGTGTGTTTGTGTGTGTGCAGGAGAGAAAGAGAATATCTGCCAGGTCGCACACTTGGATGCATCCAGCTGTGATGGTAATAGGAATGGGCAGAAATCTGAGGCAGACACTGCTAATGGTTCTCTCAAACTGGGAGGGATGGTGACCCCAGTACCCCCCTCCCTCTTTCCCTCACTCACACTGCCCACACTCTCTACCTTTCTACCCTGCCGACATTCCTTTTTAGGTTTCTCAGGTCCTTTATAACCCCCCCCCCCCCCCTCTCGTTTTTCACCCCTGTCCTCTTTTTTTCTCCTCCCCTTCACCTCCCTTCACTTCGCTCCTTCTCTGGCTGTTCTGCATGTGTTCTTCCTATCTCCTCTCCTTTATAAGCTGCATTGTCTGCCAGTTTCTCCTCGACCTCTTCTTTCTCTTTTCTTTTTTTTCTATCTCTCCTTTCCATTGTGCATTAATCCTGACTCAATCCCCCAGTATCTCTGTAAGCCACTTAACTTCCTCTAATTGTTTTCATCAATGGAAACAGAGTGGGTTGGCACAACATTCAGGACAAATATGGTATGAAATGACTCAGGCTTGACACAAAGTTTATTTTATTAAACGTAAAACTTCCTTCTGTGACGCAGGACTCACACTTACGCATTGCGTTGACGCTTGACAGTGAGCGGACCCAACTTTGTGCTGACGACTACAGTATCGCGCTTGGGACACACAATAGAGCCAGCTGTCGTGCTAATGCTAGCTATCAATGCAATGCAAAAGAGAAGTACACAGGATATACGATCCATAACCAGATAAACACACACCTCGTCTGTTTAAACATAATTTGATTGGCTGGTGTGAGCAATGGACACACAATGCAATTTGGCAAATCATGACGTCATTCCCCATTCAGTGGAAGGCTCCAATGTATTAGTCAATAAATATTATTCAGATAAAAGTTTTGAGAACTCTGAAAGAAGGTTGTTTGATTTTAATGGTGACAGAGATTCCAACAGAATAATTCAATCTATGACGGTAGCAGGGGTGCACAGGCATCCTCACAAATGTGGCTCTCGAACGCAACAGATTCCAAATGACAGGTACACGGACTAAAGAGTAAAAGCATGGTAAAAACTTGTGGGACATTAGCGATGGGAAACACTGCTTCCTTGTAGAACCCTGGGACAAGGAGTCAAGGCTCATCATGAAGAAACAAACTATATAAGGTGTATATAGTTATATAGTGTTTACGAGATATATGTCAAATTACAAAAACAGATTTCGACCAGCGACCACAGGACAAAAAAGAGACCACACATAATTCTTTATCTTAATGATTCTACCAAACAAACCAAAACAATGGAATATATCCATGCATTTATGAAAAATTAAGTTTGGTAAACTGTAATTTTCCAGTGTGAAAAGTCTTTTTTTTGCAGCAGCAGACATTTAGATTTATTATATTGGAAAAATCGCAGCTGGAACTAGTAACATCAATTATGGCTCCATTCCATTAAGTGTCCCAGGAAGCCCGTCCAGTGAGTCAGCATGTACAACACCAAACACTGCAGCTTGATTAACATAGAAATGGAGTGTAACCATAATTAATGCTGGTATTTAAAAAAAAAATTGCTTTTCATGCATTGATGTGAAAAAACAGTCTGTTACAACTCGAACATAACAAATCAGAATAAGCACATGAATGTGACAATATCCTGCACAACTTAGCAGCAAACTGACGAGATGATCATACTCCCTGATGAGCCTCAGCTCCAGACTTTTATGCGGAGACAGACTGTGGAAGCAGACATGACTGTCACCCTGTGCGCTGGAGATTGTGGCCTCGGTTGGCTGCACATTATATGAAAGCACAAACATCTGTTTAATTTGAGTATTTTCTTATGCACACTTCAGATTGCATGTCGTCCCTACGCTGGTGTTGCCTGACTGACAGTCGGAAATTGTCTTCCTCCTCTGTGTAACTTGAGTTCATGAAGCTACTTTGGGCAGCACTTCAAGTGAAAACGCATTAATAACTGCCGGTTGCATAAGGACCATTAGCGTCAAACTTAGCTGTCCCTTCTAAGGTCATAAAATAAAACCACCATATAGCACTAAAAGGTCCAAACAAGCTTTAATATTATCATCTATATGCCGGCAGTAATATAGCACATTAAATGTTTGCGAACCCGAGGCAGATGCGACCAGATGGCGGTCTCTCTGTTGAATTTAAATGATGCACCTGAATCAACTTTTGAGAAATGCATAAAAATTGATTTGTTTGTCCCAATCAATGCAGTTTGAGAATCTGCCACAGCCGAGCAGGACTGAGGCGAATCAATCTGCTGAGCTGCGTGGAATACCAGAGCGAGCTGTGTGGTCACGCTGACTGATAAATGCCACCACCTCGCAGCCGGAATTTAACTCACTCCTACTCACATAAGATTCATCTGCAGCCATTTGTCACTGAACGGCACGCTGGTGCAGGAAAAGAAAAACACAGACATGAACACGTATTGTACACATTACAGCATAAGTGGGATGTAACCAATTTTGCAAAGGAGAGCGTATTGTGTTATTGGTGAAATGTGAAGCAGACAGAGAGGAGGGTGCAAGAGAGAAAGACAAGAGCGTTTCTTTTTTTTCCGTATATGCATTATTCCTGAGACATGGTGATGTTGGCTTTTTCTCACCAGTTTAATTAAATATGGAAGTTGTGCAAGTGTTTATTTCTTAAGCATATACAGTATGAACTTGGGTAGCTGCCTGCTTTCATCTCAGGTCCATGGTCAAAATAGTGGCTAATATCTTTCTCTCTTATTGTCTTGTTTATGCAACGGCAAGCCAAAAGCGACAGGATGACTTATTATCCCTCTCTGTCCATATTAAGGCCAGCAAATGTAAACATTTCATTAATTTCATCTTATAAATGCACTTTTTCTTATCTCAGTCCCTGATTTTTTTATTTTTTTATCCTGCACTTGTTCACTTGTCTGCCTGAGTTTAATTTATTCATTATCATTTTCCCTCGTCCTCTTTGCTCTGAGGTTGCTGATTGCAGTTTTTTTTTTTTGCATGATTCCTTTGCAGTGACGATAATTACAGGCCCAGGACAAAGGTGTGAATTCCTAATATTTGAGAAGAAAGTGATATTTTCCCTTGAGCATGTCTGGTGATATGAACAGGCAGCGGTGAAGGAAGAAAGAAGGTATGAAAACACAGTGCATGGAAGGTACTGGATAAATTCCATGAAGTAGATGAGCTCATACTCACAAGCAGAAACATGAAGAGGCAAACAGAGGTGATATTGGTAAAGAGATGAGATTTTGGGTTTTCAACACAGGTGTTGTCAGGTCTGCCCTTGCTTTCCTTTTACTACCTCATTATTTTCATGATTTTTCATGATCTATTTCCCTATGATTTAGTATTTCCTGCATCGAGAGAGAGAGAGAGAACTGCATAGCATGCCACTACTGGGTACACGCTGCTGAAACGGTGAGGTCGAACTGTCGGCGTAGACGGTAAAAACTTTGTGGACAATAGCACGAGTGAGCATGCGGCAAATAGGGCTGCAAATAGTGCCTCACAAGACTATACAATTCAATCTGGATGCAGGACAGATTACAATAGTCTAGATAATAAATGAGAAACACTGCTTTGATGTGGACAGATAGGGTATTAGCCCTGACGGAGGTATGAGCTCTCAGAGCAGCTGTGTAGTTAACGTTAGGTGACCTTTTCCATTATGATGACAAGCTAAAGTTCAGAAACAATAATGGTTCCACTGAAAAAAAGCAAACAACGACTGTCGAGATGGAACTTCAGCCTCTCATGAGTGTGACGTGACCCCATGTTGACCCATCTACGCACCTTGATCTATCACTTGGTCGTGAACTGAACTCTCTGAATTCTCTCTGTGCCACCGACAACAACCCTATCATTTAAAGCCAAGAATCTATCAATTTTAAATATGATAACAATATATTTTATTCTATTAATCATTTAAAAGATTTATTTTAGGAAAGGCAAAAAGTTTCTTTCCAGGCGAAACAATGTGTCTTCTCCACTTCCTCGGCCCATCTTTTTCTTCTCTCCCCCACCTCCTCCCTCGCTGAAAAACACCTTCTGAATTATCAAGCGATCGTCGTTTCTTTCACATGGCCGGTTCTGGATTACTTACCTGGCTTCTCTCTGCAGGCCTATTAAACACCGCCAGAGTCATGGCCACTGCCTGACTAGCTCTGCATTCATAATGCTCATTAACTCAGTGACCGAAAATGAATGGTGGAACAATCCAATTCTGAGAGATCTGAAATGCCTTTTACCAAGGGGCCTCATATTGATAGTAGGCAATTTCACATCTCATTCGCCCAAAAGTGGGCTTATTGAAATTGAGAGGACCAGAGAATTGCAGTCGGGTTCCTTTACATTTCACCCGCATAGTGAAAGGCCGTGATATCTTTCAAGTCTGTGCAATCCTCCAAGTGTATCAGACATCGCCCTGGGTAGATCCATTATTCGGGATAATATTTTTTTAAAAGCTTTCCTTTTCACTTGGCCTGACAACAGGATTCCCCATTCAACGCGAGCACTTTAGCTCCCCGCCAATGAGACAATCACATTATTTCATTTTTCAGAAAGACCTGCGGCAGCATTCCGCTACTCATTTCTTCCATGCAATGAGAAGGAACCAGTGTCCTATCTGAGCCACTTTTGTCTACTCTGTAAAAACCCGGGCTGGATAACAACATTTCCTAATCCTTTCAATCCTGCCCTCATCTTATCTAAAGCATCTATTCAAATGTGAGCCCAGGGGCGCCAGCAGGGGATTTTGAGCCCCGTGAAGAGAGATCACACTGGGCCTAAACACTGGAGGACACCACACAAGCAGTATGGAGGCATGTTATTTTATAACGTCTGGGGTCACTTTGGCTGCAACACTGTTTACCTCTGAGACTCCAAAAGTGTTTGGAAAGAATTGGACATATCATCATTCTTTGAGAGAGTTATGTGATTCTTTCAGCAGTTTTATATTTACATGTCCAGGTGCTGCCTAGCTGCTAACTGCCAACTAATAGACTTTTAAAGTATAATCTTCAGGTATTTTCAGCTTAATTTACCCCTGAGGTAATCGATTATTAAGACATTATAAATGACATTTATTGTGAGCGACCTCTAGTGGTAGTTGTTGTTATGACAGGCGTAAAGGAGGAAATAAGGTGACATAGCATGGGGAGTGATGAGTCGAGTGACGAGTCCAGTGATGACTTAAGTGATGTATGGATGGATGCATATTATAAGCCCTTGTGTTTTTTTGTTTCTAATTTTACAAAAGCAAAAGCGTGTTGGTAACTGCCGTATATCGATGTTGCAAACTCCACTAGGACGTTCTATTAAGATTAAAATGTCTACATAATGTACCTGAGGTCAGAATATTCAACATGTCTCAATTTGCTTATTACTTATTCCAAGTTTGACTTTACTCTGGTTAAGGTAATCAGATAATTCATGGCAGTGTCTTACTCAGATTATTGTCTTAATCGGGTCAATATCGTAAAACATTGGTGTCCATGTAAACTTGTCTACTGTCATTTCATTCTCTTGTTTTCACACAGAATTATAATTTATCGGATTTGGTGTTCGATTTATCTGTTTGAAAATGCAACACACGACAACTCGAGATCGCTGCCCTGAACAAAGCGCCGACTCCAGCGCCGAGCGTCTGCTGTCTGCTGCTGCACTGACCCGCACGTCCTTGCTCACATCACTTCTCTGTCTCCTGCCTTGGACATAATTTCTGCACAGCGCTAGCTCAGATTTGCCGCAGGCCAGTCTGGTCAATGTTCCCTCTGATACGACGCTCATCAGTGTTCTGCTGTTTCAGTAGCAAACCACCTCATCCAGGCAATTCACTGACCTTTCTCTCCTGTCTCTCCCCCCATCAGGTAAAATGGGTTCTCATTAATAGTTCATGGCTTCTTCCTTCACCCTGTTTGTTACATTGATTCACCCCCTTTTCCTTTTCTTTTCCCGTTCCTCGTGTTTTCAGGGAGCTGCCCCAGCCCCGTGCACTCATTTACACCAGAGCCTTTCTATTAACCTGGGGAGGAGTCTCTCGTCTCTCCATCCCTCTGTTTCTTCTCTTCATCCCTCTCTTTCTATCTCTTATTGTATTCCTCTGTCTGTCTCACCTCTTTCTGTCTCCTTCTCCCCTACTAACCATCACTCTAATGCTATCTTCTACATACATGTTTTCTTTCTGCATTACATTCTTTATTTGTATTATTTGTACTTTTAAACCTGGTGATAGAGAGTAGTGAAAGCAAGAAATTCATTAGGCACAAAAAAATGAAGGTGGAATTAAAGAAAGAGGAGACATACAGACTGATTCCGGGTTATTGTTTCAATGATTCAAGTGTAGTCAGTGTAACAAACAGGACAGAAAATCAATCAGTTTCACCTTTAAGCACGAGCACTACATGAACACAAGATGTGCTCATTGCTTACAAGACATTCAAACCTTTATTGTTTGCACTGTAACATTTTATTATTTGAATCTAGCTCCCCAGACAAAATGCATGTAGAGCTTTGAGATTAAGAGTGATATTGACTTCCAACCAGGAATGAAAATGCGACAGAGGAAGAGCACCACTGGTCTTCATAGCTCACTTGATGCTGAAATTATTGTTTCCTACCAGACTGTTACTGTTCGACAATATATAATATATGTAATATTTCTGACTTGATAACAGCAGCAACATTGTTAGACTGTTTGAATCTCTATGAAAATAAAGTTTATGTTAGAGTACACGCAGTCTTACAGTTATGTCTGTAAGCAGCACTTTGCCTTTATCATTAACTCTGCCAGGTTATTAGTTCATCTGTGTTTTTGTTCGCTTGTTAGTTAGCAGGATTACGTAAAACCTACTGGACGGCTCAGGGAAGAACCCATTAAGTTTTGGTCCGGCTCCAGATCAGGGGATGAGCCAGCAATTCTTTTTCACTTTCTTTAAAATAAATTTTTATTATATAGTTTTCCTTGATTTCTCAGAACTTAACTCATGGATCATGATTTAAATAAAATCTGAAATATTTAGGGGACTGATATTTATGTGTGTGCAATGTGGTGCAGACACAAATAATATTGTGGATCTAGTGAATTTAAATGTGGTTTCATAAGGGGACTGTTGGGCCTTGGCGGAGGTAAGTGCTCTCCTGGTGCCTGTCTAGTTTTTGACGTGTCTTCACAAAGAGGAAATTAAAGGCCTGTAATTATAACCACCAACTCAGCTACAGCGCTTCACCTTGTCATGTGACTTAAAAAAATGGTGATTTATTGCACTTCCAATTCTAAGCACCGACTGTACCATTGCCAAATGATCCATATATTTAAGATTAGGAAATTCAAACATCAATTATGTCCGTCTCTCGCCTCCTAGAGGGAAGAGGCTTCGATCTTGCGGATATTGGGCACAGGCCCAGTTTAGGTGTTTGGCTGCCCTCTGCACTATTTCTTTAACCTTAATTTATCTCAAAGAGGTTTTTGCTGATCATGCATTCTTTTTCCATTCCATCTTTTATTACATGTTTCCCCCCCCCCACACCTGAGGCATTAATTTGACCAAAGCCTTGTAGTGTTGGCAATGGAGCAGCTGTACTTGAATTATTCAGTATTGAGTTGCTTGCTCAAGGGCATTTCAATGGTAAGTAAGAGTTACCTGAAAGGAGGGAGAGTATTCATTGTAAATAGTGACTTTCTGAAGTATTTTCTTTACATTATCCCAAATAACAACAGATTAGAACCAACTTTATTTCCATGACAGCGAGAGACAGGATAATAGATTCAAAGTTTGGTAGCAACAATGTGATTGGTTGATTAAGATCATAATCTAATTGGATAAATGTAAATGCCCATTGTTCAGCTGATATGAAAGGCAGGAAGAGTGAATTGGAGAGAATTGGGAATGAATGTGAAGTACAGATCGTCTTCCTGATTGAACTCTTTATGGACTTATTATTTTTTAATGCAAACAGGTCAGTTGGTTGGTCCTCTTTGGCTCTTGTGTCTTCTGCAGCACGAAGTCAATGCAGCAACAGCCTCAGTTTAATGTCTGGTCATTACACATTTTTCATTAGGTCAGTTTTATACTGACTCTATAAGGATATTTTAATGGCATTCAAGGATTTGGGCCACGTTCAGACTTGTGTTTTCTTGTTCTGTGCAAACTGTTTCCACTCAATCACTGTCAGTAAGTCCCACTATCACAGCAGGCAACAACATTTTCTTTACTATGTTTGGTACCTGCTCTCCAGTTAGTTGGACCAAAAAAAACAAGAGGTCCAGGATTAACAGTACACACTTGCACGTTGGGTTGACAAACACCTAACTGTATTCATTAAAATGTTTATGGTAATTTTGCACATTCACAATCATTGCTTTCGTTTTACAGCCTAAAATTCCGTGCGGAGAAGTTAATGTTTTTCGTTTTTTATAGCTATTATAGGAATACAAGCTGTGGCTTCTCCGCGTACGAGACTACTGTTGCACCTACCAATTTATCCTGCCTGTTCATTTAACCTCTTTTCCCACAACAAACAGTTTGCGCTGTACAGTTTGTCCCATTGTCCTGCAACAATAGGACACTAAAAGGGCTCCCCGCTGATTTTTTTAGTAGAGTTAGTAAGTGTGGGGCGTTTTATCTGCCATCTGTGTCCTGCACACAAACGTGTCCCCTCACTACGATACTTCACTCAGTAAGATGATACAACTGGGGTTTATCAGTGGGGGGGGGGGGGGGGGGGGGGGGGTAAAGACTAGTAAGGGTCTTTTCATTTTACAGTTATCTTCCTGCCTGTGTGTGCTGTAGAGTTGTTACTATATGACTGGATCTAATGAATAAATCAACATTTGTGCCTTTCCATAATGTCAGGACTAAAATGGCCTTTGTTTTGGGCTTGGGCCATGGGACACTGAAGAGGAATTGCTCAGACAGCCTGAATAGTCTGAGCTGTTAACGGGCAGAGAACAGTGTTATGAGTTCAAAAATATGGGAGCGTGGCATCCCATGGAAAGATTTGAACATGATCCGGAGGCTCTTAAACTGAATTCTGAACTCTACAGGAAGCCGATGTAACTGGGCCAGAAATGTGCTCTGATCTTTTAGTGTTTGTCAGAAAGAAGAAACTAAGGAGTTACAGTAATCCAGGAGGGGAGCGATAACGACATAGATGATTTGCTCTGTGATGTTCATAGGCAATGCTGAATTATTATTTTGGCAATATTACTGAGTCTCAAAAAATACGATAGGATGGTCAAAAGTTTAAGGTAGGGACTTGTATTCTTTGAAACTGGGAAAGGGACCAAGCCCCTGGTCACTCAAATGGGTGTACGCTTACTTTCTTTTAAAACAATGTGAAGTCTGAGGACAAAGTTAACGACTGCATCAGTCTGAAAACCAACAGGGACACTTTCCGTTGTGCTTCCTGTCGCATTGCACCAGGTGTAAGATCCAGAGACGAATGTAGTGATTGGTCCGTAATTATTGAGCGGGTGTTGGATCAAGGCCACATTTCTTTGAAAGGGGCTAAACCCTTGTTTGTTTAAAATAGTCTGGGAACAACCCAGAGGTCACAGAGTCATTTACAACTGAGGGGACAGTGACTTGTACGGATATACCTCAGTTAAAAAATCGGGAAGGTAGACTGTCAGGGCCACAGGAGGACAAGTGCATGTGTGACCATATTACGCAGATCATTCAGGGAAATAGAAGTTAATTCTATCAACAGTGTGTGGGAGAGGTTTCTGGACAAGGTTTACAGCAGATCTTGGAGGTCTTAGAACCGTTGATGGTCTTAACTTTTTCAACAAAATAAACCACAAACTTCAGGAGGCATGAGACCGATGTTTGTAGCATATTCAATAAATTTAACAACGCTCATGTCAACGAGCTGGACGTGTTTATTTGTGGACTTTTACATTCTCTCTTTAGTTGGTGAGTATCATTATTAACCCTTGGAGGGATTTGACCCGTGTCTTGAACTCACCCTACTGAAGCATTGTAATCTAAATGTTGAATTGTGCCACATTTAAACCACAGAATACACTCTGATGTATTTCTCATTCCATGAAATGACACCGAGAGAATTATTTTGCAACTGTTAATTGTTTTTTTCAATCTGACAAATTACTGTTTGAATATGATGGATGGAAGGGGGACCGATTTTTTTATTGAAACTGGTCACTCATTTTGGGAACTCATCAAACTGACTTGGAATACTTCAGGCACTCCTCCGTACTTCTTGTTTATTGCCTGAAAAGAGTGATCTATCCAACCCGTCTCCTTATTTGATTTGGCTTGCTAACATGCCATCTCCCTTTGTGCATTTTATTGCTGTAAAAGCTCTGACGATTGCACAATGCAAGACTCTCATAAAATATAGGGGAGACCCTTCCAAGACCGTACATTGTGGTTGAAATAATGCAGACGAAGCATTTTTCTGTGTGGGCAGGCAGATCAAACAGGCTCTTTTCTTTTTCACACATGTTTCTGTGGCCATAATTTCTGCTGTAATAATCCTGTTTTACCTCTGATACTCAACTTTTTTCGCCCTGTGGTTGTGGTGTCGGGTCAGCCAGCTAATGAGGCACTGACTGAGCGGTTAGGTGTTAAATGGGAGGTTTTATGGAATACAAGTATCATCTGCTCCGATTTCACAGTCATGTGTAAGTGCTGTAGATGGCACTTGCAGCTTTTTTTCTGATGTGATGGAGATCGATCACGTGAACAGGCCATTTTCATCTTCAGCTTTATTTACATAGCACTTTAAACACAACATTGTTTAGCCAATGTGCTGTAGAAAAAAAAAAGGGGGATAAGCAGTGATAACAATAATTACGATAACCACAACAATCATATTACCACACAACACAACAATTGATCGGCTCTTTACGGTGATGTCACAGTTGGAATCGTGATAATGTCGTGCCCAAAACCAATGTCACCAATGTTCTTTATAGACATATACTTAATTATTCCTTTAAATTGGTTTTACTTTTCATAGTTTTACTCATCCTTCTTAGGGAGATTTATGTTCAAATTATTGTTCAATATTTATATAATGGTAATAATGTACAAAATGCAGTATGCATAATGTACTTATATTGGATCTGGAACTATGTGTATGAATGAGGTTAAACATTGACAGATTGATTTGATGTAAGAAGTGATGTGCCCCTTTCGTTGTGAGGTGTTCAGGTGTCATGTTATGGTTTTGGATTAAACACAGACAAAACTGTCTCTTGCTTTACCCGCAGCCCTGAAGTAAATTATAGAGAAAACTAACCCTGATTACAGTCTGGCTTCTCAGCAGTTACCCCCGTCAGGTGGTGATGAGAGGAAAACAACAACATGAGTGGCTGCTGAGACGATTAGATGATACAGACACAATATCATCACACATGTAAAAGGCTGCAGCTGCAAAAAGAGCTGTGATAATAGAATAAAATGGACCTGACAACAAATGCACCTGCCATTTATTTTATCCCTGGACTTACAGTATGAGTACTTGTCCTTGAAGGCACAGAGAGACATAAAAAAAAACATGATGATAGACAGAGACATTGACACACACGCACACAACAGTGAGCTGCTCAAGGACCCGGTCACCCCCCCCCCCACCCCAGGACCACCTAGAACAACCCAAATTCACCCAATCCCTCAATTGCCACCTCCGTTATCACCCAATCAATAAACTCTGGCCCCAGTTCAATTCGACAAGCATCTACATCGGGAGAAAAGCAATCGCTTAGCACCGGCAGGTATATGATATTGACCGGGGGGAGATAACACTTAGCCTATTCAATCATGCAGGGGAGATTGGGCCAGTGAGGTTTAGGACTGGAGCCAATCCTGAGTGACTGCACAGCCACTCGAGCAAAAGGCTGCAATGATGGAGAGAGCGGAAGAGCCGAGGAGCAGATAGACAAATGTATCCTTTCTAATATGAGGAAGACATGATGGAAAGCGAGAACAAGTGTGTGTGTGTGTGTGTGTGTGTGTGTGTGTGTGTGTGTGTGTGTGTGTGTGTTTGTGTTTGTGTTTGTGTGTGTGTGTGCACAAAGAACGCCATGCCTGTATTTTTTAGATTGGACACTTGATTCAGAGATTGATTCTTGTTTTTTTTTTCATCTTACCTGTTTTTAAAATTCTGTCTTCCTACAATCTTTGTTCATAAACTGCGTGGGACAATCATTCATATACATTATTTATGATGTTTAAAAAAAATGTGTATGTTTGTATTTCAATATACATATATTGTATATGTCTGGCTGATTTGTTCATTAATACAGGGTGTAATTTTATTTTGAAAATCCTGTCAGCAGCAGCAGCAGCAGGTGAGCTGCAGACACTGAGATGAGCTTTCATCTTGGAGTGAGGTGAGAATTGAAAACAGCTCACAGCAGTATGTACTTATAGTTCACAAAAATACACTGACACTCACTCTTTGACATGTAATTCCTCGGGCGCGTAAGGTGCTAACGTTTTATTACATATCTCACTGTAATTATGTTGTTATCCAGTATATACAGTAAGTATACACACACACACACACACACACACACACACACACACACACACACACACACACTGCTGTCATCTTCTTGTACTGTATGTGAGGTCTCTTTCTCTCTGTCATTTCCTCTCTCTTTCTGTCTCATTTGCTTTACCGCGTTAATTTCCTCTCGCTCTTTCCTTCTCAACGTGTGCCCCCCCCCCCCTCTCTCTTATCTCGCTGATTTCTGACAGCAGAACATGACCCCCAGTCGTCCCAGCAGGGTCCAATCAATACCAAGTTAATGAGTCACTTTGGAGGTGAACGAGAATTGTGTGTGTGTGTGTGTGTGGGTGGGTGGGTCTGCTTTATTAACCTGGAGTACATTTGTACATTTTATTATACGATGAGGAGGACGGAGGGGGGCAGTGGTCGGGTGCGGTGGGTTTTATTTACTACTCTGAACCGTTAATGTAGCAGAAAGGTCACTGAGGTCAGGAGGGTTTGAGATAGGATTGTTTCAATATTATTGATTTTTACTTCTAGGTCCTAATTGTCAGAGCATTGTCTGCACACGACACGTAATGGGCAGTCGTAAGAACAAATGCCCTCTTAAGTGAATGAGTGATTAAGACAATGTGTTGTTTACACCAATTTTTGTCTTTTTATACATTTCCTTTGGGCATGGAGAAAATGTAGGGGGGGGGGGTCCATTAACTGGTAGAGTGGGAAGAACAGACATGGGGGGGAAAGAGGAGAGGGGGGTGGAGGGAGGATGCTACCAGCAACAGGTGTGTACTGGTTGTATTTAAGTACTGGTTGTTATCATAAGCTAAATATAATGATGGACGACATGACACCCCCCCATAAGTGTAGCCAAACTGTTTTGATCTTGCCCTGGTGGCTGACTGCACAACATCGTCAACTCCTCCATGTTAGTGAATGGGACATGGACCAAACCAAAGGACACTCAAAGGCCTCAACAGTCCCCCTAATGGATCCACATGTAAATTCCACAAATTCCCCTGATGATGATTTTTGAAATTGAAATGCATGAGTTATTCTCTGAGAAATAAACAAAAATGTGGAACAACGCGATGTTCAATCTAACAATGTTAAAGAAAGTGAAAAAAAATCCTGGATACTACATCCTTCACTGGGTTTCCTGGTAATCCATCCGGTAGTTTTTTTTGCGTAAACCAACCAACCAAGAAACAAACGGGGTGAAAACATAACCTTCCCAGTGGAGGTATTACATTTTTCTCAGGTCTTATCACACTGTTGTATGTTTTATTTTCACCAGTAAGTTTCGTTTCAATTAATTTCCAAATGGTGACAAGTATCCAAGATACTTTAGCTACATACATACATACATACATCAGTCTGTGGTCCTTGTAATGATAGTAATAACAGCAGTAAGCATAGGTGTAACACTCGTATTAGCCTTTTTCATTCATAGAAGAAAAGCCCAGTTGTTCATGATAACATTAACACGACTCCACTCTCCTCAAGAGTCCCAGTAATTAATGCCATTATTCTTTGTTTTTATACTTTGAATAGTTAAAGCTATAAACACCTGCTTTAAGAGGAGGCTTTTTAAGTAGAAGTTTAATTACTGCAACATTAAAAGCCTGTGGTATGTTCTCTGTTAATGAAGGACAATTGATTGGATTCAATATGGAGATCTTAATTAGAGGTAAAGCACCCTTGGACATCCTCGTTTGAAAAAAAAACACGTTGATGGTTTAGATGAAGAAACTGTTAAAGTCAGCTCTACAGAGATCTATAGGTGAGAGGCAGTATACATATTCATCAGGTCCTGTCGATTGTAGGAGTACCAGTACTGCACAACATGTCTGTGCCAGTTGTGGGAAGGAGGTGAGGATTACATTTTTTCTCTGTTAAGCTAAGCTTAGGCGTTATTTAAGATATCAAGTTCACAAAGCAAAAATAGTTTTTTTGAAGTCGCAGTGACGTTGACCTTTGGCCACCAAAATCACTTCATCCATGTATCTACGTGAACAATTGTAGCAAATTTGAAGAATTGCCCTCCTGGCGTTCTTGAGATATCATGTTCACAAGAACAAAGCTGGATTGTCGGACAGAAAACTCGAAAACATGCCTCCATTCAGTGGATGTCGCCGGCAGGGAGGCACAACAAATGTGTTTATGATTATTTATCATAATTATTATTGTAATTATGTTTTAGATGATTTTAGCATCAGTATCTTGACATGACACCTTAACAACGTAGCAGTTGTGACCCAGGTAAACTCCTCTGTTACACCTGACAGTTTAACTTTACCTGCATTGGAACGCATTCCGTTGTCTGTCGACTGTCACATCAGCTTGATCGCCTCTCCTTTTAGGAAGCCATTTTTTTTGGCATCTAACATATCAAACCGCTCCCTCTTCATTTCTGCCGCTGCGCCGCTCTGCAGTGACACAATCCCTGACAGATGTTATCGCATTTTGTTATTGCTGGAGTGCCCTCTTATGACTTCTGACACTGCGGTATTTCCGTCTGCTGATTCCTGACAACAGGAATTCAAGCTTCACGCTGTAAAGTTCCTGTTACTTGCGGGGGTGACATTTTGTGAATGAAACTCGCCCATAAATGGAGCAGAACCCTGCAGCTCCGTAGCAATTTGATTGTCAAATATGTTAATGGACGAGAAGCATGAACACTCACCTCGTGGTTCGGTGACATTCATCGCGGTGAAATGAGTCATTTATAGCACATTTGTACTGTTAAGAGAGTTTGTTGGATTTGATTTTGAACACTTGTATCAAACAGGAACTTGAGTTGTTAAGGGTAAGAATAGAAAACGGTCTTTGTCTCTATGTGATAATACAGTGCAGAGACACGGTTAAATAACAGGGAAGGACTTTTTAGGGACTTGGCACCATCCACTTGTGTTCGGATCTCTCAGGATAGATGTTAATACCAGGTCTGAGCGGGGCCTTAGGTTAATTGGAGGAGTGAATGTGAGCATTAGCGGTTGTTTGTCTCTGTATGTCAGGGACCCATCCAGGGTGAACAGTGTCAGCAGGATTGCTCCCAGCTCCCCCTGCGACCCTCAAAGGTCAAGGGGGGGGGGGTATAGATAATTGATGGATGGATGATCTCGCTTGTAGCTTCTCGCTGAAGTCCTCAACTTTTGAAAGCGTGTTTGAGTTGTGGGCCCGCAGCCTCGAACACAGCTGCTGTCTCTTCCCAAAGTTTGACTCCTGACAAGTGAACTGGAGCAAAGCCAAAGGGTTCAGCGAGGGCCATTTGTTTAAATGAGACTGTGACACAGCTGAACGGTTAGTTAGATAATGATCTGGGCCTCAGCCAAGCTCGCCCCGCCGCAGAATTAACGGCATGCGTGTAGATAAAAGCAGGTGATGCGTGCTGACTTCCACAGGTAATTCATCTCTGCTCGATGTGTGCTGATTGGATTTCCAAACTGAAAACACACACTGTTATCGGAGGAGAAGTAGTGAAGGAAAACATCCTCACATCTTCACGTCTCATTAGGGGAAATTAATCAAACCGCAAGTCAGACAATGGGGGAAAAGTCACAACGAGATGAAAAGACACAGATGGATGAAATAAAATAAATGACGAAGGAGCCTTTTCTGAACTCATTGTCGAGTTATCATGTACTCTTAAGTGACCACCACCGCGATTAAGCCTCGGAGCAAAACGAGCTTTCAATTTTAAATATCACCTTTTATTAGTCAGCTCGTGTGTCTTCAGACAACTGGAGAGACTGTGTCCTGGCATGCATTATAAATGAGAGGGAGCCTTGTTACACTTGTTTGTCTGAGGAAGGGTTATACAGGAGTGCTTTTAAGTGCAGACTCAGGAAAACACGTGTGCTCGAGACCTTTCAGTCTCTATAAAAAGCAAGCCCAAAGTTAATGGACCATCTGTAGCCTTCTTTCATCAGTGACAGGTCTTCCTGTTTCATCAGTCATGTTGTCCTCCTTTAAAGTCACAAAATAAAAACACGGGAGCAAACTCTTCTAACTAACTAGAATGGCACGTGGATCTCATACCTCCACCAAGGCCCAACAGTCCCCTTATGAAACTACCTTTAAATTCACTGGATCCAGATTTTTATTTGGATGCTCCCCAAATTCCACGCACTCAGATATCGTCCTTAAAATATGCTTGATTTTTTACATCAAGATTCATGTATGTGAAATTGGCAAAAATGCCCCAAAATTCCCAATCTTGTGACGTTAAAGAAAGTGAAAGAAGAAAGATCTCCGAAAACACATCAGAGATCCACCCCTTCGGACAGATTTTTTTTCTTGTTGGCTGTCACATCCTTCCACCACGTTTCGTGGAAATCCATTTTGTAGTTTGCTGACATGTTGACAATAAACAAAAGAACAAACAACCATCTAACCAACAAATTAGAGTGGCAGACAGAAGAGAGCACACCTCAGCCAAAGCCCAACAGTCCACTTAAAAACTAAGATCCATCACTTATTCCCTGGAGAATTTGTTAAAATATCCCAAAAAATTCCTCCCTCACAAAAATATTCCATTTTCCGGATCTGCAACACAATTTAATGGGTTCTTTCTTGGCCCATGTCCTTCCACCAAGTTTAATGGAAATCCATTCAGTAGTTTTTTGCGTAACTCTGTCGTCAATCAATCAAACAAACAAATGGACACTTCAACAACTTTCCCTTCATCTTCTTTACCAAAGATAGACTTACAGCCTTAGTTAAAATCCAAATAGACTCAGAAAGTCCAAATTGACCCTGCAGGTATACACATGTGTCACTAATCCTTTCAATGATGGTTCTGTTCTATTTAGGTGCAGAACCTTAATCAACGTGATTAGTAACCTGTCGTTTCATGTCAAAATGGCTGCTGTGAAAAAGTTCTACTTGTCGCCTTGAATGGATTGGTTGTGGTTTGATGTGCAGTTTGATGGAGGGACATAATGTCTGTTCAAACGAATGATCTAAGTCTCTGCATTCAACTGGACTTCTGGCGTGCCGAACATTTTGATCATGCAGTTCTAACAGTTCCATGGTCCAGTTTCCCCAGTGGATGCTGTCAAGCTGTTTTCAAGTTGTGGCTGAACTTTAAGTCTTGAACAAAACTGAATAAATGAATTTCAGTGCAGAACAGACGCACCGTATTGTCTGTATCTCCCAGCCATCTGACGCTCAATGCTTGTCTTTGTTGTTCTTATTTTCTAGCTCAGGGTATAAGGTCATATTTGCCCCAAGTTCAACAACACTCAGACATATTTTCAGTGGAGAAACTGATGCCTTTCCCTGAATGAACTTTATGCCTTTTTCACAGAAGACCGTTTTTTACTTGTCTTAGTAGGATAAAACACGATGGCTCCAATTTATTCAAGTGTCCCAGTAAGTCATCCCAGTGTGACAGTGATCCAGCATGCACTATACCAGGACCCAGAAACTGAAGCAACTAAACACACATTATTTATTTATACCTGTCTTTTCCTACCACGACATGTCAAAATGTCTTTTGTGAAAATGGCCTAATTGATTATAGAGTTATCGAACATGGTTTGTTATATTATCGTTCCTGATTAGTGAATGCTTTGAACTTTAAATTTTTTTGTGTTAAGAAATTATTCTTTTGTTGTTTTTGTCACTGCTTCAAATCTCCAAACATTTGTGTATCATGAGATTAACAAAAATGTATTAAATTCACTCAGAGATAAGTATTCAATCACTACACGAAACACACAACATAATAAGTATTCTAAAAGTAAAGTAATCTAATGTATGATGTAACTATCAAACACATAACAGCAGTGACCACATTTTGCACACAAACAGAATCAAAAATCAAACTGTAAAACCTGTTATCATGAACACCTGAGACAAGGACTGTAAATTAATAACATTCATTGGGTTGCCAAGCTCTTTTCCAAATTAGTTAAATTACTGTGAACAGCTTGCACTGGTCTCAGATAATTACTGTTATCAATAACTCGTGTCTCATGCTATTTTGCCTCATTTTCTGTGACTTTGCGCTGTTAAGCGTTCAACAATCTGTCAGTCACAGCACAGGACTTACACAGAGACTTAATCACATTGTTAGAGGCTTTTGTCAGCAGAATGATTAGATCAGATGACAAGCACTGATATTTGAGGTCAAACGTGAGACTTTCTCTGGTGTCGACTTTTGCTCGATGGTTTGTCTCCACAAGTCCGGAATGAAGTGCCTCCATTATACGTCATCTTTTAGAAATGATGCAGTCGTGTCTGGGATTTAAATCACAATTTGTAATTTTCTATTATTGGGAAAATCTAAACAATAACAAAAGGCAAATTGTGGTGACGTCATGAGGTATCGTTGTTGTCATCGCCAACATTGCCGTCACTTTCTTGGATTCCTTCATTGTTTATCATTCAGGAGGTTTTTACCAGTAGTTAAATTATCAACAGAGGTCTCCTCCTCTCATTCACAAATAGACAAGGTGATTAAAACTGAATTAAACAGTTTCATGCAAAAATGTACATGAGATCCAGATGTCTAATGATTCAAATCCTTCATCTGGTTTAAATGTGAAGTTAAAAATCCCAAAGATCCAAGTGTGTATTGTAAAAAATGTGTCTTAAAACTCAATAAAAAGTAACATCTGCCACACTGACACATGCACAAAGTATAAATGATGCCTAGCACCAAGCACCGACATGTTGTCGCATGTGTGTTTTGTTTGAGCTTTTTGTCTTTCTGCTCACATGTGAACAACCTGCCTTCCTCCAGCTCTGGGCGGGATGAAGTGAGATTATAATCTTAATCTCTCTGATATGTCAGACCTTCACACAATCCTGGGCATGCCTTCTTCCATCCAGCTCAGTCGAGCCCTCAGGACTGTCTGGTAGATAAAGCGGAGAACAGACGGAGGGGATTTAACCTCTACAAATGCAGTCCAGGAAGTCTTCTTTGCATTAATGTGCGTCGGCCCCTCACCATGTCAGGAATGTGACTTGATATTGTCCGAGGACAAAGGCTTTACTGTGAGCCATATGGGTGGGTGACTCCCGAGGGTTTCATCACCGTGTGCTCAGAGATGATATCATATGGACCCTCGTTGGCCTGTGGAATGAAACCTGCTGTTCTGCACTTCTGATACGGTCAGACAAACGAAAGAAAGAACGATATTGAGGCCAGAGCTTCACAAAAGGAAATCATAAGTCGAGGTCCACGGATATTTTAACAGCATCTGATGGTCTTTGTCATCTTCAATCAAGAGCATCATTTTGGACAAATCCTTTAAAATTACATGCATTTGCAAAACATATGGGAAGATGGCACCACTTTCATATCTGTATGTTGGGTATTAAGCTTAGATTGAAGATTTGAAACATCCAGGGCCTTTAAATGTATAAAAATCCACCTGCAGGCAACACATACTCACAAGTTATTTGTCGAAGGCCGAAGCGTAAAATACAATTGTCATGGTACTATGGAGGCTTACTGTGTTTCTCCCAGAGAGGAAATTGCAAAGATAAAAGTGTGTCATGAATAAATTGTGTGTAGATTGTGTTGCAGCCTGACTGATCTATTTAGGTGGTGCACATGCCAAAAACTGAAATGTGTAATTAAAAAGTCTCTTGTGATACAAACAGTCTTATTTTGGAGGATTTTGCAGCAAAATCTGTGTTCAGGAATAAAAAGAGAACATGGCCACTGTGTGTATTGAATGCACAAGTACACACACGCAAACACACACACACACACACGAGCCAAAACACCAGACAGGCACACATGCACACACAGGCTCTTTCTGTCACACAGTTTATGTGCTGCAGGGACTGACTGCACGATATCTACATGATTCATGAAGTTTTATGGCACTTGGACTAAGGTGTGACCCACTTTTTGTTGCCATGTGTGTCGTTTTCTTCAACAAAAAAAAATCCCACATTTTCAACAATTCGCCTTAAAAAGATACACGCTGTCATGAGGCCACATTAGATTACATTTTCTCCCTTGATTGATGTGATAAATAGGACTATAAGTTCTTCAAGGTTTCAAGTCTTTCTTTCTTCCTATCGTTTATATGTCCTATTTATAATTGAGTTTTTGTCAAAAGAAATAAATCTGTATTTTGAAATAAGTTTATCTCCCCCCTGACCGCCCTGCGCATATTTGGATTTAAAACGTTTATACCTTGGTTCAAGTGTAGTCAGCCATTGACTGCTGAAGGATTCTTCAAACGTAAAGGTCAAGGTATAGATAAAAATTGAAAATATTAAATATTAAGAAGGTCTGGGGCTGTTTGTGACGGTTACTCATTGACCATGAAATTGCGTGAGGGATGTGTGTGTGTGTGTGTGTGTGTGTGTGGGGGGGGGGGGGGGGGGGGGACTGCGCATGTCCAGAGCTCAAAGGGAAATATAACCAGTTTAGTCCATGGTCCTTAAATGTTTTTGTCAAACAATCTTAAAGACTCAAAGATATTTAGTTTACAACACAAAACCTGCAAATCTGAAGTGGAGAAACTGCAGCCACAGCATATAAATAACTAGTGAAATTGCTGTGAACTAATTTTCTGTCATTGATTATTGTATTCATAGTTTCAGCACTAATAGACATATGTTAAGAAGAGAAAGAAACACAGAAGAGATAATAAATTGGTGTGAGGCTGATCTTTACTGTCACAATAACCAGCAAATTAACATTTAGCAGTTTATTATGTCCAATAGTTAGACAGCACCTTTAGCGAGGAGATACTGAACAGTCACTGGATTTACTTTACCTCATGAAGAGCACAGTTTAATGTTTGAAGACTGATGTATTTTAAGTTCCTGTATGTCTGTGTGCTTTGTCTCCGTCTGCCTGAGCTGGGGCAGAGACACTTATAACCAGGGATATTACAGACCAACCAACCCTCCCTGACAAGTGCTCCGCTGTGTGCTTGCCATGCAGAAAAGAAAAGACAAAATGTTCCATGTGCGTCATCTTTTTTTCTTTTTTCTTTGGTTCTGCTGCCGTAGGACAAGAGCAGAGGGATTTCTAAGAGCAAACGTTTTTGCTGTGTATTAGAGGAAAAGAGAAATGAGCGACAGAGTGTGTGGAAAGCAGGGAGAACAAAAGAAACCACTGCAGACGCGTGTCTGCATTATAAATTATAGATTGTGTGCAGTTTGTTGATTGTTGGCAGGAAAAATGCAGGATATATATGTATAGTTTCAGTTGTTAACATTCTATAAAAATACATTTCCTTGGGTAAATATATTGATATTAATTCTAACAATCATCCACAACTTTAAAACTGAAATGTGGTGCACTTTTGACTTGAAGTCATGGAAAATAATTGAAACTACAAAATAGGGTTTTAATCAAATGACTTTTGGTTCAGAATGACCTCTTTCAAAACATGCCACAAATGACCGGTTTTAATGTTTTGTCTGATAAGAAAACTTACATTTTAAATTCTAAGTTGATTCTTCATGATGTTCCCTTTGTGTTAAAACCACTGTTGGCCAGTTTGGCGACAGATAAATATTTCTAAATGTATTGTGAAGCGTCTTATTTTAAGTAAGTAAGACGATTTCTGAAAGATTTTTATTTTGTTTCATTTGCATTTCCATCCCACAGAGACACAGACACAGACACAATGCATGCATGAATAAATCATACCTTATTGTCTTTACAGTCTTCTCACTGTTTTTGTCCTTTACACAATGCATAATAAATAATAGTTATTTATGCATAATTAATTCATGTAAATACATTTTCTGTTTAAAGGCAATAAGCTGGCAACATTTAAATTTTTAAATAAAAGTTCTAACACGTTCAAGAACACGATCAGCATATTTTACAAATCAAAGTTAATGATTCTGTCAGGAAAACATTTTTAAAGTGGCGCAATATTTTGAGATTTATATAAGTCTAAAAACAACACAGATCTGAGTAACTTTTTCGTGCTAAAATGAATCTATGTTTAATGGACCAATTACAAGCTTTGTATTGGTTATCAGAAGCATCATTCTCAGAGTGTTTACGCCTACCAACCAGGTTACTTGAGTAATCAATCAATAAATTAACATATAGCCCAGTAGTAGCCGGGAGACTGTATAAACAATCCGATTTCTCACTTGCTCCTGACCTTATTCTGAGGGACTGGCTCACTGATCATAACAGACTGTAGTCAACCCCTGCTGTCACCATGGGGGACCAGGGGTCACGTCCCGGAAATCCATATATCCATACATTTTCTTTTGCATATCCAGGGTTGGGTCACAATGGCAGCAGGCTAAGCATGATATTACAGAGGTCGCTCCCTCTCCCCTCAGCAACGTTTTCAAGCTCCTCCAGGGGATCTCAGGGTTTTTCCCTGGCCAGATGCGATATGTCTATAATCCCTTCAGCGAGTTCTGGGTCTTCCCCGAGGTCTTCTCCCAGTTGGACGTGCCCTGAAAACCTCCAAAGGAAGGCGCCCATGCAGGCGGCATCCTAATCAGATGCTTGAACTATCATAACTGCATCTTCTGCAAAGGAACCAGCGACTCCTCTCGCCACAAATGGTAAAGGACATTTTACCTTGATATTTGTCATGACCAGTCGTCTCCTCATCTCAATATAAGCGCACTGATGTTCACTCAACTCCTCATGCTCCAGTTTACGTGTGTCAGCCACTAATTTGCTCGTCCCAGTCCTTTTTAGTCTCTGAGTTTTTCATTCAGAGATCTACTTAATAGGTAAAGCTGGGTGTCTTTACATCACAGCATCACTGATGCATATATTAAATGTAAATCGTTCGTGCTCTGGATGTATACATCTGCTGTTTGTAAGTGTCACTAATAGTCATTCAGTCACTGTCTCTGGAAACCTGGGTGTGTAGATAATTTGTCACTTGACTGTGTTGCGAGACAGAGACTTCACACTAAATGAGTTTTGCAAATACTCAAATGTTCATTTGTCGGATCTCTGATTGAGTTATTTTAAATGCAAAGATGCACCACTCTGTATTTCGTTCCTTACCTAGCTGCTCTACCATGACTATCCCTGTCTGTAGTCAGTGTGTACCTGCTGCCTTCATGTGTACTTGTAAAAAGCCAATTTAAATGTGTTTTCCCCTTCACATGACAGGAAAGTCAATGTTTTCTTGGTGTCTGTGGTAATACAGGTTCATTAAAGGGGCTTTATGCTAGCTCTTGCACTTGCTGCATAGCCAACATTAGCATTAACAGCTGTTATCGAACAGAGACTTAGCAAATTCAGCATCAAAATTCATTACTCACTTTCACACCTAAGGTCAATTTTCTTTTACTTTAACTTTATCCTTGAAATTTGAAGTTTGTAAGTTCTCGTGTTTACGTAGGTTTTTCTCCAGTTACTTCGGCTTCCTCCCACAATCTAAAAAACATGCAGACTGGGGTTAGGCTAATAGAGACTTTACATTGTGTGAATAATTGTTTGTCTCTGTATGTTGGCCCTGTGATGGACTGGAGACCTGTCCAGTGTGAACCCTGCGTCTCCTCCAACATCAGCTGGCATTGGCTCCCGCTCCCCTCTAGAGCCTTAAAGGGATAAGCCGTATAGATAATGAGTGGATGGATGGATCGACCAATCAACCTAAATAAATAGTTTCCATTCATAGAGGACAATTCCTGTTCCTGGGATGCTGAATTAATAAAAACTGAGTTGACCCCAGTTCTGCAAAACAGATGTGAGAGAGACTGTTGATCAGTCTGAGAATCTCTGGGGAAAAAAGAGGAATATGCACCACTTGAGTTCTCCCTCTCATTCTTGCCATTCTTGTCTTTATTTTCCTCTTTCTGTGTTTCTCTTTCCTTCTCCCATTCTTTTGTCCCCCTCCCCCCCCCTCATCTGTTTGTTTCTTAATTCTCTCATTATCTTCCTCTCTTTACCTGCCATCAGGCCTCATGCTGGGTTTTGCTGAGGAGGTAAAATGCTGGGTTCCATCTGGGCTAGATTTGACTAACATCTGCTCGCTGACGCTCCTCCTCCTCTTTCCCACTGTCTCCATAGCCGGCCATTATATCACACACCAGACATGTGGAGCCTTCAGACCCCCACAGTTATACTTCTATTACTACAACTTCCCCCCACATAATCTCAGTATGTCCCTGAGAGGCTCTGTTAACAGTGTTTTCCCTCATTCTTCCACTGTATTTCCTCCCTTCCTGATCTATTTTCTCCACTTTTCTTGTTTTCTCCCAAAAGTTATTCTTCCTCCAACAATATTATAATACAGTCCCTGTGTTGCAGCTCGTCATCTCACCAGCTTGCTGCCAGTTTTTTTTCTTTCCCAAACTGTAATTGTCTTAGACACACACAAGCACACACACACACACACACACACACACACGCACACACGCACACACGCACGTGCACACAGACACACACAGACACGCATGCTGATTAGTCTCATGACCTTGATGGTGCACAAACAATTACTGAGTCAGCGTCATGCTAATTATCTGTTTACAACCATCCCTGGTGGGAAAGTAACTCTCAAGCTCCATCTCCTCTATGGCGATGCAACTGCTGCTTTCAAGTTTAATCTGCTCCACGTACAATGTGTTTTATTAAGTGCAGTGTTAATTGACAACAATAGGCTCTTGTGTCCGTGAAAAAAAACATTATTGTCGTCTTATGAGAGCATTGTCTTTTAGATTTTGTGTCACTGAACTGCTTGGTTAAGGTTCAGCATCAATTGTGGTCACGGTTAAACAAACTGACAGTTGGTGGAAGACAGCCTTTGCTGAGTGAGTCATCCAACCTGCCCTCCTGCTTAAAACATTGGCCTGATTAAAAAAACAGTCACACCACCACCAGCTTTGCTCATTACAGAAAGCAGCAGAAATCCAACCCTGGCCCATGTTTTTATATTTACATTCATTAACAACTAATTTTCAGCAAATGCATTTTGTTGTTGAGTCACATATCTGGCAAGTCACAACTATGTGGACACTGAACACATCACTGAAATCATCACACACAACATATTGCAACGTAGAACATGATCCTCTTGTGACTACAGCATTATTAAATGTCTTTATGCTTATGTTGAGGGACTCGCATAAATGGGTTGAGGTTATGTAAAGCAGGCTCAATTATTTAAAGGTCCAGTGTGTAAGATTTAGCTGAGAGGGATCTATCGGCAGAAATTTAATCTAAAATAATCCCAGTCACGATCTCTCTGCGGAGGCCGCCATGTTTTTTTACAGAGGCCCAGACTGGACAAACTAAACACCTTTTGAGTTTTTATGTCAACACAGGTTCTCTTTCATGTTTGGAAGGGGAGAGTGAGTTGAGGGGTATTCAGCTGCAACATGCAACGTCACCACTAGATGTCACTAAATTCTACAAACTGAACCTTTAATTTGGTAAAAGATCACCATGACTTCAGACAGAATGTTTTATTTACATTGAACCAAAACCATAATCTTACCCTTACCTGTTGTTTTCTAAATCTATAACCACAGACAGTCGTGAGGATGTGATCCATGTTCTCTGATCTGACAGTTATGTGATTTCTGTGCCTACCATCTCCCCCAACCACCACATGGTGAGACCACTGCTGTCAAAAATGTAGCACCGGACATAATCCAGTGGATTTTGTTACATCTTCAGGAAAATAGTTCAGCGTGAACAGTGGTTAAAAGAGAGATGGTTGACAAAGTGACTGAGTTTTGTTTTGAAGATTGATATGAAGATAGATGAAGTGTATCCACTTCTTTCCACTACCCAGATCTTCAATCTTGCACAAATGGCGTGATTTAAAGGCTCTGCAGTTGCCATCAGGAGATGGAGCCCAAGCTCCAGCCACCAGGTGGCGATCATGATGCTTTGGCTTCTCTTTTGGGCAGCCATCATGTCGTCCATCTTTACAGACAATCTGTGGACACACATTACTCACAGTTATTTGGGGGCCTGGTAATATGTGAAGTTATACTTGAAGCATTTGCTTAGTAAGCGATACTTGATAGTCTGCTTTATTTTACACACAACCATAAAAAAAACTCCTGCCTTCTCTCCAGTCTAGCATGTTGTGCGTGCTGTGTGACATTCAACACAAACACATATCCTCTCGCTTCAAAACAACAAAGAACAGACTGCAGCGTTATTCAGACACCTGCTGCAGATAAATGTTCCTCCCGTTCCAGCCTCTTTTCTCTGGAAATGTGATTAGAGAGCGCAGCGCCCGAAGCTGAGGAATCAAGGAACAGGTCTGTTTACACATCGACGTTCGGGTGGTCACACTGTGCATTTCTATACAGATATACGGCACTAGATATGGCATATCCAATCTATAAAGGGGATTAGATTGGGCTCTCTGTGTATGCACAGCAGGAACCATAACAATGCTATTAGAGCAAGGAAAGATGAAAACCAGCATGGCGGTGCATGTGGATGATGAGTTAGTTGGGGAGGGGGTCTGCTGCCATTTTCGATCAGTTGTATAAAGTTTATACTACTGATCAAAAAATGTAGAATGACTCTGTTAAAACACAAGTTATTTAAATGCAATAAGTGTAATGTCTTTGTAGCTACACGTACCGTGGTTATAAAGAAGAGAACGAATAAGTAATACAGATAAAAAGAGGAATTGGGAAATCTTAAATCCCAAATTTAATTCCATCTTCCAAGTTGCAAACAATATGTTGTACTTGTTACTGTGCTTTGCTTTTACATCCTGAAGTTTAAGTCTAGAGACTGTGCTGCTTTTCCATTGTGTGAAGCCATTGGCAAGTTTTTTTTGACGAACCCTCCTTTTATCTCAGGATTTACTTTTAAGACCTTTCTGCCACAGAGTTTGGATAATTTCTTTACATTGCAATCCAGCCTGAATTTCCATAATAAACCTTTGCAGTAATAAAATATAACTATTCAAAAGATCCATCTTTCTGACTCGATGGTGATTATGAAAGAACTGCCCTCCAGACTGCGGCTCATTAGCCCAGACCATTTACAATCCCTTTAACTCCCCTCCTGCTCTTCCATTGAATCACTGACTCTTGCTACTCCTACAGCTAATTACCTGTCCACCTTTCTTTGGTCCACACTTCTCTCCCCTGTCTTCCTTATTTTTCTCTTCCCCTTCCTCCTAAATCACTTCCTATTCTTTGTCTAGCCCTCCTTTATCCTCTTGCACACTGTCTCCCCCCTCCTCTCTGATCTTTGTCACCTTCCCCCTCATCCTCTTCCTTCCTGTCTCACTTGTTTTATTTTTCCACGCTGTCATACGATCAACCACAGCACCATCTAGCTACCAAAACACCTGCAGTGAGACAAGATCACACAGATATCGGCAGATGGAAATTAGGTTGCCTGATCGCCACACTAATTTATCAGTCTATCTGTCCCGGCACCGGTCACAGTCCTTTCTTTCTCTTTTGTTTTGTCTCTCTATCTGAATGTCTGAAGCTTCTGATTGATGTTACACAGCCATAGCTAGTTACAAGTTAGGCATGTTATTCCTCTCTGTCATATTAGTTCTTGTCTTATGCACATACAGTGATTACCTATTATTTGCAGTCAGTGGAGTAAATAATAAAACATCAGTTTTAGAGCACATTTTTGGGGACTTTGCCCAAATTGTACTTCATTTTAAAGATATTATTATTATTATCTTATTTTTCATTGATTTTAACTTGTGTACTGTGTATTGATGTTTAATTTTGGTCATCATATCTGTTTCACTCTGTTAGCCAGTCAACTGTTTTTTACTTTCATTGTTTGTATGGTGACTCATAATGGATCAGGATTATTCAGCCGTTTGCAGCGTAACGTGAATAAAACATGAATACGTTACATCATCCGTGAACATGATTTGCACCAGAGTCGAATCAGGTAGATTTTCACCTGCAATGGTAATAAGGACAACAACTCCCATGATCCCACGCTGCTTCACGACATCGTCAAACTTCTGTTATCGTTTTTAATTGGACATTGCACATTTAACATCTGTGTATTTTTTATTTATTTTTGGACAGAACATGTTGAACTCCCTGCAACGACCTCCATGCCCCTGCTTATTCATCCCTCTCCCACCGGTCTGAACCTCCACCTTTCCACTGTCTCCTAATTTGCCGTCGGCAGCGAGCTCCTCTGTGGTTAACTAGCTCCATCAGGTTGTGTTACCTTTCATTGTCTGCTAATTGGATTTAGTTGTTGTTAATTGTGTTCGGTGTTGTGTCTGCTCACAGCTGCACCGGCTGAGCCGAAGAGCTGTGATTACTCTCATGTTGCTAATTGTGCTGACGAGCATACAGATGCATGGGGGAGCTTTGGTAATAAAGGTAAACACATTTTCAATTTGTATGTTGGGGTAAAGTGTGGGCAAATTAAATAGGGTAAGGTGTGGGTAGTGTGCGTGTGTGTGTGTGTGTATGTGTGTGTAGTAGATTAGTACATTTGTCACAATTATTGTTAGCAACAAACAAAACTACTAGAAGTAGTAATAGTTTGTTTAATGATTTAATCTGCTGTAGTGTCCCATTTGTTTATTCTTACTAGTTACACCTTATATAAGCCGTGTTGATAGTATTGCAAAAACAAATTAGATGATGATGGGCTGTATTCTTTGAAAATATCACATTATGGTTTGGCTTAAAATAAAGATGCATTTATCTTTTCATACCATAATTCAAGGAATGAACAATAAGATAATATATTACTTGTTTTTTATAAGTAGAGTAAGGATGTATTTCACATAATTGATCTACCTCAGATTTGTAGAATGTTTTGCTGTTTATCAGGTGAAGTTTCGAATCACACCTTCACTCAGGAGCAAAACATAAATAATAATGTGACATTTATTGTGATAATTATCAATATCGATATCGATAACTTAAAAATGTTCAGATTTTCCAGAGCAGCGCTTTTAATTCAAAGTCCTTTTTCCCACTTGCTTGTGAGAAGCAGAACCACAAGATGTGATTTTACAGTACAAACCTGTTGATCATGGTTGTAAGGAAAACCCGTTATCTCATTTATTAATTGACTTAACAGTCCAGAATGAAGATATAGTTATAATTTGTATCTCCCTGTTTGTCTTGCATGTTATACTGTGAATTTGTTCTGGTTGCCTGAATAAGTTGTAACTGGTATTTCTGCTTTTTTGATGTTGGTCGAGTCCTAATTGCTTTGGAGCTACACTGCTCCTTATTAAATCAAGCTTTAAGTTCGGTTGTTCTTTAGTTTTCACTTTGTGACACTTGTGTGGTGTCTCCTCAGATCAAAGTGTATGGATAGAAATGAACTGAATGGTTGTTGAGTTTCTGTGTCTGAGAACTGCGACCTGATGCCCAACGGGAAATTTGAGTTTAGAGCAGTAGAAAATCACAGTTTTCCATAAATGCTTTTTATTTGTCTTTGTAAAAACCATGTTTCCAGTGTATTAACCACAAAGATACTAATATATTTAATCAGTACACTCAACAATAGAGCCACACATGCTTCCATCAGTTAAATTGTGACCTCACATCATTTCCCACTGATAGATTGCATGTGTATTTATTTCTTTATCATCAAATGACAGTGGAGCCTGTCATTAGTGTAATGCATCATAGCAGGCATGTCTGCTGTGTTTGGACAGTCATGAAACTGTTTTGACAGCTTAATTTCTGCCGTCATTTCTGAGACTGACACACTGATTACATAATATGACACAAACAATTAAGATCGCCTGGGCTTTCAGCTGAAGCTGTGAGACACTGTGAGCACACTGAGGTTCAGCTTCTGCTGCCTGTCAGCCAAAGGATTTACACACAAACACACACACACACACAGCTTCGTCAACTCTGAATTATCTATATGAGACAAGTGGTGTAGAGACATAAAATGAGGTCATTGAACTGGGTGTTAGTGTCGAAGAGTGTAGGCAGACTGTAGCGTGTGTGTGTGTGTGTGTGTGTAGCGTAAATCAAGGCTCGTCAGAATAAAGCTGCCTCAGTCGAGAACCTTTTTCATATTTTGACATCAGTTCAGTTAAGTTCAGGAGCAGCACTAATAGTTCTAATAACCTGTCCTATACCAGAGTTACGGTTTATTTCTTGCTGCAGAAAATGATGACGTAACGTGACTATTAGTGCCCAGAAGATGCTGGAAAACAGTTAATTAGTGAAACACACTGCACACAGGCTACTTTACAGTTTATTTAATTGGGTCAGATTTTGCACATGAAGTTTATATTGTAATATATTTTTTATAGATGTAAAAATAAGTGGTAAGTAATAAATAATAAGGGGGTGCATCATAAAGAAAATCCATGATCTGCTACACAGATGCAAATCGACCCATCACCCATCTCCACCTGTATGTGTTACATTTGATGCCACTTGGAGGCGGCACAAAAAGACATTCTCCCAGAAACACCCAGTATGTCACCACAAACAACACATTTTACAGTCATGTCAAATATTACTAATATAAAAAAATACTGTTTACAGACACTTCAATCCCTCGTCGGTCGCACCGGGTTTGTTGACGGCACATTTGTTTTACATAATTCAATGCATTGTGACTGACGCCACGGGAAGTGACACAAATTATATATAAAAAGGCACCTGTTTACTATGCACTACATGCCAGCCATGATGACTTGATGAACCAATGCTAGATCCCTCCATCCATGTATCCATTCATCCACTTATCCATCTATCTATCTAATCTGTGGATCTATCTCATGCTCTCATGCCTCCCTCTCTCCCCCCCCTCGCTCTCCTTCACCCTCTCCCTCAGTTCTTTATCCGGCTCTTTAGGAGAAAACAAATAAAACAAAGCGTTGCATTACAGCTCTCTAATTACTCATTTGAAAGCACAGCCTCTTACAGTTAACAGGCCAAGCACAAATAAAATGGAGGGCAGAAAATGTCCCACATACCATAAACCACGAGTGCAAACATCACATCCATCTTGGGCACTGAGCTGCCTGGTATAACTAATGTGTTTGTGTGTGTGTGTGTGTGTGTGTGTGTGTGTGTGTGTGTGTGTGTGTGTGTGTGTATGTGTTATAATGTACAATTGCAAATGTGGATGTGTGTTTGTGTTGGAGTATGCATTGGATTTATTGTGCACTTCCAGGATGTGTCCATTTGTCTGTCTATTTTAGAGTGTGTGTGTGTGTGTGTGTGTGTGTATGTGTGTGAGTGCGTGCGTGCGTGCATGTATGCGGGTGTGTGAATCACCCAGTATAACTAATGTTTGCTGGCACAGGGTAAATGTGTGGGGGGTGTAAAGCCACATCAGCATTTACAGCACGGTAACTGTCCCTGTAAAGATCTGCGTCACTCTCTCTCTCTCTCTCTCTCTCTCTCTCTCTCTCTCTCTCTCTCTCTCTCTCTCTCTCTCGAACACACACACACACACACACACACTCACATGTAAAGTTTTATACTGCCTGATATAGAACACTCCTAAACCTTAAACATATTATATTTGTAACCTGAAAGGAGAACGGTTCTATGAGAGGGATTATAAACAATTCTGTATCATGACTGAAATCTGATGAACAATCTGAGGATTTGCAGTTTGGCAGAAACAAGCGAGTCAACCAGAGCTCGATGGCCTCTATCGGCCTCACGGTCCAAATGTCGCTTTTGTTTTCATGAAGATAGAAGTAATACATATGCACATTTATTAGACTACAGATAAGTGTCGGCTTGCATTTAATATGCTCTGAATCTCTCTGCTTTGGACATGTGCAACACACACACACACACACACACACACACACAAACACACAGGTTTGCCCAGCTACCCTTATTAGCACTCAGTAAGGATTAATGCATTCCGAACCTTAACCTTAACCTAAGCACTATTCACATCTCACCATTGACTTTAACCTGAATCTCATTAATAACAGTATGTTATGTTTTGCATTACGACCAGGCTTTGATCCCCATAAGGTCTACTGGTCCTGACAAGGTCAGTGTTACGGCTGGAAAAGGTCTTAAGGAGGCAACAAGTACACACACACAGACACTAAAACACACACACACACTGACTGTCCATCCTTTTACTCGTTCAAACGTCTTGGCTCTGTTCGTACTCATTCTGCTTTGTGCTCGACGCTCTTTCCAAACCTGATGCAGCGGCTCCCATGAGCCTGTTTAAGGATGGACTTTTTATCTAGTGTGGCCAATCGATACTTCCTTCAAGTAATTTGGAATAGGTTATGCAAGGCACTCCTAACTCACTGACGCTGTGGGTGTGGGTGGAATTAATGCACTGGGAGTAAAGAAGACCTCGATATCTTCATCTGTTGCCGTGTGTCTGTGTGTCATTCGTAAGACAGAGACAAAAAGAAGCTATGCGTGTTTTTATTACATAATCACAGCAGCTGTTGTTGTCTTTGTGTGTTCGACAAAGTACAAAACTCCCAGATACAAACAAAGGAAAGGGGCGAAAACTCCCACATACCAAGAAGTCAATAAATGAAATCACAAATAGTACAAAACATGAAATCAAAGGGAAAGTAATACAATAAGAGAGATGCCAGAGAGTTAATTTACATTTAATAATAAGATGCCGTGTTGAATATAAATTGGCCGTTGAACTACCCTTGCATTGCCACACCAATTCTCACTTGTCAACGTGTTTGGAACCTTTTGTTCATCTTTGGTTTCCGAGGGGCTTTATCAATAGTCACAGAGCAGATGTACAGCCAGACAGAGCACGGAAACATCAGCGTTAATCATCTTAGTTGTGAGCGCCCCATTCTAGATGAATGGTTTGGATTGGCCCGACCAGCTTCATGGTGGAAACTCGAGACAAAATCTTGGTGATGACCATCGACAGGTTCTAGTCTAATATTGAGAACTTGGTTTAACATTTTATAGAAACAAGACTGGAACCCTGTTTGTGAAGAATCACAACTGTCACAGGTATTTCATTTGTAAATGTGGGCTAGTTGGGTTTTACAGCAACTTGTGAGGCTTTTTAAGTTTGTGGGTTGTGAGGTACTTTCGTATAATTTGTAAACTGAGACACAAATATTGATTCTTGAAGTGTTTTTTACTTCATTTCATTTTGTCATGATGTTCTAAAGAGGGAAACAGTGCTTTTATTATATTTGCAGTTTCCATGCTGTTCCCATCAGAGAAAACGACTTGTTTTTCTGAATTGTAAAATTGAGTAAATTGAAAGCGAACAAACCTTGGTTGAAATACTCCGTCTTCAGCTGCGCTCACTTTCTCTCACTTCCCATCACTCTCTTCTTCTCTTACTCCTAATTTCCTTCTATTGTTCCAATGGAATTAGAATATGCAAAATAGGGCAGCGGCATAGTTGCCGTGTGCCTCAATCATAGGGAGACTATTAGTCCTCGTTGCCATGCTCTGGCTAATTAGCCTGATCTGATTGTTAATGCACTGCCAATTAGAGGTGGCAGGCGTCACTATGGCTCCGCTTGACAGCCCTCATTTAGAGGTGAGCGAGCGGCTCGGGCAAGATGAGCTTTGGCGGGGAGAAGGCAGGCTGTTACACAGACTGTCTGAGTCAGTTAGCACTTAGAGAGTGTGTGTGTGTGTATATGTATGTATATATGTGTGTGTGTGCGCACAGTCAATTCAAAACTATTCTTGAAACTACTCTTTCCCTTTTGTGTGAGAGTGTGTGTCCATTTGTGTTCCAATGCGCTTCCATGTGTGTGATTAGCTTTAGCCTGTCTGCCTCTGCTGCTGTGTCGCTCTGCTTCCACATGCGTTTCGGCTGGTGTGTTTGTGTGTGTTTCCCGCCGCAGTGTCTAAATCAATGCAGTTAAACATTAAGAGGAGTTACCAGTTTTATTGTTGTGGCTGTCCCCCCTTCACACACTCTCAGGCTTTTATAGATGCTTTCTCACACTTTGCTCGGCTTCTTCAACACTCAACTTCCTATATGCACAGGGGAAAACGCATGTGCTGTGTCTCATGTCTTATTCTGCTGCATAATACATGCTCTACTATAACAGTGTGGTACTTAAACTGTGCTTTTAAGGGAAAACTCCCTGCCTGTGGTTAAGTAGAATGTCTTCAATCTGTGTAGCTCTGTGGGTTTGAGGATTTGTTTTCTGTTTTCTGTGACAGTGATTATCAACTGGTGGCCCGCAACCCACATCTGGCCTCATCCAGCCTGCAGGTTAATGAGGAGGAGAAAAATACATTCCGGTATTTAGGATAGGTGCCCCAAAATAATTGAGATGGAAATAGTTTTATTAGGAATGATGCATTTAGGATGTACTGATCAGTAAGGTTTCCAGGATGGATGGGTCTTGATCGTGTTTTGAGGATGCAGATTTGCATGTATAGATGCAAATGTCCTCAGTGTACCGATGTCTTGGGGACAAGGACGGGAGCAGTTTTCATTTTTTTACGTCAACCAGTTCCGCTCTCATGACAGATATTCAGCGGCACAAATTCAGTGGCAGTTCCTTTCCATGGAAATGGTTAAGTCATCAAATCTGTCAGAGAAAATCCTCCCTCAGCTGTGTGATGAATTTCTGTGATGTAGCTCAAACCCACTGTCTTCAGTGAGTTTGAGTGCAGCAGCCTCCCCGATAACAAATCTGCATGTAATAGATCAAGTGTGTTCCCACAGGGCATCAGGCTTTTCCAGCGTATCCTCCACGAGCTGTTTCTCTCCCCTGTGGTTGCAGATTGAGTGCATTCAGATGGAAAAATATCTCTGCTAAAAGTGCAACATTGCACATGTACACTCTGTTTTGCGTAATGCGCACGTGGTCACCTGCTCATTTTCATTTACTTTGACTCAAAGTAAAGTCATCCTTGAGTTCAGTGATTTGCTCCGCGGCTTTCCTCTTATTCATTTGGGGCACGTCATGGTGGAGTAGGAGGTAATCGTGAGCAATCTCGGAGCCCATCGGCCATCGTCTGACACTGAATCAGCCTCTGGGGCATCGGCCAATATTTTATGGCTTACAGTAGACGGCGGATATCTGGGAATTCCCCGCACACAACGTTTCTCAACACAAAACCTGTTCAGTAGATACTTATAACTGATAGCTGAAGCCAATAACTGATGCATTTCCTTCAACGTGTTCCGCCTCTTTTGGTCTCCACGATGACTGTTAACCTGCGGGCAACCAAAACCTGCTCAAACGTGATTGGTCAAATTACAAAAGAAAACCAGAAAGGCTTCCTCCTCCCAAAAACTATGTTCCTCGTCTGCAGATTCTGCATTTCCTGTGAAGAATCTGTTTACAGAGATTAAATTGTGAGTAACTTCAGAGTCCCATTAGAAATGTATGGATCATGTGATGCTCTCTACCCTAATTCACATAAATTATTTTCCAGTGGATTATAGCCAACAACTTCTTCCCCATCACAAATGTAATAAAAACTAATAACTGGGAAACTTCGGTGTTGTCAGAGATGCATGTTGCGCTTCCTTGACCCCAAGTATAAGCTGTTGGACGTTTTCTGGGTTCTTGGTACTGGAAGCAGACACTGCACACAGGTATTGTTCAACATTTGAAAGTCCAGCCCCTGCAGCGTCAGCTTCCCTCCCCTAGATAAACACAGCAGATGAGCCCGGCTCTATTAGATATTAGTACCTGCTTTCCCTTCGAATCGCCTCATCAACTTCTGATTTGCATCATGGTTTGCTACAATTTGCAAAATGATGTTCAATGGGAACACGATTGGACAATTTACTATTACAGATACTGCAGATACAGAGATCAATAGAATAGTTTTGACACATAGAGAAAAGTAGAAAAATAGAAAAGAGGTGAATAGATTGCTTTCTGGTCTACTGAGGCTCCTGTCCCTGGAGCAATCTGTATCTCGGCTTCCTCTACACTGGAGTTTTCTCTTTGTTATTCAGGTGTCTTCTCAAGAAATAACAGGCAATAGTTTACACGTAAAATAAACTGTTAATGCTATATTTGATTTAAAGTAGAGGGCCTAGATGCTTTTTTAAGTGCTGACAAGAATAAAATACCATAAGGAAACAATCTGAGAGTATGTATAAGATGTAGCAGGATGTCTGAGGGTGTTTTCGTGTGTTTGCATAAGCATGCAATGCACTATTTTCTTGTCTTGGCACCAACTGCAGCTGCACCATGTCGACTTTAAGCTACACATTTGCTTTGTACCACGATGGCATGCTCTCTGCTCTATATTTAAAGTGCTGTCTTATACTGCATATATGCATGTATGAGCATATGTTTGCATGCAGTTGGTGGATGACATAATGCCATAATGCAACGATTGTGTTGGGATGAAGTCACTTTGAAGTAGCTACTAAAAGTTAAAAGCTATTAAGCATGTGTCGCGTGCCGACACACGACACATTCATTTTTATTTTCAAACAACATAACAAAAATGACTTTTTACAGTTATATAAGGTTGCGTACTGAAATCTGGTGCCAATCAGCCATCGGTTCCTGCACTGTCGGTGTAAAAAGATTGTTCATTGATCGAGGTCAAAGTTTGATATAATCGCCCAGCCCTAATCTGTGTGCTGTTAGAGGAACAACAGCTGCAGAAGAATTAGGCGGATGCAGACGTTTAATTTCCTTCAGTCTTTCTTTTAAGGATCTTCTTCTTCTCTCTTCAGGGTAACGGCAAACACTCCCTAATCTCTGAATGTACATCTTGTTTTGTCAGCTGGAATATGTTCTGTGCTGTAATGATGAATGATGGGCGTGAGAGAATGCCCGCAGACACTGTTATCTGTTCGGCAGAAACCTCAATCTGCACTAAATCAAACACCGTCCTGTTTAAACATTCCATTTATTCATGTGAGTTATGGCAAAGACCCTGTGGCTTTCATAAAATGGAGGCGGGGAGAGAGATGGAGAACATGTGTGTGTGAACTACAGGTGGTGTGTGTGTGTGTGTGTGTGTGTGTGTATCTGAAGCTAATCAGACCCAACGTGATGCTGCCTGCAGGCTCACCTTCAGGAGAACCCACACGGAGCCGGTCAATCATCGTCCTGCTCGTTCCTCGTCACCTGTATGGTCACGAGCTCCTGGTAATGACTGGAACAATGACTTCTGGGATGCAAGCTGAGTTCAGGTGAGTGGAAAATCTTCTAAAGGGTCTCAGAGACCTCAGGGCAGAACCTGGACACCTTGAAGGGAATATATCACCTAAGTGGCATTTGATTGTCTTTGGGAAATGTTGTCACCCGGATCAGGGGAGGTAAAATATCTGAAAAAGTCCAAAATTAATTAATGAATTTCTGGCCCTAAAGAGTCAGATGTAGAAACAAGCAACGGAATTATTAGGTGTCATCCTCAAACGGAATTGTAATGGAAAATATATAAACAATAAGCAACGATGGAATAAAAATAGGAAAATACACAAAAGAGAATAAAATGAAGTTCTTCAATAAAATATAAGTAAACACAAGTCGAGTTAACAAGGGTGCAAAGAGAAAACAGTAGCATATACATTCAGATATTATGTTCCAGGTCTCAAATATGTTTAGGTAGCATGTTTGTAACGTCTCCATGTGTCATAGTTCTCTCTCAACGATACAGATATTAGCACGCTGTAATAAAACCAAAAACAAGACCAACATGGAACTGATAACTGATTTATCTCAATGTACTCTTGGCGTTAGGAAAGACAAAGGATATCTACTGTCTCTGTTTGTAGTTTTGGGAAATTCAGGGGTAGTATGAGGAATTCTGGGACTCTGTTACTCCTTCATATCTGTTGTAATTGTCATTGGTCTTAAAGTTCATTCATTATTGTTTTATAAAGGTTGTAAAAAGCCTTAAATGCAGCTTGTTGGAACATGCAGAATCCCTGCTGATACAGATACTTGTTAGTGGCGAGAGAACAGAAGGGATCATTGGGTTTCTGCTCAGATTGTCGGGTTCCTTCATTTTATTCCAACACAAACGTTGGATTGGGCACCGAGTTGTGGACGCCAGATGTCTTGATATTTGTAATTGTAGAGTCATTGACATTGATCAACAGCCTGATGAGCACTACACAGATTTATTTTTCTGTGGTTTGAGGCAGTGGATTTTCATTTCTCTTTTGGATCATTAAATATGAGCCATTTTTCGTTCAGACTCTAAGATCTTACGTAATCCACACCAACATCTGGTGACCACACGTGCTTAATGTGAACTGTGTGGTTCATTATTTGAACTCACACATTGAATATGAAATCAACAAATTTGCTCTGCACTGCACTGACAATAAAACTGTATTTTTACTATTTCAAATTTGATTTAAATGAATTGTTTGTCATTTTCTCAATTAGCTTTATCTTAAAGAGTTTGACAAATTACTTTGAAGATGTTTAGAAATAACTGTGTTAGATTAAAGTTCTGCATCATTCTAAAGGATAAATTTACTTATTAGCCAAACATCTTTAAACATATCTGTAATGTTTGCAATTCATTCAAGAAGTGCAACTGTCCAAGCTGAGGATACCCGACCCGAGCCGATACGGGACCCCGGAATTGATGTTTGGATTCAGTCACGTTGGCTGAGCTTTTTCTACTTGATTCTTTTAACTGCACGTGCCTGTAATCTGGGGAAACATCAAGAAATGCAAACTGTTGTTAACATAACTCTTCTTCTGTTTGTTTGTTCCAGCTACATAAAAAAATAAAGCAAACTCAAAACAAACTTGAACAGCTTCAAAACACGTCTATTGTTCAGTTAACTGTTACTAAAGGTTTGACAGTGTTGGGGAAGGCTTTTATGTTCCCTGAAACCTCTCCATGGAAAAGCCTGAACAAAGGCTCACGACTCGCGTCTCTCACTGAGCTCAAAGACTCAGCTGCAGCTGATCAATCCGTCGGGAGCCGCTGTTTCTTTGAAAAACTCTTCTGCCGCTCAGACCTCCCCACGCTCTGTGTACACTGTAAACTATACGTTGCACGTTTTATGGAAAAATGCTCATAAAGTGACAAGAAAAGTCTAATTTGCTTCTTAGATATTCATATCAAGGGAGAATCATACTCACTCTATGCTTACCTTTATTTTCAAAGAATAAAAGTGTTGGACTACTACTCCTTGGAAGGTGTTGGACTAGTCCCTTAATTATTGAACTGCCTTAGTGGAAGCCTGTAGCAAGAAGACAGACCCCAGGCACCGAGCCATAGGCAGCATCACAGTAATTAATAAACTGTATAATGATCATTCATCCCTTCCTGTATTACAGCGCTTCCATCGCCAACATTTCCCAGAATATGATGCATATGCACTGCTTGATTATTTGTTTTTTTCACTTATAAATTACTTTTTCATTTTTAATAATGAGAAGGAAAATGTTTAGCAGCGCTATCTACAAAAATGTAAATGATCTCTAACGCAGAGTATTCTTTATGTTAATGCTACACTACATTATTTAGTAAAAACAACATGATAAACATGCTTATGCTTTAATAAACAAACTGTGGGAAATATGCCTGTTATATATATAAGTGTCACTGTTGCCATTGTCATTATAACAACAAGTCTGACTCTTACACACCAGTTATACAGCTGTTTCTCTCTCTCTCCCTCTTTCTTTCCCCCCTCTCTCCCATTTATCTCCTCCAAACCCGACCTGCAGGTGGTATCCACCCTGAGTCTTGTCAGAGGGTTATTACTGTTAAAATAAACCTCCCTCTTTACTATCGCCAAGTGCTTCCTTGTTGTGGAAAAGGTTTCTTTCCATTTCAAACTATATTATATAAAGAGAAGCTAAGACTGGAGAGAGAAAAGAGAGATTACAAGCTACAAACATTGTTGGAGAGGCTGAAAGAAATGCTCCTTAGTAGAGAATTTTGTTTTTCTGGTGTTCTCCAGAACAAATATTTCCAAGGTTGTATGCTGATGAGGACTGTGACGGTGGTTGTTGTTGTTGTGGACTTTATACTTGAAAGGTTTAGAGTGATCAAACCACTACACATCAAACTCACGTTGCACTTTCAAAGTATAAATACACAGATCAAAAGAGAATCTCTGATCCTCAGGGGTGGATCCAGGGGTGGGGCCAGAGGGGCACTGTCCCCAACCGAAATCTGATTAGCCCCTGTCCTGTTAGTAGTAGCTTTTTTTATTTTTTAAATAAACAACTCACCTATAAACAACACAACCATTAATATTATTATTATATTATTATTGTCATATTATAAGTTTGAGAATTTGTTAATACACAATGTGCTTGAACAAGGAAGAATATGTTCAAGGATGTGTGGCTTTGCTCAACAGTAAACAAGCAATGACTTATATGTGCACCTGACTGAAACAGGAAGTGTGCACGGATGTGGATATAATTGGCCCCTCTGTGTAAATTGGTGCCCCTGGTTTGGAAAGAGCTTAGATCCGCCACTGCTGATCCTACAATATGGCAGCGTTAAGGTCAGAGTTAGGCTAGTTGTAATTTTTGTTAAGATTAAAGTCAGTCACCAGAAAATGAAGGTGAGTTAATGTAATCTCCTCTGAAGACACAAATGCATCTGTGAGTGTATTTATAGTGTGTGTGTGTGTGTGTGTGTGTGTGTGTGTGTGTGTGTGTGTGTGTGTGTGTGTGTGTGTGTGTGTGTGTGTGTGTGTGTGTGTGTGTGTGGCTGTGCTGGCGTTAGGCTTGTGTATACACCCCTGATTGAATTTTAGGTTTGCTCTGCCTGGAGTGGAATCTTTATGTAACCGAGTGTTTGGAGAAGCACTCTAAGAAAGCAGACAGAGAGAGAGAGAGAGAGAGAGAGAGAAACAAACAGAGAGATAGATGAAGAAAGAGCGGGAGAAAGAGAGAGAGAGAGAGGGAGTTTAAGAGATACACAAGACTGGGAGGTTAACAGCCGTCTCTAATGAGATCGAGTCGGTGAGGCCTCGGAGTGCAGCGCAGCGGGGGGGCCAGCCACGGAGACACCGAACGTGTCGAACAACAGGGGGCCAGAAATAATTAGCTGACACTGGTGGCTGAATGAAAGGGCCTCCTCCGCTGCTCACTGGGAAACAAGCACAAGGGAAGTTATCATAACACAAGTTTACCACTCCGACTAAAGGCCCTGCATATGAAGTGTGCACAGACGCCTTCAGGACAAATGCTAATTGTCATTTAAGCTGACATTTACCAAACATCAGTTCAGCTCCGCGGTCAGGCTCTCTACAAGAGACATAACAACAGCAGCAACAGTGGCAATGAGACCTCAGGGAACAGGAGGGTGGGGGGGGGGGGAGGCAGTGAGGTGTTTCGGCCTAAATTAATAGTGATGAGATATGGTTGTAATCATAAGAGGGATTTGACCTCTGGTGAGTGAAGCTGTGCAACCCAATTACACCAAACAAGTACATCGACACAAGTAGCCAAAGGAAATTAAGCTTTTTTTTATTTATATAATTTTATCATAGGTTTTTAAAGGTTTCTACACCCAGAGATCTCCACCTGCCTCCTGCAAATACAGCAAATGAACCACTGAAAAAGAGCCACCGATATATTAACACATGGCATTAATGTTCCTCGAGGAAAACCATAACATCTTTCTTTCACAGGACCATACATTTGGGTTTACAGTCCATAACTTTATGCAGACCACTTTAAAAATGTCCACAGATCTTGTTTACCTTTTTCGTCGCAGCCAATTCTATAAAAGCTGATTTTCTCGGTGTAGGTGAGAAAGTAATTTCATCTGCCCACCGGTGGGATGCTGGTGGAACCGCAGGTCTTTGAGTCTTGCAACAAGCATCTCGACAGCAACCAAAAATAACTAGTTCATTGTAATCCAAGTTTGAAATAAAAGAAAAACATTCTTCTCAATATCAAAACGAACATGGACCTGCTAATAAGGGATGAGTATGTGTTTCCTCATGAGAGTAATGACAGTGTCAGTCAGTGAAAGCCCTCTAGCAGCACTAGTATAGTGATGAAGACAGAAGGAAGGGGGGGATGTGTAATGTGTTCTTGGAGAATGACAAGGTCAGCACGCAGAGGAGTTTAGGGTGAATGGATGTAGTTTCACAACCAACAGCCAACTTTTTTAAGCCCAAACTTAAACCAAAGCATCCAGACAGGTTTTGATTAACCTTAAGGAAAAATAACATTTAAATTTGCTTTCCAGTGCATAAAGGTTGTTCTTTTTATTATGGATATGGACATAATGTTCCTCGGAGAGAGAGAGATAGAGAGAGAGAGAGAACATGTGGTGACACTGGCAGTGGCGGAGGAAATGCTGTGCGCTGATACCAAACCACGCTGAGCACTGACCGCTGCTGCTTCGGTTTTCTGTCGCCAGCGTCCAGCCCGGTGGAGCTGATGCAGTTAATGCTTTTGATATTACGTGTAATAATACTGATACTCGGTGTCCTTTCCTGATATTTGATACCTGTGCAGAAACTCTCTTGAAGCAGTATCACTATCCTGACCTTTGTCTAGTAATTCATCCTATCTTTCCGTCTGAGTCACTGTGTAGGAGCTGGCGTATATTGGATTAAAGGGGGCACTGCTTTCGAAAATGTCTGTAACCGGACTTCTGAATGAAACAATTATGACTTAGTAATCTGACATGAGTCTTACTTATGCAAGCAAATATCTAAAAGCTAGAAAAAAGATTGTTGGTGAAGCCGATCAAAACACCAATATTTATTAATATAACTGATAAAATATTCCGATTTCAGGTTGACATTCAAAGAAACCAAATTCTTCAAGGTGGGAAAGTGGGTGGATCGTGCTGGAGCAGTATTTATATAGCCCCCGAGAATATATAAATGAGTAGCAGGAAAAACTAAAGGCAAACATCCCATCACCCTCTGCGAGAGATTCAATCACATTCATCACACCTTTTCTTTTAGAAATCTTCATCACATTTGGTCTGTAATAATCCCCAGAAGAAAGTGAATGTGACCTACAGGATGAAATGAGTCAGTAACATTTCACACCACCTTACTCCAAAAGGTGACAGAAATATTCGAAGGAGTGAAAAATGATCAATGACGGAGTATGGGTCCAAACAGAAGCCGTAGTGTAGTCTCAGAGTGCAGCTGTCCAAACTTTCAACCGAGCGTGAACAGGATATCCTAAAATAGAAATATCCCTGTCAAATAAATAAGTCAGATCAGACTGCTAAGAGCACCGAGCTCCACAGTTTGCAGTGCTAAGAGGGTTTAAACTGCCTCGTCATGCTGGTGTCAGGAAAAAATACTCAAACAAGCACACATCCACGCATAACTGCATGTGCATCTACAGATGACGAGCACAGGAATGAAAATGCTGGCATCGTCTTAATCCTACATCTTCTTTCTTTTAGTCGGCAGCCACACATCTAAACCCACGTCAGAGAGCACCGGCTCACCACAGGGCTGTGTCCTGAGCCCCCTGCTGTTCCTCCTGCTAACACACAACCGCACTGCCACCTTCAAACCGAACCACTTCATACAGCTCCTGATGATACGCCCTGGTGGTGGGTCTCATCAGCAGTGGGGATGAAACAGCATACAAGATGGAGGTGGAGCAGCTGACAGCGTGGTGCAGCGACCACAGTCTTCTCAAACCAAGGTGACGTTAATTGACTTCAGCAGAGCCCACTTGTAACATCGCCCTCCGCTGACCACTGGGGGTGGCACTGTGGAGGGGGTCAGCTACTGGCTAAAGACCTGACCTCATCAATCAGCACCACGGTCATTGTTTAAGCAACACTATGCAACTTTTTAACCTTAAAATGGGGGCTTCGAATTAAGTTTGATGGAACACTGATTTGGAACAGGGAAAATGGTCGTCTGGTCTTGCTCTGGTCTAACTTTGGTGAATGGGTACGATCTCCTGTGTGTTACTGACCAATGGTCACAGCTTTCAAGGTTCAGTCAAATTTAGGTTAAGGGATATATTGGCAGAAATAAATAATTACATATTAATATACAATAATCCTAGTGATGTTCTTACGTGTGTAATCATCTAAATCGTTCAAATTGTTGTTGTCTTTACCCTTGAATGGTCCCTTTATATTTAAATACATATATACATATTTATATATGTTTGCTTATATATATATTTACATCGGGAGCGGGTCCTCTCTACGGAGGCCGCCATGTTTTTTACAGTATCCCTGACTGGACAAACTAAACGGCTTTTGAGTTTTTATGACAACTGAAGGCTACCACAGGTTCTCTTTCATGTTTGGAAAGGGAGGGTGAGGTGAGGGGTATTCAGCTGCAACATGCAACTTCACCACTAGAGGTCACTTAGTTCTACACACTGAACCTTTAAGTGTTAGAATCAGACCCAGCCAGTTAAAGACTGATGTCCAATTGTTGCTCATTCAAATAAACAAAGGTCATAAATAAAGCATTTATCTCCAATATTCAGGGAGCACACATTTAAAATATCAACAACTTCAAACAGAGTTTTTTGCCAGCTGCTCTGGAAGATGAGACTCATGAGGAATATCCATTGTTCACTTGTGTTTCACTTCAGTGTGCGGGACTACGAGTCTTTGAGATAAAGGGGCATTAAAGTAGGAGGAAAAAAAAGCCTCTTCCCCCCAGACGGTTTAGAATCGTGAACATATTGTGCCCCTCTCCAAGCACCCACTCCTCCCACCGTCTGAACTCTTAAAACACATCCTCTTAAACTGGACATTTAACGATGGACAATTAAAACATCTTATATGCATTTGAGAGTGTGGTTTTAGCACCTTATTCATGTACTCATGCATTCCTTTTATTAGTTCTCAGTACAAGCCCCCGTGAGACAGGATCACTGGATATTTTATTCAGATGCTGGTGCTCATATTTATTGTAACTCTACTCATGTCGTTTGTTTTTCTCCTGCCTTGTTTTGAATTGGGAAGAACAGCAACTTGCCAAATAATGGACTCTTGAATCTCTTTCTCCCAGTTCCGATTAGTCACTGCCAACTTCACTGTTGGCCTGAGGAGGTTTTTACCTGCTAGAGAGCTTCACAGGGAGACTGGGAAACAGGATATATATATATATATATACACAGTAGCTTAGTGTGGCTACAGAGATACAATGAGGAGACTGAAAGATTGTGATTGATTGTGACTGCTTGTTTATAGTTTATAATGCAGATAGAGATCGCTTGAAAATAGTTGATACGTGGCCCTCCTGCATTCGTTATCACAAAGTCAACTAGAAACCACATTTAAATTCACTAGAACTCATGGATATAAGTTCCCCAAACATGCCTGACCTTTGACCTAAAGATCCGTGCATTAGGGACGCCCAGCATGTGGTAGCAAAGGTTCCCCGTATACGGAGGCTTGAGCCCATTCACAGTGGCCGGTTCCGACATAACCCAATGCTGCGTGTCTTCCCCAATATCTCATCATGTCACACTTACTGTGCTATTAATAAAGGCCAAATGACAGTGGCATCAGTCTCCTCATATTATTATTCACAAAAATACAGATAGAAGAATAGTATAATTAAACATTTAGTTTTCCTGTTGCTTTTATACAAAACAGACAAACAATCAAACAAAAAGGAAAAATTAAGGGGGAAAAAAGGCAAAAAAGCTTTTAATTTATTTTACCTACATCAGAGTTTGTATCTGATCATTTGTATTGACAGTGTTATGCAGAGCTGAGGTCTTTATCTCAAAATCGAATCCGTGTTCCCATTCTCTGGTAAATACATCGTCTGTCACACTTAAACAATCAGTCATCATTTCCAATTAATTTCACATTCCATTTTTTTTTCAAATAAAAACTACGATGTTGAGGAAAAAAATGTATTATAATATATAGATAGAAGATATTATGATCAATTCATACATTTTCAAACCTACATTTCTCTTGAAATAAACAAAATTTTCCTTCACCCTCACTCCCGTTTAATATTCAACACATTTTATGACTGCTCGTAGAGACCCCTATTGTATCTCCCATACCCCAGATAATCATACTGGCTCATCATCCCTTTACATCCTCTGCACTCTCAATCAGCAGTAAGATAAAAATGAAGTGAGAGCTGATATCCATCAGGGGATGGGACCTACAGTGACTTTACTAGACTCTGTGGGATCATTAGGGCCTTTACACTTGATGGGATATTGTGTTTTTATGAGCTCTGTGCAGTAATCCATTAATAGGGCTGACACGCCATTAGGCTTTATTGATGTCCAATGCATGGGCTCACATGAAAACACCATTATTTGTCATGATCAAAGTTTAACACTGACACACAGTGATTTAATGGCGCCGCAGGGCCACTGAGACCCCTGTCTTTAACCTTCAAGGACATCCAGGTTGTGTGAGATACACAAGTTGTGCAGTTAACCCGACACAGCTTCACTTTTTAGGTTATACCCTTCAGCTATTTACACGGATTATTCTACTTTTTCAGCCGCCTCTTAGTCTCCTTGTAGTCGGGCCCTGAAAGCAAAATGTGTTCTTTTTAATAACAATGGAGACATGTTTTTTTCATGGAGAACATGTTTAAATCAGACTCCTTTCTCAAACATTACACAGCAGCACATTCTCTTGCCCGAAGTATTTACTCTGCTTTGTGTAATAATTTCCCTACAGTTTCTGATTGCTGCAGCCTCATTTATGAGAGGAGGGTATATCTCTTATTTGTTTAGCGTTTTTGTAATGCTGAGTTAATATATTTTCCACCATTCTGCAGTGTTCCAGCAGAATAACGTGCTTGCTCAGACTTTCTCCACGGCCCTCCAGGGAAATCGAATATGTATTTGCCATTCTCCAGGGATTTAAATGGCTTTAGCAACATTAATAATTTCTAAAAACATAAAAGAGGAAATGTGGCTTTTTTTTTCTGATGTGTGGTAAGTACTTGTGCCTGATAAGCATTTGGATGAGTTTAGAAGTACGAGTGCTCAGTGGAAGAGGTTGAAGAACTTAAGTTGATCTTCAGCAGTGATCCAAGGTTAATGTTTAATTTAGGGGGAATGCAAAGCTTTTAAATCACTGCATATTATCTGCTTTTCCTAAAAGAAATAAGTTTTAAGTGTGATAATTTGATTATTAGTAGTAGCAGTAGAGCACGACCGATAGGGATTTTTGGAGATGATGCCTCCACTGATATTATAGAGTGAAACATTTCTGATATCAATATATATCACCCAAATAATAAATATCTAAAGTGAAAAAAATTATTGCTCCTGACATTTGAATATTATGTAGTATAAATGGACTGAAAAAAACAATGCATAGAACTTGAATTAAGAACATATTTTTGTGTGGGAAATGTAAACATACATGCACATCTTTTCTGCATTATTACATAACATAATTAGATTACATAAATGCAGACACTGATATGTTTGTTAAAGGCTGATATCAGCTAATATCAGTCAGACTCAATTCTTTGGTAAATTTAGTCAAAAATACATAAATTCATAATTGAATTGGACTTATGAAGCAACATAACAGATTAAAAGTTTGTAACATTTATTCTCGATTTAATGTCAAATCTCCTCAATGCTCAGGATGCTCGTAGGACTTAAAACTAATACAGCAAAGTTCTAAGTTACTCAGCTTGTTCAGGTTAGGCTTTACCGGTTTCTACGACTTTTAAAAAATCTGTACAAAATAATAATATATAATTAGAAAATTTGTTTACTTGTTACTTGTTAACTTACTTCAAGCAAAAGCACAAAATGCGTACAAGGTTTGAAGATTCACCGGAAATAAGCAGAATTGAGAATAACGGGCAGAAAACGATATATTTGTTCTGCATTTTAAAAAGATAATATATGATATCTATAGATACAGAGAGAGAACTCTTGGTAAAAGGCAGAATGTACCATACAGAATGAAATGCACTCTCCACCCCCCCGTGAACTCACCTCTGCCCTGGTGTCATCGGCAACATAAAGGACAAAATAATAGTTTTTTCAATCATTTCATCTTAATCGTTCCTGAATGGTAGGTCATATTTGTTATAAATCACCTCCTTAGCTTCATAAATCACTTGAATTCAGGCAATACATCTTGATTATTTGATCTTTTCTCTCCTTACATTGTTCCTGATCTAATCTATTTTATCACATAAAAAGATAATCACACAGAGGACACCTGGTATCAATCACCCATCGGCAGGCATGCCAGGTAGCTAAGGGCATCCAAATGACACTGAAGCATGCTGGGACTTGTATGCTCCGTGGCGGCCCTGTGTGGCTAAGCCCTGTTGGTCAGGGTTAACTTCCAGACACCCCGGTGATGAATGACAGTTATCTATTTTTATGGCTTGATATAGATCCATCAGCTTCCTCCAGAGAGTCCTTCTCAGCATCGCACTGCCCTTTGCAGGAGATTTTCCAGGTCACCAAGCCAAGGTGAAAAACAAAACAACGCACACGACTTCACAAACGAAGGAAACACACACACACACACACAAACACACACACACACACACACACACACACACACACACACACACACACACACACACACACACACACACACACACACACACACACACACACAGGCGTTCCTGCAGACAAACTGTGTTGCACACACACCTCTCCCTCCTTTCTGCTGGACATATGGAAATGTCAGCACCTCCCAAGAGATGTTCGCTAATGTCAGGACATGTGGCTGCAATGGACCCGGGCCACACGAACGCTCCAGCTGTCCAGCTGTGTCAGGGGCCGCCAGCCAACCCGCCCCCCCCCCCCCTCCCCTCGTGTACCTACCTCTGCCTCCACCCCCAGGAGGGGAACTAATTGTGAGCATTATTGATTGCCACAGCAGATCTGCGCTGTCCAGCGGGTAAATAAGATGGATGGAGTTGTCAGGTTGTCATCAGGCGAGGTTTTTTGACAGCATGCCTCAGGGCGTGTACAACACAGTCCAGGTTAACTGAGGCATACGCCGAGCAGCGAGGCAGTGCAGTGCTGCAGCTTTGACTTTGGACAAAAATACAGGGAACGAAAGGCGTCCTACTTTGTGAGATAACTTGCACTAATAAGTGCTCAAAGCGTGGAGAAATGACATTTAAAAATTATAACAACTTGTCTGTCCAGAGACAACGTCCTTGCTACTCTGGGGTCCATTTCAGAAGTGATTTACGAGCACTGCCTACACGTAGCTCACAAACGATGGCAGTGTAGTTTCACTAAAAAATCGACTTGGCATACGCAAATCGCAGAAACATCTGTGAATCCACAGTGTAACAGAGTAATGTAGGCGCAGCACTGCAGATACACCCGAGTGTTATTTATATCTTTTCCTCCATTTGATGCTGAGGAAAAAACAGAGAGGGTAAAAACGGCCTTTTCTGCCGCTGTGTTGGTTTTAAGATGTTCAGTTGCGAGGGAACAAAGTGAAAAGAAAACGTATGGAACTTTCTCAACATCGCAGCATGATCTAAAAGGATCAAAGGCCGTGCACGTATACGCACACAAAATATGAATATGTTGTACTTCCTATCCCTTGATGTAAATACGGAAAACAAACCGCATCAGTCTCATCAAAATACATAAGACAAAAACTACCTGCTGTTCCCTCTGTTGCAGGGAGGAACAAGGATGTATTATGCATGAACATGAATTTTGACTGTGTGTATAAGTACTGCCACTAATACTAAGTGCGTTGACCTTGACATTTGAGTCGTGTTGCACCAAATTGTAGTAAATTTTACATTTTAAAGAATAAATCTTCAAAATATGGCTTCATATACCTGTAACCATGTCGAGCTTATTAGCGGTTGTTTGGATCATACATTCCTTACTGACCACACACCTAATAATCTGAGTTTTTTTGGCATTTGGACCTTTTACTGCAGTATTAGGATTCACACGGCCGCTCCGAATGCAGCAGAGAGAAGTGAATATGAAGCAGGCCTGTCAGTATTCCTGCACCCCCCTCTCCGCTCAGAGGACTTTCCAGATTGTGTGAAAAGTAAACACTTCTCCGGGCGAGGATTGCTTTCTAAATGCTGTGCAGGATTTGAGTGATTATAAAGGGAATGAATATAGAGGAAGCAGTTGTCCCTCTACTAATGCAAGCATCACTTTCACCACAAAGCAGTTTTCCTGATGCATGTAAATTATGCTGAGGATGATTTCTATTTTGAGGTGACGAGGGATCCAGTTATATAAACTCTGCTATAGCATCATCGAGTGGCTTAAAAATGGATGAGTAATCCCCTGAAAAAGTTTACATTTTTGTCTCTGATACTGAAATAAATGATGACAACTGTGTGGATGCTTTATTACCTTAGTTCTCCGTCGTTTTTCCAATAAGACGGGTTCCATTCAGGTTAGCAGCAATATGCTCATTCAGGGAATTTCTTCTAACTCATCCATGCACTATGGCTGCAGTGTTTCAATGATGCCCACAAATATCAGCTCGATGTGTGTCTTGCTCAAGAGCAGCTGACCTCACACTGCTCTATCATGCATTTGCCCATTTAAGTTATTGACCATTGCAGGAATGTAAATAATGTACAATTTTATATTTTACTGTCATCAACCTTTAACACTGTCTTTTTGACGACTGCAACCTTCTTCCCTCTCGGCTGCCCGTGTTATTTCACCGTTCAGTTGATAAAACAACAACATATATATTTCCCGACAGAGCCATCAGTCCAGCCCCTTCTCTCAAACCGGCTTGACACTCTCGGTTTTTGTGTTTCACTTCAATCAGCCCGAAAAAAGCAAAGCGAAGGAGATGATGGGTCAACGTGTGACAGGAGGTGAATGTGTCTTGTGTTTTCTCGCACAAACAGTAGAAATGAATAGGAGGCAGAATCCAGCCTGACTGCACCATAACATCTCAGTTTCAAGGGTGAACCGCTTGGTTATCAGAACCATCATCGGGTGAAATATCATGACAGTCGTCGCAGTGAAACAAAAAACAAAAAAACATTTGTTTTGTCCCGATCATGCAGGCTGCAGTTTTTGAAGAGGTATCCCTTAAATATTTTTTCTATTGGCAGTAATGTTTTGCTCGCTGTTTATTTGCCCGGTGCATTTTGCATTTTAGGCAGTTGGAGTATCTTGTGTTTTTCCACTTGGAAAAATAAAATTCAACTTGGAGCAAAAAAATCCCAGTGACATTTACGTTTTTTATCCCTTTGTCCAATCGGATGAGTTGAAAGGTTGAGAGCCTTTACTTTCATTAATCTAATCTATACTCATATTTAACTGGTAGCATTCAGGTCGCTCCTAGACCAGCTGGTGGTTCTCCCCGGGGGATATTTACCCCTCAAAACAAAATCACAGTTAGGCTAAGGACAGGTAATTCAGTAGTTGCCTGGCAACAGAAAGAAAAAAACACAGACCTGCTTATTTTTTGAGGAGTAGACCTCTACAAAAACAATAGCACGGTGAAACTCTTATGCAGGTTGCTCTGTCTGATTGGGGTCTACTCCACTCTCCACTTGGCTATTATGCCATAAAATCAGTGGGATTGGCCATGATAATGTGTGATAACAGATACTTTATTGTATTGCATTTTAAACCTAAAGTGTTTGGTCAAATTCATAGATATAAAGTAATATTTGCCCATAAACAACTTTAAAATCCATTGTTGGTTGGTGTTTTTCTTTCATATACCAACGCATCTGCTGATGACAGCATGTTGGAAGCCTTGCCTTTGAATTTGGAGACTCAGTGGGCCCTTCTGTTGTGTTTTACCTCGTAGGAAGAGGGGAATTTCTGATGCCATCTCTGAAAGGTGTCTGTAAATTGTGACTGCTAAGTACTGCTGGTCCTGTCAGACGGCATTATGAGTCACAGCGACTCGGCGGAACAGCGGTAATGGAAAGGCTAAGACAGCAGGCATTTATGTCGAGCCAGACGAGAAGGAGCTGCAGACACTTGGGTGAGTTTGTCATCTGGAAAATGTTACATGAAAAAAAACAACAGTATTTACATGTTGAACTCACACACCGGCTCCTATTTTCTTCGAGAGGGTCCCACATTGCCCGGCTCCACATGACAGCAGCCCATTTACAGCAGAATGCTTCATTCTGCCTCAACTATCATCGGTGCTGTGACAAAAGAATTGAAAGTCAACAGATTATGTTTACTTCCAGAACAGAGCTTATCAAAGCGTCATTAGGCTGCTGTGATGCTCCCTTTTATATTTGCGGCTAATGATCCGTGTAATATCTGTCCTTTCCCCCCGGATGTGCTGTTTTCCATCAAGGCGAGGCTATTTGGGATACGTACTGTGTGTGGGCTATATGTGTGTGGGGGTGTGTGATCTATTTTTCAAATGATATGAATGACCCTTTCAAAAAATAAAAAATAAAAGACACAATCTTGGGAGACAAGGATACAGTGTCTTTGCTTTTTCTTTGCTTGGAAGACAACAAAACCCCGGCATACATGTTCACAGTTTTAACATGGAGGGAGGAATCAGGACATTGCAAAGGGCCGTGCTTAGTTGGTAGATTAACTCGTGCTCAGCTGTTTCTGTGAATAAATAAATCAAGTGGTAACATAATTTCTCTGTAAAACAGAGACATCAGGGGGAAATCATGCTCTTGAATGTACGGTGGCCCTGAAGTGCAAATCACAAAGCCGAAACACAGCAGCAGGAAAACACATCGACAAACATGAAAACACAACAACAAGAAAAGTTGGCCGGTGCGTTGATGAGCGATGAGCATTAGGTACCTTTGATGTTGTGCTTTGTTGTTGTTTTCTTATCTGCCATTGTCTTTTTCCCTTCAGGGCCACCGTAATTATGTGTTTTGGTTTGAAGCTACGTTTTAGCCTCAACACAGAGGAGACTGAGAGAATTAAAAGGTTTGCTAGGGAGTAAAAAGGTTGTGTTTTTCTCGAATTTGAGATCACTGTCATCTCTCACCTTTTTAAAAAACAGTACAAAATGAATTCAGACTTTATGCCCTCAAACCTGTGACGTGTCTCTGGAGAGGGAGTGGCGAGTTTAAAATGAATTATTTAAAGCTGCTTATATGAAAGGTTTTACTCACAGTGACAAATCCACAGAGAATCATCATGCACATAGTGAAGCATTTAGCTGCTAAACAGACAGATATTTCCCCCGGGGGTCAATGGAAATTTAAACGGAGAGAGAAAACGGAGAATGAACATCGGACCTATCTTTGCCAGGTGTCACACACATTGTCATGGTAATGCTTTATAAATGCTCTGGTGGTGGAGGCACAGTTTGGTGTGGGCACTGAATCTCCTGGGTTAGTTGATTGGATTACAGTTTTTTTCGATTGCATAAACACTAAAATCAAAAGTATTACACAATTATCAAAACCTTACACTCAAGGAGCAAAACAACGGCCCAGATCTGCACCACTATAAGCACAATGTCCGCTTCACACTTTTTGCAAAACAATACACACAGTATTTGCAAAACACTAAACACACTTGTATACATTAGACACAGACGTATATCAAGATGTCACTTCCTTGCAATTCCAAAGCACTGACTGTCAAATGACCCCCCCTATGAGCCAATTGGTTCAACACAGCCATCAGTGTGCGCAAACACATGATTGCTAAATTGTAGACACACCAATCAGGTTTAAGCACTATACAAATGCAGCAGCTGAGTTCACCTGTCTTCAACCAAAATGGAAGGAGTCAGAAGAAGAAGAAGAGTGAGGGTGAGAGGGGGAATCCACGGAGGAGGAGAAGGAGGAAGAGGAAGAGGCGGAGGAGGTGCCAGAGGCCGAGGTGGAGGTAGAGGAAGAGGAAGAGGAAGAGGAAGAGGAAGAGGAAGAGGAAGACCTGAAGCAGGAGGAGAACGTGCTCAAAGAAGAAGAGGACCAAATTTATCAAATGAAATTCACGCAACACTAGTTGACCATGTCGTGAACCACGGATTGACGCTGAGGGAGTCTGGACTAAGAGTTCAGCCAAATCTTAGCAGATATACAGTGAAATCTGTCATTGTAACCTGTACTGCAAACAGAATTTTCTGTTTGTCTGATATTTGCTGAGCTTACAGTGTTATGCACACTAGTGTAGTAGCATGAAAACTGGGACATGTTTTGTTGTGATTCTCCATGTTGACATTTTGACTGATTTGGGAATATGGAGAGAAATAAATTATAATTTCATTAGTCTGCAGCATTGGTCTTGTGTAGTGTTTGGTGAATTTATTGTATATTTGCACTTTCTCTGTGTACTTCACTTACAGTACTCTAATCACTGAGAAGTAGAATTGCTAAAAGTGTTTTAGGTTAGCAACAGCAGTGTGTAACTGGTTCAAACAGAATTAAGTCATATGAAACGTGTGTGTTTCATATGGTCACAAAATATGGTTTTGATAAATTAGTGTATAGTTTTTACAAGAGTGTTTCATTTTGCAAAGGATCTGAGGTGTTTTGCTAATTGGGTGTGTGGTTGTGCTAATTGTGTGTAGTGTTTTGAAACACCGGGCCCTGTTTTGAAAATCGTGCTTAAGCAATCGAGAAAAACTGTAAAAGAAGTATTTCTTCAAAGTTAAAGGACCTTTATTGTCATGGTTACAATAATAAACACAGTTAAAATTGTGAGACAGTGATGGATAAAATAAACATTGACCTTTAACGACCTGTGTTTTGTCATCTCATCCATCCACCCCAACCTTCTCCTAATGTGGACTTTGACTCTTCACCGTCACTCGACTCCAGTGGGTGATTTGTTCATTCTTTGTGTTTTTAGAACAGCCCGAAAGTTACAATTAAATCAGTTAATGCAGATTTAAGAAAGAAACTATGGGCCAACATGTTGCTCAAGCTCAATGTGTTTATTATTACAGTAAGTTTCATCGCTTTTTTAAAGTATTTTTCTTATTTTTCATAAGTCAATAAATTGGGCTAATATACTTAAACTTGAATTTGTAATTGCTCAGATTTCCTGATCATGCAGTCATCAGAAACTTAAAACTACAAACCTGTGCACTCAATTGGTTCAGCTTACCAGCTCATATATTTATACCACGAATAGTATAAAGAGGTTTACACATTTTACACCCACACAATTTCCCACACAACTTCCCGCATGTGAAAAGAGACTTCAAAAGGTGCCCTTCATTCAGTGCAAAGATAATCTTTCTAATTTCTTTAATTTTCTGGTCAATACTTTGGATAACTTTGACATCCGAGACTCACCTTGACCCACTTCCCTGCTCTGTGCCAACACAGACAGCTCCTCGGACTGAGGCGACTGGGCCGTGTGGGACGTTGCGTGGTGGGCTCATGTATGTGTGGAGGAGGTAGATTAACATGACGGCAGGCTGTACATATGGCAGAGATCAAACAATTAACCTGCTGGTGATTGGCCCTGCCATTAGGGTGCAGTAATTAGAGCTAAGTGGCCCTGAGACCAAACTGGACTAATAGGAAAGCTCGCTGCAGGGAAGAGTCCGACTCTCGACGTCTGTTCGAGTCGGAGTCGACTCACTTTCCATACGTCCTGTCGCTCTTTAGACTCAGTTTACTATTCAACCTTTCTCTACCGCTGCCGTCACAATACATGTTAACACACCACTTGAAAGCATGTGGAAAAACATAGAGCTTTGCATAATCAGTGGCATATAAATGATGTATTGCACCTTTAAACTCAATATAAGCATGTGCCCCTAATACCTGGTTGGTCCGTTTGTATTTATCTTACAAGTTGTCAGAGCGTTCCTGTGCTGATGTTACGAAGACAAATACATCTCGCCCCGCTGCACTCTGTGAATAAAGTGATTCTTCATCTGATTCAGTTATCGATCCGTTTCGCGGGGAGCTACAAGTGTAGCTGCTTTGTTTGGAGTTCTGCATTAGAAAGTGACTCTGTGAGTTGTTTAATCTTATCTCAGCCCTGGGACTGTAATTGATGGAAGCGTGCTCATAAAATTAACTGTGTAAAAGGATTCAAGCCCACTCTGTGCTGCCTTGGAGACCGTAACTATCAATCTGCCTCGCACTACATTACGCAGACTCTCTCCTTCTGCAAATGCACACTGGAAAGTAGCTGCAAGGTGTGTAGCTCCTCCAACCCATGTGTGCATATATTGCATGACCACCCTGTAGGCCGGTTGTGAAGGTGAATCCAAATATTTGTGCAAATCCAGTTTATAAGTACATTTACACATTGTTTTCTCTCTTTTTCATAGGACTATATTACTTTGAGCAGATTTGACATACAAACACATTCTCCACAACGTTGCTCCGCTCGTCTGTGATGCCTCCTCGGCTGTTCAACAGGCTAGGCTGCAGATTTGTTGTCAGTGAACAGTGAAACAGTTGCATGGTACCAATTCGACAAACAGCCTCACACCTTGGTTACTTTAGGTCTATGGTGTAGAACTCACAGTGCTTGGTGTTACAAAGGTAACACCAAGGCCTCTGCAGGTAATTACAGAGGGGAAGTGGTGGGAAATGCTTGCAGCCTTCAGCTAAAATAATCAGAAGGAACTAGAAACAGTTATATCAAGGGAATTTGTCGTTTGACACACGTATTCACATCGGTTACGTAAGCATAGACGATCCTTTTTGACCTTTTTGAGAAACACATAGGTAACAAAATAATCCAAGGTCAAATATCAACGTAATAGCTTTTGATCCTTTGAGCCACATCTCATCATGGTCTTCATTCAGTCATCACATTGGGCTCAGGTGTCTCAGGTAAATTGTTACTGGCTCTGTGCAGAGATGCTCAGAGGAATGTTGATGGTGTCTGTTACCTTTCTCTGATCCAGTGTCCTTGCACCAACGGCAACTGCTCATATACCAAATTTTTATTTCTGTCTTTCATTTCTGTGGTTCCATTTGGATCTGCGTCATGGCGCTAGCAGAGGTCACATCGGCTTGACCCTTATATCCTTGTGGGAAGGGCTCTCAGTATCATTCCATAAATATTTTGGTGAGCGTGTTTTTCCGTTGGCAGCCGAGGCCTGAAAGAACTCACTGATTGTTTTGTTGGACCCCGATGATGTTGTGCTGCCAAACAGGCTGTAAGGTCACTTTATATCCAGTGGTCGGGGGAGTTTCTCCTGGTCGAGGAGGGAGTGCTTAAGGACACCAGCTGAGCCTAGGTGGGCACCATCCCATTTCATTGGTGCAGAGGAAATGATGCGATGCCTCCCATCCCAAGGTCATCCCATGCTACAGTGATTCCCGCAAACAGTTCCCAGCATCAGAAATAACGCCGCTGCACAGAGAGCCAGGGAGCCGGGTGATTTCCGAGCCAAGAGGTGGCCGTAATTCCATCATTTTGTGGGCGAAGGAAGTCATCTGTGCAATTATGTTTCCGAGGTTGGAAAATCACTCATCGCAATGTTTGTTACATTACTTTCTGTGTCAATTACTTTTTTATCTGAACTCAGCTCACATGGGTTGTTGTTTTGCTTTTTTTCTACAGAATACTCGGAATTGCATCCCTCATTTTTTTTTTTTTTTTCACAGTATGTGTTTTACTTGCCTCAATCCCTCATTAATCTCACTGCCTCCCTTCAATTGATCAATAAGAGAACGTTATTTTTCATCCACATTCACCTGACAAGTTTGTGGCCTAACAGAAGCAATTATTCCTCATGTACTGTGGAGTCACACACTGTGGGCTAAAGCTTTTTCTGAAAACTGATTAATGTTCTTCTATATGCTGTAATAAAACACCTTCTCAGGCCAGGAGCAAACCAAACAATGGGTTTGTGTAGTTTATCTGTTTGTTTTCATTTTGTATGAATGTTTACGCCACCCCCTCAGACAAAGCTCTGGAAACCTCTTCTCTTCTCACCTCAGCTTGCTTCCTCATTTTTGCTCTATTTCTGGGTCTTTGTGATGATTATGATATTTAATCCCACAAGTATTCATAAATTGAGCAAAGATATCCTAATATTGCCTTTTGACATAACTTCAGACTTCACCAAATACCCCAAAATTGCTTTCTCGGGTTTCTGACTCTGTAAAAGTGCGGATGCAAATGTTAAAATTGCCTCAAACTACTGTGTCTTTCATCAGATCAAACACATGTAGGTTTCTCTATGTGATCTCCTTTTGATAACCAATGTAATAACTAATGAAATGTTTTTTTTCCCCACTTCCATTCACTGAGACTCCTCTGAAACTGTTTGCAGCCCCCCTGGGGAGACGCGCCTCCCACTTTCAAAAAGCTCCACTGTAGAAAATGTCATGTTCTGTTCCTGGAACTTTTTTTTAACATTCTCTTCTACTGAAGGAGAAACAAAATTCCCTCAATGTTCTTGCATTCCCTGTCAACCAATTAAATGTCTTAGCCATGCAAAGAGAAGTGACTCTGGAGATGTCCTGCATTGGTCCGCTGGTCGATCAGCCACATCCGTCCAGACTGAAATATTATCAGATATATTGCTATGAAGACATTTATTGTCCCAAAACAACATTTCATAATAACTGTGGTGACCCAATGACCTTAGGTATGGTCCTCATCAGTTTAAAGTTTGACCAAGGCTGCAAAACTCAAGACATTCCCATCAGCCTGAAGCGGCACCACTGAAACTACTTGTCATGTCGTTGACTTTTGAAATAATTTTGTTTGAACCTTGATCGGGGCCGTCACAGGGTTCACTGTAAGAACGTTCTTGGTTTGAATCCTGGCTAATGTGGCGTCGCCCCTCGTGTCAGTGGGATTTCTCCAGCTTCCTTCCTCAGTCCAAAGACACGCAGCTTTCTTGTTGCTTTGATTGGAGACGCTATAATTGACGGTTGGTGTGAAGAGTTGTTTGTCACCACACGTTTACTCTGTATCTTGGCCAATGTCAGCTGGGATTTGCTCCAGCCCTCGTCATGACCCTCAGAATGATAAGCGGTTTAGATAATGGATGGAGAGACTCTTTATCTACGGCTGGAATTAAATCAGTGGTATTATTATCGTATATACATAAATTATTTTGATTCAACTTTTCTTCTCCTCCATTTGAAATATTCCTATGTCCCCCCCAAGGGAACCTGCCACAGAGGTTTATGTTAGAGATGGCTTGTAAATACGCCGAATTGATTTTAGCAGCGTTGAATAAACGGTTACAGCCCAGAAAAGTAAATATTGCTACATGGCCTTGTGCGTCCTTCATAACTAATCCTGTATCTCTGTTTGTCCCTTGTCAACCACGGGGCCAATCCACAGAGCTGACACCTCTAATCACACCTGGCCAAGAAGGGTGTCACACTTTACATTGTAATTTGCATCTGATTAGACGATGGATTGTAATCGCAGAGTGAAAAAAAAAAATGCATGAAATCAAAGCGTCGATGCTCCGAGGACACAGTCAAGATGAAATCATCTGAACCATGTCTGGAGGTTGTAAGTGGGCCAATTTAACAACAAAGAGTAAATGCAGCGTGTGTCCAATCAACATATGGCAGCGATGTAAACGTGGAGTTTTCCTTAGTGGATGTTGCAAGTTTGTCACGCATCAAACAGGCAGCTTGGATTGTCAGGGAGCCGGCAGATGGGGAACAGGCGAGACAAGGCGTTTACTGTCAATCGTAAAGGATGTAAATATTTTGAGGACGTAATGTGCATGGCGGTCGATGGGAAATGAGAAATCAGGTTTCGGTGCGAACAACTGAGGAACATTTCAACGTGAGCGGTGTCATGCTTTCATTGAACCTGTCATGAAGAATTCATTTCTGTCTTCTTTACATTATCTCCCCGTTTCTTTTTATTGGATCACATCCAGCAGACAATATATATAGATCCTCTGGTTTTTTTCTTTATCTTCATTGTCGCGACAGCAATACTTCAAAACTTCCTCTGTAATGTCATTTGTTTTATTTCTGTTTCCACCTCGCTCTGTTTTTTCCTTCTACGTAAAATCTGTAGGTATCAGAAAACAACAAATCAGACGTATGAAGATTTTTAGTTTTTCCTAAAAGTAAAGAAAGGGGAACTATACTATTTGTATCTAATTACTGTGACGTTATATATGTTTTTTAGGTTTATTTTAAGAGTACAATATATTTGACCACCTTTATTTTTACCTAAGAAATAATTGAGGGTTGATCCTCATTTACAAATAGATCTAGTTTGAATTACAGTGGCAGAAACAGAAGAGTAAACAACAACAACATAGGGGGATACAAATAAACAATTAAAAAAAACTTGTACATGACATTAACCTAATCCTATTTACTTATATTTAACTTTATTTAGGAGTCATGATTATTGGTGCATTTAAAAGGGAAGCAAATCAGATATTTTATATAATCTAATATTTGAATATTTGAAGTGCACACTACAGTATTAAGTACAGTGTTTGTCAGTTAGACTACACATTTTCAGAGTATGAGGTTGTGGGTGAGTTAAAGTGGAGCGAGAGACACGAGGCAAAGATACAAAGATAGATGAGAAAGTGGAGAACAGCAGGAAGTTAGTTATTGTAGTTGGGCCCATTGATTGGATCCACTTTGGTCAGCAGTTGGAGGTGCAGTCTCGACTGCGACACACAGACATTGAGGTAATTACGTCAGTAACAGAGTTTGAATCTCTTAGAGTCCGATTGCAGCAATTTGTGCCAAACTCTGTGTTCGAGTAATGACTCGGTCAGGTCTGAACTGACATGATGCACATATATTGTTTTAATTCAATGACCTTTAGACTTATCAAGGATTTAAAGTCTATCATAAATAAACATCCACAAATCTGCTTGGAAATCATTGATACGGAAATAAAAATAGCTAAACTGACTTATTTTAATGCCAGTTTAACAACTTCCTTTATTTAGTCATTTTCATGAAAAATGGCTCCAACACATTTTTATTTTGCATTGCCAGCCTCATTTTCTCACCTTTTTTAACCTCCGCTTCCCCTCTCACATTTTCTTCCACCTTCACCCATCTGTACTGTCTCTCAACCCGAGGACATGAATGTTGGTGTTGTTATCTCCTCTCCTCTCATATTCTATGAGTCAATGTTTACCGCCGGGCTGAAAAGCAACTCCCCGTGGATCAGTCCCTCATCTGTGATGTTTCACCTGTTGGACTCTTCTCTGGTTCCTATTACCTCGAAGAGTGGCCGCAGATTTATGTCGACTGCAGCTGACACGGGTTTAGAGCCGAATCAACCAGCTGGCTGCTTTTACTCTGCGAATAAACCCCTCGAGTGGCAGGGGGGGGGGGGATCAGTCAGTGTGAGAGGCAGGGGAGCTGGCACGTGAACGCCTTCCTGAGCGCTTCGCCGTCTTGTCATTTATCACAACTTAACGACTTTAGTTTTAATGTTATTGCCTTCTGAAGATGAGAGTTTCCTCACTCAGGTTATCCATCAGCAAAGTGACTTTGATTGCTGTCATATAATTTTGTATAAAGCAATCATGATTCATGACTCTCTTAAAGAGAGATTGGCAAGTGTGAGTGTGTTTTTTTTTTTCTCAACAAAACAATTACATACGTTCTCTGCTCTCCAGGGAAAACCTTGTATCTCCATGTGAGCATCTGAGCAGGTTTGTTTTCAGGATGACCACCATGCATTCTGGACTCAATCTGAAGTTTCTTAAAATGTTCCCAAACTCAAAGTAGCTGTTCAGCATTAGTGGCTTAAAGCAAAATAATATTTCCTGAGTGTCTTTATTGGGGGGAAAAAATACCATGCAGTTCAGTTTTGAGGGTGGAAATGGTTGTTTCACCCAAAAAAAGTCAAACTCAAGTTCAATAGTTTTTCACAGGAAGCTCACAAGGTCTTCAAGGGTCAAATCAGAACGGCCTCTGAGCTTTCATGTCAAAAAATCCTCCTCCGTGACAGTTGAGCAAATTCCAACCAAACACTGGTGCACCACAGGACAAGCCAGTGAAGGGACTTTAAGTTAGGTTGGTTTGATTTGGTCCTTTACCAAAAAGCAATCGACTGTGTGGTGTGAAAGTTGGAGTGGTGACAAACCCACAGAGAATTATCACTCAACTGAGCTTTCTAGCTTCTTGCTGCTACTTATTTTAGTTTTATGTCTAATATAAAATCCAGTCTCAACACTTTTTCAGGTAAAAGTTTCTGATGAATCAACTTATCTCCCAGCCACCAAATAAACAGAGACCGACCAAACCAGCTTTGGGAAAAAGTGGAACATCTAAGAGCTGAGGAGTCAGATACTTTTTACAGGAGTTGGTGGAGACCAAAACAAAGCTAAAAGGAGAGTGAACACTGGGGCTACATTTCTTAGTTGGACAGAAACACTGACTACAAATGAGTGACAAAGTTGCCCTGTGTCTGTTGCTATTGTAAGTAAATAGTCAGTTGTTTATTTGTTTATTTATTTGATAGGGACACAGTGCTTGTTAATAAACATACAAAATACTGTAAATGAGCCCCAGTTAGTGGTACAAGCTAATGTTCATCTGTTGGATCATGAACCATAAAAGCTCTGTGAGGTGATATTATGTCCGTGTTGTTTTGGAGGTTCTAAGATACCAAGTGGCCGAACAAATGGATGAATGTAGCTCAAAAGAAAAGTTTTCACAATCAAAGAATGTTGGAGGTTCAGATAAAATACATTTTTAGTGATGACCAAAGAATTTTTCCTTATGCAGTAACTGTGGCTGACAGTTGTTTTGCAGATATAAACGATATAAATGGTTTGTGTGAGTCCAAATTAAAATAAGAGGTTCAGTCATTTAATTATTTCTTATTATAGAGATTTGTTAGGGAATTCAGGTTGTGTTTAATTTTCTACATAATTTGACTTACTTCATTGGGAACATGATTTAACGTGCACATCATTTCTTGGAACAAATGTCCGCTGACATTTTCCTTCTCTGTCGCCTTAAGGACAATGTCAGAGTAATAAAACACACAGAACTTTTATCACTGCCTCACAAAATGTGCCAGGATTTCAGTCCTTGTTACAAAAGACCATTTTCTTCCTTTAGCTCCTCCATTTTGTCATGCTCTCAGGCCTGTGCCTTTCATATGACACGGTGCACAGACGTGTGGTAAAAAGCGATGAGACAACAGCACTGAGGTGAGGGCAGGACAGGTGGGGGAACAACCACCTCACACAGCCTTTGTCCAGTTTAGCCCAAATAACCTGTGTTAGATCAAAAGAACCGGATCACCTCTGTGGGCCTCTGCTCCTCTTAGCCTCCCAGACACAGGAGAGAAGTGGGCAGGGCCGCTGCTGAGCATTTGGAGATATAATATTTGTTAAACTTTTAGACATTTGTTTTCATTATCAGCGATACAAAAAGAAGAGGGAAATCTGATTTATATAAGAGCACATACATTACAGCATAGAACCTACTTGAACTGATGGTTGATCAGGGTTGGTCAGGGCTGATAAACTGAAACCAAGTGAAAACAGTAAGAGTCCTTATGTCCTTTAATGTTTCCGCTTTATACACAGAGAAGAAGCTCTAGTAGAACAGAAGCTTTTGCAGTAATGCAATTCTACAACTGATAAACCGCTAATAACAAGGAGCTAGCACAGTACCAGTACATTTATGCTTACTACTTGGCTACAGGATGCAGTTTTTCTAGCCCATAGATGCAGCAGACCATCGGTGACCTTGGTTTCTGTCCGGTTGACCTTGTGGCCATCACAGTTTGAATAGGGCCAGGAAGTCGAACCTTGTAAGATTTCTCACTGGCTCAAGATGCTTCCCTCATGCACAGGCTCCACATTCAAGCAGTGCATCATAACATTTTCAATCCCAGCGATGCACGGCCGTCATCCTGCAGTTTCTCCTTTGGTCTTTTTTCTGCCTCAGACTCTTTTTACCTTTTCCGAACCATTCGTTCCAAAACTATGGTGGCAGTGTTACAGTCGTATCTCCAGGCATTCACAAACCAACCCAAGATGGGAAGGGGGGGCACCACAATTCATTTATTATTTAGTGCGATCATGTATATTATTTAGTATATCCTGTAATGGCCTAAATGGTGCTTCATCTTAATTCTGAAAAATTGATCATTATGGTTACTCTAACTGATGATCACATAAAGATCCGACATTTGGACTCTGTCGGTGGCACTTGGTGTCTCACAAACAGCTTGTGACGAGTGTGTACGTATCGGTGGCACCAGACGTTTAGCTGAAATGCTGCAGCTGCTGTTTCTGTGTGTGTGTGTGTGTGTGTGTGTGTGTGTGTGTGTGTGTGTGTGTGTGTGTGTGTGTGTGCTATAAAGCTGCAGCCCCACAACCCTGCTAAACCCACCCACTTGACTGGATTGTACACACTCAATGATGGAAGGAGACAGCGCCATGGCTTCTCATCCGTCTCTGTCCGTGAACACGCTGCAGTGTTTTACTGCTTGGAGGGACAACAGCACTTTGTGTGTGTATATATATGTGGGAGGGTGTGGGAAGGCCTGTGTGCAGACATGCGTGGTTGCATATATTTAACGCTTTACTATTTTCAGCTCTTAACAATTTTCTCTAAAACATACACCAGTCTTGAAAGGGAAGAGGTTGACTTTCTGTGACATCACCCCCATGAAGTCATGTGATTTCAGTCACATGATGTCCATGCTAATAGTAAAAGTCCTGTTGACTAGATTTTATATCAACGTGTTCATCCACAAAGGGTTAAATTATGTATTAAACACATACACACACATACACACATATATATAATATATATACCTCATGTCAAAACTATTGAAATAATAGCAGCCCTGATGTTTAACAGCATATGTTATACAAACACATGTATATGCTTTATAAAAATAAATATTAACAACACTGTAATGCAGTTTAGCTGACCAACATGATATGACACAGCACAAAACAAGAGGGAAACTAAACTATAACAAAAACAGTCACAACAATGTCAACATGGTTTATTACGTTTGTATTAGAAGAGAATATTTTATAGAAGTGTGTGTGTGTCTGTGTGTGTGTGTGTGTGTGTGTGAGAGGAAGGTGTCATTGTCCGTTCAGTGTGCCGCAGCCACAGAAGAAGAATGGAGGGAGGAAGGGTCATTTGCGGAGGAGGATGACCAATCACTGGTATTGGATGAAATCCCTCATTTTACAGCACGGTGGATAAAACACTGTCTGCTCACCTTCTCCTCTTGTTTAACACACTGACAAATTCCATGTGAGAGAAAGTGCTGATCCTTTATTAAATTAACCTATTGAATGAGCTTCATTAACGGAGGGAGGGATAGACGGTAAATGAAGTGGAGGGAGAAGCGATTAAAGAAGGATTTTTTCGACTGAGGTGAATATGAATTGGATTTTTTAAAGGTATGTGGTTTGATTCTTTTTATATTTCAGGGAATTCGTCTTTTTTTGTGTTTTACATTTAGGTAGAAGCGGCTCTGAAGCTCAAGGACACTTTTGACAAGATGCCCACTGCTGATGGATGTGTGAGGCTAGATTAAAGTTAACAGGAAGGCCACTTCTTCTTTCAACTTCTCATCAATGCATTAGAAAGACGCTTTCATTTTGCACATAAAATGAATTCCGAGATCAATGCTTATCAGACCTCAGAGTCAAATTACCACCATAAACAATCTGAGGCCTTTTTCTTTAAAGGTTACTGAATATGTATCGTGGCACGCAGCAAGAACCGTAGATGAGAGGGGACGTACGCAAGGAAAGTTATGACTCACGCCGTGTTTCAAAAAAACCAAGACGAGGAAAAACAGGAAACATACAGGCACATGTGCCAGCGGGGACACAAAGGTGTGATATACGTATGCACGTGCTTTCTCTGTCTCTCTCGCTTTCTCTTTCTATGTCACTCAGTCTTCCACTTCTTTCATGGAGGCCCGCTTTGTTCCCGAAATAGCGACAGAGAGCCGGCGACGCGGTGCAGCCGGAAATCTCAGACGCTGACAGAGACGGTGACATCGGACTTGTTTACCGGCACAAACTATTCCCGATAAAAGCACACGTCTTGTTAGGGTGATATTCAAGATGAGTTGTTTTTATGCTCCTTCCTTTACCTAATGACAAACGGCACAAATACACAACACGTTTGTTCATTATTCAGAATATAATAATGGATGAAAAAGACATCACATACATCACAAATCAGTAGTAGATGTTTTCATGCTGGCGTCTCAAATTTGCATCATGCGATTTCATCAATGATATTTGAGACACGGTGATGTAGAATAAATCTGGCTTCTAAGAAGTGTTAATGCTGTTCATGTTTGTTTAGTGGATAGAGCACTGACATATGCATCAAGTAAACACAGTCTAAGAAACAAAAAGGCATCAGTGTAGTAAGAACACAGTGTTACTGTTCTCCCTGTAACATAATATTAAATAATATTGACATTATAATATACAACCCTAACTTTACAGCAGTAAAATGCAACCGAGACATTTTAAACAAAGACAAATACTCAAGTCGTAATCCTCAAACCGGCCACTGGTCAGTCTCGGGCAGCACTGGAAACCACAGTCATCCAGACTCGGCTCCTGGAGAAGACGGTGGAATTCCTCGAGCTGTGTGCGCCTCTGTATGTTCCTATGGACCCACACATGACGGCGGTGGCTTCTTTGGCATTTCCACTAAAGGTACAACGCAGCAGTTGTTGTTACTTGAGTACAGGAGGTTGTGTTTACTGGTGGTGCTCACGTAAAGTAAATAAACACAAATGATCCCATGGTCAACATGAAAATTAGCGTCCCACTTGGTGTGAACTCAGCATATCTGTAGCGTGTATTTGTCACTTTACCACAACAACAGGATCATCTTCAACATCTTGGATGAAAACATGCCCCTCCTCTTCATCACTTTGTCCATGTAAGAGTGACTGAGGAGGGAAATGATAGTCAACAGCTTCCAGAGGTTTATACAGGACTTTTAGCACGGGACACATTTTGATTTGACACAGTGGAACAAGCCACTGATAACATTTATAATGGCTTTTGTTGTATTCAAGTGTTTGAGTGAGCCATGTCAGTGTGACAGTGAGACTACATGGTATCAGGACCCTGGATCTGTAGCAGCTAGAGACAGTTAGGACACTGCAGATTTTTTCCTACTGTGACATGTCGAAGCGTCCTCTGTGAAGAAGGAGGCTTCAGCCTGCAATGTCATCATGAAAACGCACTTGTTGACTGTGACCTACATTTTATCTGAAGTTCCGTTCCCTGAACCACAGGAAAAGAAAGAGACTTGATTTGAGCAATTCACTGTTTAGCTCACAAACTTGTTTCTTATTGAGTTACCTCACTACGTAACTCAAATTTAAGTTTCAAATAGATATATATATTAACATTATTTGTCCTGTGGCGTGTCCATTGGCATCAGTGGGAACTTTTCCCAGGTCCAGCATCAGGTCCAGCATGTTACTGCGTTTAAGACAGGTAGTGTTTAGGTAACTGTTGACAGCTTTGCTAATCTATTCACTCTTAACTCTTATACCATAAATAAACAGGTGTACACAGGTTTTTAAAATGCATGTAAACCAACTTAAAGAGGCTATTGATACCTTTCTGTTGCTGGTTCAGGAGTTTTTTGCCTCTCGTGCGTCATGTTCCACATCCCAAATGCTCCAAAAACTGAGGCACTTTTTCTCCCGTCTGTCTGTCCTCACGTTTCCATCACTGCCTATCGCAGCAGATTAAAGCCTATGTCTGCTGCAGAGTAATTTTTCCTGGGAATTAAAGACAAACGCCACATGTTGGTGGGTTTTTCAACCTGTGGAAAAAAGGGTCTTTTTAGTGCCGCTCTCCTCAACCACTTCCACACCTCTGTCCTGCAGCTGGACGCCACCACACCCACCCTCACAGTCACCTTCTCTTATTCCAAACCTGTCAGCTGGTGCCATCGTGTTTTTAAAAAGCAGACAAGACCGTCTGAGCACTGCAAAGCGAATGACATCACGCTGTTTTTATGGGTCTGTTATTGTGGCCACTTTACACGTTTGAACTCATGTTTCCCCTCCTAAAAACCAGAGTCCCTCCACAGAGATTCTAAAAATTATATCTCAGAGAGCATGCAAAGTAAACACCCCGCTGACGCAGGACAAACAGAGGTGGTCAGGCCGAGTGTGGCTTCCGCGATGGAGAAAATCGAAAGTAATTTGGCCCCATTTTGAGAGGATCCCGCAAGTGATATTGAAATGACAAGTCAAAGCGGAACAGTTGCTTTTCATTTTAGCATATTAATTACACCGAGGGAGTGACAGCAACTAATGAGGATCATTGCAGGGACCGATCCCTCTGTGCCAAGCTGGCTCTCGGTCAGCCATAATGACCAAGATTCACATCTACAGTATTGATCGGTCTCCGGGCTGTGGCAGGGCCAACAGTCATTTATAATCCCTCGCTGCCGCCGCTCCTGATCTCTTGCTCCTCTCCGTTAAATTGTTTCGTTCTCTCCGCAATCTGAGAGGGGGGAAAAAAAAAACGGGGATGTTATTATATGATTGCAATTCAAATGTTTTTTTATTTATTTGCATGTCTGCTACAAAGTAGGAATAAAACATCAGAATAGCTGCATTCTCCCAATGGATCATGGAGAGAATGTTAAAAAACCTGGAAGTCTCATGAGTGTAGGAGTGAAAGAACAAAACATCCGCTTCTCTTTTATACTCGTCTTAATTTGTAGTTTGATGTGCAAATCAGAGCGATAATAACAAACAGGAAGATCGTGGTTTACTACATGAGTAAAAAATGCTAATGTTAGTAAAATGTGGAGAATCTTATTTGTCTGAAATAACAGCCACTATTGTTCACACATTACACAGAAATCACACTGCTCCTAACACCAACACATCTTTGTTTCATAGATTGTCCTTAAATATCACAAGACTGTTGAAGGAAATATCTTCTCTAAAAGTACCATTTGCTCAAATCCCCAGCTACAGTGTCTATTTAAAATATATGTGATGGGGTGAAACCTCAATGATGCAAATGTCAGCAGTAATGGGTTGGTTCATGATTTTGTCGCTCGATTTTTCAGTCGAGTTTTGAAAGTGGCTGAGGCCAAGATCGGAGGCAAAGAATCGTGTGAACTCTTAAAAGATGCTATTCAAAAGGTTCACTGACACATGGCTGATTCTAGAGGACTAGATTCTAGCAGGCTTAATATCTAGAAGATCACTACAGCCAATCAGAGCGAGGGGTGAAGGTGATGGAGATACGTGTAGTGGTGACGTTTCCCCAGATTTTCGCACATTGTTTTAATGCAAAGTAAAGAGATTAATTCAGCAAATTTGAGTAAAAGTAAAAAAAATGTAGGTATAATTATTAAAAATTAAGTTATTTTCATTGCATTCTTAATCGAAAAGTTGAGATATACCATGTTTTGCTATTTTAATACGACTGTGATGTGAAATCCAGCGAATTGTTTCACCTCCTCCAGCTTCAGGCATCATTCTCAGGTCAGAATCAGCCGAACTGTCTGTGTATCTACTCGTGTGTGTGTTTGTGATCTAACATATTTTGGAGACCAGACATAGGGGGGGGGGGGGTAGCGTTATGTAGCATGAACTCACAACGACTTAGACTCATGATCAACACCGAGTCATCTAGTGTGAACTGCACCGAGAGCAGACGACTTTGAAAATCAAGTTATCTAAACTTGGCATTAGTCAACGATTTTGTCTCGCAGAGTTTTCCTAATGTTTAATTCATTAAAGATCATATTTAACGACGTCTCAAAAAATGACTTGTATTTTACTTTGACGAGTCAGAAGTTATAGTGCATTAAAACCCAGTTGTTGGTGCAATCTGCTCCTGCAGAAGTCACGGCACTTCAGACTTTATTTATAGCCTTTAAAAGGGGAGAGTTAAAGTTTTCTATCGTGGGTTCTTTCCAGTTCCTAAAAGCGCTGCTGCCAATGTTGCAGCCTGTGCCTCTGCAGCTGGAGAACATGGCTCTCGGCCTGATGCTGGCAGCCGTGTGCTGGCTCTGAGCTGACCCCCGCTCTCTGACAGTTGTGGAGGTATGTTATCACTATTAAATATTTTTGGTATCATTGAAACACGCTCCCTTGGGGCAGCAGAACTCCTTTAAAATATGTAAAAAAAAACTGATATCCTGCTTGTCGGTTTGAGAATTGCTTTTAGTTTTTTATTGATTGGCTTTGCGTGAGCCTGTTATCCGTCTGAACCTTTGATTCATCATGAGCCCACTGGGCCCCGTCGACTGTTGGTCTTTAATTCTAATCCCTGTTGTACTGTCAGCTCTTTGTTCTGTTTGTTTTAGCCCATGGCAGAGATTATTCATTTACTCTAAATAACTTTTTCAGTGTTTATCATTAGTTTATTTTCCCCGCTGACTCCTTTGTTTTGAAAGGCACAACCCTCTGTAAAATCAAATTTGTTCTCTCAAGGCTTAAACGCCCTCCCATGGCTTCTCTCCTCCCTAACATGTGATTATGAACGGAGCAGATTTGATAAGTGCGATAATTAAGAGATCACAGCTCACAGTTGGTTACGCGGAAAAAAACGGCATTGTGAGCATTTTCGTTTCTTTGAAGCAGTCGGCTTTGTGCTGTCTGTTCTGGTCAGAGCTCATTACGACTGATCTTGATCTGACACAAACCCAGAGAAGCCACCGACTGACAGACTGCGAGGCCACCGGGGAGCGTCGGCGTTTCATCTGCTGCTGTAAAGAGCAAAAAGCTTCTGAAGTTATGAGTTTAAATTGCAGTTATTTAACCTCAAAATGCTCTGACAATATGGAAGAATGCTAAATGCCCTCTCTAAATGGAAAGAGGAAACTTAGATGAATCTCACATTTGAATCAGTGTACTGAAACATATTAAAAAAGCTTTAAAAGACTGGATTCACTAAAGTAACATACACTCACCAAGCAACGGACTTGGACATTTGCAGTCAGTGGTGTAGTGCTGCTTGGAGAAGAGGGTACACTCTTATAAACAGTGACATGTAAGACTACTCATGCATATTTAGTTCACCCAGAAATGGAGAAATTGTCTCTAAATTTCTGATTTGCATGAATACTGGCCCAAAGACTTCAGGTTGATGCAACTACATGATGATGCATTTCGTCTATGGGCCAGTAGTCTCTTTTTTTTTTGCGGATCAGTTGATTTTCACCAGTGTCGGCCAGAGTGTGCCAACATTATAAAATTAACATTATTTGTCATGGGGCAGTTTGGAAATAATACTGCATAAATATTACAGTTTGCAAATTTACAAATATTACTATGTAAATGACTTCACTGCATGTTATTATCATAATTTACAAGGTTCTGCCATTAACAAGAGCTCATTTTGGAAATTTTAGTTTTTGTAGTATTTCCTCAGAGGCCGAATTTAGTTGTGTTTTTAATGAGTTTGGTTAATCTGGAGGTCAGGTGAAGGGAAGACAAACACAGATATGACCCGCCCTACTTGGCCTCTGATTGGCTTACTCTGATATTCCTAACTAGCCAATCAGAGGCAGAGTTAGGCGGACAAGGTTTCCGCTGTCTTAGGAAACAATTGGCTTGCAGGACACAAATGAATGATCCGCACAAGAGGCGATTTGGAAGTGGGTGCATGTTATGCTGATTGAAAAGTACCCTGCACTACACTACTTCACTCAGTGAACGTCTGAAAGCAGCTAAAGATGTTTATCTGCTCGCCACAGTTGCGAGTGAGTGATTATCTGAGTCGCCATAGCTTTTCTGTCAGTTCCAGTCCGTCCACTCTCCCCTGACCCCTGTCGTCGAGTCTTATCTCAAACATAACCTGGTCCGGAGCATATGAGGTGTGTTTGTGAAGACAGACACACAGGTAGACGGGTGCAGTGACGGAATTTAAATGGATTAAAATGACAGCACCAGTCTTACAAACAGGCAGATGGACAAGCAGACAACAGGTGACCCCTCGTTCCTGTGAGACGTCAGCAGACGACACCAGGGAAGTGAGGGACAGGTGTATAAGTGGGCAGGGAAGGAGACTGGAAATAAGAGAGAGGTGAGCAGGTGAGTCTGTCCGTCAGGTGACTGGGAGGAAAGTCTGAGGGATACCTGGTGGGCGGATGGAGAGTAACAGGAAACATGGCTGCGAGGAATCGTGACGATTGTGATGGTTGGTCCACAGAAGGCAACTGGGAGCCTGAAGATGAGTCATGACATTATCCACAGTTCTTAAGACACAGCACATAATATCACCAGGGCACATGTACATAGCTAGAAAGGCTTTTATAAAGGATCCACCTACATTCGTCCACACACCCACACTGGCACCGCACATCGGTTTCCCTCGGGCCTCCTCACCATCCACCTCTGCCCGGAATATGTCTTTATATTTGTGTGTTCATCCTCTGCAATGCTGTGCCCTCAGTGTCTGGGATTAACATCTAACTTTGTTTAATGTGCCAAATCCTGTCAGACAGGTCGTGCCTCTGAGGGCATTACACTGCTAAATGAGGGGAACCCACTCACACACCACCGGGACTCATAATCTTAATCGTGACCCTGTTATGGCAGCCGCCCTTGAGGACTGTGGTGCTTCTTTATTTTTTATTTTTTTGTAAATACGTTTCAGGGGGGAAATTCATTTCATTACTCAGTGTTGGGCTGTGACTTTTTTTTGCAGTGACGTCTTTGGATCTCCCAATAACAAATTAAATTCTGTTTCTGTAATTCACTAACCTAGGCTCTCCAAAATATTTTTCATTAAATGAAAAGAGAGCGAACAAGCAAAGGACTTTTAATTAGTCTGGGAGAATTTTATATATTTAATTATTCATAACAGCATAGTGAGAATTACAGGTGTTCATGGAGAGAAGGTTGAAATAAATGTAAGTTTTATGTTTCACGATAAATAAGAACCCAAAACGAAGTTTATTCAATGGAATTTAAATTATTGGTCCCCACTTTATATACATCCATCCATCCACCCACCCATTATCTATACCAAGTATCTTTTAAGGGCTGCACATGTGTGAGTGGTATGCAGTTGAGAGACAGACCTGAACTATTAGGTGAGACAGGGATGGGTTAATGGACAGCACGTGAAAATTAGCTAAATCCACTGGATTGCTTTTAATACTGAAAAGTAAATCTTCCACTGTAAACAAACCCCACTTTAACAAAAAATGACATGGCTTTGACAACTGCTGGGGGCGATTTGTGTTTGCTGGATTAACACAGAGAAAATAAAAACGAGAAAAAGAGGGAAGATTGCAAATGAGGATTAGCAGCCTTTCTAGGTTAATGGGGGCTGTGCACATCAAAAAGCCCAAACAGGATAACGTGTGGAACTGGACGTGATGTCAAAACAGTGTCAGCTGACTGGTGAAAGCAGAGGTGGACTGTATCCCAGATGTTCCTGACCTCACTCACACATCTGAAACATGGACCTCACCCCCTCACATAAACAGTGCAAATTAATGGTGTTTTAAATGGGTTGTATCGAGGTACATTTACACATATATGTACAAACTGACTCCCCGTCATATATTGCGAATATCATATCTTAGATCTTAGAAGAGGGGGGGGTGGTTAGCACCGTCATCTCACAGCACCGTCGCCTCTTAGCCTGGAGGTTGTGAGTTCAAACCTGACAGCCGGCCGGGTACCTTCTGTTTTGAGTTTGCATGTTCTCCACCTGTCTGTGTGAGTTTTCTTTCGGTTCTAAATCGCCTGTAGGTTTGAATGTAAGCAGGTTGTTTGTGTCTGTATGTCAGACTGTGATGGACTGTGACCTGTCCAGGTTGTACCCTGCCCCTTGTCCAATGTCAGGGATGCATCTCAGAAAGGTGGAAGCTGAGTCAAGGGCAGCTTGACAGATGCACGTGTCTGTAGATATAGACGGTCACCTGCTAGAGCTTCCAGGTTTAATCCTGGATGTGCAAAAGTCCAAAACTGCTGCTCTCCATTTGTCAACTGGACACACTTACTCCATAAATAAAAGCAATGAGTAACAGTGGCTGGTGGTCAAGCTAGTTTCCAGAGATGCCTACTGATGCCACAAGTGGGCAGTAAATTTCAAAAATAAATGCAAACTGGCAGCATCACACACTTTATGGGACAGAAATATGTTCTGTATCATCTAATAGGTTCTATTTTTAGCTTTAACAGCTTGTCTTGCTTCCCCTAACAAGTGTTGTACATGGAACAAAGTAAACCTTAAGGATAGAGACATGGAAATGAGTCCAATCGATAAAGGCCTTTTATGAGAAAATAGGCCCCTGTGTTGTAACTATACACGCGTGTTTCATACATGCTCCCGTTCCCTATGTATGTGTCCCAGCCTCTCTCATACTAACAACTCCTCGGAGCAGCTCGCTCCTGCAGGTGTCAGAGGGAGTCAGGGCGGCGGAGCCATCAGGGAGAAATATGGGCTGTAAGCTGGAGCTGTAGCACCATTACCGCCAGCGTCTTACTGCTGCTTTCATCTGTTAGCTCTATCTCAATGGTCATCTGGGGAACCTGGCGGGCCGCGCCGCCATCAAATTGGAGCCGGGCAGGAGGAGGAAACATGGACCATTATACAAGGTGTTTGTGGGGAGGAGGGGGAGGGGGGGGGTTGCAGACCGCCATGGGACCGAGGGTGACAAATGTTGCTCTGTGCATTTATCTGAGTGTGTTTCTAGCTATATGGGTGCATGCACGCATTTCTGTGTGTGTGTGTGTGTGCATGTACTGTATGGTTGTGCGTGTGTGTGTGTGTGTGAGGGAGCAAGAGGCTGCATATCAAATTAAAAAGCCCTGGTTTGTCCACATGATGCGTCAGGACTGGAGGCGACAAAGAGATGTTGTTGTGTTTGTGTGAGCAGACCGTCTCTCTCTCTCTCTCTCTCTCTCTCTCTCTCTCTCTCTTTTCCATTCTATCGCTCTCTCTGTCTCTCTCTCTATACTGTACACGCTTCTGTGACAGCTCCGTTCAAGTGAGTAGCCGACTGGATGAAGTAACTGTTCCTGTTTCTAGTAAAATAATTGCAACTCTGTTTTTCAAGAGTCAGTCGTTTGGCTGTATTCGTGTCTTTGAACAGCGCCCACTCGTTCTGTTCCCCTTTGAGTTTAGTCACCGTCTTGTTATTATGTACTTTTCCTCCTTTAATAAATAACTTACATATTTGCCAGAAACACCTGGCTTTTATGTTTAATGCTGCTATAATAGATAGAGAAAATTAGGAGCGAGAGAGACGGGGAATGATATGAAACAAAGATATGAAACAAAGGTCTCTGGTCAAACAGAGATTTCTTAAAGTGTAATAATAAGTCCTAATGTAACAAGGTGGATGGATTGGGGTTCAGAATGACTCTCAGTTAACATCCTATTACAAATTAAACATCTTTTTATTAACCATAACAATAATCTTTCACTAACCTGAACTAAATGTTTCAGTTGACTACCACCTCTCAAACCTTAATCATATGAATTGGATTATTCCCTTACCTTAACTACACTGCGGTTGCCTTGAGCATATTGCCAAAAGCAAGGAATTATAAAGTCATTAAATTATCATTGACGGTAATTGTGGGGTTTTGCTGAATAATCAACGTTGACATTCTTGTTTGTTAATAGGAATGTGTGTGTGAAGTCGTATTCACACAATTTGTTCTATTCATTTTTAAATGCTCAGAAAGTGGTGTAGAATGAGAGTCTTGATGTCTTCTACTGTAAGTGATGTAGACTCGCGCGCGTGTGTGTGTGTGTGTGTGTGTGTGTGTGTGTGTGTGTGCGTGTGTGTGTGTGTGTGTGAAGCACATCAATACTTGCAGTGACGACCTGGTGGGAACGGACATAAAGAAGAGTTATGGTTCTGTCGCCTGGTGTTTCCGTCTCTGAGGGAGCAGCTAGGTGAGAGAGGCCTTTTAGTGCTGACACATGCCTGAGTGCCTTTAAGGTTGAGAGGAGAAGATCTGCCGGTTCTGATGTATGATTCCAGAACCAACACTCCTGAGCAAATGACGGCGGCGATAATGATGACTGCTGTAGATGCTCAATCCCCGCGTGCTGAAACTCACTTTGACCGGCCCTGGACGTGGCTGTGGGTAAATTGCACACGCTGTTCCTGTTGTGATGCAACGCACGGGCTGACGTCCACACGAGCCCCTTGGGGGTCGATTCATATTTGCACCATTTAGGTGTGATTGATTTGCCACTCAGGGAACGCCTACAGTAGTCTGAGATCGTCTCTCTGCATTGCCCAGAGAGCTGTTGGTTTTATGAATAGATCTGATATGCATTCGTCAATAATATGGATCTGAACATTTCCACCGCAATGGCCCAGAGACGGGCTCAGAGATGTGTGTTTGTTCGCACCTTTCCGTGTGTCTATGTGCGTGCTCTGAAGTTGCCCTTGTGGAAAAGTAAGAGAGCTCTTCTTCTATTTTTAATTAGGAAAACAAATCCACATATCATGGCATTGTTGTGCATTTTACTACCTAATAAAAGCGGGTCAGTGACACATTTTGGGCCTCAATCCTTTTAAAAAAAATACTGTGTATGAGTGTTAAATAGGAGTATAAATATGAGTTGTGCTTTACTGTAAAAAATAAGGTGAGTGGTCTTGAACATAGCAGATTTCAGGGTGGAAACACATTTAGGCGGTGTTTTCACCACAATTATGATCGTGATTTAACTTTGATTTAATAAAGAAACGGCTTTACCTCATCATGGTTAATCTCAGGGTACGAGTACAGCAATAGGTGTTCTCATTCCAAAGTCACAAATTGCAGTATTTTTTTGCTGGATAGGCTCGCCAAGTTTTGAAGGTTAGTATTGGAAGATTAGAATTTTTATAAGATGAAAAACATCATCGGAATATGCTGAGATATTCAGATCTGACATTTTATTTTTGCAAAAAACTAGATGTTGTGCTCGGTTTGTCACACACTTCTTGCATCTTGCATAGATAAAATCATTATTTCACTTCTGCACTTGTGCTGTGCAAAGAAAGAACCAGCACCGTATGCACAATGCATCAGGACATGTGACCATATGTCTTTGTGTGTGTGTGCATGGGCGTGCCTGCCTATGTGTGGGAACATCTGTAGAGCCGAAACCCTCATGCAACCCCACAGAAACCAAGTGTAACATGGTTTTGAATATGCATTGGTCAGATCACTGAAAGCTGTAAGTTCAAATACTACAGATTACCCAACAACCCAATGCATTGGAGCAGCCGCGGCATAACAAGTGACACTCGAGCAGCCAATAACTGAACACGTATCTAGCAGAAAGTGTTGTCTTTTATAATTGTTGAAGGTGGTTAAAGAGTATTTCATGATATTTCTATTGAGAGGTGACGTTATTCAGCCTAAAATATATTTTTCATGTTTTAATGTTTTGCAGTTTACATACTTAAAGGTCAGGTTTATATGTCTGCAGCTCACTTTAAACAGATCTCACCTCTTCTTCTTGGTTCCCCCCCAACGGCCATTTCAATTGACTTCTCTTCCCCCCCCCAATCTTTGCAGTGTGTCCAATTAAGAAGAAAGCCCTGAAGAACTTTGTAAAATACAACAGAAAAAACAACTATCATTCTTTCAGTTGCCAATGAAAAGATAAAGACACGTTGATGTTTGCCTGTAACCAGATTATTTGTTTGAATTGGCTCATGTTGGGGCAATATGGGCATGACTTCTACTTTCTTTCTTTCTTTCTTTCTTTCTTTCTTTCTTTCTTTCTTTCTTTCTTTCTTTCTTTCTTTCCTTCCTTCCTTCCTTCCTTCCTTCCACGTATTGCAAGTCCATGATTAAAGTTCCCTTCTTTACTTATTTTTCATTCCCCTTTCTTCCCCCCACCCTGTTCGCTTCTTTGTCTTTGCTTCTTATTTTCTTTTTTCCAGTCGTCTTTTTTTTTTTTTCAACCTCTTGATAAATGTTACATTGAGCATAAATGTTTCAGTGCCACATGCAATTTTCATGGGGACTCCAACATTCACGTGTCTATTCGATATAGGCTACAGTGTGTAGGCCTAATTGTGCCACGCGCAGTTAAAGCACGTCCCAGTTTAATCCAAAGGGATAAGGAGGAGAAAGAGAAAGAGAGAGAGAGAGAGAGAGAGAGAGAGAGAGAGAGAGAGAGAGAGAGAGAGAGAAAGAGAGAGACAGTATGTTTGATGCACATTTCTGGATAAGTGTCAGGAATTAAAGACTCTATAATTCCCAAATGATTCACTGTAGCTACAATAAATTTGTTCTGTAAAGTGGAACGTCATGCGTGTGTTTAACACTTGAATAACAACTCAATGTAACCAGATATTATTTATGTACACTTGCTCGTCTGTGTTTCTGATGTTACTACCTGTCCTGTGCATGTGTGTGCCGGTGACGTTGTGTTTGGGATACAACCCACAGTGGTGGCATGACGCAGCTCCTGCAGGGTCTGAGTGGAAAACAAACCATGGAAAACACAATAAAATATGCATGTGATACTTTTAACAACATTTGACTGTTTGGCGTTCTCGCTGGATGACTGCGGCGTGCAGCCACATCCCTTTTATCACTTCTCTCACACAACACAGTGTAATTTGTAAATGTTAATCGGCAGACTAATAATAGTGAATATCTTTATTTTTAGTGGCAAGTAAGTGTTTTATAGAAAATTCTGGATTTTATACAAGTGTCTGTATCGAATGGCGAACCTTAGTCGCTGCACTTGATTTAATTGTTGTTAGGAACTGATTTGCATTTAAACTGTAGGCTGATAATGTATTTTATCCCTTTTTATACAGGTATTGTCAGCAATGACGGAGCAAAGGCAAAGTGGGCTCATGCCCTCGAGCCATTAGGGCCCTTGGTCTTAAAACGTGTTCATTAGATGCTGTTTTTTAATGTGTTAAATTTGATTTTGTTTTTGAAATATTGGATTTAATGTGATTTTGAAAGTTTTGCATGATTATGAGATAGTTTAAAAGTTTAGCAGATGAATTCATGTGATGTTACAATGCATACTTTGCAGTAAGACGCTTCCTGTCCATCTAGCATGTCAAAATAATGCATATCTTCTCAAAGTGATATATGCTTTGTGAATTTAGGATGCCATTGGTGCGAGTGGGAGAGTGGGTAGGGCCATGCAATCCCCAAACCCACAACTGTCACAACTTTGTGCAATTACCTCGCATTAGATATCCACTCATAGCCCATCTGGGTTCAGGTGAATGAGCTGCATTCTGCCCCTTGCATCCCCCCCCCCCCCCCTCAGTGATTTAAAATATTTGTTATGTGATGTTTTTCATAATTCACCTTATTGTTTTAATCAAGTCCTTGTTGTGTTGCTTTTATTTAGTAACTCTTTGTTGCGTTGTGTTTATTCGCTGAATCTGAATGTCACCTTTCTCTCGTGTCTCTCCTGAAAATGATATTGAAAATCCTGATGAGACTGCCTGATTAAATAAAGAAATTAAATTACAACCTAATGATATTGGGCTAAATAATCCATATCAGACTAATCTAAAACTGAAATATATCACGAACCCATGGATTAAGAAAGGAAAGAAGTACAACATCTGCAAACTACAAATCTTAAGAATTCTTAGATTCCTCCAATGTCAGGATATTGTTTTTTCCTGCCAGTGTTGCACGCACACATGCCACTACACACACACACACACACACACACACACACACACACACACACAGGTGTCGCTTTCCAGTGCGATGAATCTGCAGATGCAGCCTCACCGCATTCGGCGTGCAGCGGCTGACGTCAGGAGGGGAGCGGAGTGAGGGGAGTTGAAATAGGGCAGAGCAGGAGCGCAGCGCGGAGAGAGGAACCAGCCGGAGGATGGCAAGCCGCTGCTGAGAGTTGGGACGCGCCACATACCAGTCGCTACTACTAACTGCAGCTGCTCGCTCCTGATCCAACCAGCCCGTGATCAACCTGAACCCTTTTTTCTAAAATAATCCCGCCGAGCCGCACCAGAGCAGTGGAACTAAAGGAGCGCAGTTTGGACGCGTCGCTGCGAGGACATCTCTGGCATTTCTGCACGAATTCCCCCTTTTTTTTCCTCTCTGTCCTTCTGCCTCAGAATAACACAGGTAAGGTGCAAGCTGTATTGACTTATGCGCAATAAGGGCTCCAGCGCTGCGTAAAGGCGTCTTTTCCTTGGGTTTATTTTTGTAAGTTTGGTGGTGTTGGGTGCATGGAGCTGCTTTGCGTGCATGAGGAGTGCGAGTGCACGGGAACTGTGCAGCGGCGTGCTTTCATTTTGAATTAGTTTGTGAGTGTAGCAGGGCAGGGATGCATCAATGAGAGAGACGGAGATGCCTCAGTGGATGATACAGTAGATGCGTGAGGTGCAGCCGCGCAGCGCACGCAGGGCGATGTCAGTGACAATCTGTGACAGTGTTTAACTACACTGCCGCGTCTATTGTCTGGCGCAACACGGGGCTGTGATTAATCATTCAATAGGACCAGATGCCAGGTTCGGTATAACCTCATATAACCGCGCAGGGGCTCTATCTGCCCTGCTCGAAGACAACAGGGTGTACGGTGTTTGATAAATGGCTCCAGGAGGACTCACTCCTCTGCCCGGATGCGCCAGGTTTGCTCAGGCAGCAGAGGGACTGAAACGATAACACAGTCAGACACGCACATCCTTCCCTCTCTGGGCTGCCTGGCACATCCCCCCCACCCCCCCTGCCACTTTCACCTGTTCTCCTCCTGGTCCTTCCCGATCCCAATGTCTTTGGCGAGGGGAAGACTTCATCTCCCTCATCATGCAACTCTCCAGAATAAGAGAAAGATAAGAGAGGAGAGGAGAGGAGGGAGAGAGGGGGGGGGGGGGTGCCTCTAAACAAGATGAGATTTTCCTCTCTGATTGTGTTAAATGAGCCTCCTCAGCTTACTCTCTCTCTCTCTCTCTCGTGGGGGAAATCCTCTCAGCGTCGCCCGGAGAGCTGCGTGGCGCGGCGGCGGCGGCGGAGCCCGCGTGGCGGCCAGCGGAGTGGGAAATGAGGCGCCGGAGCTCTCCGCGGTGCTGAAAGCGCTCCAGCCTCCCTCGCGCCCCACGCAGCCTCCGTTTTGGTTGCTTGTTGGTGGGTTTCCTGTTCTGACCTGGAGCCAGATGTGGAGCCAACATCCAGCTGCGGACTCGTGGCCATTCATCACTGTGCTATCCGTTAAAAAAAAAAAAAACTGGTTGTAAATCTCACGCAGCAGCTCTACACTCAGGCGCGTTTAATCCAACACATACGTACATACAACATGGCACACACGCAGCGACCTGGATCAATATCTCCCCTTCCCTCCTGACTGGGAATATTAATGGCAATTGGACCTGTTTGCACTGGGACCTCTGGTCTGAACTTGTAATTTATAGTGACAGAGAAATTATTCAGATCGTTTTAACAGCCACAGTTTGTTAATTTATTTAAAGTGAGTGTCACAAAAATGTTGCTGTGTTTGTCTGGCAACACACTTTTTATTATCTTGCACAGATGATATCATTATTTCACTATACTCTATTGTACCTGTGTTGCATAAAGACAGAATCAGCACCTCATGCCACACACGGTTTACCACATGTCTCAAACTGTAGTACCGAAACATTCGTGCTAGAAACCAACATGGGCTTGAATATGTGGTCGGATCACTCACAGATAAGAGTTTAAATAATATATTTGGTTGACTTTTTAGTGTGCTGTTCATTGACAGACTACCCAACAATGTCAGTGAAAGTATATTAGCTATTCACAGCTTCTAATTGAGCAATATATAAAAAATGTCCCAGCAACTGCACAAAACCGTCATTCTTTGCATTGTAACACATACAAATACACAGGCAGGTGCAACATACAAGATTTCTGGTTGAAAATGTTTAAATGTATGCTCATGGATTCATTGACCTTGGATTCAACAGTTGGCTTCATTGTGTTTGTCCAACCTGACTCCGTTAAACTGACTGTAAAGGCGAGAGAACAGGAGTGAAGCCTTTTTTTCTAATAACCACTAAGTTTATAGCACTTGACTGCAATTTAAATATGGTTGAGAAAAAAAATGAGACCTTATATTATTTCAATAGTAAAATATTAATACTTGATTTAAAATCATTTCCCTGCGCAATAGGTTCAGTGATTTAAGAGATGTGGAGAATGAATCACATTTCTTTATGGCCATTATTATGATAAGTAAAGATTCTTTATATTACGTGAAATATATGCTCAAAATCCAGAACTGTTCCGGGGCACTGATGATGCAAATGCAGTGGTTTTTATTTTAATGCTTATAAGTTGGCTATCTTTGTTTCTAAATCTTGGAAAAAGAAAGTCAGGATGGTTTATTTGAATACTATTTTTAATGATACTGCTACTGTTGATTTTTCCTAAATAATGGCGTCTTGTATAAGCACATGTGACACATTAATTAAAAAAGCCAATCAATCAATCATATTAATAATAGAAATGGTGGCTAAGAAATCACAGAGAAAGTCCTGCCTTTTCTTCAGAGAGAGGGGGCAACGTCATGTCCTCCACCCTTCAGAGCAGCTTTCCAGCCAGCCCCAGGGTCACAGTCAGCGGGTTGAGAAATAATGATGTAGCCCAGAATAGTGACTCAGTCGGGCTTATTGCACTTTGCAATCTGGCGCGTAACTTATTAGCTGTCTCACGGAGAGCCATTACAGCGCGGTGTCCAGCAGATTATGGCTGGTTGTTGTGCTTCAGAGACGGTCTAATAGTGGGATGACTCACACAGGTTGTTACTGAAGACACACTGGCATATAGCCACGTTGGTGCATTCGAGCACACACACACACACACACACACACACACACACACACACACACACACACACACACACACACACACACACACACACATATACATATCTAATATATACACACTCTCCACTGTAACATTTGAGTCATGAGAGTTGAATCGGCCCTCTGGGGTGCCCTCCTCCTGCTAAGCAATTAAACCCTGCAGAAGCCGGTGTGTGTGAATGTATGTGTGCAGAGTGTCATGTATGGTGGTTGGGTGAAGCGAAAAAAAAAAAGTCACGTATGGCTCTAAGGGTCTAATCTTCTGCTGTGTAACCAGGCTGAGGACGAGTTATTGCATCCCTCCACTTCCAGACCCACACAATGGGATATTCTCAGTCAGTCTATTTAACAACGTCTCCGGAATGGATTTAACAACGTCAACATAAGCATGTAATTGACTTTTTGAGTGACGCTGGCCCACTATATATAAAGCACCAGCCAGTTCTATCTCTGATAAGCTGTTGAACAGTGTCAATACTGCTGTTGTGTTGTGGTTGTTAAGTTCTCAATGGATAATTGGATTGTGAGATGCCAGCAGTCTTTGTCGCTTGTCGTGTTGCTGTTTAATCAGCACAGACGCAGTTTGCAGATTGAACAGTGTGTGCGTGTCTGTACATTACACAATTGTTCTGCCCCAAACTTTGATTTCAAATCACTTTTGATAATTTAATGAATTTGATGCTTTATCGATCCATGTAGATGTTGTCTCTTCGCCGCACGAGGACCAGAGGTCAGTCTCAGTGACAGGACAGCGGGTCGCAGTTCAGTGTCTTGCTCCGGGACTTTTTCGGCTCAGTGAACGCTCGCTGAGGCAGGAGAGGGGGGGGGGGGGGGGGGGGGGGGGGATGCACTCACTCTCTACCCACTTGACTTCTCTGCTGCTGCTGCTGCTGCTCACGTTCCTAAATATTGGAAAAGAGCGAATCCTGAGTGTGGCAGATAGATGCATGAAAACATTCACCACTTACTTCTGTGCTTCTTCAATACAAAACCAGAGCAAGTAGCACACACACTGTAAATGTAGCAATCAGCAATATCCTGCATGCTGCTGTTTTTTTACTACCATGATATTGAAGTATTGGTCCAAATAAAGAGGAAGACTCTGAAGTTGGTTCATGCCGTAAAGAATTGTACGTCAAAGGTGTTTCTGAGACACGTTTCATCTTATTTGTTGAAATCCTCTTCACATCCTGATCATCAATAGATACAAAAGACGGTGCCTGTTTCACTGGCGTCATGTCTGTCACTGACCAACCTGCCTGCCCGCTGTGCCCAGTACTCTCACTGCACATGACCGGAGTCTTCAGTCAAAGAGGCGTACATCGCTGAAGCAGAGACGAGAGCCAGAACTTAGCAAACGAGTCGCTAGTCTTGCGGCAGTTTTCAGACAGCGTGTGTTTGGGTGTTTTATGGGTGTAGCTTTGCCGAGAGGGCTGATGGGAGGAGGAGGTGAGACGTATCGGTTGCATATTTTCAAAATGTAGCCTGCTCTTGCTATAGCTTTTGCAGGATTAACAACCTTACAATAGTTCCGCAGACGTGTGGGTTAATGTATGTTGATTCACATCTGTTGGAGAGAAAGTAGGCTGCAGGACAGAGAAGGATTCTGTCAAGCAAATTTTATTTCATTTTGCACACATGGAACAGAAGTTAAACCCAAAAGTGCTTTGTCCTGAAAATCTTAAATTCATAAATGATCGAGCAAGTTTTTTGTAAAATTCCCCAAAGCACATCAATTATTATTACTGCGATAGATGTTCGGGACAGCTGTGGTTGAGGGGGTAGAGCGGATCATCCACTAATCGGAAAGCCAGTTGTTCAATCCCCGTCAACTCCAGTCGGCATGTCAAAGTGTCCTTGGGCACGACCCTGATTGCCCCTGATGGCTGTGCTCTCAGTGTGCGAGTGAGAGAAGGACTTTAGAAGTGTTGCATGAATGTGATGTGCAGAGTGAGTGGTTGTAGAAAGTGCTACATAAATCCATTTACCATTTTATTTCAGAGTTTCAGCTTTGAACAGATGCAAACCCTCGAGCATTATATGTAGAATAATGGTTCTTTTCTTTTCTTGGCGTAGACGTGACGATGTCCTTTTTTATATATTCAACGCTGGCACACAAAAGCGCCCACATATGTTAGAGCCCGAGATGACAACTCCGTGTTACATTTAATTAGAATAAATGAAATTTGTCATATCAGTTATAATGTCCCACTCGTCACCAGTTTAATTGCTTGGCATCTCGTCGCCGGGCCCCCATGCAGAGCTTGTCTAATCAGGAGCAGGATTTATTTCCACACAACAAAGCTATCCCCTTGGGTAAACCAAACCCACTTGCTTCCCCTTCTTCTTCTTTTTTTAACGCCTGGTGACTTTGATTTGTTCGGCTTTGCGCATTTTCCAAAGAATTATAATGAGCCGTACTCCAAACATAGGCAAACCTGCACTACAGATGGTGAGTCACACTCGTACGGGCCGGCTCCTTGTTTCGCTATACACTCACGCACTCACACTTCTGATGGGGCTGACAAGATTAGTTTTAAATTGATCTGATGAAACTCTTCCTCATGGGTTTAGCGGGGTGCACTTACACACACACACACACATACACACACACTGAGAAACCTAACCCTGATGACAACGGGAAACACTTAATGGGACCGAAGCAGAAACAGAGGACTATTAGAAACTTGCTCCCTTAGATCCTGCGCTGCTTTCATTCCACAGTCGCCTCACCCGATAGGTCCCCTGTACTCCCTGCAGAGCGCGGGGCCGCGAAAATACAGGGCAGCGCGGTTCACTTGGAATTCCGATCACTAATGTTGAACTTCTAGAAATGACCTTTCCCGCTGCATCTCATATGAACGCGGCAGCTGAGCTCGGAGCTCCGGCTGCCGCGGCTCTGAGCAAATAGTGCTCGCCGCCTCCTTTGCCTGAACGCGGGAAACTGACGAAAGAGTCAGCAGAGAGGGAGAAATGCGCAGAGGGGTTATGGAAAGGTTGCCTGGCATATCTGTTTTTCTGCAGTGAAATTTCGCCACCAGTCTGCACGTCGCTTTCATGCAGTCACTCCTCACTGGGCCCGATTGAAATAATCGTTTTGCTGTTGTTATCTCGCGTTTGAAAAGGGTCTCGAAATGTTGCCTCTCCCATTGTAGTAGGCAAACACTTTGTCTAATTCCTCCTGTTCCTTGAAAACAGTCGGTTCAAGTGGAGAAAGGTTAAGTGCCAGTCATTAACGATCAGCTTCCTTTGTAATGAAAATAGATTGTTGCTGATGCGAAAAGGAGAGCAGCGGATATATGAAGATACTTAGCAATAGCAGACTTCAGAAATGCTAACCGGCGGTGAAAGGTTAAACATTTCAAGCAGGGTTTAAAAGCTCCACTTGGAGGTTTTTACCTCTTGCAAACTCCTCTGCTGGTAAATCCCAGTTCTGAATCAATGTGAGGTTGAAGCTTTGATGGAGCTGCAGTAGTAAAAAAAAAAAACAAGGCAATCACCAGGGCTTAGTGTGACGGCGTGTCAACAAAGCTAAACAAGCCCACAAAACATTCCCCCCTGTGAACATTAATAACTTAATAACTAACTGCCGAAGTGCTTACGAGGGAAATGCATCAACTTGGGATCCGTAGAGATCATTTGTTTCCTTGAAATCAGTGAGCGTTCAGGGCAACATCGATAAAGGAAACAAGGGATTCGACAATAATTCGCTGAAGTACACTGATATTTCACAATGTTACATTAGCAACCCCGTCTCCTGTAAATTATGTTTGTGTTCAACTACACTGTAACAACAGATGCGGAATGCAAACGCATGACCGCATTATGTTCAGAGGCAATGTTAATGTTGAACAAATGAAGCTGAACGTTTATTAATGGAAGTACAAAGTGGTTAAGGTGAACAAAATAAGTCTGAGACACCAGAGATCGAGGATTACATCCATTGTTTCTGTGGCAACACGAGAGCTTTGGCTGAGACCTTTACCCTCAGCTTGACCAAGTGCTGTGAGTTCCTTAACAACCACAACAAGGTTTAATAATCCTCCAGTCTATGGGGCCAAATGCTATTTTTGTGTGTGTGGATAGTTGTGTAACTGTATCTCGATCCATGTGTGCATCATCAAATCTATAAATGTGTAAAATAATCCGTGCTAATGTGCTAAGATCTGCAAATGTGCATTTTGTGTACATATTCACAGATTTGCATGTTTAACACATGTAAAAATCTCAATACATCTACATACAATCTGACACATATTTCACATTTGCAGGTTTGAAAATGTGAATCTACACTAACAGTTTACAGATTCCTGTACCCATTCACAAATCTCTTTTTTATTTATATTTTGCACATTTACAAATCTGATTATGCACACTTACAGTTACACAACTCACACACACACATAATTAATATTGCAAGAGGAAGTTGTACTACAAGACTGGATATTTTGGCTAAAATAAAAACATTTTCTTTGAACATTTATTTGATAAGTTCAGTATTAACGTATTTGCGACTTCCCAAAAATGTGAATTGACAACGTATCCTCTTTATGTTAATAGAAAACACGATCCAGTGTTTGTTTTGTGCTAAAGGTGTTTGCTGTTGCTGTTGCTGTTGTGTAGAAATGTATTTTTTAGGAGAATTAGATTGAATATGAAAGTTGGATCTTCTTCCACTTTACATGCGTTGATTTGTGGCTTATTAAGCCATTTGTTAGGCCTCGGACAACAACCATCCATTTTTTTACTGGTTCTAGTAGTTCAGTGATGATGATACATACAAACCTATATTTTGTTTCTCCACAAAGTGCCTCTGGAAAGCTATTTATATTTTACAAGATGTCTTTCTCTTTACTACCAACCCAGACCTCTTTCATGTAGTTTGCTATCATTTTGCCGATGCTCTATAATTAGCAGCTGCAGTCCTGTTAACCAGGCAGATCAGCCTGTCATAGCACCGCAGTTCCTCTTGATATCTTTATCTTTTTTATTTGCATCGCACGTCGTACAGGCTGCAGGGGAGTTCAGGAAGTCATTGCCAGCGTGAGTGTGTCTTTCAGCCACACATGACTTGCAGGATGTGGGTTTTAACACCAAGGAGCTGCAGATCCGGTCACGCAAAAATGTCAAAAAGTCACTGTTGAGTTAGAATGGAAAACAGGGAATAGAGAAGAAGAAGCTTCCTGTTCCTCTGTTTTCTCTCTCTCGTCTTGAAATGGGGTCTTATTATACCTAACGGCCTGAAGCTCTGCCTCTTCATACGGACGGAAAGTGGCAAAGAGTGAGTGTCGGCCAATAATTAATCCTGAGGTAACGCACAAGAAGCCGAGCTGATAAGGGATACGTGGTCGTCCAAAGCCCAACAACCTGGATTGTTTTCTTTTCCGAGGTCCCTGCGCCGTTTCGTGGGCGGCCGACTCATTCTTTCGCTCTCTCTGCAGGCTGAATTTCAGCACAATCTGAAAAGGCACGTGTGCAGCTGTTCCTCTGCAAAAAATGAATGTATTAACTTCTCTATCACCGCTGCCATATGTTTTTTGTCACATGTTGTAATTGCTCTAATGGGCTCCTCATTGTTTTTCTCACATTGTTTTGTCCGCTGTTTGTTATTTCCTCGCTTTTGTGTGGCTCTCTGGCTTATGCCTGAGCTTCATTGTGTCTTTTCTTTCTCAGACAAATTGCTCCACTTTTACCCTTCTCTCAATTTGTGTGATTTCTTCCCCCCCATTTACAGCCAATTTCCCATCGAGCAGACTTATGCTCTTGGAGGCTATTGCACATTTGTATACATTAAAGGGATATACCAGTGTTCCCACAGATCAAATACACTTACACTCGTTGGTCTCATTGAAGGAAGTTGCTAGTGTCCATTCATTTTATAATATGAGCAGCCTGAAAGGATAACTTCGGCAACATTTAGTGTCTCTCTGACAAATCTAATGAAGACCAACACAAAAACAGATCACCATAACTTTCCAATACTGTCTGTGGATCCACTGTCTGTGCCATAGATCTCCATTGTCGTCCAAATTCTATTAAAAACACATCACTGAGCCACACTCCCACACAGGGCGACACATTCCTGCATTACCATGAACACACATTGTACTTTATTTGTAGTCAGTCCCTCATGCACCACCTTGCTGCTGGAATAACAGTGCACTAAGTCAGTGGCTGCAAAAAGCCCTAAACAAATGCTCTGTTTACTCCTGTGTGAGTAATGTTTGAGGAAAAAAACTTCAGTTTCCAGCTGTTTTAGGAAACAACTGAGAATATATTTAAGAAAATGAAAATGTGATGAAAATCGCACAAGCTCCATCAGACAGCTCAACCCCGAGCCGGCTGCTGCACTTACCTGATGCACTCATCGCTCACTTCAACACATTTCCAACTTACCTGATCATTGCGGTGTACTTAAACTGCCACTGCCTCTGCTCGTTTATTTACTATACATGTCTGCTGACACCACTCACCTGAAATCTGTGCCTCCGCCGCAGAATGCCAAAAGCCTCAGCTCCACCCGGGGCATCCACCCAACGCTCAGTCTACTCTCTCCTCGGGAGCAGGATAAGGTCACAGCGCAGACACCGAAAATGAATGTCGGACATTTTCTACATTTACATAATGATTATGTCTGCGTGAGTTGGCTGAGTAGAATATATTTATGACACATGTCACGTGACAGAGGTCATAAATGTGGATCTGTGACAGAGCCACTATCAGGAAGTGGAGAGGAGGATTGCTGAAATGAGTTCAACCTCAGCACACAGATAAAGGCTGATATATCTGCTCTCTATTCCCATTCGTATTCCTACTACTAGTGCAACGCCCGTTATAAACTTGCCTGTTTGGAACGATCTGTTCTCTTGACCTGTGTTAGTGCTCCAGAGCTACTTGAGAAGTATTCCTTGTCATTAGCGAGCCCTCCTCTAGCACCCCTACAATATACTGTCACTGTTTTTATTGTTTGTGTGCTGGACGTTGTTATAAAAAGTCTGGTGCAGAGTAAAGTTAGAAAACTTTATCCTACCTGCTTTATCTGCAATGGAGATTTTATCGTCAATGTTTAACATAAATTGAAACAGGATTTGTTTTATTATAGTTCACGTGTCTGGGCACGTTTCAATAATTGACTTAACTGATCCATTCATCCATTACACGTCTATTATTTCAGAGGTCTGTGAAGCAATCGACACAATCATCAGACTCAAGATCACAACCTTTCAAAATAAAAGTTCCATATATAGTTTTGCAGCAACAAAACAACTGTGTTTAACTTTTTGGGCAAATTGCTTCAGAGGAAGTGATTCTATGAATGTTAATGGGTCATGACAGAAACCAGAACCTGTGGCACCCTTGAATGTCTGTCTCAGTCCGATATGGTGAAACAAAAATGATCAGATTATCAAAATGATTGCACCTAGTTTCTAACTGCACTTTTATGGACCTGTTAGAATATACATGCAAAGCGTGAAGCTGATAAGATGATCGCTTCGTTAGATGTGCACTCCACATACACACTGTTAACCTTTGCTGTATCGGTGCAGCTAAATAACACAAAAGTAAAAATACAATTAAACCACTTTACAATTAGTTTCCGCAATTTGCATGGCATGCACCGACAGACGGATGGATGATCATTACTTCGATCTTTTCTTCATTTGTCGATCGGAGTAACATTTTAACAACGATCGATCTGTGTCAGCTTTTATCAGATGCACCGTCATCCCCATGTCAACGTTCTATGGGAGCATGAGCCCTTTACACTCCACTGACAGCTCATAACCTTATCTTTCTACACTACTGTGCCGTATTAATCCCCTTTGGGAAACACCACTCCAGAGCATCCTGAGATTTATCACATTTCTTGTCATAAAAATAAATAAATAAACAGTGTAAAAAATAAAAAAATAAAAACCCTGAGAGGATGCATCTCCTCTTCACCTGGAGTGTCTGGGAGATAACTAGGGTTAGGACGTGTGATCCTGATGCCGAGTTGACAGACAGACTGACACCCCTGCGAGTCCTCGGTATCTTCCCCAACCACACGGTAATAAGAGTGACACATAGTCGAGCGAGTCGCTGCCACATCCAAGCGTCGTGAAAACATTTTGGGCAAAGGCGATCCCCTCGGTGGCTCCGTTTCATACTCCGTAGACGTGTGTCTGCGTGAAGGGGCTGTTTGAAAGCTGAGTGCAGCCAGATAGGCCAGTGCAGGCAGCGTGATGACAGAGGTTTTACTGAAGAGGGAGCATCAGTAACCGGCAGCACTCACAGCAACAACATGTAGAGAGGTTTGTTCCCGAAATGGAGCAGGAACCATTTGGGGAAAAAAAAGTGACTTACTTTCATAAAATGTTTGACAACTGATCTTTTTTTTTTTACCTTCTACTTTTAAAGAATAGCAGCTTAACTCAAGCAACAAAATGCTCTTTACTGTTAATTGAGTTATTTTATAGATGTAAATATGCAAACAGAAATCTGTATGTAGCATTGTAGTAAAATCAACTCAATGCAATGCTTCATGGGCGTTGAACTACAATCCTTAGAGCTTCAGCATGTGGTGTTCCGCGTTTTTTTCCGCCCTCCTTTGTAATCTTTTTTAAATACTCAGCACATTGCGGGAAGGAGGCGAGCTGGGTGCGGCCCCGTTGTCGTCCCGGAACCGAACGTGTCATTTTTAACTGTGACAGCGAACCTACCTGGGGCGCAGGGCTGGGACAGAGAGCAGGAAGGAGAGCTCAGACAGATCACTTGGATTTGTCTCAGAGCTCAGCTAGAGGCCTTCCCCCCGCCACCAGTACAGGGAGGCAGAGGGAGGCTGTGGGGCTACAAGCAGCCTTCATTTACATGGCTGTTTCACACTCGCCTGTATTCTGGGTCCCTTCACAAACATGTCCTCTTAGTCAGGCTAATTCAGCCACATCTCTAGCTGGGTCCCATCAGTTCAGGGCGGCACGGTGGGGCAGTGGTTGGCTCTGTCGGGTTTCCTCCCACAGGCCAAATACAGTATACATGCAGACTGGTTGAAAACTCTAAAACGACAGTGGGTATGAATATTCATATGAATCTCTGTATGGCGACTTGTCCATGGTGAACCCCACCTCTCGCCCAGTGTCAGCTGGAATTGAATCCTGTGGGGGTTTGTCTTTCTATCTTTATTCAAGGGCACAGTTTTTTTGAGGGTTTGACAGCAGGACTTCACTTTAGATTTTCATTCAAAACCCTGCAACCGCATTAGCTTTACTTCCTACAGGACGCCGATAATATTAATAATAATAAAGCCGTGGAGGGTGCCAGTGCCTGAACCCTGTTAAAGTAACCACCCGTGCAGGACACTCGAAGAAGTAAAGCTAAGGCACCCACAGCGGGGACGGGACAGTTTCATTTGTCAACACTACACCTGGCATTCTATTGGTTGGGGATTTTGACCGACTCATAAATCCAAGTGCAGAAAGAAAGATCCAAGAGCAGAGGAGACAACCGAGAGCAGACGTTTTATGTGTGCACAGAAGCAGCGGGAGGAGAAGAGCTGAAGCTGGAGTGAGGAAATCTGTCCAATTAACAAAATATTTGAGCGCAAGCGGACAGTATAAGCACCAGCAGACCAAAACTTAGCACACAGGGGCTATTTGAGCACAAGCACTGGGTTATGAGTGAAAGCATTACAAAATCTGAACATGAAATAAAGTCCTGCTCTCAAAACTTAAAAACACAATACCCCAGCTACCCCCTTATTTTTAAAGGACAAGCGGTGTAGATGACGAATGGATTGAGTTCAGTGTTGTGATTTCACTGTCCTCACTGATGCCATGGTTTTATTTTGAAACTTTGTACTTATCTTCCCATCGATGGGTTCAAACATTGTATTTGTAACCAATATTAAAACGACTGCTCTTGTTCTCTACAACTTCCTCACTTTGACATTGTGACGGTTATTGCATCCTGTGATGGTCCTAAGGTTTCATGTTGTTATGGGCAAACACTTGAAATATATCTTCGTATAAACAGTCTAAACTGAAACTGCATCACTCAGAGGGTGTTTTTGCTTTATTCATCAGTTGTGTATTGACACATAAGGAATTTGACTCCCGCTGTTTGTATTGCAGCTGCTCTTAACGTGCCTATACAGAGTGTAAACACAGCAGAAACCACAAAACAAACAGGAAACATTCGTCTGCATCAGCGCCGCGGAACATTATGCTCTCTAGGATCCATACATGATATTGCCGACACATATCACCATTAGCCGCAGCCTGACAGTTTGTGAGTGCTCCTCTGAGCAGTGCCAGATGTTTTTGTCGTTTCTCACACTGGGAAAGAAAAATGTTTTGTGCTGCATGTTTAGAAGGACTCCGAAATAATCACACAATCATGCAATTTCCATTTTGTACACAAAAGTGAGACTAATTCCCTCTGGCTGAAGATCATAATTGGAACTAATTCAGTTCAAATTGGTCTTTTGGTGTCTGTTTTGCGTGTGTGTTTTAATATTTAGTTGAAAGGAGCACAGATTCAACAAATGTTGTGCTGATACTCAAATTAATAGAAATAATCACTCAAACTTGTTAAAAGCAAATTTTGCACAGTGAGGAAAGATCGTTGACGGGTGTAGGCAGTGTAAAGTGGTCCGGGGGGATCGTGAGTATGTCAGGGATTAAATATTTTTGAAAGAATGTTGGCACAAAGTTTTCTATGCGTTCATTCATGCATTTAATTCAGGGGTTTTTTTTGTAGCTCAGAATCAAGCGATGAGGTGATAATTAATGTTTTAACCTCAAAGGTAGATGTAGAAAATAGCAGCTCATGGTTGACTGAAGCTGATGAGTCTCAGAGGCCTTCCTCCAAACACCTTATTTTAAAATGTGATGGCTAGCAGATGGCTCTTTACTGTACTTGAGCGCTGCACATTAGAGGCTGACAATTTCCTTCAGCGTTATAGCCGCAGTAGAAAGACAGATTTAGTTCCCCGGCTGCCGGCATCACAAATAACCACCACTGGATGTTTGTGATGTTGATGTTGTGAATTGAGTTCAGTCGTGTGGTTGTAACAGTGTGAAGAAGATGGTTCATGTTTCTTCAGGTATATCTTAATATATAGTTGTCACATGCACATTAGAATATTAAGACAGTAATAAGTAGATGTTGTCGTTTATATTCATACTGACTGAAGCGATCTGTGAGAGTGGAGCGTTTCAAGGGACCTGAGGGGCCCAGGTAGGAAACGACACACACACACACACACACACACACACACACACACACACACACAAACATATTTAGACATTCTTATCTTCAACCAAACCTTTTAAATTATGACATTTTAGCAGAAAGCATGGTCTGTGGTGTCTCCTGTACACAGCCGATCATAGAATTTTTGGAGGTTCTCATAAAATTGTCGTTGCCGTGGACAAACGTAATCACCCATTTCTTTTGTGGGGGGGGGGGGGGGGGGGGGTGTCCCACTCTCAGCTCGGGGGCCTCTGGAATAGCCTGCACTGCCTACCCTGTTGCATTGTCCCTGTGTGAGACAGGATAAAATCCACAGTCCTTGGTTGAGATGAGATGAAGAGTCAGTTCCCTCCGGTCTCTTACTCTCCTCTTTTTAAATTTTTCACCTTTCTCTTTAAATCTATTATTACAAGCTTGGGGTTCAGCTAATAAGCTGCTGGTTCACTTCTTAATTTAAAAAGCCCTCGAACCAATTTCTCCAAAACTTCTGGAAAGAAAATGAGTGTGAAATTTCCTAGGAGAAAGTAAGTGGCTGAAAAGGGGGAGACGGGCCGTCTGCAGGCAGCTCTGCACGACGCTTTAAGCACCTAACAATACTGTTGTGGCCAGAAAATTGGTGGTTGTGCAGAGAGAAACATGAAAAGGGGAGAAAGGGAGAGACGGTAGCGCGGTGTGAGTGGATGGCATTCACCTTCCAGCACATTTAGTCTGTATATAATGGAAGTAACCTTGCTGAACAAGTGTGATCTGAGGAAAGCTGCCTGAGGCTGCACTGGTTTTAAAGAGTATGTCTCTTTAAGCGATTTAATATTCTGGTCAAATAATGGCTTCCTCTTAGACTTTCTCCCTGCTGTGGGATTTCAAAAGGGACCATTCATTCCGCACCGCTTGTGCTATGTTTGTGTGAGACTCTTATATATGTGTGGCTGTGTGTGTGTGTGTGTATGAGAGTGTGTGTGGGCCAATGCCAGAGGGCCAGGCAGCACATTAAGACAGTGAGTGGCAGATCTCATTTGGTGTTTAATTTCACAAGGGTGAGCTTTCATCTACGAGGGCCCATTAGCCGCAGGCCAGCTATAGCTGAATGATGTCGGTGATTCCTTGTCGAGTGATGTTTACACTGACGGGACGTTTGCATGAGGTTGACTGCATGTGCAGTGGTGGGACGTGTCTAAGGATGTTTACCTACGTTCTGACTTGAGTACGTAGGTAAACAAGACACGTATTTCATGTTCATGCTACTTAAGGATAAGATAAGAGGTCCTTTATTAGTCCCACAATGGGGGAAATTGCATGTTTTTGCAAATATTATATTTTTTTACTCTTCTACCTCTTTTTAACACCTCTGGTTACTACATTTAAAATCCCATAATGAGCATGATGAGCATTATTTAGAAACAGAACGGACTGTACGGCTCAAGTCACACACTTTGTATCCATAATGCATCTAGATGTGATTTTAACCTGATTAAATATACACCTGTTTCTCCAGTGTCCACTTAGAGATCTGATTAAAACCTGATTGCTTTGTCTGGCTCGCGAAAAACAACCTCCTCTCGTTTGCCGTCGTCTGAGAAGAAAAACTAAACGCAACGAACAAAATATAGAGGAATAAGAAGAAGAATAGATGACGACAGTTGCGTCCATGAAGCTGTGTCACCGAGTTTGTTTGTTTTTGTCTTGAAGAACTTTGATAGTTGAGAACTTTGGAGAGCTGCTGAAGAGTGTTTGCTGCTAATAGCTGCTGCTCCCTCGCTGGTTTGAAACAGTCAAGTAAAGAAACGGGAGTGAATAATGAATAGATGTTTTGCTGAGTTTCCGTATTTACTAGTTACTGTTAGGAAGAAATAATGTTCTTCCTTTTGGTGCATGGAGGTCCAGCTGTTAAGGTGGAATGTTTTCTTGTGTAATTGACATCGTGAATTAATCAATACACCTTAAATAATGACAACCCATGACACCATTCCATTTGTTTGTACTGGCTATATTTTGCCTGATATATGCTTTTGTGATCTCCAGCCCTTTAGAAAATGTTTATGATCTGTAAACATTAAATCCTCTCACATCAGAGCGAGCATCTTTCTGACTGGTTCACTCCGACAGCACTAAACCTTATGATCTTATCAGCCAGTGTTTAATACCAAGTGTAAATGGGATATAAATAATCTCCCTGACCACTTAGGATCCTGATTTACTGATCTTTCAACGCCATGACACAGTCTGACATTTTATCCAGCTCCGTTTGTTGAAACTGACAGTGAGATGCAGCTCAGAGACTCACATCCACAACATACACACAGAATACACAGTACAGCGAGCAAACAACATATGGTGCAGTTATACACTCAATGTAGTTAAGTACAATACTATGAGAGGGATGGTAGAGGCACATTTTACTTGTCTTTCCTTCACTGGGTTCTTTCACTTGAAATCAGTATTTTCACAAACACAATAGATCGATGTCTACGTGACATGGCGGTGAACCCCCCCCGAAGAACGATCCCCTGACTCTGCACTTCTCTCGGCTGCTCCGGAGCATTTAGTGTAGCACACTCTCACGAGCTCATTTCCAGACGCAGCAGGCAGCCGCAGTGAAAAAAGTTCCACCAAACTTCCTGTACGCTACCTGCTCGGCACCAACCTGGAGGACACACAAAGGGCTGCATTGACCCGGTGATCGTAGAGGAGCCGGGGAACTGATGGAGGACAAACTCGGAGATAAGCGGAGGGTGTACGAATCAGGGCAGAAACGCGTCGTGTCCTGCATGTGTAAACAACGAGGCAACTGTTAGCTGACATGTTCAAGACGTCAGGGTTGTGTTTGCAGCTTGTTCCACTGCCCTCAAGTGTCCAAAATAGATTAATTAAATCAGTTAAGGCATCTTTGCATAACATATTGTAATTTTTAGTAACTTTGGTGATACTGTAAATGCTTTAAGTATTTTTACATTGTGGTGTTGCTACTTTCCAGGGATCTAAATACTACTGGTGCTTTGTAGGAATATAACCTTTTTTTTAAAAATGTTCCTGCTGATAAAAGTGTCAAAAACAAAATATCCGGCAGCATAGATTAGAGCATAAGGTGAATCATCACCATTTAAATATTAAATATTGTGTTGAAGAACCCGCTGCAGACATTTTAACACCTGCACTGTTTGAGAAGCATCGCGTCTTTCTTGTGCCCTTGTGTCAATTTGTAATTTTACAGCCCCCTACGGTAAATTTGTTTTCAGACTGGTTCCGCAGTAAAACACACAATAAAGTCACATAATAAAGTACGAGACAGACTGTAAAAACAATAAACACATTACCTGAAAGTACAATGACGCGCCAAACTAACTGCCGTGTCACACAGTGCGACCGTAAACACCATCAGCTGATGAGACCTGACGAGAAGTCGCTGCTGTGACTGGGTCCAATAAATATTTCTCATCAGCGCGAAATGCCAAGTTCCTCTAGAGGACGTCAAACTCACACACGAGGGACGGACACAACGTAACAACAACACCTGTGCAGTGAAGTTTTAACGCAACACAATGACCTGCAGTAAATACAACCTGATGGTGTTCATGTTTTAATGTGGCTACGTCACGGAGTGCTGATCATTCAATACTCTGTTGTTCTTGCACTGTATTTTAATAGAAGGTCGTCCTTTTATTACACTATCCTGTTCATCGGCTGTTTTTATTCCAATTGAAATGAGTAGTTGTCAGGCTCATTCACCCCAAAGCCAGTAAAACACATATTTATGTTTTCATTATTAAATATCTGTTATATTTTACATAATTTACCAAAGGAATTTTTGAAAATTGATGCTTGTGGAACAGTTTCAGATGAAGGGGGAGTTTGAAGTCCGTTTCCATTTAGTTGAAGCAGAGGAGACAGACAGAGGAGCTGCGTTGTTGTCTGAGATTCTGAGGTAGACAGAGATTGCCGGGTTTGGACGTGGGCAGCTCACAGAGAACATCTGTGTGATTGATCTGATGCACACGCAGACAAAGTGTGAGGCAGGTGCAGCACGTGACGAGCAAACAAGCGACTTCAAATAAAGCAAAGTGTGGCCACAGCGTTTGTGAGAACGATCTGACAGCGACTGGAGCTAAGATCTGGGCCTTTCTTTTACTATAGCAGATGAGCGGGTGATGATGGATAAGTGTGCTGGTAAAATTGGTAGAAAAATAAATGCCCGCAGCGAGACAGACACACATGAGCCGTTCTCAGGCATGAACTCTGTAAAATGTCTGGGAAATAGTGTCTTCAGGAGATTGCCTTGCAGCTATGAGGAACGCAGCAGGAGATTGTCCGGGTCAGACACACACACAGGGGAGGACATGATGTTTAAATTCCGCTGCGTGTTTTTTTTCCTTACAGCACATCGACAGCTGTGTCGGCCCCTATCGTGACAAGCTCTCAAATCCAGACATTTTCCTGCCGTATTCTCACATGGGCTCACTCAGACATTTTATGAGGAGGCTGGCAGGAAAAGTCCAGATCAACCGACTCTGAGATTTTCACACACAGCCCCTTCTGGAAAATTCAGGAAAATGTCTGGACTTCAGTGCAGTGTTGTAAAGCAGCCACGCCCACAAGTGTATGACAGACATGCAGTTCAGAAAAGAGGAGGGGAAGCAGCAGGAGAACACGAGGGAAAAGGCAGAAAAAGACGAATCCTGACAGCTTTTCACTTTCCCGCTTTGCACACAATAGTGCAGTTGTGATGCATTGTGTATTTCTTTTTCCTGAAGAGTTTGTGTGTGTGTGTGTCTATATGTGTGAGTGTGTGTGTCGCTGAAGTGAAATTGATCTTGTGAGTTTATATATTAAGCTCCCAGGCCACACTCCGCCATTTGCGACTTCAGAGGGGTTGTCTCTTTGTTGACATCAAAAGATGTTCCGTGTCCTTTGTAATACAGATAATTATCCCCATCAGTCTGAGCTTTGATGTTTACGTAGCTGAATTACGCCGCGCACATGTGCGTGCGTGTGTGCACGAGGAGTGTGTGTACAGTATTTGTTCCATTGTGTGAGTGTGTATGAGCATGTGCAAGCATGAACATCGAACCAGGTATTTGTCTCTTGAAATATAGATATCTATAAACAGCTCACTGGAATCGTTGAAGGATGAAACTGTGACTTTAATAGAAGCTATTAATAGTTATTGAGTTTTAAGCATCGTATTTTCGTCTGTACACATTTGCCTTTGTCGGGTAAAGACATTTTTTCGTGTCGTATCATTAATCTCGTAGGATTTGTTCTCCTCTGTCTCATTTATCTGTCAGATCTATTTGTGACAAATTCTGCACATTACGACTGTGATGGTTGCAATTACATATTCTGCTGAACAAATGATGAGTTTGTTTGAGTTCAGTCCATTTGTCTTTATCTCCACCATGAAGCTGATGGTGGTGCACTGACTTAAATCCAAGTAAATTAAGACGTTAGAGTACATTTGCATACAATAAGGATTATGACAGATTAAAATCTCAGCCAAGGTGTAAAGATTTACAGTTACATTTGTTGTGGTTAATCTAATACTATGAGAGTAAATAAAGAATATCATTTTTTGTATTAACTCAGGTACTTTAGGGCCATATTGAAGAAAAACTAAATTCTGAGATTTTGAAAATAATGTTGTTATATTACAAAACTACGTAATTTGAGAAAAAGAGAAAAAATTGAAAAAAGACATATTATTATGAGAATAAAGTAAAAAAAAATTTGGGGGGGGAAATTACAGCAATGAAAACCGAGGCTCGCCAGACTTTTTAATAACCATTCTCATTGTTTCTTGACAAACTACAAAACCCCTTTGAATATCAATATAACCACCACTAGGCAACTTGCTCAAACTCTGGTGTGGTTCTCTCGTGGGAATAGACTCTGTTTCTGGTATAATCTTTTCAAAGTCCTGATACTTATGATAATGTGGTGCTGATGTGCCAAAAGATTTCTTATATATGAACCCTATATTTCTAAACTAACAAGATTCTCCACATTCCTATATTTAAAAGGCTGATTCTCTTATATTTCTCCTCTAAAATGACACGTAGCCTAAAAGTATGACTTTATTCTTGTAATATTATTACCTTATTTTGGAAAACTCATATACTCTGTCCTACTTACGCACAGAGAAAGTAAACTGTCCCATTCCCTTTAAACCCAAATTAATATTAAGAGGACTACGTGTGTGTGCGATGTGTTTTATTTCTGGAAACTGCACTGAATGAGTCTAAAAGTCTTGGTGTGCGTTGTGTTTTCCCTTTTCCACTCAGGTAGACACTCATGGGAAGCCTGGGGGTCTGGGCGGTAGCTGTGGCCGCTCTGCTGGGAACGTCAGGGTGCTGGCCTGCTGAAGGGCACAAGGGCAGCAGACGAGACGCACTGGATAGAGCCAGCATGTCACGTATCTTCTCCACCTCCTCCCAGGAACCACACTCCATGGTATGTACACTGTACAACCTCCCTCTCTCTCTCTCTCTCTCTCTCTCTCTCTCTCCCTCTCTTTCTCCGTCTCTCTCTCACACATACACACCGCTCCCCACTGAGGCCACCACCTTCACTCTCTATCAAGCAAGTGAACAATTTATGGTAATACACATCGATCATATCAAACATAAATCAAACCCGGAGTTACACAGAAACATGCAGCGAGCGAAAGCAAACTCTGTGTAGTTTGTGTTCTATGGGACAGCAAAGTCTTATCTGGATGTTTCCTGTGGCAGTGAAGCAGTCAGCCTCTGCATTTCAATCCATCAATAGGCCCATTTTGATGAGGTTATAATTTGAATACCATGAAGAACTGATGCACACTCGTGGGATCATTCTAAAGAAAATCATGTCACTTTGAGGTGTACACAGAAGAAACATTTTCCTTTTCCCCCATATCACTCTTTTTTCAAATCAGGTCATAATATGAACAGCTCAACTGAAATTGACAGCACCTATTTGTCAGTACAGATATAGTGATTGATGATAAATTTAGGTTGAAAGCCAAAAGTAGAATCTATTTAGAGCTGAGTTTAAAATTGTGTTTATTGAGTCGATGTCAGCAAATCCTGCACCAACATCTTTGCCAACTCGCAGACGAGTTCTGACTTGAGATGGCGTTCACGTCAATTTTCAATTCAGGAACTAATTTTAATTATTCCGAGACCTCATGAGGTTATAAATTTGTTTATCAGGGAGGATGTCAGCAAATCAGCAAGTCACTTTCTAAAATATATTCCCCTGACTTTCCCAGTTACTGGTGTTGGCTCCATTGAACCCAACATTGACCATCCTGTATAACCTGCATGATTAATCTACCTATCAACTGGTTAAGTTAACCCTGAGGTTTTCTATCTGGCTACATGTGGAAGAGAAGTCATTAATTAAAGCCCGATCATCAGAAGCATGCATACAGTACTGTGGTATGATAAGAACAGCTGACGTGTGCTGGTCAATTCTGTTTGTGCAATGTGAGCAACATGATCACATAACTAGAATCACACAAAATAATTGTAAAGATTTGACTAAAGAGTCTAAATATACACTGTTGATAAACACAGGAATTTAATTATGTTTATTATTGAGTATAAGACTGAACAATGACTGGAAGCTGAAGTAATGCCACACTGTTTCTCCTGTCAAAGCAGAGAGAAGTTAATATCTGATGAGGTCAATTGGACTGAAATGCTCATTTATTATTGTCGGAAATACTTTGCGTAACGATAGAATAGGACAGATACAATGAACGGCTACAGGTGTAAACCACCTATATTTAGTTTTGTTGAGCTCAGTTTGTAATACATACACTCAGCAGCTTTTCCCCAGCGTTGGGCCTCCACATGCATCATAAAGTCATACACCAGCACTGAATTAGAGGTCTTCACCAATTTGTACCCACTCTGAAACAACCTTTCCACGCTAGCTGCTGAGCTCACGATGATTAGCATAGATTTAATATTTCGTCTGCTGTAACAGATTTCAGTGCGGACAGAGCTCGGCTGTTCAGTGTGATGAAGGACCTCGGTTTTATCTACGAGGGAGTTGAGAGAATAGGGCCACGGGGGGGGGGGGGGATTGCTTAGCTATACCTTGCAGCGCGATGCAGAAATGTGTACTCTGTCTACTTTTGCTTTCTCTCTGCTTACGAAGACACGGTGACGACTGTCTGCCATTGGTGATGGATGATGGGATGGTCCAACCCAACCCTAATTAGTACAGTGAAATCAATAGTCCCTGTCTAGACCTTTTATTGTGACTCCACAATTTAGTTTTCACACAAAGTTTGGTTGTAGCTGACACCACTGGGAGAATAAGTGACAGAGATTGTAGGTGGCATGTTACAGCAGGTGGTGATGGACACAGCTAGTTGGAGTTTGACTAGTTTTGAAGGTGTGATAACTGTGATTGTGATTTCTAGCATGAAACACACACAAAAAAAGACTGAAGAGGATTTTTATCCAATTCATGTGTTCTATTGTTTATTTTTATGAGTGGGCTTTGTAAGCTAATGGAGAAGGCCACAGAACCACGGCCTTATTGGAAAAGTAAAACATCTCTGTAGAATAAGATACAAGTCAAGTTCAACATTAGTGACCAAGCACAATTAAACTGAGCCAATAGATTTCATGTACTTAAAAGAACAGGTCGATTTCCCCAATTTGTGCCCAGATGAGCATCGTTCTGTCTTTGAGAGTCACTGTGCAGGTACCTGTGGGTTGTGTTAATATAGTCACGCCGCTCTTAAAGGGCGTTCGAGTGTGCCGTTGTGTTGCGTTTGTCAACATTACTATCTTGTTGTTATGAGCCAGGCTAGATTGCTAAATAAGCTTCTTGGTCTCTGAAGCATGGTTCAGAGCAGCAGTTCTGGGAAGGCACGGTACAAGGGCCCGTTTAAAACTGACAAGTGATGAATGGAAAAAGACAAACAATTACTAAGTATTTAGTATAACTCTTAAAAGAACTCAAGAGAGCTCATTTTATCATCCCAAATAGTGTGAGATTTGAAGAGGAGAGTGACTCATGGTCATTACATTTCATCACTCGGTGTTTGTACACCCCAAATTGTGTTTTTTGTACTGTCATTGTTAAACAATGACAGTACAAAATAGCTTTGCTTTATCTATATAACTGTATTCATTCATTAATGAATTTATTAATACAAATTCCAGACCCAATTTTCCAGTTTAATTGAAGTTCTGTGTAAGAATGAACAAACTCTTTGTTCAAATTGGTCTTGGTGTGCTTTTGTTCATGGTTACAACTAATAACAAAAAGCATGTTTCATTTTCTTTGTGTGCATCTTTTGTTTGTTTATCCATTCACAGCAGTTTAGAGATAATGACTGAAACACAATTGTGGGAAAGTTTCTAAATGTTCATGCCTGGTTGCACTGATCACGGTGCCACACAAGAGATTCATTGGTTAAAGGGGAAAACAGACGAGCCCTGAGAGCTAACTGGTCCTTGCCAGCGAGAACGAGCCCTTTAACAAATGTTGTCAGCATAACAGAAACATAAAGCTCCAACAGATCGTCATACCCGCAGACACACACATACCACACAGCCCTGCGGTCGTCCTAATTCTTTGTTAAATGAAGCATGTACACCCCCTGGTCTGTTCTGAGTCTGACTCTCTTTGGGCTTTGCCAAGTTGGCATTTGGCTGTGGTTCTGTCCCAGGAGATCAGTTAATGCAAAAAAACAAATTCCCAGGCATCCCCCCTGGACCTGAATCAGAACTTTAAAAAGCTGTCAATTGACGCCAGAATTTAAAGTTGACCCTGGGGTGAATTATGTAAATCCTTGAATTCACATGATTGCGCAGCAGGCATCCTGAAAGCCTTTGGAAATGAATAAGAAGTGCCAGATGTCATTTTCTTTTTCTATGACTGAAATCCCCCCCCAACAATATAAAACATGTAAACTGTTGGGGTTGGAACAGACAGAGAAAATACAAAAAAAAAGTCCAGATGAAAGCCTTTTGACTGCTTGTCGACTTCCTGGGGGCCGTCCTGGATACCTACAGAGCAACACAGGGTTGGTGACAGCTTTGGTACAAATAGAGTTTGTCTCAGTGCAGCCAGAACAAAATATCGACAGGAAACAAACTCCACAAGGCAAAGTAACACAAGTTTACACAATAAATCGATTATGGTTAAAGGGCAAGCAAATAATGGTGGATTGTTGGAACTGAGAGAAATGTTTAGATCGCCCCTATGTGTATAACCACAGTCCTAACTAACATTTCATTGAGAGATGGAGCCGGTGGAAACAGGGTGATCCTGGATTCTTGTCCTGATGGTACGTGTTGCAGTATAGTGACAGTCAACACTGATGAGCGTGCAGGGTTTTCATATGCTGTTTAGTGTGATTGGGTTTTGGGGGAGTGGCCTCTCTGAAAAAGGAAAAAAATGATTTTGCAGGAACCACGCAGGAAGAGGGTAATGCGCTCATTGGATAAAAGGTTTAGGAGTAAGAGGGTTGTGAATTGAATTAAACAGGAAAACCTGCTGCAACAATGAAAATGAAAAAACATTTTCTTTCTCTCACCACGATGGCAGCTTCTTCTCTCGTGTTTTATTTCTTTAGTAGCAGGGCCACCCAACTGCATTTAAATTTTGAATATGACTTGTGCCCAACAAGCTTTGCTTCTCATTACACTGCAGTCCCCAGCTCACTGCTTTTCAGGCCGTCTGTTGATAATTTGCCCTCAAAGCTGAACTTTCCAGGCAGATACAACACATGAGGTGGTTACCATAATATGAAGCAATAATACATTACACTTTGTGTTTGGGTGTCAAGCTTCAGTAATGTGACACTGGAATCAAGACACTATATCGAGGTGTGGTATTGTGTAGAGTACACTGAGGCCACCAGAGCCAACAATGTTACAATGTAGTAAAGGTGGTTGTAAACACAGTAGGTTGTTGATGCAAAACTCACTGTTATGCTTGTGCTGGCTCAAATGCACTGTATAATGAGTTATTATATTTTAGGCGTCAAGTTTTATAAACTCCAAGTTGTATTTGATAAATACAATTGTTTCCAGGTTGTGAATCAAACAGAATTTCAATGGAAAAACACATGACAATAGAAAGAAGACATAAGCAGCAAACTGCATACAGATATGTTAGATGAGAGACATTTAAATAGGAAAGTGAATTGAGGAGGAAAAAAGGGTGAAATTGGGCCTCGACAGTGAAGTGTGAAATAGAGGTGATATGTCAAAACCAAATGTTAGGGCAGCTTTCATTTATGAACAGAAAAGAGTCGAACTGTGAGATTGCCAAAGAACTAAATTCATGATGTTTAGTAATATTCCAAGTAGACTCTTACGACTTGCTTTTAAATCAATATAGGCCTAGTTAAATTTACCCACAGTTATATTTACTCTATTAAAAATGTCCATCAATGGTTTCTGTTGGTTTTTAACTAAATTGTGTTGTGGTTGCCTGGTCTCCACCCCCCCCTATTAGCACATTAATTTACCAGCACTATATCAGGTTGGGTATAAAAATGTAAGAACTGATTGAAGCTGTTGTTTATGACTTTGCCTCGAGAAGCCAGGAACAAATTTGAATAAATAAAATGTTTAGAGGACACACTGAACCAGTGCGTATCAGTGGGACATGAAACAACTCCAGGTAATGATGCAGGGAGAAATGCATTTGCGAGGCTTTAGTTCTATTTTCGGAGTCATCAAAATTATGCCTGTGAAGATATTAACACTTGTGCAGAGTACTGCCAAAGTTTTTTTCCTTTTTCTCTCTTGGCTCCTTTTCATTTATCTCATTAAGTAGCTTGTTGGTACACTGATGAATTGCTGTTGGATAAGACAGAGCCCCGTCTTTCTAAGCAACAGACATCAGGGAGTAACTGTTGTGAAAGCACAGACACGTATGGATCCAACTTCCTTTCCCCGATCCTCCCTCTTTGTCCTAATCAGACAGTATCTTCAAAAGGTCGAAGTATCGATATGCTCTTTGTGTCCGACTGTAACTGAGACTGCAGCTTAACAAACAAATAGAAGCCGCAACACGGAGTTGGCATCGAGGCAGCTAATTCTCGCAGAGTGCTTTGTTGTTGACTGAATCAAGAGCCAGAGAGAGAGATAGCGGATACACATAAACATACGGGTCCTTGAATGAAGTGCCTGCAAAGCAGCACATACAAGGGAGTTAGGAAAAAAGGCAGATTGACGCTGACTTGGTAAAAGACATCAGTCTCTGTTTGCAGCGATGTCAGATTCTTGTTTCGTATCAGTGTTTAGATGGAGGCATGTAGACCTCACAGATTTGTTTGTACTAGTTTTTTTCGAGAGGCTGTAACAATCGTATCGAGTTTGCACACTTTACCACAAAGCCCGATGAAATAGGTGAATCTCTAAACAGAGTTTTATTTTAAATCGATTCAAAGTATCACAGGTGCTTCTTTTGTGTGTGGAACCAACCAACAACCTAGGCTTATCAAGCACTGCCAAGTAGGGCTGTAAGGATTCTTAAACTGAGACTGGGAGGATGGAACTGCTTTACTATGACACTCTGCCACCGGTTTAGTTTCCGAGATAATTTCACTGATGTAAAAAAACTCAATTTCCATTTCACAATCAAGACCTATGACACATTTACCTCACATTTCCAACTGTGTGTGTCTCGTGATGGTTTTCGTCCGATCGTGATCGAGAGAACATGCCCATGATAAAGTCTACCTAGCTTTATTAGCTCAAGAGGGTTAGTAATAATGCTGAGGGTCAAAAATCAAGGTCTAGACCAAACTGTGGATTTGGAGAATTGTTAAACCTTTATCTAAGGTATACCGTAACCCTAGCAACAGTACTTCTACTTGACTAGCCGATGTGTGGTACCCTTCAGTTAAACCTACTACAACCTGCTCCTGTGGTAGGTGGCCATGGTATGAGTGTATTAACACTTGTATTCTTGCATTGTATCCCACATGTTATATATACACCAACTGTAGAAAAGACACCAGGTATATTTTCCCCTTGTATATGGATTGATTGCACAAGTTGAGGTAGTTAAATCTCAATCAACCCCCTGGACACAATTGTTGCCAAAATTGTTTTGTCAAAGCCCAGTTGGTGAAAGTTTGAGTAGCCTAACCTGACCTGAAAATAACAATGCCTGAGACATGTGGTGTTCCGTAAGCGAGAAAAAGTTGAGGAAAAACAGACTCGGGGTCTTGTTAAAACATACTGAATGTCCTGTCCCCTCCGCTGAGCACATCTCTCAGCACTGTTCTCATAAACTTAACACATCCTACCAATCACCATGTCTGCCTGCTGGGCAAGTGATGTATGCAGACACACACCCATCTAATCAGCCTCTATCACAAAGAGGGAAAAATGGAAGAGAAAAGCATCCGATCCGCCCCTAATTGAAACCCAGTGGGTTTGCCCCATTTGCTCAAATTAATTTCTGTCTGTAGTTATTTACATTTCTCCACCCACTGGATGCGACAGACGTCACTGGAGAGGAATAAAAATGCCGTCTAATCTCATGCGTGTGATTGTTCGCATCTATCTTCTGTAGTTGCCTTCAATTATTTCCGCACTGGTATTTTATCACCGCGACTGTCCACAAAAGCCGAGTGTACGGCATGAAGGCAAAGTGACGGAACTCACTCCAGAGAGTCGTGGTGAAGAGAGGACCGTATTTTTAGACACACAGCCTTTCTTTCACCTCTATGCTTGGTTTGGTTCTCTAATCAATTGATCAAACAGCAGCACTCGAGATGATGGAAGGCGGTGCTGATGAGTACACTCAATTTTATCCTGCCATCATAAGGAAGCACGTCTGCAATTAAGATGGACAGATGGCAGGAAGAGAGAGGGATAGAGAGAGATAGAGAGAGAGAGAGGGAGAGGAGAAGGAGGCAATGACAGGAGGCTCTAAAACTGCTGCATTTCTCGCGAGGCTCTCGGTCCCCTGGGGAAGCTGGGAGGGCCTCGCAGACACACATGTTTTATCACCGAGCCTCATTACTGGTGACATCGACACTGAGGGACAAGAATGCAAAATGTCAAAACACTTCAATTGCCCGCCACATATTGGTTTCTTGTGAAGCTCAAGTGTTGTGTAGGAAGACCCGCTTGTGTTCTATTTTTAAGCGGCGTGTCGATCCTTTGTTTTTTTTGCCTGTGCACGCAAAATTCCTGGTGCTGTAACAAGCGCAAGCGATCAGCTGCTGACAAGCACACAATGCACACCGAAAGTACTACAACTTGTGCACACACTTAAAGATGGGTGACAGGAAAAAAGCTAACGTTGAGTGTGTCAGTAAGGTGTCGGGCCACCTCATCCCAGCAGAACAGATTCAGTAGCATTGATTTGACTCAGGAATCGAACTGGAAGCATGAACACTATCCTTCCACAGGGTTGAAGAAAAGTATATAAAGATGGACGACGTGTCTCCGTTTCCTCTCACTGCCCAGAAATTAAGCTAAAGTATCCCGGCTAGGAATGTTGCCATCTTGAGTATTTGGAGCCAGAGTCCACTCAGGGGCGATTGACGGATGCAGCCACGGCAACAAGGTCCTGCCAATACACGTGTTTGACAGAATCGTGACTCAGCCTCAGCTGTCAATCACGACATTTCAGCCTCTTTTTATAGCATCAATTAACTAATGAGCTAAAACAAAACTTGCTGAACCAACATCAGTGTGATGAGGATTACCTTAAGAAACATATATGCCTATTTGATGTGTATTTTGACTTCTTAGTTTGGTCCCTGCCCCATCCACTAACATGGAGGATGCAGGGTTTATGACCTATACAGCAGCCAGCCACCAGGTGTCGATCAAGACACTTTGTCTTCATGCCTTCAGTCTATGGTTTGTACTGTACATACACAGGTCAGCTGAATCCCTACTGACAGTAACAGTGAAAACAAAACAGAATTTTATGCCCAGCGAGTTGCAGTGAATTTCACTTCTTTCACAAACCAAAAACTTTCCATTCGCTTCATTATTAATTCATGTGTAGCTGTGTTTGTATCCCTCTCACCTGTTCGTTTTACACGTGGACTTTGACGTCTTCACTCCTGTTGTTTGCCATAAGGTCTCCATCTCTTGTGATTCATTCATATAATGGGGCAGAATGTGGTTTCCCCTCTGACATCCACAGGCATTTATATTTAAAATGTTGCTCGACGTCACCTGTGCTGTACCGCTCAATACAGAACAATTCTTTTTAATGTAGATATTTAGGTATCTCACAGCTGGAGACTGTTCTCCTTCCATTTCATCTTCTAAACACTAGTTAAAAAGTCAAGTATTTGGAGAGCAGTTTATCCGTGTGGTGTCGATGGTTTGACATGCTGATATACATTCCAGTACAATGTGGTGACACCTCCGTCTTGCAGCCTCTCGGCAAGTGTATTTCCCATTGTGTGATTGAATTGACTGTTGGATCCGCCTTTGTAAAAAGGTCTTCTTGTGTCTCTGCTGTCACCCACCATTCATTCTCTCTCCCTCCCTCCCTGTCTCCCCTTTCCATTCACCTTCCATCTGTTCACCTTTGATTTCCGTCGCTGTCGTCTTTCTCGGAGCGCAGAAAAAGAGGAAAAGACACACTAACGAATGGTCTGTGAAAAGCTGCAGAAAAGGCTGTTGTTGTTGGGTTTTTTTTTTGTCCCACTCCTCCGAGCCTGTAATAACCACTTTTGTGTGTGTGCTCTCTGTTTGCAGGAGAAGGGGAAAGCAGACGGGAACATCGATCAATGTGAGTACACTTACTGAGTTCCAAACAAACAACATTTTTCAAAATATGCCATGTTGTGCTCCATGACAATTTTTTTTTTTTTTCATCCGCTGTTACAGTGCCATACACTTTGGCTTTCTTATCGCCGGGAAAAATGCTGTCGGAAAGTAATTCAAATCTAAATGTGTCCCCTCAAATTGACCGTGCAGCCTGTTGTGGGGGAGACTTCTGATAATGATATTACTGTGAGAGGCTGGAAAATCCCGCTGCTTCCCTGAATCACATGTATTGCTTCACTGTCCTGCGACAAAGTGTTTTGAAACATTTTGCGATTTTTGGATTTTGAAAGCGTTGCAATTTGTCAGTGGACACCAACAGATGATCTAACCCTATAACCCTGTCAGTTGTGGAACAGGAAGCCCTTCGCCTCTCTGCTCGGTCTTTCATAAATATTGTGAAACTCGAGGAAGAAGGCTCCACCGCAATCGTCCCTTAACTCACCTGACAAAAAGTGGAAGCGCCTGACATCACTCATTCCAACTGACAACCTGTCTATAAGTTGAAAAATACATTTGTCCTGTGAATAATTATTCCGCTGTCAACCGTGTTCGGTCCCCTGTCACAAATGATGACACGGGTGCCTCGTCAAGATTGATGACAGGGGCCCTCAGAGAGAATGAAGTGATGTTTGTTTGGCTTGAGCTTTGTAGGCTGTTTTTTTACGATGATTGCTCAGACAGCTTGTGCTTTTATAAATAAGATAATGCGTGTTCTTGACTGTGAACCCCTCAGATTAATGGCGTTTCTATAAAGAAAACGTCTCATCTGCATTCTTCAGTTGTCCGTCTCATGCACGTCTAAAAGAAATGTTTCTATTCACATCAGTCCTGCTGCCCACACAGGCCCATGCAGCCCCTTGTGTTTTACTCAAGCTATAGGCTGTGCCAATCAATGCCGCCTAGTGAATTTTAATGCTGCCAGTCTATAGCTGTTTGTGTTTTATGTGTGTTGCTACAGTGATTGTGTGTTGGGTTATGGGCATTTTCAAACTGTGAATTTCCTGCAGCCGTTAAGTTTCATTGATGTGGCTAATCTGTGCACAAACCACGGACTGTGCTGTATATAAAGATAAACAACATGACAGCTGCCCAAAAGAGAAGCCAAGGCGTCTCTACTGCCACCTGGTGGCTGACTGCAGAATACGTCGCGAACTCTCATCCGTGCCGAGTCAAAGTAAATGTCGAGTCATTTTGTATTAAATGTGGTTTCTGCCATTTTAGTTTTTAACATACTGATATGTGTCCAGGTCAAGTTGTCAATGTCATGATTAACAACAGAGACTAACTCATGATTGGTCAAACTCGTGTATCAATGGGACCTTGCTAGGTCGACTCCATCCCCCGATCACAACTGTCCAGACTCCAAATATGCAAATGACAGCATTTATATGTTGTCTGCTTCATTTCTGGACAGTTTGAGGAATTGGAGAAGTGTTGTCCGTTGGTGTAGAGTATTGTACCACTAACTCATTAATGGCTAATCTGCTCTGCCATTTTAGCGACAACTGCCATGACCAGAATCAATCTGAAGTTTTTATACTGGTACTCGATTAATGGCAGCAGTAAATATATCAGTTATAGGAGCAAGCCAAGGGATGGTGAAGTATTAAGTTAAAAAAAACAGTTTGAATGCTTTGGTTAGTTTTATCCATCTCAGATTTTGATTTTAGACCGTATTGTTTGGCTCCTCCGCCACAGAGCTCTGTTTTCATTCAAGTGTTAGGAGTATATAAATACACAGGGCAAGTGAGGATGAAACTGAATTTGTATTAATTTTAATCTCGGTGTGAGAAAGAGTGATTCAGCTCTTGTTTCATGCACCTACGTGTTATTGCAGAGAAGTCGTTCTCCAAGTTTTGTTTCCTGGCTACCACCCATGTTTGTTTTGTCACATTCAAATGGCTGAGTTGCTGCAGAAGGTGTTGTCACGTAGCTGCATATTGGCAGCGCTCATGAAGTCTCTGCTTTATTTCTTACTTTCGTTGCGTACGGACTAAGCTTCTATGCTTTTTTTTTACTGTCCTGCTGTTTTGTGTGTTTTGCTGGATATGTGGTGCATGCCAGTGAGACCGAGCCGTATGTGTGTAAGTTACTGTAACAGCAATATTTCCAGGGCTGACTGTCTCCTATTTGACAAGTGGCTTCCTCTGCGAGCATTAGGCCTCTTATGGTGTGTTGTCGTCATCTCCAGAGCAAAGCGCTGCTTCTCTGCGGCTGTGTCTCTTTCCCACCTAAACATGACCCAGAGGATCTATTTTGTTCATGTTTATTATTCAACATTCACAGCAGCGCATCCTGTTCTTTTTTTATGTCGGGATGTTTGTTTGTTGATTTATTTTTAACACTATTACATATGTAGTTCCCTAAGTGATAATTGCTTTTCTAGCTTTGCTCACCTGCGTCTTACAGTTCTGCTACAGTAACACATCATCCTGATTGGAAACACACTGTGAGGTGTCTCTGTGATGGGCCTTTCTATTTGTACTCTGCCTCTTCTCACAGACGTCGATGCTGACATATGTGTGTGAACAAAAAAAAGGACATCGGTATTGATGGGGTTAGTGAAAACAAACAGAAAGGTAGATTCTACACGATGAGCAAAATACAATTTTATAGGTTTATTGAAATGTAAGGATGTAAGTCCAGTGAATAATGTAAAATGGTGCAAAGGTAAGTGCTAAACTCCCAATGGTTAAGAAAACAGTTATTTTTGTGTGTCTGTGATTTGCTCTTTACATCCCTGTATCTCCTCGTGCCTTGTCAGCGTTTTCTGTGATACCGTGACTTTAAGTTTGGTGGATCAGTGGCACTATCCACTTTACCACAGAATATTCAGAAATAAACTTAATTTGGAAAATCAGTTAGGAACTCGCTGGGGAATTCAGTAGTTAAATATTGCAAACACAAAAGGGAAATAAATACTGTAGTAGAAGTAGTACTAATACTCTAGTATTACAGTTTTTTGTAATACTTCTATAACTCACATTAGATGCCTCCACTTGCTCCAGACCAGCAGCCTCATTCTTCAGTCTATATATATTTTGTATATCATGTAAAATAAGAAAGCACGGGGGATACAAATTAACCTTTATTTATAGATTACAAAAGACATGCAAGGAGTTTCTAGCAAAGGTCAATGTATTTGTTACTGCCCATTAAAACTCAAGGCTCACACACACACACACGCACGCACACACACACACACACACACACACACACACACACCAAACACACACACACACACACACAGCTTGCATACCTTAAATTCAAGTTGTCGTTGTGTATTTTTGTGCTGAGCGCAAGTCTAGCTACATTCTGTGTTGTTGAGCAACTTCACCGCCATACATATCCGAAAATTAAGTTGCCATGGTAATCGACATCCAAATCAGTATTTAAAGGCTATTATATTACTACAAAATTCCCATGCCCGTAAAAATAAGAAGTAGTAGCAAAATAATATTCATTATGGATCAATTGTGTTCTCAGTCAAGGAAAGGTTTTATCTCAGGGATTATTTTGTTTTACACGTATTGTTACCAGCACTGACACTGGGACAGTTTCACCAGAACATTTAACAAACTTAACAAAATACAATGGCAAATTTTTTTTAAAAGTCCAGGTCTGGAATAACTTCACATTTGTGAAGCTGATCCCCAAAACGTTGACACTTTTTTAAATATACAATACATGACAGATGGCACCCACAGTCACTACTGAGAAAGTTCACAGCAACAACAATGATGTAAGCTTCTTAAAAGCTTCAGTAATTGATGTTCCATGAATACATATATATAGCCACATATATACCAGAGATAAAAGTGATGCAGTGATAATGTGGGAAGGGTGAACGTTTCCTCTAGCCGACAGGCCTGTGATGCGTCCGCCCTGTCATTTGAGGACAGCTGCTTTTAATATTGTGAGCTCTTTTTCTCACTTAGCGTTCTGATTTCCCTCTTGAGACTAATTATCTGCTGCCTGTTTGTATGCTAAACTAGATCCACTGTCAAAATCAGGCGATTGCATTTCACTTCCTAGATTTGCTCCACTTTTCCTTTTGATGAGGATCAGTGCAGCTCTTTACGATTGTCTGTTTTCACTGTTATTGGCTGACTTTATTCTGCCTCTACTTTCAGTTTACCTTCTCCCCTCTCTGCAGTACGTCCCTATGCTTTACCTCACGTCAGTGCACTTTCTTCCCGTTATTTTTACTCCCGTTTTCACTCATCCTCTCCCTCTTTGGAAAACCATTATCGTGCCATCTACGCTCCTCACATTGAGAAGATGACATTAATCAAATTGGCCCAGTTTTACCTCTGGAACACAAATGTTACTAGTTCAGTTATATACTGCAAACATTGCATATGAAGGTTTTAAACTATGGCTCACCACAGGAATTCTCAGTAAATGACATTTCACTGGTTGGTGATGTACAATCCATCCCTGGTCCAAATGTCACACTGAAGAAAGTGTGCAGCCATTTTCCCCGAGTGTTCTTTTTACAGCGCAGCATTGTTATCAGTGGGATCTATATGGAAAAATTGAATATTGGCCATTTATCTTCCCAGGGAATGGTGATTCATTTGGCCATGAGTGCTTAATTTATGAACCTTTGCAGGCGCCTAATCAGGGTTTGTTACCATCACAAATTAAACAATGGGAAGAGGCAAAGCAAGTTAAGCAGTCCTGTGGCTCATTTAGATTGTAATTGGGTGAGAACTAGATGGGACGAGCTTGACAGAGACACTCTCTAATAAGCAGCAAATGACTTGGGAGGAAGCTGGGAGGAGAACAAGCAGACGAGAGACGAGAGTGGAGGCAGCCTCTAGAGGCAGGGATGAGGAGGGGGGATGGGACAGCAGTGAAATACTACAGCTTGAAACTCATGCTTTGGCTTATCAATAGAATGAATTTAGTATTTGCTATTCTCATTTAGACTTTTGCTTGATTGCCCTGTCTGCTTCATCACCATAGAAAACAACATAAGACTATTTTATGGCTTAAGTGATACGGAAGAAACACAGAGCAAAATGAAGAAGTGAAAACTGAAATACAGGGTAGGCTTTACAAAACTGTATTTTTTGCCTAGTATCACCAATCATATAGCTTTAATTTTGGTGCACTGACAAGTACGGCTGGGCAATTAGCTGAAAATGTATCAAAACTGACATTTACAACCTCTAACTGTCTTAATTTTGCTCATGTCGGTTCATTCGGTTTAAAACTTTCCCCAATGCGTGCATTCACGACCTGCTGGGTTTCCGCTACATTCATTTTGCAGCGCTAGCCGACTTTACACATTGAATAATCGTTAATGAATCATAATCGAAGTAAAAGTTTGAACTAATCATGATATTGATTTGAAGCCTCCTGCCTAGAAACTGCTGCCACCTGTACAGTCACTCTGCATTTTGAAACCCAAGTTTGAGGGGGTGACAGGGTTCAGCGGAACATGCTACAGGTGTGGGAGACAGGATTAAAGCGGGGAGAGGGAGAAATCCCATGTGCGACACCAGGTGCCAAAAAGGCTCGAAGTTGTTTGTTTGTTTTTCTTAATCCTTAAAGTTCTCCCAGCTCGTCGCAGAGATTTACCTGCCAAATCCCAAGCACGCGTAGAAAATGTGTTGAGACAAACTCGTGATTTTGGTGTGAAGTTGGTGTTCTCAAGTAAGTAATCAGGTGAAGAGGCATTAAAGTGCACAGGCTGGTACTAATATAATGGAACTGCTAATGTCTTAAACAGCCGTCGATGTAAATGGGATCGTGGTTGGAACACGTGTGTCACAGCCAAGCAGTCACCGTAAAACAAAAGATTAAAAGCTGTTCTGTTGGCAAAGCAAGTTTATTATTTCAACTACAACGCAATCAGCCTCAATGATGTGAAAAGCATTAAACCTTTGAGCTCTGCGATGGTCCTCCAGTGCTTCAAATGCCTCATATCTCTAAAATCAGTATAACCTCAGCAAAGAAAATTGTATAATAATATAATATAATAAACTGTATAATGCACAGGGAAGGTTCGATGCCATCACCTCTTACTGTGTTCAAGGTTGAAACAGAAATATTCCAATCATTGAGTGAGAAACAAAAGCCAATACTGAGATGTAACATATTATATTCTCTTCATTTACACACGTTTGTCTACCTGAGATTGATTCTGCATGTGCTTCAATTAAAAAAAGCTTTGTTCACACGCATGTTGTCTTGCATATTCGCACTTTATGAGCCCGAAGAAGATTTCTAATCACAACTTGATCTTTCACATGGAAGATGCTGTTGTGTGTGTGTGTGTTATTCTCCCAGACACATCCTGAATAATTAGAGGGTGCGAAGTTGTAAGTCACTGTCTCAGTCACATCGTACATCTCTGTGAAATGTGATTTCATTAAACTGAAGAGCAGTAAAGCTTACCAAGCGAAAAGTTCATCGAGTCATTGAGGACTTAATCAGAATAGTAAAATGAAACGGGCTTTGCTAAAATCAGACCTGTTATAGACATAGTTACAAAATTAGAATATCTTCAGGCGAAGTGGAGATTTGCACCATAAATCTCCCAATTTTTACAGTGTCAAGAGCCTAAATTTGATCAGGCCGGGCGTCCTGCCTCATTTCCTCTCTGATCTCATTCGCATGCTGCCAAAGTTTCATGGTGTGATCTTTTTTTTCTTGTTTTTTGCCAAAAAGTCTGAAAGTCAAAGACAAAAGGGGATTGTGGCGGCAGTGTAAGCTCCATGTTGAGCAAGCCTGGATACACCACTGAAGGGCTTAAGGAGGGCACACACTCTCTCCAGGGACTTGAGGGGACTGACAGTGGCACTCGGAAGAACACTTTCATGTGCCGAGGCCAAGCTGCACCAGTGGGCCTGCTTGGACACACACACACACACACACACACACACACACACACACACACACACACACACACACACACACACACACACACACACACACACACACACACACACACACACTGGAATGCAATTAAAGTGACAGAGCCAACAGACCAGGGTTAGGTGATGAAAGACATACTAAGAGTCAGCAGACAAAGGTAGACATTTATTTAGAGAACGAGAGCCTCCTAAGTCTTTTTATATCTAGTGAAATAGAGAGGCAAATTATTTTAGCATTATTGTTTTCACCAAATATTCAAACCTTCTTTTTACTTTCACCCTCTTCAATCCTAACACATATATATTCTCAGCCTTGCAAATCCAATTAGGTGCCGAATTTGCTCATTGTGTGACAAATAACAAAGATTACGTTGATTTGCATTGAAATTCCATATTAACATTCATTTGGATGTAGTGGTGACCATTGTCGCCCCACAGCAATGAGGTTCCTGGTTCAAATCCCTGTTTGGCTGGGGCCTTTCTGTGTGGGGTTTTCATGTTCTCCTTGTGTCTGTGTGGATTTTCTCAGGGTACTCTGGGCAGATTGACCTTCTCTCTCCTTGCTCATCCCAAACTTATCCTTATCCTGGGGTCCCTAGCATTTGCCTTTACTCCCTACGCCAGCTCCCCACAGCTGCAGTCTTTGCCTCATGTTAATGTTAATTTGTCCTTTACCTTCTTAAATGTCAGCAAACTTGATAAATTCAAGTTTTGCGTTTTTACAGCTCCTGAAGTGACATCTTCCTCTGTGTTTTGTTCCACTGATTAATTTTCTGTCTATCAATTATTGACTGAGAACAACAGATGGCATGCATGTCTAAAATCAAAAATAATTTGTCGTCTGATTACTCCAAAGTCCGTGTTTCCCATTAATACGTAGACTTCTGTCGCAAGGTCTCAAACTTTTCTTCCTTGTAAAACTGTGTGCAGTGCTCTTTGCCTCACTCTCTCTTTATATGTCCTTCTCTTCCTCTTTTCCTCGGCAAAGAAATCCCACTGTCTCTGTGGGCTGTCAAAACAGCCATAAAGTTTTTACGATCCTCGCAGGAAGGCAGACATCGTCATAGCTGTGGCTGTGTGGGTTCCTTTGAGGGGCGTGCAGTTCTTCGCTAGCGAGCAGACCCCGTCATAAAATAAAGACATGACGATTCTATGTGCAAAAGGTCAAGGATCAACTTTGCTGCGACGTCAATGTTCTACAGAAACACTTTTCTGGCCATTATTTGAAGCCATAACTCAGGAACAGAAGGGAAGATTGTGAACTTATTTCCTGCAACTTGACTGGTAAGGGGAGGCACAGTCCCGCAAGCTGGTGATTCCAGTCGTTTTATGTAATCTTACTGCTGTAATTACCTGTCATTCTCCTGACTCTTTACGTATCACTCACTGGAGGTCAGCTCCTGCGTGATACCAGCTGCTGCTGTGTGAGTGCGAGTGCCACCACGTACCCTGCAGATCCATTCTTTACCTTCATCCCCCTGATTTTACCGCCTTACCCATCAACAGCAGACGGCTTTATGAGCTGAGAACAAAAATGATTGCTTTTGAATTCAGATTATATGCCTCCATGCTCAGCTCTTTCTTTCCCCGTTGCTCCGTATTTCTGCTCCTGCTCCTTACTTACCAACACAGACACATACAAGTACACTGGGGCGCACACAGACACACACAGATACACACACACCCTGCTGGAGTTTGAAGATAAGTTATTGTGATTTGGATCTCAACCAGCAAGGTCTTCGGTAGCACTTTGCAGAGGACAAGGTGTATTTGCATACCCCCAGGGAAGTTGAAATATTAATAAGCTGCTGTCAGGTCACATCTCCATGACTGAGTAAACACATTCACCCTTAAATACTTTCCTATAACTCAGATGTCATCAGTGTCCTTCTTAAACATATACTGTTCTATCACCGATAGTCAGTCACTATTTGTGAGAGATGTTGCTGATTTGTCAAATGTTGCTCGTGTAATTGGATTCCTTTGCTGCTGCAGAGAGGTTCAGACGTTTATCAATTTTAAGGAAAAAATGACAAACGTGGTCAGATGTGATCTAACACGAGAGCATTGTGTCAAATTTGTGCGACTCTCCTGCACGTGGTTGATTAAAGCCTCTTAAGGTGACATAAAGACTTGCATCAGAGGCAGCTCACAGTTATAGGAGACAGAGAGGTTCCCCTGCTGATGGATTAGTCTTCCACAGAAAGTGCTCAATATGCACAAAATGATAAAGAGGCTATTTACTTGTGAATGGCTTTTTAGCGGGGGTTCTTACTAATACATAATGATTTCCATAAATCTCTCAGTGGAATAAATAACATTGAACTATTTGCTTATTTGTTGCTTTTTACTCATATGAACCAGAAACATAAATTAGTCCTTTGGCAGCTGCAGGGAGAAGTGCACGTCACAGTGGCCACCGTGAAGTGGACTGTGCAGTTCACTGCCAACGGGTCAGCTGAGGAGACAACTGCCACCAGGCGATAAATAAATGAAAGATTGATTGATGCCCGGCTCATGGGCAACACTTACTAAACTGTTCAATACTCACTTTGATTATGCACTTAAGTAACTTGTTTACAGTCAGCTTGTTGCAGTTATTACAGATTCAAAAAGGGTTTCTGAATGTTGATGTCCACTAAATTCCAGTTTATTAATATTAGAAAATGCTGCAGTCTTACTCTCACTGTGCTGTCAGGCCTTCATAGCACACATGCAGCACAAATTGTATTTCTCCAACAGATAACATCAGTCAGGGATTTATCCAAAATGAGGCTGCAACTCAAAAGAGAAATACTTACTGTCCAGCTTATATGCTAATATTTACAGGAAATAGTGTAGCACAGTGCCTTCACACCATAGACTATGTATAAGGATGGACGACATGCCAGCCAAAGCATCTTGATCGCCCCCTGGTGGGTGGTTGCATAAACCCACCTACTCCATGTTAGCAACGTGGGATTATACAAAAAAGAGACATTGAAAACCTTTTCTCAATAAATATTTTTTTTTCTCATCTTCCAGCAAAGTTTGGTTAAATTAGTTATTTGATGCTTTATAAACATCATGATTGACAGCTGAGACTGAGGGTGTATCGATGGGACTTCAATACCACGGCTCCCAATCGCTACCTTGCAGACTCTGGCTTCATATGACGTCATCAGCCTAAGATTGGATATCTGGGCTTCATTTTTGAATAGCAGGAGGAAGCATCCATCTTTATACACTCATCTGAAACTATACGTATGTTGGGCAGCCATCTTTCAATCCTGCAGTGAAGGGATAAGGATGGAGTGTCACGGAGAACTACCTTGAAACAGTATCTGTGCAAGGTTATTACCCCATAGTGGAAACTATTATCTCACACTGTACAGAGAGAGGGTGAGAACAAGGCACAAAGCAAAGTGCAGCAGAGGAAACTGCTTGTTAAATGTAAAGTATGGAAGATTCCTTGAATGACTTATTGACTTATTATTCTTGCCATTGTCGCCAAGTGCTTATACTCCAGGTGGTAATTGTCGTGGGGTCTGTAAATAACATTATAAGTGGTCTATATGAAAAGTGGCCTTAGATAACTTCTGCTATAGTATGGCACTGAATAAATAAAATTGCCTTGACTTCATTCGTCATTGTGCCCTTTAGGTCCCTTTTGTAAGCTAAAGTCCCATCAGTGAGTTGTTTTCTCATTTTGTCCTTTTCAGCAGTTTATAAGCGGCGGTATCACTGTTTTTGAAGTGGATGATTTGTCAGTTTGAAAGAAAAACCTTTTAAATGACAAAAAGTATATTTGAGAGGCTCGGGGTGTCGGGCGGGAAGCTCTGGGGCTGAGATGAAATAAAGGAGGCGACATTAAAAGCAGCGAGTCGGTGAGGGATCGAGTCAGTGTTCACACTAGTGCACCTTGCCAGGAAGGAGTGAGAATGAATCAAATAAAGCTTTAAAAAAAAAAATAAAATATGTGGAATCTGTATTTTCCTACATCATTTCGTAAATATGACAAGCAATTATCATTGTCTGGGCTTTGGCAGCCTGAGTGAGCGGGCTCTGCCAGGATTCTGCCTTTGAGGATGTTCTTTTACAATTCAATAAGCAATTTGAGTTTTCTTTGATGCTCTGTGTCCACATCCGCTGCTTTTCTGTCAGCGAGAGAGCACATAAAAGCAGCGCGATCGCAACAAACTACTGTATGCCCATACCACACAGAGCACAGTCTCCAGAAATAACCTCATAGGCTTGCAGGATGGTCTTTTCATTGTCATAGCATGTATACAGGAATCTATTTTTAAAAATGTCTAATGATCCCTGAAGGCTTTTTTAAAAATGTATGAAGATTAATGACAATCCTATCGCGGATATAATAATAAATAAAAAAAAAAAAAAATAAGTCAGGGAACGGCACCCATGGCTAGGCAGGTGGGTGGCTTGTCCTGGGAAATATTTGCCACTTTCTTTTATTAAAATCCCTGAATAATTTATTATTCAACAGATTTAAATGGAAAGCCACCGAGGGAGGGAGCAATACAGCAGAGCCAATTATGACAAATAAAACAGGTTGAGTTTTTAGAGCCCAGGTTTGTGCTGCTGTACAAAACAGTCACAAGAATTATGCATGAAATAAGGTGATGGGTTCTGATGGATGAAGGACAGGTCAAATGTCTTAGGGTTAGGGTCAGGTCCTGTACGGTGTATTGCCAGCATTACTAGGTTAATTATGATGTAAGATAGTTAAATCACCTTATATTATTAGTTTTTTTTTTACTATAATTAAAACTCTTCTGAAAGGTCTGGCTTAGGTTTTCATTACATTTCATTGTTTGAATTCAGATTCTCAGGCTTAGCAAAGCTCTACTGTTTAGACTTTAAGTTTGAAGTAAAATGAATACAGTTAATTTTATGACTTACTGAGCATTAAATCTTAATTATGCAAATTTATGTTGGATCTGTGGGGACACACTATTCACATTTGATGATAATATTGGAGTGTCGCTGCTGCCAGGACAATCATTGCCTGGAGCTTTTAACTGTGTGTGTTTCCAAACCAAGCCAGCTGTTCTTTGGTTTAAATGTGAGGTATTTGATTAAGAGTCCTGTGTGGTCTTTGTTATTGGGAACTCCGAACACACAGCTGTGTCAGGAAAAGTGTTGCATGTCAAAGTCCAGGATGGAATTCATGAGATGTTTTAGTTTTTTCTCCCTTTGCCCCTTTTCTTTATCTTTCTCTGTCTACACTATCGATTCTTTACTGTCATCTTTCTGACTGTGTTTTTTCTATAATGCATCACCACTGATAGTGTAACTGGATTATCAGTGTGGTTTGTATGGTTGATTTGCACTAGAAGTGATCATTTGGATTATGGGTATTTCTTTTTGTTTATGGCCACATTAGGGATGGAATTAGTCAATTTAATACATTGACATTGCTTCTTTCACTAGATGTACTAGTCAGGGGACCCTTTAAAAAAAACAAATCTATTTAAACTGGTTAACTGCTGTGTCTACGATGTCATCAAGCCCCCACCCCCATGTATAGGATGGAAAGTGGGACAGATGACATCTGGTACAACTAGAGCAGTTTGGAGATATTTTGATAGAAAAAGAAAATATGGATGTATGAAGGCTTTGTCAAAATGAAGTGGAATTTAACTCTAACGACTCAAGCAATACAACATCCACATTCATCACATGCCTGAGGACATTACCCTGCATGGACTCAGCCCACTCCTCAACCCACTGTGACATTGTTTACTCATAGATTCTGTGATTATTTTTACATCGTGCCATCAGACTGTTTTCCAAGTATTTTCTTGTGCTTAGACTAAAGACTTTAGACTTACACTGAATTTAAAATACCATTTAATCAGCAAGGGAACTTTTCATTGGAAACATACACTCAATCGCCATCAATACTGAATCAACACATGTTCATGATGTTTATATGAAGACACATTTACAGTTTGTGCTCCTTCTTCACCTTCATCCATCTTATATCTGTGCTGCCCTCCTTCTCTCCTCTTAACCTCTGTTCTAACATTTAAATAAAAAATGAATGTACAAATGTTTTACTGTCAATGTACTGGTACAAAATTGCATTTGGCACTCTCAGCCGGGCTCACAAGACAGGGCTTACACTACACAGCAGTCATTCAAAAGATGAAACAAGTTCTGTGGGACGTTTGTGGTGGCACCGACATTCAAGTAATAAAGTCAAGTCAGCCCTCCGAGCTAGTGCATGCAAACTAGACGAACAGCATATTAAGCTGCACCACTTCCAAACAGAAGGCAGAACATAATGTTAGCTCGTGCCCTGACTGACTCAGCCTGGCTTGAGGTCTGCAGCTACCTGTACCTGTGGCAGACGTCTTCACCGAGCGGACAGGACGACCTCTGGTAGGGGAATGATTGTTTTTCCCCTGGAGGGCGACACGAAAGTGCACGGAACGTTAACTCTCGTGCTACTTCTGGGGACCGAAGTGTCCCCCGAAGTACGCTGCACACCAAGAGCACTGGAAGAACCTCGGTCAAGTGAGGACTCTTCGACTTTCAGGGGGCAGCCCTAAGTAATTTATCATCCACTTCCAGTTTTTTGGAATCTCTGTGTTTCCGTCTTTGTGACTGTATCCTAGCAACAGTTTGGCTTTTGTCGCCGGATTTTAAGAAGAAAAAGAAGCATCCAATATTTATACTAGAGCATAAAAGTTGATAGAAATAGATTCTAGGTAGTGGATATGTATATTTATATAAGCAAACTAAATAAAAGCCTCTCTGAACATTTAAGAAAAAAATAATATTTTAAGTAACCAGGCTCGTCTTATGAACTTATGTTACTGAAAAGAAATGCAACACGCAAAATATCACAAAGAGGATATGAAGAGGCAATCTCACGGAAGAATAAAATATCCCTCACATCCCAACGGCTCTCTCTCACAGGATAGATACATTCTCCAGTCATATTCAGGAATTGCATTTCATATTCAAACACAAATGGAGCAATTTGTGCAAATCGCATGCATAATAGTGGGGCAGACTCCCAGGTGTCTGAGCGACACCTGGGCCCAGGAGGAGAGGCTCTTCACCCTAAACACATCAGCGGCGAAACCTCGGGCCCACGGAAATAGGGCATTGGATGAGTTACGGTGTCGTTGGTTAAGGACATCAGTGAGAAGCAATAGAGGGAAAGAGAGAGAGAGAGAGAGAGATTTGTAATGAAATTGCTACTTGCCATACTAAGCAGGAGCAGCAAGTATAGTGTGAAATCAGATTGAGCCGGCTGTGGCTAGCACGGTTATTTGGTGTGTCAGAATGAGCTGTCTCTGTGTGATAAGTGATAATTCAGCTGTCATTCTCAGGGGGGAGGCGGTTTTAACAAATTTGTCAGATAAGTGAAAAAGGGCAGGGATCAAAGTAATCGACCAGCTTTGGTCTCTCGGATAAAAATAATAAAAATAAATTGATGTTCAACTTACACCTGCAAGCCGGGGTCATTGCAGGTTATGTTGTTGGAGGCAGAACAGTCGAGAGCTGGACAGTGAGAATTTTCTTAGTTTTGAGAGTTATTGTGCCAAGAAGCCAAGTCTTGATAGACAGATTTCAAATCAGTTTTATGTTTGACCAAAGACTTAAGATGCACAATACGTTTCCACTTCCTCCCACTATACAGAAATGAGTCTGCGCCCCTAGCGATTGTGCTATGGAGCCGTGGTATCGAGGTCCCATCTGGTCCGGTCTACACCTGGACTCAACCTCAATCATGACATTTTTATAGGATCAATCGATAAAATTGTATTTGTATAGCCCATATTCACAAATCACAATTTGTCTCATAGGGCTTTAACAAGGTGTGACATCCTCTGCCCTTAACCCTCAACAAGAGTAAGGAAAAACAACAAAAAAAAAACTTTTACCAGGGTAAAAAGAACGTAGAAACCTTAGAGAGAGCCACATGTGAGGGATTCCTCTCCCAGGACGGACAGAATTGCAATAGATGCCACGTGTAATGGAGAACATCAGAAAGATAAGGGTATTTGCAGCATTGATTAGAATAAATACTTTGTAACATAATGGAAGGTCAATGAATTGATGGATTATTGTAAGTAATGGTCGAGTATCAGAAGAGACATATGCACCAAATTACTAAAACTAACTTAAACCTTTGAACATACATCAGTGTGATAGGAACCACCTATATTGACAGAAACCATCTTTTAAAACAAGTTATTTGATGTGTAGCATGACTTTTTATTTTGGCCCATGTCGAGACACTTTAGGGAACAGTCATGTTGTCCATTTTTATATAAGGTCTATAATTTGAACTCATTACCATGGAAAACCAGATCCATCTGGGGACCATTTAAAATGATTATTACCACATTTAAATCAAACGCACATTAATAAATCATGCACCCGAGTGAAATGCACTTTGTTCCTTTTCTTCCTCGGTCTTGGTGCGATCCATGTGTTTTACCCCCAGTAATGTGACGACAGGCAGTACTTTGGTTCCAGCAGACGATCTAATTTGCATCTGCTCTAAATGGATAGCATAATGAACAGCTGTAGAAATGAAAGTCATCTACTAAGAGTTCGCCGCAACGTCGGACAACCCATGTCGCTGTACGAGGCCATAATAAAGAGGCTTTCATTATTCAGTCTAGGTGTTGCAGAGCCCTGATCTTAATCACAGCTCACCATTATTTTCAGATGGCTTTGATGACAGCATATTCTTTCATAGGAACACCAGCAATTTCAGATAATCCACCCCTAGTTTTGTTTTCTTCAGCTTTCAGTCTCCACTTTGCTGGTCTGCTATTCTTGCCATCTTTGTTCTCATATCCTCCTATATTTTTTCTTTTTGGGTTTCTCTATCCTTTTTTGTAACCCCTACACACATTAAGTGGTAATTACACCTACTTACTGTATTTGGAGAAAAATACGACTGCTACTACTTTTCTTAGAGGAGGAGCATCTCTGGAATCAAATTACTGGCGATGGTGATGTAGATACAATGCTAGAAATGTTTTATAGGTTTTTTGAGTCACTAGCCTCACAGGCCTGTAGCTGTATGGGGAAGTTAGTTTGCTTCCAATATCACAAATGCATTGACCATTTTGTGGGGTGCGGAAATAATAAAACAATATAGATTCTGCCTTTTTATCCCTCTAGTTTATATTGCGTAGCCCGGATTATGCAAAATCACCCAGAAACAAATGTTAGCAGAGTGGAGCACCGTTATCGAGCACAAGCCACTTTACAAATCTTTCAGGCCACTTTGATCACGCCGAGAAAATAACTTGGGTCAGTACAACCCCACTCATCAATATTTCATTGAAAACTTCCTGAAACATAAACAATTATTATTGACTGTAGCAGCTGTCAAAAAAAATATATGAGAATAGCTGCAAACAATGGAAGGTGGTGACTGAGTTTGTTTTCTATTTTCTAAGGGTTAGGTGGTTTTCAAAGCAGGTGACAACAAGGATCTACCAGTGTCTTTTAGGCAATGTTAAGTGCAAGTAGATAAGACCATAGGCTGGTTTGAGTCTGGATGCACCAGTTTAGATCCTGGATCGGAATTGTGTGTTGAAAATGGAGTAGTCACAATAGCCACTAGTTCATCTTTTCATCAGAAGAGTTTGCCGATCCCATGAGCAGTGTGAGCTTCAGTATCTTGCTCAAGGACACTTTGGCAGTGATGGTGTGTTCACTGACATGTCGCGACCTTCTGTCGGCGCTGACTTTTCCGGGTATTGTACAGCCATTGTACCAGTGACCCCCTCCAGCAACAAGTTAACAGCCATGTGAACTGCAGGTTTTTGACATTCGATAACAATCTCGCGCCGTCGTCACAGACTCATAAACTCTCTCCAGTTCAAAGGAAGCAGTCGTTCCTGCAGGCTGCTCTCCTCTCACTCTCTGTGACAGAGGGTTAAACGAGTTAATGATTCCCCGTTTTTTTCCTGGAATTGGGGAGACGCATTAAATTCTGACCTCTATTAAATCAAAGCCAAAATGCATTTGAAGTAATATATTTGCACCTTCCTGAACTTGAAGCAATAACATTGTGTCTCTGTGAAATAGAAAGCTCTCTGCTCGTGGATGTGTCCAATCAACGCCTGCTGTGTTTTCATCATTCTCCTTCCCCATTAATTTGGCATATTAGGCAAAATACTCTGAGAAATGTAATTCCATTCATGCATCATTAATAGCGTATCTCAATGTTATTAAGATGGGTAACAGAGAATTATGGACTTGTGCCTCGCTGCGTGTTTCGCCGATTGATTGCACATGACTTACACACATAATCTTTCAATAAAGTTATAAATACTTAAAATATTTGCCGAGAGGAAGGAGATAGTGATGCGCTAAGCCGTGGCAAAGATTACGGAACAAAAATTGTCATCTTCCACTGTTTGCGTTTTAGAAAAAAGAGAAACCTTGTTTTATTATAGCAAAGTCATTCTTATCAAGGATTATGGGATATATGCATTCAGATCTGTGCTGACTTCATGCTTAGTATTCATAAGGCTTTTTGACCAGTACCAGTTTTTCATAGATATACAAATTACTATGCAAGCAGCAACCCGTGATCGTTAGTATGGAGAAGATTCCCTCTAAAATATGTCGGCTGTCTTTTGTTGTGGCTCTTCTTTATTTTACTATAGAGTATAAATACAGAAGCACCTTGTAAAATATTGTTTTATTTGGTGTGTCCTCAAACACATCATCTTTAAGATTTGACATCCAGATGGAATATCTTACACTCTTATTCAGAATTACTGCCTTTACATGACGTCGAAGCTAAATATGTATTTAAATCCTTTCAAGCATGAACCACATTTCAGGAAATGAGCTGTTTCAAGCTTTTTCTATGTATGTCGTCATGTTTCATGTTCAAATACAGGTGTTAGAAAAGGTTGAAGACAAATAAGAAAAAAGACAATTGCTTGCTCTCCGCTTGCAAAATGAAAACTTTAAAAAAAATGTTTTTTATTTCTGCCTGGGGATCAATAAAAGAGGAGCACTGAATGTAGGATATTTTTCTCACCCATCCTACATACCTGCCTCTTTCAGGCACTTTGATGTCTGTTTTCTGCTCAGTGTGCACTTTTGTTCAACTCTGCACATCAGAAAGTTTAATAGATATTTGCTCCTTGACGACCTAAGGTGCTTCAAATTGTAGCTAACAAGTGTGCGGACACCTGAGCATTACACATCTCATTGAACATTTCACAAGCGCCTCTAAACAGCCTTTATTCTTCTGGGAAAGATTTCCACATGATTTCGGAACCTGGACACGGCAACGAGAGCATTAGAGAGGCTGGGCACTGATGTTGGGCAACAAGGCCTGGCTCACAGTCCGTGATCCAAATCATCCCAGAGGTTGAGGTCGGGGCTCTCTGCCAGACCTGTAAAGTTCTTCCGCACTGAACTCTGTAAAGACCTGGCTTTGTGCATGGGGGGGGGGGGGGGGGGGGGGGCAGTTATGTGAATAGGAAAAAAAACCTTTTCCCAGATGGTTTCCACAAAGGCGGAAGCGCAATATTGTCCAAAATATGATGTTATGTTGGAAAAAAAACTACCTAGGTTCTGACAGAAAGCTATTTTTTAATAAAACATTTATCTCCATGATTAGTCTTAGCACTTAAGAAACCCCTTGGCTGGGTGTGATGATTGCTGCATCCTGGTCGAAGCTGAGAACAGAGAGCAGCTCACTGCTTGCTCTGTAGCCAAGCTTTATTGATCTCTATTGGATTTGGTCCACAACATACTCTCCCCTAACTCAGAGGTTAACCTCCAAAGACGCCTTAAAGACACTCTGAAGTTGCTAGTGACTCCTCCAGGCATAGAGAATGAATGAGGTATGGCTCATGCAGTGCACCAAGGTAACTGCAGTCTATAGCTGAATCTCGGCGCAGTACTTCCAAAGTACTGACTGTCTCATTTTTCCTCTCCGCTTCACGAGACTTCCTCTGTGGAGAGTTTAGAGTCAATAAAGCTCATAGAAAGAGATACTGGCGTAAATGTAATTTTCTAAGTTTGAGACACTGAACAGAGCAATAAGAATAGTATAGGATCGCCTTGACGTTAATTCACACACATTACATAGCGTTCTGAAGCACTCTCATGTTATCAGACTGGACTTCCTTAAAGATTTTTCAAAAAACAAATAACACTTACCTGGTAAAATATTAATAAGACAATTATTGTATTAAATTGATTCCAAATTAGGTTTACTGTTCAAAATGTATATTCACTGAAAATAACCTCATAGGCTTATTGCTCAAATGTAAATGATTTTGTTTCATTAACATATCATTGTTTTGACAGTTTAATATACACATTTTACATGACATGTTTCCGTGCTTAAGATATATCACCTGTTGTTAATATTTCAACTGTTTTTATGTGTAATCTGAAATTCCATTTGCAATCAGGGTGTGAGACTGTATCTCTCAGAGCCTCTCCATCCACATTGACTGCTGACTTTCAATGATACTTGGTTATAGCATTCATATGACGTCCACTGTGAACCACGCATCCATCTATCCATCTATCCATCTATCCATCTATCTATCCATGCATTCATTATCTCTAATGCTTCTCCTTTGAGGGTCATGGGAATGGGCACTAGAGCATAAGCCCCAAAGTGGAAAATGACAGCGGGGCCATATGCTAACATAAATATTCCCTGCTTCTTTACTTTGTTACTTGCTTCAGGTGCATTTACATCATGGAGAGCTGCTTTAATGAGCAGAGATTAGGCTTAACATGTAGGAATATATAATCAGCGTGTGGTGCAGAGAAGCTGCAGATCAAGAGAGAACAGCATGTTTTGAATATTTTTGCAGTACAATATTGAGATGGACAGCCACAGAGGGGGGGGGGGGAGAGGGAGCCGTGGGTGAGACACAAATGACCACCTGTGATTCAGAAGCAGAAGTCATATTTATAGCTGGATCTATCTCTGGACTCATGCAGAAGCATTCTTACCTTTAGGGTCCACCAACGCTGCCAGTGCCTACCGCACCATGCTTTGCCATGCTGTGCCATGCTGTGCCATGCTGGGTTGTCCAGGGCAGGTGTCTGTGCAGACAGACTTTGTTCACACTGGGAGATGAGCTGGAAGACCAAGCACTGCTCTGTAGCTACAGTTAATGGAGTGCCACGCTGCATAGAAAAGATGTATAACCCCTCGCTGAATGTCTGTGCAAGTGCACTCCTGCTGCTTCCATATGTTTTGAAGAGCAAGGCTTCAATCATACACATAACGTAAACCACATATGCCTGAGCACGCACACCATGCCTCTGGCTCTCAGCACTGCCACTGATCAGCACAGCAAGGGTCTGCTGCACACCACAATCATCAATGTTAATTTAACATCAGTGATATCAACACCTTGCTAGTGTTTATAAATCTCCACATCTGTCCAAGTGATTTTGACGGATTTTATTTATTCAGAGCCATAAGAGCTTCATGAGTGTGTACACAACTTTCCATTTGACTCTGGTCGGCTAGAATTGATTGTGACAATAAAGTCAACTCGTAGAATCAGTGGGAAACAACCTATGTCACAGAATCCAAGATGGCGGTTGGAGACTTGCAGAGCGTCATCTTTCTCCTCTCTCACCCTGTGGACGCATGGCTGGAGTCCAATCCCCGATGAATATGGAGCTGAACAGAAATTGATTGATGCCATTTGTCTTGGCAAGCAATCATACCTGCGCCAGTATTACTGGTCCCCTTTTTTCCCCTCTCTCTCTCTCACTCTCTCCCCCTCTCTGGAGAGCAGTCAGTTAGTTTGATAAGTGATATTTATAGCCTTGATGGCTGCTGAGAAGAGCATGCACAGCATGTCAAGGCAGGGGCGTATCCAGAGAGTGGACCATTCAAAGACATCAGGGGATTGGGGCTGTGTTTTAATAGAGGTCCCATACGTTACTTTCTCTGCGTTTCAATGGAAGGTTTTGATATCTATGAAAACATGTCATTGTGGTGTTTAAGCAAAATCCATCTTGATATAGTCTGTGGGGTTTTATGAAGAGCACGGTGTTCACGACAGTTTTCTGTGTGACCAGGCACAACAACAGGTGACAGATTGTAACCTACTACTGTAGTTTGGTGAAACATATGGCTATGGTCTGTCAATTCAGACTAAGATGCTTTGTTTTTTAAGAAAAAATAAGCCCCTGATCTGTAATATTACCATCCTCAGGGAAGGCCGTGCAATTATATATTGGTTTTCTGTCTTGCAGCTTGCTAGCTCAGCAATGGCATTAATGCTTGCTGTTGTGATAATAAAGTTACAACAACAAAAAGATGGTTGGACGGTGGGTCCAAGAGGGACATGCAGAGGCTAATCTGAGGCCGGTGGCTGTGTAGTTGAGACATCATTACAGGAGTATGGACGACCTGTTTTAAGACACAGTTTCTGGATAGATTGCTGTTTGGAGAGCAAATTCCTGTCAAAATCCAACCAAGCCTAAGATAAAAACTAACTGAGGACAACCTGAACCCGATGTTTTCTCCGATTCAGGAATCAAATCAAGTAGATAGCCCAGCCAATTTGACCAAACTTGACCCAAATCCGAATATCATTTCAACATTTTTGGGTCAAACCCGACAGATCCTGATGGGCTCAGGTATACACACTCAATTTCTGAACATGGGTTGTTTGCCTTTGTCTGTGGATTAAGCAGTTTGATACTTGCACAGCGTTCGTGTAGCACCTAGCTAGACCTGATTGATTATAATCAAAAAATACATGGAAAACTCTTTTCTTACAACATACAATCTCCAATTGATTTTGTCATCACTGTCCTCCCCACTCTCAACCACTGTCCCTGTACAATACAAAGTCCTCTCCTCAATCCTGTCTTGAAGGACAAATATGTGGCTGGCAGCTGCTATCCCTTAACTGTGAAACATCGTGTCTGAAGAAAATAGAAGAAACGTGTTTTGACAGCCACCACGGCATCTTCTGTAGGAGTTAGGAGTACACTTATATGACAGCAGATATTTTTAACATCAATGGAGGCAAGAGCCATTGTGGCTACCTTGATTTTTCAAAAGCAAGTGATTGGCTGGTTTCACCTCTAATCACCAGCAATCACAAGACTTGATTGAAGATGATGGCTCGGCTGTGGCGATGGACAAACCCTGATGGCAGAGGGTCTAATAGTGATAATGACTGTGGTTCCTGTGGTGCTGCTGCACTTTCACCTTTGATCACCTCAAATCCCTGAGGCATCTAACGGCCGCAAGTGTTTTACTCGTTTCAGTGCAGCGGAATTCAACTGTAGAAGCCAAAGGAAATGAGGGATTTTCAAAGAGAAGTACCCGAGTCAATTCAATTTAATTCAGTTTTATTTATATAGTGTTAAATCACAGCAAACACTATCTGAAGGCACTTTACAGAGTTAAATGTAGACCTTACAATGTTATAGAGAGAAATCCGACAGCTCCACAATGGCCAAGCTCTTGGTGGTAAAGAAAAGCTCACTTTTGACAGAAAAACACCTCTGAGAGAACCAGACTGTTGGGCTGCATGGAGAGAAATGTGGGAGAGAGAAGGGGGGGAATAAGCAACTAGTGCCTGACCAACAGAATCTGAATTGTTGGAGGGTGATTCTGATATTAGGGGGAAAAAAACATAAATGTCAGAGACATGATTGAGGCTTGATATTTAACGCTAAATCCCCAAATTGTGTGATGAATAACTAGAAATAAAAAAAACACAAATACAATACTTTGTTGCCAGTACTCTCACAGTGTTATTTGGATCAACTGGAGCTCATAGATTTATTGGGACATCACAGGAATCACAGTAAGCCAGAGGTAGGGCATAGGGAAGTTTTACAGCATCATTGAGGTGGGAAGCTTTTATGACATTTTATAGACTCAGGAATGAATCAAACAAAGAATCAACAGCTAAATTGATGATGAAAATACTCGTAAGTTGCTGCACCAAATAATATTTCCTGCCTGAACATACTAAAAGATATTTATGAAGACATATAACTACTGAGAGACATTGTACAAATCAGATACGTTTGCTGTTAGCCGTCATTCAATCCTGATTTTCTTGGCACTGCACACAGACTGCGCTTCCCTGCATCCAACACAACTTTTGTTTAAAAAAAAAACAGTCTCCAGTCTCTGTCAATACTTTTGCTTAATAATGTTGGCAATCTTTGGCTTCACTGGTGCCTGAGACTGGCCCCGTTGCTCACATATAATCAGTTTCGCTGCTGATCATATTTGTATTTCCAGCTCTTCCCTATCTGCTTACACAGCATTACTTATTGCTGGCTTTCATTATCAGGTGTGCAACTAACCGTGGCAGGGAATGAGAAGAGAAAGATTGGCTAGAACAAACACTTGAAATTAACTCTTGAAAGGGGTTTCTGTAAGTATGCCGAGCCTTACTGATACAAAACAATTACCTGTTGGTTTAATACCACGGCATGACAGGAGATATATTAGAATATTATTTGTGTGTATTTGAATGGAATGGCAGAAATAGGGGAAAAGATTGGTCGAGGAATGCAGTATATCATGTGCAAATGGAGAAACTACAAAGCTCAATAACACGGCACAGGGTATTCATTTCCCGTGCTTTCATTTAGACTGGGCTGCCACAGACCTAATGATTAGATGCTTTTTCATATTTCATACTGTATAGGGCCCAAGGCACAAAACTATCCAAGGAAATACCTGCTATTGCAACTTCGCTGTTATTATATGATCAGTGAAGAACGTGAGGGTTAGAGCTGTAGGGCCCAGACAGGCGATAAAGCAACTTCTGTGATTCTGTTAATTGGCTAAATCAGTAGATTAAAGGTTGGAACAATGTGGCGATGTACTCCATTACGTCAATTACGTGAATCTGCTGTTTTGCATGGAATGCGTCAATGTGTCATACTGTTTACGTTCAGCCCCAATTATGCAGGCAATGCTTTAAATAGGACATTAATCCAATGGCTCATTGGATTAAGGATGAACTTCAAATGTTTGGTGAAAGAGATAAATAAAATGTTGCCGTGCACAAGTGTTGGGCGATCTTCTCCCAAGTGCTCGTCTCTCACGGGGGGAGGACGTAGAAACAGCTGTTTATGGCTTGCAGCATTCTCTCTCTCTCTCTCTCTCTCTCCCTCTCTCATTAGCTGTCTACTGTTTGGATTTGGAATCAAAACTTTCATTCAGATCCTCCAAAAAAGAAATTGATGCAAGCAGGGAAAGAAACCAACATGTTAACCAGCTGTAGGATGGGTGCAAAACAAGTTTCTCTACACTCCGAATATGACCGAATAAAGCAGGTACTAACTTGTACCCATGCCTGTGTGTAATATAGAATAGAGAGAAAGAGAGAGCAAGACGGACATGAGTCTGCACTACAGATCAGTGGATGGCGAAACGGACCCAGAAGCTGAAGTAAAAAAAAGACTCATGGTTAACATTAGCTGGGTATATCACTAGCACAACTCAACCTGTAGCCATTGGCTGCATCCAAATTCCTTGACAACATGCTATTTAAAATCCTGAACAGTATGTGAGATTTTTCAGCACGTCTGAAAGCCTAATATGAAACCAGTATGGGAATTATGCACTATTCAAAATTGCTCCAAACAATAGTCAACCCTAGTTATGTGTACATTTCTGTCCTTGTCAATAACAATAGTGCTGGTATTTAGGAAGATATGCTTTTTTACCAGTATGAGCCATTATAAGAATACCCTTCATTCTCAATTGTAACACTGCTCTAAAGAATAATACTGATTTATTTAAATGTCTTACTTGCTAAAAGTCATTTCAGTCCTATTATCAAATATTAGTTTTCCTTGTTGTAGCAGGCAGGGTAGCTCATAGCCACTGTCTCTAGCTTTAATGTTGAAAGTAAATTCAACAATAAATTCAAGGTTCAATCTATTATATCCACTGTTCTTCAAGGCAGATAAGACACATCACCTCTCTTTTCATAAATATACCAAACATAAACATCAATAATGTGTATTCTGCTCCATGTCAGCAATTAAAACTCTGAGAGAATATGTTACACTTGATCCTGTGCTTCAATGTGTTTTATAACTCTTATATCGATCCATAACTTTTTGTTGTGTGAGATAAAAGGCAGGATGTTAAAAAAGACTATTCAAAAGCCAAAGTTTCTCTTCATCCATAAAGGTGTCCTTGAGCAACACATTTGAGTTTAAGTGCCTCGGGCTGACTGCTCCTCGTTGCCCTCGGTTCTTTTATCCCCCCGGTAACATATGTGACTGTAACCTTCCCAAAGGGATGGAAATCACATATCCCTCTGAAAAGCTAATCACACTGAGTGTATTATGACAATTTATGGGCAACACAGATCCTCTCCAGCATCGACAGTGGTTTCATCTGTATTCTGATTAAGTCGTGGAGGATACATCTTGCATTCTGCACCAAAATTGTCCACTCACTTTTGCAGCTGCACGCGCTTTGTTTTCTGTCTGTCATCCAGGTGAAGCAGAGCAAGAGATGATATGATACCTTGTGTTGAAAAGTAAAACACTGTGTACAAATCAGATATTTGACATGGCCCACTGCACTCCAGATATCGTGTGCTAAAATACAATAGTTCTCACATAAGTAGTTGGGTAAAAAGAAAAGGAAAAAGAGAAAGTTTGGGATAGTAATGAAGGCCACACTAGATTAAATCAAAAAACAATAACCAACCATTATAAGGAGGCCAGGCCTTCCTCAGTCCTCAGTATGGCGGACAGCTTGTTGAGCTGTGCCCGTCGGTTAACCAGCTCGGTTGGTGCCCATGCCTCAGGAATGCAGACATACAACTGTTAAACTGAAAGTATAAAACGGTGAAATAATCGTGATGTTGCTTAGCTGTTGAAATTAATTAATAATGGTTAATTATGAACATCCCAAAGACAGACATTTGTGTTGACTGGCCTCCAGCTACAAAGAAAAAAACAGAACATTGAGCTGTTGTTTTTAATGGCTCTCAGGAAGGAACACAGCTAAGTATGTAATTCCCCTCTCAATAGTCTGGCTTCACATTTAAATGTTTCCCATGACAAGTACCAATTATACCAAAAACCTACTGTATGGCAAACAGTGGAGACTCTCTCTCTCTCTCTCTCTCGCTCTCTCTCTCTCTCTCTCTCTCTCTCTCTCTCTCTCTCTCTCTCTCTCTCTCTCTCTCTTATGGTTTAACAAGGGGAAACCAGATAGAGATGGATTAGATCTTATTCACGAACAATAGAAAGTTGTTCAGAATAATGTCATATCTTATGTAAGATGTAATGTATGTCCTCACATTAAATCTTGTACACTTTAGAATCACACTATAAAAGTACTTAAAAGCTTCCGCCATTTACACAGGAGCCACTTAACCAGATTGTACTGTATTACCATCATTTACCATTTACTTCCACTCTGCCTTACAATCACAGTGCAGAAGTATTCATGCCCTTATAGACTTTTCAAACTGTTATTGCATTTGAGCTATTTCATACACCTCCATCCACATATTTATGCTGCACTATATATAAGCAAGGGTGACGGAGGTATTAGGTCTTTTCTTTCGAAATGACAGAAATTAGTCTTGAGGATTCTTATTGGATTTTGAAAGTGGCAAGAATTTAGAAAATCCACCCATGACGTTAGGACAAAGCTGCTGGAGAGAGCGGTGGGTTTTTTAGGGTATATGAAAAGCAGATCTATTTTGTTCTTGGATGTGGAAGACAAGACAGCACTGGAAAGCTCCACCCAGGGGAGAGTCTGTAAGGTGATAACATTGGCTTTTATGACTAGTTGTCTGGTTGACTGCATCCTATACTGTTCAGGGACAAGACAGACCCATCCATCTCCATTGGCTTTCATACAGTAGGTGGCTCTATGGATCAGGGAGAGAGCATCAGCCTGAAATGTCAGTGTTATTTGATCGGTTGGCCATTCATAGTTTTTGAGAATGGCTGCCGTTATTGTCTCTCTCTCTCTCTCTCTCTTGCTGTCCCCCTGCTCTGCATGGGAATTGTGGTGGTGATGAATATGTGCTTTCTTATTTTTTCGCAGTCAAGTCATTTGTCAAATGATCTCTTGAAATTCCATCACCAAACAACATCCCAGCTAGCTGATAATGTGATGGCTTTTTTTTTACTTCAATTTCCTGTTGAGCTTATGTTTTTGAAGATGGCATTGATGCGTTTGCTCGGCGTCGATGGCCATCAATGGTATCCGACCGGTACACCTGTTTATTCCCGAACAAATGATTGATAACCTCTTTATTAGAGATGTTTGCCTGTGATATCTATTATACACCAGATGTTTAGAGCAGAACATATTACAGCTTTCATGGACTGAAGAGGTTCAAATTTGTATTTGTCAAAAAGGAGAATGTATTTGTTGGGAGAAAAGTCTCAGCCTTGGCCTGAAAGCTTTTTGCAAGTCGCCCCACAGTGCAGATGTATTATGAAAATGCAGACTCCTGTAAACTAAAGTTGTTTTCTTTAAATATGTACTAGATCTTTCAGTAGGGTCGGATACAATTCACATTTAAACCAGTTTGGTACTGGTTCTGGTACCGATACCCAATGGTACCTTTTTTGCTCACATTTGTCTGTTCCAAAAACACAAAGAACTAAAACTGCAGCAACTATGGTACGATTTTGGATTTCAAGCTAAAAAAAGTTAATTGGGTTTGAGGAATAAACTCAGTTGTTGTACTTGGTTGCCACTTCATTCCCAGCAGCTATACTAAGTGTTTATTGGCAGTTGAATGATTTAATACCAAACTTGCTTAAAAGTCCAGTGATGAAGCTGAGAGAAAACAGACATGGCACAGGATTCATATATCTCATTAAATGTAGCAACGGAAATGCGGCACATTTTCTACCTGCATTGATATATATGTTCCCACTGTGGGAAGAAGTTCTTTTTTTTTTTCTTCCCATGGGTGAAACTCAACCTTGAAGTTTCATAATGTACCAATGATGATGGCTAACCACAACATGAAAGCAATTTCATCCGCCAATGAGATCCTTGAATGGCGGATATCACACTGGCTGTCTGCTACCAGCGAGCCCGGGTGGACACGTGCATGCATGGAGGCCCCTCGGCATCCATCACGATCCAGCCAGAGTTTTTAATAGGAAACAGAACAGCATAATAAATAACACAAGTCAAGCGTATACTGTTACTAATGATCTTTAGATTAGCCATTATGAGGAGCAAAAGTGCTGGGAGTCACTTAATTATTCTCCACAGATGTGTGGGCCATTGTATCACGAAATACAAGTCAGCCAGGAAAGAAGAAGAAAAACAAATATATATATATAAATACTCTTGAAGAGAAAGCCGTTATGAACGCAGTGTGCGTGTGTGTGTGTAATTTAACATTCCAATAATATGTTCCTGCACATGTGTGACTCTGCAGGTTAATATAAAGCCACGTAGAACGATTCATGTGTGGGCTCCTTCATGCAATTAGTTGATGAAATGTTGTGTACTCATATGAATGCGTGGGGGTCTTTCATATAATGTAGAATAGAGAGGAACATTGTAACTGGGCATGATGAGCGTATAGTGTTTATGACTTTATGATTGCAAATGCAAATCATGTACGTGCATTACAGTTCATATGGTGGCAGCTTTGTAGAGTCGACTCATACAGAGTTTGAAGGGATCTACTGTAGATTTGTTTGTGGGTGTGTGAATATGTGAACTGTTGCAAAGTGTACCGCTCACATTGATCATTCAGATTGCCTGTGTGTCGGTGGCGGCTCAGATACGTCTGTCCCCCCCCCTTGTGTGCGCCTTTGATTAATGTGGTGGCCTGGCACAGAGATTGTCCCATAACCGCTCACAGTTTTTGTCTCCACTTTAGCCAAAAAGCAGCCATAGCCTCGTGTCCTTCAGCGAGACAATGAACGCCCACTCACCAGAGTGTACGTCACTCTGAATAAGAACATCACCTTATCCCTGAATTCTAAATTGTGCAGGTTTTTCAGAAGAGGCTGCGCTTACATTTGGTTTTGATGAATGTTTCAATATCTCTGTGGGAGGAATCAAGGTTTGTGCCGTCTTCGACTAACATAGCCAGCTAGTCACCATATTTAGAGGTGAGACCATGTGTAGGCGTACTTGTTAGATTTAAAAAAGGATGACCGTACATATTAAAGACAGCGTTTGACATTTCCGATATTTACCTCTGCCAAGGAGATCATGTTTTAAATTACGTTTGTGAGTGAGCAGGATTTCACAAAAAAACACTAGAGCCATTGCTACCAAACTTGGTGTAAGGACATGGTATCGGTAAGGGAAGAACCCATTATATTTCGATAAGGATTCAGATCAGGGGGCTGATCCAGGAGTTATTTTCACATTCTTTAACATTGTGAGATAGAGTAGTTTTCCACGTTTTCATTGATTGGTATTGATATAGATGTTTCATATTTATCATCATTTTCATAACACGTTTGCTGTCTGAAAAACCTCTTCAATAGTTAATATTCCTTCATGCCACAGACTGAATGAACCTATAATACATAGATTTATCACTGAAGGTCGAAAATCTTCCACGGGACATCTCTTATACTCCTTATGCTGTTGAATTTGAGAGATAGAATATCCTGGCACACATTTTAAAAAGCTTAACAAGGGTTCAGTGGGTGGAAAGACTATTTGCCTGGTTTCAGGTGTTATCACTGATGACTGTTCCCACAACCAATCATCCATAGCTCTGTAAATAGACTTAATAATTACATTCTCGTGCCATAAACACACTCACATTGATACCAATGTCTTGGTCATCTTAGAGGGACGTCAGTGGATCCAACACATCACCTCCTACTCATCGATGAAGCTCTGTCATAGGATGCACTACTCAGAGCAAAGTGTCCCACGCTCCTTTAATTTGTATCTGTGCACAGTGAGCAGCTCAAGGAGAATGATTTGCAAAGTAAATTTTAGAATGATGCTCATTAAAAGAGAGAGGTGTCAAAAGGTTTTGGTACAAAAGGCAGGAGCTGGTAAATAGAACAAAATTAGTTTTAACTCTGACTTTTAAGAAATATTATCACATTGTACAAAAAAACATTACCAATATAATTACTCCTCCATACTTGACCTGTCGGTTGTTTCATGCAGTTTGTGCCTGCAGGTATAAAACTGTCTTCTACGCTTGTGCTGTATATTGTTAAGAAGGTAATATTGTGATGCTGAAACAAGATATTGGAAGAATGGCCACCAATGGATGAATATGTGCATTTATAAATCGACATTCTCCTCGGCTATCAGGAGAGAGCTTCTAAAAGAGGATTGAACTCATGATCTGATGTGGTACGGGAGGTTAACAAGGAATAATGAGGCTGATAAGTCAATGCAAACTTTAAACCTTTGGTGTGTTTCAGCAGGATTAGTCTACTGGTGGAAACCTTGGTTACCTCGACTTATTATTATTATTATATATCTTTATTATATAATATATCTGTTATAGTGTTCACTTTACATTTCTTATTTAATTTTGATTAAATTTGGTTGGAGTAAATCAGGGTCTGCACTATTTTCCCTCCACAAATCCATCAACAGGTTTCCTCAGTTCACAGCATTGGATACATTTTAACGTTTTGCTAGTGCATGGGAAATGCATTGGAAACATATACATGGATATAGAGTTGAAATAGTCTTTTATTCAGTTACAGTATTGCTCCACATGCCCACAGGTCAATGTATTATCTTCATCTAGTCTTCATCTTGGCTCTGTTCAAACTTAAACCTTTTGATCCGTAACATTTGAACTATGTAGCACTTGTTGATTACTTTAGAATGCATGCAGCGCGGGCGTAGCATCTCCTTGAGTCCATTTTTAGTTCATATTGTTATTATGCAGTGACATGAGAAAAGGTCACAGAGTGTAGAGTCTAATAAACCGACAATATACAAGTGTACATGTGAGTAGACGTGAAGACAGCTCTGCAGATATTTGTTATTTTATTCTTGCAGTTCCAGATTCTGTTCAAATGGGCTGCACTGCCGTGTACAGTAAATGAAACTGTCAATATCAAATAGCAGCTAAGTTTCATACCCCCTGATTCCAATTGAACATCGTGGCAATTTTAAACACTGACTCATTCCTCACCTCCGTGAGCGATCTTCCCTCTCATGCTGCTCCTGTTGTCAACTGATGACGAGCAGAGAGAAAAACAATTAACGTCTCTATGCACCCATGGCAGTACTCCAACATACCCTACTTTCATTCTTTTGACAGCGATGGTGTGTTTCTGTAAGGCAAATTAAAACAGAGACGGAGGGGAAGGGAATGGAGAAATCTTGCAGTGACTGTTGGAGAGGAACAGATGAACAAAACACAAAGGGACATGTGAATTTAGAATGAGGAGGTTGCAGACTCGGAGGAGGAGGGGGGGGGGGGGGGGGGGGGAGAGAAAAGGGACGTTATTAAAAGTGTCATATGATTGTGTTGTTTACTCCTGTAGTCCTCTCCTTCCTCCCACTGCTCTCCTCTGAGAGCCCCTACTCTCTGCCAGGGAACCAGAAATGAAAATCTTCGTGTGTATCTCTCTATTTTCTATATATTTATGAGTGCATCTACGTGTGGGTGTGTGTATGTGTGTGTGTATGTGTGTGTGTGTATTGTTGTTTTTGCATGTGTTTTGTAGTCTTAATATGTGCCATTGTTTTTGTTATATCTAAATATTTATGCATACACTCCATACATGTTCACTGGTGTGTGGGTGCATGTTTCCCGGGCCCTGGATACTCTAGAGACGGTGCATCCACTCTTTACAGTAACTGAAAATAATTTCCTTTCTTTTCTTCCCTTTTTTTTTAATCATATTTGATTTGCAGGAGAACATAAATAACCATTATCTGACAGCGGGCGTGAACATTTAATTGCTTATTTAATTTGGCTCTCCAATTCATTAGCGCTGTTATACCAGATTTGCCTTGAGGACACTGGACCCCCCCCCCCCCCCAAACTGATGGTAAAAACAGTGGCCTGTCAAAATGATAAGGAATATTTAATGAAAGTATGGAACGAAATTGAAACATAGAAGCGGATCCACTCACTGCTTTCAGTTTTGGAACTTTGCCAGCTCTGATGTAGCACGATGCACATACACATAAGTTATAAGAACAATTTCTTTAGCAAAATGTGTTTAAGTATCACTGAGTACAAGCGGTTATAGTGTTTCTCTCTTATAGCGAGAGTGTGGGTCAGTTCATCATCTTTCTCTCTGTTCACTTTGTGCACAGACATGTAAGCACGACCTATTTTATGCTTTAAAAGCTGCATTATTTAAAACTGTTTACTTTCAAAACTATTTAAAAACATTTTCTATTATTCCTCCATCATTTATGCTGCTGAGAAACACCCATGACCTTGAATACTGACCTCATTGTACCGATCTTGCCACACAAACAGTTTTGTATTGCACATATAATCCGATTTTGGTTCCATTGTTTTCAATAGAAAGTCAACTTTGTTAGTCTAATTGATTGGATTAAAAGAAAAAAAAAGGAAAAGGGGACACGGTGTTCAGCATTCTCCTCCAGTCTGGTTTCCACCATGATGTCCATAATTCAATTAAAAGCTATCTGGGATAACACAATAAAGCCATTGAGATCATTCCCATTGTGTTTTTTGTGGTCCATAATTAACATCCCTATCTCCTGCCGAGCCTGTTCAAAGAGAGTTAAGGGCAAAAGAAGGCCATGGGAACTCCATAAAAATGCTAATCTCAGTCACCTGTTTAATGCAAATCGCTGCGGAGGTGAACTGAAATCCGGTTTGATTTAAACTTCCTCATTAAATTCAGCATTTATTTTTTTTTATTTTTTATGTGATGTAGTTTGTCTTGTTAGGAACTAAATGCTTTCATGTTACACTGCTGAAAAAAACGGTGACAAGGTGACAAGATTTTCATGACAGCACAGCCATCGAAACGCAGATCAAGTCTTGTCTTGTTTTGCTGTGATGTGGAGCAAAAACGTATTTTATCACCGGTTTATTGTCTGCTCGGATGCTTAAAGGGATAGTTCACCGATATCCAATCACTCAAATCTACTCCCCCCTATGCCGATGGAGGGGTCGGTGGAGTGTGAAGTCCACAAAACACTTCAGGAGTCCCAGGGGTAAACAGCCTTGCAGCCAAATCCAATATAATTGAAGTAACTGGCGAACCACTTATTCAGACGTAATAAAACAACAGAAAAAAATACATAACATGCCTCCATACTGCTCCTGTGGTGTCATCCAAGGGTTCGGAAGTCCCGACATTCAAAGCATACACTTTGGCGTGTGCTCTGTAACCATTGTCCAAAAACTCAAAGGTGCACTGCAGCTACATGGTGAATCCTATTTGATACTGATTGTGATGAGAGTGTCAATTTTAACCTAAAATCTTGTATTTTTAACAAAATTATCTCAAATCATGGGCAAACTTGTTTCATGCTCGTGTTTCACACAGGATCAGAGCAACCGACTCCTCCTGGCACTGCAGTGGAAGTGGTGCTTAAATAAATTAGACATGTTCATGTCAATTATTTGTGCTGTTATGGTTATTGAAAATGTTCGCTGACTTATTCAGTCACTTCTTCAGCAGCTCCTGCAGAAAGAGCTAAATCTGGTCTGTTTCACTCACGTCCAAACTGCAAATTAATTTAGAGAACATGGATAATAAAGCCACTGATGAAAGGAACCTGACAACATGATAATGGCTGTATTTTTTAAAGAGAAGCAGCATGAGACTTCCCGCAGCAGCGTCTGCTCTCTTAACGATAAAAGCTCCGTCTGAGCCGTAATAACCTTTTCTCCAAACTGCTCAGATCCATCATCTCCACTAGTTAGTCGAGAGTTTGCACAAATGACTTTTAACCACACATAAATACTGATGTAACAACAGAAACAATTGTATTACAATTATATTTGACTCATAGTATAAAAAAGCATAACTACATATTATACAAATAATCATGAAAAATCCCCACTTCGTCAAAAATCCCAGCTTGAGTGGGAATGATTCGTTTGTTGCCGCTTGCGATGGAGTGAACTGAAATATCATAGTAGAGCAGAGGTGTAGAAATGTGTCATTTGATCATGAAGATGAGTAATCTTCAGAAAACCTATTTCTCTACAATCATACTTGGCGGGAAGTCTCGTCCATAAAGAGATAAAAAAACTGAGTGGAATTTGAAGATCTACAGGATAATTCAGAATCAACTCATTCTATGTGTTGTTTCTATTACACCCTTTGTCACTTTCTTTCCCTTTATTGCATCTCCATCACTTTCAGACTCATATTGTCCCAACACCCTTCATCTCTTTCTGAATCTATAAAGTCTGGCTCCATACTGACATGGCCGCCTGTGTTCCCAGCGGTTCAGAAGGCCAGTCAGTCAGCCAGCTGGGCCGCCAGTGGCCACTGGCCTCCCGTACCCACTATGTTGGTGTCCAGCTCCATTTTCTCCATGCCAGGTGGGCCTCAGTGCAGACGGAGAATGGTTTATGACTCACCGCCACTTTCTCCACCCCCCATTCTCCCTCCACAATGCAGCCTTGTGGACAGCTAACGGGGGAGGCTTGGGCCTTATGCAAACTTTATGATGGCGGAGATTGTCGTCTTCTGCAATGTGTATAAATGATATGTCGCTCCACACTGCACTTATTCTCACCCTGATTTCTGCTGAATTATTAATAATCAACAGGGTCAGGGTTTGCTTTTAGTGCTCCCCTGTGGTGCGTTGCACGTCTTAGCGCTGCATCTGCACTCATAATATCATCACCACCCAGACGGCTCTCAACGGCAGCTGAACTTCCACGTCGCAAAGTAATGGGCTTGTGAAAAAGTGCACTGTGTGTGTGTGTGTGTGTGTGTGTGTGTGTGTGTGTGTGTGTGTGTGTGTGTGTGTGTGTGTGTGTGTGTGTGTGTGTGTGAGAGAGTGCACATGTTTCATTTTAATTTAAATTCTGCATGCATGGTTGTCATTTTAATTGGCTTTTTTATTAAAAGCCATTTCCATATTTGTTAGGAGAGAATGTATCAGTTATATTTCATCTTTTAAAAAATACTCAATAACAAACATTATTGAAAAGACAGGAAATACAAGCAGGGCAAAGGGAAAGAGAAGGAAAGAGAGGAAATATAATATAAAGAAAACATTCATTTGTAAATCAATCACCAAATCAAAAATATCTTTAAAATGCCTCCTAGTCTTCAGTTCAACATAAAGCCACTTAATGTATGCTCCTATTGCATATGCTCCTATTGCATATGCTCCTATTGCATATGCTCCTATTGCATATGCTCCTATTATTTTATTATGAAAGAGTCGGCCTCATTTACAACTTGAATATCAAGCACAGGGACATTGTGACTGGATTAATGAGCCAGTATAAACAGGGGCAGTTTAGATGTGTCTGTCAGAACTCTTCAATCTTCCTCAGAACAATGACCACTCTGTAATAAATTCCTCCCTCTGGCCTAATTCATTCACCACCTGGCAAGATGAGGTAAAACATCTTTAACCATCCTTTATCCTCATCGTCAGTCATCAGATTAGTGAAACAGACTTTTTAAAATTATGTGCCACTGATGTTGTTTTAATGTGGATTCCTATCTAAACTCTTATCTCCTTTTGCTTGTGTCTACAAAAAGTTGTGTTACATATCATTTGCCAACGCTAAAAAAACTGGAGCCGAAACTGAAATTCTAATTTCACCAACTTTAATGGCAAAAGCCGAATTCCTTCCACATCTTCACCTCATGAAACGTTCAGTCTAAATCCGCCAAAAGCTGCAGATTTAATAACAGTTTGAACACATTATATCACAGCTTCGTCAAAACTCGAACATATTTCAGGAAGATATTAAACAGTTTACAAAGTAGATGCAGGATGTTTTTCTAACATCAATACAAGTATATCTGCTCTATTATAGAGATCCCTGTCTTCTTTTCTGACTTGTAAGCTTTAAATATGTGCTTCTAAAAGAAAAATTACTGGTAGGCTGATGTTACCTCCAAAATGCAAGAACATGTCTCAGGGATGCAGACAGATCCTTTGTGTGGACTTACATCCCTTTAGTATTTGACCAAGTGTTACTCACTTTGCCGAGTTGTTGTATTTCCAACAATATTTACTTTTTAATATCAGAACCGGTAAAATGAAACACATGCAACATTTGATATTGATGTGTGTTTTGGAAAACAAACTCGGGTCTTTTATGGGCAGCGATGGGTTTTTTGTCGAGCGCACACGCAGACGACAGCAAAAACAAGGACGCATTCACACAGAATGTCCATTAAGATAGAGCATGAATATTAGATACATACACTCTATTACACTTTTTCCCTGCATGGCCGTGAGGGATTTCTGGTCTTTGTGTGTGCACGCATCTGTTCCTGTGTGTGTTTGTGTGTCTGTGTGTGGTCCAGAGTCATTTTCTCCATGGCTCCCCTTCATAAGATATTTACATGTCCATCTATTATGGATTTTGATCTGATTGAAGCTGAGTGTTCCCATCTTGGCCATTCTGTGAACTCGCCACACGAGCACCAGGTTTTAAAAAGAAACCAGTTTCATCCACATTTTGATTTCCCCCAAAAAAACAACAAAGAACGAGCTAAAGCCAAAGTGTGTCATTGTTTTTTTCTTTGTTTGGATAGATGCATAAATGTCTGTACAGCAAACATGAAAACAATCTCAAAAAATATTGTATTAAAGCCATTTTCCCCAGGAGTGCCGTGTCCGACATCTCCCTTTAGCGGTTCTAAAATCACTTAAATCATGGCCTCACATGGATTAGTGCTTTTACGATATGGTTGCAACATTCACCTGGCTTCATAAAATAAACACACAGCAGCAAACTAATGCAATGATTTATCGATAAACAAATAATAAATTGTTCCGCCAAGAAGTTTACTGGTGAAGTGGTTGCCAAATTAACCACAGAGCCAGTGGAGAGTGCGCTGGAAATTAACGTTTCCCTGGATACTGCCGCTAATTGTGCCTTTCTGAAAGGGATGAAGGTTATTGCTCCATCGGCTTCTTTGGTTGTAGTTTGGCTGCCAGGGAGGCTGCAGGGGGACGATTCACATTTATGCCCCATTATTGACATTATTGGTCTTTGCCTCTAGGCCAGTGTCAGAGTTTTTTTATAACGGTGCTTTGCAAGAAGTGGTTGGTGTCGATTGACTCGTTGCAGCATGGCAACTTTAATCCATAGTGGTGGCTCCCCAGTATACCGATAACAAATAACCTGTAATGTTAATCTTTCTGTCTGTCTGTGTGTGGGACGCACATAGTTGAGAAGCGCTCATCTCAACGGCTTCACACTTGGCATGTGTGTTGTGTGGCATGTGTAAGGGCCCTAGGAAGTGTTGAATATGTTCAACATTAATACAATTTGAAAAAAACAGCCATCCACCGCTCTGTAGCAGCCGTGGCTAGGACTACTCAACGTGAATGGTCCGTATTTATAGAGCTTTTCTAGTCCTGATGACCACCCAAACTTCACAATACAGTTTTGCCATTCATACAGTGCATCTATGGGCAGCACTTTTTTCTATGAGGCGCCATTCGGGGTGTAGTGTCTTGCCCAAGGAATGCAGATGGTGAAGACTGGGATCGAACCACCGACCGGTTGGAGGACAAACACTCTACCCCTCAGCCACAGCCGCCCAACGTGAGGGTAGCATTCAACGGGTTCAGGGTTCTGCCTACTGAGTCAAGCTTCAGTGAACTTTGATTAAACAGGCTCCATGTGCAGCAGCGGGGGTGCAGCTTCAGGGTCCTGTGGACTGAATCGCTCTTTACTTTCCGAGGCTCAATTACTCCGGGTCACTTTTGCAGTTTCAGAAAAAAAATCTGCAAGCAGCATCACCACAGGCCAAACACACATAGCAAACAGGCAGGCCTAGAACGGGCACTGCACGGGCCTCTACCATATGCAAATATTATCCTCACCATCCCAAAACCTGTTGTCACATGCCAGCACGATCATATAATCACGTTGTTGATGTAATGGATTCACAGGTGTGTGTTTGTAGACTTCTATAACAATGGCTCTAAACGCTGCCCAGCCAATCATAATCAGGGACCAGAACTATCCGTTTTATCGTCTTCATTTGATGCTGCCGCCCGTTTGAGCTCAGTCGCACTCCTGTGTGCCGTTTTAAGTCAGCAACAAACAACGCCCTCGGTGTGTCAGCCGTATTCCAGCCTTCAAATTGAACTGCTAAATCTAAATCCTACTTAGATTCATAGAATACCCACATCTCGAGGCAAGAGGCGTATTTCTGGACTCCTGTAAACACACTGTCTGTTCCAACAAGCCCTAAATCCCTAATCCTCAGCACATTGGGCCGGATCCACCTCGCTCTCTGTCTCTGTTCACCTCTCTCCCTTTTCATATTTCCCTTTTTTTCACTCTCTCGCTCTCAAACACTCGTTCCCCAATCACTCATCTTTTTTCTCTCAACACGTTATGCCTCACACTCACACAGACACACACGCACACACACATACACACATACACACGCACTGACCGCTCAGTAGTGGTCCCTCAGATGCTTGGCGTCCATTCATTCCACCAGCTGCCCTCCAGTCACCCGCCCCCACCCCGTCGCGCTTTCTCTCTCCAACCCTTTCTCTCTCTTTGCCCTCCAATCCTCCCCTCTGTTCCTCCCTTCTCTCACACCCCCCCGCTTCTTTTCTGTCACCCTCTTCTCGCCGCCTCTAATTCTCATCCACCTTTTTCCACCTCTCGACTGTGTCCTTCCTCTCACATCCCCGCTCTCTGTTGCCTCTTTGTTCTCCTCATCGTCCCTCAGAAAATATATTTCAGTATATTCATTCATTAGGTTAGTCAGTCCATCTCTTTATTTCGGGAATGCAGTAATATTACACTTTGGAGTTAAGTCACTGGACTAAAACCAGGAGTACTGATTAAAACAGTATAAACCTGTACATGGTAGGCCCAAAAATATGACAACTTATTCAAAGGGTCATACAAAATATTTATCAAATAGGTTTGTGTGAAAAAACTTTAAGCAAAACTGTGAGGATTTACTGTTATAAATCTAAAATGTCAATTGGGTATCTCTAGTCAACCTAACACCACACTTCATGTCTTTGGACTGTGGGGGGGAGCCGGAGTACCTTGAGAAAAACCCACACAGACACTGGGAGAACGTGCAAACATCACCCAGAAAGTACCCAGTAAGACACCTTCATGCTGTGAGGCTAACCACTGCCCCACCGTGCCGCCCACAATACACTATATTGACAGAAAATCTCTTCATTCTGCTTTTTCGTTGGATCCCTACATCAAAACACCGAACATGAAAAGAGACATCTTTTTTTCAGTCCAGTGTAGCTGTGAGAAAATAGAGAAGGTGCGTATAATAAAATACCAGAAAATGTTAAAAATCGTCCTCGTCTGCACCTGAAAAATTCAAAATGTATTCATTACTGATCCCGAGTGAACTCAGTGGAACAAAGTAATAAATTAGGGACAGTAATACACGAGGCACATTGCTCATTCTTTTGATTTAGAGAGAAATATCATAGAATTAGGCCACGGGGCCCAAATCCATCAAGGTCAAGAGGTCGCATTAGTCCTGTCTCTATGTCCTTTATTTTATTTTTCTTCTTCCTGAGACCCCTCCTCTCATTCCTCTCCTGCCACCCCCCCCCTGCTCCCTTCCTTTATTTACTGTCCCTGTCTTCCTCCTGTCCCGCTGTCTCCCCTCACTCCTGGAGTAATGACAGCCAGCTGTCAACACCACAGCGGCTCTCCTGACCACCGAGCCGACCCGACAGCCGCGCTGATGAGATCACTCACCAAACGTCTCTCTCTGGGCACAGCTCGGCCAGAGCTATTTTCGATGGCAGTTGTTCTGTTTTATTTATTCATTAGCTTCTGTTATTTATTTATTTTTTTCTTGTGGTCAGGTCTGTTGTGTTTCTGCACAAATGTCTTCATGTGTATGTGCCTGACTTCTTCATGGCTTATTATTTATTTAGTTTTCTTCCTGCTGATGATTAAGTCTAAAAGGGAGAAAAAAATAACATATATGAGATTAGTTTTCTCCATGATGCCTTTTGGGTTCCTTGAGGCAAATCATCATTTAAACATTAGACCTGTCAGTTGTACAAGAGGGAAAAAAGTGTTAATGTATAATTCAGTGGCTCTAATTCGAAGCTGTTCTGGTTATGGCTCTATCCTTACCTGTCTGCCTCCCCATTGTCTTTATCTGCGTCTGCCGGAGCTACTGCTGGACACAAACATGACTATACACTTGGAAAGAATCGTATGGAAATTCTCTTATAGCAGTGATGGTGCACTGATACTTGGCCAATGTACATGATGTGTTTAATGAAAACAAAGATATAGGTGCTTGCAGAACTGTGTCACATTGACTAGTATTAAAATAAGGTTCACCGTAAGATCTACCTGCACACACCATTCTGAGCATTTACCTTACGTGCATAATATCTCATGAATGGTAGACTGATCTAAACAGATGTGTTTTAAGTTGTGATTTGTCAATAGTTATTTCTATTCGTAGAAAATATGCTCAGTGGAGCTCAGACCTTGAACAAGTAGGTGTATTGAATCCTACTACAAGCTGTTTGTGTCTGATTTCAGAAATAAGATTAAGTGCCGGGTTAAATCACAAACCCAAGTGTGGCGGTCATCAGATTACTGCACACCATGCAACAGATTAAATAACACGGGGACCTTGATCTAATTATTAACAATTATCCAATTATAAATGCTGTGAAGAAAACACATGAGAACACATGATCTGCAGTGTTATTGAGCGTGAAAATAACAAACATAAATTGCATTAATGGGCACTAGATAATGTATGATTCACTTTAAAGATGAAGACACACAACTTCCTGAAAGGCTTTCATACCCAAGAGGAATCCTCTCTCCTGCTCGATCTATGGTTGTGTCCTTATCGTCTTTCTTCGTCGGTATCTCTCCATCTGTCCCTCTATCTCTCTTGTATTCTTTTCAGTGGACACGGTGTGTGCCGGATCTCCAATGTCATTAGGACCACAAAAGCACATCTCACTGCTTCTTATTTATTTCGGAGGAAACCCCTGCTACAGGGTCTGTCATAACCCGACTAAATTAATTAACTTTGAAGGCCATGGAGGGAAATTACTCTCATTATTTCCCCCAAAACAGTCATTGTTATCGTTTGACATCACTTGGCAACACACCCACCTTTGTTCATCTCCGCTTAATTGAATCGCTCTGAGTAACTTTCTTTGTCGTATTAGGTCGGACTCATTGTTCATGTTATTGGATTTTCTGCGATATTTAATATACACAACAAGTAGACAATGTGAACAGCTTCAGCAAAAATCCGCTCATACATATTAAAGTTATACTGTGCATCTTACTGCCAGCGCAACATTGTTTGCAGTACCTCTGTTTCAGCGAGACGTTATCAGAAAATTGCAAGTAAAACAACAATGCCGCTGATTTACAGGAGGCTACACAAGCAGTTTCGGCTCAAGAATTCTTTAGAGGCCAAAGCTGCAGGCGACCGAACGTTCTGTGTCACCACTCTGTAAATATATTTGTAACAATACCCTGACACGGTAATTGTGAACCAGCGACCAAGTCCCACTTGTTGATATACTGTCAGGTACTGTGTACGGTCCAATACCATTACCATCAGAATAACGCTCCCTCAGTAATTGTGTATGAGCAGCAGCAGCCAGGTTTCTCAGCCGCACGCTCCCTGTGGTTGCTCTATTTTATCACCTCTATTTAGTGTCCAGACAAGGTTCTCAAGCGTAAGCCCTGCAGCCACATCCATACGTTGATGACGGTGTTGCTGTAAATAGAAATTCCCCTCACTATATTACTTTCTTGCTGTATTGCACTCTATAACAGTATCTCAAGCCCTTAATGACAAAAAACACTGTGTCTGTTTCCTTGCACTGTGAGTGTATTTGCAGAAAAATAAATAAATATATCCACAAACAAATACAAGTAAAGATTTTCCAGTGGTGGTCGGAAATATATTCATTGTATATTTATGCATGCACAGGTGCATCGGGAAAATCATTAGGGGATGTACTGCATCTATATCTGCACCCATTTTACGCACAGTAATGCTTGGTGCATATATATCCACCACTCTTCAACAGTCTATTTAACTGCAAAGCTGCAGATGAGGAGACGTGAAAAGCTCCATTTGCACAGCACTAATATTACCTGGGGGATGCAGAGTGATTTGTAATAGCACAGATCATCATGGATTTTTTATCTTGTGCAAATCTTCCCTGTCTGCCAGGACAGAAGTCCCCTTGATAATACTAATCGTATGCAAATGGTGGACTTGAACATTATATTTTTTTTCAGCCTCAGTTTGTTTATCTTCTTCATCTTGTAGATGTGGCATTTACTGTCCCCCCCCCCCCCCCCCCCCCCCCCCCTATCACAGAACCCTTTGAAAAAATCAGCGCTGGGTCAGCGAGGGTTGATGGTGATTGGCCAGAGAGTGGAGACCCGGCACATGCACGCATCACTCTCACGTGCACCTGGAATGAAAACAGGGAGGGCTGATGTTATGGCGAACATTGTGTTCCTGGTATTGGAACATATATATGCACAATGTCCATTACCAACTATCAAGGCCAAGCAGGAAGTCTTATATATTGAGCCGAATGCTGTCAGGATACACCACTGCCCTGTTTAGCCAATACAGCAATTTTATCACTACTACACCATGTCTATTTCTGTACACACACGTGTAGTACTCAAAGTGCATCAGGTGAGTCGTGGCACAATAATCCTCCAAGCTGCCCTTGGCTTTCTTCTTGAAGAGCGTGGAGGTCAACGTGGTTGAGCGTGAAATGTGTCCTGCTTCAGCGGCTGTGTTCAACCAGCAAGTGAAAGGAAACATTAACGATGGTGACCTATTGCTACTCTGAACTAGGAGCAGCTACATAACCCTAAAGTCCTACTGGTGCTTTATGTGCAGATATTGTAGAAATGTGTAGAAAAATTGGATTTTAAATTAAACATTTTGACAATCCTAAATATTAAAGTTACACAGGTTTGCAAAATTATCCGGTATCAGCATTGTGTTTTAATTTGTTTTATTTTTTATTTATTATCTATTTTAAGATAAGTTAATCCTTTATTAGTCCCACATTGGGGACATTTGCAACATTACAGCAGCAAGAGTCAAAAATAAGCATCTGTAAGTAATAATAAGTAACATGAAATACTAAAATATTGATATATATGTATTAGTATTACAGCCTGAGAACCAAGGCTGTAATACAGATTCCCATCTGCAACATGTTATACAGCGTATGATGTATCTCAACAAAAATCACAGAAAGATGGGAACCAACATTGTAACGTCACAACCGACCTAATTGTTTTTGTTTAGTCACTGTCATTTTGTTCTTCACAAATACAATTCTACAAACTTGTCAATAATTTGAAAACATAATTGAACAAGCTAAATCTTATTGGCCACAAATTTGAGCCCAAACATAAACTCAATCAGTACAACTATACCGTACATGGAACTATGCATAGTATAAAGAGTGTAAAGAATCATTTTCTAATCTTCCAAATCATTGCTCTTTGATAAGAATCCCGTTGTGTCCAGCAATGCCTTTCCTCTAAATGGACACAAAGCATTAAATTCAGAACACTATCGCTGTGTGAACGCAGCATTAAGCAGCAGAAGCCTTCCCTGCAGAGCAAGTCATAAGAGACGACATAGCCTCTTGAGCCTCTCTCCCACCTTTGCGCTTCACCTCTGTGGCCTCTCGCCCTGCGGGGCCTATTAGTCATCCTGGCTGTGGGAGGGAGGCCACCGGGCTGGTCTCTGTTCTCCCAGAGCCCCGCTGAGAGGGAGGTGCAGGGGAGGTGTCAGCAGAAATACAGCCTATACTGTAGAGAGATGTATAAATAGAGAGATAAACAACGCGAGGTGAGAGCAAGATGAGGCTGAAGATGGATAGAAGGGATTAAGATGTTGTTGATATTAAACAGGGAGCGAGTGGAGTGGGTGCACATCGGGGGAAGATTCTGCAGCTACGGAAACATTGTTACACACGCAGGAGCACGCGGCACATTTCGCAGATACATGCATGTTTCCCGACAGAAATGAAAATTTTATTTAAGCCTTGAAGAATGAGATATTATGTCTCCAAATACATGGCGTGTAGGAAACAGGAGGGACGCTTCTTCCTTTCAAACACTTTCCCTTTGTACACGACAGGCTGCTGGGACGTGAAGGGATTTTTTTCTTAGCATAGATTATATTCCCCGCACTCACATGGTCGCTCAAACCCACTGCAGAAAAATACATTTTAGAGCTTCTTTCATCCTCGGCTGTGCTGGCATCAGTGTGAACATATGAGTGTGGCAGCTGAAGAGGACTGATGCTCGATCCCCATGCTGCTGGAGCCGGAGCTGTGGCTGCAGCAGCGGTAGAATTGCAGTAAATAATATAACAGACGATGTGAAACAGCTATTCTGAGTGTCAGAGGTCGCTTGCAGGCAGCTATGTGGGCCGGTGGACATGCAAACACTTGTATACACACCTACACAAAATGAAGAAAGAAACGACAAAGCGTGCCGTACAACTACAATCCCTGGGGAGTCAGAGTGGGCCGCTCGCATTTGCATACAATTTTCAATTGGCGTGTTTGAGTCCACAAAACACTTTTGGAGTTTCAGGGGTAAACGGTGTAGCAGCCAAATCCAATACAATTGAAGATATTAGTGGCCTATCTTCAGACGTAATAAAACAACAGAAAAACCATAACATGCCTCCACTCTGCTCTGGGGTCTCATCAAACAAGCCCCCCGACATTCATATTCCACTCGAAACAAGGTCATTTACACTGTGTTTTAAGCCTAAAAGTCCACCGGAAGTGGCTAAGCTTGCGGACGTTAGCATTTCTGACGGTCCCTGAATGCACCCCACGGACTTTTAGGCTTCTGGACACTTGGATGACACCACAGGAGCAGTATGGAGGCATGTTAAGGTTTTTCTGTTTATAGTGTTTATTACGTCTGAAGAAGGACTCACCATTGACTTACAAAGTTTACCCCTGAGACTCTGTGTTGTGGACTCAAACACTTCACCCACCCCTCCATCGGCATAGTGGTGAGTAGATAATGAGGGAATTTTCATTTTTGGATGAACTATCCCTTTAAATTCAGTCATGCCAAACCAGAATTAAGCACACTGACAGAAATCAGTCCCATTTTTTGTCATCGAGATCCATTAATTCATTCATTTGAAATCAGTGATGTGAAAAACCACCATATCCTGCAATGATAAAGAAAGTGGAGAAAATGTCTGGATCGGTACCAACGTTTATTGAGTTGTGTCCTTTCGCCAAGTTCCGCAGTCATTGGTCCTTTAGTTTTTGCGTAATCTTGCTTAAAAAAACAAACATGCAAACCAACCAACAAACAACGGGACAGGGGGGGAAATATAATATCCTCGGTGGAGGTGAAAAGGGTTTGAATTTATCAACAAGAAGAAATAATTATTGTTAAATAGGTTCTTGCAAAATTGTGTTCCTCATTTTTAAAGACATAGTTGCAGTAATAACATATCGTTGAAATCTTGTGGCTTCCAATATCGGGATCAGAATGCTCCTTTACCAAACGTGCAAGCCGCCCGGATTTGAGCTAAAACCAGTCTGCTAAAATGTCAGCGATTATTTGCTCCCATTTCCCAGCATTGTTTTCCATACTTAATTATTGGGGAGAGCCCAGAGGCGGCATCATCATTATTCGATATTTCACAAGAGGGAGCGCTGCCATCCTCCCAAATCATTTCTAGTCCCCTGGAGAGGGTGGCCCGCAGAGTGAGACGCAGATGCTTGTCATACCGTAACCAGTGTGGCCATGTGACTGACAGCAGACGAGTGTGAATTCTATTTCACTTCACCTTTTATCCCTCTGCTCTTACCTTCACACCCTGTGGGCACACAGGGTTGCCTTGAGAAAACATTTTACGTCATCCCCCAACCTCTAAATTCAGTGTTTTCTTCCATTCTTACACGTCGTGAATGTGATGGATAATCAGCCTGTTACTTTTTAAGTTAACACCATTTAAAACCTCTTTTTTTTCCAACACTGACTCGACCCAGTTAGTTCCACCTCCCACTGCGACCCTGAAAAAGGCTCAGTGGTATCAGCAGGAGACATGGCAACCGCTCATCTGCTACTTCACAATTGTTGCCAAATGTCAATTGAAATAAGTGACTAAAGAAAACAGCCTTGCGTGTCGAGAGAGGATTCAGTGGGAGCGAGTTTTATAAGAGAAGTTAAAGGCATAGTTCACCCAAAAATGAAAACGCACTCATTATCTACTCACCACTATGCAGATGGAGGGGTGATCCACGTGTGACTGTGCTCCAGAGGAGGATATCAGAGGAGATTTGGGCTAAAAACACGGTGTAAATGAGGCCGTTTCCAGTTGAATTTGAATGCCGGGGGTTACAGACACTTGGATGACACCACAGGAGCAGTATGGAAGCATTTTATGTGTTATTTCTGGTCTTTTTTTTTATGTTTGAAGAATCGGTCCCAATTTACTTCAATTGTATTTGATTTGGCTGCAAAACACTGTTTACCCCAGATACTCCAAAAAGTATGTTGTCGACTCAAACACTTCACCCAATCCTCAATTTTTATTTTTGGGTGAACTATCCCTTTAAGTTAGAGCAAGAAGCCGTAGAGGGTCACAAAATAGAATTGTATACAACCACACAATACACACTCACAATCAGGATTCAGTGAGCAATATACTGTACGAACACTTTAAATCATGGCTGTGCAATGCTCGGTGACCTAGTGTCTCCCCAATCACGAAGAAAAAATACCCTTAAACCTCCAAAGAAATCCCCAACGTAGTGGATCATGTATGAGCCCCATGTAGCAGCAGCAGCCCCTGTTCTCTCGGGTCATTCCCTCAAGAGGAGGGAACCTCACGGCAGAGCGGCTGCAGATACGCAGGGATCAGAAGATCGATACAGGCCTTTCAGCCGGAGCAGCCAGATGAGCCCAGTGACATTTTGTCTGAGGCACAGACCAAATACCCCTGTTCCGTGGAGGCTGAGCCAACCTTTCCTCTCCTGCCTCACATCGTGATGTTCACTAATTACCAGCTCACTGATCTTAATTCCTCAGTTTACCGCTTTTGTTCATCTCCAGCTTGCATTTGGATTTTCTTTTGCCCTTTTAATTTAATTCCCATTCTTTGTTTTTCCCCTTCCCTCTCCTAGTATCATTTTTGTGCTCCATCCTCCTCAAGGCGCAATCAAAAAGTTCAGGGACTGCTCCTGTTGCACATGAATGGAGTGCAGCATGGTGATACACACGCAGCAAGTGGAAGCAGTAACTCTCCTGAGTCAGCATTCTGCATTACATTAACACTGGAACCTGTTACACACGTTCTTATGAATGCTTAAAGGGACAGTTCAACGACAAAATTAAAATTCCCTAAATCTACTCACCTCTATGCCGATAGAGGGGTGGGTGAGTCAGGGGTAAACAACGTTGCAGTCAAATCCGATACAATTGAAGTAACTGGTGACTGATTCTTCAAACGTACAAAACAACAGACAAATACAAATAAAATGCCTCCATACTGCTCCTGTGGTGTCATCCAAGTGTCCCTAAGCCCCGGCACTCAGATTAGACTCGAACCAGCATCATTCACACCGTGTTTTTAGCCTAAATGTCCTCTGATATCTTAAAGGAGGATTTGGCTGCAACACAGTTTACCCCTGAAACTCCAAAGTTGTTTTGTGGACTTAAAAACTTTCACCGACCCCTCCAACGGCGTAGTGGTGAGAAGATCATTTTCATTTTTCGGGTGAACTATGCTTTTTAAGAGTGTGTGCCTTCACCAGTGACCTCAAACTTGACCAGAGGGCATCCATCAAACTCTGTGTCAAACACGTCAGGGATCATTACCGTCAATTACATGCTGATGTGTGGCTAAGACCCAGAGACTGAACAGAAGTCTGATAAAGAGCATGGTTGTCTTGCCCCCAGGTTCACACTCTCAAAGCCAAGTTCTTCAGTCCTTTATGACGCTTCTAACACGCAAACGATGCAAAAATTCAAAAACTAATACAAAAACAAATATCTCCTGGTGAAAAAGTGGTGACACAGACAAGACAAGGACGAAGATCTCAAGAGTTTAAAGCGACAAGAGATTCGACGGCCGTGTCTGTGTGTTATAAAGAAAATCATGTGATCTCCACATCTCCTCAGTCTGCACCACCCCTCGTCATGTGGGGGATTTGTTGCTGTCGTGAACGAATCGGTGCAGCGAACATCTCGCTGTGTTGTGCACGTGTGAAACGCAAACTGCGCAGTTCATGTCTGCAGACGGCCACAGTCTCTGAAGGGGAGGGGTAGAGTAACAGAAACATCAAGTCAGGAGGAAAACAGAGTCGGCTCTTGTTAAAGAATGACTCGACAAACACCTTTATCAGCTGTAGTCTTACTATCGCGCATGTTTCTTAAGATTCAGTGAAAGATTGTGGTGTTTCAAAGAGCTAAAATTGTCTAGGTTTAGTTTAACGTGCTTGTTACATGTACTCGTTCTTAACTGTGTGAAAAAAATTGTATAAAAGAAGGATTTGATTGTTTTCTGGTACTAGTTAATGCAAGAATTGTATTTAAATAGGCATTGCTTTAATTCCTTTGTTAGGAAAACTGCCCAAAACCCAGTAATGATAATAATACTCTATTTGACCGTGTGTCTGTGAGACTTGAGCCCACAGATAATGTTTGTGAGCAGAATTCTCTTTCTATTCAGATATCAAGTTCTACCATTCTTCAAGTCAGCTGACTGAATCCTTCCACTCAGTCACATATAGTGAACGCGCAGGAACTGGTTAACCCGTCATTAAGAAAGAGGTCACGGAGGTAATAGGTACTTTGCAGCTCTTAATGGAGAAAAATGGCTTCGGTAGTAAGTTAATATTTAATTAAATTATCTTCTCAAGTTACTTCGTGGAGAAGTGTCCCTGGAGTGGTCTCTGTCTCCGGGGAGAGAGGAGGTTTCGATGTCATGTTAACTGTCGCACTGGTTTGTTTGGTTTTTGGTGTTTCAGTCGTTTAGTTGTTATCCACGTCACCTTTAAACATGGAAGCTGGACCAGGGGTCTTCTTAGCTTGCTTTTGCCTTGTGATCCTAATGGCTGTATAGTTTCAGCACGAATTCCAAGCAAACCCAATTCAACCAACTGTTTGATCTGACAAACTCAGGCCCACTCTAGGTCAGTTAGTATTAACATGAAATAATACAGTATGTAGTGTTGAAAGCCTTTAACCACTTCAGTAAAAAACTCTAACTGCACTCATCTTTCTATTCACTCTCTCATTCAAAATTAGTGTCTTCACTTCATGCATCACAAGTCATTCATGATGTCATCTTTCAGATCACATTCACATAGATGTCATTTCACACCAAAGAATGTAGAGGTCAGATTTTATGCGAATATAACTGTCAAATTTCTTCTATCAAACACCACCGATTTAATTTGAGGGATTCTCTGGAAACAGTCATGGGAGAACATTTTAAAGGAGTTTGTTCTGAGAGGGCAACCAAAAAAAAAGAAGATTCCTCAAATATCCATTTAATAAAAAAATGTTATTTGTATTCCAGATTTCTCCCTCTGTTTGCCCCGAACCCGTAACATCCCCTCTGGTACAATGCGGCGCCGTCTTATCTGTATTTACGCCACAGCATATCTTACCTAGCACCGAGGGGTTGCTGTTGTCCATTGATATTCCAGCTCAGCGTGCGTGTCAGAAGCACTTTGCCCGGCTGTGCGGCGCGAAGGTAGACGGTGTTTGACGGCACGTCTTGGAATTTAATTATCTACATCTGCTTCAGAGCAAATAGAATGATCTGTAGCATCAGCAGATGTGACGCAGCGTTTCTCGGGCTGCAAAACGACCTTGCATAAACACAAATGCACATTACAGATGCATAGCCGAGCCACACAGCTCTACCTACACAAGTTGAATGAAAAAAAAAAAAACCTAACATTTGTGGGGCTGGACCACGTGTGACAGTATCTCTCTGCTGGCAAAAAGAAAAGAAAAAAGTTCACTCTCTCTTTTCTGTAAATGTCACATACTGATATCCTGAAGGATTTGTGGCCGCAGCTTGTGTGTTTCCACGGATCAGAGAGGTTTAAGAGCTGGTCGTGCTGCAGGCGGCGGCGAGTCCCACATCAGCAGGGCAAATGTTCTTCCAGTCTAATTAGTAAGAAGCTCAGCATTGTCCCTCTGTTAGGAGAACGTGTCGGAGACAACTAACGCTCCCTCTGTAGCGCTGGATTACGCGCAAAATAAATAAAGTCTGTTGTGATTGCCTTTAAATGTTTAAGGGCTTTAAAGAGCTGGAGAGTCTTGCCTCAGGTATAAACATATTGAGCCCTATTTTTGCTGCTTAATAGAGCGCGGGTTTGCGCGTAAGTACTTTGCTTCCAGTATGAAGTTACATATTCCGAATCTCTTACTGCCTGCCTGTGTGTGTGTGTGTGTGTGTGTCTGTGTGTGTCAGCCGTGTTCTTCATGCGAGTGTGCCGCACAATGCACATGTGATTGCTTGCAAACAGATCGAATGCCTCGCTCTGGATTCAAATTACCAATGGCTTCATCGCAATGATCGAGCGCTGGTTAAGGCCGACAAGATTGTGGCTTCTCCCGACAAATGAAAAGGCAGACAGTCAGTCGGTGCTCTGTGCCTCCAGTTATGCCCTCATCCACTTAGGCTTGCGTGATAGGAAATGAAAGCCCCGGGGGTGGGGGGGGTGAACTCACCTTTGTCTGTCAAGAAATGTCAGAAGGACGAGGGAAAATTGTCTTTTCAACACTTTTGGCACAAATCCGACAATTATCGGCAGGGTGTCGCTAAACACGTCCGAAAATAATTCTCTGATTATGGCGGACAATGCCTGGTTTCAATTTCCCTGAAGCCCAGCGGAGCTCAGCAACCGACTGGTATTGACAAGGAGACAATAGACGGAGAGAATATACACATGCACAGAAAAATGAATAGAAAAATAAAAAAAGAACCACAGTTTCAGGATGCGAGGCTTGACACCAGATGGTCAGCCTGGCATTGTCTCGGCACCTCAGAGCGCCTGAACTTATAAGAGCCATTTATAAGCACTGTGTCGGCAGCTTAGACCGCGAGGATTATCAAATGACACTTGCAGCCTCTTAAGCAAGCCACAACTGCAGCCAACGTGGTCCAAGAGAGCGAGAAACAAAGGACTCAGAGTGAGGATGAACACTAGTGCAAGTGCTTAGTTTAATGTCAGACAGCTTGCGTATTGTAGATGCCACTTTTGTGTCCGCTGTTGTCTCTGTGGTTTCAGTGGCTGCCGTGCATGCACTCTTTTCTCTGACCAAAACCGGGGAGAGGGCAAAGGGGACCGATGCGGTGAAATGAGAGGGAGAGCACGAGGAGGAAGAAGAAGGAAGTCGGCCACCGGTGGATAACCGCCGCAGGATGTTTGTAGCTAAGCGTTTAATCTCTCGCGCTTGGAGAATACAAACGATCTTGTAATCGTCCCCGACCTTGACATGAACTGCAAGGTCGCAAGGGAGGCGCGCTATTTTGCATTTCCCACAGATGCTTCGCCGAGAGACGCACAACAATTAGTGAACTGGATAAAAAGGAATTGAGTGTGTCTTATACGCCACCACCCAGTTTAAAAATGTAAGCCTGTCAGATTGTATATAATACACCGTTAATAATAACAAAAATTATAAAAAATTTAATTTTACACTGATTGATTTGGTATTTTTTGCTTGATAAGTGACTTCAACTTGATTTGAATTTGTTGATTTATGAAAATGTCATAATGTAATCCTCATGCTAGCTATGTCCACCGAGGAGGTTATGTTTTCACCCTGTCCGTTGGTTGCTAGTTTTGATTGTGAAAGGATGCAGGATGGGTCAGGAAAGAACCCCTTAAATCTTTATGTTCACCTTATTCAACATTGTGCAGCTTGATTAATAGAAGGGGAATTAAGTAGGGACATTCTAGTTGAGTAAACAATATATTTACCAACTATTTGCGTGTGTTATTTGACGATATGCATGTGTTTGCATACACAGATGTTGGGTTTTAGCCATGTGTGTATGTTTACATCTACACAGACGCCTCTATGTGAGTAGGAGGGTGCTGGTGTATTGATATACGCTTGTTGTGAAGTGTGAGTGTGTGACTTTGCTTGTGTCTATGCATCAGCCCTGGAGTTACTTTAACATAATCAAGGGACTTTTGTTCTCCCACAACAGCACATTACGGCAAATTCAATTTCTGTGTTCAGCAGTTTAACTGTAAAAGCCTTGGGGGGGGGGGCTCTTTTTAAGTTAAGCCAGTGTGGTGTTTAGTCTTATTCCACAGAGGGATAATAGAGCCGACCTCTTCTCAGCATCTCAACCTCAACACAGCAGCAACACAATGACCACTAAGTCCTTTCGGGACGTGTATTCATTTCCCTCATAATAGTGAAACAGCCTTTGCAGTGTGCCCGAACGTTTTCTTTTAGCTTTTACAAATCAAAATTTTTCACAATTTTTACACTGTTGGTTTCCTCTCTGCCATGACATGGAGTTTATTCCCATATTGTACAATTTGTTTCCCGTAGTTCTGCAGCCAACACTTATCTGCTCTGTGTTTGCCCCGGTTTCCATGGCAAATAACAGAGCTTGTTAGCATCAAAGCTAATAAAAAGAGAGAGAGAGAGAGAGAGAGAGAGAGAGAGAGAGAGAGAGAGAGAGAGAGAGAGAATGCTTTAATTTCTAAAAGGAGAAGCTGTGCTAAAACTCAAATGGGTCAGATGGGGGCGAAGTTCTGCTTTTACAACCAAAAGTCTATGTTTTTAGTTTTTGATATGTGTATTATCTGTATGGGAATTCCGGGGTTACGGAAATGAAATAGACTAGTCCTGCTACAGCTAGAGGAAGACAAAATTATCCTTATTTAATCATTAACGTTACGTATACTTTAGATTTTTTAATTTATCTTCTTATTACTTAATTTATTCTTACACAAAACATGAACAAAACACTCTGAACTGGAGTGGGTCCACGTAGGAGTTGTTCATGTTTGTTAATATCAATGGTGCTTTTACGTGATCGTGGTTCCTCAGTAATCTTTGTCAAATTTATTACCGCTGACATTTTCCAGATGGCTTTAAGAGGCACCAAATGCCCTGTTTGTACATTTTTAAGCACTTGCTTTTCCACTGTAATAACCCCGCAGCACACGGGGCCCATAAATCCAGCTCTCAGATCATAACAACAGAGGAGGGTCCCGGTCGAGATCACGGCGTCAGAAAAGATCAATCCAAGGTGATGCGTCTGGCTGGATCAGCAGATTTTTGACTTGCTTTAAGTGCAAATAGATTAAATCACGGGGAAGAGGTGATGTGTCCTGGGCAATGAGTGGTGATGTTAGAGATGCTGGCGTGAGCAGTGTGCGTTTGTGCATGCATTTGTATATGTGTGTGTGTAGGCCTGGAATGTTTTATGAAGATGGTGAGTGGTGTGTGTGCGTGTCTGTGTGTGTCTGTGTGTCTGTGTGTGCTCTTGTACAGCTGTCTTTGTGAGGACAAGTTTGAGTCTACAACCTATGGAGTGAGGACATCTTGGGAAAGTGAGGACCTTTTGGCCGGTCCTCACTTTGTGACCCACCTTTAATGGACTGTTTTGGGGTTAAGAAGGTTTTAGGGTTAGAATCAGTTTTATATTAGGTTTAGGGTTAGGGTTAGGCATTTAGTTTGGATGGTAAGGGTTAGGTTGGGGGGCTAGGGAATGCATTATGCCAATGAGTGTCCTCACTAAGAAGCTGTACAAACATGTGTGTGTGTGTGTGTGTGTGTGTGTGTGTGTGTGTGTGTGTGTGTGTGTGTGTGTGTGTGTGTGTGTGTGTGTGTGTGTGTGTGTGTCTGTGCTGAGGGGGGGCTAAGGTAGGTGAGGCAGAGGATGTGAGTTCTGCTTGTGTTTTGAGTGCACAGACACACTCAGGTATGCATATGCATGTTCTTGAGTGTTTGTGTACAGATGTGCACACACACACACACACACACACACACACACACACACACACACGTGTGAGCGAGCGCTGAGAAGTGTTAATAAGCACACCTGGTTTTTTGATTTGTAGAGATTGTATAAAAAAAATGATTTTCCTTGTTAGCACCGTCTTATAACTGTGATCGAGTCTGGAGGTGTTGGCTCAAGTTTGCACATTTTCTATTTCTGGTTGGTGCTGTATAATTCATCTTGTTACTTTGTTTTAATTAGTATGTTTCCTTTTGTTTTATTTTGCTCATATGTAATGCAGCATTCGTTTCGGTTGAGATGCTTGAATCTGGAATTGAAACCCAACAACGTGTTTCATTTGAGGCTGATGTCGAACACTGGACACCAAACAAACCTAAGTTGCACTGAGCAACTGTCAGTGACAAATAGTCGCACATTTGTTTCATCATATTTGTTTCTACATGCCGAGCTCTGTGTACAGGGTTGAGACATTTCCCTTTGAAAGTTGGAATAGTTCACTGCCATGACACATTTTAATAAAGGTGGTATGTGGGACCACTGGTTGCTGTTCAGGAGACTCATTTGTATTCTGTTGTCAGTTTTGATATTGTCCTTCCTCTCTGTTTCTGTTTTTCATTTCTTGCCACTGACTACACCGTGCTAGATACAGTTTCTACATTTCCAGATAGGGTGAATCTGGTGGATAAGAAACAGCACAGATGTAATACTGTGGTTTCAGAGTCATAAAGAGATGTAAAAAGACTGGATGAAAAGTGATGTTTCCGTCTCTCTCTTATAAGAGTGAATTTTAATCATTAGCTTGTATGAATTTGGCCTATTTGATAAAGCTCCTTTCTTAAATAGACCCTCTTCTCTTGGTATTCCAGCCCTGTCCGACCCAAACGAGGACCCCTGTCAGAGGACCTACTGTGGACGAGGGCGACAGTGCGTGCTGATGGCGGAGACCGGCCGCGCCGAGTGCGTTTGCCAGGAGAAATGCCGACCCTCCTTTGTGCCGGTGTGTGGCTCCGACGGCAGGTTCTTCGAGAACCACTGCGAGGTTTACCGCACCGCCTGCCTCGAGAGGAGACGCATCTATGTGGTGCACAGCAAGGACTGCTTCTTCAAAGGTACAACTTCTTTACCACTACACTGATGCACTGCACAGGGCTGCTACACACTGACTGTATGCAGTTCAACAAGTTATTTCAAATCAACAGTGGCAATTTTAAAAGTCAGATTTATTGAGATACTTTATTGTAGTTGAGGCTGATAACTTACACAGAAGAAGTGGGTATATTCTTGGTATTGCACCAGGTGTTTGGTGAGTTTTGCTGCTGTGGTATGACTCAAACTTTTTGAAAGCTTTGCGTGTTGGTTGTACTTCAGGGAAAATCATCTTTTTACTTTTTTGGCTTGCAAATGTTCTTGCTGAAGTTGACCTAGTAAAGAGGCAAAATGTACCTGCTGACGTTTGTTGGTTCACTGTAGTTGTACCGTATACATTGTGCCTTTAATGGTGTATGACATCAACTTCAATCTTAGCAGTTGCAAATAATACTATTTATTATATGAATACTCTGACAGGCATATTTATTTGATACTAACCTGAAAAATCACATTACTCCATTAATACAGAATTATTAAGGGTTGTAATAATTCTGAAAGTCTGTACCTCAACCCCAGCCTGTTTATTTCTCATTACTTTACTAAATTCATGCCCCATTGCCGAGTTTACACTTTAACACATGTAAATGAAGAAATTATTATTCTATTTAAAGTTAACCAAAATGTTTATTTTGTAGATATTACACAGACACATATGTATCAATTGACACAATTGATTGAACCATCATATCTTAGATTGAAGATTGATAGTAATTTATTGAGATAACAGATTCAAGTCAGCTATGTTGAAACCATTGACTGTGTAAAAACGGACGCCATGACAGCTCGCCAGAAGTGAAGCCAAAGTGTGTTGATGGTCACCTGGTGGCTGGCATGAATCCCATCTTTCTCCATGTTCGCGGATGGGACATTGACCAAATAAAAAAGTCAAAGTACACGTCAAATAACTTTTGTTATTAAAATAAAATTTCAATCATTTTAATTTGGTTTGGTTTTAACACGTTTTTTGATGCTAAATTGGGGTGAAACGTCATGATTGGCTCGCGATAGGTCAAGTGCATGTATCATGTATTCTCCGTCCCCCGATTACTACTGCACAGAATCTGGCACAGATTGGCTTCATGTCTGGATAGTGGGAGGAAGTGGAGACTATTCATCTATCTTAATATATACAGTCTGTGGTTGGTACAAAAACACAAACACAAACACACAAAAACAAAACAAGGTATGAATCAAAGTCTTAAATAAACCGTGGATGTTAAGAATTGTTGAATTACTGAGTTAGATATAAGGAGAAAGCCCTGGAGTAAGTAAACATCATTAAGTTTCTAAAACACTGTTGCTGTTGCTATGCCACGACAGGAACAGAGTGCTGCTGCACAGCGGCTGCATGCCTCTGATATCTCGCCCGCGTCCCTGAGAATGGTGCAGGTTAACACTGTTATGAGAGGAAATTGCCCTCAGACGATTGTGCGATACCTGCGGGGCAGAGTTTTGAGCTATTCCAAGGCTGCAGCGGGGTTTCGACTGCAGCTTGATGTCGAGACGTTTAAACAATAATGGAGTTGTACAGACAAAGCGAATTGTTTTGTAACACGCTGCCACCTGTCAGGCTCGAGTCCCACACATCAATCATGGTGGAAATCATGCTGTTTCTGTCAGCCGCATATTCAGGTGAGATGAGAGAATGGAACGGTTTTGTAGTGGGGCTCCGCAGGCTGTGGCTCTGGGTCAAGGCCTTTTTCTGGGAAACAACAACGCTAAGCACTGACGCTGGCATTTGTTCTGCGCGTGTCACCTGCAGGCTCGCCGTGCTGATAATTCCATCCAGTGTTTGAACATCTGTGCCTTAAGCATTTTTACCATATTAATAGTAAACTTGTAAACGCATTATGTGCACATACACAGTCTGACCCCAAAACACTTCTCCCCCTGTGCTGCCTCTACTACATCAATATCCTGGCTCTCACAAATCACCACTGGGTTACTGTGGATCACCAGTTCTCTTATGGTAAATCATTAGACAGCTCACTCCATGGCTATCACTCATTAGCGAAAGTGCGCTCTCAGCATGAACAGTCACAGTTACTATCCAACAAACAGCTCAGTCGCTTCATCACGACTTCGATTTAAAGGTAACTAGAGCAAGCACACACACACACACACACATACACAGTTACACACAGGCACACACTCATTATTTTTAATGTTATACGTAGACTGTACCTTCTGCTGGCATCTCCGTCTCTTTAAATTTTGTTTTCCAGGTCAGACTTGTATTAAATGTTGTTTATTCTCCCTGAGGGTGTGGATGTTAAAATAGAAAGAAAAGCACCTAATTGTCCTCCCCCTATATTTATGCAACAGTGGTGTACTTCATTTTGTAGAACATTCATATCTTCACTTCACATACAGCCTCCTCTCTTAAAATTGTTCCTGCTCAGGTGCAAATTTCCCTGCTCCGCTCAGATATAATGTTGCTGCACGAATGTTCTGTGCTGCAGTTTGAGTCCCTCTCCTCGTGTTTGGGTTGCCTCTGTGCACTTAGGAAGTGTGTGCTCTCAGATTTATTTTCTTGCGTTTCTATTTTCATGAGCTGACCAAGTTCTGCAACCAATAGAATGCAAAGTACGACATTGAACAATCTCCGTTGGCCTGTGTATTCTGCCCTTTGCATTGGGCCCCTGCAGAGTAAGCCACCTTGTTTTCTTATTAATGGAGTTTAGTGACAGTATTTAGCAGGTCTTCCAATATCCACATCTATTATCATCACATAACTCTAAAGTACTAAAATACTAGAAAATCCATCTGCCACATCAGATACACACAACAATATTGTATAGACAAGCTAGGGGAGCTGTATATTGTTGTTCCCTCGCAGTGTTGTGTTTCACTTTGAAACAAATTGAATAAAGAGTTGATAGAACTACATTTTCTCCCTCCATTCGAACACATCTAATTTATTTCTTTCTTGTTTTTGATTATATGTTTTTGGGAGCCTCGAGATTAAATGTTTGGTTGGAAAAAGTTCTTAAACTCAGTCTGAGACCCTGACTCTCGCAGACGAAAGTAGATCCCTCAGGTCCCTGAAGCTGTGCATTAAGCCACACGGCCCAAAACTTTTTTTTCCTTATTTCTTATTTTTATTTTGGTAATTTTGCTTTCAAAATTTGATAAACCTAAATGCTGTGCTGTGAAAGCCAATTTCCCTCAGCTCAGGGCTCTGGCTAAAGTCACAGTGTCAAATTTGGTAAGTGCTTATGCAGGCATTTCGTCTCATCATATCTGGATTATTGTGATTCACTGTGCACAGCCGGTTCAAAACTCTCCACCGTGCCAAAAGGAAAAGGGAACCACTTCTTGTTTGTGCTGACCTCCGATCACCCGCTCCCACTTACAGAGCTGATTTAAGGTTCTGTTTATTCTTACAGCTTTGAGTCACATTTACAACTATCTCTATCCCTGTTCCACTAGTGGGTCACTCCGGACATCTGACTGAATTTCTTTAAAGCTAAGAGGCGACTTTTCTTTTTACGCTGCTTCCCCAAGGCTGTAAAATTGCATTTCTGTCACACTTCCCTCAAATTCTTCAATCTTGGTTATTTACACCACAATTTGCAAATCGTTTCCTGGAGATAAGTAGACTTTCAGATAAACGGCACAATATATCTCCATGTGCCTGATTGGACAAGTGCACCACTCACTTTGCCGTCATCCGTCTTAACCATAGTGTTTGCTCATACAAGCAGAAATGTGTATTTTTTTTTAATAAAGATTCATGCAGTAGCTATGTAGTTGAGTATTTTGTGTCTATGACAAAGGCCGGCAATCTTTCTCATACATTATGCATAGTTCTGTAAAGCTCATGTGTGACTCTGTTTGTGTACACACACACGCACACACACATCAGTTGTTTTGTATGAGCTGCAAAGAAGAAAAAACAACTTTTTATTTGGTTTTATGATTCTAATTAAATTTGTACTTCATTTTATTCCTCAGGCAGTGGGGGGGGGACAAGGGAGGCGGTTTAATTGTTCAATCCACAGAGGTAAAGGAATCTACCACTTATCTGTGTGAGCTCATATATCCTTCTTGGAAGGAGGCTGTAGCCTGCCTCTGACCTGATAGCACTGGTGGAGTCTAAAATGGTTGTCAGGGGCTTTGTGGTTTGTGACAAGCGGCACTGACGACTCTCTTTTATGCAAAGCAGCTACGGTCTTTTCAGCCAAAGAGGATGACTGTAAAGCTCTGGATGGGCCTGTTTTTTGTCCTGCCTTGTCAATGGTGTCTTTGTATTTTAAACACAGTCTGTTTAGCTGGAACTGTAATCCATGTGTCTTACAAATAACCGTAAGAAACGTGCTAAATGCCACATTCACGAGTAAATAATGACATTTTCAATGAGGACGTCCACATTTTCATTTCATTTGAGTTGATGGTAAATGTATATGTTTGTTTTCTCTGAGAAGTTGAGTAGCGGGCTCAAGTGGCCCCAATCAGATGGTTTCCCCCCTATGTGACCCAGATCTGATTGTTTATTGACAATGTGAACAGAACAAATCACATGGAAACTGATGTTTTTAAATCAGATTGGGGCCACTTTCACATGTGCTTCTAAATCAGATACAGATCAGAATTTTTGAAACACACAGCGGTGCTGAGCGTGACGTCTTGTTGTTCTACTGCGCATGCGGGTCACATCAGGGGCCGTGACCCGTTCACATTGGAGTCTGATCCAGGCCACATTTTTAAAAGTTATGTGAACAGCTACTTTATAAAAATCTAGAAAATAATCAGAATTAAGCGCCAAGGCTTGCAGTGTGAACGTAGTGTGAAAGTCCAAAACCAATCACTCAAGCTAATTTGTGAAATTAACATCCCACTCTCTATGCTGAGCACTGGGCTGCGAGTCGCACCACTTCTGACCCTGGCTTTGATTTTGATCTCTTCTTTTTTTAAAACCATTTGAACAAGAACTAACGCAATTGATTGATCACTTTCATCTTCCTGATGAGCGAGACACTCCCAGCTAGGGCAGTTCAAAGAGACATCTGCTTCCACCGGGTCATGTAAGGCTTCTCAGCAGGGGGGTTATTTAATACATCCCCCTCCGCGATGACCACTTCGTTAGGGATGTGGGACTGGTGAAACTTGGATGTTACTCCTGTTTACTCCCGGATCTGACACTTGATGTGTTGCCATTCGTCAGAGAGAAAGCAGAAGTGATTCTCTCCACTGAGCTGTGCTTTAATTTGGAGCAGGGCGCCGATCCACCCGTGTGTCCATCTGGTCATCCATCTATTAGGCCCTTTATCCCCAACCTTTTTGCCTTATAATAATGGGGGGGATCTTCCTTAATTGTGACAAGTTGAGCCAAAATATGTTTTGCGTGTATTATTGATGTTAATTACCTCAGACTTAAACAGCCGACAAATTGCCGATGAGCCAAATTACCACGAATATGCCAGGAACCATGATCTCGGTGAATTCCGTTTCCATTTGCCTCCCCCCATCGCTCCTTTAAACCCATCCATCAACTTTCCAAGTTTGTCAAGTGTCTGACTCCTCGAGCTGCCTCAACCGTCACGATTAATCTTTATCTTCACGGCTCCTTTGGAGAATTTGAATCGAGGGCAGTCGTGGTTATTGCATTAGTCCTTGAAGCTACCTCGCTTGTGTCTCTCTCTCTCTCTCTCTCTCTCTCTCTCTCTCTCTCTCTCTCTCTCTCTCTCTCTCTCTCTCTCTCTCGGCCCATGATAGCGCTCTGCCTCTGCCGTCCATCTTTTTGCTTGCTAACCCGCTGCCCCCTTCTGTCACTGAGGCCTTTTAACTTGGTCATGCAAACACGTGGCTCTCATAAGGAAGATCAACTGTGGTGTGATATTCAGCCCTGCAGCTTTTTGTCTGCTTGCAGTATTGAGTGTTTACAGTCGGTTGGGATTCCAGTATTTGTATCATATGGGAAATGAAGAGGTGGCGTCTGGTGGTATTCACACAATCCATCCAACACTTCTATGAAAATTGTATCAGTATTGTTTCTTGATTCTGGTACAGAGGCCCGCCCTTATTCTATCTTTGAAGATATTGACAGTCATATTAAAAACATCCAGTCAATTTATATATTTTATTTACCTTTTACATACTTAAAAACAGATATTTACGGGAACCTCAACTCCCCAGTGTTCTGCTTGTTCACCATTCATTACCTTTTTTTAATGTAAAATAACCATATTTGTTGTGTGTTTGTGATTAAAGTGTTTAGTGGACTCAATTAGTTGAAAACAACCCTGATTAATTTAGCTGCACTTTACGAAACAACACCATTCAGCTTTATATCACATATGTTTTTATAATTGCTTACAAATGAACTCAACAGTTTCAGGGCTGTACAGTACGACCGAAGTCTTAAGACATATTACTCATTTCTTAAAGCTTTTCTAGATGATCTAATGTGCTCCGTGTCTTTTGCAGATGTAAGTTGCAACAGCAGCTGTTCTCAACTTCTAGCGTCATGCTCTTTTACCACATGGCGCGTGTGCATAAGCACTTGACTGTTCTTTTGCAGCTTTCATGCTCTGAAATGTTCGACAATGATTATAGGTTTTAAAATAGGTTAGTGGCGTCTGAGCTTGTAGCGGGAACCATTTTGCGGGATTATTTTCAAAATGTGGTTTCTGGGTTAGTCTCAGTCTTTGCACACCCAAATAAGAATGTCCATGGAAGAGTTATTGGGAGTTAAACTGTCCTGTGTTACATTCCCTCTCCTCCATGTCATTGTTCAGGCTAATTTCCTGCCTGAATCCGTGTCACGTGTGAGAACAAAACCAGTTCCATCCAGATGACACAAAAAAAATAATGCCGTAAAGAATGGGATTTGCCTTAAAACAAAATAACCAACATAGCTTCATTTAAAAGTTGTCCAGGTCGCACCGTTGAAACCAGAAGTTGCTGTCCAACTCTCTGGTAGGTTAATAAGGACTAATGCCGGCTCGGGTTACCAGGTGTGACACGTCTCCACACACACACACACATAAACACACACACCTAACACCCTGCAGGCCTCCCCTGACAGCCCTTTATTTGTTACAGTGGGCTTATTAACGAGCAGTCCACCCGTCCCCATCCTTCTTTTTTGTGTGTGTTTTTTTTTCCTCCTCATTTTCTCTCCTCAGCGGTCACGTGGGTCTTACCTCATTAAGCTGATTTCCTCCCCACAGATTCATTATGGTGGAAGTATTTGCCATGTGAAATGGATGCCCTGTCCCAGATAGAGATGTCCCCTGGTCCTGCTCTGGTCCCCCGCCTCGTAAACATCACTCTCCCTTATATGAAAACCAAACGCTCTCTTTGGTCACCGATGTCCGCTGTGGTAGTGGGACATAGTCAAGGATACTGCACCAAAACGTACGGTGCTTTCCGATACGCCACGGATACGGCTACACCTGGTGTGGTATTCAAGCACATTGAACTGGGACATATTTTCTGAATCATGTCCCACCATTAGTAAGATAGACTAGCAATTGATGGTTTATGTTAATTCTTTGGTTTTTGTTTGAGAAAAGTTTTTCTTTTTCCCGGAATAATTTAAGCAACATATAACTTCAGTAATACAACTTTGGAAATTATTCATTCCTCAGTTCTTTACTTTTTAATAAACCCCACACACACAAAGAAAAGGCTTCCTGTTTCATGTGCTGTACTTATCACGCCATAGTGCTGCAGAGGAATCTTTCCCCAACATCAGTTGGTGAAAATAAATTAGTAAAGCCGCTTCTCTTGTTGGCAGCAGTAAATGGCAGCAAGATGTCAAATCTGGGCAAACTTCTGTATCCGAGCCCCAAAGGTAATAAGATTTGTGTAGTAGTGCAGCTTCAAAGGGCCTGACACCACGCTGACAGCTGGCTGTCATTGAGAATCTATAGCTGACTATATCCTGTGGCTTCTGCGGTACATTCAGCACCATCGACTTTAGTCAGACCTTGGTGAGAGACAGCGAGTTCACCTATTTACACCAGCTCGTAGCCTAGGATCTCCTTAGGGGCGTCGCGGTATCAGATTACTGCGGCCAAAACAAGTCACAATATTATCACAACATCTGTAGAAAGTTTGAAAAAACAAAAAAACAGAGAGTTCTTCTGTCAGCACATATAAATAATTATTTTAACGAATAAAAATACCCATTGTGTTTGTGTGTGAACCAGAAACGTCTTTAAGAGGCACTGGATTGATTTACATATATATCATCATATGTGTAGGATTAACACAATATCATCATTTTAAAATATTACGATTACTTTCTGGTAAGAAGAACAGTTAACAACGTTAAATTGCAGAAAATGATCAGCTGTTTTCGTTATGTCAGCAGTTCGACCTTCATTAATGCTTTGTTGGATGATGAACACAGACAAATGCATAATTGTTTTCTGTTATTTTCTTGTATTAAATATGACATTTAAATATCTGCACAAAGAACATGAAAATCCAAAGCATTATTATTTTATCTTTTAGGGATGTTTGGCTGATGTTTGGCTGATGGGGTATCGCACCATTAAGGATAAGAATTAACCCAAATTACAGCGGATGAAAGAAAACAGAATCAAATCTTAATTTCCATTCCTCGTCATCTTTTGAATTAAGGAACAAATTACAGATGATTACAGTTGGTTGGTCTTTTTTATGTGCTTCTTTTCTCAGTATTGAAGGTGTTATTATGACTTTTTTGTTTGCATTAGCACCTTTCAAAGACATTTCAAATTCAATGTTTTATGAAATTGCAGAGGCTTTTAGATTGTCTTGTCCTGATCCACATTTATATCCCAGTCACTTTCCTCTCTTCTCTTATTGCACACTCTGCTTTTTTGTGTTCTTTAATTCTTCGCCGCACAAACATAGACTGCCTACTCATCCTTTTTCCTGGTCTCTGCACACATACAAGCACAGCAAGTTAAACACACGGATGTACGCTCACACACACACACACACACACACACACACACACACACACACACACACACACACACAGAGGAATGAACACGCACCACTTCTGTCATGACAAAACAAAATAATCTCTTCTGAAAGAGAATGTTTATTCATGCCTAAGAGATTTTGACATGCTTGTCACAACACTGGCATTGCCTATCACTTTGCCTTTTCAGCCGTGAGCCGCACTCCGTGGCACCACAATGGGCCTCTTGGATCGGCTGCACGGCTTCAGCTTTTGACTCCCGTTTTCTACGGACTGGCGCTTTATTGATAATTGAAATGTGAGATATGAATGAATAAATTGAAATTACGGTTCCATTTAGAATTCAATTCCTGCATTTTCTCTTTCTGTTTCATTGTTGTTGAGCTCAATAACAGATCCCTAATGTTGACATGTGTTCAGCATTCCTTCTTATCTCTTTTGGAATTAACAGGTGGCACTGCATCATTTCGGGAGCGGTTCATCTGTGCGGTCTGCTGTCATCACTGTTCATGACACCGCTTTTTTTTAAAAGCTGTTGGCAAATGCCTCGGAAACACTGAGAAATTAGTATGTGACAAATGATTTAATTTGGCCTATCCCCTTCATTTCACAATTTGCTCATCAGTTTAATGGCTGCATAAAAGGGGTATTACAAATGGCTGCCAATGGTGCTTCTGGACACAACTTTGAAAACTTCACTCAAAGCTGGGATTCAATTACAAGCAAGTGAGACTGTTAACTTCTGTTCGTGCATTAGCATTTTTGACAACAATCAGGTAATGGATTTACTTTCCATAAGGGGAATCATACCTAGTGGTATACTTTACCTTTTATACAATACAAAAACTCTCTCTCTCTCTCTCTCTCGCTCTCTCTCTCTTTCCGTCTCTGTTTCTTTCCCCTGCAACCCATTGTCACTCCTCTCTTCGACCACTTCTCTCTCCTCTATATTTCTCCTCTCATTTCTCTCACTATGCCCCCAATACGGTGCAGACGGGGGATTTGAGGGACTCTGTCAAGCTTCTCTCCACGTTCTCTACTATGTGTTAAATTGGTTCAGAGCTTAAGTAGAGTATGAGCCTGGGAAAAAAAAGAAAAAAAATTAAATACAAGCATCCCCTCAAGGTAAAGTGACCCTGGGTAGGAACAAATCATACATACTATATGTTCCTGAAAAACACAAATACCTCCACACACACACACACACACACACACACACACACACACACACACAGTCTTTGAGTCTAATACATACACAAGACTGTGTTCGCTTTTCATTTCCACAATAGTTAAATTTGTATTTTCAATATGTTGCTTTGTATGCTGTGCATTCCTCTATCTCGTATATAAAAAATGTATTCTTCCACCCACTTAAATCGTGACATCGGTAAAGTAGGGTTACCTTAAGAAGGCACTTAATAGTTTAAATATATATATATATATATATGGTACAATGCAGTTATGTCAAATCATGTTCAGATCCGACATTGTACAGTAACCCTTGATCACGGACAAATTCTGCTTACTCAAACACTGATATAATCTAACACAGACTGGTCTAGCACTTAATGTATTCCAGTTACTGAGGCAGACATAAAAGCTTGATGTTCAGCACAGAGTCTTACATCAAAGTACCTTTCCTTCAACCATTGGAAAATTGAATAAGACCGTTTATTTAAACAATGACCCAAAGAATATCACACAAAATTATAATTTTGGAGGTTTGTCGGAAAGGCTTCTGAAAGTGTTTTTTCAGAGCCACTCTTAGCAAAGAGAGAGTCCAAAAATTAGAATAATACTTTGAGTGCCGTATAATCAGGACTTCAATTTCATAATCACAACTATACCAGAGATAAGACTTCCAGCCAGCCCTTGAAGCTGCTCATGCTTTTAGCAATCATTGGCTGATTTGGATTGTAATAACAGAAAATCTGTCAACACTTTGAATGCGCTGTGTGAGTCATTTTCTTTTATTCCTTCGTGCCTGGGTGTAGGTTATCACACAGTTACTCAATCATTTTGAGACAAATTTGTCTAAATGTTTTTCTACCTTGTTTAACTCAGTCATTTCTTCACGGCTCTCTCTTCTCTCTCCCCCTGATCTTGTCGGGAGTCGATAGCTGAACGGTGCCGCTGTCCTGTTTAACGTGAGCTGTCATGTTATATATTTCCACTCTACCAGCTCTACGGGTTAACCAGAGGGCAAAGAGCCGTCCCACGTTGACACAACTAGTGCAGCTCAATGTATGACAGGTGATTGAAAGATGAACCGAATGACTCACATGACCTTTTGACCTTAACCGATGAGCTTTTAAGACTTGAATTCTAGGTTCACACATGTGGGTATTAAAGAACCTTCATTGTCTACTCAACGTTTTTTTTTATAAAAGTGCCCCCAAGTAACATTTTAAGTCATTTTGGAAATGTATGATATATTCAGAAATCATATATTATTTTTGTTTGGATGTAGCTGGTTCACCATGTTTCCATACTGCGAGCTTTAGATATATTTCATAGGAAATGGCTCTAAGTATTATCTCCCCATGTCTCTACAGTCTGAACAGTCTGAGTGACACGGTGCCCTTGGCGAACAATATTAGCAACGGCAGCATCCCGGTACCACAGGGCCTATTTGCATCATCAAGCCACCATTCTACCATAAGTCGCTGACTATGGAGAGTGCTCCAGTTCAAAGCCCCAGAGGGAGTAACGACCCCAACAACCGCCTCAGGGAAGTCATCCGCCCGTGTTATTGTTTTCAAGCTCATCCCACACGATTTCCTCAGAGAACGGGAGAACTATGGATGGATGCTGCTGACCTTTTTGTTTTAGCGCCCATGTTACAGGTGTCACTGCAGCTAGCAGGGACCCGCAGCTTTCTCTGGAGGTTAGGCTCCATCTGGTTGCTGTCCCAGTTCTGCTCCATGTGCCTGCTGGCACCGTTCACAGCGATGCTGCCAATTCTTCTACTTTAATTTATTTACAATTTACTCTTTAATTAGATTGAGTGTTTGTGCCTGTGGGCTGAGTTTTTATTGTCTTACACTGTTACAGTATATCACTGATGCTTCATATTTTGCATATTGCTGCTATGGAAAACGCAGTTGTTTCCTGGCAACATCCAGCAGTTCATAACAACTACAGAGATTGGCAATAACATCGTTAAGTATTTTATCATGAAGCTCTTCTGAGAGTATAGGATGTTTGAACTTTTTGTTGGTTTAGAAGTTTTTCATTCTTTCTCTAGAAAACAGTTTTTTGTTTTTTTGCCTCCACTGAGGGAAACATACCTTCTTTTTAATTAAATCCTGCAGTTTATCTTAGCTCATAACAATTTTTTAATTTTTAACATCCTCCACATGTTTTGAAAAGGGTTTTAAAATATTCTCACATTTGAGTGAAAGGAAGGTGTCACAGCGTCAGATTTTTACAAGCGGCTGAAGCATTTTAAACACATAGTCAAAGCAGCTATCTATTAATAGCACAGTTGGCATACTTCAAACCTAAGGTATTTGCAGGGAACAGTCCACTTAATAAAAAATAAAATTGAAGTCAAAGACATGCGGATTGGGGACGACTGGGATCAAACCGCTAACCGTCTGGTCGGAGGACGACCGCTCTACCCCCTCAGCCACAGCCACGCCTCAAAAACTCCCCACATACAGTCAAACTTCTTGATGTTATTAAGTTTGTCAACATTGGATATTGACTTTGCAGTGTGTGATCCAAGGCCTCGCTCATTATCATGCAGAACAGTTGCATTACACACACTGCGGGGCAATGTGAGATCCGTACAGTGATGGATACTATTTCATAAGAATTAGTCACCGTACTTCAAGTGAATTACTTACAACTGGGGTGGAAGGAGAGGGCTGCTTATTACTCATAATATGAATGCCGCAATTTGTTTGCTTCTGTCCTTTCGCTGCCCACTCAGCTACATTCATTCTCTACATCTTAAACATTTTGTCTGGACAGCTCCCTGGAGGCAATGCGACTTCCTAAAGACCGATTTAAACAACATTTGTCTGCTCAAGTGGTCAAACCTGTGACCTTACTGTGACAAATGCCTCTTTAATCGCTGAACGTCTTCTGCTGTTTCACACAACGCACTGCGAAGCAATTTGTTTGCAACACACTCTCAGTTAATGCGGGCCCCCACATACTTTTCTGCATGCGAGTGTGTGAGAGCATCTGAGTGTAATTAATAGCTAAACGGCTAATTGGCGTCATTACCATTTCTTGAAAATGTGGCCTACTTGTAGTAAAGGATTGCAGCCAGTTGTAATCCCCAGCTTTAATGAGGGATGCTTGTAATGTTCACCAACCATGTCAAGGAAACCTCTTCTACTCAGGAAAAGCCTTAAAATGGTACTGCATGTACTGCAAGTTCTCTATTGCTCTGACAGACCTCTATAATTTAGATTCCACAGAGGCCATATATATATATTTGGTGCTTATACAAATTTGTAATTGGGCATATAGCTGAGGAACATTTGCACCAAGTGGGTCATAGCGAGGGAACTTGTAAAGAAAGATGAATAATGCAACACTTGTATTAGCAACATATGAGACTGTTTACCCTTAAATCTTTGATAGACATGAAAAATATTAAATTAAGGGTTAAAAAACTGTGAAAACCCTCAGCGAGAGAGCGAGGAAGGGGGTCTCTCCCTCCACTATAGGCAGATTTGCACTATAGTGTACTCTGTGTACGGACCAGACGGAATTAGTAATCAGCTATGGAATGACAACATAGAAAAACAGAGTGATGATGTTTAAAATTAACATATTTCAGTATGGTCGTTTTTTTTCTGCAAGTGAATAACAAGTGAATTTGTATTGCTCTAAATTTCTTGTTTTTTTCAACTTCTCTAAAACCAATCTTTTCAGAATCGCTTTTAATGTTTAATTCTGTATCTTCATATGTGCATCTTGTACTCAAAGTGTGATTATGATCACTATTTTATGTTTATATGATTTGTTTTTATCTGCTTTCTGTTATTTTAATCGTATATGGCTTAACTGAGCAAATAAATAATAAAAGAGCAAATAAATAATAAAAGATTTAAAAATACGAAACTTCAACTCTCACTCTATATATCATTATCATCTTTAAGAGACATTTTAGTTCACTCTTAAAGGTGATTTAGAAAACCACGCAGCATATCTACATTATTGAGCGATATTTGACACAACTGTCTCATACTTTCTACCAAAGCTCTTTTCCTCTGGCTCTTTTGTTTCCTCCCCGTTGCTCATTGTTACCTCAGACAATGGTGGCATTTCCCCCGGCAGATGATAACAGCAACACTTGTGGGAAAAAAAAGAAAAAAGAAATCTGAACTCAAGTGAACCGAACTCTACGGGAACACTTCAGATGTTTTATTGATCCTGTTATTTGGTTAGATGTAGTCCTATCCATTGGGGCCCGGCGTCTGCCTCCTTATCAGTGCGCGACACATGATGTTATTCTTCTCTCCGTCTCTCTCTTGTGCTCCGTGTGTCAGCGCGGGATCGCAGGCAGAGAGGGTGATAATTGAAATCCTGAGTGGCAGGTCACTTTCATAATAAACAAACACTGCATACTGCAGCTGCAGTAATTGCTTCTGAAGAGCACTCTTAGAAAAAAGATGCAAAACACAATTGCAAACAGCACATATACACATTGGAGGAGAAAAAATGCAGCTCTTTCCTACAGGGTCATTTTCCATGGAACGCTGCACTAGTGGTTGGCCTGGGAGCTTCAATGACAGAGCAAGTACACTCCTCCCTGACACACACACACACACACGCAAAACCTTGCTAGAACTTGGCTCTCCACACACACACATGCAGGAGTCAAGGCCCCAGAGCTCACCGAGTGACTTCCATCATTGCCTTCTTTTCTAGTGCAAACGGAGCAATGAAGCAACCATCCCTGCAGCTACACCCATGTCTCTCCCAGTCGCTTCACTCGTGCGTCCCCAGATCCTCAACCTAGCTGCGAGCCCTCTTCCTTTCCCCCCCTGTGCTCCTCTCCTTTATCCTCCACCCCCCACCCCCTCCTCCTCCTCCTCCTCCTGTCCTCACTAGTTATTCACTCATCCACTTCACTCTCCATCCCCGAGGCCCCATCCCGCTCGTCCGTGTTCTCTTCTTCTCTCCTCTCTTCCCAGGCTGCCGGTCTCTGTCCACCTTCTCTACGTGCTCTTTGTTTTATTGGACAGCAGGGAACCTCACTGGTCTTGGATCACAAATTAGCTAACAATCCAACTTGAATGGATAAGTGGAAACTCTTGTCAAGTGGTGAGAACTTTATTCCGAGTCTTACTTCTGTGCCTTTTTAATCAGGCTTCAATATAGCATTACCTATTCAGAATAACTGAATTCACGGCTACACCAATTGAGATTGTTTCTGCCTCCAGAGAAACTCTGTCCCCAAGAAAAGTTTGTATTACTAAAACCTAAATCTGCCTCAGGAAATCTCTCTTCATTTGATTTCCGCTCTCGTCTTCTGCAGCCACTCTCTCCTGTAGGTCTCTACCTCTGTATCTTGTATTTCAAGCTCTTAACTTTCCCTCCTGCCGTGCTTTTCTCCTCCCTTTTCCTCCTCTGTCCTGACTTTATTCTTCTCCTTCCCTCACCTTTTCCCTTTTCTTGTCCTCCTGACACCCTGAAGGCGAGCTCTCTGTAGTCAGTAGGTGCATCAAGCGTTCCCTCCCCCCCGCCCCCCCGGTGTTCCAACCCCGCTTAACATGGCTGTCCCCCTGTTACATCGCAGTCCGTCATCCAGCACGCCCGGAATAATCTGTCTAACACAAAGAGACACGTTCTGTCTCCTGAGCTTTACATCGATGATTCAGGCCACTGCGCCGCTTCCCCAGTTGGTTCACAGCCGCAGAGAACCGAGTATCCACATTAACCTCCAATATGTCTTTCACTCATGTATTATGTTATTATTCTGAATGTGAATATGCGTGTGAGCCTGCCCCCTTGAAGAACTCAAAGACATTAGAGAACTTTTCTTTTTACCTCCGGGATAAGAAGCATTTGCTGCTGACCTGTGTGGAAACTAGACAATACCGATATATTTGTAAAACTAAAATATGCTGCAGTTCTCATGTGTTTCTGTGTAATTATTGTGCATTTTAGAAGATTGTTGCAGCTGCCTACACCAGCACTTGGGAAAAGTACGGGGTATCGTCTTCGGCAGTAGTCAAGGAGACTTCTTGGTTGTGGAGAGGGTTTCGTTCACCCTTGTTTCTAGGTCAATATCATCCTTCTGAGTCTAGCAGCTAATGGCTTCAGTAATTGCCTTTGACCAAGAGTAAGGGCCAGTTTGCTATAATGGTAGCTGCTAACGTTCGCTTTGTTCTCCTTAAGTAGATTGTGCCTGTTGGTGACTTTACTCTGGCGGCATCTGTACCTCGTTAAATTATGACAATTTCATTTTCCGTTGTCCTTGGTTTCCTCTTCACTTTTTACCTGCAAAGCATCCCATTTCGCCTCCTGGTGGCTGGCTGCAGTGTGGTCATCAACCTCCATGATAATGTATGGGACATAGGCCAAACGAAAATGTAAAAATTCACATTGTCAAAGATGGTTTCTGTCAGTTTAGGTAATTCTTATCACACAGATGTTTGTTCAAGTGCTCAATTATCTTGAAAGTTTTGATTTTAGTTATTTGATGCTATAAAAACAGGGTGGAGCATCATGATTGACAGCTGTGACAGACTTTAAGTGTGTGTCTCACTGTGACTTTGATGGCGCAGCTCCAACGTGCGATCGCTACTGTGCGGACAAGAGGGCAGCGTTCGTATTTGGGATATTTTGGCTTCGTTCCTAAAAAGTGGGAGCAAGTGGAGACATGTCGTTTATCTTTATACACAGTCTAAGGTTTGGACAATGTAGCTAGACAACAAGAGAGGGCTGGGTCACTTACCCCAGCACAGTTTGCTCATATAATTTAAATCTGTTCGGTGGTTGTGTGTTAATTTATCTGTATCTCTGAATGTTAATAATACATGAAAATGTTGTCTTTACACTCCTACCATTTAGATTAAAGATGCATTGTGTATTTTGCTCTGTGTTGCTGCTGCTTTTTCTTACCATGATTTTTTTTTCTTTTTTGACATTGTAATCCACCGTGACCTGCACACAGCATTACTCCTTATCCTGGATGCAGTTGGTAGCTGTGCTTATTGCGGCGTATGATGCTTAATTACTCAAACAGGTGCTCGCCACTGAGGCAGGAGTGATGCTTCAAGAGCACTCAATTAATTGAAGCCCATTATTAATAACATGCTGTGAATCATCCCTTAGATCTTCTGATTTAATTTAGCAACACACAAGGATCAACCATGTTAATTAGAGATTTACAAGAAAGTAGAGGCGTCAGAAAGAAATGTGCGCTTTTGGTATGATTAATGTCTCACGTACTCTCCAAGCGACGACGCTTTATGCTTTTATTCACTGGTCTGTGGCTCGGGCTTAAATGAGCAATTCACGTCACATTAGCGGGTAATATACCGCATTTTATGGCTCTCCGGAGAGAGCACACGTGATAGACATGACTGGACATTAGCAGGTAGCAGGAAAAATTAGGTGATGATTTCCTCTTTCCTACAGCTAATTACATGTTAGTGCTGACCTTGTGCGGAACAGGTTAACACAAACTGATGTGCACGCGCAGCCAGCAGAGGCAGACCTGCACACACATCTACAGATAAATGCTTGCACACACTTGCACAAACACACACATTCTTCTAATGCGATTACCTCGGCAGACATTTATAGACCCAGTTAATCTAACAGCGAAAGCGGTGCACCATTCCATATATTTGTGTTTAATTCCAATTAAACCTGGGATGTGGACAAACTAATTTTCTAAACCAATTACTCTGGAAGGAGATAAAATACAGAAACAACCTTTGAATAACCCTTCTCTGGCTGAAATCTCTAACGAAAATAAAACCCAGATATACAAATCTCCTGGAAAGCCTAGCCACATGGCAACAAGGTTGTTATAAACTCCTCGTGACATTTGTCAGATTTATGTGTGTGGGAAGTGTGGCTCTGCCTGACAGCCTGCGGGCAGACTTTTTAAAGTTAAACAGCCAATAGAGTTAAAGCGAAGTGCTCTCCAGGATTTATATCATTAACTAAAAAATATGATACACTGCAGGAGGACACGGTGGACCAGTGGTAACAACTGTTCCTGGATTACTACCACTACGCTTTCTTGTGCAGATTTAATTTTATGATTAAATTGCCATTTTGGTTCACACCAGTAAAGACAAGGTTCAAAATATATATATTTTGACAAATTGATTAAAATTGAAATATTGAATCCTCCTATTCACAACAGTTTTCAGTCCTGTTAACTTTGTGTCTGTTATTGAGATGCGACTTCGGCCTTATTTGGGTCCAACTACGGCAAATTGAATTGATTGGACATAGTTTAGCGATGAAGGGCTTTAGTTGAGGAGGTGACCCTGACGATATTCAACAGATCTCCTGTTGAGATCCTTGGGGGAAGGACGACCATCGCAGCAGCACTCCATCAAACAGTCCTTTAGAGTAGAGCGGCTATCTGCCAGCCACTTTAATAAAATATATAAATGATATTTGTATTTGACCAGATTATCATTCATGGCATTTACAGTTTGTTGAACATTTTGTGATACATTTTGATGAGTTCAATATACACTCACAGCTTCAGAGAATACTTGAGGATGATCTGAACTGAAACTGAAATTTCACCAGGACAAATGTTGAAAAAGCTTCTTATAGAGACAAAATCTCTGCCTTCATAGCAGTTTTAGAACATCATGATTCTTTCCTTATTAAGACCTTGAAACCGCCCCAAAAATTCCATCTCCTAACCCATCACGACCCCTGCAGGGGGCCTTTTAACTCCGGGCCTTTGATCAACTGAGCCAAGAGCATCTTAAAGCCCTGTCTTTGACTGCCGTTGGACCCCCTTCTGGAGAAGCCTGGCCACAGTGCTGCTTCCCTGCTGGTGTGAACCATAAATCTGCTGGCTGGCACATCCAGAGCTCTCTGCTCATAGAATAAAAGTGGATATTAATGTGGAGATGAAGTCTTGATTAATACTTTAGTGGCACCTTATTTCCTAATTTACCCTCTTTGGGGAGTGCCACTGAGTCATCTTGATGAGTTAGGTGAGTGCATTTGTGATGGATGAAAACAAGGCTGCTTATTAAAATACATGAATTAATTATGCTCAATAAATATATAAGACATCAAGGCCTATATGTCTAATTCAAGCCTGCCTCAAATAATTATAAATAAAGGGCCCTGGCTGATTTTTGAAAAGCTTTGATTATGTTGCTTTCATTCTTTTTTTGTTTTTTGTTTTTTTGTCTATACTTGGTATTCTGATAGAAAAAAGGAATCAGTGAAGGTTTTGTCTGGGTCTTGTTGACGTGCATCGTCTGCAGTGAAGCAGGTTTTTATACCAGACCATTGTATTTAAGTAGAAGCTGCAAACGAAAGCCTGGTTAATTACTGGCAGACCTATGTTTCTTCCATCACCCTTTGTCATGAGCTCTATGGATTGATCAAAGTAATAACATTGTGGATATATAACCAGCAAAAAAGAGCTTCCTTCACTCTCTGGAACAGGGTAAGAGCCAAAGCTCGTTTGCTTTTGGGCCTTTCCCAATGTTTGGAGACCCCAGAGATCCACCAGTGAGTGGTTCGGCTGAAGGACACCTGAGCGACTTTGCCTAGCACTGTCACCACTGTGGCCGAGGCTGAGTTAAGTAGGCAGAGGATGTATAAAGTGTTTACTGAAAACAAAAACACATACCAGCTACTTGATTCAAAATAATGCATCTTGTAAATCATGACAGAAAGTACTTTATTGCCGTAATATTTATGTAGAATCAGCGTTTTATGGAGACACAGAGTTTAAGGGTCATGATAAAATGGTAAAATCTGCTTTCAAGATATCACACTGCAAACAATGCTTTTAGAACTGTGGGTCTGTTGCCATGGGAACAGATGCTCATGACAAAACAACGCCCTTGCATTTTTTAAATCACTCCACCATGTGATGACACTGTGTGATTATTTTCCAATCTGGTAATAAATTTCACACAACACTGCTGCTACAGATGACTCTGGGTATTTTAGAAGAAAAGACGTGGTGGCTCATTTTCTTTAGATACAGTATCTCTGCTGCCCCTAGTGCTACTGCATTTCATAGCATGTTACATCATGTAGATTAACGGAATAGTGTGAAAACATAGGCTTGATTGTGTGTCCTGTACTTGATTGTCCGGATTGAAGTCACTTAACTGTACAACTGCAATTACTTTTTTTATTAAACAGAAGGAACTTTTAAGGGATTCATGTTTAGAGGTCAGTTTGTTGCAAATCTACGTTTGGTTACGTGGCTTTATTCTAACTAACAAAACACTGGTTATGAGTGCAGCTATTTTTCTGGTGTGTATGTGTAGGCTATATAAATGTACATACATTTTTACATTTGTAAATGCTGTTACATCCATGGGGACGTCCTCACAAAGCTTCAATTACTGCAAAAGGACAAGCTTGTCATTATGTAAGGAATGTTAATTTCCCCTCTGAAATGGCAAATGATTGTAAGAAAAAAATGCATCTAAATGATCAAGGCCACAAGAGGAAGCCAGAAGGAAAAGAAGCAAAAAGAGGAAAGGACTAAGTGTGCAGACCATTTAAGACATGCCAGAAAAGTCCGATCCTGTTCCTCCAGTGTAGATCAAATAGATTGCATTTAAGCTTTGCAACGTAAGGACCTTCCAGAGGCATTCGGAGATTCAAAAAGATAGAAAAGAAAAAAAGACGCTGGTGGCTGTAAGATTAATCAAGAATTGATCGAATTAACTTGACTTCTGTGCACTTTGCGGTGCTTAGTTTTCCCTTTTGTGCTCTCAAATTAGGCCACGACATTTTCATATGTAGCGTCAGTGTAATCTTGTTCATCTCTGTATTATCTCTGCAGGAGTCCTGAGATATGGGGATTATCTGTAATTCAGCCTCTGTGTGGCCTGTTGTACGAGGCCCCCGTGGGGGGTTTCCACGAGCACCAAATATAGAAAAAAAAAACATTTTTGCTTACCACTTCCACTCTTTGTAATCTTATAGTTTTTATAGCACTGACACCAGGGAAACTCTTTCAAAACTGCATCTAGCTCACAGAAAGTAAAAAAAAAAAGAAAATCCCCCAACATTTAAAAATCCAATACTGTTGAAAATCCTTTCTCTCGGAAAATGTTAGGGCCCCAGAGGCCCAGTTACTGCTCCACACAGAAAATAACCTCTCACCATCACCATCCATGCTGGGCTACTGTATCTGTCCTTACCGGGGAAGGGGATTGAGGAGTCCCATTGCAGAGTGGGATGTGACCTACTCCTCAAAAGCCCTGGGACCACATGTGGAGCCCCGCTTGACACAAGACACCAATGTGAGGATGGTGACCTCAGCTCTCGCAGCATGAAGGGACATTCTTTGAAAACCAATGACCAGACTGAATAATGTGCCGTCCCTGGGTGATTTTTATCTTCCGGGCTTTTTCCTGAGGCAGCATCCTTCTTTGTTTTCAGGATTTAAGTCTTTTTTTTTCCCCGCTGAGGGTCCATATCATTTCTGTCTTTCTTTCTATAAATCTAACCATCTGTTGATTCCTTATTTATCCATCTGTTTGAATGCCTTTGATCTGCTTTTTTTCATTCTGTTGTCCCACATCCAGTGCAGACGATTGTCATTAAATACGATGCTCAGTTTGGAGAAGGCTCTCCACGACAGTGATAAGACCTCAAACACTGAGATGCTTTGCTATGTTGGATTTGTTGGAGCTGCAGAAACAGTGTCGGTTCTTCTCACACAAACTCTCTTTGACAGGTGCTGATGTTGATGTTGTGCAGAAAGAATACAAACTCTCCACAGACAAGTTCAATACATTCCTGTCATCAGTGTAGTCGGTTTGAGCAAATACAACAAGCTAGCCGCACATTTGTTATTTCGACCAGCAACGACGACGCTCAGCATTACGTAAAACTGAGAGAGTGCAGCTGAACGTTTTTCCCATTGCTAATGCTTCTGATTTTTGCTAATGTATATGAGCATCAGAGGTTCAAATCAATTTTGTCTTGGGCCAAAGTGCTACAGCAGCTGCAGAACAGTACATTGTACAACAACAACAACCACAAAAAGCAGTACACAAGGAAATACATATCACTTAAGACCCCGAATCATAATGCAGAATAAATGTATATGAGCATCAGAGGATACTAAAAGGATATAACGAGATAAAACAAGATGAAAACCAGAGCCTGGCATTAAAACGTAAGGTTAGTAAAGCTGTATATATAAGGTAAAGAAAATAGACTGTTGGAGCTTCTTTGCTGTGTAGGATATTTTTCCTTTTACTAAGTAGATGGTTGTGTGTTTTTTTGTCATGTTAATGCCTTTTTACGAGATAGAGCAGCCTGATCAAACACTGGCAACATTGAAAGTTGCAAGTCAGACTATATTTTAAATTAAAATATACATCACATTTGTTTAAAAAATATTGTTTATTTATAGCCCAACATATCCTATCCAGAACTCAGAAAGCTCGTATTAAGTTTCCCCTTGCCAAGAAACATCGAAAAACAAGGAAACATGGAAATCAGTGCTGCTGCTGACTGCAAAAATGCTATAGCTGATGGTTCATAGCCAGGAACCTTGAATTTCTACTTTCTCTAGTTGTGTAGGAAAGGAATGGATATGACCTGAATGCAGCCTAACTTTGGATTCCGATGTGTCCTGTGCCGTGGTGTATATGCATACCTACCCACATCTGTGTGTGCAATGGTCCAGTAGGCAAGGCAGTGCCACGAGCTCATTACTGCGGCTGATGAATAGATTTGTGCTTGGGTGGAAGAGGAGGCGGTGGTGGTTTCTGCCTGAGGAGGTTCCTTCCCAAGGAGCAGGTGGAACACCAGGACGCAGCCTCTGAACTCTTCCCCAGGTAGCTGATGATGGCCTACAACTAGGCAAACACTGTTCATCATGACACACCCGCTGGCAAGTTGATAGAGTACTGGGACAATATTTGGAAAGTGTTTTTCTGGAGAGTCTTTTTCTTTGCGTGGGTGGATGTGTGTGTGTGTGTGTGTGTGTGTGTGTGCATGTCTGTGAGTGTGGCAGCTTATGCTCTGTGGAGGAGATGCAGCTACAGTTTGACATCCCCCCTCTTGATCAATGGCAGTTTTCAGATTGTGTGACTCTGTATTTACAGTTTGAGGTAAATACAAGGCAGTGCTGAATTTGTTATTTGATTTTTATCGATCCTGCTGAACTTTTCAACTAAGTCAAAATGTATTAACCTGTCTGTGTTGTATAGCAGGAGCCATTTTCCTATTGTTAAGTCAGCCATCAATTTTTATTTATATTTGTAACTCAAAATTATACATATATTATTATATTATATTTCTTTGTATGACATAAAGCAGTCGATAAACAAGATCTATTAGATCTAATTATGACTAACAATGTTGAGGTACAAACAACTATAAGGTGATGATTATAGAATATAAATACTGTGCCTTGAATCATTATTGCTGGAAAAACAAAAAGGGTTTGATTTAATTAAAGCATTTAACTGAAGCATTGTGGTTTAAAATTGTAATCACAGATTTTATTTTGGTAGTTAATGCATCTACTGCACACACTCATTCAGTCAAAGAGTGCAATTTAGCTATTCCCAGACAGCAGTGGCAAATGCCTTCACCCACACATCGCTTTAACTACACATTATGTAAAGATCATAGTTTGAATTGCATAAATATGTTTTTCAATTGAACTCAATCAAAACTTATCATAAAAAGAACATAACTAATAGCTTGGAACAAACTACCATCCATTAAGGAGTTGCCTCCTTTGTAATGGTGATTGCTTTTCGTCATACTTTAGGCGAACAATGATTTAGGCAAACACACGCTTTTTCGGAAAACAATTTAATGATTTCAATATTTATTTTTTGTTTTCTTCAAAGTGCTTCCAATGCATTTTTCACAACTTGAACTACACAGTTTCACTTGAATTTCCTGATATTTTTTTTTGTGTGTGTTTGTGTTTTTCTGTTTGTTGTGTGTTATTTATTCAGACAATGGGAGAGTAGCAAAACAAAGTTGTGTGAGGATTAAACCTCAGGTCAGCAGGGATCTTTTTTTCCATTGGAGGGCTCTTACCCACTCGGCTCTCTCTCGGCATTACATCAAAATGACTTGTTGAGATGGATCTTCTTGGAAGGCTACTGTTGTCTTTATTATTCCTCCCAGTTCCTTCCCTATCTCAACTCCGTGCTTTCAGTGAACAAAGGATAGTGGTGGATAGTTATTGAACAGTAGCTGGCTCCCCTCATGATGAAAACCCTGGGACTTGGCTTTGATGCTCTAAGCCTTTCTTTTGTGTGCTTCAGGTGTGTGTGTGGATGTGTGCGTTTCACACGTTTTTTCAAACCACATCTTTAACTATGTCATTATCATTGTCCTGCTTTTTCTGATCACATTGTTTTTTTCATCAATTGAAATGACTCCCTTTTATATTAGAAACATTACTTTTAAAGTTGCTTATGCACTTATCGTCTTCCCAGCCTCACTTTCTGCAGTTTTGGTTTCTAGAGTGTCGCCAGTCTGACATTTGAAAGACTTTTATTGTAATTACTCTTTGAAGGAAGTCATTATGCGGAGACAGGGTACAGGGTTTAACGTTATATTTCAAGTCATATTTCCGCAGTGTGATATTTAAGAAGTGAAGGTACTTTGGCAAATTTATTCTCATCTAATGTTGGCTGAAATCAAAGAAGGATGGCCGCTATGAGTCAATTTAATTTTGTCTTTCTACATGCATTTTTTTGTCTCTCTCAATGAGCAATTTTCAACACCAGCAAGAGATTGATTTTCAAACTTGTCACCACAGCCCAGCATGCTGAAACCAGTCAGAGCTTTTTTTTCCAAACAGAAAAGCTGAATGTCAGCATCATTTCACTGTGACTGACTTTGAGAGCCTTTTCACCCACTGGGCTGTGAGATTATTTCCTGCAGTTGATTGAAATTGAAATTAGATCAAAAACTGCACTTTAAAAGGGACTCAATACTGTTGTTTGGTGTCACCGAACTTCAAATGACATTGCTCCACCTGCCTTATTAAACCAAAATAAAAGAGACACCATTCGGAGTTCAAATCAACCACAAAACTGTCCAAACCAAGGTTCATGTCTTTGTTTTTGTCTCCATTTGATCTGGGTAGTTTTGGTTTCACGTCTTAGGTTCGGTAGAGAACTGAAGAATTTTTGTACGATATATGCACTTCCTGTTCCTGTTAACACCTGCATGGTAGTAGGGGGGTAGTTGTCTTTCCTTTTGAAAGTAAAAAATGAATTAGCTTGTTCATGTTGTAGTATTGTTGCCAATGTATTATCATTATGGTATTACTACCACATCTCCAACTTTAAATGCAGTACTCAACTCTGGTTTTTGATGTGTTTTTTTCTATATTTTTTTGGTGAACTACGATATACACTTTTCTCCTGTTGCTTTTACTGGAGCTGCTCTAATACGATTTTTTTGTCCTAATATTTATACTTAAAAATGCAGCTTAAAATTACCCAACTTCACTTTCAGATAAAGTAATTCAATCTCGTGGTTTCCCTCCAACCCTTAATGAATGTGACCCGTGAGTGGACGCTGGTTACGTTCTACAGACGACTGCGTAAGAAAAGCATTAACCTGTCAAAGAAATTATCCCAATTTCATGTGGAGGCCAGGACAGCCTCATTATCACTGCCATCTTTTCCCGGTTACCGCTATCTCTGCGTCCCCCCCGGGCCAAAAGGTACCAACTTTCCTTTAATAGCTGACAATCTTGAGCGCGAATTGTGCATAGAAAATGAGCTTGAAAGCACCATTTGATGACATTTAGTATTAATGTTTCCTTGGAAGACGTTAGATCCGCGATTCTCGGCAAGATCAATCTGCATATATTCATGGCAATTATATGGTAATTTAAGAGGGAAGCCTTGCATTCATGAATACCGCTCATCAATCACAATGCCACATTTAAAATTCAGATACTTGCGCCATAGAAGAACATGTGATGCATATGGCCTACTTAACAAACTGCACGGCTGTCCACATGAGCACGGTTTAAACTGGTGAAGTCACGGCAGATTGAGTCAAATTAAAGACACTTTTTTGGGTCTAATCTCTTGTGCTCTGTACTTGAGATGTGTCCAGTTATGTATCGCTGAAATGTTCTCGCCATAGAGTAGAAAGGCTTCGTGCATTAACAGCCGACCAACGTACTGGTAAAGATCACGAAATTAAAAAATAGATTCAGGTATATATTTTTACAAACTGAGGTCTCCTGCCCTAACTAACCAATAGCAAGCAACATATCTATCGAATACAGAGGTTACAGTCGAGGTAGCTAGGAAACATCTTTCACTCTTATCAAATAGGGATGAAGCGATCCGACTTATATGACGATATTGAGTACAGATCAGATGGTGTTGCAAGCAGAAAACAATTTCAAACACATTTGTATTTAGCTCCCTTCATGTTATTTTGCCGCTGCAAAGCTGGTGCATGACGTAGTATGTGCAACTACACGTAAGCATAGATTAATGTACAGTTGAATTGAATACACCTGCTCCATAGAATGGCCCTATTGTAACAACCGGTCCCAGTATACAAGTCATTTATGGATCAATATCTGATGTCAGTATTATATCTATGCAGATTTAAGAGATTCCATTTTTTCCCCCATTTTCCGTTAACCTGCACAACTGCGTCAGTCACGCCAAATCGTCTGAACCTAAGCGAAGAGAAAAGAGTGATCTCTTTAATCCAAAAAAGATCACAGAAAAAAACATACAGGTAGTTTTGTTTTCTGAGTGTTATCATCGTAGGCCAAGTTATTGGGGCTCACGCTGTTGTGTTGGAGCCCAGAACACAGACAGCCTCTAAATATGATGCCGGACTCTTGAGGAAAGAACAAGCAATTAACCCGAGATTGATGTCAGTTTCACCAACAAAGTGAGATTGAAACTGCTTACCTGGGCTGTAAATTAGATCTGGGGCATGACAACTGGCAGCATTTAGAATGGCTCACCAGGTGCCCAGACATCTGTGTGATTCCCTCGAGGGTTAGAGCAGTGTGCAAGAATGTGTGCGTATTAGTGTGTCTGCTTGCACGGTGCCCTTGCATAAAGGGTGTGTGTGTGCGCCTGTGTACATTGATGCATACGTGAGTGACTTGCATTATTTACAGGAGGCCACTGAGAATTGTTCTGCAAGCAGCCTCGGTCGTAAAAGCACACAGATGGAATTTTGGGAAGGGGCAGCAGGAGGAAGAAATAGTAGAGGGAGGGAGAGAGGAGAGGAAAGAGTCAAGGAGACAGGCGCAGGAAGGAGAGCAGCAGGAGAGGATCACACGAAGATAGGGAGGGAGGGGGGGGGGCTGTGGCTCAGGAGGTAAGAGGTCGTTCCTCTAACCAGAAACTTGCTGGTTTGATCCGAAGGCTCCTCCAGTCTGTATGTCCATGTGTCCTTGGGCAAGACACTGAACCTCTGAAAGGGATGTATGATAGAGAGAAATGCAACATATGGAACTGCTGTATGAGATGTGTCTGTGAATGGGTGAATACTTGCAGTGTATAGTGCTTTGAGTGGTTGCTAGATTAGAAAAAAACTATATCAGTGTTCACGAAGTTAAATTGCCCTATTTAACATTTGGAATAAAAAGGTATAAATCGCAATGCAAGTGCCGTTTCTAGTTTCAGTTTGGCGCAGTTTTAATTTGCTGGTGTTGTGGTCAAGCAATTTGTTTTGAGGCGGCAGAAAGCAATTAACAATTACTTTTGACAAATTAAAACCTGGTCAGGAGTCAGTGGTGCACTATTATTTCCCGACCTAGATAGGCAAGAGCACAACGCATGTACACTCGGCTGCTTACACATTGTCTGCTTGTCGCTTTTGCATTGAGGATGAGCATGAGCAGAAGTGTTTCCTCTGGAGAGAAGAGTTTACCACCCGGCAAATCCGCAATTAGAAGAGCAATCCTCCAATGTGCAAATGCATTTGGCTGGTTGATGGTTGATGGCGCTCTTATTGTTGGTGTTTATTGTGCTCAAAATGCACACATGATTTATTAAGAATGACTCTTAAGAACCACCCACCCCGGGCCCAGCCACCTTTATTTTCCCGGCTGTTAGACTAGCAGAAGTGGATTTGGAAACGCCCCAGTTGTACTTGCAACATACGCTTCGGACTATGTGCTTGGATTGTTAAAGTACAGCCCAAGAGTGTTTCTCATTCTGATTAAATCATGAAGTGGCTGCAGCAGCAGTTGCAGGCATGTGCCCAATCATGGACAAGCACCATAGCACTCAAAGAAATCACATACGTTTTAGCAATGGAAATTAGAAGTGGCAGGGAGGGGGATAGGTAGAGAACGCTGTGTGTGTGTGTGTGTGTGTGTGTGTGTGTGTGTGTGTGTGTGTGTGTGTGTGTGTGTGTGTGTGTGTGTGTGAGTGTGTGTGTGTGTGTGTGTGTGTGTGTGTGTGTGTGTGTGTGTGCGCGCAGAGGTCTGATTTCCTCCATCTTCATTCTTCCATCTGTTTTAAGTAGCACTCCATCAAAAGCAAACAAACAAAGGCTATTATCAGGTTATTTTAGTCCCTAAACCTGGAAACACTCTTGTGTATTTCCAGACCTTTTATTTTGTCTAAATGTGACCTTCACTGATGTCACCGAAGGAAACCATAACTTTTTGCTGCGGTAATTGAATCATAAAGTAGTTTAAAGGATAGCGTCCCTTTGTTATTCAGATAGATCCTGAATTATGCGTCTGATAAATTGGTTTAACAAGATGACATTCAAGTAAAATATATGAGAAAACAATTTGGTGAGGTATATGTTGAGTGATGGTGTAAATGAAATAGGGAGGATGCACTGTTATTGTAATGTTTGCATCTGTGGCACTTTGTGGCCTTTGGAACACAAATCATTTTCCTTTTTAACCTTTATTCATTATTACACTGCACCTTGGGAAGTGCTTGGTGCAATCTCCATCGTATCCACTAAACAGTTCCTTCAGAACAGGTGGGTGGTTCAGCGCCTTGCACAAGGACACTCTGACAGTACTGGTTGAAGAAAGAGGGGGTGGGGGGGAGTATTACTCATTATGTCCGGCAACCAACCAATTTTTTCCCCCTCTGCCCAGGGAATTGAAACTGAAAAATGTTAGATGTCACAATTTAGTTTCTCTGCTCAGATCTTCCCAGCCAGACCGGGGAATCGCACCAGCAGCCTTGTCATAACCTTCATTCTCCAGCCACTTTGATTGTGTCAGGGCAGTTTGTTTTTAATAACATTCTGTAAAACCTTTTTAATCATAGCATTCCATCATGTCTCCTCCACATATTAACCAGACGCACTGTGTCCTCTTTCTATGGTCGGAGCCATACTTTTTCGCTGAGGTGCTGAAGAATGCAACAGGTGTTTAAGGGTCCTGAAATGTGCTGTAAACACGCTGTCACTGTTGGTGCATTCAAGGACACACGGGAATCAGAGAACCTGGCAGAGTACAGTACCGCAGAACGTCTTGTAGTTTGTCCTTTGTGTTCGATTCTTCAGGTGTCAGTTCGTCAGTGTCCTTGAGCAGATCAACCGTGAGTTTTCAAAGAGCAGCTGCTTACAGCACTACAGCAAGGCAAAACTGTTTTTTTAACTTGAAGGAAAAACTCTAAGATAACAAAAAACTGTATTTTTTACAATGACTTGAAAATGTACATGATTCGTAGTCGGTGAGCTGAAACGCAGGTGCTGTCTTTTAAGGGTCTGTAAAGCCAAGTTGAGGAGAAGTAAGCCGTCCACAAACGACCGACTGAGGTGTTTGAGATCAGGTTACACTCGGTAAACTTTGCTGAGAGGGCAAAGGTAAGTTGAGGGGAGTTTTAGAGCCGGTGGATTTACACAGTTTTACAGTAGTAGCAGTGAATGCGAGCGAAGCGAGAGCAGTCAACTCCTCCACCTCTGCAACATGTTTCACCAGTGTGAGTTTTTGTGAGTTAAAGATAGAATTGTTTTTTTAGATCAAAGCTGCCAATAGTGTAGGACGCCAAACATGTACAATAGTCTTCTTGTCAGGTCAGATACGCTTCTCAGACTTTTTATTTTCTCATTGAGAACTAAAACACCCCATGTAAACCCAGAAACAAGTCAGTTTAGGGTGAGATTATACTGCGAGTTGTAGACTGCTACTCCAGGAGCAGTTAATATGACCCATGATATGGATGGAAAATCACACAAACAGATTGACATACAGGTCTTACCCTGAGCAGCTGTAATCTCCAACCATTGGTCCCATCTGTTTCTTCGGGCCCACTTCAAATTAAACTCATTATTTTCAGTTGTCCTTTAAGCTCCTGCAGTTTTGCATCATTAACCTGCTTTTGTTATTATTTATCTAATTTGGAATCAAACAGATGTTTGCAGTTTCCTTTCAAATCTTATTGTTGTTGTCAGCGCAAGCTTAGACAGGAACAGTGGCCATACCCGAAGTAAGCTCTGATGTCACTGTCTCCTAACGCCCAATTTACATTTACACATTGTTAAACAGAAACAAGACTTTTTGAAAATCTGCACTGTGGAACGCATCATTTACAGGTGGATGAGAGGTCCAGATGCAGTGGAAAAAGTTCACTTTGAAAAATATTCAGTTTGGATAAAGCTTTAATCTCTTCTGGTCCAGTTCGTCTTGTCAGTTTGTTTGAGAGTTTTACACTGTGATGTTTCCTGTGTGTTTGACCTTTGGCCTTCCGCCTTCAACTTTTTCAGTTTTTGGCTATTACTGCCGGCCTATTATTCAACTCGTTAGTCAAAATACAGTTCATGTATTTGTTCTGTGTGACATCTACAGTTGGGTCCTCACTTTATTTGACACCAAAACCTTCAACACCATCAACACATTGTTATTCCAATATTTTGGCTTTGCAGCATCCTGACACCATTGTTCGTAGATCTGCATGAAATCTCTACTGACATGTAAGTTCATGTCATTACATGTAAAGACGTCTGTTTGGTACAGCGGTCTCGTGTGATCACCTGTTGGCGGACTCTAACCTTCCCTGTTCTCTAACACCTGTTGCCTGGCACCGACAATGTTAGATCCTCTTGATCTCAGCCCTGGCAGTGTGTGTGTGTGTGTGTGTCTGTGTGTGTCTGCAATTCCTAATGAGGTTAGACTACATCTTCTACAGCGTCGATTTAGCTTCAATCGTTAGATCATTGACTCATTTAGCAGATTCTCAGCAGGAAACTAAATTGATATGCAACTGAATTACTCATTCGACTTCACATATCATGTCAAATATGGTTCAGGAGGCAGAGCACTGCCAATTAGTTTTTAACTGGTGTCAGCAAGATTCTTAGGGATCTTAGGAAATGAGACTTTTTCATTTTGTTCAACTTTTTCTTACGTCCTTGGACTCTATCAAGTCTCTCACTCTAGTCTTAAAACATTTAGTGGCTCCAGCTATGAAATCCACTGCTTTGATTTATGTAACATAGCGGACATAGGTCTAAAATATTGTACAACATGAAATGTGAAAAACCAAAGATTTGACAAAGAGTAGGAAAATGCTGAATGTTTTGAAAGTATCATTTAGGTCATGACTTTATTTGGTTCATTGATAAAATAAATCAAGTTATTTCAGAGCACAAGAACATCAAATACTATGGTAGAATAAATTTACTTCATTTTTATTGACACCTGCAACTACCGCTTGTCTGAGTGAGACTTCATTTCTCCAGAAGTGCTGAGAACACCCAAGTATGTAGAGTGAATGTTGGATTAACATTATCTATAATCGTCTGTCTGTGTTACAGTTGAAATGGGATCAAAGTTGGCTCAGCGGTTCAATGCAATTTTGGACACTTAATTAAAATAATATTAAGATTGATGACGTTTGGGAATTACTGCTACAGGCTTTAAAATTGTATTAATTAGAAGTAGAATTATATATTACTTATTATATGAATTAAAAGTCCTGTAGAAATACTGTATGAAAATCATATGAAGGAGTGAAGCTGCTCGTCACGCACTCGTGCCACAAATGGTTTTATTTTTATGCAACATGGATGTGAAAATGCAGCTCTGCACAGATGAGTAGCTTTACTAATACATTTAAATTGGAAATGTCATAATGCAATTTTGAAATGGCAGTTAATAATTGTCCCATTGAAGCTTTGAAGAGATGATTATTGAGATTTACTTCCATCTCCCACCCCTCGAGACGATGACTGTTAATCCACTGTTTGGTATAGTAATTGCTCGGATTTTCTTTCTGCATTATTCATTAATTGCTCCCGTTTAATTAATTATTCCAGATGATGAGAAAGCTCCAGAGACAAAAGACTCTGTAGTAAAAAACGCACATCATGCCTCCGTGTACTGACACTGAAGTAGCTCCCTAAAACAAAGACGGCTCCCTGGTGCGGTCGTGTGAGCTCCTGTTAATGCCCGGATGCCACTAACCATTTTTAATGAGACCTTTTTCCACAGTCTCTCTCCGCCTGTAGTCATACTGTAGATTCGGAGAGAGCTGAGTTTGTGGCATAATCACCCTGTGTGTGTCTGGTAGTGTAATATCCCCCCAAAATAAAGACTGAACTAACTGTATCCCTGAAATCCAGCTGCTCAGACTCTTAACGAATTTGCATAAAAGTGGATTTAGAATAATAGAAAACATAGACTTCTACTTTCCTCACTCAAACTGACGGGTTCCCGAACCTCTCAGGTGCCGACCCCCAAAAATAACGGTGCATAGAGACTTGCGACCTCCATCATCCCCAGAGGTGGTTAAAACACATAAAGGACATTTGTTTGAGCTGTTTTGTAAAAGAAGTCATGTCCATGCACACGTCACAGTGTTTCCTGCGGTGCTCTAAATTGACCCGCTGCTACTGATGCTGTCGCTAATCAGTCATCATGACCGCAGGGGTCATGTGGGGACAAAGAAAATCATCAATGAAAATGACTTTTTCTTTGATAAATTTAACAGTTTTTTTACAATTGTGGCTAAAACATGCTCGAACTAATTTTTTTTTCAAATTGCTCACAGCAACGAGGTTCATGGTTAGGTTATGTTGATTGGAGACTTTGAATTGTCTGTATGAGCATGGATATATGTTTGACTCTGTGTGTCAATGCTGCAATACGTTGGTGACCTGTCCACCTCACATGACTCTCTGAAGATAAGCAGTAGAAATAACAGATGGATGGATTTCATTTGGTTTCTGGAAATCATCCTGCAACCCCTAGTTTGGGAACTACCACTCTTAAGTTAAAACCGTGCACTTATATCAAATCACAAGAATCACCATAACTAACATTGATGTTCCTCTTAGATTATTCTTGAGAAATTGAGCATATATATCCCCTCTCAGTCATCATGGACAAGGGCTTTGGTAATTACAGAAAGTACAGTGATGAACTGTGTTTCCCTGATGCTCTCAAATTAGTCACTGCTACACGCAGGGGTACTCCAGGGTATACAGTGTTACAGGGTACTGTACTGTGCATGTGACCAACTGGCCTAAATTTGCTCCGCTGCTTCCGCATATTTTAATGCACTCCGCCAGCTAACTCTCTCATTTCTTATTCAGTCTCTGAAGATGTTTGTTTAAAATATACCTGAACTCGCAAATCTAATTTTCATGTGCGGCACCTCCTGGATTAATGAAAGCACCCCAACATTTATACATTCAGCTTTGCTCCCAACACTGATCTATAGTGGCAATTAAGAGCACGTCACTCACTCACAACTCCTCGGTATAGTCTCAACACTATCAATAAATAAATCAGCGTGAAAAGACAAATCCTGCATGTTTTAATTTTAGTCGTGTAGGAGCGGTAACTCGCAGTTGCACTGGAAGCTTAACCCACTCTATCTTCCTGTCTCTCACTTTCCTCCGCCTTGAATATCTTATCATATATTCCACACAACAGGAAGAAGAAGAAAAAAACCTACATCACAGAAGAAATTTATTTAAGAATTGCGTGGCATGGCATGTCATAAAATAAATCAGCTCCGAGACAGCTCGTCTCAGATTTACGCGTGATGAGTGACAGTCTTTGGCATGAGTGAGGGGATATGGAGGCTTGGCCCTGGATCCTGAGGGGCCAGAAAGCCAATGGGTATTTAAATAGCTGTAGATCCCAGGCTTTGAAACATGTCATCCCAGTCGACAAGCTGCCGTCTGAAGGACTGGCTCCCACTGTTACTAAATTGTTATGTTGGAATGCCCTTCATCCCTGATAGTCTGCTCTGTTGTAGCAATTCGAGAAGAGCACAGCTCCGGAAAGGTTCGGGGGGGAAGAAAGCAAAATATCACAACCGTTAAGAGTCACCGGTTCCTTTTTGGAAGAAATCCTCTGAAAAGACAGACTTGAAATGTGGTACACGTCTTTTAACTGCCCAGCACCAGTGATAAATTGACTGTGGTCATTTCTATAAATAGTCTGGAGGCAGAAAGGTCTATATAGCTCATAGTCCATCCAGGTCACCTCATTATTAATAGGAAACTACAACTTAACATGTATTTATTTTTTATTTATTTATTTTTGTTGGTGTTTTTTTTCCCCCCTCCGGTTTGATTAATTTCCCCCAACAGTGGAAGATGTGTGTGACCCTGATAGCTTCACATAATGAACTGAGGAGGCGGCGTGCAGACAGGAAACCCATATCAACAGAAGCCAGGCGGGGGAAATTCAGAAATACATGTGTTATTTGTTTGCGTTTTGTTAATTTCCCCCTTCATTAGTTCTGTTTTCTGCTTAATGGCCTGCTCTGCTACTATTTCCAGCAGCTGGCAGAGAGTGAGACAGACTCCAGTTGTAAACCTGTAATGAGTCGATATCTGTCCATTACTGCCAGTGCACCTTGGGGCAAACGGTTGGGTATGCGGTGCAGTCACATGTGCTCTGACTTCTTGTTCTGTTTGATTTATTTATTTTCCTTTGCGCCTCAAAAAAATGGGAAACAGAACAAAGGGTGGTCAAAACAAGACATCATTAACCCGACACTAATTTCAAAAATGGATTAATGTGGATAATATACAAAACAGGAACTCCAGTAGCCATCGTTAAATACAGCTGCTCAATGTAAAAATGCTAATTTTAGGACTTGCTCCTTCCAAAGGACATAGGAAGTAGACGACAAAGTATTATTTAAACTTAAATCAAAAGGGAGGTTGTAGAATTCCATGTTTTTCAGTGTTGTCTCAGAGGAAAAGCATATCACCTGGGGAAGATGTGAGGGCACTAATAACTTACTAATTTAATTTACTTAAACAAATAAAGGCATATTTTAAGGGAATGCAAATGTTTTTGTTTGGAAGGCACCAATGCTAAGCTAATGCTAAATGATATGCTGCCTTCACCTTGAGTCACATCTGGGCTTCTCAAAGCACGTCTCATCTTGTCCTGTCCTTGGACATTGATTTTTTATTTTATTAAACAGATTATTTGAGTTCATAGAAGACAACAGTAAAAAAACCTTAATGATACATAATCTGGGAAACATTACATCAACTATTGAAATTGTTATAAATTACTTGTATATGAGGGCAGATGATGTTGCACCTTGTTAAGATTGATTGATTGGTTGATATGAATTTAGTTTTTCAGGGTTTGTGCAGAGCAGATCTGCAACAAATTCTCATCCTATAACAATTCATACTAAATGATGCCACACACAACTATATTTATCAGCACTTTTATTTTGCCACTGACATAGAGGCAATGAACAATGTCCCCAGTGACCCAGCAATGAACTTACAGAATGAAAAGCAGGGACAAAACATCTTCACCTACCAACAAGCAAATGACTGTATTGTAATTACTGGGAGGGAAATAAATGAATATATTATCAACTGACTGCATTGTCTCTCATTAGCTCAGTGCCAAACCTCCTCACTATAATTGAGGGCTGTCATCACAGTTGAAATTAGCTCCCTATGTTTGCTTCATCTGATGGTAATGAAAACACCATTGGTATTTTATGATTGTGGAAAGTCAAATATTGCCGACCAATTCATTTTCCCTTCTGGAAAAACCACAGGGACTAAAATGATTATGTGCAGTGGGTTTACTCTTGGAATGACGGCTCATAGTCACATATCTGTTTTAAATATTTGATTGTATTATGTTATCCAATTTCAAATTCAAATTTTACGCTGCCAGAAAGTGTAGTAAGTTTTCCTCACTTTGACAAAGTGGTAAAATTAAAAATATAAATAATAGTCTGCTTAGATGCCATTTTCACATTTTTAGAACCAGTTGATGTGTCGTCTTTGTGATGAAGTTTGCACATTTATGTGAGGAATCAAAAAAATGTCAAGAGACTCTCACAAAAAAACTTCAGCTTTTGCCACTGAAGCAAAGTTGTGACCTAAAGAGGAAAAAAAGACTGAAAGATGAAGAGTCTTCTTAAGACAAATGTTCAGAAACAGAATTTAGATGATTAACACCCTCAGATAAAAGGGATGAGACTCCTCTTTGACAGAGAAATAAAAAAATGAAAGCTGTGTTCTCCGTGTATATCCTGTTCTGTATCTTGTTCATTGTTTGATAATTTCTTAAAAGTACAGAACATACAGTCAAAATCTAAGACCGCATTCTCATGAGACAATCCCTCAATGTGTGCAGGAGAAAATCTTACTCTCATGTGCTAACCGCTTGTTCATACAGGCTGAAACAGTGACGGCACCATCCATCCTCATTGATGCTACGTTTTGCAGTTTTGTCTGCAAACAGCACTAACTGTAAAAGTTGTCATTTGATGAATTATTCAAGGAATGTTTTTAGATCTTTGATTTTGATCACCACATTTTAGAAAGATGTGCAATGATGTCAATATCCAAGCTATGGTTAGTAACATTAAAATATAATTAAATTAGTCTCAAATATGCACCACCTTTGTACAACTGTAGCTAATAAAGGTTTTGCATTACTTGCTAATTTTGTGGCCATATTGAGGATCAGTAGAGGCCAAAAGCAGTTTTTACCCATTCGTTTAAAACAGGCACCTGTACCTCTCAGTACAAAAACATATATAAATCATATTAAACATGTTGTTCAATAATGCCACGATCAGAATCACAAGAGAAAAGGATGAAGTAGTGTCAATTTGTCATTAGCTCTAAAAAACCTTTTGCTGTGTAAGCGTGTGACTTCTACCGCAGGGATCTTTTTAAGTGTCATTAATCCGGTTTAGTGCCTAAAACCATTTTCCTTAACCCTGACCAAACAAGAGCCTGGACATTCAATATTAATCTTTGGGAATAATAGTTTGACCAAATCATTTTTTAACTCAGACAGAAAATATATATATGAATTTTCCTTCTAAAATAAAACCATTACCAAAAACTAAGATAAAGACATACAGAAAAAGATGATATGAAATAAAATACAGAAAATAAAAAATTGATAATACAGCCCTGGTGCAGTTACAACAAAGGAAATAAAAGTACAGTCGAGAGACCAATCAATCAATGTCACAAGGGACCAGCAGGTAACATCAGAGGTAACATCAGAACCAACTGAGCACTGACAACCCAACACACTTCTCCAGTACGTCAACCAGCATTTCATCTGTGGTTCACAAAAGCTGCACTAAGATCAACCGGCACCGAAAACTAAGTATTACATGAATTCCTCATTAGGTGAATGCCATTTAACGTCTTTAACACTCCTGTCTTAGTGCTGAGATGTCGTCTGAAACCGTGCGGAAATCTCTACAAAAAGGCCAGTGACATTTAAAACAGTTGAGATGAATCATAAAAGCTCTCTTAGTATTTATTCTTAAAAGATTAGAGATTGGTCCGAACTTCAAGTTGCTTCTTTTTCGAAGTCACATAACAACTTTATTTTCAGTGATGTTGGAAAGTGCCTGAAGAAGTGAGCCACGATTATCAGCGCATCTGTTTCCAAGCAACGAAAAACATTTTTGGAAAAGGTGGTTGACAGTGCGTGAAATCAGCAGGTGGGAGAATAAGAATGCATATGTACATACACTTCTGAGTTTTGGTATTGATAGCTTAGGGTGTTGACAGTCTTGTGAAATCATTTGCAGCAGTGTGTTGTGATCGTTAGATACACAACAGACTTCTTTTGCCGCTTTGTGTTTGGGACAATCAACGTCAATGTTAAAATCTTCACTCAAGATCTGTCGACATAACAGAAAGCAGCTCGCTGAAGTTGTCTTTTGTTCGAGGGCCCTGGAAGTCAATTATAGATTGTTAACAGAATGATGTTGTCCCTGTGATCACCATGGAAACATATTGAAAGAGCACATTCTTTAGAGATCTTTAACTGCAATCTTTTCTGTCGGGTCAGGAGGCATTCATGAAATTACCCTGCTACAATCATCTGGTCAGGTTTCAGTTAAAAGCATACAATCGAGACAATAAGTGACAATAAGGTAATTAAATATAAATGCCTTGTTGGTAAGAGATCACATACTCAGGAGAAGTAGTTTTGTAGAATTAGCGGTGGGGCACTGAGCAGGTGGGAAGTGGAAAGTATGGAATCGTTCACACATTGGTTGGATTTGATGACTGAGCAGAGGGCACCATCCTCTTTCTGTTACCTATCAAGACCGGAATAGAGGAAACTATTGTCACACAAGTGCCATCATCCATCCACCTGGACCCAACGGATATCAATAACAGTTTGTTTTCACATAACCCGTTGTTCTGGTTGGACATGCTGTGATGTTATCAGGCTGTGGAGACCAATGATGAGTCTACTGCCAGTAGAGTGGATGAGTGGGATGTGGTGGGCACTGTAACGGAAACAGGTGTTAAGGATGACTGGGGACTTGAAGCCATTGGTGGAGGTGGTAGTCTTGGGAGAGAATCGGCGTAGGGCGAGGGAAGGGTTGTGGGGTAAGTTCAGAAATAGCATAGCGTTTACTTGTTTCAGTGTAACTTCCACTTTGTGTTACTTAGAATTGTCAATTTTCTTCTGAAACTTTCCCCTACAAGGTCACCGTGGTATTTGCGCGGGGTAATGTCGGATGTTGGTCCAGGGTTCTCCGTCGTCAGTGGGGTTCAGCTGGGCCACATGCAGCCAGAGGCGGCCGTCTACTCCGGTCCCCACGTCCAGGCAATTTAAAAGCTGTATACTCGTGGGATCGTCAGGCAGCAGCTTGCAAGCCTCAGCAAGAGCCACGGAAGGGCCTTGAGATCACTGTAACTTACACTGCAGGTTTAGGGGAGAGAGAAGGAGGGATGCTGAAAATGTAATCAACGCCTGAGCTTGTTCCCAGTCTCAATCCATTAGCAGGAGTGGTGGCTCTGTAATTATTTTCTTTGGCTAAATCTGCCTCACATGGGCTGAGGGGGCAAGTGCAACTGTATTTACATTCTGTCTCTGTTTTGAGAGATCTGCTTATTCTTTGTGCTGCTGTTGACCCCGTGGTGGAACAAACTCCGCTCTCTTTTATTTGCTCCGCGGCTCCTACAGGTCATCGTACAGTTCATCGGAAAGAGCCTCTTGAGTCTCCATTAGGCAGGAGTGTGCTGCTGCTGCTACAGTGTGCTACAGCCAAAGCAGCATGCAGATTGGAGGCAATTTTCTGTTTGAATGGGCCGCAATTTGTGAGAAATCACATATGGTGAGCCTGCAAAATGTGGGCCCGAACCCAGCTTCCCTGCTCCTCGGCCCCTACCCATAGTTCTGGATGATGGAGTGTTTTTTCTTACCGCTGCCCTACTGCTCTGTTTGGCATCTCTATCTGAAAACTCTCCATTTGGAACGCCACTTGGAGGGCTAGCTAGATGACCACCACTCCTCAGTCCCAAAAGAACAAGGGCACCCTTTATGCAGCTGCGTGCAAAACAAGGGGGTAAGGCCAAGTGGTAAAGCCAAGGGGATGATTGGGGATTTGGCCGTAGAGCAGGAAATACTAAAGAGCATTGACTGCAGTGATGGAATAATACATTTCATTAGGAAATAGCTTGCAAAAAATTACAAATCAAGCTAATGGAGACTTTTGGATGAGACTGAATAAAGTTCTTATAACTCTGGGGACTGTTGGGCCTTGACAGAAGTATGAGCTCTACTGAGATCCCTTCCCACATCAACACAGATCAACCAAATGCATGATGTTATGTATTACACTATTATTTTTTGTATTTTAAAATGAAACTTCAACAACCACTTCTTTTTGTTTAGTTTTTTTAGAAGTGGTGTCTGAAAGGAAAATGGAATGACCCATGAACTAGCTATTAGAGATGAAGTGCGCTGCTGATATTCCGGTCCTTATGATTTGGCTGTTGGCTGCCCGCTGTTTTGAAACGGCCACTCTCTCAGCTCTTTACGTCTCTGCCTCCGTCGCCACTGACACGTGAACAATGTGCATCTCCTAATTTGCACACTTATTTCTGAGCTGCAAGATATTTTATATTACGAGATGAAGGATTTCTGTAGTTTGGGGCATGAATACTTCTGCTAAAAATGATCACAGAAATACTTCAATACAAATACAGCTTTTATGCTGTACTAAAAACTAGGTGTGCCTTCTGAGTAAACCAATTTCAGTTGGATAGGAAAACAATTACCTTGTGATCAATACTGACACTGTATACAGAATTATTACTCGTCAAATTGGGGGTTCATAACTGTAATTATTGATACAACAGCAGCAGCAGTGTTGATATTAGCAATAGCTTCTATATTAACTACTGAGTTTATTCCGAGGTGCATGTAACTGCTAAACTCCGCGCTGTCCCTGTGAGTTACACTTTTTGCGTCGGACTGATTTGATTGTCTGTGAGAGTGAGTAAGTACGAGGGAGACAGAGTTGGATCCAGAGGAGGCGAGGGGAGGAGATATAGTGCTGATGTGCAGTTTGAGGAGCCAGCTCTAGACGATAGGCTTGCGCACAGACAGGCAGGCGGGGAGGGGAGGGGAGGGGAGGAGGGGGGGTGTTGCTACTGTACTATTTCAGCTTCACTGCTCTGCCAATAACTTTGGTGTTGCAATGGGTTTCTCGTTTAGTCGGTGCCAAGCTGCACGCGCTCTGATAAGGCTCCGTGAGCACACACTGATCCATTCTGCTGAATGTATGGCGAGGCAAACCGGCAGACAGTTTCCCTGTACTCAGGATATCTACAGGCGTCGTTTTAAATCAGCGGGGGTTATGTGTTAGTTTAGAAATGTGGGAGTCACTCTGGGCCATAAATCATCACTTTTTTTACTGCTTTTGATACGGGATTATTTCTCAAACTGTCAATAACAACTTCCCATGAGCACTCCCATAATGCAGCACTCTGATATTTCATTCGTGGTCAGTCGTGAAAAAGCTCACAGCCGATGTTATCAGCTGACTCCTCCGGTCCCCCCCGTCACATCCAAACAGCCGGCCAGGTCTTTATAACTTGACAGCTCACACGCTCACTCTACTGATCATTCATGCTGCTGCTGCTGTTGACCCAGGTTGCGGCAAACTCCCTCCACCTCCCCCAGCTGTTCTTTGTAGATGGATGCTGTGCAAGCTGTTTCTGAATAATGGCTGGGTTTGTGCCATGGTTTCATATTTATGGAAATATATGTCTATGGTTTTTTTTTATTGCACTTCCTGCAGAATGTCTCGCATGCTGCATGTATTCATCTGGAGAAGGGTCCTCAACTGCAGGATACTCTCCAATGCAACCTTGATTTTAATAAATGCTACTAAATTCTTCATTCCTCCTCATGCATCTGTGTCTGAATTAGACTTTGCCATTTTTTTCTGCAAAAGTCACCGAATTTATTTCCTTTAAGTAACTTGCTCTCTCGCTTATTATCCTCCTTTTCCTGAGCTGATTCATATTACCTGCACCTCCATCACATTTGCAGGAAACAGTGTATGCACCTGCTTCAGCATTACAATTTGTAATTTGATCTCATTTGTAGAAACAGGTCTGTTCATCCACAGCCCTCACACAGTCAGAGCTGTGTAAACACTGAACATTTTCTGCTGCTGCCTCTTGATATTAAAAGCATCCAGCTCAATAAACCAGGAGGTGAGTTTTATTGTGAAGGAGCCATTGAAAGTGAAATCAAGGACGATAATGCTGACTGCCATTGATCCAAAAATATCCCATCCCAGTAGCTATCCATAATAGTAATAATTAATTGATTATTCATTTGCTGCATAAAGGTAACCCACAACCCAAAATGATGTAATATTATTGCATGTTTTGTTCCAACCAAGTCCAATCAGTCTAAAAAGTATTAAATTTACATTATTAAGTGACATTAAGAAGATAAAAAGCAGCAAAAAATCCTACTTGAGAAGCTAAAAAGTTGGCATTTGGCCTAATAGATGATTTTTAACAGTTTTTGTCTATCATGTCATTTTATTGATCATTTACCTTTCTCCGTGTTATGCTTGTCAACTCAAGTATTTCCAACTGTATCCTGTATATTTCACACTCGCAAACAATGTGCTTGACGTGCATTTCCTTGTAAGTTGCGCAAACTTTAAGATGGATAACAAACTGGAGAAAGTTACAGGTTTAAGCGTTTTCAGTCACAGCAGTGACAGAGGAAGTTGTGGATAGACTATGACGCTCGCAGTAAGCCGATTTAAACAGCTGCCAACAGCGATTATGCAATATGAGGCTCTCCTGCGACTTGTGTCACCCCTCCAAGATTGGCTCAGCTCTCTCAGACCCCGCTGCCCTCGGGAGCAAAGAGTGTCCATCATATTCATAATTATCTGGAAGGGAGGTCCATCACCATTGCATATTAGCGCCACACAGACAGCATGGCAGTAAATAATCCCATCATTTCAGCCAGAGGAGGTCAGGCAGACATAAATTTAACACAGAGCACTTTTTACATCCTGGAGGGCAGTGTAGGGACGTTTCATCATCTGAAGGATTGATGCCTTTGGATTTCCCTTCCCACCCTCGCGTCTTTTAGCCGGAGCTAAGAATTCATCCAATAAGTTCAGGTGAACATTTTTTTTTCTTCCTTTTTTTTGATTCATACACTTGTGAATTGCAGTGGATGTACAACTGCTCTTTACCGTTTGAATTGCTCCGCCGCAAATTCTTAACAAATTGTTCTGGCGAGCGACGATTGAAGCAGACCAGCAACAAATCCGTTTTGATGCCTCAGCAGCACCGGGTCATGCTCTGCTATAAAGAAATCTTTTCTTGTCATGTCAGACCTGGATGATTTATAGTGTTGGAAAAAGGTTTGCACCATGTTTAAAATTTCATGCCTTAAAATAAACAGCCTGTCTCTTCCCACTTTTGATGGCTTAGTTTTAGTTTTTTACAAATTTAAAATACCCATTTCTTTAGTTTTAAAAAGACCAGACCACTTTAAACTGTTTTTCACCCGAATTGTATGTTTTGTTTTATTCTCTGTTCACGTTCAACATCAAATTAGGTTCTTCTGTCAAGTGTTACACTCGGGATATATAGGGGTTAGTTTTATAAAATGCTATCCTAGCCCGAACCTAGAGTGAGTGTTACCTGGAACTAGTTTTTAAGTCCAGAGAAACAAGTGGAGTTGGCTCACTTGCGACCTTGTCATTGTCTCACAGTTCGGTCATTGTCTCCCAGTTTAGTGTTTTGGTGGTGAAGGTTGGATCCTTAAAAACCAAACAAGCTTCTCCACTAAAGTTCACAAAGCGTCTGAAGCTGTGGCAGCATCTTAACTCAAATCAGACGTCTTGTCATACATCCGCAGCTCCGGTTTTTTGTCACTTGAGACTCATTATGTCATAACAAACAACTGCTGCAAGAGCGAGAGTCTGAGGCCCAAGGACATCATCGAGCCTCCACAGCTTCACCACCACTATTATTTCTCAATGTAAAAGCATTTCAAAGTGTGAGGGGAAAAGGAAGGAAAAGGAAAATTTTGATCCCCTATCACTCTTAACAGGAGGATCCAAATAAGCTGCTGGTTATTCCACAATGGTATCGATTATCCAGTAACTGGCTAAACCAGAGTGTGTCACACAGTAAATGTTTTTTTACACAGAAGTTTGGGAAGCTTTAACATAAAACGTCCTCTACAACTGTACAAGGATCAGTTTTTTGTTGTTCGTCCTAATTCTCTTGAATAAACCCCCTTTAAATGTCTGTGACTTTTTGTCCTTTCATTCAGTCCCTTTAGCATGGAGGCACTTTCTTCTCCGCTTCTCTGTTTGTCATCCCCTCCGTCTGACATTTACAGAGTGCGAGCATGGCGGATGCTTTGAGTGGTGGAGAGCAGCTCCATCTCCGGGACATTGGGCGTCCATGATGCGAGCGGCTGCGGATCACTCACTTAAGCGGCTAACATTTCAAACGTGCAATGAAGAGAGCCGCGGTCCCCCTAGAACAATAAAACAGTGTTTGAGTCAAGGATGGATACACTGTAATACAGAGAGATATTTCTCTGCCACTGCCGCAGCTGCTGTGCTCAGCAGAATGTGAAAGACCGACTCTGAGGACGTTCGCTTCGGCAAAGATTCACTGCAACATCCAGGTGTAACGCCGACTCTCTCACCATGGACAGGGAATAGCAGATGTTCCTGGAGGGGTAAACAGGCCGTGAGGGCACTGAAGAAATGTTTGACCTTAATCAACCTCTGTCAGTGCATCTGTTGGTCAATAAGTGCCTTTTGGAAATCAACCTTTTCGCCAGTGACAGCCGCGAACAGAGGCTTCATGCTTTTGTACTTTATACTCATGAACGTCCAGTCGGACTAAAAGATGAACTGATTAGACTTCGGTGGTCAAAGGTCAAGATCAGTGTCACCTCGCTAAACACTCTTTTGGCCATAACTCAATCAACTCATTTAAATATTCTGATGAAATAGACTTCAATACCTTTTATCAAATTCCTTCAATGTCAAGACTTTTCAAGACCATAATGAATAAAATTCAAGACCCATGACAGATATGAAGGGATATCAGGGTCCAAGATTTACTTAAACGTCCTTATAATTAAAGAATCGGGATAGAGAATAACCAGAGACCATAGTTATCAGTTTCATTTTGGTCTTGTCGATTTATTACAGCGTGGTAATCTACATCTTTAAGAAAGAACTACAACGCACATTACAACGACATTACAAACTATGTACAAAACATTTCTCCTAAAGAATTTGTTAAAAGTTTGATGGAAGTAACAGTAAATGAACATTGACATAATTAAGACCTAGACTTAAACGTATTAAGCATTTCAACATATTTAACATATCTAAGACTTTCGAGGTCTCCGCAGAAACCCTGATACGTGAGTCTGGAGAGACATGGATGTGAACTGACTGGCTGGCAGAGCCACACAACCTCCAGACGGTAATTCTAGTCTTACGTGTAAAACAAGTAGATTCTCCTTTCAAATATCCTGTCACAATATTTTTTTTTGCGCTCTGAATAGATTTTCGTGGGGGCAGAGACAGTCTGAGCCGAGAGAGGATTGTTCTCTCAATATATGACAAGATCTAAATCAGCGTGGGGGGGGGGGTGTTAATTTATTTCTGTCCTTCCAGAGCGGGGACGGCGATGACAGCTAGGTGATGATCCCTCATGTCTGATCCTTCTCACGCCTCATTCCCCTCGCAGGAATAACATTGAACAGGGATTTAGCCAAGACCTTGACTTGACTGCCTGCTCGTAGAGAGAGACGAGTGCACATTGTCTTTGCTGTGTGGGTGAGAGTCGGCGGCTTGTAATGCGTAGACGCGCTGCCAGTGTTGAGCAGACTGTGTGTTTGTCATTGATAACTGAGATTTATTGGATTGAGGGCCTCCTTTCATCACTCACCGTCTTCTGCATTGATGTCCAGCACCGAGGAAAACAGTACAACACCGTGATAGATGTACATGATTACTGAATCTGAATACGACTAACCTTAATGCAAGTTCCACTCTCTTGTCTCTGTCTGTTGACCCTTCTCAAAGCAACAGACGGCATCAAGCGTCTATTTATCCACAAGACAAAGTAATCTACTCCTGATTAAGAGACAGTGACTAAAGTGACAGCACTAATTTGTGGAAGCCTGAATGAAAACGTGAACTACAGATGTGTGACTCCTTTTTAAAGATTGTTGTCTTTTGTAATAATCTCGATTTATGTTGAGTGGTATACAGTAGATGTTGGGGAAGTCTCTGGTTGTTGATGTTTTTCTTTTGAATTTGGTGTGGAATCACAAACGTTTATCTTATCTCCGAACAATATTAGCTTCATGCTTTAAGATACACTCTCTTTAAATACTTGGAATGCCACAATTTCCCCAGTTGTTCCTGAAAATTACATCGTTTAACTTCTTCATACCCGGGCCCTTTCTCAGGCACCTTGAAAATGACATGCCCGAAAACAAGTATATCTCTGAGTAGTACAAGGTGTATATGAATAATCCTGGTATCTATATTAAGATAACCCTCGCAGGGTTTCTTCAGTATAGATGTTACTGGGGCAGAATAAATGAAAACTGAAAGCAACATAAGTGAAAGATATAATTTCCGCCAAAGTAGTTTTACGATTTTAGAGTGAAGATCCCCTATGTAATCATGCATTAATGCCCAAAACGTCCTGCAATCCAAAGCTCAACCTATGAACAACACATGTGCCTGATATGTGCTGATAAAGTGCAGCAATCCAAAGTTAAAGAGGTTTTAATAGACGTGTTTATGCGTCATCACCAAATTGGCCATTTCGGCGCCATCTGTGCCATTTGAGGTTTTTAAGCACAAAACTAATTTTGTTTCAATTACAGTTTAATTCACTATTCAGTTAATGTAAATACAACAGAATTTTCCAAATAAACTGCTGTGAAAAGTCTCAGCGTGCTCCGAAATGAAAGCATAGAACAACACTGTAAAACCAACACAGTTCCTTAACTGTGTTTGAGCTTGACGGCAAAGATCTCCCCAAGGTCTCACCAAAATCACCCTTGTTAGTTTGTAATCTTTTGCCCCTGAGGTTAAGGTCTGGTGAAGTAAAAACACACACCTATAATCACTTGGTCAAGGTGAGGGAAAGATCACAGCCATTGCAGGACGCATTAAAGCTCTTCTGATGGCCGGTGGTAGCCCAACACCTTAGTACACACAGAGCAGCACATGTAGCGAAAACAAGTCATGTTTGCTTTCTTCACCCGGGGCCTCGCTCACTGTCCCGTTGTGTCACGACTCAAAAGATTAAAAGGGAGCATGCGGTTTTGTAGAGGACTTAATAATGGGTCACCCTGAGCTCCCCTTTGAGACGAGGACACATTTTTCACACCAGGAAACATTTTTGAGTCTGTGAGCGCGAGTGTGTCTGCGAGTGTGTGCATAAGCATACAACTACGTGCATGTTTAATGTATGTATTTGCTGGAACATAGAGTAGCGCAGCGGGGGGACGTTGTCGTGCTGTTGTGGCCTACTTGAAGCCTCGCCGGCTCCGTCGCACTGACAGTTTTGCTAAATGTGCTTGGGCAGCACTCCCGACTGCTACGCACCCTGTACCAAAACGTGATGCTTCGGGTAAACTTCCAGATTGTTGTTGAGCTTCGTCATCCCCCCTCATTTTGCATTCGCTTGCCGTGATATTTGTCGGAGTTGTTGGAGGAGATTAGGAGATAAGGCAAATCCATCCCCATGTACGCTCAGAGGGGGGTCTCCTTCTCTGCAGTGATCGGGCGGAGAGACGTCACCTAATGATTTATTCATATAGGATTTTTTCCATTTTTGTTCTTTCATCACCATGTTTCTCACTCGCACGTAAGCCCTGCGCCCTCCCGCCTTCACGTCGGCACTAAAGCAAAGGAGGGACTAGAGAGGAGAGAAAGTGAATACCTCGTTTTCTCACCCTACGTCTCATGCTTATTTGCATTACCTCCTCTTTCTTAGTATCACGTCCCTCACAGCATGTGACATACTTGTTTTGCATAATTATTGATTTCAAGTGTGAAGACTAAATGCGGAGTGCTGCCTGTGATTAATTTGTTGTCTCTCGTTTCCTCCGCGCGTCCTCATCGAGCAGAGGCTTGCAGAGAATCTGCAGCTCGACGCCCCAATCTGGTTTTAAAACATGAGCTCTAATCCCATCGCAAAGAGGGACAAGAAGCTTGAGAGGGTCTAAATGAGGATGTTTACCTTTTGTTTTCATGTGGATTCAAGGATTACTTGTAATTAATTGGACCCCCTGCACTGAAAAGCTGTCAGACAAATTATGGCAACAAAAACTAACATTTTTTAAATGAGCAAACACTCAAGGATGCACACATGCATGCACAGATACACATATTATGCGCCCCTCTTTTCCTCTCTTCCCTTTGTAGAGCACACAAACACATTAAATCCAATTTACAGCTTTAATCTGAAGGCTTTGGCTCATATAATTGAGGTTAATCAAAAGTCATTTCTTCCATATCTGTGTGTTTGCTCTTGCAGTCAACTCCTGCACCATGTCGGAGTACAACAGGCTGAAGAGCATGCTTCTGGATATGCAGCCTAAAGTGCAGAGGACTGGGGATCAGAGCCAGCAGAGAGACATGGATGAGAAGCGAGCAATGGTGGACACCATGTTCAAATACCTGGATGTGAACCAGGACGGCCGGCTGGTCAGTGATGAGCTGGAAAAGGTGGGTATCAAGCTAAATCTGTTGAATATATAGATGGAAAGATAAAGGATTCAGGTGGAATAGGAGTTGTGCACAAGGAAGCAATGTTCCTGGAAAATACGGTACTGTGCAAAACTTTCCGATGCTTACATCCATCTATACGCAGTATTGTCAGGGAGGTGCCTGATCGGTCGTATTCTGCAGCATGAAAATGCACAATATGTTACGCCTTGAGTCATAAAGAGCCATCTTCAGCAAGAAGGAGAACAAGGTGTCCTCCAGCAGATGGTTCAGCCCCCCCACAGAGCCCTGATCTCACCATCATGGAGACAGTCTGGCTGAACATGAAGAGACACTGAGACAGCCTCAGTCCACGGAGGGACAGGTTCTCTAAGACGCTTGGAACGACAAATCCGCTGAGTACATTAAAGAATGTGCAAGTTTACCAAGGAGTAGTGGTGCTGTTTGGAAGACAAAGGGTTGCCACAGCAAATAATTTGGTTTATGCCTGTTTACTGCACTAATGTTTGGAGTTAATTTATAGTTACAATTAATCAAATATGTTTTTATAGTACCACCCGTGCACATGCTGCACCTCTTAGCGATGCTTTTTGCTGATTAATTATGAGTGTAAAGTAAAACATCATCCGGGGAAGAGTGGGATCGGCCTTTTGCTGAAAAAGAATTCTAACAGTCACATAAAATCTTTCTTTTATGGAATGAGATCTTTTTCTCAACCTTGATGACCAGTCTGATTATTTCCTCTTTCGTGTGCGTCTTCACAACAGTTGCAACTAAATGTTGGTTTGACTATGAAGTGGAGTTTTGCTGCACGTGACTGGAACAATTAATCGTCATGTTTAACAATGGAAAATGTTTACTGAGATTATCTTCCCGCCAGGATCTGATGGGAAACAGTGGGGAGACGGGGGAAATGATAGGATATTGATATTTGCCGGACGAGGAAATGAAATCATCGCGGGCATCATCTGGTGGACATCAGTGATAATTGTTGATTAGATTCCTCCCAACCACTGCTATGATGTCAGTCACTTCAGCCAGGATGCAGTGAGCCATGTCAGTCACTGCAGACTGCAACACAAAGAGCTGCAACACATGCTTTTAGGGTTATTATTTGTAATATTTGAATTATTCTGCACATCTTTAGTTTTACGTGAACATTGACAGAGAGTGACTGTATCTGCCATCTGAATATATAGCACCCCAGTAAATCTTTTATCATCTCTTTGCAGTTGTAAGCGACAACACGCTCCGTCCTCTTCTTAAATTAAGAAGATTGAGTGATTTCTGACCCAGTTCCAGCACCGGGAAAATAAATAATAAAGCCGCTTCTGCCAGAGCTGCATTAAAGATCCGACAAAAAGATTTTGATCAATCACAGCGGGCAATTACTAATGCTGACATGTTGCCAGGAAGTCTTCAGATAAGACGTTCTTATTCTGTAGGAATTCATACGTTCGGCGAGATAATGCTTTTAAGAATCAAAGCAATTCACAGATGGATTTCAGTCATCCGAGCAGCAGACGGTCTCTGGTGTGGAATGTGACACAGATGGGCTTGGAGGCTAAATTCCTGTACTTTGGGTTTAAAATATATTTTATTCAAATGCCCAAGGAGAGATCAGTCTGAGCCAGTCAACACATGGTTGCAGTCGGCTGTAGGCATCCCTTAATCTGCCACGTCACATGTGCTGCTCCATATAGAATCAATTGGGGAGCGATAAGGAAGCACCGGGGCTATATTTATATACTTGGAAAGTCTCAGTTGAAGGAATTATTAACATGGAAGTTACCTCGTGATAGTCTTCTTAACGTTTTGGCCTAAAAAACAGCTTAACAATGTATGTAAAATTATATTAAAGAATGTGTATGAAGATGGAGGTCAGGGTTATTCAAGGAAGCGTTGGAGGTGAAAGCTTCTCAGTGAGAAAGAGACGATGATTCTCAGTTGAGGCGTCACCTTAGTGCTGCTCTGGGTCAATGTTCAGGCTCAGCATGCATTTGAGAAGATATTGACACAGACAAAGACATGCAGGGTTTATAAAAGTCTCTGGGGAAATATCTATTACACATGAGGCATAGATCATGAGACACTATTGACGTGTTTCATTCCTTATGTGTTCATAAAAAAGGCGTGGAAATGAATCATCTTTTGCAGAAAGAGCGTTCTGAGGTACACGTGTCTTGTGACCATGATGTTTCCTTAAATGAAACATCACATAATCTTCAGCCGAGCACCAGAGCTTAGAGACGGATATGAGACAGACGTGTGAACAAGAGAAGAAAGTGTGCACAGATCGTCAAAGCAAAAATGTCAGTAACAGAAGAATAAGGCGTGTTAAACCTACAGATACAGATCAAATGCAAATCCTTCAAATTTCCTTTGTGAAGGTCGCACACGTTCATTACTTTATGCTTTCCCCTTGTAGTCTTTACAGTTTCTGTATATACTGTATAAAAATACATTTACTTTGCAGGTATCACTGTTATTATTTTTACTTTTGCCAGGTTTATATTCTTTGATGAAAATGAACCCAGCACAAGCAACAAAGATACTGTTGCGCTGAGAGTTTGGCACTTTTAGTAGTAGCCTCTATGCTTTCACCGAATTTAGTGCGATTGAAATTTTTTGGAACAGACGCTGAGTTTTCTGTTTATCTCGTCAAATCTGCTTAACATCGCCTATGCGGGGATGGCTCCCCTGAGGAAGCTGCAGCACTAAAAGTAAAGTGGAGGAGAAGGCCCCACAAATGACAAACAACAGCGGAGAGAGTGGCTCCTCCTCCCAGGGGAACATCTTTGAATTAACTCAGGTGCAGTATGCATGAGTGCGGGGAGCCAGATAGAGATGGAAGGCAATCAGAGACGGAAACCTAGATGACAGATTACATATTTAAGCGACTCCTTCTAAACAGAATGAAATTACTCTCACAATGAGCCACTTCCAGGTGTTTATGTACATGAGGCATTTTACTCTTGAAGAAAATCTTATTCCAGTTATTGTTGGAATGAAAAGTTCCGGCTGAACATTATGCTAATTATATTCAGTTATGCGGTTTATTTCAAATCACTGTTGCTCTTGCTGGAAACTCATTGATCTTTTCTTCTACAGCTTGTAACATTTGAAAGCTTTATGTTGTATTATCTGTGTGTAAAAGAGAGAGTTTGGATGATTTACAATAACTCTTAACGTATAAAGTACAGAAAGTAGCAAAACATGTACTGTTTGGATCTCTTTACAGGATTCTGTGATTTCTCCCATTGGGCTACTTTAGGAGACAGGCTGGGCCGGACTCTTTATATGCATAAGGGCCAAGGCTACCCTATTAGAGCAATACAGAAATGTGAAATACGTGTGGTGTCCTATGTAAAATGTCAGATTTACATTTATACCGAACGTGCATATTGTGGGTCTATCATACAGATAATAAAAAAAAAAGATAAAGCCAGGAGAGAAATGATAAGAAAAGGCTACGATAAGCTGCGGTAATTTCCTACCTGTGTTTGATAATGTGTCAACGTCTCAACAAAGGTTATTTATCAAGATGGTTTTATGTTCTGACGTCTGGTTTAATACGTTGTGTGTGTTAGATCTCCATGAAGGAGCACCTGGAGGACAGCTTGCTGGAGTGCACCATGCAGGACCTGCTGCGCTACGACGACTACAACAACGACGGCCACCTCAGCCTGCACGAGTTCTACACGGCGTTCCGTAAGTCCTTCTGTCCGTCTATACTTTGCCCTTTTAGTTTCAGTCTCCGTGTTCTTTCTGTCTGTTTCCCTGACACCCACACCAGAAACAACAGGATCTATATCTGTAGATCATTATGAATACATGCAGAAAAATGATTATTAATGTCTCAAACAACTTTGACCTTTACACTGTTTCTCATGCTTCTCCTCTATCTACGTTTATAATATAAAACATAGGTATTTCTCTATAAATCACTTTATAATTGCCGAATCTTCATTGTCAGTATTAGCATGTGCTGTTTTCTGCTAATACTTAGTAATAGTACATCATTAAGTTAATTTAGTTGGTTAAGCTGAAAAAGTGCAATATATACAGGCTACAGAAAATCGCCCGTCCTTTGTAATCCACAGCTTATTGTCACCAGTGTTTAGATCCTGAAGCTCACAGCTACTCAGCCTCTCCACATCAGGATAAAAGTGTTTCAGCCACGGACAAATTGATAATTGCTCACTCGCCCGTGTGCCCAGACCCGGCTCCGGTCGGAGCATCTGGAACAGCCATAATGGCCTTTCAGATTTAGGTCTGAACGGCAGCTGAGCTCTCGGGCAGGTTCCACGTTATTAAGACCCGTAATCAGAATACCAGCGCTAATGTTCCCGGGGCATCGCCGTCAGAATTGCTGGATTCCATGGCAACCTCCCGCAACTTTTTTTTTTTTTGGTCCATATCGCGCTTCAAACTGCAGCGAAAGTACCGAGGTCTGAATCCAAAACGTTTATAAAAAATGTGCTTAAGTTGATGAACTCAGCAGTTAGGTGTGACAGGTGCTCATTTCTGAGGCTCTACCTTCAGCCAGTGCAGCTCCATTAGGCCTCAGCACTAATTTAACCTCCTAATGACTGGTTGTGGGGGGAACCATCCCACTGTTATTTGGGTGCGCTCTCTCACCTACCAGATGGGCAGTGAGCAGATTGCTATACTTACCCACCTACGGGCCCGCTTGCAGGTTTGAGGACGGGTTGGTCAATGCATTTTATGCCTGACAAGCAGTCGGAGGAATAGTTTGGGAGCAATAATACGAGCTATTGATCAGATGATGCTCAAGGTTAACTGTTGGGCTGCAGAAAGGCAACAGGAAAGGGGGAGTCATACATCTTGAGCGGTGCGTCTGCTGCTTCGGATAATGTTGATGGTGTTGAATTGAAGATGCATGTAAGTGTGTGTGTGTGTGTGTGTGTGTGTGTGTGTGTGTGTGTGTGTGTGTGTGTAACTGCAGGTATTGTGTATTTTGTTGGGATGCAATTAGCGCTCTCCCCAGTGAGCGCTCGGGAAAAAGAGGAGCAGCCAGGAATCACAGGTGTGTGTAGCAGGGTGGAAACTTACAATATGGTCACACGGTTGAAAAACCAAATACAAATAATAAACCTGAACGATGTGAGAAAGTGTTTTGCCCCGGTTGATATTCTCTTGTCGAGCTCGGCGTCTGATCTCAGGCGAACATTTGCAGCACAAGCTTTAGTCATATTTCGGAGACCCTATAACTCAAAAGCAGTAGAACGTGCACTCAGCGATTCTCTTTCAGTTTGCATGGTTCTCCTCTGTTGGTATTTTTTCTCTGTTCTGCAGCTTTGATGTAAGAATAAAAGCCCTTTGGCCGTTCCCCAAGACGATAACTCCAGCTTCATTGCTGCTCCCACAGTCACTGAACTTACGTTAGGAAACGCTGATTGTTGTTTTGCCCCCTCTGCCGTCTTTGCCTTATTTAACTTACATATCTTGACACTTCTCTGCTCTGTTCTGTTGACACCCACATTTTTCTTTTTTTTTAACCATAAATTGAATATACTTGGAGAATAGTGCTGAAATGATTGCGTTCTTATTGATTCTTTCTTCACTTATTTTACCTTTTACAAGCCCGGCAGGGTGTTTTTATGCATTTTTTTTTTTCTTCTTTCCTGACTCCTTGGCACCTGTGTTAAGCAGATTCTCCTTAAACACATTTCTCTCTGCAGATGCTGGATATAGAATTACAATCAAAGAATAATGCTCAGTGAACGGTGCTCATGGAGTCTCCGAAAGTGCTGAAAACTACAGGGAGATTAATCACAGAGCTGTAGAAATTGTTGTAATCCAATCAGCACAACCACAGAATAGTCATGTGTGGTTATATGCAAGTCCTGGTGAGAGATTTACAAATAGAAAGGTGCTTTACGACATTTCATCCTCTAGTGGTAGAAGTAGAAGCTTTCTTTTAGCAAAATCCGACTGGAGTGTGTGTCCCATCTGTGCGTTAATAACCCTTCACAGCAGTAATGCAAAACTTTCACAGGGTGATAGATACTAGCACCATTTGATTACTATCCTAAAAATGTATTCAATTATTCATGCTGCCTTATCGTGCGGAAAGAGATGCGTTCTTTTCTAATCATCATCACTGCTCACATGTGTCCTTTACGTTGACATGGTTATTTAGCAATACGGCCACAAGAGGGCGGAGCAGAGACCAGAAATCCCGACAACAAACTTGTCGACAGTGGTGGAGGTTGGGATAATGTATGTCTGAAGAAAGAGGCAAAATCTGCTGTTTGTCTTTGTGTCCAGGTTCCCAACCCTTAGACGCCTGTGGTTCTTACCAACTCCTCGCTATTGTTGTGTCCTATGGTCGTTTCCCTTAAATTATTAATACACTGCCCCCCATGGTTTCCGGTGGTACTGCTCTGTTTTGTTGGTATACGACAGCTTTCAGAAGACCTCCACAAATAAGAATAAAATTAGCGAGTATGGACAGAAGGTCTCGTCTGTTTCATACACAAATCTAAAGTTGTGTGTAAATTAAGTTTATTCTGATTACTCCGAGGTCGCTGATTTAAAAGCTCAAAAACGGCATATTCTACTTATGCTGCAACTGATTATCGGTCTAATGGTTAATTGATTAAACATTTATTGAGACACAGGGAAGTAAAACAATATAAAATATGGAACTATTTTATTGACAAATTCCAAATTCTTAAGTTTCCAGTATCTAATGTAATGTCTTCAGTATTCTTCTTTTTTTGTTGTTGTCTGGCAAACAGTGCAAAACCCACTCATTTTAAAAAGAAATAGCGAGAGAGAGAGATCTTCAAATGAAAAGAGCACGGAGGCACCAGAGAACATTTGCCATTTGTGGACGAGGCGTTCAATAAGGCCAGAAAAATAACAACCTCTTGTTCTGGGCTGCAGCAGAAGTGAATAATCAACCTTTCCTTTCATAGAGCCCAGTGCAGGACAGAGATAAGTGCGTAATGGCTTTAATTCAGCTCTGCAGCCCTCCTAATGGTGTTTGGTTTCACTAGGGTTTGTTTCCTAACATTTACTCTAGTGTCAACATTGTGCAGGAGTGGACGGCTTGTGCACGTGCCCTTTGTATCCAAATTAGAGCCACTGTACCCAGACATTTACACGACAATAAATGTCCAGGAATTCACTGGCAGAGATGCCGTAGCCGAGATGATTCACATTTGCTCACCTCTCAGCAGCGTTGGCTCTGCAGCGGATTGGTGAGCAGGCTTGTTGAGAGCTATCTGTAGCCTGCAGATGCAATATACACAGTCACACAAGGTCAGAGCTCCTTTGTGGATACATGTGTAATATATAAAGCTGCCCCGAGGCGATACATGGGCTGCACGTGTGCTTTGTATGGTGAGTAACCTTTTGTAAATGTACTGCCTGAGATAGCCGTGCTGCTCTTCATAATAATGGCTTTTCCTCAGCATTCCTTGCGTACAGCTGCAGTAGACCACGTGTCCCCGCCGCTGCGAGGTAGAGGTCGCAGGTATTAGAAAAGCAACACAGAGTTAGGAAAGATATTTTTATAAAGTACATATTCTCGACTTACCACTGTGCTACTCCTATTGTGCAATTATGGTCAAATGCTTATTTTAAAAAAATTGTCCTGATTTAAATGCAGACACTAGGGGACTGGTGACTCCACATCCTGCAGACATCAGCATAAACGCAGCAGTACAAAGATAAACAGCGACGGCCGTGAATTCAAACCATGCCCCGGAGTCCTGCTCCCGTGTCAGCCCACTGGCTTGTTTATTATACTAAATCCTCATGAATGACTCTGGGTCATCAAACCAGCATATCGGGAGGAGAACAGAGCAGCAGAGGAGGAAAACCCCAGAAGAAAAATGACTTGTGTAAATCAACAAAGAGGCAGCGAGAGAGTGGAAGAAAGACAAGCAGTAAGAAGTTTTAGAGACGAGATAAATCGGGTTTTTTCAAGCTATTATGTTTTTTTTAACTAATTTGTAGTTTCAATTTAATGTCATTTTTAGACCAACCAGAGCATATTTTATTTGACCTACACTTGAACTGCAATCACTAAGCCTCTTTTAATTTACTCAAGCTCCGACCTAGAGCGACGATTTCTTTACAAAGCGGTGGAAGAATCTCTCCTCTCTCGACCTGTGTTGTCCGCATTGTGATTTGTCTCACTGATTATTAACGAATTGCTCGTGAGTGTAGAGAGTTCTGACCAAAAGTCCCATAGACTGAGCTCAATAACAAATTGCATTTCAAAACAGTGACAGCTCCTGTGCTTTAAAGGATAGGTACACAGATAATACATCAGTCTTGTCGTTACAGCACTGTGGCGCCTACAGTGAAAAAATTCTGTCGATACAACTTGTATTTTTTCGATCTGAGTTGGCATTTTTTCGATCAGAGTTGTTGTCTCCCTGGAGATAGAGAGTCTGTGTATTTCCCCTCCACCCCTTCAAGGCCAAAATCACCATGGTAACCAGTTACTCAGCACTTTCAAGTGACTCAGCAAGTTTCTGGACAAAAGGGAACAAAAGCAGACCGTGATTGGCTAATTAGCCTGAGTGCCTCTTATTCCACAAGGGTCAGGTTATGAGTAATTATTTCTTTCTTCAGAGGCCGTCTTATTTCCTGCAATTCTTTACATGCCCGTTTGCTTTCTAAATTGTGAACCTCGACATCAACACTAAGGTTAATATTATCTGCCTGTTGTCATTGTCTAAAGCTTAGTTTATGCTCGCCATTCCTTTCCCTGTGTATGAAAAAAGGACGAAAATTATGCACAGAGTTCTTTTAACTTGGTGCTCACGTCCAGTGCAAAAAGAAAGTTGAGCTGCAGGGAAACATATAGATTCCCATGTGGCACCTGGAGGGAAACAGGAAACTGTTGGTAAAGATGAGTCTCCGTGGTTCGTCAAGGCAAATAAGTGCGTACCAGACAGAAAGGGTGCTCCTGGGGGAAACAAGCTAAAAACTGTTCTCCTTTGCCTTTTTCCCTTGGTTTGCTTCAGCGAGTGAAGAGGGAAAGGTGTCAATGTCACAGTTGGCAATGACCAATCCATCAAGCATATCAGCGACTTCACAGTGGTGTTTTTTTACATCACATGAACCCAGAGCATACCCTGTACACGACCTCACTTCACGAGTTCTGGTATCTGCTTTATGATAAAGATCAGGTGTTTACTAATGATCTTAACAACGCCTTGATACCTGTAGTGACCACAGTCAAGGAGGACTTTAAGGGAACATCATGTAAGTACTCGCGCTGGCCACATTAGGACCATTTCACTGCCTGAGATGGTAGCAGGACTATCAGTGCTGTAAACCACAGTTTGTGAGGGGTTCCTGGAATGACGGCTTCTCCACATCCACTTGTAGACAGACCCAGCATCTGACAGCTGATTATCCTGGAGTCCCAACCAAGCAGCGGGCACATTCAAAAAAAATTAAATTCTCTAGGATGCAACATGATGGAAGTATTCTGATAACTGTGCAGGTTGCCAATTTCATGAATTTCAAATTTGCTTCAAATTGGAAGGAATATTTATACAACTAACCATACAACTGTGGGGATTGTTATAAAATGTTAACAGAACCGTTAAAGCTGCGGTGCAATGAACCAATGGTCCATTTTTTTATTATTTACACACAGTTGGTGACTATTTAATTAGCACCAGGCTGTTTTTTTCTTTTACCCATTGTTCCTCCATCTTTCTTTCACTTGCAGCTCTTCCCCTCAGAGCTTACAGTCTTGTTATTTCACTTAACGCTCTCCCTCCACTGTGAGTCCATGTGTTTCCCATGTTTACCTATGTGACAGTTAATAGTGCAATTATATGGAGATGCTGGGCCGCACTGGCAGGGGCCACACGGCACGTTTGACAAATTATTCAAGAGAGTGAAGCAGCAGAGATGGAGTCGAGGAGGAAGGTGAGGAGGAGCGATGAGGATGAAATGGAGGAAGAGGAGGAGGGAGAGAGTATCGTGGCGAGACAAAGGGACACTGAGAAGAGGGGAGAGGAAACGGGGGTCGGAGAAGGGAGAAGAGCCTTTTTTCTATCTCGAGGGAAAAGCCCAGCGGAAGGAATTAAATAAAAAATGAGAGAAAGTAGAAATAGAGGAAAAGCAACTCTGAGTCCAGAGTGCAGCCTTTAAAACTGGAGGAAAAAAACTGTCCTGGCCCCATAGGTGTCAATTTAAATAATGATAAACTAAGTTAATGTAAAATAACCACATCTTTACATTTACTATAACCAAACTGCGAATTAATGTATTTATTTATGTATGCCATCGTATTAAACGATTAAAATAATAATATTAGATGATATTATTGTCAAAGATTATTACATTTTTGTAATAATATGTTTCCATTGTGTGTGCAACATCCCTGTTGAACACATATCTGTACAGTAAAGGGACTTATAGGCAAACCCAGTTAAAAACGTCCTTGTACGAAAATACATATACAGTACAGTGTGCATGCAGACAGAAACCTGTGATCAGTCAGGTATTCAGAGCTGCAATGGCAGAAAATGGTTAATATTTGTCATGCTTGGTTCTGTCTCCATTTTCCACCTTGTAAGTGCCCAGTGAAGCTTTAAGAAGAGCCCCGGTGCCTCTTCAGGCAAGATAAAATCTTTGTGTTGCTGCCCGGCAGCTGCCGTCAAGGTTTGATCTTTCATGTTACTCAAATTTGCCCTTAATCTGCACAAATAATCTCGCTGAGATCAGATATCACTTTTACAAGGGGGCGCCTGTTGTTCTCTGACAGCCAAGTGGGCGAGAGACCTCCAGCTAAGCTCTTAACAACAAAGTGACTTTGAACTGGAGGTCTTGGAGTTTCCTTCTACACACACACACACACACACACACACACACACACACACACACACACACACACACACACACACACACACACACACACACTCCAGTTCCCTCCACCTTCTTCTCCTATCTGCTTTCCATTGTTTCCTCTCCATTTAATCTCACCCTTTATTTGTTGACCCATCCTTCTTTTTTCCGTTTTTCTGTCTTTAAAATCTCTCCCTATTTCCTTCCTCTTACTTTCCTTTCCTTCTCTTCTCTTTTCTCTCTTTTCCCCTGCCCACCCTCCCCGAGCTTCTGTCTGATGCCTTATTACCGCTCAATGGACCTTTGCCGCTAATTGCTGGTGTGTATAAGGGGCTTCATGGCACCTTCCAAGAGTCATCTCTATTCCTGGGTAATTACCCAGTGGCTGCAGTTTAGCTGCGGTAACAGGTGAGCGGCTCTTGAGGCTTTGGTTACACATTTCACTGAATGAAGCGATCCATGTATTGATTTGAGTATCCATCACACTTGCAATGTAAAAAGTTATATTTCCAGTGAAAGTGAAAAATATTAGATCTTTTTTTAATAATTTTGCACATTGGGAAACAAATTTGTTCTAATTAATCATCTTTCTGTGTTTTCGATTGAAAATATACTGTTTCCATGCAAGTCAACGGTAACTTAAAAGCAGCTGTAAGTGTCCTATCGGTTTTATTGTATGTTTACATTGATTTAAGCCTATGATCAGGTACTAAGATCTTCTATGTAATCCACACAAATGATAGCTTCCCCTTTTTTATACTGTCTGGCCAAAACATTGCAGTGTTTCCCACAGAATTGATTCAAATATGGCAGAAGTGGATAAAGGTTCCTCTCACATACAACAGATTTCCGGTGACAGGTACACAGACTTGAGAGTGAAAGAGAAGGTGTGACCGTCTGTGTGGATGCTAAAAACATTTGCAGTGGTGTGACATCATGAGTAAGCATCCGGCGAAGAGTGTTGCAAACAACAAGTTAGAGATCTTTGTTATCTTATTTTATTATACGATATGAAGTGTAAAAAACAAAAAATCTGGTTCATTATGAAACTGGCCTGAGCCGTCACAGTCTAGACAATTAAGGGGAAACACTGCTTTGACCTTGTATATTGAGAGTAGTAGATATAACTTCCATTGACAAGATCATTGATTGATTGAATCCATGTTAGGTTACATCAATGGTGGTGTGTTCATTTATGTGTGGACATATCAGATTTTGACTTTAAACTGGACATGTATAAGTGTATAACTCCTACAGCTTCATCTCTCAGCTTTAATCATGTATTTTTAGCCACTTTCCCTTCAATGTCTTAGCATGCAACATAGAAACCACAGGGCTGGCAGCCAATTTCATTTTCTGTTCTTCATAATTACCTCACGCACACAGGCACTCACTTGTGTACACAAGTCACATGCAGTCACACACACACACATACACACACACACACACACTCACACACAGCACCGTGCAGCCAGTGGTCATCCAGCAGTCTGCTTTGAATACAATAACGAGAGATGCCCAGCGGGTTGTCATGGCAACTGTGGCTGTCTCTTTAATCTCTGAATCATTTATTTAGTGCAATACTTAGTCGATGTCGCAAATTCCCGAGAGGACACGAGAGTAGAGTCAGAAGAGTGGTAGTCCAGAACAGGTAGAGTAAAGTAAGCAATATGCACATAATCGGCAATAAAGGATGACATGTATATGATATATGCATATCCCATTTTCCATTTAAACATATCTGCCCTAATAGAGATTACATTCTGTTTGTGCAATTCTGTGATAAACCTATTCACGAATGAAAAATTAATAAAGCACAGTCCGGCCAACCCAAAGATCTTGTCAACATAACGACAACATCCTTCCGGAAATCTTTTTGTTTTATGTCTGTCGGCTTTTATAACCTCAATAAATAGCTTGAAAATGTCTACATTTTGGGAAAATGTAAATTTTGGAGGTAGACTTGGTACAAACTCTGTGTATATACATGTGTCTGTGTTTATTTAAATATATATATATATATATATATATATAAAACACACAAATATAATAGACCAAAGTAAATAGAAGAAGCATTTGCCGTCATGGATCTCTCAATAATTAATGAAGTAAGGAGCATATTTCCCTTAATGTCAAACTATTCCTTTTTAACTACAAACCGATTGTGTTCAAAGGCAGTTTTTTATTCACAGAATATTTGGGAAATGAAGCTCAATTAGTTTAAAGTGAATAAAACACTTTAGCACATCAGTTTAAGAAAGAGCATCGTCAGAAAACCTGCGTTCACTGTCTGTAAGAGATTAGTAGTGGCACTATAACAGCATTATATTGCCAGTAAACTGGATGTAAACTGAGCAGTTCACAAACTTGTATTTATACCCTTTATTTTGTGTTAATTGTAAAAAAAAAAAAATAAGAAACTGTAGTTTTCAGACTTTATCCTTGAATCACTTTGTAATGGGTTTTTTCAAGCATAAACAACAGCTGGCTGTCAAATATTAAGATTCTTCTTCTTCTGCCCATCAGATGTTGTGTTTCTGAATGAAGTTTCCCTTGTTTTTTCAGGATGAATTTGTTTAAAACCTGAAGCAGTAAATACCCCAGAGTTGTATCTCTTATGGTCCCTGGTGTCAACACGTGCCTCATCCAAGCCCCAGCATCTGGATTTATGGCAGAAAAATAAAATGTGCATCATACCTGCTGCTCAACAGTCGTCATCCAAATATATAGGGAACAGTATCTCAAACTGCACTACCTGCCTTCTGCTTCTACCAAAACCAACATGCACTGGCTTGTGCATGTTGGATCTGTGAATTCGCCTGAAATACAGAGAGGCAGCTGTTCCCAAAAACACAGAAATTGAAGGTGTTAATTAAAAAATACACTTTAAAAAGCTGTTACATCTTAAATTGTTTGTTTTTATAAATTGTGTTTGTGTGGTTGCATGGTCAGATAATCTCATGTCAATATGATGGGGCTCTTGTTCAGGGCTTGAATTTGAGCCCGAAGAATTATCTTTAGATTTTGTTTTTACAAAGCAAACACAAGGAAAGATTATAGCTCTACTGCTGCTTAACAGGCAAAAATGGGCTCTGTTAAATTCTTGTGCATTTCATCCCTCCACTGTGTCCATGTGTTTAATTCAGACGTGTTCTCTGAGAAAATTACTTTTAGAGAAAATAAAGTAGATGAGGCAAAAACACAGTTCATCCAAACTAAATCATAACAGTGAGTTAAGTAAAAAAAAGGGATAAGTAGTTAACATCGCAGATGGATGATGTATGAAATTGTAAGAGTTGCAAACAATTCGTCTCATAAAATAACTAAGCAGTTCAGCTGAGGTTACTCGTGTGCTGCTTGCTGAAGAAGTGAAACATACAAATAATAAGCCACGAGCAGATTGCAACCACAGATTGGATGTATCCAGGAATTCTGCTGTGAACCATTATATAGGCACTAACGGCCTATTTGAAAATTTTAAAGTATATATTGAAACACTTTTTAGTTGAATGTAAATCGAGCACCTAAACTGGGACGGCCGCAGCGGGATATCTTTGTTGAGAGAGAACAAAGAGTTCGACTAATGTCTACTGTGGGTGTGTTAAACGGGCTGCGGTGAAGTACAAATTGCAATTCATTCGTCTCTATGACTCACACTTGCTGGGTATTCCAGGTCCACTGGGACGTGACGTGGCGATGGGGACAGACGTACTTGCTCCGGCAGACGTCTAATATCTCTCATAATTACACATGCCGAATAACCCCCCCCCCCTCCGACACCTCCCACGCCTCTCCATCTCCCTCATCTATCCCTCTTTCATTTCCACCACTTTAATTTCATTTTCTCTAATTAGCCACAGAGATGTAAACCCATGCGTCTCATGAACTCAGGGGGCTTTACCGTTACTCCTTCCAACATTTCTTTTCTGCCCACCCCATCTCTTTGCGGCTCTCTCACTTCCATTTCTCTTCACTGTCTCTTCCTTTTGCAAACCAATGGATCCCAAGGGCAGCAAGTGTGTTCCAACGCGCCATAATTCACAGGCAGCTGCCCTCCGGCTGTTAGTGGCACAGCATGTGGTCTGCTTTTATCTCTCCTCTCTAACTCCCTCTCTGGCGAGGAAATAATTCATTATCATGCCGCCATTGATTTGCTCTTTCTCTTGCCTCTTTGGTGGAACAATCTCCCCCCGTTCTCCCTCCCTTCTTCCTGTTTTAACACTCCCCTGCAATTTCAAACAAGTGCGCGTCCGTATGGTTGCGTGTTCGCCTCTCCGGTTGTGTGTGCTTGCATGGGAGTGGTACTCCTCCTAATTTTTCTCCTCTGATCTCCTCAACGCAATCCCCTCCAGCTTCCACCTTCACCGGCTTTGAAAATGTTCTCTCAGAACAAAGGAGATAAACACAGCGGGAAAAAGCGCAAGGGAAAGGGAGAAAAGGGAGACGAAAGAAAAGGGAAGAGAATAATTTGGAGCAGATTCATAGAGCACAAGCCAATCCATCGAAGTTAGAGTCCAACCACCTAAACCATCATTGCTGGGCACCTTTAGCTTCTGGAAACATTTCTCATAGATTGCACTTGGAGTTGTTCTCTACAGGTAAACATTTGTTCTTTGTAAACCATCAGCGAGTTGGTATATATAGATGGCTCGGTTGTGGTGATGAGATTATTTTTTAATGAAAGAGTTGATCTCCCCCTTGTACACTGGAGCTGAACAGATGCCAGTGCTGACGTTACTCAGCTGAACTCGGCAAACAAGGAAAAACAAACGCTCAGATCTGGTAGAGGTGAAACGAGGTAAATGAGAGAATGAGAGTAAAACTGACTCAGTGCAGCGGCTCCCAGCTGCAATGCTTGTTACGCAAACGGCTGAATCACACCCAAACAAACACCCTTTGGAGGCACTCATTCGAGTTCCCCCACATTCAAATCGTGTTTTGATCAGAGGACTGCGATTGCGGGGGTGCAGAACAAAAAAGGCGCTAATTTAACCTGGCGATGCTGCCTGTTTACACTTGTTTACCAGAGAGGAAGGAGAGAATAGGGTTTGGGAGGAGGCCAGGAGTGTTGAGAAAGGGAAAGAACAGAGAGAGATGGAGAGGATTTAGAAGGAAAAAAAGCAGGTAATGCATAATTCTATGTTTCCACTTGTTTGTCAAAGTCTCGAGAAGCACAGAGTCGGGCCTAGGGTGAGCAGGGTAAGGACCTATCAGGCACCATGAGGAGGCAGAAGGGGGGGAAGAAAAGAGAAGTGAATAATAGACAGGAGTAGGTAACACACTATTTCATGTTTACGAGAGCGTGGGGTGGCGGAAAAGACCGGGTGAAGATGTGCAGGGTGTGAGAGATTAGAGTTGACAAGCTTTGGGAAGTGGAGTGAGGGCAGAGGAGAGAAGTGAGGACGAGGAGAAGTGCGGGGAAAGGGAAAGAAGAGGAAGAGGGAAAAATGCCGGTGGAATAGACATGGAAGATAACTAACAACACACATTCTGGGAAACAGTTACTATACTACCATACTTTCTCTTGACTCCCTGAATAACAAGTGTCAAGTTAAACTTCAGCGATGCTTGGAGGCAGTGGAGGAGTTAGGAGTTTGCGGTTGTGAATTTGTGCAATTTGTTGCTACTCTCAACAAGCAAACAGACCTGCTCAGTCAAGTTTGTTATGATGACTACGGGTCCAAAGGCGATTCAGGAAGCAAACCGCTGGCTGGGAAACAGTCCATAAAAAAAGCAGCTGGGCTTCGCTCCGTGCGTTCCCTGTTGATGCTCTGAAAATCAGGCGAAAGGTTAGAGAGAGGACTTCGATGATATGAATCATCAGCCGAGATGCCCCTATAGATAAGACTGAGCGTGAACCACAAGCATGACAAATTAAAATACTGAGGTCGATGCATTGACCTGAAGTGCAGACTTAGTCAACTCTAAATATCCTGATTCAATTACAGCCCCGCAGTTTACCAACCATGTAATTAGAAGAGTTGATCTATTATCTGGAGGTTGAAACACTTTTTCAAGGCAGAGTTGTAACAGTATTGTTTTGGACATGAAGGATGTTTTGTGCCTCAAAAGCAGTTTAATTATCTTAAAAATGACAACAAGTTTGCGACCCACTGCTCCTTTTACGTTGAAAGGGGACAGGGGGTCCTAATCATTTTGCCTCCTGGGCGCCTTCCGTTGGAGGTCTACTGGGTGCACCCAACCGGGAGGAGACCCAGGGGTAGACCCAGAACCTGCTGGAGGGATTACATATCCCTTCCAGCCTGGGAATGCCTCAGGATCCCCCCAGAAAGAGCTGGAAAGAGTATGAGGTATGTCTGGTATACCGTATTTGGGCAGCAACCTGTGTGACCCAAGCCTGGATATGTAAAAGACAGTGGATGGACGGATGGATGGATGGATGGATGGATGGATGGATGGACAGATGCACAACAACAGAAGCTATAATTGTTAATTTATTCTGATTTAATTGCACAGTTTGACATAATTGGAAAGGAAAATCCAAACACAACAAACTGTAAAAGGAAAAGTTGGACAAATAGCGTTTATCACTGAAATTAATGACACACATCCCCATTGACATAAAGTCAGATCAGTTTAATGCGTCTACATATTCCTTCGTGGGTGAGTTGAAGTGTGATTTGTTGAAAAACCAAACTCATTAAAACCTGAAACACTAGTTCCATAGTTTTCTTAAAGTTTCCAAACACTGAACCTCCTGACCCGTTGAAGAGAATATTGTTACTCCTGCATGCGGCTCACACCAGCAGTCAATATCATTTAGTGGCTTTCACAGAATTTCCAAAGCCGGAGTTTTGTTGTTCAGCAGACCTTGAAAGTGTGTGGCTTTGACAGCCTCACAAAGCCGAAATCGTCAAACATTTTGAAGTGTAAGTGTGTATGAAAGAGGGGGAAGGTGACGATAGAGGAGCAGGTAATCCCATATCTCAAGTCTTTATTCTCCGGAGTGCGGTCTGATTCTCTGACTCGGCTCGATGTTGCATGCCCCCGGCTGAGTGTTGGTGCACATTATCTCCTGTAGCAACAGTTCGAGCCCAGTCTTCTCAAACAACACGCAGTGAGCCGGCTCCAGGGTTGAGGCTCTGAGGCTCTGAGGCTTGTTTTGTTCCGAGATGATGCAGTGTTTTTATTTATTTATTTAGTTGTTTTGGTTCACCAGGTTAAACCCCAGTTACAAGTCCTATGCATGTAGAGCTCTTTAATGTGATGTTGTACTCCACATCGGAAATCCATAAAAGAAACTCTGAAGGGTTTGAGTTGGATGGCGCGGTGTCAGGAACACAGCTGTGACAGTCAGGATATCAGTGGCACGTCGACAGCTCCTGCAGTGGTTGGGAAGCTCCAACGAGCCGAGAGTTACAATCCCAATCGCTTCCAATTCTTATCGGATCTCTGTCTGACTAGAGTCTGACCAATATGGATCTGTGAGAGACGGTGCTGTTAACAGAACTAGGGGGGTAAAACATTTGTGTTACCGACATATTGGCTTCAGATCACATCAGACACTTTATTATTAATAACTGTTTTCATAAATAATGCTCAAATGAAGTTAAAAAAACATGTTTACGCAAAAAACACATGTAAACATAAACATATTTTCTGCAATGTTTATTCGTCATAATAAAGGTTTTCGTTGCATATCAACAAACATTAACCCAGATACGTAGATATGTATGTGAAAGGCTCATATCGGCTGTTCCTATATCTGCCAAGCTCTATATCTGACCACTAGCCTAAAACTTAAATATATTTATATATATCATTATTTGCAAAACTCCTGTCATGCTTGGAGGATCCATAATAATATGGTGGTGTAGTGCAGACAAACATTATTCTCCTGTAATTCATTGCACGGTGCAGAGACACACACACACACACACAGAGGAAAATACAGACCCATTAATCAACTTCATCAACTCATCAACAGCGTGGTTATAATGGTGCCGTGATACAATGACAGTTTATTTCGCCTACTAATTAATCAACACACATTGTTACTGCGGGGGAGAGATAAAACTAATTATTTTTCATACTGGTCAACTGATACCACTGCTAACTAAGACAATAATTATTCATTGCTCAACAAACAAAATGTTCAACCTTAAAAAATGTATTTCAGGTATTTCTAGCCAATTGTTTTTCAATGGCAAAAGAAAATGTGAGTTGTTTTGTCCTCACTGGATTAAAATGGTTGTCGGTTGGAGTTTGCCTCAGGCCACTTACTGCATCTGATTCTATTCCAAGGTTTTATTAAGGTTTCTGTTGTAGGAGCATAAATGTTGTTAAATCACAGACACTAGTTCAGATACACAGACCTAAATAACATATGTACTGTAAATGTAATGTGTGGAAGGATTTAGAGAAAAGAACAAACTGGCATTAGAGTTTTTAACATGAGTCGTTTGTAATAACTTAAGTCAAATGATGCTTTTTCCAGCTGTCCAATGTGCTTTGCTGTAAAATCAGCCGACCCTGAATTCTTGGATCGCACAGAAATATGCAGGAATGTTCTTAATAGAAAAATGAGATACATCATCTGTATTAAACCACAGATGTTGGTTCATAATTCCACAAAGTCAAGCCCTTGTCATGCGATGATGAAGAATCCCAAATTTGAGCCAAGTACATTATTTGTTTGCTGGAGGGTATTTTCTCAAAGGAGAATTTGCTCTCCTGTATAGATTTTATTTCAGAGGCTGTTTATCCTGTTTGATTAACTTGTTTGTAGTGTTTTAAACTTGTCTGATTGCGTTGTTAGTTTAATGCCACCAGGCTGTGTTTCATTTGTTCCGGTTTCTTATTACACTTATTTTCATTGTAACTTTGTTATGTAGAAAAGGCTTTTTATCAATAGTCATAGTCTGTGGGGACCAATTAGTCATCAGGCTAAACTCGACACATTTACATTGATCACATATAGAGTCGCTCTCAATAGAGCGATACCTCCACCAAACTATTAAATTGAACTCACCAATCGATATCAGTCCCGTAAATATGTCAGTTTTCTTTCATCAAGATCCATAAGTTTTTCTTTGGAAAATCCATGAAGATGTCAAAAAAGAAGGGCCCTATCTTAAATGTTGAAGAAAGTGATGACACATTCCTGGATCCACCCCTTTGTCTGCATCTGAGCCAAGATTTAATGGCTTCCTCCTTGGCCTGTACCCCACCCCTCCACCAAGTTTCATAAAAATCGGTTCTGTACTTTTTCCATAATCCTGCAAACAGACAAACGGCAATACAAACATTTCCTCCCTGCTGGAGATAATAAACATTACATTTTTGAAGTCTCACCTGCCTAATGTCTCAGCTGCTGAAAGATTTGGTTTATATTTTGTATTCATCACCATTTAAGGTACATTGGTAATAGCTGTTTTCAGGGACACACTACATTTCAACTCTCTAATAGAAAGCTTGTGCTTCTAGAGAGAAGTGGGGCTCGCCTGGCAGGGACTCAAACAAAAGATATGTTTGACCTGCTATTGAAAAATACAGTATTGCAACGTTACCCACAGTAGCCTAATACCTTCACTAGAAAGCTACTGCAGTATGAAGAATATGACAGCATGACTAATATGGTCTCTCCGGGCATATATCATCATGTCACCCGTCCCTGCAGAGGTCGGCTACATCGCAGATCCTTGACTGACTCAGATATTTTCCAAACTGACCACAGGCATCACCCTGGTGTCAGGAAGCTAAACGTATCCATCACAAATACAGTGAAGTGCCCGAACAAGACAAGATGCTGTTCAGCACAGTAACTCAACCCATCTGATCCGGTGCAGCTGCTCAGTAGCTCGCAGCAAAATGTGTGTTTACCTGACAGCGCTCAGGTGTGAACATGTACAGTATGTACTACAGCCTCAGCAGGGAAACTGTCACACACTATTATGGTATTTACATTCAACTCACACCCGTTAGTAATTGGTTTTACTAGGTAGTTGTGACAATCAAATATGTTCATTTTCCTGTGGCCTGAACTCTTTTCATCCAACAGGGTGTTTATCTGATGGAACAGATTAGCTTCAATTCTAATCAAAACAGCCTTCCAGCAGTTCTTTGTAACACTCAACTTGTGTTTTACGTACAAGTGCAACTCCAGACATATTATACTTATAGTATTAAGTCTATATATGCTCTGTTTTCTTCAAGTTATGCACATACACTTATAGCACTTTGTAGTTTTGCTTTTTTTGAAGAAATTGTACTCTCTTGATTCTTGTTGTTCTGGGTTTGTACCCTCATGGTTGAATGCACTTATTGTTAGTCGCTTTGGATAAAAGCGTCAGCTAAATGAAATGTAATGTAATACGCACTACATTAACTTTGTAAACAAAGCGACAGCTGCCAGAACAGTGAGTGTTATAGAATGCAACACACACTCAGACTCGCATATTAACTGATCAGATTTGGGGGGTCAAAGATCAGATTTCATCAAAAGTCATTGGCGCCTCACCAAAAAAATATGTTGAGCCTCTTTTGCGAATTCATTTAGACTCATTAGTCTCATTTAGACTCAATTATTAACTGATTTGATTATAATAATCAAAGGTTATATTGACCTCATATGAGTCTAAAGTAAGTATGCTGACTGAAACTGCACTAATTGGCGGAGACTTACTACAACAGGCCGGTAATTGTATTTGTTTTGAAGTGGTCGGAAACCCCAGATGTGCTGTTATGCAACTTCTAAGTATTTAACCTTACTAGGTTATAAGCTTATAAATGATAATTAGATTTATTAGACCTTACTATTCTTAAAGTAAATTCAAGTAATTGTACATATAGTGATACTTATCAAGCCAAGATAGATGAACAATGTTTTTAGTACCATCATCTTTAAGAACTGCTGGCAAATGGATTGTTAATACACGTGTGAGCATCTGCAGCATAGTTTTAATATTTAGAAAAGGGAAATATCTTAAAATATCTAGTAGTATGCGGAGGACTGTTATGCTTATGAAGTGTTTCCATCGTATCCTGCTGTAAAACAGCCTCCATTGACTCTGACGGAAAACAGTGGTATGTTGTCAGAACAAAAGAAGAGCAAATAACACGTCTCCGGAGCTTCACTGGCGATGAAATAGAAAAAAGAAACCCTCCTCTTTCCTCTCTGTGGATGTAGAGTCTTGTAATCTTCCGTTTTTTTTCCCGTCACATTTAGCTTGTCAGACGCTGACCTCTCTTTCCCTCAAGAAACAAACACAAGCTCTCCAAATTGCACTGTAACTAATTAAATTCAAAACGGCACCTCAAGTCGTGCTCTCATTTCACTTGTCTGGATTCAAGGGTCCTTTAACATCTCTAACAGGCCTCATGGCAGCTGCATTTAGGAATATTATCAGTCTTTTTATCCTTCTGTCCTGCAGCCCTTCCCAGACCGATGAATGCAAGCAATCATCAGAAACCTAGATACACACACACACACACACGCAGCTCTCAGTATATCATTGTGCGTTCTGTCTCTATCAAGGCAGACCCTCAGGTCAGGTCAAGCTGTGACTCCTGCAGTGTTGAGTTGTGCTGCAGGCCTCTAATCTCTTTTACCCTCCTCCTCCACAAGGCTGAAAGGGTTTTAAAACTAGTAAGACCACTTAGCCGACCCTGTCAGAAAAGGCCTTTGCAGTTTATAGTAGGAGGTATAGCTGTTGGAGAGGGAGAGAGAGGGAAAGGAGAGAGAGAGAGGGAGAGAGGAGAGGGGGTGAGGAGGGGGGGGGGGGTGGTGTCGGGTCCCCTGCTTCTTTCTTTCCATAAAGATGAAAGATTATCCAGATTGTCATAGATCTTATGCTTCTATCAGATGAGAGTATGGGTTTAATGAATTGGGTCTCATCCAGCCAAATGAAGTATGGGAGATTAGCTCCAGACTGTCAGCTTGTTTCCATTAAGCCGTTGAGCAGGGTGACTTTTTTGGCCTTTGAGATTTAAAATGTTTTCCATTTTATCTAATCAAAGGATGTAAGTTTTTTTTTTCTAAGCTGTGTCTGGAACGTGATTTTGCTACCATTTTTTATTTTCAGACAATTTTTTTAATAGAAACAGACTTTACACAAGTTACACAAGATGCATCATGATAAAGCTTGCAAGCAAATAGGATGATCAGTTTTGTTCTATTCATGATTCTAAATATCTTTTAAAAAAGTTAAATTTGTTTAAACAATAGTGTAATATGTATGTAATGCATATGTAAATGTGTCTTAGTTAGGAACAGGTACAATTACCAAAAAACAAAGTTCCCAAAAAAGCACATAATCGCATTCTTAAAACTTAAGAAAAAAATAAAGTATATATTATCATATACTGTATATTTCTGATTTACAGTCAATTAAAATTATAAATAAAAAAGCACAGTCATGATACTGTAGTGCCTCTAAAAGAAAAATGTAATGAAAATCATGATGGCTATTAACATGTGATAATGTGGAAATATTTGGACTTGTAGTCATAGCAATAAACATATTGGGAAAGCTATATGGAGGAATTACTGCATTAGCATGTAGCATGTGGCGATTTACAGACTTTGTATTAGAGGGACTCTGCAGCAGCGGCTTGTGATTCTGTCTCGAATGACGAAAGCGATTGTAAGACGACAAACTACCTGAATGTAAAGCAACAATGTAAAAGTGAATACCTGTAGAGTTCTGTGAACCCTTCCAGACCGACAGTTCCTCTCTTCGTTTCCCAGAAGTTGCTCTCCTGGCCTCAGGGATGGAATGAAACGTTCTACCCTGTCATTACCCGACTGATGCGGGTTCATTATTGAGAGTCGTCCTCTGTAAATCCACTGTCGCCTTGCAATGAGTTCGGGCGCTTAGCAGCAACGCCCCCCTCTGAAATTGTCTCTGTTGTTTGCAACCTGTTCCTGCAAAATTGGTCATTGAATTATGCAGGGGAGAGAATGGTTCCCTTTAAATGGCCGGTAAGTGTGCAGATCCAGGAGGACTGCTGTGTTTCTCTTGAGTAATAGATATTGTTGACAGCAGCGGGGATATTTTTAGTGGGGTCTTTTTTTTTGTTGTGTAAGCATAAACTCAGGAAGTGGCTCTCACATCAGTCAGAAAACCGGAGTAACGTCTCATTATAATCCTGAGGGGGCGTCCTGATTTGTGTTGGTTTTTTAAACCTGTGGTTTTTCAAAAGCAGGGACTGTAATTGTTAAAAAAAAACTGGTGGTAATTCTGTCAAATTATCATGCACTCGCCAAAACAGAATCTGACGTTGTTTTGTTTTAATTCAGCGGCAGAACAGCACAAATGGTTCTCATCAACTTTGTAGCCAACAGACAACAACAGACATTTCATGGAACTAAAGTTTATGGAGGATACAACAGAGATTATCCAGGTCAGACGTGTTCACGGCTACAGGAACAAGGGGTGGCGCCTGGGTGGAGCATGAAGGAGGCGGGATATGGTGTTTTCACGGCGTAAATCTAAGGCTTTTTCCTGCTATATTCTGCACACTCTGACATTTTCTGGACATTTCACTCGGGGGGCCGGTGGGAACAGTTGCAGAAATCGTCCGGAGCAACTGACTTGGACATTTGCGCTCTCACATACGGCCCCTCCAGGAAATCTCTGGAAAATGTCGGGATTTGCATCGTCTTAAAACGTGTGCTTAAAGGGTCCAGCTCCTGTGAGGTGAAGTATCCTCAACCCTATTCTTTAAATGCTTATGCAGCTGAGGCATGAGAGCGAGCAGAGCAGGATCTCCTGCCAAACTCCTGCTGGTTTATTAATACGGCTTGGAACAGATTGTTTTAAAACACTCCTCGCTGCACATACACACACACACCTTCTCTAGATACCCTTCCTCCACTGGTTTGCTCTTCATCTTCTCTATGTGATTCTAACAAGGCTTTATTGTTGCCTAGTTAAGAAGACCTACTGGAGAAGTTGCATCAAGTTGGCTCTGCTATGCCATAGCAAGAAGCCACTTTAAGTTGAACAACTGGGGGAAGCACGAGAGAGAGAGAGAGAGAGAGAGGCAGATTAAAAGGGGAGAGAAAAGGAAGGAGTAAGACAGAAAGGAAGACTGACAGGCGAAGAGCCACAGACGTATCAAGAGGGTGAGAGGCTCGGCGGAGGACAAAGACGGAGAGAAGTAGCCAAGGATGCAAACAAAGCATCACAGGGAGAGAGAGAGAGAGAGAGAGAGAGAATGAGGTGGTGGGTGGGAGAGAGGAGGAGGTTGGTGCGAGATAGAGAAGAAGGGTAAGTTAGAAAAGCAATGAGGAGCGGCGGCGGAGGATTCCTCTGTACCTGTGGAGGAGATTAAGGGTCTGCATCCAGTGTGATTAATGAGCTGGCCGCTGATTGCTCATCCCTATCTCCCTCCCATGAATAATCACCACGGCAGCAGGAGTTTCTCTGTGTGTGAAAGAGCGAGAGGAGGAGGAGGAGGAGAGAGAGAGAGTATAAGAGCCCGTGTGTACATAAGAGATGAAGGAAAGACAGAGTGTATGTGAGAGACGGTAAATGAGCAGTATATATGTACAATGCGAGTGAAACACAGCGTATGCATGCAGCTCACTGCGAGTGCACGGTTATTGATTGACTGGGAAGAGTGTGTTTACATGTGCAGCATAATTTGCAACATGACATTAATTCAGCGTGTCAGTGTGTTGGAAACACGGATGATATATTTACTAATAGCTGCGGCCCACCTGCAGGGAGCAGCTCTCACACTGAATCCACCGTGACACGTCAAGATCATGTGTGCGCACTGTGGGCTCCCAGCGGGAATATGTTGTCTCCCAGTGCACTGCGCAGACCTGCTGGTGTCATGAGGTGGCACGTTTTTTAAAGAGAGATTGTTTTCCGAGGGTAAATCGGTTGTATTAAATATTAAAAATAAAACTGTGTAAACTGAGCTGTTTTGGTATGAGCCTGAAATCGGTTGATGATATTTGCTTCAGTTAAAAGTTAATGAGGGAGTTTTTTCTCTCCACAGTCGCCAAAGTGCTTCTTCATTGTGGGAACTGTTGGGTTTCTCTATGATTTTGAAGATCACGACCTTCTATGTGAAGTGCCTCGAGATAATGTATATTATGATTTGGCGCTTTACAAATAGAATTGAATTGAATAAGAATTTGTCATGCAGCACAGATTTTTATTATAGTAGCTACCATTTCACTATCTATGATTATGTGTGAAATCTTGCATATCATGGGCAGGACTGTTTAATAGGATTTGTTCTCAGTATGATGGACTACCTTGAGTTTTTGGAAATTTTAATAATTGAAATAGCTAAATACTGACATTCTGCATCTGCGACAACAGTGGCTGGAGGTTATTTTGTCCTGTGTCCTGAAATGTCTTCAAATTGGGTAAAAACATTCTCATGGACTCAAGGATAAACTTTGTACATTTTGCTGGTCAGTGTCGTGGTGGCCTCACAAAACATGTTTTTGGCCTCTTAAACATTGTATCTCAAGTCTGCCTTTCATGAGTTTTCTTCGAATTTTGACCAGTTGTCTCTTGGACACAAAGATTAGTGGATTGGATTTCAGTGGTCTAAGGTCAAAAGTCACTGTGACCTCATATGAATCTTGAAACAACTGTATGTAGACTGACAACCACAGGGCAGTCATTCTATTTTTATCAACACAGTTTCTTAATGTGATCTCAAAAACTGTACTAATATGAATCACAATACTGTAGATTTTTGTCACAGTGTAGAATCACACACTGTATACCTTGATACTGTCTTATAGGGCGATACAACAAGTCCCATCCCAAACCAAGAGGCAGGGAGTGGAACTTATTTTGTTATTATAAAGCATCCGACCAGCTTAGAAACATTATAGAGGGGGGGTGAGTTGTCCATAGGCTCAGGCCAACTGAGCAATGAATGCAGTCTGCCACTGCACCGCCTACAATGTTACTTATATAGCTTATTAATAGTGCTGTGTTTAATGTGCTGAGACAAAACCATGGTTACCAGTAAGTGCAACAGTTCCTGTTTTCTTAGGAGAGAGGGAAGTTTGTCCTTAAACTATATATATATATATATATATATATATATATATATATATATATATATATATATATATAACACCCTACATATTAATGAAGGGTGCTTCACCCGACAAACAGAGGGTACACTACACTCTGTGACCGACAGTGCAGACAGTGAGAAAAGCTTTACATGTCACAGTGTCCTTGAGAAAGTAAATCCCCAAATAACTTTCCATGGGCAGGCCAGTGTCTTGTATAGCATCCACACTGCCATTGCTGTGAGTGTGTTTGTGTGTGTGTGTCCGTGAGTGCATGCGTGTGTGTGTGTACACTAGACTTGTTTCATGATACATTCATAGAAGACAAACTATTAAACAGAACTTTAATAATTTGTTTAAATGTGTGTTTATATAGTACCTCCATCTTCATCTATATTTTACACATGAAAGATACATGATCACACCTTGAATGTGTGCGCACACTTTAAAGCACAAACCTACATGCTTGCACCGTGCAGCAGTGCCTGGTAATTCATGTCATCCGTATGATTTCAAATCATTTTCCTTAAGTTGCAGCACAATAAAAGATAACACCAGCATGTGAGCATGTGATTGGAGGTGCTGAGCAACCTGTCTTTACGCCTGATGCATATTATTATTGTGCTGGGTTGCCATGTGGTTGAAGATTGCCTGTTGTCCTGACTTGTTGGTGGTTGCATAGCAACAATCAATAAGAAAATCAATTTTATGTTTTTTTAAAAACTGTTTTGGTTGAGGGCTTACTGAAGTACAAGGCTAACACCAGCATGATGTTGATTTCAATCCTGAAGTAAGCTAAGTAGTTTGGCAGCTTTGCAGGAAACATGTAGGACGAGCGGAGGCTGGCAAATCAAACCTTCTTACTACAGCAGCTGCTTTTCACTTAGTGGTGAGCTTAACCATTAATGCCTGAATCTTAATTTACCAACTGAGGCCGAACCAGGATCTTTCATCCACAAGATTTTAATATGAACAATCTTATACTGTATTCACATACATGACACATCACGAGAGTGACACACTACCCACCATTCAAGGCACATATTCAGTGTGACACACGAGAGAGCTCTGTGGATTTCTAATGAGGGGTGTCTGAGGTGTCACTGTCACCAGCTCAGAGCAGTGAAGACTTCATCCATCAGGAGAGCATGTGTTTGTACAGCGTGTCACTCTTGCTGTGTGTTTGTTTATCCTCTCAAGTGTTGTAAGAGGCTCAAACACCAAACTATCGAGAGACATGAGACATTCTTCAGCAATTTGATGTGCTGCAGACTTATATTTAGTTATGTTTTTCATATGTAAACAATACATAAAGGTTTCACTGAACTTCAAATTCTTAATCAAGGATAAATATGTCACATATCGTTACAAATAGCATTTTATGAAGTAAAGCAAACGTTTCATATTCCCCCGGACATAAGGGAACAGACTCCAGTAAAAATCACATCATTGTCATTTTTATTTTATTTTTTTCCTTCAGTGAATGTGAAAGGCACAAAAATTGTGATTCATCGCAAAATCTGTCAAACATAATCACAAAAAGATTTTATTTGCATATGGCTCAGCCCTACTTCAGTGGTGTCAGCTGGTGGGCGAGTCGAGAGAGAGAGAGAGTGTTATCTGAGGACAGCCGAAGGAAAAGATGTTTCACGAGATGCTTCGTGACATCCAAAGTGCTGCTTTGCCCCGTGGGACTGGCTTATAAAGAGATTTCTGGTCTCTCCCTAAACATGTATCAGCCACATTTAGTCATGTGTCTGACTTTATCACACATGCATTGACTTCAGAGAGACAAAGATCTAAGAAGAGTCGTGAAATATTTAGTCAAAAGCTGTGAGGCTTACTTGATCTTTTTATATCCAATTATTGTAGGAATTATATATATTAATTATTCTTTATGGTTATTAAAGTATTTTATGAATTCCAAAATCGCAAATTTATGTGGCTCAGGAGGTAAAGCAGGGGGCGCACTAACCAGTCTGAATGCCAGAGTGTCCTTGGGCAAGACACTGAACCTTATATTGACCCTGTGGACTGTTCCATCAGAGTGTGAAGGATGTGTGATGGAAGTGCTGGATGAGAGTGTGTGAACCGATGAATGTGACTTGTAGTGCAAAGCACTTGAGGCTGCAGCATATTATTAACGGTTCTTTCTGATGATATCGTCAAGCTGAAGGTTTTAGGTTACATTGTAGGGACACATAAAACAAATAATTATAATAATATTTACACTGAGATAAGTTTTAGTGTTTGGATATGATTTGAATGAAGTTTCATTTTGGAGAATACCATCCACGGACATTGCAGACATGCAGCAGAACACAAAAGCTGCCCTGAACTCTCCTGGTCTCCTGACATTCTCCAGAGGTGCTACACATGAGAAGGCAACAGATCGATGTCACAGGATTCATTGCGAGCGAGTGGGCACTTTGATGACGTTTCTAACATACGACAGACACGAAAGTGGAATGAAATAGTGGTGCCATAAACGTAGAAGACACTGATCAAGATGTCATGTTTGCTGATGAGGGCAAACAAAACAATGTGATCTCCCCAGTGGAGTTAATACGTTAAATCCTGTTTGCTGTGCGGCCCCTCACACGAACACCCGAGAGAAAGTCCGGACCCAATTGTGCGGAAATCCTCCGCACAGGAGTTCATGCCTGACAAAACGGCTGAAGATGTCTCACTCTGTTGGAGTAGTTGGAACTGCAGAAACACTTGTGGGTGTACACTGGTGTTACAGAGTGGTGGTTCCTTCTCTCATAAACTATCTTTGACATGACAGTGATGTGCAGAAAGCGCACAAACTGACCACATGTGTAATTTAGGCCGGATATCAAGTTAATAAGCAATGAACCACGCAGCAGTTTTTAATTTGAACTTAATTGATTGATCTCTTATCAATGATTTTAGCATCAGAGCTTAGCAGACCTGTATAATCTGTATGTAGTACATATTGCCATATGCCAATCCAATGGACACCTTTCAACTCGAATGGATTAATCAACAAACCTGTGCTCACTGGGGGCCCGTCAGCTGTTTTCTCACCTCCCGGCGTCGCTCGCATGACTCCTCACATCCCACTCCTTCACCTGTAACCCTTTTTCCATCAGCCCCCTCTCCCTCGCTCCACCCCCTCACCTCCTCTCTATCTCTCGTCTAAGTCCAAATGTCATGTCATGGCCTGTGAAAAGTCACGGTGTTCTGCTCCTCTGCTTTGTGGTTTGATGTCTTACTCCAGCTCATGAGAGGCTGGTCTCATAAAAGTGGAAAGGGACAACTCTCTGAGCCGCAGTCTTGAGCTCAGCACATTAGTTATTCCCTGGGAGATCATCTACGTGCTCTGAATCAAATATGTCTCTCCTCCTGTCTCACACACACACACACACACACACACACTTCTACTACTCCTCTTATGCCCCTGTGGGTTTTTCTTTCATTTGCTCATCCTCTTTTGCATACATGTAAGTTTTCTTCGTCCTTGCCCACTATATATCTCTGCCGTTTAAGTCCTCTCCTCTTCTCAGTCTATAACTTCTTTCTTCCTTGCTTCATTTCCTCCTTCTTTCCCTCTCCCTCTCTTCCTCTCCTTACTCATGCTGTATCGTGCGTCCCTCCAGAGCGGGATACAGGAAACCTCCCCGTCGGCCCCGTCCATAGCTCAGTTAGTGCTGGGCTGATCGATCAGAGGAGCTCCTGAGTTCCCCTGAAAGTCAATTACTAACTTACACATTGGAGTTATTTTTGGAGGGGGGGGGGGATCATTAACTAGATAATGTCATGACAACCTTCCCCAGTCAGCCAGGGCAGAGCAGGTGCTGCCTGTGGATATGCAATTTGTCCAGGGTCATCTGAGAATGGGAGAGAACATGGGGGCAGATATTTGGATATATATTTTTATAGAGCTGCTCTTAAAGTGGAAACAGTCTTTTATGGTTGAGGTAAACATATTAGTGCTGCTGATAAAACGCAACTACCCCGTGAGTTCAGTTTAAATTGTTTCCATTGTACCAAGTAATAAAACTGTCATCGAATGCTTGATCCGCCTGTTCATTAGCTTTACTGCTTCTTTATCATTGGTGAATGTGGAGCACAAGTGAACGGGAGCTTCACTTCAAATCTGTCATGTAAATCCCTTCTCAACACCAACATTAAAAACAATGAACCATCCAATAGCTATTAAGGGGCAGAACTTATCATTATTGACATTTGTCGGCATCTTAAATCTCCTGGACAAGAGAAGAGTCAGATAAAATCCCAAATGTCTGATGGATGGACTCTGTGTTCTGATTCTAAACGCTACTACTTCTACTAGGCTACTACTACAACTACTACTACTATAATTACACTATTTATTTATCTACTTGGTATTTTAAAAACGTTTTGTTGTCGGTACCAAAGTATTTCACATAAGGTAGATAAGCCACTTATCTCAGCGTTAGAGCTAAGTTAAGAGCCAACAGCTTGAGTTTATGTCCCTGCCTCAGCTGTTGAGACACAAACACACACACTCACCCAAACCAGCTGAGGAATTAGTGCTGGTGTTCTATAATGTGAGATGGTGCTGAGCAGTCAATTCAAGTTCAGGCCTTGATTTCTGCTGCTATTGATTCTCAAATATGTGGATTCTTCATGTTGTATTTTCTCTGTATTCTCTGTGTTTATGTATATCTTTACATTCTTTCATTTTTACATTTTAGGCCGGTCCAGCACTTTGGTCAACTGGGGCATGACTTTGACTTGAGTTGGATAAATTGAGCTCAATCCCTCAACAGACCTGTATTAAAAAATCCTGTATTAAAGATAGTCATAGTTACACATTATATCCGTAGTTCCATAATCACAGGAAACTAAATATTGAATAAATAAGTTTCAGTGTTTCCTCTGTTTAAAGGGAGAGTTCAACCTCAGGTTCCACCGAGACTTGAACTCGGATCACTGGATTCAAAGTCCAGAGTGCTAACCATTACACCATGGAACCATGTCTAACAATGTGTAAAGATCAAGAAACAAACAAATGAAGATGCATGTAGACAACAAGTACATTTGAACCCTTTATGCCCTAAAACAACTCTCCTAGACCCAGTTTTTCTAGGAAAGTGTCATCAACAACCACATGCCTGTTTTTCATTGTGTAAATATACAGAGGATTTTCATCTTCTCTTAGTCTCCTAAATATAATCTCAGTGGGATGAGTTTAAATGTCTTCAGGATTAATTTCATGTGTCAGGATTCATTTTACAACTGGTCCATCTTTCACAAAGATGGCATTTCTGTTAAACATTAAAAATGAACACTTACGCATCAACAGAAAGTCAGGAAGTTCTGCTACTGACCTCACATGGGTTAAATGGTAAATATATATATTAAATAAATATCTAAACCTGGAGTTGGAGCTGATGGCGTATTGGATTGGGTTTGTAGACAGTGGTGATAGAGCCTCGCATTGGGTGCTTTGAGCTGAAGGTTATCTTTTTACTGCTGTCAGTGCTGCTTCACCGCAAAGTAAAATGAATGTATTCATTCCAAAACCAGATAAGCCAAGTGCTATCTGAGAGTGACCAGTCGATTTTATTTAGAGCCACTCTTGAGTCAGCCATCAAAAACACAACTGTTTGGTAAACAGAACGTTTGGAGATGAGTCATAGCTTTAATGAATTCACCTGAACTTGGAAGAGACAGTCCTCAGCAACAGATTTTAAAAATCTCCTCCACGGCAGAAGAATCGATACGAAGCCAAACTCGATGTCCATCCCAGCAGTCCTCTCCTCCGTGAATACAGCACGCACGGTATTAAAGTCAATGTGAGCACGAATCTAGTTGAAATTCTCAGTACCCCCCCTTGGAACCGCCCCTCCAAGCCATCAATGCACTTCATCCCTCACTTGTCCACGTGTCCAAATCAATGCCCTGCTGAATTATAACTCTGTTGGACCTGGCAGTGAACTGTACCCAGGGCGTTCTGAAGTATCACTGACAGACCTCGCTGTCTGCCCGGATACATCTGTCACCTGGAGAGCTATACGTGAAACAGACAGCAAATATCCAGGGGTCGTTTACATTTACGTTCCCCACAAACATATCAAAGTCCGTTAGCCATCTACTTGAAGTTGGTTTCGGACATTTGATATATTTTCCTCCAGTGATACTGACTTCTTCACTGCAGGTCCTAAAAGTCACTATTTGTGTTTGGATCTTTGAGTTTCACATAGATTTATGTGGCACCGTAGGTTAAGAAAAGATTTGAGAGAGCTGCCGAGAGGAAACACAAGTCAGGAAAGTTCCAAAAGTTTCTCAGAGCAAACTTGGCGGCGATAAATAAAGGCAAATAAACAAAAGCTGCATCAAACATACATCAACAGTGCGAGAGCAGTTTATCCTGGGACAACTCTGCAACTATATTTGTGAGCTAAGAGCGGTTCCCTGTCAGAGGAATATCTCGCTTTATAAAAGTTCACCTTTGGCTGTTAGTCACAGGAGGTGAAAGAAAGAAGAATTGATGCTTTGGACGGACAATGATAAAATCTGACAGGAATACTGCAACTAGTTATTATACGTTTCAGACCTGAAAGTCCAAACCAAGGTGTGTGTGTGTGTGTGTGTGTGTGTGTGTGTGTGTGTGTGTGTGTGTGTGTGTGTGTGTGTGTGTGTGTGTGTGTGTGTGTGTGTGTGTGTGTGTGTGTGAGAGTGTGAGAGAGAGAGATTTACTTAGTGTTACGTTTGGTTGGCTGCATTAAGACTCCACTCAGGTGTCCGTTTTTTTTTTTTGTGTGCCACATTTCTGAGCGCTCATTGGGACTCTCAGAAGCACATACCTATTTTGAAAAGAAATTCTGAGCAAACTAAAATTTGTCCTGCTCACAGCGTCTTTCGAGTTGGCGTGTGGACATATCAATGTATCGCAAAACCAGCCAATCCCAGACTGGGAGGAAGCAATTCTGTTTTACATCCAATCAGGCTGCTTCCACAAGAAGCAAGCAAAGGATTTTGAAACGACTCAGCAAGAAAAAAGGATTTGTCCATGTAGCAAGAGAGCTTCAAAGAAAATGACAGAAAATGATAATAGAAATGAATTCAGCCACAGCCTCAGGTGAAGAAATGTGGAGGTGTGTCCTAAAAAATGCAACAGCAGTTAATACACTAAACTAAAAAGAAGATACTGTTGAATGTTCTTCAGCTACTAAATCGAAGTGTTTGTCTTATCATTGTCTCACATGTCCTTTGAAAACCCTTCTGTCTTGATGAGTTGTTTTCAAAATAATTTGTAAAGTGTGTAAACAGAAGATGAAAAGAAAAATGTGAGAAATACAAATCATGGAAATTGATTTAATAGTAAGAATGTGTGGTACACACAAAGCTCACTTTGCTTAAAAACACTGCTTTAACATTATTATAATATTCGTCTCATAGTCCGTTTAAACAGTAAATGAAAGGAGAGGCTCGGTAGATGAAATATCCAGCTGATTTCAGATTTATACTGATACTGTGACTCTGTGGATTTGATGCTTGGCCACACAGCTTGGCGACGGACACTATTTATGGCGGCGAGCGGAACCGCTGAAGGATAATTCTTAATTTGCCGTAAAGGTGAATTGAATTGTATGGCCATTTCAATGAACATAAATCCAGCTTAATGAGAGGGATGATATTTGGCGAGCTATGTGTCCTCCGACATGTGGTCTTTTTCATGCAGGATATCCTTCACTCCCAGGACAGCTGTTTATCCTCTGCGGTCCACTAACTATAAGATAGATTGCTCAGAAGTGTGTTCATTCTGGCTACAGCTCCACGGCATCAGCACACTCCGTCTGATTTGTGATTTTCTTCTTCTCTTTTGTCATCTCTTCTTCCAAACATCTCCCCTCATCCTCACAGAGGTCATCCAGCTGAGCCTGGCGGAGGACCAGCACGTCAGCGTCTCCACGGTGACAGTGGGCCTCAGCGCCGTCCTCACCTGTGCCATCCAGGGGACACTGCGCCCACCCATCATCTGGAAGAGGAACGGCATCATACTGAACTTCTTGGACCTGGAGGACATCAATGTGAGTGCATGTGCTTTTCTTCTTGTGGCCGTGATTGTTGAGGTTGGTGATGATAATGGTTCTTGAGTTGATGGGCAACAAAATACGTCCCAAACAAATGGATTAGATAATGGTTGATAAGTCAGTGAATGATTATCTACTAATTTCTAAGCAAACATTTGCTAAGAATGTGCTTTATTTTGTTTATATTGATTATATCTGAAGGTTTTCTTAGTCCTCATCCTCCTGGTCAAGACAACTTCACTGCCTACACAATTTTTTTAATATTTTTTTGGACACAAGGGGGCAGAGGAAACAGTTGCTTAAACAGACATCAGTTCACATCCTCCCATTGAGGTTTTGTTTTTGTGTTTACTTGATAAAAAGTAAATCCAGTATTTACTCTCCTGAGATAAAATGTGATTCTTTAGCGACTGGATGTTCATCTCATTGTGTCGGTTTAGTGTATTTTTTGCGGAGCAGAGTGGGTTTGTCAGAGCTGGTTTTCCAATAATGGTTCTTTGCTGCTGCTGGAAATGAGAATAAGGAAATTGATATGACGGGACCATATAGTGGATTTGCTCCGGAACTACAGCAAAGAGAAAAAATCTAAACATCACAGTGAGCAACCGATATTTGAGTCAGTGAAACAGTAAAACAAATTTATTAACATAGATTTAGGTCGTTTTCAAATGAGGGAACATGCTGTGTGGTTGTGTTTTTTTTCAAAGATATTTCTTTCCAGAAATTTAATTGGACCATCCGATTAATATTTGAAAACCTCAAGCAGTAAGGGGGCGCATTACTACTTTAAAAATCTTAAGAGCTCATTGAGTGTTTTTTTTCATTTCTGAGCACATTGTTTGCACATTCCGGATGCAGTAATTACAAAATGCTGATAGGTTTGGAGATTGTTATCTTCGTTTGTGAGGAAAGGTGACGGAAATAATCATTCGAGGAAGTAAACTAAACAAAAATAAATTCCCTTGCCTGCCGCAGCTCTTTCCCACGAAACAGTACAACTATATCTCAGCCGGTACTTAATGATGTGTGTGACCACATTCCTGTTTAGACTCATCTGCACAGGTGACAGCACAGTGCCGGCCTCGCTTTACGCACCACCCCATCACAATTCACTAATTGCCTGTTAATGAGCAACCTTGTTGGTGTGCCGCGATGATGAGCCGATAAACAATGTCAAGTGTTAAGGTGGAGACTGGAGGAGAGGTAATGGCACCAGAGGTCCCTCGGGCTCCTGACCGTACATAATGAATTTCCACAGAGCGCAGTGATCCGTGCGGAGGAGGGAGAGTGGAACCCCGGCTGTGTTTGACTTTCTTTTTTTCATCGATTCAGGTCAAAGTGGAACAAAAGAAATCCCTAAACGGGGAGCGCTCCGGCGGCCGAACAGTTTCAGTGCACGCCATGTTTCCTTCTGCCATGTTTCCTGTCTCCATCCACACTGTCAACTATCAAATAGATTCAAAAATGATAGATACAACCCAAACTGCTTTGTTAAGTAAGGATCTATATCAGAGAAAATATAGTATATGAGATTTTTTTCCCCCACATACATTGTCGACGCATATCAGCAAACATAACACAACACAATATGTCTGTGAAAGGCTCAAATCGGTCAGACTCTGGAGAAATAATATATGTTAAGTATGGGCCAGGTTCTAATGGTCAGTTTAAACATTTGTGACAGTTTTCTCTTGTCATTTTAATTGACTTCCTGGCTCAATAAAGGATAACAAAAAGTCATTAAAGAATAAGAATGTAGACATTAAAATAAAACAAATTTAAATAAACAAGTGCCTGGATTTATGTTTCATAATCTTGTAGTGCCTGTTTCATTTTAGAAAAGTGTTTATCTACATGCTAGAGTCTATTAATAATTTGTCCTTAAGAATATGTTGCACGTTAATACGATGCATTTGAACACTGTGCTGCGCTCCTTGAAATAGAATCATTCCATTCAAATCTACATTCCCATTATGAATTCATGAAACCTTTTCGGTTAGAAAAGTAAAACTGGGACTTGTTTTCCTCTTTTGAAAAGGAACAATAGCAAAGCAATCTTGCGACGGTATTACACCAACCAAAATTATATGAATAATGTATTTATTCTATTAAAAATGGTTATTACACTGCTGCTTTTATTTGCATGTGCGTCGCAGCCTTTTGGGAAACAACATGAATGTGGTTCTTAAGTATATGAAAGCTTTATTGCATCAGTACCGCTGTGAATTGGGAAAACGCAGCGATGATTACAATTGCAGTACAGATCAAAGGAGACATTAATGGAGCTGTGCATTGTGTTGTTTTGAATGTGGCCGATTCCATCTTCATGTATGCTTCCTCTGCTGCTCCGTCCATTACAGACACATCTCATTTCCTTTTTTCTGTTTGGCTGTGTACCGTGAGCGCATCACACAAACTGAAAAGGTTAACAACTATTCCCATTATGTCATGAGGAGCGTTCAAAGCCCAAATCTGCAATTTAAATGTACATCTTCTCAGTCATTTATGACACCAGCCAGCAGAGACAGTGCAAGACTCAGGGATCAAAGGGAAAGAAAACTGCCTGAATACTAAAACCTGAATCAGAAATGGTCACGTTGACACTGAGTCATCACTTTCAGTTTGAAAAATATTAAACACTCATGGTTACTCATTCCAAAATACAAATTACTTAGAAACATGAGTCATGCTCGTGTGGCTTCTGTGCCACAGTTGCATGCAGCTGCTGAGCCACCAGGCCGGCACCAACACTTCTGAGACTAATCTCTTAATGCTTTGGATGTCATTTGCATGCAGTCAAAAGTTGTAGCTGACCAAACTTCTTTGAATAAGACAATAAGGTTACAATTGTAAGCATTAAAATTAACCAACTATAATACTAGTCCCCATATGAAACCACATTTAAATTCACTAGATACAGATTTGAATTTATTTATTATTTGAATCTGCACCAAATTGCACAAGCTCATAAATATCACTCCGCTAAATATCCCTGATGTTTTTTTTCGGAGAAATTGGAAATCAAATTCCTCGATTTTTCCCCCGTCAAAACTTAACAGGTTGTTTCCAGACCCATAATGCATCCTTCCACCAAGTTTCATGGCAATCCGTCAAGTTGTTTTTACGTTACCCTGCTAACAAACACAGACAAAAAACAAGGTAATAATATTAATCAGTGTTAAGGACAGAGTCTGACTGATTTTTCCACAGGAACCACAACATGTAGTTAAGGTTTTAAACTAAACCATATCAGGAATCTACCAGATATATTACAGTCATACTTTTTAACCCAAATGGCCCATTCCGTTTTAATTGCCCTCGCTGGTGTACTTGCATCCTTCACCTTTATTCTAAATTCTGAACTTTAAAGGTTTCCCCAAACTCCCCTGTCTGTCATATAAGTATTTCAAATGGTTCACGTCGTAAAGCAACCGTCTGTCAGGTCACATTCATTTCCAGAGGCCTCGGAAAGAAAGCAGCCGTTGGAGGTTTTTCCGCGGCACGACAGAGCTGCATCGGGACATCTGCTCTGCCTCTTGATGGGACAGCAAACTATTTAATGCCTTAATCCACCCTAAGCTGTGGCCGGAAACCCCCTGGTGACTGTCGCGTGCTGCACCAACAACAACCGGCTCCATTCATCAACCTAATGGGCTTTATATTTTTAACCCTTGCCATTTATCAGGCTGAGGCAGCGTGATGAGGGGGGGGGGGGAGCAGGAGCGGGATCAAATTCCCCATCGTCTCAACGGGGAAACCGTTGATTCATGGTCTCTCTTCCTTTTCACATCACTCTTTTCCTTTCTTGTCTTTTCCCATCACTCCCTGCTGCTGTGGGCCTCCTCTCTCCTCGCCCTGCTCTCTCCACGCATCCCCATGTACTCTGTTCTCCCTCTCTCCCTGCGCCTCCTCTATTTTTTCCCACCTTCTCTCTTCCTCCCTCCCTCACTCCTCTTCCTTTCTCTTTCACCTCCACCGCCGTCTCACAATCATCTACTTAATTGCCCCCTTCCCTCTCCTCCCTGTATTGCAGGACTTTGGGGACGACGGCTCCCTGTACATCACCAAGGTGACAACCATCCACATGGGAAACTACAGTTGCCATGCCTACGGCTATGAAGACGTCTATCAGACACATGTGCTGCAGGTGAATGGTCAGTAGAGGCTATTTCCTTCTTCAAATTGTGGGAGAAGTGTGGACAAAATGCTTTAGACTCTGTTCCTCAGTGAGGGATTTTCTTGCTGGCTGCTCAGGTTACTGTGATAGAACAGATAAATATCCAGCGACACTCAAATGGCCTTTGGTTAAAAACAATTAAGACAACCTGCTCTCCACTGAAATGTCAGGAAAACACAAGGATACCATAGAAACTGTACGTGCAGAACCATCACATGACGATGGGTCCCATCCTTCACAGCCCCTCGGCCCTTTCCGAGGGGCTTGAGTGCAACACTTTGTGCCCCTTCCTCAGCTGAGGTGCCTTCAAGAAACGGTTTGTTTTCCACTGCAGAGAAAGCACAGCGGCTCTCGGCATATGTAAATCCTAAGAGACAAAACAAAACATGGTGATCCTGCAGCTGGCACTTTTTAAGGCTACAGGCTTCTGTTGTTTTTCAATAGATTTGCCTCTGTGTTCCTTCAGCTTAAAGCTGTACATTTTAATTACTAGTGCAATGCCCTTTCTAAGCCTTCCGGTTTGGAATGGCCTGTTTTGTTTGGCCTGTGGTGACGCCGGTTGCAGCTTTTCTTTCTGAAACTGTAAAAAGTGACCTGTAGTCAGAGGAATGGACAATCAGGTGTCATTGCTGTTGGCTTGAACGACAACGTCTCAGCCGCCGCCGTTACAGAGCGCTGGTCGACTGTTTATTCAAATTGTAAATAATATTGAATGTATCATGAGTCTAAATCACACCAAATCTGACTCTGCACTTCCTTGGGCCCCCGATAAGATAAATGGTTGTCGAGATATGAGTCCCACATACAGACAGACAGAGATTTCTGGAATTCTTAGGATTGATACCTCAAGTAAACCTGTGTTTGAACGGACATGATGCTTTTAGTTCAATCATTGTTTCATCAGAGCATCGTATCTTGTTCCTCAGTCTGACAAACCTTTAGGTCCGTTAATGTGTCCACACAGGATCTCTGGAGCTCAGCAAGAGGCCCCACTGGGAACGTTTTATACTTTATTATATTGATATATATTTAAAGGCACATGTTCTTTTCCTAAATCAATGTGATTCAATTGACGTTTTATTTTTGTCATAGTTTGTAGTGACCAAGAACCTGGTGTTCTAACAAATACCAAAGAACACCAGGTCCAGGACCCTTCTCCGGGCCTTTTTCAGTTTAGGCATGCAGACCTTTTCCCTAAATGTTACACTCTGCTTTAGTGTCCTAAGAAGCTGCTTGTCAAAATGATTAGTTTCCCTACGTGTATGAAGCTGAAAAGTCCATATTGCAACTTAAGCTAAAATACATCGAAAAACCAGCGGAGACAAAACTCTTTCTGGCAGCCTGAACTTTTCAAAGCACTGTCTTGCACATCATTTTCATATGCATAAGGGCCCTCGTCTCCCCCACCTTAAGTTTTTTTTCATTGGCATCTCTTCAAAGAAAATCTATGGACGAAGAATTTTAAAAGTTTCCTCCGTCTGCAACAACAATTCAAAGCTACCGCCCTCTCTAATTTCTGCACATTAGTCTCAGGGTGACAGATATGCAAAGGAGGGAAAGAGATTATTCCGCTGGGCCAATTTCAATTAAGGCAGACAATAGGTGTGATTGTCTCCTTTTTTCTGTGATGCTAATTGAAAAGAAATGCATCTGTATTTTAGACCTTGAGCTGAGGGAGGGAGAGGGAGTGATGGGAGGGGACTCGTGGAGATAGACTGGGGTCCTGGAGGGTGAGTTATCAGGAGAGCACAATTACCAAATGTTGGTGTTGGGGATTCAAAGTATTTCCAGCGAGATAGCGAGAGGTGAGATAAGGTGGAATGAAGGGGAGCCAAGTGCCACATTAAACTAAGTGGGCGGCCGGCATACCGCTTTGTATCCTGTTGTGCTATTAGAGCAATAGCAGCCCAATATACTGCAATGAGAGGGACGACAGTGCCGCGGCTTCAGTGTCGGTGACGTAGCCGTACTCGTGGTCCAGTGCTACATATGTGTTATCGTGGTACTTTAGAACATGATATCGACGTCCAAGAATGTTTCTGCAATGTCAAGCACAAAAAAAAAAGGAAGAGCTTCTGAAGAAAAGTACAATAGGTGATATGACAGAACATACATGCAGAGAGTTACGTTATATTACAGAGACATTCAGACAGACTGAGGCTGCAGCGTAGAGGTGAGGAGTTGCTCATGTGTGTGTGGAAGATGAGAAGAAGGAAATAAATAAAAGGTAATCAGCAGTGGGAGTAGTATTAACAAGTAGAAGGAAAATGGCCAATACCACAAAAAATACTCCACTACATATAAAAGTCTTTTAGGCACATATATATGGTGCCAGATGTGGAGTTTAATGTTTTATGTCACAGGCTGCACACGGACTCAGCTCTCAATAAATCAGCTAAAGCAGTTGACAGAATGTCCAACAAAATTCTCAATGACACCTCCCACCTGCTTCATATCTTATTTGAGTAGATGCCGGCAGGACGAAGGTTCAGAGCCCCCAATGCAAGGTGTTGCTTTAAAAAATCTTTTATGCCCTTAAGGAGTAACTGAGCTGAGCAGACACACTGCACTTCATGTTTAGTATTAAATATTTAGTTTTGAATTGCCATAAGTCAACATTTTTACTCCTGGTACTTTTCAGTATTATGTATTTTACTGGCATTTTGTTTTTATCTACGTTTTGTATTCTTTTGTGTGCTGTACACCAGTGAAAGATTAGTGCCTGCATTATCGGACAATAAAGTTTTCTATCTTGAATGTATATGTCTACTAGAATAAAGTGAAAATACCCAAATAGAGTACAAGTACCTCGGAATTACAGTACAGTAAATACACTGCCACAGTCCACCACTAGTAAAAATTTAAAATCAATACATTAAAGTTTAAATAGTAATAAGAGGGGGAAGGAGAGACTTTAAGAGAGAAAACAAGCACATAGCAAATGCGATGTGAATATTACATTAGGATTGAGGGGCAGGGTTGTACGTTCAGTAGAAGATGATTGAGGAGGAAGCATCCAAACTTGTTACCTGTTCATGTAAACTATTACCTCATATTTCATTCCCCCATAAACTCTTCCACATTGATTTGTGGTCTTCTCCCTGGAGTCGGTAGTAAGTGTAGAGGCTCCCAACATCCTTCTCATGCAGGACTGGAGCTGTAGTAAAGCAGCCCCAGAGCCTGTGGATTGTTGTTATGTGTGAATATATTACATGCAGGGGGGAGATGGATCCCTCTCTGTGGACTGCACGTGTGGGTTTCTGTGCTATATCCCCCCAGGAATCCCATTCTACCATGAAACAGTGTGTAATTATATTTTCACTCGCCCCTGTCCCCTCTCCCTGTTTGTGTTTTTGTTGGTCTGTGTGTGTGTCCAGTCCCTCCAGTGATCCTGGTCTATCCCGAGACGCAGGCCCAGGAACCCGGCGTATCTGCCAGCCTCCACTGCCACGCCGACGGCATCCCGAATCCCAAACTCCTCTGGCTGAAGAACGGCATGGACTTGCAGCCAAGATCCAGCAAACAGCTTTCTCTCATAGGTGAGGATTTTTTTATTATTTGGGGATGTGCTGTCAGCATATTGTGCGCTTTAAAAGATCTTGAGTGTCAACTCCATTTGGTGCAGTGGTTTTAAATTGCTGTGTTACATAGCAACACCACTGCAGTATGCCAACACTGCAGAAATCTCTATAAACCACGACAATGCATGTGGACAATAAAAACAGAGGCTGAAAATCAAGCTGGTGTTCTTTCATACTAAAATCTGTTTGTTTATTGAAAAGACAGTGGTGCTACTTGTCAGTGGTAATATTTTGTTGCAATTTGTATTTAGCTTCACTCCACACGAAGGTGATGAAACCAAGATTGCAGTCGCCCTCTTCAACTCTCTTCAATTTGCTCCTGTGGCAAAATAAACATACTTGTTTTTTAGAGGAGATTGAAAAGGTAGATCAAAAGCGTGGAAGTAAAATGAGATATACTGCGCATCAGGAGACGGCAGCTTCTTGTTCAGGCTATAAGTGCGGTATTAAAGACACACTCTCGCTATCAGACAAAAAAGAGCAGAATGGAGCATGACTTTTCTCTTTATGGCCCAGTTCTCATTAAGAGAGAGTTTATTGGCTGTGTGTGGGTCATTACCTGTGGTAATAGCCCTCAGACACTCAAACAAGGGAAGTTCTGCAAGGTTCACCAACACATAAACACTGCGGTGGGTTCGGATTACAATTTGCGATTTAATGTGGGAGATGACAAGGGGCAGGAGTCTTACTTGTAGTTTTTTTTATATTAATTAAAAAAGTTGATAAAAGCGAAAATGATCAGGTGGAAAAGTGGATTAAATGATGTCGATAGTCGTCTTCATGTTGCCACAGTTTGTCAAACGACCACGGCACAGATGAGGCGAGAGTCACCACTTCTTTTCCACATATCATATCCTCCGTCCTCGTTTATTTGTCTGCAGTGTTTATTATGTTGACCACACGCTGGCAGTTGATGCTGAGGAGCATTGATTACAAACCACAGTCGAACAGAGAAGAAATAAACTGCTTTGTGCTGCAGAGTTCAGGACCTGTCCGTGGTGCTGAAACCACTCAGGCCCGTTTCCTCTTTGCTTGGTGGATTATAGAGAAAAACTCAGCACAGCCCACAGTCACACCTTTATGTGTGACTTTAAAAATCATTTTTCTCAACCCAGATGCATTTTGGGAAGAAAGCTCATCATATCCCTAGTTAATCAAAGGGAAAAGATGGCTGTAAGCTGCATTTGAGGCTGTTGAGTAAGATAAATGTTTTCTTTTTAGGAGTACTCAAGAGTTCACAGGGGAATTATTCATCATAGCTATCGTAAAAGCAGCAATGTTACGGAAAGTTAAAATATTATACAATATTTCCTCTGATGTTAACAAAGTGTACGAGCACCGCGCTTACACAGCACAGGGCAAAGAGACCTAGATTAGATTCTTCTTTATTGTCTCCAATGGGAAATTCATTTTGCTTAGGTCAGTACCTAAGCAAAATGTTTTTTTTGGCCAGTTAAAGCTGTAAAAACAAAACTGACCTATTATCATCACATTTTACAGAGCAGCATGAGCCATAATTTGGAGTGAATGTACATTTAATTTTTACACTCCTCTTGGTTCTGATTCGCTCTCTCCAGCAGAATGATCTTGTGCGGCCAAACACCAACTAGTTGATAGATTTGTTTCGTCTGCTGTTTGGAACTGGGCAGGTCATTTACAGTGGCTTTTTAGAGCTTTATCACAGTAAGCCGCTGCCTGTTGCAGCAGAAAATGACATAATGAAAGTGGCGAGTTATCCCAAATTGTAAAGCAGCTGCCAGAAAACTCAAACAATAAGATGAAAGACATTATAAACCTCCGCCCAGCTAAAAGAAGACTGTATTCAGGTTTTAATAATGTGTTGGGTTGTCACTTGTGTCCCTTATCATATGAAAGTAGTCATGTGGTCCGTTGTTAATATTGAAACTGGGATTGTGGCTGATCTAAGGCCTATTGCAGATTCCTTATTTGCCATTATGATAATACACTACTGTAAGGGTGGTGGGGATTGAAACTAGAAGTCATAATTAAAGACACAACTCCAGCCCTGTCACGCTGAACTGCTACATGCCTGCAAATAAGGATATAGAGAGTAATTTAATGAGCGGCTGATTCAGTGCTTTTCAATAAGAATTGATCTGAACACAATTATGAATTAGACGTAATTAAAGCGGTGTCTCATTCCACGAAGGCCTGCTTCAAGGCGGTTTTCACTTCAAAGCGTCACACATCTTTCCTCTGATAAAAGAGAATTATTATCAGAATCCAAAAGACATTTCACTAATGTGAAAAGCTTTGCGTCAACTCCTTTAATGTCTTGTTATTTTACGATCGAGTGGGCATAAATCAGAAGGTGGGAAATTATTTTACGGCGTAAAAATGAGCAAGTGTCGGCTTTATTGCTGTTTGGTAGAGACGTAGTTCGGCAGGAAGACAAACACGGTACGACGGCTTTTTTTAACCGATAGAAACTGGACATGAAGAAATAGGAGGTTTTGAGAGGAAAGTGTGGATGTTAGATGTTACACAAGTGCACTTATGCTACAGATACTTATAGACATGTACAGAAAAGGATGAAAACTGAAGCTTCCTTTAATGTCGTCGCACAACTCGGTGTAAAAGCTCCACTCTGACCCACAACATCAATCCCACCGTGCTGAAAAGTGTGTGATGCTGTGGTGTATGTAGTGTTTCATAGTGTACAGTAAAGATCAGAGTGCAGCTGTACATCACAGGGCTGGATGCTGCAGTTAACATCAGAGGGTTTGATTCTGACGGTGGCTCCTGGGTCTTAACGTCACCCGTCACCTCCGACTGATGTCACTGCTGCAACCCGAGGCAAACAATGCAGCACTGTGCAGTGTGCGGGACTCTTAACTAGACATGTGTGTACTGAAAGACAAAAAGACTGTTGGATGTAAGAATTGCATGAATTCTTTAATGACATGAGTTTGCCATATCATCACTTTTTAAGTTATATATGAATAACATATTAGTAAATATTTGCTAATTTATACATGGAGGAATTATGAAGCAACATTATTGTTCTTTTGAAACCATGTCTGTCCATTAGGCTTATATCTGTTTTTGGGCTCCACCAACTCCCAAGGAAAATATCTTGTTCATTTATATAATTTGTTTTATCCTACTCAAAACAAACAACCCTGTAATCTCAGCAGAGCAGGGTTTACTTGTTACTTTGGAGGTTACTCGTCTCCTTAAGAAACATTTGAGGTTAATTTTCCTGACGATTAACAGCATTGTATCACACTAAAGATCCAGTGTTGTATCTTCCTACTGAATTTAGAAGTATTTAAGTTCAGTATTTTAATGAAATTCATAACTTCATAATCAAATCTTAAAGGTTCAGTGTGTAGAATTTAGGGACATCTAGTGGTGAAGTTGCATGTTGCAGCTGAATACTCCTCATCTCATCCTCCCCTTCCCTTGACTGTAAAAAAACATGGGGCCTCCGTAGAGAGGACCCGCTCCAGATTCACCTAAAGCTTATAAACTGGAAATTTCTAGAGTCTGAAAATAAACCAGATTAGCTTGTTGTTAGGCCTCGTCTTAATATTGTCTTTTTTCATGGCATTATTCGATAGAGATTTTGAATAAAGGGCTCACACTTTCTGTTTGTTTCTCTTCTTTCACTCTTCTTTTAGCAAATGGTAGTGAGCTCTTCATTGGCAGCGTTCGGTACGAGGACACTGGCGCCTACACGTGCATCGCCAAGAACGAAGTGGGAGTGGATGAGGATATCTCCTCTCTGTTTGTGGAAGACTCGGCCAAGAAGACCCGTAGGTCACATGCTGCCAAATTTAGCCTTTTCCTGTTATTGTATAATGATTTAAAAGTTCAACACTTTAACTTAATAACATTTAAAGCAAACATAAACCTGTCAAGGCGGAAATCTCCCTGGCATGGCTGCCTATATATGACATCATTATGAAGTAGTATGAAACGGATGTAAAGGTCATAAAGAAGTGATCTTTTAAAATAAAGAAAGTGAAGATTAACCTTTTCTGAGAAGCATAAGGGGAAAAACAGATTAACAGTTAAGTGCCAGTGCAACGCATTTGCTGAAAACTTCACCCAAGAGCCTGACATATTTTAAACGAATGCAAAGATCAGAATTTAATATCAACCTGATAATATCTGACAGACCTTGGACAACAGGAACAAAAGTGACCATCAGACAGAACCTTTGCTCATTTTGTCAAAGTCCAAACCGACAAACCATCTGGAACTAGTTTGACTGCGACACTGGTCGTCTCTGCTAAATTTCAAATATGGCAAAGTGAAAGAGGAATAGTTGAATTTATTTTAGTCGACCTAAACCATCAATCCTAAACCCCCCCCCACACCCCCAGGGGCTTTACATCAAATTACACACACATCACTAAAGAACAACTTGTTTTCGAAACCTTCTCATACTTTATAAAAACACACAAGACAGATCCATAAAATTGTATTTATTTCCAACTGTGTTGTCATAATGCACAAGGATCCGTGGATGAGTCACTTGATTCCGGCTGTGTAAGAACCTTCACTCCAAATTATGCAGTGATTTCATTGACTTTTAACAACAAAGCCGCATGTTATGTTTCATTGATATGTGGTCTTTCATTAGATTTCATCATGTTGGCAAGTTAACCTAGAAAGAGCTCATCAGGCCAGTTCAAATTAAACAGAATAATCTAATCGACTTCTCTTCAGTAATTTTTCCTCTTAAATTCTTTGATTCAGGAGAAAATGCGATCATGTCAACAGCACTGAGGAATCGTTAGTAGCTGTCAAACACAATTTGTTTTGACACGACACGAGAGAAATCAGCTCCTCTGTTTCTTGACAGTATTTCACGTGTTCCTCTCTCCTTTTGTCCCCCTTTTCTCCTTTCCACTGTGCGGCGGCGGCGGCCCGATTCTGCAGTTGCAAACATTCTGTGGCGAGAAGAAGGTAATACATCACAGCTCTCAAAATGCCTTCGTGTTCTTGTGAATAACAAAATGTGGCGTGCATGTTTTGTGGCTCTCCGGGGCCTGCAGCTGGATATCTACACTTTCCCAAATGTTTGCTGTATTGTCCAGAAGAATCACAGTGTTGTTTTCTCTCCAGCAAAATGTCTCCTCTGCTCTTGTTTTTCTCCCTCGCATGCCCAAGGTGTTTCATTCTCTCTGCTCATGCTCCGTTTTATCTGGATTTTCAGATCACCTGGGGGGGTGAGGGGGTTTATATACAGTATTTGGCAAATAATATCACAGATTCAGTGCGGTGGCTACGAGGAAAACAGCTGTGGGTTTCAGCGGTATACAAATCCATACCGTCTTTACAGTGTATATATTATGAGCATTGGCCGTCAGCACAGTTTTACCGCTGCTAATTAAAATCCACTGAGTATAATACAAATACACTCTGGTTTATATGCATATACATATCAGGTTTACCACAGATACAAAATAAGTCAGTGTGGTTTATAAAACCGTTTAAGCATTTTTGCATTATATATGAGCATATACAGTACATATCAGTATTCAGAGTTGTGTGTGAGAAAGTGCCTCTTTTGTGTCTCTGCATACATTTATCAGCCTCTTGCTTTGCTTGCATTTATACTTTGTGTTCATATGCCTCCATGCTGCTAACAGCCAGTGGCCGGAGGCGTAATGTTTTTCGGTTGAACATGATATCTCAAGTCTGCCTTTAGGGAATCCCTTCAAATTTTGACTAGTTGTCACTTTGACTTTCAGTGGTCAGAGGACAAAGTTCACGGTGACCTCACATGAATCTGAAAATAGTGAAGCTGCACTTGTTTTGCGAAGGCATGCACTCGTACGGCAGTAATTCTTAGAGTCTTCGTTTCAGAGTGTTCAGTCAGTGGTTCACTTTGTTTCATCTGACAGCGCTTCAGTGCCAAAACTGGATTTAAACAGTCTGACAAATCGATCACTATAAAGTTTTGTGTTTACCTGCTCATGCTTATTATCTCCGTTCCTGTGACATGTTCCTGAATATGCGGTAAATAGTCTTCTGCTCGTCCAGCGTTACACTGTGATCCCTGGTAACTCATCAGCAGCTGTTTACAGCGAGCAGATGAGACGTCTCCTCGTATGAGACCGTGCCTTTAATTTGATGCCTCTCCCTGCTGAAAGTTGTGGACATGTTGCTGACAGGACCCTTTGTCGGCATTGTCAAAATGGCTGGCAGACACACACTGCCCATCTACGCCAACATGATAGCATGCTAGGAGTGTGTACACCGTCAATTTCCTGCAGCAGGGAAATTGAAATGTCCAACTCCAATGTCACATAAGAGGGGGTCTGTGTTTTTCTGCTGTTTTTCATTTGTATTTGTTGCTTTGAAAATATATATATGTCCATGTGTTGTGTCTTGTCCTCCAGGTCTGAGTGTGGGGAACATGTTCTACGTGTTTTCTGACGAAGGCATCACAGTTCTGCAGCCCAGTGAATGTGAGATACGGAGACACATGAAGCGCTCGGAGAGGATTGTTGCTACCTACGTGAGTGATTTAAAGTCTTTTCTTTTTTTATCAAGACCTAATTTCACTAAGTAGATTTCAGCAAAGGCTCAGAAGATTATCTTTAAAAATCAAATTACATTTAATGCAGTGGGATGCCACTTAGTGTGTTTTTACATTAACATGTACCATGTAGCCAGGTACAACCTCTAAAAGCACCTTTTGCTCGTGAGTAATAGATCTTGATTAGGTTGATGTACCATAATCCACACAGGCAGCACGGATCAGTAGGAGCTGCTGTGTTCCTCAAACAGAAAACATAATGATCCATTAGTTCCAGTATAAAGAGGAATTACAACTAAAATGGAGGTCGTTCTTCCTCCCTGAATGTGTCACAGTGAGGCTCCTCACCTCACTAATTATAATGTGTTCAATTGTGTCCATTAGTCAGCAGTTCCCAGTGATAGACTGTATAAAGTCTATATCACACGTCCCAAGGTTTTTAATCCACTGGAGAACATCCCTCTCTGAGAGCAATGGGCTTTAGATGGCAAAAGTTGCTTGTTCCTCTGAGGGATTTGGGTTTTACAGGCGCCTGTAATTGTATTAGAGATCAATACAAACTCAATAAGCCATGTGTTAGCCAGTTCCTGCTGCAAACAGCAGTTTCACCACGTTGGTGGGGAGGAGGGAGGAGGGAGGAGGTGGACACTCCTGAAACACACTCTCTGTGGCTGCGTGCACGTGCATTAGTGATTGCATACAGTATACGTAGTATGGAGCGGGGGGGGGGGGGGGGGGGGGGGGCATAGATGTGTAGTCAGCAAACACAGCGGGCTTCTGGGCCCGTGGAGGTGAAATGTGACCTGAGTCAGCAGCAGAATGAGTTTGTTGATGTGTGATTCAAACTGGTGCAAAATGTCACTTTAAAGAGGAATGTCCCTGGTTTAAAAAGGGAAACCATCATACTGAGTAGCATCAACTGTAAAAGTGTTATTTGAACGAAACATACACTGGTAGAGACGTCACTATGCACATTGGTTGCAGCTGGGAAACAAGGTAGGGACTAATATTATATTGAAAAAGTGTTTAGATCAAGGTTGGAGACTCATTTGGATCCATTTATTCATATCTTGTACTGCACTATTTCCATGCATCTTATTCTATTTAGGTGTTTTAGTCCATTTTATTTTTCTCTTTAAAATGATATTTGTGTGTACTAATGCTTTTTCTTAGTCATTACGACAAAAGAAATAAACATCACACATATTATTCTAAAGCATTTTGAATTGCCATGTAGATGAGAGATGTGTTCGAGATTCATTTGCTTAACCTTGCCTGAACTTAACAAGAATATTATTCCCTGTATAAATGTTAATCACAGTATAGTTTTCATTTAATAATCATATTAAGTGATTGTTAATGATTTCACTTTTTGGTTTTTATCTTTTATCTTTTTAAGTAAAAAGTGAAATATCTGCTGGTTGTAGCTCCTCAGAGCTGAGGTTCAGATTCTTCTCTCATTAATATCGTCCAACTTGTTTTTCGCAGTATTCAATCACAGTTTGCTTTAAATAATTAACTTGCAGTGATTTTTTGTAAAATGATCATTATTTAATTCCAATGAAAGTAGGTAATGCACAGTTCTGGAGTTTTGCCCAGCCCCAACCCTCGGTGATGGATGAGAGTGGAAAAAGCCCCATACTGTTTATCTATGACACACGAGTAAATCCTGCCAACCTTCTCCTCCCTTTGTTGCTCCGCTCCTCCTCCCATCATCCTCTCTGTTCTCTGTTGGTTCCTCGCAGGAGGAGATGTGCCCTAAAGGTGAGGGGGTGTCACCTCAGCGCTGCGTGTGGTCCTCAGCAGTCAACGTCAGGGATAAGTACATCTACGTGACGCAGCCCCTCCAGAGCCGACTGCTGGTCGTGGATATTCAGGCACAGAAGGTGGTGCAGGTGGGTGGAGCAGGTTATCACTTCTGTCACATCACAGTTTAACAACGTCTCAGAAATTATTCATCTAGAAGTTCGTGGCAGACGGTTTAAAACTTTGGAACAAAGGTACCTCTCTGAGAAAGGTTCAGAGGACAAAGATTTTATTTCCATTTAATTCTTGGTGTTTGATGCTCGGTAAGCAGAGCAGGTTGCCCCCTCCCCCCAATCAAAGGGTTGCTGGTTCTACCTCTAAACTCCTCCTGTGTCCTTGTGCAAGACAGTGAACCCCAATTTTCCCCCGACGGTCCGGCCAGCCCCTCGTTGGGTGAAGGCGAATGTGTGCGAATGACATAGAAAGTGAAAAGCACCTTGGATAAAAGTGTAATAAAAATGCAGTCCATTTATCATTTCATATTTTGCTAAACAGCCGCCGCACGATCTTTGCATTGCGACCACAACTCGCCATCTCTGGCCTGTCAAGCTTTGGATTTCTCACGATGATGAAGTAGTGTGCACACTGAGCGTTAGAGCGTCAGTCAGCATGAACACAGTCTGGAGGGTGGAGCGTTGTGTTTTTTTTTTTAACCTTCCTTAACCCAGAAGCACTTTTCTACTATACTTCATATTAACATGAATAACTGACAGGATGAACCTATTAGAACAACATTAGAAAAACTGATCACAACTAGCATTCCCTGTGTGTATCACCCCCTTGCTGCTACAAGCTGGTCCTGTATCTTACTGTATCAGTTTATAATAATGTTAGCAGCACTGCTCTGCTCTTTATTGGATTTGGGTTTACACTTTCGCAGCCCTGGACAAGCTCTTTATCTGAAGTAGTGTTACATTTACACACCAGGTAGTCCTTGTCCTTCGAGCCTTTTGTCTGGTAAATATGAAAAAATATTGCTTGAAAATACAAACAATAAAGCATTGAGTCTATCTCCTGGGTTACTGGGTCGACTTTGCTCTTTTGTTAAAAAACAACAACATCTAAACAGGTTTAAAACAAAATACTGGTCTGATTCTTCTTCTTATCATACTTTCCCATTCTTCTATACCTGCAAGATTGGGAAAAATACTAAATTTTAAATGTTTAAATGAGCTAATGTCAACTAGTTAATATTTATTTGCTTGGTATGGTTTTAATTTGTATTTCTTTTAGAATCAACAGTATAGTTAGTGAATATACCTGCATACAGCCACTGCTTGGCTATATGTCAAACAGCATCACCAGCGTGCGGCGCCTTCAATTCAATTTGCCACACTACTAAACTGCCAACAATGTAAGAAGACCACATGCAAGGTGAAATAAATCAAAACACCTCAAGCGCTTGAAACAATATGGTGTCCAGGTGGGTGCTCCCCATTCATCTTCCCTGTAACGGCTGTTTAGAGACCAAACCCCTGAGGGCTTCTTCCCAGGGTCAGCATCATTTATACAGGGATACAGGATGAGAGGAAATAGGCCCAACTCAATACGAGAAGATATAAGTGGAGATGTCAATATAAACCTGTAACTGAGCCTTGTTATTAGTATAAAAACAGATACATATTAGATATTTATATACAAATATTTGCTGAGACTTGTTTGACACCCAGTACAATTGTATCTATGCCGTCCCTTATTTAGCTCCGAATACACAAAAGATGCTCTCACAACACTCACAGCTCAGATATGTGACCTTCAGTGTATTGCAGTCCACCAACTGCCTCTTTCTCTCCTCACAACACTGTAAAACCACTTTCTTTCTCATGAGCGCCCCATCCTTCTCTCGCCCACCCCCGTCTCTCTTTCTTGAGGACCCTCGATGGCCTCTGGGTGCAGGAGGTTAATGCACCGTCCCATTTTTTCTCTGTTGTCTTGCTCTGTTTTCTCTCGGCTCTTTTTTATTTCCCACAAAGCACATTTGTGGCGTCTCCACAACCGGGGCTTTGAGGACGAGAGAGGAAAATGTCAAACAGCAGCGAACGTAGTTCATTCGGTGACAGAGGGAATGCATGAACAAAACAATGGATTGAAATCGTAGAGTCAGTACGGTGGGGTTTTCAGAGACTAAACACAAAGATGGGAAGCTTTTATGAAAAGTATGATATCAAAAAAGCAACGTCTTCTTACATACGCTTGTGCACAGACTTTGACAGAGAAGAAAGTGTTGTTCCTGTTAAAGTCACTGTTTAAAATCCCTCCATCAAATGCAAATTTAGGAGGCAAACTTAATGGACGTCTCCTCCAACGTACCTCTCTCTACAGGAAAAACGAAAATATACAAATTTACAGAAATGTAAATCTTCGAGGCCAAGCTTATTTGGATAGCTTATCGTTCCTTGTTCCTCCATCACCTTGTGCGTTTGCTCTCTCCAAGCAAAAACACCTCGTGCACCTTTCAAACCATCACTTCTCCGAGACCCCTCAGTCCCCGGGCACCGCCGTGAGTCCCAGCAGACACTAGATTAAGGCCATAAACATGCGGAGAAGCTGCACCGATAAAGGCTTTTTCATGGTTTCTGTGCTGTTGCCTGCCAGAAAATGCGGCACCTTTGTGATCGCTCACCCTCAAAGGGATCTAACCTTGACTCCGATGTGTCAGACCTGCGCCGGCTAAGTCTCTGTCTGAAAACAAAACGCCACATCGGCTAATTAAAAAGAAACCCAGGGCAAAGACCTCCGGTTATGTACTCGCATTAGCTCACCGTGGTTGTTTCATTTGAGCCGCGGTAAATCAATGTGAAGCAGAAGGCAATTTTAAACCATTTCTGTTGCACTTGTTCTTTTTCTCTGAGCTCAAATTGGCATCTTTTCTTCAAGCGGCTTCAAAAAAAAAGCTTTATGTTTTGTAAAGTAAATATTCGGGTTTCCTGAAGGATGACATTTTTATTTGTGTTTTGACATAGAAATCTCTCATTGCTGTGGGGGTTTCTGCTCTGCACCTCTGTGGAATCACCTGTCAGTCAAGGTGTACACACAAGATATAATATCTGTCACTTTGAATTTGTTGTTGACTCTGCAGAGCTCTTCACTGTTTCAAATCTATCCAAGATTGAGTTAACAACAGCTGCAAGCCAAACCCAGTGAAAAACAAGATTATTTTGCGATAGTTTGGTGGCTGAGAAATAGGATTATTTTTACAACTGAAATATTCTCCTTAAATTGGAGCTACATGATCAACAGGAAGTACAATGTGACTTAGTCCTTATTCTCCATTTGCCAGACTTCCTTTGAATGTCATCCACTTTTTAAAGATTTATTGCATTAGGAGGAGTTTTATGTACTTTTCTTAACAAATTTCTAAATATTTGAGTCTTAGTGGGATGTTCTGCATCGAACAAAGCAAGGCCCACTGAGTGTGGGATCCCAGATGCATTATCATGTGTTCTGCTCAGCTCTATCTCATTCTTAGATGCCATGTGTTGGTTGGTGGGGCACACAAATCCTGCGTGTTAGAATTCAAATGCAAGTTAACTTAAGTCCCCCCTGCTGCTACTTTTGTTAATCTACAAAAATGCTGCCCAGTCGTGATTGTAGTGTGCTGCTACACGACGACAAAGTTTGGCTCAATGCAGTAATCTGTTTGGACAGGAAAAACCCTGAAAAGCATATTATGAGCACTTTCCTCTCAATCCTCTTAACTAGGTTCCAGGATTTGTTTCTCTCTCTGTACTATGGGGGAGCTGGACCAAGAAGTCGATGGGCTAAAAAAATATATAGATATCGTTTTTTAATTGAATTTGGCCAAAGAATATTCAACAAACTATTAGTGACCACAAGGAGATGACAAAAACACCTTAAGCACCGGACAGCGGCCATGCAGCCACAGTTCATAACACAACAACATCAAAAAGCACAATAACAAGAAGTGCAGCCACAACGACACCTGCATTATGCATTACACACACACACACACACACACACACACACACATACACACACACACACACACACACACGTCATATGGTAAAATCTCAGTATGAGCATGCAGCCTGGGATCGGGTTGGGACTGAGTCTTTATCATGTATATATTTGTTATTAAAAAATAAAAAATATAGCCCACTAAAATGCCTGAGGGGGCCTGACTGGGGCTGCATAGATTTGTGACATGGCTGTAAGCCCACCCTGGCCCTGGGGTATTACCGTGCTTGCCTCTGAATGGCCCTGACCTCAGCTCTAACTGCTCCCATCATCGAGGGGGCTGAACACACACAGAAGCCGTCCACCGCCTCCACACACTGTACCCAATGTATATAACACACATGTGCATACACACATGCTGAGTTGACACTTGGCTGACCGGTGGAGAGCAGAGGGCCGGACCTCCCATTACTGAACACAGAGCTCGTGGTCTCGCTCCACTGGTGAGGGTGTCAGCAGCTCCCTGTCCACCCAGCCAGAAGCAGGGTAATGGATTGTGTTATTCCTTGTTGTTGACATTGCAGCAGACCCGAGGTTGAATGTGCCCCACACTCGCCATTTCTCCCTCTCTCCTTTTTTGCCGTTTGCCCTGTTCTCTTCCCCGTTCATTGTCTCTGCAAGTCATTTTCTATTTCTGGTCTTTCTCCTCACGCGTGTGTCAGATATCCTCAGTCAAACCTCTCCAGCCGTGACAGTAAAAGTAGACATGCTGTCCTTAGTCCTCGCTCGCTGTCTCAATGTGATGTCAAATTACACTTGAAAGTTGGAGAAAGGATGATTTCTTGAGAGACTACATATGCCCATTATTTGCTCTCAACAAGGTCACAGTTATTTTCTGTCATGTGTTGCTCTGTCCGGTCCATTATCCTGTGTGAAAATCATCTGATAGAAACCTCTTTTTCACTTCTGTGTTCTGTGAGTGAAGCATTCTGGGTGTTGCTAGAGAGCTTCAATTGATCTTCAATTTGATGATGACATTATTGTGACACAGATACTTGTTCATCTATATGTTTGCATATCAGCTCCAATATTATATCGGACATTGCACAGCAGGGTAAAGTGTTGTTAGAGTCCCCTTCAACTGATCTAGACACTTTTGTGTAGAATAGCAATAACAACCAACTCTTCTCGCTCTTTGCCTCCCATGGAGCAGTAGACGCAGAGAAAGGTGCGTCTCTCGTTTGCAGGGCAGTACTGAACTGATCTCTTCTACGGAAAGTAGATGAGGTTTGTCCACAAAGTCAAGAAAGGTCTCCGATAGTAGAAACCAATCTTGCCATTTTATTTTAGAAGAGCAGCGGCCAACAGGGAAACTCCCAAAACGCAGGCGGCTGACCAGTAGTGTGACGTCAGTTGAAGTCTCAGTGCCCCCTAGGGAACAAAGAAAGAAATGGCAACATGTTGGCACGTTGCGATCAAGAATGACGAATCCACATGTCTCTCTCTCTCTCTCTCTCTCTCTCTCTCTCTCTCTCTCTTCTCTAGGCCGTGGCAACAGATGCTTTCCCAGTGAAGATGCTCTATGACAAATCACATGACCAGGTGTGGGTGCTGACATGGGGGGACATGGACAGAACACACCCAACACTTCAGGTAAGTGTGTTTGTGTGAGTGTCTCACTATAAAGCCTCTGTCATAACAGTACATGTGTAGCTGGACACTAAGGCAAAAAGCTGCAGGTGTGGGTTATTAGCTGGAGCCAATCACAGCAATAGGCATGATTGACATGATGTCAGTAAATTAAACAGTTTATGATCGTGTAAGTGGGATGACAAGTTTAAGATCCTCGTGGATGGATTAAAGGCCTTGTTTGTTGGGGGGGGAGAAGTAATTTTGGGGTATTTTGGCTTTGAGTTTTATTTTGTCACTTCCTGTATCTGATGAAGCAGTTGATTAATGAACAGGAAGTTCACCGTTGTCGCAGCCTCATTTTTATACCTGGCAAGTTTATTTAACATGCAATCTATCACAGTGCAGCTTTAAAAGAACAAAATAGCCCCTCTTTATTACTGTCTCTCTCTTTCCACACCTCCTACTGTTTCTATGCATGTATTCGGGAACTGAGGTGAGTGATTATTTGCCTGGTTGAATATAATCTATGTAAAAATTTCACTAAGCAAGAAAAAAACAGCATCTCATAACTAATTGAGCTCAGCTTTGTACCCGTGCTCCTGTTTATGTGCGTGACAACATTGAGCCTGGGCATGTTCCGGAGCGTTTACTAAGCCAGCAAAACAGCAATTCACAGCTGCGGCACTGTCGGCTTGTACCCGGCGTCCCCTCGGACCGCTGGTGTTAGAGGCTTCACAAATGAGAAATGATCACAGGTGTGGTTGTATTTAATCCACCTCGGGGGATTGGGTGAGACGAGCGATGAGAGAGGACAAGTCAGAGAGGGTCGACGAGGTGGAGGGGAAGGGAAAGGGAGCAGAGCCGGCGTCCATGGGGAGAGGGATGATGCTGTTTTTATGGGGCTAGTGTTTACTGTGCGCGTGTGTGTGTGTGTGTGTGTGTGTGTGTGTGTGTGCGTGTGCGTGTGCGTGTGTGTGTGTGTGTGTGTGTGTGTGTGTGTGTGTGTGTGTGCGTGTGCGTGTGTGCGTGTGGAGGACGGCGCTACAGGTAAAGCCACAGAGGGATCCCATTATAATCTCTGTAATAGACACAAACATGTTTATTGTTCTGCTGTGTCCCATTGGAGGGACGGATCCCATTATGTTGGTGTGAGGTGTTGTGTTCCGTCGTCACTGCTGGGGGATGATCTGTCGACGTGAGGATTGCAGAGGGATGATTCACTCTTAAATGTATAATTCTTCACAGTGAAATGACTGATTTCAGATTCAGAAAATCATCTGAATACATAATGATTTTTTTTTTATGCCATTCTTGGTTTTTTAACACTGGAGATTTCCTGTGAATTATTAGTAGTTCATCGATGGTTGTGTAGCTGTTATTGATTGCAAATGGTTCAACACACAACACTTCATGTTGGTGTGATAATTCCACTTAACACTATTATTTCCATAAATGTTTTTGAAGACACTTACAAGTGTCACACAGTAGTGGTAGATTGTGTTGGATCTAAAGGTGCCACTATGTTCTGGCAACACAATATAGTAAAAGAAACAACCATGTGTGTGTGAGTGGGCTGTAACAGTTTTCTACTGATTTACAATCTGCATAGCCAAGCAGGCCTCGTGTGTTTGCACGTATACTGCCTGTGCTTAGGTTTTGAGTGGGTGTACTCGCTGTAAATTCCTTTCTGAGTTGTTTTTTAAACTTCTGTGCGAGGTTATAGTTTTAAATGAGGCAGAAAATTCTATGCAAAGACCTTTTTTTTTGTCACAAACAAAACAATTTCCTCCTCATATAATTTGAAACAATCGGAATATTGAAAGCAGCTTTGCATAACATTTCTCCCTTTGTGTGTGCTGTCTGAACTGCAGAAAAACACCTTTTTTGTTTTGTTTTTCGGTTTAATTCATTTCCCGGTTTCCTGCAGTCGTTCAGGAGTAATGAATAATTAGAGAGCGGGGCATGAATCACTCAAAAATGCAATTGCAGGGAAACCGCATAATGGATTAGAGGCCACGTGGATCACACGACAAATAAATGGTCTGATAATGTCATTATCATTTGGACTGAATGTAATTGACCTGTTGGGCAGCAGCCTGTCGCCGCCACCGGCACCGCTTCGCTTCAGCGGATCATACGTGTGCGTCAGTGTGAGCGTGCGTGTTAATTTGTGCACACATGACGTGCGATTGTGTGTCTGTGCGGTGATTTAAAGCAGCCAAGTTTTGGGATGGCTCAATATCTCTGTGTAAACATCAGAGGGAGTGTGATTGTCAATTCATTAGAGAAGACAAATGGAGGAATCTCTGCTGAGCGGAGAGAGACATGGCCTTTCAGGCTGTCAGTCCGCGCTGCGTCTACGTGCCAGGAAGACATTTAACTCACGGCCATATTGTTTCTCTGCGTTCTCACACACAAGGGCAAAGTGTTTCCCAGCTGGACTGAGTCCATTTATCTCTCTGTTAGCTTTGCCAAATATGTGTTTGAGACTGATCATCGTCGCTATTAGAAAATGAACCACAACAACTATTTAGCATAACAGGAAACTAGGGTTTTTTTCCTCAGTTAATCCCACTGCCAGCTCTGTTTAATGTGAATGACACTGTTACTTGGTTTTGAATTGTGTCGTATAAATACCTTATTTTTACGCATTAGTTTTTAATCTATCATCCAGAAACTTAAGCCTCTTTTTATACAAAACTATACATGTCATTTAGTAGAAATTGCCAAACTTCAGTTAAAAAAAAAAAGCCTAGTGGTCTCACGACATCCCTGGTTTGTTTCTTGACAGCAGGGACATCAGTTACATCATATACAGCCAACCCTCTCTCCTTTTAGTTACCCTTTACACTGAGGCTTTCCTCCATGCTCATGTGTAAGGGACAAACATCTCTGACTTGTTTCTTTTGGGAGCAACAGAGGAAATAGTGTGATGTTGAAATAAAGGAACAAAGTCCACAGAGGGAGGAGGTTGGGGTAGTTTGATGGGCAGACAGAATGTCAGACTTTGACACAGAAGACCACAGCTTCCTTTCTCCCACCTACCAGCAAACGTCATTGTTTTCTTTGAACCATGATCTTTATGATTTTTATCATGACGATCACCTAACCTCAAACCAGGCTCCTCCCACAACCAAATCATTTTCATACTTACTAACCAAACTTTAACTGTAGGTGTCAAATTAGGAAATTGTTTGTTTGGCTCGTCACTATGGAAGCATAAAATGGCCAATGTAATATTTTAAGGCAGTTTTATTTTTGTAGCAGTTCTTTATAATAGCACTGATTTGGATCAGAAATCACTTATTTGTCTGGAGGGCAGCTACAAACAACGTATTCTGTTGTTTTATTTGAAGCGCTTGTTGATTAACGTTTATTACTTGACAGTTATCTGTACTCTGTGATGTTCAATTACCAGCCCTGTATGCAGGAGGGTCTGAAACTGACTTTGGACCATTGTCTGATATCAAAAATGCATAGATTTACAAACCCATAATACTTTCCTCTGGGAGGAGATCACAAAGTTTTAATTTCACATTTTTGAATTCGGCATTGAACATTGATCTTGAGTAACAATCCCAGAGTCTTCCACAGAACCCATTAAGTCCCTTTATTGCTCCCCAGCAGCAACAAAACAAGTAATTCTGCCCTCGCTTTCTAGACCCGAGAAACATGCGCGGCATCCGGTTGTTGTAAAGTGCCTTGTAAGATTCATTTGAATTCCTAGATGACACAAATACACCAGGGCATTCGAGAAACGCCATCTCATTTGGATCTATTGTGGTTAGATGGAGAGGAGGGGGGTGGGGGGGCTACTCCTCTGTGAACGTTGTTGTAAAGCAAAAAGCAACTGAGTCAGAACCGAAATCCCCCTCAGGTATCAGGGCAGTCAATGAGACAGGAGCAGAGCAAAAACTCAATCGGGCCTCGTTGCTGAATGCATGGATATGAAATCCAAGGATGAGCAATGACAAAGGGAAACCGGGGGCATTAAAGTTGAGAGCACCTGCAGCCCCGGAGACCACAGCAGCTGCCCTAATAATACATGAGCGATACTACACTGAACCTCATTAACTCCCGCCATTGTGTTCTACAACCGCTGTAATGGCCGCTCCTTTAACGAGGACTCTTTTTATGTATTGCAAGCAGAGAGGAAAAAAAAAAAGAGATGATCTATATAGTTAAAAATGGATAAAATATTCGAGAGGAATATATTTCAGCAGAGTTAACAACTTCGGCAACTAAAACTGCTATTTTTATTTCCTTGCGTTCGGTAGTTCTGAGGAAGGAGTGTTGAGTTCGGCCCCCCCGCTGTGCATCAGGTAGAGGTTTTACTTCAGTGGTGTGGGTGTAGACATCAAAATAGATTTCACACTCAGTTCTTTCCTTTTAAAAGAATATTCTATATGCTCTCTAGCAACATTTGCCTAGGTGTTGGAAACCCAGAACCACTTCAATGAGCCGGGGGTTTCTCTGAGAGTGCGACGGTTTTAAAAAAACGACGAGGGGGGAAAGAGCTGGTTGCACTCTGGAAAAGTAGCATCACGGTGCAGAAGTTGTCTGTGCTTCTTGAAAAATGCGCGGTGTCACATGTGAAGTTCCCATAAACCATCCCGCCCGTCCTTGTCTGTGACCTGATCATGTAGGCATGCATGATGAAGCGTGTGTCACGGACAAGGCGGTGCATCGGGAGCCCATCAAACGCGGATGCACTTTACAAACATGCTGATTCAGTGCCAGGTGTATGACATGAGGGATGGGGCTTTTACCGGGCCGGGTGCCCCTAAGACAACCATCAGTGAGGAGGATGCTTTATCTGCTCCGGGATATATGAGCACGTCACCTGGACACGACCTGAGATATGAGCCTTTATTTTATTTACAGAAAAACAGCTACAGGACGTTTTCAATGAAGCTAAAAGGTCACGGGTGTGGTTATGACAGCAGTGAGATTACAGTGATTTGATGGATTGGGATTGTTTCCTTTTAATGCAGTAATTAATGTGTGTTTTTGGAGATTTTTCTTCTCAGAAAGATTTGTCTTCCCTCCGCAACGGGAACATGCACCTCAGTTTGAAAAGTGTATACCTTTGTTTTTATATTCATGTCGTTCTATGCATTCTCTGCAGGTAATTCCTCAAGCCAGTGTTGGAGAAGTCCATCGAGCCGTCCGCACAACTTTCCAGAGAGTCAACGACTTCTTCATTCCTCCAACCAACCTCATCATCACTCACGTTAGGTAAATCAGCGCACGCACACACACACACACACACACACACACACACACACACACACATGTTCAGCCACCTCTGACCTTAAAACAGAGGCGACCTCATTGCTCACTCATCACAGCTGTCCAGCTGAAGTAAAGGAGAAAAGAGCAAATGAGAATTCTAATGAGAATCTCGATGGGTATTAATCACTGCCCAGAGAAATCTAGAAAGGCTATTAACCTTTCCTCTGAACTTTGTCGATTCAGGTTTGCCTTTGTCTTCCTCAAAAATGAACCTGCGGTACACAAGATTGATCTGGAGACCCTCCACCGCGTCAAGACCATCAGCCTGAAGAACTTCAGCTGCATACCCGTCAGCATGGCCTACACACATCTGAGCGGCTTCTACTTCGTCCAATGCCAGAGCAAGAACAGCCTGCACGCCCCGCCCCAGCTCCTCATCGACAGCGTGACGGACGCCGTGATTGGTCCCAACTCGAACATCACGGGGCAGCCCTTCGTGTCCCCGGACGGCCGCTACATTGTGACATCCGATCCCGTGAGCTCCAAGCTGACAGTTCAGACAGTGTCGTTCCAGGGGGAGCTGGCTCTGAACCAGGTAATGGAGGGGCCTGTAGCTGTCTCCGATCTGGTCTTCCAGCCCTCTTTCACTGAGTCCAACCAGCACATGGTGGTGGCCACTTCAGGCTCAGGCACGGACCTGCTATTTGCCGATCTGTCCTCGGGGCGCGCTGAGGTTCTCCGGAGCCTGAAGGAGCCCCTGGCCCCCCAAGCCTGGCCCTGGGGCGTCCCCAACAGAGTGGTGGTCTCAAGCGGATTGTTCGGACAGTATCTGGTCACGCCATCGGCCGAGTCCCTCTTTGTCCTGAACGGCAAACAGAGAACGCCACACTGCGAGGTGTCAGACATCAAGAGAGGGAACACAGTTGTCTGGGTCGGCGAGGTATGAGTAGAAAAAAAAAAACAAAGCAGGGGACGTAGGTTTAGGGAAAGACAAAAAAAAAAAAAGAGAGGAAAAATCAGGCCAAATTACCTATTATAAAGATTTCTATGAAAACAAGATGTGGACTCAACCCTGGGACTGAGCGCGAGGGAAACACACCTGGGTTTATTGTAACTAAAGTACACTAAAAAAATAGAGTAATTGAGAAAAACATTAAGAAACCCTGTTGTGATATTTCTATTGGGAGAAAGTGTCAATGCCGTTCAGTGCAACAGTGATCTATGTGCACTTAACTATAAAGAATTGTACATTATTGCACTTCCTTCCATGTTATCACAGCAAATAGGTACCTGAAGAGGGGTTATTAACGAACTATGAACTATGCACAATGCTCACTTTTTTTAGAGTAAAAAGCTTTCCAATTCTGTTCATCTCAACAATGTTTGTCGTTTTCACCAGTGCTGCATATAATCACCACAAACTGTCTGTCTGTCCCGTCTGCCTTTAGTGTTGTGTGCTCTGAGTCCTTTAAAAAGCTACCGACTCATCCGTCCATCGCCTCCGTCATGGTATTGTCCCGTATCCTCCCTCTGAACCTTTTCTTTCTCCTCACACCGGAAGAGGCTGGCTTTATGCACACGTGTAACACCCTCTATTTACATTGTCTATCCAAAGAGCCCGATTGGTCCATTAGCCGTCGACAATGGATGTCTCGCTCGCAGTCTCTACCCTGCGGTCTCTCGGAATGGTATAATCTGTCCCACGCTGTCTCTCACAGTTATTCTGTGCCTGCAGCACGACTCTGTGCTGTGGAGCCTGAAAATGCCACTTAGCAGATTCCCTCAGGGTAATGACTTCGGTTTATGCTGACCCACATGCTGAGGCCGTGCCAAAGTAGCATCAACTCTGCAATCTGACTGGCTGTGAGCATTTGTACATCCTCCCAGAAAGCCGGGCGTCAAGATCAAACTCGGAGGCAGGTAGACGTATACTTTTCATTTGGTAATGATTCAGTTTTGCTAACAGGACTTTGGCAGAAAGAAGAGAAAACTTGCTCCTGGGTCCCACATTTGTATTCGGTAAATTACCACAGGAGAAATATAGACTGTATCTCAAACCCCTGCCGCCTGTTTTAAAAGAACGGATACATTTTTATAGACATGAGCTGTTTCCACTCATACATACTGTTAACTTACAAAACTGTACAGGCGCGTTTATCATCAATACGTAAATATAACGAACCTACTTTTCATAAACCTCGTCTCAAAATAAAAAACACCAGCAACTCATTCATAAAACCAACCGGCAGATTTTATTTTCTCTCTGTGGTTGAACATTGTCTTTTTTGTGTTATTTGCTTTGGTCATTTACACAAACCATCACAATGATGATCCATTAGCAGGAGAGAGCAGTTCTGCTTCTTTGTAGATGTAATAAATTAATGTTTAGAAAAAGTACTGGGACCACAGTGTCTCCTATAAGTGACAGTAGTGCTGAGATCTATACATCAATACTCGGGCAACGCACTTGATGGATATTGGATCAAACGGATGTCAGTTGAAGGGTATCGGCTTTTTTCGTTTTTTCGCTGTAGAGCCCTGAATATTCAGCCCTCAGTATTATCCACTTTCCGCCTTGATAAAAGCAAATAAGATGCTATTTTTCTCATTGTGGGCAGAATCCACATTTCTAATCTCATAAGATTGTCACCAAATTAAAGTGAAGAGTTGAGGAATTATACTTCTTAAAGTGTATTTCTATATTCCGCTGGTATTAGCAAATAAAATGACTCTGACAGCTTCTCAGGCTGAGCACAGAACAGCTAGAAGCAAGAAATGTATCCCATAGTCCACGATAACATAATGTCCTCTTTCTGCTAGATGAAATCAGTTTTAATTTAGTCTTCTAAATACACAGTAACACTGAGGCTCATTTACAGCATGAAAGGAGGAAACAGTGTTGTCTTTATAGATGTCCCAAGCTGATTCCAAACATCTGTATCGGGGTCGATCCGGGTTTGTTTTAATGGATCAGTATCGGCTGAAATAAAGCTGATAACATCTGATCCTCTCTTTCATGCACTCTGCTGTGTTGTGTCCACAGCAGCCTGCTCTCCGTGCAGCACTGCTCTCTTTAATGGAGCCACAGTGCAGCGGCTCGGAGGAAAGTGAAAAACTGGAGCGTGCGAATTGGGAAAAATTACTCGGTCGAACTGATGATTGACTCTGTTCTGACGCCGGCGTGGGCAAATCTCACAACCCTCCAACAGCAACAAATCTGTTACGACTTCTCTCTCCTTCTCATTAGCAATCCCATTAGTGTAGAGATTGTCGCTTTCCCTGGTTAAAATGACAAACGTCGCCAGTGGCTGAATAAAATAACTGGATGACAGGCCAAAAGAAAAACAACCAAAAAACACTTTGCGGTTATCGAGTCCACGTGCTCGCTGCTCGCTGCTGTCTGTACTCAGACGGAGATTGTGTTGAAGTAAAGGAGAGAGTGGTTGTGTAGTCCAATGTCCCAGTTCAACTTGTATTGTGTCAGTAATTGAGGGCGTTTTCACGCAAGTGTTATGTATGAAGTTGACTAAATGTTTGTCCGACATATTTTATCTTGACTTGACATTGATTGGTTTGTAGATGGGCGTACCTTTGTCGTCTGTTCAAAAGCAGGATTGAATCAACGGTTTCATTTTAATAATATCGTCTTTGTTGTTCAAACATTAATTCAAAAGCGAAGTCTGCAGCAAATCTGTGAGACGCTTGTGCTTCTTGTTCTTCTCCTACTGTTTAATGCTGTCTCAACTGCAATTGACCAGATAGTCTTAACTATAAAAAAGATCCTGAACAAGATCCTTTCTGTTAAATGTTTGGTTTGTCCACCTTTCACACCGTAATCTTATCAATGTGTCAGATACAAACTCACATTAATCTAAATGCTGCTCAGAATAGTACCGAGGCTTTTTAGCGCGATTGTAATAAATGATAATAACGGAAATTGGGAAATTTAAGTAATTGATTTGTCAGAACAAAAAAATCTCAAATAGATAAACAGATAAATGAAACTTGAGAAATAGTGTTTAAATATGTATTAAATATGTCTTGTTATTGCTTCACTTTGCGAGGTTGTCTCAACCTCATCACAGCACAGTTGCCGCCACTCGTCGTGTTATTTTCTCGAGCCGAAATGTGATTGAAACTGAACGTGGGAAGCTCTCTTGTACACAGTGTGTATCACTGCACAAATACTCACAGCCTCTGGGATTTTGCGGTTGTTGATCCTTTTTTTATCAAACGATATTAAACTCACATTTATCTCTGAAGGCCTCGGCTGCCCACAAAATAACAGGTCAAAGTCCAACTCTAATGTACAAAAAGTTCTGTGGGATTGTAAGAAAAGTGTCCGACTGTAACACCAGCTGGAGTCCTGTGGACGGGGGAATATCCGCTCATGGATGTTATCCATTACACAAACAAACAACAGCCCAAATTAAATATTAATCATCTTCTTCTAATAGGTAGCTGTGCCTGTAACTCCCCCGATGCGATGTGTAGGGTAGAAAGCAAGCTTTGTAAGAAAAAAAAAAAGTAAACACAGGAGTGAAACAGATTTGTCGTTCTTGTTTGTGATTTAGATATTTGCTGCTAATCTGCCATGAAAACCATTCTGGCATGAAAGCCTGTTTGAGTAACCTTCTGAAGGCAATGACGTAATGATGTTGACCAAGTTTCCTAGACCACTGTTGCACTGAGGAGAGAAATAATATAGCATCATTTATGTTAACCTGAATTGAAATTTGTCGAATGGGTAGCCCAGTTTTCTCTGGGGTTTTTTTCAACGAAAAGAAAAAAATCTTATTGTGAAAAGGTTCAGGCTCTGACGCTTCCTACAGTCACTGTCACATTCAATGTCACTCCCCGACGGCTCAGACGCGTTATCCACAGTATCTGACAGCTCAGAGAAATGCATGTAATGAAAATAGATCATCAACATGATTATCATCGACCTCAGTGATCTCTCACCGTCTCATACAGTTTACAGTTGCTTGTGAAAACGTCACTTTTCCGCCCTCTCATTGTCACGTCTGTCAGCTTAACTCTTAAGGTCGATTCGGCAGTTTGACATCGCTACTAGAGCCAAGGAGAGCAAGAACAAAGAGGCCGCGCCCGCGCTCACTGATGTAATAACTACGTTATTGGCTAAGCTCATGTTGTTTGTTGGGATCTACCTTCAGTGTCACACGACTATTTCTGTACCTCTCCTCCGACCCTCCAGACAAGGGGCTGCAGAGCTGAACCGCTTGGTGTGATAGACATTTATAGGAGCCACTGTTGTAGATAACATTGTTCATGTTTAAAAACTGGTTTCCGACATGACAAAACTGACTGTACAGTTTTCTTTATGCATTTTGTGTGGTCTGGTTTATGGGGGAATTGTTTTGTAAGAAAAAATCGAATTAAATATATTGTAAAAATCAGTGGTTTTGCTGTTTCTTTGAACATCATTGAGTCACTTGCACCTCACAGAGACGACTACAGAGAAGTATTGTTTTCAGTATCTGTTCATTTCTTCAACAGAAATTAAGAAAAATGGTTAAATCTACAAATTTCAATTTGTCAATAGTCAAGGTGATGCTTACTACTTGTTTTGTCCCAAACAATGATCAAACTCTAAATATTAAATTTTCTCTGCCATATTTGACAAAGAAAAGTAACAGATCCTCACATTTTATCAACTAAATCAACACAAATGTCATTTAATAGTTTATATATATATATAAAGTGAGCTCTGTTATCAATGGATTCTTGGATAATTAATCCGTCCCGTTGGTGTATCACACAAAGCAGGAAGTTGTAAGACTTAAATTTGGGTTCTGGGAAACTATAAGACATTTAAAATATTTTTGTTATATATAATATATCGTAATTAATTGTGAACACTGTTGCAATGCTAATCTTTTTTCTATAGGTCTATAATCTGGTAATTTACAGAAAGGTCTGTAATGAATCATGTAAATTGGGACGAATGAAGGAAAGAAGCAAATCACACAGTTTCACAATTAATAAAATTACTTATTTTTGATAGAATCTATCCAATTTTTTGGAGAGGAAATGAAAGATACAGCTCCAGCAACAAACAGACATTAAGATCTGCTTGCCTTCAAATGATCATGTGCTTTTACTCTCTATATTTTTATTTACAGAAGTAGAAAAACTAAACCACCCCACCTCCAAACACCCCTTTGCTGAATGTTGCGCACAGGGGTGGAAATATTCTGCTTTGAGGTAGAGTGGCTGTCACACCAGAAAACACTGTGGCACAGATAGAGAGAAACAAAATATGTGGATGCAAATGTCCCGCAGTCAGAGTGAAAAGAGGTCGGCTCCTACAACAGAGCAATGATTCAAATTCCTACCTCACTGTGCTCTACACTTCAAGACACACGAGCTGAAGGTTTTATTAACGACCCTCGAGGTCCCCCTGACTTCAACATCCTTGAAAATCTGCGGGTGGATCTTAAACATGCTGCGTGTGCAAGACGACAGCCTAAAAATATCTCAGACCTCAGAAGTGATCTGCAGGAGGACTGGGAGAAAAAAAGAAAATCTTAAATCAGAAATAGACTTTTACGGAAAGTACAGAAAGAAATACTGATGTAGGACGCTGCCCAGACCTTTACACAAGCCGCAATTACTGATTACGATTTAAATTCATTCACGAAAAGGTAACTAAAGCTCATTTTAATATTTGTTTGCTGCATATAAAAATCAATTATATGTGTCATTGTCTGTACATGAATCAGGTGCATACTGATCGAATACTTTCTTAAATATAAAACAGGTCTCTGGAAATATTCCATGAGGATAAATCAGGCGTTTTTCAACCAGCAAAAACACAGAATTATCATTTAGCATCTGGAGAATTACCAGTTATTTGCCACAAGCCCTCGTCTGTGACATGACATTCATCCATCGTCCCTGTCGGCGTCGCAGCTTCTATCATTTACGGTCTCGGTCCGCTGATGAGCTTGGCATCGAGCTGCCCTTCACTCCCGTATAAGTTAATGTCATCTATTGTGTGTCTGTGCTCAACACGCTCCAACAATCCATGTCCATTACTTGCAACACTGTACTGCAAAGGGACGCTGTCAATAAACTCTCCATCAGCGTCACGGCGACACTAAGAGGGGAACGAGGAGGAAAAAAACGACTTCAGGAGCCAAAGCAACAGTGAAGCAGGAGAAAGAGATCAAACTATCATCATCCTGTGTACCTGGGATTCAGTTTCCTTTAAACGAGAGAAGAGGAACCAGGACACGGCCCTGAGTCCAGTCTCCAAACCCACAGACGTAAGACTTACAGAAAAATCGCAACACAATCATCATCCACTGCTGAAGTGGTGGAAATAAATCAGTTTCCACAACCTGCTCCTAACAGCAGGAGCTGCCTTCTCTGCAGCTTTATTTGTCCCGACTCAAAGTCAATGATTTAAAGCACATTTCAAACGACTAATTACTGTCAGGTTTGATTTAAGTTTGTCGTGCTGTAACAGAAAAACAACCGTTTATTCTTTGTTCACGCTAACACACCTGAAGATCACATGGCCATTCACGTGCACATGTAATCTGGAAGCAGATTGTCTACTCTGCATTTGGTTGCTTAGTTACAGAAAATCCTCCAAACGAGAGACAACAATGGTGGAAAGTAAATTGCTGCCTCATTGCTGGTAGTCAAATCGTGACTGATGAAGACCAATCAGGAAGTGAATGACTGCATCGTTGTTTCCAACTTCGTGGTGTTGATGCCAGACGTTACCATAGGAACAGTGATTATTATTAATACTAAAACATAGAGGTGGCCATATACAGCCTTTGTGTCCTTTGTTTGTGTTGGTTGTGTTTGCACCTCAATCACTTAAACTCTCCAACGTTAATCAAGATTATAAAGAAATTATTTTTATTAAATTAATTAAGTAAGCACTAGAACTTTGATTAACCTCGTAATTACCAAACAAGAAGGACCATCCCCTTATATTAAAACATTCAGTAACTGGATTGACTGCTCTCCCCTTTTTACTCTTCACATACACAGTAAGAACAAATTATATGAGCTGTAACATAAACTGTTGACTGTTCAAGCGTTTTTACCTTTTTACAGACTTCCGTTTTCATCCCCACTGCTGAATCCCACCGGTGCCCAAAATACTTAGAGTAGAATTTATGTCTCCTTTCCTCTAAAAGCTCTAATTGTTCCCAGTAGTCGTGTTTTCTTCCACTCTACCTACGTTTAAGAAGCAGCAGGAACCAGCGAGAGTTTTATTAGTACTTGACTCATACGACTAAATTAATCCTACAACACCCATCATAAAACTTGATTAAAGGATCAAACTCTGAGTGTGTGACCGGACCAGGCACACACACTAAATGTCAGTAAAGTTTAATAGAGGTAATGTTTTAGTTAAAGCAGGATGATGCTGGATTGGATCTGGGAAACTAATGTTGCAAAGCCATGGTTTGGATTAAACAAGGAAACTCTAACATGTTTATTTCTCTGCAGCAGAAATGTTCTTGTCACTCAATATAAATCAAATATAATGCTTGCGCGCAAATGGTGCACCAGTATATCACTGTTGCATCACTGCTGATGATATCGCTTGTTTAGTTGAAGTGGAAACACATCTTTCTCATTTTATTGAGACAATCTGTTTCTTGTCAAACAAGACGTCTGATAAAAGATTTACACCAACAAACCAAAATCTGAGAAACCAGCTGCAGCAGGTCGACGTCAGGTCTGATAATGTTTGAGTTAAAGTGACACATCAGATGGTTTGTTCCAGAGAACAAGAGCACAGCCGATTTATCAGCCTTTCACATGTCGGTATAAAAGCGTTTTATTTTACAGTATAAACAATGCAGACATTTTTATGTTGTTTTCTTAAATCAAGATCTATATAATTGGTCTATTCTTTTTATTCATAGTTATTTATAATAAAGTTTAGTAAAGCCTCAGTTACATTTCTTTGTCATAAGGGTTTTTAAAACATCATATTAGGAATTACAGCCATTTTTTAATACACAGTACATATCGGCTGATGTGCTGGTTTTGGAAAATGTTTATATAAATATCAGCATCAGAGTCTAAACAGAATCATTTGTTGAGGCTTTGTTAGAAACTTCTTGGTAAAGAGCAGACGCTGTCACAAACTACTTGGTGATCGTCTGTCGTCAGATCCATTCTTTGCAGCTCCTTAAAAATATATAAATACTCTCCACTTCTGATGAACCTCTTCAGTAGAAGCTGTTGTTGTCAATGAACCGTCACTTCTCATTGTGATTACCATTGAGACACTGTAGCTTCCTGACTGATGATTGACTCATGACTGATGGTTCGGACAAAAGCAGATACATTGGAGCCTGGAAACGTGGATTCTTGTTTCCATGAAATCCAGCTGCCTCTCCAGGTTATGATTGTGAGGAACACAGCACCAGAACATCCCATCATGTTTACTCCACATGCGTCTAAAATTAAAAATAAAAACCCCCGGAGCTGTAACGAGACACGCGGAGCTGTTTGACAGTCGCTTTCTGAGCGTTGCTGGTGCGGAGTGACGTTTTCGTCATTAGAGCTGCTTCTCACCGTCGACAGGATCAGTAACACAGACATGTTCTGCTACCGATCTGTCATCCATGCATCATTCATTGCAACAACAAAAAAAAAGAATAAACAAACAACAGTGATGAATATGAGGAGACGTGAGGAAGCATATAGCAGCACTGTCTCCAGCTCATGGTTGATAAAACATTCTTGTGCAGAAACACAACGATTAGAGCAGAAGTGTGACAACAGCAGCACGAGGGAGTGATTTACCTGTATGGATTTAATTTGCTGAGCGTCAAATCTCCACACCCTCATCTGTGTGACATTACAGGATGTAGCTGGAGTTGCATTATGCAGAGAGGTGTTTCTACGAGAACGACACTCAGTGGATCACATCCCTTCACTAAGAAACTTAATTTAAATCCATCAGATGCAGATTCTTATTTGGATCCACACCAAATTAAACCCACTCATAAATATCAGACCCGAACTTTGCCAGATTTTCTTTTTTTTTTTATCAAGAACCATAAATTATCCCCTGAGAAATTGATGAAAATGTAAAAAAAAAAAGAAAAACATCCTATCTCACATAGTTAAAGAATGATTTCAAATTTTCAAAGTACTGGATCCGCCCTGTTGTACGGATCTGTGCCAAAATTGAATGGGTTCTTACTTGGCCGATGTCTCATTCTCCCTCCTAATTTAATGGAAATCTGTTTAGTCTTTTTGTGTAATCCTGCTTACAAATGAACAAAGAAACAAACCAATGGACAGACGGGGGGGGGGGGGGACGTAACAAAGGTTCAAGAATTCTGATCCATCAGTTCAGGTGCATCCATCTTTTGTATACCCCAGTACTCCAAAAAAAAGAATGAGGAGCATTTCTATGAAGAATTTCAGGGGCACCGATGGGAATTAAAGTACAAATTGCTCTTGCCCGAACTCAATATGTATTATATTGATAAAACGATGAATAATTAGTTTGTAACACTCATCAATAAAAACATAATTGCTTTTCTTACGTTGTCAGCAAAACGGAGGCTAATGGGTCTGTGAATGATAATGAGATGTTTAGGCAGAGCTGTTGTACAGGGGTAGCTAACAAAGTGGCCACTGACAGGATGCAGTTTTTTTGAAATAAAAGTTATTGGAACTTCAGCTGAACTTTAAAGGTGAGAATAGAATGAAGTATCAAGTTCCGTACTCGCTGCTGCTTTCCATGTTTCTGGCTCAGTTGGACACAAAGCACAGGCTCCTCATCCTCCTCTGATCCTGTGTGTGATACTCCACAGTCGCACGGGCATAATTGATATGTTGTCTTGTGCCGCTGTGCGCATCTCCGTGTGAAAACATGCAACACTTCACTTCAGTTAAAAATCATTCAGCGGCAGCAGGCAGGCGGCGACCTCCTCACGCTGAGTCCCAGAGCCAACTGGAGGGAATATGGATGGAATCGTCTCCAATGAACCAGTGTAACCACGGAGATTGCAAACGCTCCTCTCCACACGCTAACACCACTTCTCACACGCCAGTGGAACGCACTGTTGTGTTTATCTTTCGCCCTGTCTTCAGAGGCAGGGATAGTAATAGCTTTTAAATCACAGCAAAACAGCAAGTGGGTTTTTTGTTTTAATTTTCTTTTAGCAGAAGGAGCAGAGGGACGATCTGTCACAGGCGGCACCTTGATTCGGTTTCACAATGGTACAAACCATTAAACTTCAGATTTCACTACTTCCACCTGACCCGGGGGTTATGAGGAAAACATTGCATCTACTTTTTGGGCACGCACCTGATGTTCCTGTCAAGAACAGTTTACAATAATTGCAAACTAAATTGTCATCCATTATCCATCACAGTCTTACGCATACAACAAATGTAACAGCAATATAACAATAACAGCTTGTGGGACAATACCGAAGAACAAAACAAGTGACCGCTGAGTCGCATCGTGCTTTCATCTCACAAAATGTGTTTCCTCAGGTTCATAACTACTTGTGCAGTTTCAGTTGTTATAATGAGCAGTTTATTCCCTCTGTACCACACTGAATAAACAAATGTAGACCGGAGGTAAATGCTATGAATGACTTCGCTGATTTAATTTGTTTTGCAAAGTCCATTTCAAAGTTTCACAATCAGCGATGATGCAGTTGATTCACTTTTAAACTAAAGTTTTACCAGAATGCATCAGTGTTTGAATGCTCTCAGTACGTGCGACAGTAACAACTGTCAGTGAACACATCACTGTATATACCAGTGTGACATTTGAGATCAGGGTCATCAGGATCATGTTGTCGATCGGAACTGATACAGTTTTTCAATATTAAATGGGACTAAGTGGAAACCCACTGTAATCTCACCCACTCGTTTGTGAAATATAGTTTCGAAGCCTCGAATTCTGCGATTTATTTATTTTTTGACCTACACCTGCAACCTGTACTCATCGGACGGTACTAGCTGTCAATCCCATGGTATCCACGCCCCCACAATGCTTTATCGTCTATTTTACTTTAAATGGTACCATCATTTCCAAACTGAACATCATGTTGTATTGAATAAGACTTGAAACAGTAATTGAGGCCACAAACTCTTCATGAAAATGTTTACAACTTGTACAACTCTTTTTATTCATGTGTTATATGAAATTAAGAAGGTGTATTTAATCTATAGCTTCATTTCTCCCCAAGAAGAAACAATGCACATCTACGGTGTTGCGTCTTTGTTTTATTTTTCTGACATGAAAAGATGTATTTCCATGTTTCCAGCAGATGATGCAAAACAGTCCCTGAGACAGAGAAGCTTCAGTTCATGGTGAAACTCCAGAATAGCAGTAACAACACTGTAAACAGACGCCTGCAGACACAGGAATGCGCTTTGCCGTGGCACTGGCCCAAACCTATTTGGAACTACTGAGGCTTCTGGCTTATCCCAGTTAAATAAGCAGCCATCCAGAAAGAGAGCGTCTTTATATACAGCAGTTGGTACAGTGCGCTCTGTAGGCGGGAAAGAGCAGACACGACCGGTTTAATGCATTAACACAGCCCGACTTCAGAAACGGGCAGATACACAACAAGCACCCGAAAACAGGGCTGACAAACATATAGTCCAGTGTGGTTGTTAAAGAAAGAATCCATGGTGGAGTTGATTTGAATTTAAAGCCATTGCCATTTGATTTCATAACTTAAATCTGGACCTGGTTTGGGGTAGAAGTGTTTCGTGTAGAAAAAAAACCTCAAACATTCTCCCATAATGTTTCCTATCGAATCAAAGCAGGCATATTGGAGCAGTTTTACCTCCCGTGCTGCTTCTCAGTTAACGAAGAAGTGGCAGTGAGCAGTAATTCGTTTGCACTGCGTAGAGCAGTGGTCTTTGACTGTTTAATTTCATTCAAAGTCAGAGATATCAAAGTGGTCTTTTATCAGACAAACTGCTGACATGTTCATCTCAGCACTTTTTAACAGTTCGTTAGCAGCGAGCCTCAGTGGAGGTTAACGTCAGATAAAAAATGTTTCAATGACTGTAATGTAGATCACCATGAAATGTGTTTTAACCTGTTTCCAGACAATAGATCCTCATTACTCTAATGACTTCCCCTGTAGTGTCAGCGGGAGTTTGACATTTCAGGTTTTGAATGGACATTTTTAACAACTTCTGGCTGGATTGTCGTGAAATTTGCCGAATGCGTTCATCTTACCCTCAGGATGAACTGTTATACATTTGGTGATCTCTTAAACTTTTCCTTTTGTCACACTTTAGTTAAGAATAAAATTTCCAGCCGCGTCAGCTGTGCTTTGTGTTTAGTGCTAATGAGGTGTTAACACACTCAACTAGAATGAGGGAGCGCCTTCCTCCGCCAAGGCCCAACAATCTTGTAAGGAAACCACATTCAAAGGATTTTTTTATTTGGATCGACACCAAATTGCACAAACTCATAAATATCAGTTCCCCAAACGATCACATTTTTTTCACCATTCTCAATTGGTTATTCTCAAGGAAAATGCAATTTTAAAGACAATGAAAAAACTAACTAAATACGCCCCCTGATCTGGATCAGCACCAAACATTTATGGATTTTTCCTTCACAAATACTGCATCCCTGCAAAGGGTTACGTGGAAATACATTTTTTGCATAGTCTTGCTTACAAACAAACAAATAAATAAAAAGACCTCCTTGGCTGAGGAAACCGAGGGTGAGCCACCTCTGACCTCAAGGCCGTACATGAGCCCAGAGACAAATTGTCCAAGGGCACTAAATATGACAGCAAAAACGTTCACCACCAAGATGGTCAATATGATAAAAGCTGCACCAGCTAAAATCTGAATATTAGCACTGTCTTCAGTTGTATTGGATTTGGCTGCTACACTGTTTACCCCTGAAACTCCAAAAGTGTTTTGTGGACTCAAACACTTCACCCACCCCTCCATTGGCATAGTGGAGAGTAGATAATGAGTGCATTGTCATTTTTGGGTGAACTATCCCTTTAAATAACAAAGCATGAGTATAAATCCACAAACAAACTGAATCAGTGTTTTTAGCCTTAATATCTCAGCTCAGTATGGCTGCCATGGATACGTAATCATTTAAGAAACTGTACCTCCTTCCTCTTCCATCACACTTCCCTTCCTCTCTGTTTACTTTCGCTTATCAACGTTAAGTTCCTGCCTTCACTTCCCACTATGTTAATGTTACCATTAATTCTGCTGGGACAGCCAAATGAGTATTGAAAGCAGTTAGCAAATTATGTTTTAACAAGGATGTCTGCGGTGATATAACGGGGCCTAATGAACGTAATGTTGTCGCTGATGTGCTGACAGCGAGGCTTCGTCCCAGCTGTGGCCCTGTCTCAGCTTTATGGGATGAGTAAAAGGAGGAAACAGAAGGAGAGGAGCTGTGAAGACAGGAAACTGATGAGGGAAGATATGTTGCACAGAAATAGCCTTTGTCAAACAGGGAGTGATGATGTGGTTTAAGTTAGCCTGGTTTGTGATCCCATTCATTTTGTGTGGGATGCGAGTTTGCTTTTCAAGATAAAGCTGACGGTGCATATGATGCGGATAAAAACACCAACGGCTGTTTTCTGTTTGAACTCCTTCACTCTGGTGGCATCTTAACAGGGGTTGGGTATCATCTGGGGTTTTTTATGATACCAAATCAATATTTTTACAACACACCCGGTGCCGAAACGGTGCCAGAACCGATGCTCTTTTTTCAAAAAGCTCAAAATGATGATGAACGATAAGAAACTTGATCTTAACGTACACTTAATTTACATATGCAAATTTACATTAAAAAAATCATACAATGAATAAAAACTAACCCGACTATAACAATATAACACTGAATAACAGTTGCAGTGCTTAATACAGCAAAATGCTCCACACTCAATTGTCTCCCCATCACCGGGGCCAGGGACGCCCACACACACTGCCGGCTGATGTGCTCGGTGTTGGCTGATGCAACGGTCAAACACGGAGCATCCCTCTGCTATGCAGACAAGTAGCAGTTTTATTACATTCACTCTCGGGGCCAGCACATCTCGGACGACTTCTTCTGTCAGTAGTGTACATCCAATAAGTCTTGCCTGCCATCCTCGAGTGTAGCAGAGGAAAGGAGAGAAAAGGCAGAGGCAGGAGCGTGTTGAGAGCTCCACGACGAAGCAGAAACACCAAGCACTTGAACTTTATAAAGGCCAAAGAGGGATGTGATCAACAGTGTAAGAAAACAGAACGAGACACAAGTAGAAATAAGTTAGCCATGTCACAGCCAATCAGTGTCAGACCTGCAGTTACTCGCATTGATTTGACAACTTTCAAATGTTTCTAAGAGAAGGCGAACACGGCCCAGCTAGTACCAGCGGAGGGGTTAAAGAAACGGTAAAATGCATTTTTCAAATCTAATCTCCCCAGTTTCTGACAGAGGAACGAGGTACAATAGCAAAAGAGTGGACAGCTTAGGAGCGGGAGGCAGAGGAGAGCTGTGCCCTCTAATGAATTTTGTGAAAAGAATTGCATTTTGGGCCCACTGAGGCGAAGCACTTAGATATCCCTGAAGAGTTCAATTTAGCCGGGCGGTGCAGGTAAGCTTGGAAAAAAATTGAAATCCTTGACCCGCTCGGTGGTTTCGACTGAGGCTGGAGAATCTGAGTCGTGTGTGAGTCCTGTCGAGAAAGAAAAATGTGTATCTGACGTTCTACGGGTGCAAATCACAGGAGGAACGTCGTGATCATCAATTTACATGTTGCATCGAGAGAAATTTAGACGCAAATGAAACAGCATAGAAGAAGGTGAAGAGGTGGGATTTTTGAATTAGCCCAGTTTTAATGAGCAATGTGGAAAATTATTTGAATTAAAGTACTTAATTGTGTTTGAGTAAGTGGAGGAAATGTAATATAGTTTTTCACTACACCTGTATACTGCCCTACTTTATCTCCACACTCATTCCCAAGATGCTCAAACTGTAAGTTGCATACAGATAAGATTTCCCCCCGCTAACTTGTTGAGCAGATGAAGCGTCAAATACCTCGAGACTTTCCTACATCTCTTGTCTTCTCTCCAGGATATGAGGAGTTCTCAAAGAATTTCACAGGAAAAAAAAAAAAACTATAGATAATTGATGATGAAGTTGCCTCTTGACAGAACCTCGCTGCAACAACCATGTCTAAAAAGTGGGGATAAAGTGGTACTTAAGCACCCCTCAACAAAAGCACTCAAAGCTGCCAAAAAGTTAAAAAAAAATCTTGTTCCATCTCCCCGGCAAGAATTTGACTCGTTGGTTGATAGCTGTGTAGCTGCCAAGAAAATCTGAAGTGCGTCTTCCTGTCAATATCATCTCATCCGCGTTTCAGTTCAGACCACTCGGCATAAGCAGGTGTAATCTTCAAAGTGAATCCTGCCGCAATTACACCCCTGAGTCTTTTAACATGCCAGCCAGGAGAAAGTGGGAAACAGTGTTCTGTGAGGCTTAGAGTATATTTCCAGCAACATGAACACACTGATTACACTTAATTTTGTACCTCTTCCTCACAAAGGTGGAAGCATCACGAGTGACAGACTGTTCATGTTTATATCTAATTTATTAAATATAACGAGCAGAATGTGCCGACCAGAAATAGATGTCACACATTATCACAGCACCAATCAGCCTCTTGCTCTCTCTGCTCTGTGCTAATATTAAAGTAAACCGTCATTAGCTGATTGGACATCACTGTCGGACAGTGGAGCCCTCACCTGCTCTCATCTTCATCTGACAGGTATCGTTTTATCACCTCGTACAAAACTGAGTTACCCATCTGGCGTTTTCTAGGTGTTTCTGCAGACTGCATTTGTAAGAATGTAAAATCTAATAATAGATAGCTTCGTCAGTGTTTGCTGACAACACCTAACTGACAGAGGTAAAGAGAGCAACCTTCCTGTGCTATGTTGCTGCAGGTGTATTATTAGTAATGGAAGATATGAGCAATTCAGCTGATTATAATTCATTTAACTGTTCGTTAGTTAAATCTTTAATAGTGCTACTCAAAAAGTCCTGAACCAATTTGTACTAAACTTGGTAGAGGAATGGAGCATGGGTCAGGGAAGAATGCGTTCAATTTTGGTGCAGATTCAGTTATTTTCCTTAACATTGCAAGATGGGGTGTTTTTTTTCCAGTTTCTCATATGACCCTTATGTGTCACTCAATAGCAGCACAAGTCTTCAATTAACAGGGGACTGTAAAGATCCACAAGTTGGCTGAGGGTCCAACTACCCGCATGTTTAACATATCAACTCTCAAGATAAGTAAAGACCCACAGAGATTAAACACCTGGAATTTCCCATCAGTCACACAGAACTGAAGTAGACTCTTGGATTAGAGGTGAAACATCTTCAAGAAACACAAACAAGTCCAGTTCCCTTTGTTTTACAAAACCTGAAGGGGCCATGACCTGGATGACTGAGAATCTTTGCATGTTGGCGAATCAACCTCGTCCTTCAACAGTTAGCTATTCCAAGGCAGCAACTAAAAACAGCTGCATTTCTATTTCATCTGAAAAAGGGATTTGTCAAGTTTTTTATTTACACCCCTGTTCTCTTGTCCTAAGAAATGTGCATGGTTTAATTTGTAGGAATCAACTGTTCTGTATATTTGCTTTCATTTCCTTTTTTAAAGCATTCTCCATCACCTTACATCTGCTTCGAGTTCCACCCACCCTGTGTGGGATACAGAGAAGAAGGAAGGGCAGCAAGCCAATGTCCACTGTAAATACTGCAGTCCCCAGAGGAGACAGTCACAACCACCGAGCCTGACAATGACGGCAACAGCTGCAGACACAAAAAAAATTGGAACAAGAAGTTCGTGTCCACCTTGAGAAGAGGATGCAGACGGGAAGACAGAGCCACTTACCAAGAAAGTCTGAGATGGGAGAAAGGTAAGGAATGTGTGCTGACAAGACAAATTAGCCAGGCAGGAGAACTGGTGTGTCAGGACGATGCCGTGTCGGGGACAGGCTGGATCTGTCTCCTGGCTGTGGTGACCAGGCAGGGAAGAGCTTGAGGAGACGGCTGTGGCAATGTGTCTAGAGATTTAAGTCAAGAAATCAGTTGTATGCTTTATTAAACCTGAACAATGACAAATGGTTTAGTGTCCTCCTCCAGTTTAACCTCCTCATGCTGACAGGCATCAGTGGCTGGACAACAAAAACATGTCCGAAAAATGAGCAACAGCCACCAGACAGTGGTCCCTACTTCGACTCGTAAACATTTCATGGTTTATCGGACATTCAGCCATTCTATCACTTTGTCTTATACTGAAATATCTCAACTACTGGAAGAAATCTTGTTCAAACATCCACGGTACCCTGAAGATGAAAGTGGTTGACTTTGTCGATCCTGTGTCTTCTAGCCAGGGGCGTTGCTAGCATTTGAAAAGATCAGGGGGTAAGATAAGGAAGATTGCTTGGGGCTTCTCATGTTTTATTTGAAAGAGGATTTGGATTGGCTGAGGAGGCCATATCTTTATCTATAATATATAAGAAGGTTACTACACATGCATACACGGACGTTCTAAAGCTAAGCAGAAATTGTCGATACAATTTGTTCGTCCACTTTTGTTTAGATTACAGTTCTGTTCATCCTAGTGTTGAACAGAATAGTTTACATTAGTCAACAATCTAAAGCGTTTCCACACCTGAAAGTCCAGATCAACATCTGAAGCACATTTTAAGTCTGTGTTAGATTGTTTACATTGGATCTAGTTAGTTTTGGTGTCACATTGCTATTAAGGGAGCGCAGTTAAGTCTTTTTTATGACAAACACCTTGTCGTCATCACCTACGTGGGCTGCATGTACCTTTACTTGACATTGATTGATTTGTAGACAGGCCTGAGTCGCCTTTCACACCTAGTTCAGACAAAACTGAAAAGTCTAAAGGTGCGCACAAAACAAGGATAGGTGTGACAGCACCTTTACAAAACTACTAACTCGGCCTATCCACAACAGTTAATCTCTGTTTCCATGTTCATTCTGCTTTTCGGTCCTTACAAAGTTGTTTTCCTTTCATCTGTCTTCTTGTTGTCACTGCTCTCTCTCTCTCTCCCCTACTTGCCCTCTATCCTCTTCCGCCATCCTGTATTCTTTTTCACAATTCTACGTCCCCCCTCTCCAGTCAACCTCAGGTTCCGGCAATTTCCCATAAATGTAATGTAATGGAAAGTTTCCCTCTATGTCATCAGCAGTAAACTCTCTCCACTCTGCTTTTGCCGTGGATCATCATGACATTTGGTATAAATATTCATGTCTCCCTCAAGAAAACTTCGATGATGCCTTTGCACATCGATTGTTGTTTCATCAGCAGGTCAAAATTGAATTTTGTCCACTATTTTAGTTTATGAAGACATACCTGCAAAACGAATGACATTCACTTTAGCTGTACTTTGCATTTAGTGCTAATTGACAAGTGTTGTATGATTTAAGTGTTGTATGATTACGTATGGTTGATATCCATCCTTGCTGGTTTTGAACGACAAACTCATTTGCATCGTGTTTATTTAAATATAAATTGGTCACTTCCCTCGAAGCCCTGAGGAGGAAATGGAAAAGCTTACGCATCGAGAATTGCTCCTCTATTGGTTTATTGACGTGAGGACAGGGCAGTCAAAAAGCGCTTGATAAGACACAGTGGAAAAAACACAATGCACCTCAACGCAACAGGAGCTCTCCGATCAAGCGGCATTGTGTGGACTACAAAGAAGCGCCGGCCGTGTTTACCGCACCTTTTCTTCAGATTTGACCTCTGTAATTTAATCAGAGGGAAACAATCCATGTTGTCCGGCGTGCCTTGTAATTACAAGAGCTTATGATCCTGGGAGCTTTCCAGCGAGAGGACGTGTCGGCTTATATGGGTTTGAATACAGCGGTCAATAACTCATCAGCAGTGACGGAGCACAAATCCAAACAGGCAGTCATCTGTGAACAGGAACACAGCTGCACATCCTTTCACAGTGACACACTCCTTACCTCCAAACACAATTACCCTGTCACACACAGACACACACACAAACACAACGAGATAGGCATTGTCACACACAAACAACGCATTCAACACCCAAACACACTTGTGTACGTCCACTGGAAATACACAAGCGTACAGACAGGAGTTTGACAGGATTTTCAAAAAATTGTATTCAGCAAATGTTTGACAGCACATAACAGACGAGCCAGAACAAGCAGCGGCCACGTGGTCCGAGAAAAACTGGATGATCCTCGACGGAGTTTACCGAGAAAATCCAAACGCTGCCAAATGTGTGTCTGCAAAGTTGACAGGGAGTTCAGAACACTCTTAACTTTCACATCAACACAATAGCACACAATAGCACACACGAAAACACCTTGTGTGTATAAACAGCTAAAGCAAAGTTTTGGACAATCATTTTTTTTTTTTTATATATATTCTGAATTTCAATGAACTTTGAAGCTGCGACTCACTTCTATGCGGGAGAGAAGATTTACATTTGTAGAAGAAGGAAAGACATCGCATCTCTTCACTTTCTCTGCTCTTTTCTCACACGTTCACACCTCCTTCAGCACCCTCTCTCCATATGCCCTGTGCGGCTGTTTCATCGAGATCACATTTCTCTGTCTAATGTGCGATTGTGTTCTGTTGTAAAAGACGACACCCTCAACTTCTGTTTGCTCCGAAGAAAAAACAAGAAGGCAACTGTTAATGCATCTTGATACCAGTTTAAATAATGTATGAAAGACAAATTTCAAACATTTGTATCACATTTCCAAACATTGAGGACGTGATGACACCGCTTTCAGAGGTTTCAATCCTTTACAGAGCTGAAGGAAAACACACACAGAGCCGAAGGAGAGCTCTCTGCTGACTAACCGCTTTCTGCTCTGCGTCCTTGCAGAAACAGTTAAACCTTCCTGAGGTAAGTCTCCTTGTCCTTGTCCTGTCTGGACAACAGACGAGCCAAACAGGGACACAGTCAGCTCTGCTAGATTTTCGTGAGAAATCCTCCTTTGGAGAAACACTGAGTCCTCCACTTCAAGCCTGAAGTTGTTCAAGGCAATGTTGCAAAAGGTTATAGAACTAAATTGCACATGTCCTTATAATGGGGTCAGCATTTTTGGGTGTTTTTACTTCTTATATTTTTATTTCACATGTTGAAGCCTTAATGACGTAGCAGCAAATTAAAACATGATGAATATTTTCTGGATTTAAATGGACATTTTTCATTAATTACCAGTCACCTTTTGTGTGGCCACTGAACCACATCACACATTGGTTAATGTAACATTGATTAACCTAATGACACTGTGATTGGTGTTCAACATTAAGATCTCCACAGGTAATGCACGTGCCAGCACCTAACGATGAATGCATTCAAATTCAAATTTAGCACATTAGTTGACCTCTCACAAAGAACAAGTCACATGGAACTCGAGCAAAATAAAGCTCTGAGCCCTAAATTACACACATTAGCGCAGGGTGATATAAGTGAGTGCAATTAGCAGCATATCATCATCTACCGTGACAGACAGACAGGGAATAATGAAGTGAATTTTCTGTTAAATAGAAAAAATGTCAAATCATTTCTACCTGTTAATCAGCCAAGAGTGCAAGCAGCATAATTAAATGCTGAATATCCAGAGACATATGAAAATGTGTATTCTTTTAAGCCTGGCAGGATGTTTTAAGATAAATTATAAAATGGTAAATTGTTTTTTATCCGTAAAAATGTACCAATTCAAACTTTTTAATGCAAGTAGCAGAAAAACAAGACAAGGAGGATCTTCATACATGTAACACATGAAGTATTGTTCAAGCTGAACACCACGGGTGGGTCACTGCCAGAAACACACACGTTTGAAGCCATAACTTAAAGACTGAGTCTGGTCTAACAAATCATATAAAAACGAAACCAAAAAGACATTAGTTTGCCTCTCATAAACAATCCCCCTCAGTTTGTCACTCGTACCCAAACTGGAATCGTTTTTTGGCAGCAGGACGGTGTCTGTGGAATTGCCCAAAGAAACAAGTCCTTAGTGATCTGATCAGAAATGGACAGCTCTGAGTACAGGTCTGTATAAACCCAAGATTCAGGTTCCATTTGAGATCTGATCACTCAGACCTTAGGAGCTGGTCTGGGACACATGTGGCCATATTCTTCTAGCAGTGTGAATGTAAATACGTCCGAGGCCACATACGACGAGCCGCCGACTCAAATGACGTCCTCTGATCTGTGACAGTTTCAAAATAAATGTATTTTTGATATCTAAATTTAACAGGTACACTGTGGGTCATTGACGTGGTATTTGAAAAACAGTAGAGCAACATTTTGTCTTCCATCAGTCCCAGACTTTAAAAGTACTTACTACTAAAAACATGAAAACGTATTATTTTTATAAAGATTTTTGTGAGCGATAGTTAAAGGCCTTTGAACGAAGATCACCATATTACCATAAATCACTGTTTTCTCCTCAACAACAAGGAAATAATACCTGTCAACATGACAACAACTTCATTTGTCTTTCCACTTTTTTCAAACCCATGTGGCTGGAAAATCAAAAAGACAACATTCTCACAGCAGAGAATAAATACAGGTGTCATCTGCCTTGTCTGGGAGTGAATGATGAATGCACTTCTTCGCCTAATATCTGAATTCTCTCCTCTGATGGCTTCTTTGGGGCCTTTAGCAGACAGGTTTTTGCTGAATGATGTACATCATAACTGTGTCACAACAAATCCCAGCTCCCACTCCCAGTGTTGTCAAGACAAGCTAATGCTGCCAGAAAGCAGAAAGCAATTTACTTATCAAAAGAGGAGAGCCGATGGGGAGGAAACAATTCACCGCGTGTCAGAGATGAAGCTGTAAATATTGTAAAACGATCAAACAGAGACTAAGATGGATGCAACTGTGTTAATGCACGTCGGGGATTTCAAAGTCAAGTGGAAATTCAACCAAAAAAGAGACAGAGATGGAGAGCTTTTGAATTTGTGCAGCATCTGTATTAGTGGCGTGAGATTGTAAATGTCTCCAAAACAGCTACATGGAAAACACGCTCCATGGTTTGTCATAAGTGAGGATGACAAGCAACGATAATATTGAAATGATCTGAGCCTTGACAGTGATATTGTAGATAGCTTCCTCGTATGTTTAGCGACAGCAATGTCACTGACGGAGGTGGCTAAGTTGGAACTAGCGTTAGAAAGCTAATCCAGTCGAAGGGTCACTGTCAGCTGATCACTACAGGCTCTGTGAGCCACGTTACAATGTCAACTTGTGTCTGTCATTTATCTTGTTTGTGTATTAGACCTGCTTCAAAGGTTATAACCCGATTAAATGGCTGCTATCATTGGTAAAATAAATGCAGGGTTAGTAGAGCCTCTGTAGGACATCAACATGTGCCATGGCTGCAATAAAAACTACAGACTACCAGGTTTAGGCACAAACACAATTAGATTTACATAAAGATCATGATTTGGTGGAATGTCAGCTGAAATGTCTTTAATCTTCTTTTTATGAGCTGTGTCTTTTTCTAACTCTGAACAATATTTAGCGACAAATTCAAGAGAATTTCAGGGAAAACTCTGTCATCATCAAACTGTAGTAGAGAACGAGGAGGCTTTATTAAAGACAACTTATGGTACCACAAACATTTATGGAAGGTATAAGTCAATGTAAAGTAAAGTAAGGTAAGGTGTAATATTGTGGAGGAACACTAGACATTAGAATATTGTATTGTCATTTTAACTTTTCTGTAGAGTTTGATGGATTTAAAAAAAAGCTATTGATCTGAGTTTTCTGTTGATCCACTTACTGCACTACTTTACGAGACATGAACTGTGGGAACCGTGTTCGAGCATGAGGATGATGAAGATGTGTATTTTTTCACAACGAAAAAATATCTAATTGTAACGCTAACATGTAATTATCATGATTTATGGATGGATTTCTGTCTGAAAGCGACACACATTGTCCCGGGCCCGACATCTAATGAGAGAATTCAATCATTCAAAGCTGCAGACTCACTATTCTTTCTACTGAGGGGCTCACACAAAGGCTGCTAATTACAATCTGCCCGCAACAATACCTATTATACTAAAGATGAATACTGTGAAAGCCAACAACAGTTAATGAGTGACACTTCTTGAAAAGGGCAAATAATGTTTTAGGGTTTTTTTTTGTCAAAAGGTAACGATGCACAGAAGAAAAAGAGACAAGACGGGGTGATTGGGATTTATTTTTGCCCGTGTGAAGCCTTGAGGGCAGATTTGCTCAATTAACACGTCAGAGGTTTAAAGAAGCCTTCCTTATTGTTATCACTGGCATCCTCACAAGTTCGACCTTAATTGGCATAGTGCAATAGCAGTTAGAGTTTCCACTGTATAAATTTAGATTTCAATCCAAAGTCACACGTCTGTTGAGGTGTGTGAGGCACAGAGCTTCTTCCTCCTGTGCATTCTAAGTGTGCCGTGAGCAGGCGAAAAAATCAACTCCGAGCACATTTTTCTGGGTTGGTTTGTTTTCTAAATAGAAACCGTCAGCGGAAATCTGTCGGCAGCAGTGCGATTGAGAGATCTGTCAGGGCCCATCCGCGGTCTGTCTGTAAATCCCGTGCACTTCGCCCAAAACGCCTCCTCCGGTAAAGCCAAGTGAACCAACAGGTTTCCCCCTTTTTCTCTGCCTCTCCACTTCCTCGCCCCTCTTTCACTTTTTAATCCACTTTCTCTTTGTTTTTGACCCCTTCCAGTGTTTCAGTCTTTCCCACCCAATCCCTCTTTCTCTCAGGGTGTTGAAGAAGTGTGGCCAAGTGAGCTGGAAAGGATGATGAGACATTGAGAGAGAAAAGGGAAAGTGCTGATGTGAACTCACACACAATCTGAGCCGCAGGACCGAGCCTGCCTCTGTGCCGACTTCTGCAGCGGTTTCATCCGGGGTTCCCAAATGTTTTTTTGGTGGGTGGGTTCACACCGATGTCAAAAAAGAAATTGAAGCAAGGCTAAAATACTAAAACCTCTACATATTCACACTCCAATGGACACAGTCTTTCATTCAGTGTAGCTGCTGTGCTCATGTCTAATAATGGTAACAACGGTGAGTGTTTATCCAGCTCGTTCAGCATAACATGGCTTCATATAAAAGCAGTTTTGGAAACTAATGAAAATGTTTTCCTAGTAAAAAAAATTGAAATATCTACATTTAATAAGATAAATGTATTGACAACATAGTGACAACTAATCATATTGTGCAATTTCAGCCAACTTTAAACCAATCATATGTCCCAACAGCCCACATCCCAAAATAAGCAGAGCAATGTTGAGTTAGTTTTACATATTACTTGATATTGTTTAAAGGTCAAGAACTCCCTCGGGCTCATACTGAATGAGACAATAACTACATTTACAAAAATGCAATAATAAACCAAATACAACACTTCTGTCTCTTCTTGCCTAATTTAAAAGTCTAAATAAAGTTTTTGTTTGCAAACCAGAAACTGTTTAACTTACATTGTTAATGTTTGTTTAACATTACATTGTGACATCATTATTTGGGTGTAGTGACAGACGCAAAACAGCACATTTCTGTCCAGATGTGCCTTTAATAAGGACTTAACTCATATTGTGATGTAGCACATAATATATTACACCAACTGATGTGAAAAACTAAGTGTATTTGTGACTATCATGGCTAATTCTGCTTCTTTACAGGTTCACCGCTCCTGACACATCTTTTGTAACCAATAACAATTGAATAATATTCCTGTTTTGTTTTACTCTACTTCATGTGGTGCTTTATTTATTTCTTAGATTGCAGTCTGATGGTATGTTGTTTATGAGAAATCCCCGAAGATGGAGAAACAAACCAGTTACACTTGATTGATTTTTGGTTTGTGAGTGAGGCTGTTTATCTCCATATGTGTTATGTTCCACCGTGCCCTCATGTAGTTGTAGTTTCTCCTTCATTACTCCTCCACTCTCTCGCTCATAATCATGCGCACACTCATCCACGAGTACAAACACACTCCAGAGGAGCCAAGGTCAATACACACTCACAGATGTGCATCTGTAGATTGTGGGTGATCTGAAAAAAAAATCAAATGAAAAATACACAGACGGGAGGATTTAAGGTAACTGGTAAAAATCAACAAAGCTGCAGTGGTTAATCTCTGCTTTGATCAGAAACAGAGTTGTGCTGTGCTGTTGTTTTTTTTATATGGAGCCCAGATGCTTATTATAGAAGAGATTTCAGATTCCGCTAAGATTAGAGCAGACAGAATTGAGAAAATTGAATGAAATCTCGGTGGACTTTATAATTCTATATACCTTTGTTTGTATAAAACCAACGTGGGAGAGCGTACCTCCTGAATCATGAAAAGCTGTGTTTCACAGAGTGGTGCAGGTTCTACTTAAAATCGAATCATTTACTAATTTTTACCATCGCCAAGAAGGTTATTTTTTATTATATTTGTTTTTTAGCGGGATAACACGTAAACCACAGAGCTGATTTCCAAGACACTTTGTGGGGGAGTGTGGCATGACACAAGGAAGAAGCCATTCCATCTGGGAGCAAGATCCGAACCAAGAAAGTGAGAAAATTCGCAAGATCCACTCTCTGAGCGACCCTCTAGTTGAATCTATGAACTAACAGATTACTATCAAAGATATCCAATAAATATTCTCCACAAAAGTACAGGAATAAAGTATTTTATTTGAAAAAAATATATAGTAATATCAGCGGGCAGCACAATGATGCCTCAGAGAAATACACCGTGTTAATGTTCTTCTTCTCACTGTCAAAAAGATGCAGCCCCGGTTAATTGGAGGCTCTAAATTGACCGTGGGTGTGAATGTGAGCGTGAAAGGTTGTTGGTGTCTGTATGCCGGCTCTTTGATGGACTGGCGACCTGTCCAGGGTGTAACCCCCCCCCCCTTACCCTCTCTCCATATGGCAGCTTGGATACGCTCCAGCGCCCTCCCCCACGACCCTGAAAGGATAAACGACGTGGATAATGGATGTATTTAAATATCAGCATGAATTATTAACATGTGTAAAAGTTATGTTCCATGTAAAGTCAGCTTGCTCGTAAACTACAACACAAACTGCGGCAGCAAGACTCATCACATTTTTTTTTTTTTACAGCGGATCTTCCTGCATCCAGTCTGCAAACACATGATCTATCTTTGGCCTTTTAGGAGGAAATGTCAGATCAGCACGTAGGATAAGGTCGGGACAGGAGCAGTCGATGGGGCATCATTTCACACAGGGAAAAAAAAGGGCACCTGCCAGTTCTCCACACGGCACAAAAATATCCATCGTCAGCTATTTAGTCTGGTATCGATTCTTAAAATAGTTTTTTCCGAGTCAGGGGATGATGGCTGCAGACATTATAAATCACTGTAGTGGTATCAAATGTCACCGAGGAAGCTCTTGAAAACATGTCGAAGTAAACAAGGAAGGAGGTTAATGAAATGGCGTCCATGAGTAGAATGTCCTGCAGAGAAAAAATAAAAACATAAATAATATCGTTAATCAGTAACAATATAAGCTGGAAATTAACCGCTATAGTTATTTTGTATTATATTTGATAGAATATTTTTCACTTTCAAAAAATATAATAAAAGTGTTTTTTGGACTAATTTGTCGAGTTCAGCATTTAAGCGTCACACCTTATGATTGACATCCTGGAGTCAGCGCTCCCATCATCACATATCCTACCTTTACTGGAACGAGTCCAAATACAAACAAAAATACAAAATACGAATGGGCTGCAGCGGACAGCTTGCAAAATTCAGAGTATGCAGGGAACCAATGGACTGTTCATTTTGCATTGCACCAGCAAATTGGAAGCATATCAACCTCAGCACTCTGCACTTCACATAGGGACACACGATGTGGCTGTTGGAACTTACACCTATTTAAGGAGATAAAACTTTAATTTTAATTTTAAAGTTGTTTTATAAAGATGGGGTAGAAGCCGAAGAATAACGAAGCCAATTTGAATCGATTAAACTATGACAAAAAGGTCACTGTGCCGCAAAACAAAACTCCACATAAATTTGAAGCTTCCTTCTCTTATTTTTTCAATACTTTGTATGTCTGCTTTTACCTGTGATGACAGATTCAATCCTCCAGGGCCTGGATTATTCCAGTCTCGCACAAATCTGTGGAGAGATGTTCTGCTATTCTTCAAAGATGACGCTGCTCAGCTGCACTTAGCTGCAGGGGTTTTTGTTGCTCTACCTCATGCTCTGAAATATTCAAAAAGGTGTTCTATTGGATTCAAGTCGGGGGACATATTTGGTCAGGTCACAGATTTCACTTTTTTTACTTTTTTACTATCCTGTCTCTCCTGCTAAAGCTCTACAGATAATCGCATTTTCAGTCAATATTTGTGTTCTTGAACTTATATTCGTGCATTCATAGCAACATCTATAAATGTAATCTCCCCCGGAGCCAGGGAGTTTTATTTTGGTTTCATCTGACCAGAAGAAAGCATCGCAGATATTCATCAGAATCATTTTCATGCTCTTTGGAAAGTTGAATCTTGCAGTTTTCAGACATTTTGTAATAGTTTTCTTGGACTCTGTAGAAAGTGACTCCTCACACTTCAGACTCTCTGTTTACCCAGTTAAACTAGAAAATGTACTGCCTTTGAAATGCAAGCTGTGGAAAAAAGTTGCTTTCAACACAATCCAGGTAAAACTAAGAAAGCTGTGGTGTTCAAATGTTATTGTGAAACCTTGTCCTTTCCAAATTGGAAACCACGCATGCAAATAATACAGTTTTTTACGTTGACATTTTGTATTATTTTGATAACATCCATACTGTCTGTGATATTACATATTTGTAATATACAACCATATCGACACTCTTTGCTTCATCTGCACCAAACCCTACACCTTCATGTTTCCAATTTATTCCTTTGTGTTGCCGTGAATAAAGCCTTCCACTTCAATAAGAAGAAAAAAGACAAAGAAGAAAAAGCTGTGGCCCTTCTTCAACACTCTTTCATTTATCATAAGGAGCCTTGAAGGGGAATATATATTATAGACGGAGAGAGAAAGGGAAACTGCTGCTGGTCCAACGCCTTAGCCCAACCTCATTCAATCATACTACAAATGTCTGTGTTTGTTTCCCTTCCCTCCTTCCCTTTATTCTCTCTCCATCTTTGTGCCTGCATATCTTTTCTTCCTCACCTTCTCTCCTTCCATCTGTCTCTCCCTTTCTCACTTTTGTGGCCACAGTGTGGCTGCACTTTCAAATCTATCCAAATTACAGGAGAAAAAAGGGCTTGGTGAGGTCCAACAGCCTGGAGTTGTGGGGCTTTCTCCTGAATTATACTATTTGTTTTTCTCAATCCAAAAGGCCTGGTGGGCCTGCTTTCAACATTTTCACACATGTCCTGCAAAGGGAAGAGGAGAGGCAGAAAGAAAAAGGGACTGTCGATGGTGTGAGGGGAAGAGTGTGAAGAGTGTCAATGTGTTTCTATACTTATAAGGACCAAATGTGCCCATAAGATGGGAACAAGGATCCAAATCCTTAAAGATGAAGACATTTTTTGACAGTTCTCACTTCTACAAAGAACTAGGGAAGGTTTATATATTCTGTTAACATTATAGGAAGGAAATAATCTCTGCCAGTTTCAATTTGGAGTTTGACAATTACCATAGTGCTAAAATGCTGTATCCACCTGCCATTGCTCAGCATTGCAACACAATCGAAAATCTTGCACGAAGAAATAACGAGTTTAGAAATTGAGTGCTGAAGGCTCAAATTAGTTAAGAAGACGACTTTCAATATTTGAACATTTGTCTCAAACAGATTTCCAGGCAAGGTTTTCTTGAACTGGCAGATTTTTGAACAGGGTCGGTGGACTGTTCAGGGTCACAGTGACATTCAAGCAATATTGTAAACAAGCCAAGTTCAAACTAATACATGTTTCTGTGAGCTGTTGATTCAAAACTTCTAAGAAGGAGGCACGAGATGATGTTTTTTTGGGGCAGCAGCTTCCTTCTCACGCAACTTCTCGAGGTCCATCAGCGACCCATCACACACTCACCCTGAAGTGGACCAGGTGACATGAGGTAGTTGAATAATTTAGCCAGAAAGCATAAAAGCCAGGAGCACTCACTTTGCAGCTATTATTGGGGACCGAAATGTCCCCTGAAGAAAAGTACTCTGATGGAAAAAAAAAAAAAAAAAAGATTAATTTGAAGAATCTCAGTCGTCTGAGGAGTTGACAACTAAATATTCAAAAAAATCAAATTCTAGTTAATTAACTTCTCTTCCATCAAAAATATTGGTATTTAGTATTCTTGTTTTATTTAATTAAGAGTAACTGAACCTATCCTTTAAATAAAACACTTTTATATGACTGAGTTATGCAAGTATACATAATATATAGTTTAAGGACCATAACAACATAAGACATAAGTCTCCCTATAAGGGATATTTATAAACAAAACCTTATTTTTATTCTACAAAAACTATCTGGTGAAAAAGAATAAGTAAAGTAAGTCTGAATCTGACAAATTTTGATTGGAAGGAAAATAAAAACAGGTTTTACCCCCAAGCCTTTACTTGTATGTGTGTCAGTCACTGTTTGTGTTTCTGGCTCCATGAGATATACAGAGATATACAATATTTATCTTCGGCTGAGGTTTGATGCATATTTGTGTTTGTAACAGGCAGCTCGGCCATCTGGAGAACGAGGTGTTTCTCTGGTTGACTGACCTGCGGCCTGGCCGGGAGCCAAGATTTAGTATGAAACGTAATTACAAAAGACATTTAGATACATAATTTAACATTAATGATAATTTCATTACATCATTTACCACATCAGCAGAATAAAAAAACTGCTCCAACTGGCGTGCAGCCTCTTGTAGTTCATGTGTGGTGCAGTGTTCCTCATCTTTATCCAACCTTGAGCTCACATTGAATATGTACAAAGACTTAAACACTGAAAATACCAATTATAGGAAGCTGCTGTTACAAACACGACAGCTGTGTGTCAAGTCCACAACAACAATCAATGGAAAACTGTTTAATTGTATTCAGAGTGGACTTTTGAGTAACACGAGTAAACACATAACTAATAAGTCCTCATTGATTGTTCATTTTGTGTTTCTGCAATTTTTTAGGAATTCTTTCAAAAGATATGGAGTGTACCGACACTGGCTAAGATTTTGGCATAAACATGTTTCAACATAAAAAACGTACAGGATCAACAAAGTAATAATATGACATCCTGTGGAGAACATGCATGTTTGTAGTCAATTTTATGCCAATCCATCAAAAATATCCTCAAAATATCGCACTTAACTCATTGTGCCACTAAAAAAATGGTTGGGAGTCATTAGGATTCATTATATGGGAGATCTGCAAAAACAAAATTGCTAATACATCAGATAATTGTTGAGAGAGAAAAATGTTGTCCTCTTCATGGAACAATGGGAAAAGTCAATGGAATCACCAAAGTCGTTGGGTGTATCTTCTGGGGACCATGAATAACTGCACATGTGCCAACCCATGTTATAAATGGTGAGATATTTCGGCATCTCACCTTTTCTTTGCTTTTAGTCTTTATCTTTATGATTTCAGAAGCGAGCCATGCCAATAAGCTAAAAACCCAAACAGTCTGTATCCCATTGCATGAGATGTGTGTGTTTGTGTGTCTTTGTCTCAATACACTAAAACATACAACAGAAAAAAAACAAGCAGTATCATTATTCACCGTGTCCAGAGTGTATGTAAATGTGTGTATTTGTATGTGCTTGTGAGTGAGCAAATACCTTTGTTTTGTGTTTGTGTGTGTGTGCTTGTCCCCACTCCACGTGCAGCACTGTCACCCTGACTCACAGCCAAACACACGTTTCATGGCTTGATGGATTCTCTGTATGACGCCAGGGCATGAGAGCTTATCCGTGGAATCCTCCTCAGCTAGAGGTAAGTTCAATAAAATGCAGGAAACAACAGCCACTGACAAAGGAACTCCGGCGAGGGTAGAAGATCAGACACAGGAACCTGATTCACAGCAGCTGAGAGGCTCGGGTCAAAATAGGACAGGAGAGAGGCAAGTGATAAATAACCACGGTAACCACGACCTTGTAGAGTACACAAACATAATCTTTGCATATTAAACATATTATTTGCATTTTCCTGTTAGCGGTGCAGTCTCCTGTCACCAGACAATGAAAAAGGAAAATGGAATAAAATACCACTCCTCCATTTCCAGCTATGGTTTGAATACTACATTTATTTACTTCTGACAAAGAACCACCTACTGACAGACTACAGCTGAACAGCAGAGCGGCAGGAAAGTAAACAGCATTCCGCAGTTTGAGTAAACTTCTCCACTGTGCAGGCGTGCGTGTGCGTGTGAGAGAGAAACACCAAACAGAGTCGGTCAAGTTGAAGAGCTAACATCGAGCAGAACTGTTTCACGGGTATTTGACAGATGGATGCCACAGATTGTGCATAATGATAGAGGAAGCATCTTAAATTCGTCCTGTTGTAGAAAAATGAAACAGGTGCCGCCATCTTGTGCTTCGTGGAACCACAGTATTGTTGGTTCCACTGATATACTAATGCTGATATTTGAGAATTGTACAATATCCAGTTCACAAAACCCAATTTTACAGTTGGAAAACTAAACTGAATAGTCTGATAGAAGAAGATGTAGATGGACACAACTGCACATTTAATTCATGTGGGAATAGCTGCTTAAATTTGGGTTGAATATCTCTTGAACAATGTGTAACAAAAACGGATGGTGCTAAATTCCCCAACAGAGAACTGTGGGAATAATGAAGATCAAATCATGAGTGTAATCGTCTATCCTCTGTGATAGGGAACTATTATAACTACAACTATCAAACTCAATTTATTATTGGTTTTCCTGCACAATTCTGGTTTAAACAAACATTTGATGTGGACGGTATGGGGAGACACATCATTTGTGATGTGGTTACGTACTGTCTGTATCTGGTGGACAAACTAAATAATGAAGATGGTGTTTCTAAATTGTTTTTGGATACAAATATTTTATAAAGTTCTTTTATTTCCATTAATGCAAATTTTCACAACATTTCAGCCCATATACTGTATATCCCAAACCCAGACGTCTGTGTAAAGCAATATCAGCCAGTCCAATGTCCTGGTCGACCCATGACATATTACTTTCTCTACAGTATGATGAAAGTGTATAGTGCCTGTTGTAAATGTTAAGGAAACCATGTTAACGTCACATGGAGATGAACTACAGTAGGAGAGAGTAAGTAAAGAAAAGGTGCTTTGAGCATCGTTTCTGCAACTGATAAACCTTTGACGTTTTTTTCATTTTACCTTGGGACAAAAAGAGAGATAATAAAAGACGAAGACACTTGGAGGAACAGCAGGGTAGTGAGAGAGAAATGTATCGTGAATTTGAACTTTGGGGTCGAGAGGGTTTAAGAGGGTTAAAACAGTTTTCTGAGTGGTCTGCACTTGTAGAGGTCGCTACATCAACCTTATCTACTACTGCTGAAACTCGCGACACAATATCACTGTTTTAGCTGCTGCTAGTGGCTTTCCCCCCCGACTGAAACACACACGCACACACACACACACACGTATATGCACACTCACAAGCTTAAAACTCCAGCCAACTTCTCGCGCTGGCATTGTTCAAATACACAGCTGCCCCAGCTCTGATTAATTCATTACAGGGCCAGGCACAGTATAATGTGTGTGATTTGTGTGTATGGAGCCAAGGAGGGGGACAGAGGCAGACACAGTAGGGAGGCAGAGAGAGAGAATAAGGGAACGATGGCAACAAAGAAGGAAGGAGGGAGCATGCAGAGATTTAAGAAAAAAAAAAAAAAAGAGCGAGAGGGGTAGAGAAACAGAAAAACAGAGGGAGCGACAGAGAAAGAGCGAGAGGGCATGTCGGGTTCGGATTATTAGTGCTCCCTAGTGGTCAGCTGGCGGATTTATTCATATGATTTATAACGTTGCTCCTGCTCTGGGGTTTTTGTGTTTGTTCCCATTCATGTTCTTTTTTCATAGTGTATTTATCATGTGTGTGTGACTTTGAATTTGCCGCTGCCATCGACTTTGAAACCCATAAGCAGGCTTGACATATACCCCCCCCCACCCACCCACCCCCCCCCCTTCACCACCATCACCACACTCCCCGCGACACTGCTCCATACATCCTCGCACCAACTACCCCTCAAGGCGACCCACACATACAAACGACCCAACAATGAATTCTAAGAGGCAGACTAATAAAGGCAATTGTGTTGATGTATGTAGCTTTTAGGCAGGGTTAGTGTGTTGCCAATGGACAATGTTGTGCAGAGTTTTGTCCCCATTGTTCCTTTTGAAACAGAGTTAGCAAAATACCCCATTTATCGTCCGTCAAACATCGGCCTCATGTTTCTATATAAATGTTAATGCTCTCTCCCCGAGCGCACAGTTTAGTCTGCGGGGAGGGTTCTCTGGGTACGAGGAAGAAAGAGCCGCAGCCAACGGAAGAAAAACTACAAGGCAGCCGAAGAATAAGAAAGTAATCCAGCTTTTCACTAAAACCCTGTTTTTCTAAATGTCACACTGGATTAATAAAGGCCTAACATGGTCAATGTGGACTTTTATTTTGTCCAGTAGGAGAAACAAGGGGATGAATAACAAGACTGCAGCACTGGCACATTCTCTCAAATAGGAAGTTGTTCAGTGAAAGTATGGTTAAGGTTCGGACTTCAAAACAGGCATTAAACTGCTAAGATGGCCGTCATATGACCCCGACTATGTGCATACATTGCAAAATTGTAGATATTGACTCAATTTAAGGGCTGCATGCTTCAAATCAATCACCTTCATAGACAGAGTAGATCACAAAGGCCAAACTTAAATTCTGGTCTCCTGTTTGCGTCACCCCACCCTTGCCATTGCATAGTTAGCTACTTTACTTTTAGCTGCAGCACCTACTGCAGCTCAGCCCCCCCCACATAGCCAACATTTAAGCGTCCTCATCGGTGCCGGTGAAGGTTGAAAGGATGCATCCGCCTGCAGCGAATGAAGGAGAATTCTAAATCGTGCCTGGTCGCGACACTGTGAGGGTGCAACCTTTGAATTGGGACACAGACAAAATGGGTCTGTTCTGGTATCACCTCAATGTGCAAGATGTTAAAAAGTTAGAGCATAATCATTTTGATGGCCTTTAAGGTGGATCGAGCCGGGTGGGCTTTTAAAGCGTTGTGTTTATTTTTATGGGAAGGTAAAAGCTTACAATCCAATAGAGCCACCAACTGTTATTCATGATGCTTATACCACAGGAAACAATAATGGACAGCAAGTTATACCGTTGCATCACATTGCTGAATAAGGACACTACAGACGAAAAGAAAAAGGAAAAAAGAGCTTGACATTGAAATAACTGACGGCTTGTGGCTGCTGTGTCTGAGAAACACAAGTGTCCTCCACCAACTCCTTGACCTTCTGCTGGAAAAACTTGATTCAGTTTTTTTTAATCACTCCCAAACACAAGTCCAAACAAACTGGCACTCAGCTATGCTGCTGGAGTTAAGGTGGAGAAATCATGTTTAATCATGTTTATGTTTTCCAGTACCTACATTCAGGAGAACAGATGACTTACTCCGTACGGCTGTGAGTAAAACCTGGGATGTGTTTATTATTAAACAATGAGAAGGACCTTTCAAAAATACTGTATATATACCACATATTTTCTTTTTACTAAAGCAGATTAGCCTTGATCAATGTTTTATCCCATGACCTTGTTTGTTTGCTTTTATACTCGGTGCTTCTTGTCTGCTGTTCACATTATGTTCTTATGTGAAAAATGTTCATGAGTGAAATGTTTTAAAACATGATTGAATAAAAGTGTTACATTCCAATCATCAAGTTATATGAACCATCAGCATATGTTAGTTAATAAGTCTTTTGTATTTTGGTCCCAGCTTCTTAAATGTGAGACTACGCTGATTTGCAAAAGAATGCCATCATTTGATGACATTTAGATTTTATTACAAACCTATAATGAAAACTAAAATGGCACTCAGTAGACCACATACCTCAAACCAGGTTCAATAGCACCCACTCTTAGATATCTGTCTCGTGGATATTCCTAATGATTTCATTAAGATCCATGAATTATTCCCTGGGAAATATGTCATTTCATCTTTGCAATGTTACCGAAAAAAGATCCGCCACCTGATTCCAATCCACACCAAAATGTAATGGATTCTTTCTTGACCCATACCACATACTCCGACCACATTTTGTAGCCTAACTACAAAACAAACGTATACGAAAACATATAGTGAAGGAAATAATCAGCAGATCAATCAATTATGAAAACAACACTTACTTTTCTATTTTTCTATTTTATTATATGATAGCCTATGCAAGCACACACGACATTTGTGTTACTGTGGGTTGACATGTGTTTACACATCAGGATAACACGCCCACACACAAACACACACACACACATGCATACACCTTCTCGACGTTGGATTAAGGTTGACGGGCTGTCTCCGATCATTTCTGTTACTTTCTGCACCCAACAATCTGACATTCACACCCACCTCATGTCACGATTGGTCAACTCTGAGGAGGCGAGAAAGGAGCCAGGGTTGGATATGCGTTCCACGGATTACATTTCAATTAGTCTGAACACATTTTGTTTTCTAATGCATTTGAACTTGGCTTATTCAAAAGCAACAGCCGTAATATGAATCACTTATTCAGTACGTTGTTGTGAAAGTAGACCAACGATTACTTTCCTTCATCAAATAACGACTGACTTTAACCCTCTGGAGTCTAAGCCATTTTTTCCTATTTTTGTTTCGCCTGGTATAATGTTTGTCTGACCTCAACCCTGTAATGGACGGTCAAGCTATATACATCTCAATATGTATACTGCAGTGATGTCCAATGAATATATGAATAGTTATATAACCATAAAGACAGAAGAAAAAAATCTCACAGAAATGTACTCAAATAACACAGAGAACCATTATGAACAAGGTGTTTGGCTTTTGAAAATAGTTTCCCCCCCAAGTCTGGGTAGTCAGGAGAAAAAAAAGAAAACTCTAACCAACACACTAATCTATAGACACCAGAATGGGTTCAATCTCATGTTATTCAATTGCACTGTGTGTTTGCCCAGTCAGAAACACAGCCTATAATTGGTCGACAGGTCAGGAACAAAGCCTCTGATTGGTTGACAGACTCAACGAAAGGCATTGTGGGATTGCTGGTTGACAGCTAACATCCATGCTAACAACAGCCATAACTATTTAAATCTCGGACAAATGGATAAATAATCACAGAAAACATCCAGTATTAGATTTGTCATTATGGTCTACAAAAAGACAGTAAAGTTCAAGGCTGGTTTAAAAAGGTTCTGAAAGGGATACGATGGCATATATATTCGACTTGTGAGGGTTAAATATGACATTCATCATTCAGTAACAAATCTGCTTTCTTCATGTATGTACATCAATCTCCTGAAGAAAAGACAGATATTTTCAACAGTCAGCACCAACTCAAACCTGTGAACTCCTCTCAACATGAAGATCTGCAAACAAACTCGACAGAGCGACCACAGCCGGCGAATGTTTCTGCCCCGATCGACTGCACCCAAGATCAAGACGAACCCGAAGTAAAAACAAGCTGCCAGCCCACAGGGAGACCTGTCTATCTGCATTTCGTCCTCTATCCTCCATTCCCTCACACCTCCACTCATCTTCTGATCTGTTCCCTTCATCTCTACATTCATCCCCCTTCTATCCATCCTTCTACCCTGTTTGCCTCCTAAAGGCATGCAAGCAAAACTTTTCTCTTCAGCACCTTGGAGACGCCCGGGCATGCTAGAATAAACTTTCATAATGGAGGTATTGATTTGTTGTAGGTATTTTTTATCATTGCAGGTAGAAGTATTCTCAAGGTGATGGAGATGATTATATGAAGGGTTTGTTTATCTGTTTATTTCATTCAATCAATGAACGCCGGGAAAGAGGTGAGAAAAGGTGGGAGAAAAATATCATAAAGATACTAATTTAAACAGTGCATTTAGGTATTATTATAAAAAACACTTATAGAGTATTTAGCTGCATGAAAACGTCCTGTTTAATGAGGGATTTTCACCATTAGATGGCTCGTGTTCTGCTCCTCTAAGAATTGTTGAACCATCCCAAAATGTGCTGAGGAATGAAATATATTTAGGAAGCAACACCAAGTCCAAGAAGAGTCAAACCTGAAAGGAATTCAATTAGTTTTTACGACCGTGCCGTTAGTCTGCGTTTGAGGATTTTAATCCAGAACAAATCTTCACTTCCTTCTTATCAAGGCCAAAGGAACTGATTTAATGAATTCACTGAACTGATGAAGTGCTTATTACACAATTCTCCCACTTTAGCTTGGAAGTGGAGTTGCTAAAGGGCTCTAACGGCGGTCGTTCGTTTTACCCTTAAGCTTATTTTAAAATGGTTTGAATGCATCATTCTGATATAGTTCAAATGTGAATACATTTTATAATAGGAAGGTCTATTAAAAGCTCCTACAACAGCAAATGAGAAAATTAGGGAGAAATTGCCTTTTTCTATAAACTGTCCTCAATATCTGTGGTCAGGACGGATTACCGGCCAAGTCAGAGCAACGGTTTCCAGCAGTCAGGCTGAAAGCTTTAGGCGGAGGGAGAGGATATAGAAGCGCGGGATGCGAGCCAGGCTATGCGCTAGGCTAAAGGCTAGGCTAAAGGCTAACCCCTACAGACCAGTGCTCCCTAGTCGGTTCCTCGCCAACTCCAGGTCTCATACTTTTAGCCCCTATACGTTGAGTGACTTGGTATTGTCTCAGGTGGGATGCGCCATTTGCCCACAAGAGGAGGGGGAAGTATGGATTTCTTGTACCTTTAATTAATTACATTTTAAAATCAAACTGATGTGTGGCGTCTGCCTGAGTCATGCCATCACCTCAGTTAAAAGGGATGCTAGTAACGAGCATACAAGATAATCCATAGCAAAGTTGGTACACACATGTTTACTTCATCACTTTCAAAAAGTCCAGAAACAACCCATAAATCCCACAGCAACACTCAGACTGAATCTGTATAGCCCTAGGGGCATTTATGCAGAGGTTAACCAGGGCTCTACACTGTCTGGCACCTTTCATCCCGTAAATCCTGGGTTCACCTATTTGTCCTCATGTGAGTGTAGAGAAACATCTAACACAGTATTGATCTCCTCAAAGCTTCACGCAGCAATATGATAAAGACAGGATGGGCGGCTGATATGATTGACACACGACAAATCAAGAACAACACACTGACTGCCACAAGGGGTTCAATATTCTCGATGATAAAGTGTATCCCCAACTGTTTCAATTATGGTTTTCAGATTTAAGCAAATTTTGAAGCTTTATAAATATTCTGGCTCTTCAAACCTTGTCACAACAATAAGCCGCCATAGGCTCCTCGAACCAGTTGAATATGTCACAAATAATTAAAAAAGGATGCTCACAATGCAGGGGAAGTCTACAAGACGACAGCAAAGCATCTCAGGCAGTTTTTCCGTCAGGCGGACACATTTGGAAACAAGTTTTGCGCAGTGAAGCTAAACTAATGGTTTGTTTGGACTGTAGAGGACAGGGGTGGACGGATCACACTTTGGGTTTGTGTTGCAGCTGGTGGCATAATGAGGAAAATATGAATTTGATTAATTACCAGCAAATTCTGGAGGCAAACATCACACTGTTTGTAAAAATGATGGGGATGAAACAAGGATGGGAACTACAACGGGAAATGATCCTAAACACACCTCAGAATCCGAAGCCTGCCAATAGAGTGGGTTTGCCGTGGCTCTCTCAGTCCCATGACAAAAACTTAATCAAAGTTTTGTGACCTCCAAACAGCCGTGCATGCTAGAATCTCATAGAACTAAAAACTTTTTGGAAGAAACAGTGGGCGAAAATCCCCCCTGAAAAGAAGTAAAAGATTTTAAGCTGTTTTAAAAGTGTGATTCTTTCCAATAGAGACTGTTACTGAGCACTGACCATGTCACTGTATATCTCAGTAGCATGTTTTGGTCTTGAACAGCTTCAGTCTACGATGACGATGACTGCCAGTCAGATACACAGCCAGCGATCCAGAGATCTTGATTGGCTCGAGAGGCCACTTTAAATCCCTGCGTGGAAGATGAAGAATGAGGAGGGAGGTCTGAATTTCTTTCATCATTCTGTCGCTCTCACACACCAAGTCATCAAATCTTCTCCCGCTGAACCATCCCGTCTCGCTCAAGCCTCCCACCATTGCACTGCCTGTCTTTTTCTCTCACTCCATCGAGAAAACTCCCCCTCGTTCTCTTTCTTACTTTCCTCCTCTCTCTTTATCTCCCTCCAGCTTTGTACTTGCTATTTTTCTCTCGGCCCCACCTCTCTCCCTCCATTACTGTGTGCAGTTTCACAGGCTCTCGGGGAGCTGTGTATCCCCCAGACACAATGCTGTCCATTCATATTACATCAAGAGACACTGACACCAATTATTTGAAGGGTACATGAAGCTGCAAAACACCATGATCCAGAGGATGAAGGGAGAATTGAGACGGATGGACAGAGAGTTGGGAGAAAGATGGGGGACGGAGACGGATGAGGGAGATTTGAATTTAGTTTGAGGTGAAGATTTATGAAGAAGGTCTGGTAAAGTTATGAGGGAAGTCAGAAACTTCACTGAGCTGGAACCTGAAGTTGACATTGGCAGCTCACTTCAAGCAGGATGAACTTAATTTGTGTCTGGCTGCTGTTGTGTTGGAAATAAAACACTTAAACTCTGCCTGTTAAAACCAAACTTAATCCCAGCACTGAAACCAGTATGTTGTAAGTTTTCAGCCTCCAGCAGTTTGTGTCAAGTTGAACATGCAGTTGCTATAGCAACCTCTACCGGCACAGGTCTACAGCAGTCGCTGCTTCACATCCATCTTTTCATTACTGTGACCAAACAAATATCGACAAACATTTTTAATCTAACCCACAAATAAATGTTTGAGAATTATCTGTATGTTCTCTTCTTGTAGAGATCAGTGATCATTAACTTATTACTACACAAGCATTATACAGTTGGAAGGCTGTATTACCAACCAGGAGGAAGAACCCATTGCCCAGGGGCCGAACACTCTTTCTCTTTCATGTGTTAAAACATGCACCGATGAAGTATAACATCAACGAGGCCTATAAGAGGCCCATCTTGTTGACATGGTCTTGTGTCAAAGTCTAGTTTTAAAACTTTAACTGTTGGAGTTTATAATGGGCTCATTTGTTATAGGGTTAGCATTTAAATATCAAAGTCCTATCATTTTATTTATTTCCATCAGGTAATTAACACGTTGAAAACCTTGGGTAAGTAAGTATCACTTGATCAGATTAATACTTTAAGGCTGCAAACAAAAAGGTACTAATACATTTGACTATTATTCTTCTACAATGATTGACTGATTGTCCAGAGAATAAATTGTCAGCAAGAGATGTTATTTCCTCAAGCCCAAGTTAACGTTTGCAAATAGCTTTCAGCTCATTTCAGCTCTCGAGTAGCTACTGGTTGTTTTGTGTTTCTCCCAAGAGCCTGACCTGACCATTTACAGTTGTATGCCAGAGTTTAATTAAATACATAATTTGTTTGCTGAATTGATGCATTTACCTTTTACTCTTCAAAAATCTGACATTAAAACATTCAAACAACAGAATTTATTGTACTTGTGGTTGCTTTCAATTATTCTTCTGGACCCAGATAACACTCTGTTTCTTGCTGGTATGAGGTATAATTTATTCTAATTGTCCCATTTGTGGAATCTCATTGTTTCAATGATTTGTATTCATTGCCATTGGATTTGTTGGCCAGTGTTATTTCAGTTTCAGAGTTGCTTCCAGTAAAAATGTCAAAACTCTAAAAAGGATATGTTAAATACACAAAGTAGATTGATAGAGATTATTTCCATGTGTATATTTCACAGCATTTTTTGTTAAAAATCTACTATATACAACATATCACTTGAATAGATGGAATTTAAAAATAAAAACTAGTGGATGAATGCACTTTGAAATAATCGTACCAATTCTTACCAATAGACAATCCTATTAATAATGATAAAGAAGTGCTTTGTGTTGTCATTTAAAAGAGACTAAAGGAGTTTTTACACAAACGCTGTATCTGCAGTAAGTTTCTTTAACTGTGACAGCTCCGGACATTACGGACCACTGAAAAAGTAAGAGGAGGATTTCACACTCCCTCCTCTCTCCTCCATCCATTCAAGGCACATTCATCTCTCAACATTTTGTCCTCCCTCTCCTGACTTGCTGCTCCATTTCTCCCGTTATGTGTGGGCACTAACCTCTCCTCGAAGGCGACTGTCATTGTTTTCCATTTGCAACGATTCAAGGCTCTTCAGGCATCTCCAGGCAACACACGGAGGGGAGATGGGGAGAGACAGGGAGAGGGACAGAGAACCAGGGGCCGAGGCCGGGAACCAAGGATCCGTGGCCAATCTACCATGATGCCTCGCTCTGCAGTTCTGGGAGTGAAGTCAATCTCCCGCTTCATAATTTCGTTACACACATTCGAGCTCAGATGGGCAGGGACACAGCAGCCACTGTAGAAGTCCTACTTTTTATCACCTGTGTGCCCTCTCTGATGTGACCCAGAGGAGCATCTGCTGAAACAGGGCTCCGGGGCCTCAACATAAAAATCTGTTAATGGCTTTAATTTTACTACATTTGTAGAGGAGAGGATAGATTTTACCAGGTGTTTTATTCGTTTTGCACTGGGCACAAAGCTATACATGGAGATTTGCTACTTGTTAAATTTGGTACTTTTTCTGCACATATGTTAAATACATAACCTAAGCCCTCATTCAAATGTGCACAACAACGGGGCTGTGTTTGTAAAATGGCCTTTAATTGTTTATTTTTATTTGGAAAAATTAATTTGACAATTAAAAAAATGCCGCCACCAGATCACACCCTAACGCTTGTCAACATGTAGGTACTAGTCTTAGTCATGCATACATGAGATCTCAGTACATCACATGCATCTTCACTCTCCGCCTTCATTGGGATCTCACAAAATCTGACATAAAGACATAAAATCATCAGTAGTACTCAACATTAGCAGTAACACATTTTTGCCGTGACACACACACACATATTGCATTTGAAAATTATCTATCTATTTATTTAATTATCTACAAAATTGCTCTTTTAGTCTGACGGACACCCAAAACTATTCAATATGTGTGTGTGTGTGTGTGTGCGTGCGTGCGTGCGTGCGTGCGTGCGTGCGTGCGTGCGTGTGTGTGTGTGTGTGTGTGTGTAGCGCAGAAGACCTTCAAATACTCATGCATGAGAAACAATGGAAGTGCACATATGCTCGTATATGCACCGTTTATAGGTTGCAAAAGTACCTTAAGCTGCATCTGTTGGTGACAGGCAGCACACGCCGCCAGTTTTGTCATTTGGCAGACACACACACACGACAACGTGTGACTGCACCATGTTGCTGCAGCTCCACCACAGAGCAAATTACACACTGCAGCAGTCTGAGAGCCATTCCATCTCCTCTCTCCTTTACATTCAGGAAAAGTTCAGAGGCGGCAGTATACGGACCCCTGACAGATTTCAGACTTCCTCTTACAAGCTGATCGTCTCCCACTTCTTCACAAACAAGTACAATATGAGGAGTTCTGATGCAACTTCACCCACTGTTTGGGGTCAAGTTTGATTTAAACCAGCTAGACTCTCCCAGTCAGCAGAAGCGATGGATGAAAAAGAATATATCAAATACAGATGGTATGCACCCTGCAAACTCACCACCTAGAAAACCTAATAACAGCCTCTTTAATGGGTCAAGTCTATGATGGGTTTTATGATGTATTGGGCAATCTTCTGCTCACACCCCGCAGCGCCCCAACCCGGTTTTCCCGACTCCACAACATCCATAAAGACCAACTCTGAGATGCAGCATAAGATGGAGTGGAGACAAAGATGGAGGCAGAAGTAGAGATGGGAGGGGAGGATAGGAAAAAAGACTTATGGGCAATTAAGGAGAAATACACATAATAGTATTGGCTTGTGTTGTATCTTCTGACAGTGGCAAAACCATAAACTCTTGGAAAAAAACAATTTGACCGAACCTCATTTGTCAACAGGACATTTAAATCCACTAGATCCAAATTTTCATTAGGATCCATACTAAATTCCAAACACTCAGATATAATTTCCCCTAAATAGCTTCATCAAGAACCATGAATTATTCAGTGTGAAATGAATGAAGGTGTCAAAAAGTTCCTGGATATGTGCCTTTGTATGGAGCCACTGCAAAATGTATTGAGTATTTAATGGTTTCTGTCTTGGCCTATGTCCCATCCTTCTACTAAGTTTTGTGGAAATCCGTTCAGAAGCTTTTGCATAATCCTGCTGACAAACAATGAAACGAACAAATACACTAACGATCGTGGCTGAAACATAAACTCCTTGACAGAGGTCATTTAAGGAGCACTACATAATATATCAACCCTATTGCCCTCGGACAGTGGTTGAATTAGAAAAGCGGGGTGTCCCCTATTACAAACCTCTGGCCTTTTATTCCTGTGGCAAAGTATTTGCTCAGTGATTGTTATTGATCAAAACATTATCTGTCCCCTGCAAAGGGAGGTTTGACAGCCGTCAAACTGAAAATCCTCTTTTCATTTCATCCTCACAAATTCTGCTTTGGGCCAAATTCTGGTGTTTACAAGGGAAGCACCAATCCGACGGTTTCACATTCGCCATTTCTGATGTAAAAACTGAGGTTATCTGAGGGTGAAGGGAACACATCAGATACCAGGGTTTCTCTTTTGCCATATTTCATATCTAAAACATTTCCTGCATGAAAACAACTGGCTGTAAGGGTAACACATGATTATGATGGACTGTGCGTGTCCTTGGGCAACCTATATATATATTACTCTAAAATTATATTTGTTATTTTGACCTGTTAAATTACTGTCATTTTAGTTCCTGTATTGCCATGTAGAGCAAAGTATGAAAATGTAGTATATAGAGCCAGATTATATATATAGAGGCATTTACAACCACACAAAACTGCAGGTTAAACCTTCTGGCCTTATTTTAGGAAAAGTAAATGTTCAAGTCCAACTCTAGGAAGAGTTCCGACTGAATGACCGTGAGTGACAGCGTGTTGAGTCATCGCTGCTTCATCCAGTTCATTTTTAGTTCTCGACATTTCAGAGAAGGACCACTCCTCCTCGCAATCGTTAGTAAAAAGTATCAGACGGAATATATACCACATAACATCACGTGTTTTAATCTGCTATTTAACTAAATATTCAAACCAATTCATAATCCTGCGACATTTTGAGACTCACATTTACTCCAATATTTAAAAAAAGAAATACATACACATTTAAAATAAAGCTTTCAAATAAATCTCATGGCCATGTGTTAACTTTTCCCATGGGGTAATCCTTCATTATTAGTTTTGATTATATTGTTTTTAACTTTTTCATAGGATGTCATTTTCTTTTCCAAAATGAACCATTGCAAACAGATCCTTCTTCATCACTGCTGTTATATACACAAACCTTTTTTTTTTTTCTGAGCCACAAAACATACCACCATCAAAAGTGCATAAAACATCATGTCACTTCTGTAGTGTTTGCTAAGTAACGGTTTTCTGCTGCCCTCACAAATAAGCAGCAGAACACAGTGTGAAAAGTGCCTCAGCTCAGCAAACCAACAGAGAAGAGGAGAAATCGTTTAAACATTTAAATCTGGCCGGAACCCAATCGGCTTAAAGAGGTCGGTATCAGCGCTGATCTATACCTGACGTGACAATCAGATTTTTACTAGTGAAAACTTTTTACACTGGCTTCAGGTTGCAGATTGAAAAGTATCTGGACGCTGCATGTGGTCCAATATGTGGTTTCGGTTATAAATGATTAAAATAAAAACCATGAAACAAGAGGCAGAATCTCCACTAAAACGCTTGACCTAACTTAGCACTGGGTTTGGAGCAGATACAACCCAGTCCAATTAAAATCCATCTTTAGATAGTTCAATAGGAAGTACAGGGCATTTCCACGCTGCAACTGAAGCACATGGAGAAGTCACACGTGCTCACTGCAGCAGTTTGCAGCGTATTGCCTCATAGTCCCTTTGGACTTCCTCATGTTTAAAACACACAATCTCCATCCTAAAAGCAAATCAGTTATTGATGATTAATTTAAACCCCCCAGAGGAGTTTCTTAAAAACAGAACTGGATTTTCAACGTTTCTGTCTCGCACAGCTCAACTTTATCGCAACTACACTTTTTCTCTCCATCAAACTTTCACACGGACAGATTTCAGAAAGTCTCAGTGAAGATGATGCAAGGACAGTTTGAGATCCTCTTTTACTTTTTTGCCTTTCTTCTCTCAGGTATTTTTTCTTTCTCTATCCGCGCTCAGAGAAAATAACTGAGGTTTTTAAAAAGCAGGTGAGCATATTTTATTCCAATTTTCTTTCAAGTCCAAAACATTATCTATTTTTTACTATGTTATTTCTTAATCTTCCTTTGAAGTTTTAAAAGAGTATTTGCCAATATCTTTCCGTGACATCATTTACAATTTCCTTGTTCTCATAAACTTAAATACTCATCATCCCAAGATTATAATTTGGTGCTTGATTATACATTGTTCTGAGGCTGCTCAGTATTTTAAACACACATTATATCTAATTTCATTATGGAATAATAATCCAACCTGTTAGAAGAATAAGAATATGAGGATTAGGTCTGTTAAATAAACTCTTCACCCAATGTTCAAGATAATGATATAAGACAGATCATCTTGGGATAGGAGACTCAAAGATTAATATTAAGAGTGTGTAAAATATTAAGGTTTTATCTGCTGCTCATCTGTTGTGAGGTTTGTAAAACCAGATTCTTCTTTACATATCTTGAGGCTGAGGTTTCCATTCACTGAAGCCTTTGCTGTACTTTTAAAATTGTAAGTTGAGTTACTGAGATTTTAATTAGTTTTGTCCCATATTTTGAGGTATGGCTCTCATGTTATATCTCTTAATTTTGTCAATGATGATGAACTCAGGTGTAACCTTAATGATGTCACAGATTTTCTCCCTGGGTGGTATAAGTACAGAATATTTGGTATAATGTTGTATCTGATAATTGTAAGAGTTAAATTTGCCTTGAAAAGAACAGACTGTACTGCAACATCTGTAAATAAAATATATCCTGACTCACCAGTTTAACACCTCCATAGCACAGCCACTACCAGTGGGCGTGGCAGTGTCGGGGCTCGTAGGCCTAAATAGAGAGAGGAATATAAAAATCAGCAACATTTTAAACAATGTGGATTTTCTTTTAAAGTCACTATTGTCTTGCAAAATACCCTCAACTTCCTTATTTCAATTTTACTGTAAGCCATGCAGACGAGATTCGAGAGCTTTTGGCGAGAAGAGCCGATGCTGTTCTGACAAAAACAAAAATGCTAAATGTTTACGTCCTGACCTGCCACCTCCCACCTGAATGTTCTGCAAGTTTTCCTGTTGTTGTGATCACATCCGACCGAGACACTCTCCTGCTGTGTTCTTCATTTGTTAAAGGCAAATTTATTCATGTCTGACAACAGCTTTAGATTGTATTGACTTTAGCTCGGAGTACCGATTAAACTGAACCTGAAACCAGGGAACAGGCTAAAGCACAGAAATACACAATTACTGATACACATTTCTGATCATACATGTAAAATCTCAGTATTATATATTATATACAGTTATACCTCACAATGAAACCTACACACACACCTTCCTATGTGTGCTGACACAGACACTGGCCACTCAGTGATATATGTGGAAGGTCAGTGGACTAAACAGTTCCTTTATGTGGCCTGCAGGCTTCAGGGCTCTGCTTTGTCAGCACACAGCTGCTCACCCTTATCAACAGATAGGGAATACCCGCAGAACAGCCTCGGTTAGAAAAGTCATGATGAGTGTGTGTTTGTATAAACACTGAAGTGTGTGTATTTCTGTGTGACGCTACCTCCAGGACAAACTCAGAGAGAGGAAGATACTGGAGTGTGGGAGTGTGTGTGTGTGTAGGCTGGTGTGTATCAGAGGATTATACAGAACGAAATTCTCCTGCCAGTCTGCAGATTTTTTTGTTACATGGCAAACACATCCCATAAAAGTGTTTTGACTATGAAAAGGAACTGAAAAGGGATTAAGGTTAATTTTAACATTTTTTAAGGTTACGTTATGAAAAGGCACATCTTCTAACAAATCCAAACCCCGACGCACAGACATTTATTTTTACATTCATATCGGATGCCATCTGGATTAACAGTGAACCCTTTGATTACTTTGAGATAAAACACAAACAACTAATCTCATTTCTGGCGAGCTCTTCGGATATGGACATGCTATCTCCTTATTTATCATTTTCACGTCCGATGTTTTATTTTTTTCACTTCAAGTACCGTGTTAAGCCAGGAAAATGGAACTTTATGTGCAATTAAAACTTTTAAAAGCTAATTTTTCCTACGTGGGAAATCAATCTTATCTGGTTGGAAAATCACCAGTAATTCCTCAATCTGCTCTGCAACTTCAATACATGTTTATATCTCAAATCGGGTATGATTAAGGCTCTTTATTCAGTTGTTACAAATCCTGATCAAGCCCGGCTGTGGTGTATTAGTGTCAGATCTTCCTGCCCTGTCACTTCTACACAGGGTTAAATACTAATTAAATCCAGGTTCAATTCTGCATTTGCTATTTTCAGTGGTGGATTAATGCACATGTGATGTTCTGAGTGTTTACATCAGCAAGATGGTTAAGGTGAGGGACCAGGTTCATGGTTGATGAAGAAAAACCCTTGTGCACAGATGTTTGATGAAGCATGGCCGCATCAAACATCTGGGGGGGGGGGGGGGGGGCATAATATATGTCACACACATTATTAAAGGTGTCTTTGTCCCTCATTCCCTGACAATGGTAATAAAGGAACATGTCACCTGCTGCAGCACGATGACTCACTGATGTCTCTTTAATAGTTTTTAAAAGTAGTGGGAAAATATTTGTTATTATGGATGAATTCATTGTTGCTTATGATCTTTTTATGGAGTCTGTTGACAGTAAGTAAAATGCAGAACATAAACACAGCCTGGAACACAGTGTGATGACATGCCATAAAGAGCGTTGTTGAGGAGCCCGAGCCATGAGACGGATCATTTCACTGTCAGTCACGTCCCGGTGGAGAAAGGCTTGTCAGACTTTTCAGCTGTGGAGACATAAATGTGTTAAGGTCCAAATGGCAGACACTGTCAAAGACCAACTAAAAATGATTTGAAGATTCGAATTATACATCTGAGTCTATGTGGGAAGACGTGGGAGGTGTACTCTGCAACTTTGTTCTGCCTATTAGCTGTGCCCTTCTGTGTTTCCTACACAGAATGTTTCTCTGTCCTCCCACTGAAGCTGCTATTTACCGGCTCGAGATTTTCACTCACATAACAGAAAATGTGAGGATTTTATCATTTTGTGGCACACCTCCATTAAGTTTATGGCTGCGTGAGCAATTACTCCCATGTGGTTTTACTGTGATTAGATGGCCTGGTCTGTCTCATAATATTTTGAGAAACAATGACTATGGTCTTAAGATGCAAATATTGTGCAGAAACTGGGAGAAAAATAATTGCCCTGCACAAAAAAACATTTTTTTTTAAAGGAGACATCTAGAAAAAGGTTGTAGGTTGATGAAGTTTTTAATAACAGAGTGTGAAGTTATGGATGACAGCCATCATTAATGGATTCTCTGTTTAACATTACAAGAAAAATGGCTTAAACTGAAAGCTCCATTAATCAACATTTGTATTGCAAGAACTAACATATATGCAGTTAAGTTCCCATAGAGATTGAGCCAAAATATGTTAAAATACACATTTTTTCCTCAAAGATGTTGTCTGTCATTGCAAGGGACTCTTATCACACTGATATATGTTTCCATTAACTTTGGTTTTAATTAGTAATTCGATGTCATAAAAATGGAGTGAGACATCATGATTGACATCTGAGACTGGCTCACGATTGGTCGAACTAATGTATCTATGGGAGTTTGACACCGTGGCTCCATTCCCCCCCTCCTGATTGCTCTGGCTCAAAAGGATACCATTGGCGCAAAATGGCAGCGTTGGTATCCTGAATATTTTGGCTCAGCTTCTGGATAGTGAGAGGGAGCGGAGACGTGTCATCCATCTTTATATTTAGTCTATGATATATGAAATTACAAAGGATGAGAGCCTTTCAGTTGTGTGGCATTGATATGACTATAAAAGATGCAGATCAATAAAAGCAGTTGGTCACTGAGTGCCACCTCCACGGCTACAGTCTACAGTTGTAACTACAATGTGGATATAAATGTCTGGCTGCTAATGAGGGGAAACCCACTGAGACCAATTAGCAAGTGAAAATGAAAGAAACATGAAAACTTCAGTGTGCCTCTGAAATATATTTTTTTTGAAAAAGGTCAACAGGCAACACCATTGACACAAAAGTAATTGAAAAATCTGTTGTATTAATAATAATTTTTTTGCTTGTACTTGTTGCCAATCTATTACAGCTCTCCCAGGCAGTTAACTGCATTACATGGACATTAAAAAATGGACGGCGGCATTACCACCACCATCATGTTAATTGCTGAAATTACACAGAGAGGAGAAAGGGGTGGGGGGCATGAGGTGGCAGGTAAGTAAAGGGTGAAAATAGTCCTTGGTTGATGTGGAGCGAGGATGGCAGGATGGGGGAAGTAAAAACTCATTATCAAGTAGCACCTCTTCTGGCTGCTTTTGTACGTGTTGACAACAGAACAGAGCAGGAGGTCGAGAGGAGAGAGAAAAGAGGAGAATTATGATAAAAATGAGACGGTGCTGGGAAAGGAACTACGATCACAGATAAGGAGAAGTGTCGAGACAAAAGGGGAAAGAAATACAATTCAATTTCAGGTTTACTTTCTGGTGACAAGTTGTTACAACATTTATTTTTCCTGTATTTTTTTATACCTCAATTAAAGGTACTTGCGTTGTGCAAAAGTTTTAGGGACTACAAGTAAAGTGAGGATGCTATTAAAAGTAATGACATGTACAGTTTTTTCTGAATTAACTTTGGCTTCTTCCAACAGTCCACAGACATGCAGCTTTGGTTGATTGAGGAATCTAAAAATTTGTGTGAATGTAAGTGTGAATGGTTCTTTGTCTTTGCACGTGAGCCATGTGATAGACTGGTGACCTGTGCAGGGTGTGCCTATACCTCTCGCCCAGTGTCAGCTGGGATTGGCTCCATGAAGTAGAGATCCGGCTGCAGCAGGACTCATAGCTCTTCACGACTCTGGCTGTATTCTTGGGGTTGTTGTCATGGTAAAGAATCTGAGACCAGACAACTCCCTTGTGCTATTGCATGATGGATACAAAATCTAAACATTTATGAGCCTAAAATGTTTTGCACAATGCTGCATATCATCGTTTGTATTACCAGGGTAAGAAGATGTAGTAAGACAGGTGAGGTAATGAGACCTATTACAACTTGGTAATCATATTGTGATTAATTCTTGTAATATTAAAGTTAAAATGCTTAATATTTCCGTCCTGGTTGATGTTGCATCACCCATATGGTATTACATTAATACTACAAGTCCAAGAATTCTGGGTTTACTACTACTTTGTCATATCATGTTATTTTATTAATGTTGGGCCATGAGCAAACACAATCTGATTTCATGCCACAGGTAAGCATGCAGGTAACAGTAAAAGGAGCTGGCGGCCTCACCGTGACCTTGAGGGTGAGCAGCGAATCACCTGCAACTCTTCGTCTAACAGTTCACCACGACTGCTCATCTTGTTCAAACACGTCCCGACCTCTGTCTGCTTTCATAGGAGTATTTCGGATGAGCAACTGCAGCTCGTCGCTGAGCTCAGTGACAAAACGATGTCCTGACATGGCCTTGTCACAATAAAAGCCATCTTGCGGTATGCCAGATTAATCTTTATCACGCACAGCAGCAGGTAGGAAAGGTTGGGTTTGCATTAGCAGTAACTTATTACACCACTGATATACTGTGACGAGAGAACAGTAAAGCTGATTAAAAATTAAAAACAGTAACGTGTGAATCCCTCATGCATGTGAAGGCTATTTGAATTCCTCATGTGGCTGACAGACTCTGCCCCTGACAATACAAACTAATATGAAAAGAGGTAATAACTAAATAAAATGTGCACCCAATGGAAATTTGAAATGTGAATAGTGTCAAAAACATTTCATGAAATATACAGATAACTTTAATGCGATACCACTTTTCAAGAGACACTGCCTGAACGTTACCTTGGTTTTCCCTAGAAAAATTCTGATTCACTCATTATCAGGGTCCATTACCATTGCTTATCTTTGTCCTCGCTGTTCAGAATGGAATTCTAATGAAGTACTACCGCGGGACAGAGGAGCAGCAGCATCTTTACAAAATGAGGGAAACCAGAGGATTGTACAGGAAAAGGCTTAGTGGGCAAAGAGAAGAACTGTAGAGAAGAATGGAAGAGATGAGAAGTGAGAGGGAAATCAAAGATATGTGGACAGAAGAGGTGATGAAGGGCAGAGAAAAGGAGGAGACAGAAGTGGAAGGCTTCTCTCCTCTCACCTACCTATCTTCCTGATTAACAGTCACAGGCCACATATGATTAAATTTTAAGATGACTGTTTTTTGTGCTATAAAAACAACAGGTATTAGAAGAGCTGTGGGAGTGTGCTGCTTACAGAGACATGATATGAACTTTCTGTGGCCCAGAGGATTTTTTCCTGAGTGAGGGAAAACAAGAAATGTCTTTTTTCTATTTCTATGTTCTTTTTAGAACAGCATATATTAGAGCCTTTGAGTTGGCTATAGGTTGTGAGTCACCACAGTGCTTCATCAATAGGTGACAGAGGGTAACTAAACAGGAATGTGGAAATGTCACAGATTATTACTTTTACAGGCATGAATGCTCAAATCTCAAAACAATGCAGCTGTCAAACGGTGCGTGTGTGTGTGTGTGCGTGCGTGTGTGTGTGTGTGTGTGTGTGTGTGTGTGTGTGTGTGTGTGTGTGTGTGTGTGTGTGTGTGTGAGAGTGCGTGTGTGTGTGTGTGTGTGTGTGCCACCAAGTGACACAGATTGGAGCACAAACCCAGTTATATGCTCACATCAACAAAACGCAGCTTCTGCAGAGCTATAAAATCAGTCTCCCTTCCCCAGAGAAACGGTTCTGTAGTCAAGATCACGTTTGTCGAGCTGATGTCAAGTGTGCGACTGGAGCAGAAAGTGTAATGTGGTCTGAAGACGACAGAGATGTATCCAAGGCCACAGAGCAAACAAGACTGATCAGCTTCAAATAGATCCCGCAATCAAATCATTTTTAACTTTAGTTTTAGTTTTTTAGATGCAGTGACAACAATATGTTCAGCTGGGGTCAGACTAAAGGAGTTTTAAAATGCTAACACATTAAAATCAGGTTGCATCTTCACGCAAGGAAAAACATCTCAATGCACACAACAAGATTTCAAAATAATGGTGCATCACTCACATGATCTCATGGGGAAGCAGATCTAAACAAAATGGAGACTCTGGTGCAGCTATAAAGTGAGTATAAAAATGGCCGTAGACTGCGGCTCTCAAAAAGTGAAGCCAATGCATTAGTGAAACCTGTATTCTCCAGACTGACCAGCAGAGGGCCAACCCTCAGGTGGAAAAAGGAAGTCAGTTTCTATTGAGGTTTAAAATGGCCATACTCCTTTCATGATTATAGTGTTGCAGTAAACACTTTGTTAAGAAGTTGATGGTGTTAATCTCTATACTTTCAAGTCTTCTTCAACACAGCATTGTGTTCATTTTGTAAATTATGGTCCCATTTACAGGAAAATAGATGACAAATAGGGAATGCATTGGGCCATGCATACTGTGTGACTGATACATCGTACCATCCAATGGGTGCAGGTTGGTGTGTAGTGCCCTCGATGTCTCAGTCAACCCCCCCCCCCGAATACGGTTACTTCTTGTTTCATAAAACCAAGAAGGCACTGGACAAAATGCCTGAAATGCCTAGACATCAAAATGGCAGCTCACAAACCAAAAGATTTGACGTCACGGTGGGTTGAAACTTAGGTGCAATCATTTGCTGGAACATTAGTAACACTTTATAAGTGAGAAAAAGCAAAAGTAGAAGGCAAAAGTAGTTTTCCCAATCTTGAGGGAGACACAATAAACACAGGTTGTCTATTGAATCGTTGGGACTTGCATTGAAACCTGTTTTCAGTAATGGCTAAAATACTCAAAGAAGATTACGAGGAAAAGTAAGTTAGTAAAATATATTCCAATCTTTCATTTCTCAATGGAAGGACTGAGTTTCATCATCATCATCATCAGCCACTTCAAGAAGCCATTAACAAGTGTGATAAAACTGAAAACTGCAGCAGGTTTCCCCCTCAGCTCTGTGGCGGAAAAATCCTTAATCGTATCATTATCTGCCATCTCTAATAGCAGTCGGCATTGAAAGCTGGGAACTATTCAAGCTCAACATAAGGTGTTTACATCTGAAGCATGTATCTGTCACTCCACAGCAACTTATGATAAGTGCAGCAAGGGAATACATTAACTGGGATCCACAACATCACAGACAACCAACAACAACTAGACAGTTATATTTTGAGTGAAAGATAAAATAAAAAGCTGAGAGAGACCGCTCAGGAGGAAAAGTGTTTTTCTTTCAAATGCATTTATTGATTTTAGTTGGGGAGGCAAATATGAGAGAGGGGTGATGGCTCAGAGGTCTGAAAGGTGTTTCTTAATGGTTTGGTAACTTACCGCACACTTTGGCAGTTTACAACTGAACATTGTAACAATTCCATCACATGTGAATATTGTCTAATGCCCAAAGGTTGACGGCAGGTTAATGTGTTAATGGATTTGGAAGGATTTATCAAGCAATCATCTACTTTAACATGACTGCTTCCCTTGGATGAAAAGGATTTTACAAAGCATCTACAAATATCATTGAGAAATAAGGAAAAGATTGTTTCTTTAAAATGAAGTCGAAATTTAGCTTTTTTTTATGCTTCTTAACTATTCAGAGTCATCTCCAGGACATGTTTATTGTTAGTAGGGCTGGGGAATAAAACAATTATCATTGCAAAATCATTTTAATCGATAACAATGTCGCAGAAGTTCAGTATGTATCGATTGCATTGTGTAAGAATCGTGGTTGGTTTTAGTGTTACCTCAGATTTGTAAAAGGTTTTGCTGTTTGTCAAAGTGAAGAGTAAACCACAATCTTCTCAAAAACCAAAAATCACTCTTTAAACAATAATTTGACATTTATAATGATAATTATCAGTATCACCTGATATGACATTTTTATTTTGATAATATTCATCACCATCGCCAAGCCCTACTTGGGAACAGAGGTTAGCCTTTATCAATGCTTTGCCATGGCCATTATCATTGCAATTAAAATGTTATCTTCATTTATTATTACTATTTTTAAAAGTGAGGGAAGGTAATTGGCAGAAACTGTTTTCTATCTCAGCATCAGCATTGTGAAACCAGGATTATTCCGTTGAACTGGGGAAACATGAAGGTCTGTGTGCTGCTTTTTGCCCTTCAGCTAACATATGCATTTATATAAGTGTGTATACGTGCATCTTTCTGGAGGATGTGTATGCTCGGTGACAGATGGGGAAGGGGACACAGGCTCCCACCGGCCATCAACAGTGGGCTAAGCAGAGCAGATGAAACAGGTTGCCGGTCTTGGAGGACGTGAACTCCTGAACTCTGGATTCAGAAACATCACAGCAGAGCACGACTACCGGGGGGGAGAGTGTCCTTGAACTGGCTTTCGCACCCTGGCTGCACAGCATGACGTCCACACGCTCAGTGTCTCCTTCTCTCTCCGTGTGTGTCATCTCGCTTTCCATTACTTTATATTTTTCCATCTCCCCTCTTTAATTTGTCTCTAATAGCCCACCTGTCTCAGCCTGTTCTTCCCTCTATCCATCTTCCTCTCACGCTCTCTGCTAGTACCTATCCATCAAGCAACTAACTGACCCGTCCAAACTATTCAGAAACCTGTGTCGCGTCTGATTGCTCTGAGAGTTGTGATTTTCGGGGCGTTTGTGAAAATTGACTACCAAGGAAAACTAACTTTCACACAAAAACACTTACGCCTAAAACACAAAGACAAACATGGCTTATGCTAGTGCGCATTCTAACATAATTTAACACATTCAGGATCATGCTCTGCTCAGGCTGCACATTTGCGCAGGAATGCATAAGCTGAAAGCACACACAATAACAGACTCAGGTAATGGTTTGTTCCACTACAGCAGAGGAACGTGGTCGTCTCTCAGCGGTCTTTCCTTTCATTGATCTGAAGAAGTGGAGCAGAAAAGAAACGGAGGGTGAAACACTGAGGTGCGGCTGTTCTCTGTTCAAACCACTGAACATGTTATAAAATAATCGTGAGCCAGTAAAACCACAATTAATGATGTTCTGTTGTAGCAAACATTAAACTGTTCATATACAATCCTGTGAACTTTGTTTTGTATCTGCAGCTCGTAAAAACAATCTTTCAATATATGTCAAATATAAATGTAAAGGATCAGTACATGACTCAATCCAGGCATATTTTAATGAATCAATATCAACTAATGTCTGATTCTTTCTTTACCACAGAACTGAATTCATGACAGCCAGGCTCCACAGAGTGAGAATGTGTGAACGTGTGTGTGGATGTGAATAAATGATGTGACAGGCTGGTAAAATGTAAATATTTGCTAAACTCCGACAACGAGCGGGGTGGGAATAATCCAAATGGCAGCTTGTCTTTTTCTGTTATGCGCTGATCATTACGTCCACTGAATGACAGGCGTGTCCAGGAGCAGGTAAAAGCTACGGTGGCCCTGAGAGCTCAATGCACTGCAAATAGACAAGAAAACATGTGCAGCTGTCCTCCTGTCTGAGATATGAAGTAAATGAAATGGGGTGTTGAAGTTGTTGCCGTTGTTACTGGCAGAACTTTTGTTTATTTGTAATGTGAGTATTTACAATGTGTTTTGTGTGTGTGTGTGTGTGTGTGTGTGTGTGTGTGTGTGTGTGTGTGTGTGTGTGTGTGTGTGTGTGTGTGTGCGTGTGTGTGTGTGTGCGTGTGTGTGTTCTCTTGTGTGTATTTGCAGCAAACGTGTCATTTTGGTTGAGCTGTGAGTATTTTCAGGTCATGTGTTTTCATTTCAATGATGTTATTTTAATTTGCTTATGTTTTGTCTATTTGCAAGGGTCCCATTAAGTTCAAGTGAATATCAGCTCATGTAAATGAATATTACTTCATTGAGAATGAATTGAGAATTCTCTCTTTTCTGTTTGCACTGTTACGTTTTATCTGATACGTTTTATTTGGCTCAATGGCATTTTTGGAGTGGGTCTAGTTTTCCTTTAGTTTAGATGAGGTCGTATGTCCTTGGCTCGTTTTCAAATCAGCTGCAGAGTTAATACATGTGCGTCAGTTTCAGGTGGATTTTTCCAGTGTTCTGATTTACATCAAGTCAGATCTACCAGCCTCTGTGCTGGGAAAACTAATGCACTAAATGAAGACTTGAGAAAATATCAGTATACACAGAGGAAAACAGACTTTGCATGTAAACAACCTTTAGAATGTATATTTCCACACAGTATGCTCCCATTGTCCCTGCTGAGCGTTAACTCTGCATTAATAGCGGCACTTTCTGCTTCATAGATCTGCATCCCTTTGACCTCAAAGGCATTAGTCTCCATCTCCTCCCCTTCATAGCATCTGAAAGCTCGGCTGCACGCACGGGAGCTGGTTTCACATTCCTACGGGAATGTTGCATTATTTTTCCAACACATGACAAGGCCATGAAATAATGACATTGACACACAGAAGCTGGTGCGTGTACAGATAGGCAGAATACAGAACAAGGTTCTACAAGCAAAACCGTTCCGACGGGAGAGAAGCTGCCCGCCGTCACAGCGGCTGGTGAGATGTGAGGTAAGGGGGCCGTATCTGTCACGCCACGCTGTATGTAAATGACAGCCCACGTCAGTCAAGTGCGGCGAGTTAAAGAGATAAGGGAAGAGAGGAGTGTGGGTTTGCAGCGAGCGAGAGGGGGAGTACTAACACACTGGTCAGTGCATTTTAAATGACAATTAAAAAGCAGGAACCGTGGCAGGAAACTCTCCATAAAGCCAGGGAGCTGTGGCGGAGTGACTAATAGCAAAGATAATGGCTAATATCCTCCCCTTCTGTCCTCTTAGCTCCAGCCTGTGCTTATTTCCTTCTCTCTCTCTCATTTTCCTTCCAAATCTCCCTTATTCTTTCTCTCATTTTCCCTGCATGTTGTTGCTCTCGCAACGTCTTGCCCTCAGCCGCTCCTCGACCCCGCCGTGCCCTCTAATTTCTCTCCCCACCGCCAAGGCCAAAGACGTAAGGTACATGGATATGGTCTTCGTATGAGTCATGATAATGGCCGTCCCTCCTCTTGACCCTCTCACCTCACCTTTCAGGTCCGCCGAGAAGAACCGAATGCCAGCTTTAATTTGCATAGAGCCCATTAGCTTCCCTCCGATAACTTGCAAAAGGGGGAAACAGGCTCTGAATCACTTTATTACCCAGATCTATAGGTGGGATTTACACCTCCAGCAGGAAGAAAAGGAGCTGGGCTCAGATGACATCATTTGTACACACAAAATTTTACTATTTAAATGAAATGGAAGTAATTTCAACTAAGACACTGAATTAATCAACAACCACTTCTAGCATTTTAGCATATTTTCCATTATTTCAAAATATTGTAATGTTATATTTGTTCGGTAAAATGTTAGATATCAGGTTTCTTAAGGCTTAAATGAGTTTTCAAGCATTTCCACTTGACAACACACCAGCCATGTTGAGAGATGTGCACGTATGATGACCACATAGTCACCAGAAAATAGGCAATGTTTAATTTTATTAACCCTTTATGGTGCTCTCCAATATTTTTTATAATGCCTGAGACATAAATGTGCTCCTCTGATCTTGCGTGTCTGTTTCAGATTGACAGTAAAATCTGAACAACATGCAGCCCATTTGTGATGCTTTTATTATGGTGACGTTAAACTGATGTGCAGGAAATATTTATTTTTAAAACAGTAAGCCAGTAATCTGTTCTTCAATTGTGGATCTGAACCCAAAAAGAAAGGAGGCCACAGATGTACTCAGACATGGGTAATGATTATATTCATTAACCATTGCTTCCAGAAATTCAATCTACCTTCATTCAAAATGTATTAATTAAAGAACAAAGGGGGGAAATGTTAAACTGTGATCCCAAAATCAGGATGAAAAGCATGAAAAGATTATTTCCGTTATGAAAAATTCGAGCATTCTCCCACTCCTTCCTTTTCTCTTGCTCATCTTCTCTCCCACCATGCCTCGCAGGCATGTCCATTAAAAAGGACCCTCCAGTATCCTCTGGTAGGTACGTGGTGCCCACACATTTGCAAGGAAACTGAATAAAATCCAGGCTTTCACAGCTGTAAGAAAAACAGGGAGGCACCAAGGTTTATCCATTAGAAATACAGCTTTTCAGTCACAACGAGCTACTCTGTGATTTGTATATGGATGGTTTCATACTTGCTTTTGTGCAGCAGTGGCGTTAACATAATTGTTCCCATTCTTGCCCATGTAACTGGAGGATGCCTCAGACTGTATATATATATATTCATAGTCTGTCTATGTGTGTAGTTATTTTCCTCTTACCTCTATTCTGCTAACTACTCTGTCTCTGATTGGTTCTGATCCCAATATCTTTCTTTACTGAATGTACAAGGCCGCTATATGCAAGTATACCTCCAGCCTTAGAGTGGACGATGAGGGTGAATCTATACGTGCACTCATATTTTAGAGCACCCTATCAGGTGAGAGGGTTTATTCCTGATATTAAACTGCCAAAACTGGATAGTTTAACCAACCTGACCAAAACCTAGTGAGAGGATTGAACAGTGTCATCGGATTTCTCTTTCTACACACACACACACACACACACACACACAATGAGCAATAGCAGTTATACACATCAAGGTATTGTTTGGATAAGGATATTTATATCTTTAAATTCCCTTCTGAGAAAATCACATTTGGCCGAAACTGACTTTTGAAGCACATCACCCTCAAATGGATGTGAAAGGTCTCTAATAGATAAAAATGGGTTATATCCAAATGACTGTGGTCCAATGACAACAAGGTTAAGTGGTCTCAAGCAAAGTTGAAATACATTAAAGTGGTTTTCTAATACAAAAGATGACGTCAGTGCATCTAAGGTGAGCTACGACCAGTCTGGTTGAAAGGTTCAGTGGGAAATATTGTGAATACAACTGGGAGATAAAGTTGCACACGAGTGAAAGCATCAAGGACACATATTCATAGGACTGTGTGAGTATCATATCTTGTGTTAGAGAAACAAACTGTGTTTCTCCCGGTGTGTTTAAAAAAGGCATACGTGTGTTTGCAACACTACACCCCGTCTGAGCCTTGACCAGATAAAACTAAAAGCATCGTCTCATTGCAGAGTGCGGCCATTTGTTACCTATGTGTCAAAGAATAGGGGCGAACAGAACAGCACAGGATTTAGTGTTCGTCCAGTTTCTGCTGTTCACACTGGGAAACCCTTTGGTCACCTCACGAGCCATGACAGCAAAATAAAGAGACGCAATCTTGGAGAGATAATCAGCAACCGAGCTCAAAGTGTTTCACAACATCCGATGAGCACAGGCACGCACAAGGTGATCTTTGAACCGGGGGCCAGGCCAGAACACATTATACACATTTATCTCCCTCAGTGCGACAGGAGATATGACAACAGGTCAGCGCGGAGGAAGCATGAACAAGGAGCCCCAGCTTTACTGGCACTAAAAAGATGACTAGTTTATCTGAAAAGTCAGAGGTAAATATTTACAGATGTTCAGGTGCCACGACACGCAAACCTAAATGCAAGCAGGAAATTGACATCAAGCTCAATCTCTGCATTTCGCTATCTGATCCATATCTAATGATTTACTTGTTTACCAGTTGGGTCCCACTGTGTGAGGATGTAGTATTGAACAAAACAGGCACATTGATTAAAAATGTCAGTTTTTCATGTTTTCAATGACATTTTGCGGATTGTACACTTCTGTATGTTCAAAACTATAATTGAACATTATGGTTTTATCACAATGGAGATAAAGAGAGGCTGCACAAAAACTCTTTGGGCCTCATCAGAATCCAACTGACCCTCCTTCTGATGTATAAAAACTCCACGCAAAATAAGAAAATATTACAGGAAACTATTAAAGGGGATTTGGGGTAAAGGCATTATTTTCATAATGAAAAACTAATCATCTTTCAAACATATTTAAACTGCTCCATTAACTTTAAAGTAGGCCATTTTAATGTGCCCTATATGCAGCTGTATTAAAGGGACAAAAATAACAGTAGACCTGGTATTCGTGGATACACTGAAATCAGATTGAGGTAATTCTAGGAAGCACTGAAGCCATCCCTGTTTCCATGTGACGGTCTTCACTAAAATGGCAGGAAGGCTTTTAAATCATTCACTCACTTTAATAATGGCTGCCTTCTGGCTTTTTGGTCAAATTGAGATTTTAAAAACCAGAAGCTCTAATGATGGGTAACTACCTAAACACTAACAGTCTCTTATGCACCAGATGGTTAGTCAGCACGGACAGCTGATAAAGGACCCTGTGGGCCAATCCGTCACTTGGCAACCAACATTAACAGCATTCAATCACTTCCACATGCAGCAGCAACAAGACTGCAGAGATGGCCGCCGATTGCCAAGTAGTAAGCGATTTGTCTGAGGTCGGGCCTCCTGCTCGGTTTCAGCACAAAACAAAGCTTTACAGTTCCATCTGTTTTTACGACATAATTACAAGAGGATTTATAACGCTACTGTCCTCCAGCTTTGCCTTGAGTGCAGTTTCCGCATAGTTCAGTGTCCTTGCAGAAGTTCCTGCTGCCTATACACCAGACACAGCAGGGGGAACAGATTAGGATGGCATATGCAGCAGTTACTGGATGGCCCCCGCAAATGTCTGTCTTGGGACGGGCAGTAAAGCCCTGATGGAATCCAGTCACACACTATTTTACACACACTTTGCTCAAACTGCACAAACATATCGGCACAGATATACTAAAATCCATCTGAAATCTGAAATTCAAGACTAAAATCTTAAAATTCAATGACAACACTAAGACTCCACCATGTGCAGTTCTGGCATTACATATAGAGCGTGTTAACCAAGCTGATTCTAGCCCCAAAATTCGAAACACAAAATATACGCATGTGTGCCGTGCCAATAACAAATAGATTTTAATAGACCCATATAATTTTTATCTCACTTCCTCACATTAACCTGCCACCCAAACCCCCTCTTAAAGTCAAGGAGTGCCAAGTGTTGCAGTTGGCTGAGCTGGCGTTACGACTACACAAGAAAGAAGAGCATTTTAACGGGGAGCTCCGTGTTAATATGGAGAGCAAAGTACTGAGGGATCCTGGGGTTTGGCAGAAAATGATGTCGGGAATGCAGTGGCTCCGAGACAAAGTAATGAGAGCAGCATGGAGTCATATTTTTAAAACCCTATTTCAACTTCAGGAGCATTAAATACTACATGGATTAATTTATTGCTACTTTTATTTAATAAAAAAAAAGGGGGGTTCTTTGTCTTGTCATGTATTTGCATTTTTCTCTCTGTCTCTCTTTCAACCAGGTTAACCTTTAAATTCTAAACTCTATACGGTTGAGGAATGGATTTTGGATGTTGACCCAAATGTTACCCACTTTCCTAAAAACATAGCATGTAATAACTTTATCGTTTTTTCTGCCTTCAGCAATGTGGTCTTACCTGTTTTTTACTTAAATGATGGTAATAATGAATGGGAGAAATCCCTCCAACTGTGAAAGTACGGTGACACATACATGGTGAAAATCTGGCTAAATTGCCTTCAGCGATGCCATAACAGCCGCAGATGGCAGCCACTTAGCTGCATATGCAGCCCATGAATACACGCTATCTGTTCTCATCAAGAGTAATAGTCTCCTTCTTAAGCTGCCTTATGGCTCTGACCTTTTCCTCTGTACGGAATGTGCAAATTATTCTTGATTTTTCAGCCTGTGAGTTTCTGCTCTTTCCTTTTCTCCTACGCCAGAAGAGGAAACGTACTGCAACACACCAAAGCTCCAGTCAATTCCACAGCGGGCGAGTCATATATCATATTTTGAGTGTATGGATTTCTAATATCTCGCTACAGCAGTCAAGATGATGTAACAGATATGGACTCTAAGCACATATCAAATATGTTCCTTGAGGACATTCAATATGGCTGCCAAGAGACATCTGATCAGATTATTAAAATGGATAACCTCATATACCTTGAACTACACCGTGAAATATCAAAAGTACTGCTGGGGGTAATTAGGGGTGGGGTGCCATCTATTAACGGCCATTACGAAGAACAAAGAAATAGGAATAAGCTGCTCCTACTGTTCAATGGCTGCCATTTTGCATCCCCAGCTGCACTGAATATGAGCTTCCTCTGGATTCACTGGTGGTTGAGTTAAACACTAGTAATAATATCACAGCATAAATTTAAGCTCCAACTGGGAGAGGTTCAGCCTTTTAACTGCAGCAGGCGGCTGCTCCGACTGAAATGAGCCACAGCCCACATGTAGGGATCTAAAAATATTTTAAGCCAGGAGACAATTTGGAATAAGGTGTAGTGAAAAAATAAAAGCACATAAACCTTGCGTATTTTTTGCAGACCGAGCCCAAACCGAACTTATGGATACAGGTTAGGGCAAATGAATCTTCTCAAGCTTGAACAATTTAGTCCAGGCCCTTGCTTAGGACCAATTTTCAGTAGGAGAATCAACCAGGAGTTATTTTCCGCACCAACGAAGTTCCCAGGGTCAAAGAACACGACAACCCCTCCTCCACAATAAGGTGGAACTGTACACGGCCCTTGTTTGCTGCCTGGAGAATATGCTCATGCAATGCATTAGTCGAAGTCAACAGTAAACAGCCGGCCTTATATTACCTTTTATAATAGTTTTTTTTAATCCAAGCCGAAGTTAAAAACTGTTTTCCACCAGCATCTCCTTTGACCGGTTATAGGAATCAATATGATGGATCATGTTTATTCAAAAACTGCTGATGTTTGCACAATGCTTTTGCATCCTGGCCCCATTTAACCCCTTTTTTATGTTCTGCGGATCCAAACACTCAAAACATCACAAAACTCAGATGATGACACTGTAGCGACTCTCCAGGAATGCACTGACTGGCACATGTTCAGGGTAAAAAAAAAAAAAAGAAAACGGTAAATCGTGGTGGTTTGGAGGAAAGTGCAAAGAACCCTATGGGAAATTTACAACCGCTAGCGTAGGGCCAGAGTTTGTGCTGTGGTCGGTCACACAGTAGCGTGCATGGCACCATGGGAGGATGCACCAGTGAGGCATATGAAAGGGAAATGCTTAGGTATGCTAAGTCAGTAGCAGAGCAGTGGGACTCGGTTTGCCCTGTGAAGGAGAGATAGAGAGCGTTTGGTAAAGTCACCCTTTACTGTTTGTTAAAATGCTGCGTTTGACCAACATTTCAGACGGGCTTCAATTGCTGAATGTGTTTGTTAATTATTAGTGTAACTGTCTTACCAGGGTAAATACAGTATACACACTCTGGTAAAATTAAATTCTACACCACACAATATGTGATAAAACATTTCTAAAATTTATTTCATAAAAAATATTACTGTTAGAGACATTTTGAAACCAGAAATCTGGGCTAAGTCCCCTGCAAACATCGGAATTAATGTTTTTTTCTTTCTATCAAAAGAAATAAAATGATTTAAGTGCTTTGGGAACAGTCTTTCTTTGCCCGAGCACTTTCAAAGAGCAATAGTACATTTCCACTTCAAATGCAGAGTGACACATACAAACTAAAAGTCAAAGATTTGCTCAGTAAACAAACAAGTCTTCTGCCAAACAAGTGTGGGCCACAGTGAGGTCATGAAGCAGCAAGTCTCAACAAAATAATCCAACTTTGTAGCAGAGGTGCATGTGTTAACTTGCCTTTCCTGCTTTTTCCTTCCTCCGACACTTTACTTTGATGCTTTCAAAGTTTTCATGACAGTGTGTCTCCTCCGCTTCCCACCTGGTTTTATCCATGCATGGTCTATCTGACGGCTCAACTTGGAGCACAGCAGGGGGAGGTTTGGGGCTGGGAGGGCTGCACACAATCACTTTTTACAGCACGCAGGCTTTTTAAAATCTCGTATCAGTTTCTACCTACCGTCAGCACCGGCAGGCGGAAGAGGTATAGAGACAGGATGAGAGGCAGAGAGAGCGAGAGATGGTGGAAGGGCAGGAAAGACACGGCCACAGCGGGAAGCCGGTCTCTCCGTGGCAGAAGTGAGTGGATGTGGAGAGGATGAAGAGGTAGACATAAGGAAAAATGGAAAAACAGATTATCCTCCTCCTGTTCTATTTTATAAAAAAAAAAAAGAAAAAGCATGAGTAAGAGGCCTGTGACAGTGGGGTGTCCTTGGTTGTTGCAAACTCAAAATGTTCAGCTCACCTGTCATCCCTTGATTCATTTACTTTCACTCTAAACAGCCACTTCAGCAGCTAATACAGTGCCCCGGGGTGAGTCTGGCTGCCGCTGAGTGCAATGCTGTGTTTGTTTTTTGAAAAGGCAAGAGAGCTGTTGCTACGTTCGAAATAGCCGCCACTCCTCATCCAGCGTATAATTGGTGTCCAAGGACAGAAAGAAGATAAGGGCATGAGACTAAAGATCCTGAAGTGATGGAGGTATAGAGGGAACAAGGGGGGTAGGAGTGACCCAAACTCTGCTCTCCAAACTCCCACCGGGCCTTTATGTTAGCAGGAAGTCCATTAGCAGCGATTACGAAGCCATCGCATTAACAGCCTGTGAACCGACATAATCACAGGGTCCTGTTTCATTGATGCCTCCCTCTCATTTTCTGATGAGCCAGGAGTGTTGCTGCTCTCACCTTGTGGTCCCAGAAAGACCCTGTAATCGTGATTATGTGCGCGGAGGACTGGGGAGGAGACTGGGTCAGAGAGTCAAGCCGTGCACAGGCTCTCAGTAACGCTCATGAACCCAGTAACAGATATCTAAAGACCCCCCCCCCCGCTTTGCATCAACCGTCGTCTTCCTCAATGGCCTCTTCAGCAGCGTTTGGCCGACTAGCTTCTCTCAGACATGCACTGGAGTCTGGACATTTTTCTGAAATGCTCCAGTGAGAATACAAACGTCCTAGTCATTCACTCCAGACATTTTCCTGAACTTCTCCTGCAAGCTACCAACTGTCCCAAGTGAGCGCATGAGAGAATAGAGAAGGAAGATGTCCGGAAAAGTCATGATGACAATAGCTTTTGACAATAAGATGCCGTCATGAAGGGGAACTTCCGAAAATGTCCAGACCCAGACATTTTCTGGAGTTTGCCTTTTCACATCGGCAAAGTTCTGGAAATGGCTCATGTGTGCTTGTGAAGTGATTCTATATATGAAGTACCTATATCCATCCTTAGAGTCAACGTTAATCCTGGAAACATCGGTACAAGAAGCCCTCTTTCCCCTTTTCTCAATTAAATTACGAAAACCTAGAAAAGTAAAAAAAGAATGAATACAGTCTTGTTGCTGCTTGTGAAAATCTCTCTTTTTTTTTGCCTGAATCAATCGCAGGGCCAAACTTTTTACTTGCCATCAGTGACCTTGCATAACTTTTTAAAGCTCTCACTTCCATCGACATACATGCTGCTCTATTAACCCACTGGCAACCTTGTACACCTGTAATGTCACCAGGAGATTCATTATTTCCGTGAGGTACATCATGAAAAGGAACGAGAGTAAAACCATAACTACTAATCAGATTCCAGAAGTGAGATTTCCTGAAACTCTGACAGATTTCACAGCTCGAATTTGTTGCAGCAATATCATATTTTTTGGACGCCTATAACTTGGCAAATGCCCTTTGGCTAATAAAGTAGGAAGCCTTCCTGTTCAGGCCCACTCATATCTTTGGAGTCAGAAACATTGTTTCAAAGCCAAAATCTTATTATGCAGGCATTGTATTTTTTTTTTCCCGTTAATTTACCGATTCTACTTGTCTGTCTGAGGCAAAAACTGAAATGTACTCAGTTTTTGTTGTGATGAACTTGAAGTTGGCAAAGTCTGGTGTTGCATTTTCCTTCGTCACTCCCTGTCACACCTCTGAGAGTAATACACTGATTCACTGTAGCTTTAGGATTATTCATGATAATCTTTCTCCATCTACTTGAGACCAGTTTCACTGAGTCTGCACATCAACTATCTGGTCTTGGATTTATTAATGCATCTGTCTGTCTTGCTACTTTGTTTCTGTTATTTTGTTTAAATTAATTTCAACTGTTCAAAAGGGGCATACATGCTAAGGTGACCTACATGATATAAATAAATAAAAAATGTTACATAAAATGAGTATGGTGTGTTAGGAGAGTTTGCCTGTACCCAAAAACAGACTAAGGAGAGACCCTCTGATTAAATTTGTCTTTCAGTGTGCGTGAGTACTGTTGAGGTGTGGAGGAAGTGTATTTTGGAAGTTATGCATGTCAGCTCAAGGAACTTAATTCTTACTGAAGTCATGCCCATACAGCATTACTGAAAATACCAAATTTAGAAGAGTGACGCAGGAACTGAGGTAAACACAGTCAGTCAGCAGCATTTCAGGAGAAAAAAATCCATCCTCCTTAAGGACGGGACAAAATTGAACCTGATGAATCGCTGTCCTTGTTTACTGCTGGTTGTTTGGCAGTATAGAAATAATTGTCTGGGATATTGGATCACAGAGAATCAAATAGATCGAAATAAGAAACCAGAAGACCCAACATTTGGATGATAAACACAAATCACTGAACTAAAATACAGTCCAATTTAATTAATTCATACGGGGAATGAGTGAAGGTAGCATTCTAAGTTCTGTACATACCTCAACGTCTAGCTTAATCTAGCATTTGCCCACCCTTTCCCATGATGTGTTACAAAATCCGACATGCACAGCAGGATGTGGCTTCACAGAGCATGCTCTACTTCCAAATACATAGTTTAACTGAACCCCATTGATCAAAGGCATTTCCCACGGCACGAACAAACACAGACCTCAGATATTCTTATGTCTCAAAGGCTCAGTCAGGCCTGAAGTAAAATCTTTTTCAAATCTAAAGGGAAGATGGTCAGCGTGTAGATACATACAGCTGATCCATTATCCACGATGGGAAACCTGACTGTGTTTTCTGCTGTGGCTTGAAAAGCTGATTTGTTTAATTTACTCATCTTCATTCTCTCCTCTGTGCAGTCCACATGCACACTAGATGTCTCTTTTTTTTTAGCTCCGTATCGATCTTGGATGCCGATGCAGAGGCTTGCAGTAATTGAGTCTTATCTTGATGGTTGTATTTTAAATGATGCTGTCTTTGGCCGTAGATCCCCGTGGGCTGTTAGAGGGGGTTGGATGAATGGGACGCAGGAAGAGAGGAAGGATGGAACATAAGCTGGTGAAGGTCTAACAAAAAGATGTGAACGAATCACACATTGGAAAGGAAATGATCTGCCAGTATTATAACAACTAAGCATCCGATCTATGCTCTCATCCGAATTAGGATGAGAGCAAGTGAGAATACGCAAAAAGCACTTGACGGGGGAAATTATATAGATAGGAAAAGACTTCCTGCGCCTCCGATATAGAGAAATGATGATATGCAATGTACTGGTATTGTTAGACACAACAACAGGAACGGCTACTGTGTTTGTCAATGTCTATTGTATTATGCAGCACTGCACATTTTGTAAAAGCATCTGATACCACAATCTATTGTAAATTGTCTTTCTGCTTTTGCCTGTTTGCTTTGCAAGTTATGTGAAATGATTCAATACAACATTTCCTCAGATGTCTGGCCTCCTTTTTCATCAGAGATATTTCTTGCAAATATTGTTTTCTCTTGGGTTAGTGTCATGAACGTTTGTGCATAGTCTTCTGTTCCATTCACAGGGACTCTACCAAATAGTGAAGTGATATGTGCTGCATCTGCTTATTGAGCATCCTGCACATTCCCACCATCTCTGGGTGAAAATAACAACTGTCAGTATAAAACACAACAAACTTTGAATTCAGTTTTTGCGCATTAATGCATCTGCACCAGAAATTCATTCATTAATTAAAATCACAGTTAACACATTTCATCTACACATTTTCCTGAAGAAGCACTGAGCGCTTCACTGGCTCACACTGAACAACAAGGCTGCAGAGAAGGTCAATATCTGGTTTCATTTAGATTATCCGTGAAATCAATTGCTCGTGAGGAGAATGGATTTAATGAGTTGTGATAACAAGCACGGTCCGTTTTTTTCCTTGATCCTTCACAAATCGACCACACACATGATAAATGCTCAATGACACTTAAAACACATTTATTTACGCGTGCATTTCTGTGTCCATATTATGTAAATGCAGCAATTAAGTGGTAAACAGAAAAGGTAATTTTCACCCTTGCTCATTGCCAAGAATTACATGCAGGAATGTGCTGATTGAATTTATATAGGAGGTCCGTGTCTCCGGCTGACTGTTGGTCAGCGTGTCAACCTCTCTTTTCACCCGTTCACCTCAATCTCCGATGCCCCCAGCTGAAATGAGAACACGCAGCCCGTACACATAATGAGGGGAAGTGAGGCAGCAATGCATGAAAATGCTTAAAGTTTCTAATTTATCTAACGGTCAGCCATCTCCTCTGCGCTGCGAGTCGACAGCCACCACGCTGCTCAGTGTCGTTTGGAGGTGAGAGCAGCGTGAGCCGACCACAGAAAATATTACTTTTATTCAATGGATGTGATATGATTGACAGCCTGGAATTGCTTTGCCCGCGACCTTGGAGGACCGGTACTCAGACTGCATTTTACGTGAGTGTGAGGCTGTGGCCCTGCAGTCAAGCCTCAGTGATGCAGCTCCTTGTTTGCCTCTGCTTTGTATGTCTTTATTGTCAGGCTAAATACAATAAAATCATATACACTAAGTGTAGAGAAGCATTTTTCATGAGGTAGGATTAACAAATGTGTTTTTTTCAATATATTACATCATATGCTGCATATGTTTTTATCTTGTCTGCTGCAACAGCTATGTTTAATTAGCTAATTCACTACTTCAAATGTTTGAATGGACCTCAAAGTGCTTTTTTAAATAAAATTATTTTTACTCTTAACTCTAGGGGTTTAACGGTACACAACAAACACGGTTTGGTACGAACCTCAGTTTTAAGGTCACGGTTCGGTACATTTTGGTACAGAGGAAACAAGGAACAGAAAACATTAAACTGATGTTTTATTTCTTTTTATTCAACACTGGTTTACTGAACAGACTATGACTGTCTTTAATACCTAAAAAAGTAGATTTTACAAAAGTTAAATAAGATAAACGTCAATAAAAATAGTAAAATAAATATCCATTAAGGTGCAGTTGAAGAAAAGTAACTTTACTTAAAGTGTACCGTTATTGTATTCTAATTATGATTATAAAAAAATTGTATTTTCATTTTTCCCCACATTGTTTGCAGAGGGTGGCCCTGCTGGCGCTAACACTATCTCCTGCTGTGGAGAACACTCTCATGCTAGGGACAGAGGTTTATAAAGGGCTGATATGACTTGCTGGCTGAAATGTGGGCGAGAGGGAACTTCGTCACAGGGCTCGGTTACTCTCAGCTTGTGTTTGAACCCTGCGTTGTCAACAACAGTCACATATCTGCTGTTATAAAAACACCTTTGGTGGTTGTTATTGCTGTGACACGGTCTGAATTATTTGCAAGCGGCTCCTTAAGGAGCGGGGAGCCGGGTTTGCACTGGATTCGTTTTTTCCTTGTCTCAGTATCACTCTGGTGATGCCGTTTCAAACGAGTAGGCATGTTCCAAGTGCTTCCAGCTACGTATCCCATTGCAGTTGCGCATGTTGGCATAAAGCTTTTGTACAATCCACTTTTCTTTGTCTGTCGTCATTATAGTTGACTGTGAAACTGAAGTATTCCCACACAGCAGACGTAAATGACAAGGGAGGGTCTTCAAACTCCTGTTTGTCTGCGGTCGTCATGACAACGAGCCGACAGCACATCCAGTCCTTCGCTAAACTTGTCCCTCAGAATTTGAGACCCGTACGCACACAAGTAAGTTCTGCACGAGGACTCGCTGCATTCGTTCAGTACACATGCGTAACACACCTACTTATCTCTTTACTCTTTTTATACTCAACGTTTTTCTCTCAGAGTAAAATTTTAAAACGAGACAAGTATGTGTTGACTGAAATGTGAAATGAAAATTGGCTTAAACCATCAAATTGTTCAGCAGTTTCGACTGAAAATTGACTTTAACATTTGCATTCATAAAGAAAATAAAAGACTAACTACATAGCTCTCTTCTAGTCTTAACTAGTCCACTCACAAGCACTTTACACTTCAAGTCACATTCATCACATATTCAAACAGCTCTTCTATGCACAGCGCTTTTTCTATCACACATCATTCACACACTGCGTGAACAGTCATTGGGGACATTTTAGGGTTCAGTGTCTTGCCCGAGGACACTTCAGCATGAAGGCTGGGGGAGGTGAGGATCAAACCATCGACCGTCTTGTTATTGGACGACCCACTCAACTTCCTGAGCCTTAGGCGCCCCCTCATGAATGAATCAATTTATGTTGGAATAAAAATAAAGTGGAAAAACTGTTTATAAAAACTAAAAATACATTTTCTAAAGTCCTCATCTAGCAATAACATGTATCAGTTATAATTTGGTGATAAGCTCCAAGCAAGATAACACATTTTTAGCATGTGATTTTGGAACGAGATACAACTGCTCTCTCTGCATCTGCAAGAAGAGCAAATCCAAGTCAATTTAAGTTATTGGATTTCTCACACGCACCACGAGCCTGTGCATGCCCTGCTCTTGACTTTGCAGCTAAGACCTGGGATCATCAGAGGGACCACAAGAGCAAAGCTATCGTTAAATCAGCCATGTTATATTTATACATCAAATATGCACCAATTTCAGCCCCTACATGAAATAAGGAGAGGAGGCCCTGTAAGGTGTAATACTGCTGTGGTATGTCCATTCTATCAGAAAATCATAACTTTTACAAATAAAAGTATTTTATTACCCTGGTTCTCAACGCCCTTAATACTTGTTTTAAAGTGTTAGAGCTGCAGATTATTACCTCCAGCGAGGAGGTTCCATTTTCTCCCGTGTCTGTCAGAAGCATTATGTCCTTTCCATTTCTCTGCCTGACAAAGTGGTGACAAATGTCTAAATGTCCGGAGACAATTCTATGTTTGTGGCCCTCAATTTCTCTGAATCACTGCCATCTCTCCCTCCTCAGCGTCCTCTCCTTTCTCTATCTTTCTCTCGTCTTATCTCCGACACACACAGGCAAGACGCACACGGAGGAACATATGTGTGTGGTGCAATGACAACATCTTTCCTCAGGAGAGAATGTCCCGACGGCCTCAGCCCCGTGTGTGTGGGCTGATGAGGTGAAAGTAATCTAAATGGAGTTCAGAGCGGCAGAGGTGGCACACAACACAACACACACACACACACACACACACACTCGTGGTAAATCGTATCGTTACACCACCATCGAGGCATGTGGGCCTTTCCAGTTGCTCCAAAGGGGATGAAAAATATCAAAACTGAGTTGAACCTCTGCTGAGATGGGGGAGTGGGGGGGGGTCACATCCTCGCTTTGCAATTTTCTGTCTTTTTCTTTCAGGGGTCAGTAATTGCGCGTCGGAAATTGGAGAAGCGGCCACAAGTTGAAACAAAGTCACACAACAGCTTTATTTCCCGTTATGTCTGAACAGGGAACGTGCCGACTGGGAACAGGCGAGCGCGCCAGACGGTGGTTTTATATCGTTCCATGTTTGCACAGAACAAGTGTGTGCGCATGTATGTTTGTGTACGTGCGCAGGCTGGCAGTGGTTCAGTGGCAGTAATTTCCCTTGTCATATACACTCGTGTTAGTAAAGATGCTCTCGCCGGGTCCCTGAGCTGGTTTTCCAAATGTAGAGCAAAGCATCTCCTGACACACTCCTGCAGCTCGGTGGCTAAGTGCAACTTGTTTTCATCTTCAAGGACAAGGTGACCCCCCCACACGATTGACACAAAGAAGAGGAGGGGGGGGGGGAATTGAGAGCATCTGATCTTCTGGGGATATTAAACAAGACAAATATGCATCGTTCCATCAGCAGAGCAACAGGGGAAAGTGTTTGATGCCGTGTGAGAATACGGGAAAACTTGCAGTTGGCGGTGGTGATGAAGGGCAGTTCGGTCAAGGCTGAAGCGGCTGCAAATAAAAACGTATTCTCTGCTGCGCGGTGAAAAGTTAAAGTGTGAAATGGGTTCGTGTGAGTGATTGATTGTGCAGTGCTATTAAGGGATTTTATTGAAAAACACACAATGGAAGAATATTATTTTTAAGACATAATGATTTATATAAACATCTACATTATGAATTCCTCCCGTCTTCATTAAGATATCACAATAATCCTCATTGTTCCCAAACAGAAGCCATAATCACAATTCTCTGCTGCACTGACGAAATAAAACACCCTAATCTCAGTATTAAACTATTTATTAGAGCAAAATCTTAATATAAAAGGTCTGAGAGTAGATTTCAACATGGTCTTTGAATCGTAGCAACAAAAAAAGATTTATCTGAGAATCCCCGTCTTCATTTATACCTTTTTAGAGTAACATTTTCATTTTGTTTTAGCCAATTCTGGCTTTTCTGATATATTCATAGAAAACAATAAGTGTTCTTCCACATGCATGCAATCTGGACCTCTGCAATTCCTTTCCTCTGGCTTTGCAGTATCTACAGAAATGTAATCGCTGTGTCTGTATTAAAATTCATGAGGACAGATAAGAAGGGACTTTCATTAGTGCGGGATTCTAAAGCCGCTGGTTTTTGGGGGAAAAGTAAAAGTCGAAACACTTCCAGCAGCACTTTCTAGGATCCCCTCGGAGGTCAGACAAGTGAGGGACGTCCTCGGATAAGATACACGTGTTATGACAAGTGGCTCGACATTAGAAGAGCGGAGACACCATTTACCAAATCTGAGCTTGAGCGATGCGTCATACCATTTGCAATATTAATTTACTAATGGCACTGACAGCAATCAGGGCAAAAATGAATAGCAGCAAATGGATGATTAACAGAGGTCACTTCAAAACCTAACACAAGTTGGTGTTATTAATCTTCTCTCCCCTGCATAGAAGACAATCTTAGAAATCTAAAATGAAATCTGAGCACACTGAGCATCAATAACACGAAAATACAAAATATACATTTGATTTTAGCCTAAAAACTTATTCCAATTACCTCTATAAGAAAAATAACCAAACTTCAGCTATGTTCATACTTTTGATAAATTCATTCTTTCACACGGGCGTCAATGCAGTGACCTTGGTGCATCTTGATTTACTACAAATCTCAAGCTTAAGAGTTCAAAGGATTTCGTCTTAAATGGGTTCATTTCAAAAAATTGAGTCACCATTTTTCCAGCTGAAAGATTTAGAAAATGTAATCGACATATAAAAAGAAAAGCAGATGAGGACGAGATGAGAAAGCAAATATTCAATTAAAAACATGCTGTGCCTTCAGTCAGGGAGATAAAGGGCAAAACAAAGATGAATGTTAATATTGTTGGAGTATCAGTCGGTCAGCAGTGAACCATGAATGTAACAGTAAATATTCAGGCTGTTTTTCAGAATGTAAAAGCTCGTCCCTGAGTTTTTAGCTCAGTGTAGTGACGGCGGCGTTTTCAAACTGAGTGTTCAATGTTAAAAGTCTAATAGAGACTGTTCATTACTCGCTGCTTTGATAAATGTAGAAAGTAACCTTGAGTTGATGACCTCACACTTCCACATGACACTCTGCTGGCTCATTATCCGAGTTTGATATGAACTTGTGCATCCACACATTTATCTAAAACAACTCCACCGTCTTACCACAGCAAACACCGGCTTCAGTGAATGATGGCCACACATACCGTGATACATGCAACGACGCCCAGTGAACCCTCTGTAAAGAAATTTACCTGTACTAAAAAACAAACAATGTGACAGCTGGTGGGTAAACAACAGCTTATGACTCGAAGACTTTACATATTAAAAAAACAAAAACATTCACCATTTGCCTCACATCTGCACACTATAGAAAGTTTATGTTGGCAATTTAATCCCGAATATTGCCGCACACATGAAATCTAAATTAGAGTGTGGGGACAGGGTCCTCGCTGAGCAGCTCATTATTGAGAAGCAGTTTTCAGTTTCAGAAATGTGCCGCATGTTGCCACAAGCTCATTACCTACTCAGCTGCAGCAGCACCAATATCTATATATTCTCTAGTAGTAAAAGAAGTTATATCAATAGCCATTTAACCAACTTATGTTCTTTATCTATACAGGTTGTCTCCGATGTGCTGGTGCTACTTTGAGAGTGTTTTCTCTTCATTGAAAAAAAGTGCTACATTATATTCTGAATCCGCAGATGCTGCATTGTGCAACAACAGAAATGTTAGGTGTGGGGGGGGGGGGGTGCTGGTCTATGTTTGACACTTTTACTTTCATGAAAAACTAATAAGGTGCAGGTGCCCACACTCTGTCAGCGGAGTGCTCTTCTGGCACTGACACACCTACTGCTAATTAATAGAGAGGACAGAAGTGGAGTGCCGTGGTCCTCCCTGCTTTAAGTGGATGCCACGCTGTCAGCAGACATTTGTTTTGGAGCCGGGACTCGACTGTGACTGCAGGCTTCCCTGACAGGGCTTCAGGCGCCCGGGCTTCTAAGCACCAGCTGGTCACTTATTAGCTCTGGCATGCATTGGAAGTGCTATTGATGCACAGCTAATGGAGAAAAACAGTCTCAACTCCTGAGCCTGTTTTCCCTGGGCATAGCCAGAGCTGGCAGGGAGCCGCCGCTTAAGGTCCTATTACATCAGTTAAACCCTGACATTTATGTAGAGCATATTACAGGTTCAGATGATCTAATTAGAGTAAATATGTAATCACCTAGCTAACTGTTTTTTTCTTTGAGAGGAAAACCTGGCCATTCTAATGATGAATAATAAATATGAAGATACCACGCATGTATAAGACTAGAGCAGAAAAAAGGGAGGGGGAGTCTGAAACTGTAAAATACTTGGAAAATTGAAACTTCACATCCAGAAAATATAATACCAATGAAAATACGAATCATACATAAAAAATACATAATTCTATTCAAAAGTAATGGTAAAAATAACATTTTATTGACTGTTGGTTAAGAGCCTTGGCTGCAATTTAATGTTTACTCATCGTTGACCCCACCTTCCCCTCAGTCGCTGCCAGAAGCTTTGGCAGTGAGTGAAAGAATGATTTCACAGACAAGCGGCCAGGATGATATTTCTCTGCAGGGCGGCTGGTCTCTCCCTACATGATGTAGTGAGTGACTGAGTGAGCTCCGCGATTTGATATCAAGATGGTGCTCTTTTATGTTGAGAGCGAGCCAGTTGAATTCAGGTAAACACTGCAGAGGCCCCCTGGAGGCGTTTCGGGGGAAGACCATATGGAGGGAGAACTGAGGGAAGATGCGACTTCATGGCGAAAGAAACGTTTTTGGTCATCTCCAAAGCGAAGCCTGGTTAAATCTGTTTCCCAGACAGACTCTGTGAAAGTCAGAGGAAGTCTGCATGACGTCCTTTGCTAGACGTCCGGGGATCTGCCTGTTAAGGTGCCCATATTTGGTCATTTACAGGTTCATCATTTCGAAATGGAAATAGACAAAAATACTTCTATGTGCTATAAACTTAAAAATGTACATTATCTGTCTCATATCGTACATTGCTGCTCCACTCATGTCACATTTAGTTCTTTATCATTAAGCATCTATGATCTATCTTGATTGATCAATTATTGACTTTAAGGGCATTTGACATTTTGCCTTTTGCTAAGATCAAACCAGCAGTTTCTCTCTCTTGAATTCCCCCAGCCTCATATTCCAGTTGAGGTTAATGAGCTAGCCTCCATACCTGCTCTCTGTAAACTTGACCCCTACCTCTTCCTCTGAAGCACCGCAGTAACAAAGATCTGTGCACGCCACACCAAGATGAGGTATGAGCTCAACAATCCGGCGAAGGTCTCAGGTGTCTTGTGCTCCAGTGTCGGTGAGAAATGTCACAGAGATGAATAGCAGGAAGAAAAACGGGAATGTAGGTGAGGGAGAATATCTGAGATAAAAAGCATTAGAAAGACAGAGGTGGTGACAGGGAAACACGGAAGAAAAACCGTTCTTTAAATCAAAGAAAAGTCAAATACAGTGAGCTGGGGTCTCACCAGGTGGTCCACAAAGCCAACGCGGAGACAGTTTTAAGTTCTCCAGTTTTACGGCTGCAGTCTTGTTTTTAACAGCATCCATTACCCTATTTCCCTTTTTAGTCGTCTCGTCTGTTTTTTTCGTATTTATTTCCAAGCTCCTTAAAAATAAAAAACTTTGTTTGAACAAAAACATCTGGTGTTCTTTATCGTCAGCTGCTCTTGGGACATAAAAATCCCCACTAAAGGTGAATTAAGCCAAGTCTGGGTTGGTTTAGTTGTGATAGTACCTGGGGTCGTCTGGGTTTACAAGTCTTTCCAAGTCCGACTAGCAGTGATCAGTTCCCAGCCCTCAAAAAGATATGAGTCCCTCCTGATCCACAGCAATTTTGAAACTTTCTCTACTGTCTTTGAAGCTGTACACTTTGAGATTTTACTGCAATTCTCCTGCCCCCAAGTTCAATGGGCATGCACCATGCACGCCCCCCCCCCCCCCCCCCCCCCCCCTTCTGCTGCACTCCTCCACCAGTTCAGTATACCTAATTATTTTTCTCTTATTGGCCTCCTCCATCCTCTCCTTACAGGGCACCGGAATCTCCAGCATGACAACTTGCCTAAATAGTTCTGAGGTCAGCATATTTCCTAAGGGTGGTCTGTGCAATATCAAAAAGGAAGCGTAGACCCTCCCCAATTGTTTGAGCCCAAGTGGTTATAGCCTCTCCAAGCCCCGGACGACGTATCCGGTTCAAGGGTCATTAATAAATGAACATTTACATTGCCAGTGGTAGTGCAGGGTTTCCTTCCTCTCTCTCTAATCTCCTATAATCTAAAACTCTTTACAAACTTGAATGTTCTTTTAAGGTGTTTTATGTCTGTCCCCCCCTTCTCCATCCTCTATACAAAAGTTGACCTCTTTCTGCATTTTTTCTGCCATTCTCTTTTAAAACCTTTCCCCCTTTTTTTTGACTGTACCCCACCCTTCCACCGCCCCACCTGTGTGTGGATAACAGCTGCCTGCCAGTTCAACAGCTGTGCTCACCTGCCAAGCTGGAAACAAGGTGACAGTATTGGCACCACTGGGGACCAGCAGAAAAAAAGAGGGTCTCTTGCAATTTCATTCAATCTTGTGTCATTTTTGACTGTTCATGCAATGCTCAAAATAAATAAAGTCTGAGCAAAAACTCACCCATCATGGTCCAACAGTTGCCTCAATTTGCATACTTCCATACTCTAGTGCAAAATGATGAAGAAGCTGGCAGATATGTTGGCAGGCAATACTTGTGGTCGCATGGTGCAATAGTCATTTCTGCTGAGTGCTTAATGCTGTGCTTGATATGGAACAATACTACCCTTGGTGTAATGTGACCAAATGTTCATATCCAGAAAGAGATCATTTCATATTCAGGCAATTTAAGTTTACTGGCATCTAGGATTTTATTAAATATTGTAGTTGCATAAAAGTGGCACCATTTTCAACATGAAGCATGAAGCATCAGCCAGTTTCCTGTTGTGTGGTCTACGTTTTGAAAGAACGGTTGAAAATTGAAATTCTATTATTGTTCCGACAAGAACAAAATAAAATCAAACACACACCGAGAGTCTCAATATTCTTCGGGAGTTCACATCAAATTATTATTAGTTGCAACTGTGTAAAAACAGCATTTTTCACAAGCTTCATCAGGTTCACTTTGCAATAGCTTGGCTTTCTGATGTTGTTCTACCACTGAGCTGCCTCACATTCACACACATCATATTGTCCCCTAGCCTTCTCCCAAGTAGTTCAAATCAATGTAAGTGACTGAAAAGAATTTAAGAATGAAATGATCTCTTTCATACAGCCTCTTCACACAGAGGCACCATGTGTACAAAAGCCCATCTTTGCCGTTATTCAGTGTGCAGAGGATAGCATAATCTTGGATCGTCTCACAGCACATGTTCAAACATCTATTGACTGTATAGAAATCTGTGATGAGGATGAGCTCCTTTCCATTATTGCCACAAAACCCTCAGCTCTGCTACCATTAATCTAATTTGAACAACAAATGGATTAGATTGAGGGGTTTGGAAATCTGCTGTGTAATCCTCGGGCGCCGCTTTGGAAATTCAACATGTGAAATTTAAATGTCACAAATGTGTCAAATCATTTGGGTGAACTGTTCTTTTAATTGGGATAGAAAAAGAAAAACTTTTCCCCCCAACTGTCGCCAAAAAGTCATTTTCACCCCCCCTGCTGTGGACGAGGACTTTCTAGTTCAGCAGGGCCTCCCTCTGTCTCTGTCACACTGACTGCTGTTTGATCTGGGCCAAGCCCCCCTACTTTGGCAGTGACAGGCGTATTTCAATAATGCAGGTGGAACAGGGTGTGTAGGCGTTGCAGGGGGTGGCGAACCGGGGGACTGGAGTGATGATGCACGTGTGTGTACATCGGTGTGTGAGGATTGTGTAGCAGTAGTTACAGCTTCAGTTTATTTTTGCTAAAAAAAGTTTCCCAAGAAGGAAAGAAGCCCTGGGTAAATGGAGTCATCACCATGTGAGGGTCAATAAAACAGCAATTTCTGTTCACCCGTGATCCTCTTCATCCATCACGAGAGTGCTGCCTTATTACCTCTCCACAGCTTCTCTTTTCCTACATCCTTCACCTCCTCCCTCAAAGGACCTTGCCCCCTTTTCCAATCCCTCCCGTTCCTTTTCTTAAACCTTCCCCATCCTCTCACCCACTGTCTCCTAATTGGCAGAACTTCGGTGCAGCCGACTCGAGCAGCAGAGTCTGACCTGACCGTAAGTCCACTCACACAGACACCAGGCATCATTAATCAAAGCGCCCGTGCAGCTGACTGACAGAGCCTCCAAGAATGTGGATGAGGATTGATATTTTAAGGTCAATAGAGTATCACAATGCAATATTTCCTTATGAAAAGTGGGTCTGCATCAATGTGCTCTTGACTCTTGGCTATTTCTGCCTACACACACAGACACACACACACAGGTATGAGGACTTCCTCTAGTGAGTCACTGGTAGTTTCCTCCTACACAGGCAATCAAATTATGCCAGGAGATATTTATTCTAACTAGCTACACTGATATGGCTACATGTAATTCATTTGAATAATTCAAAGCATTTTGATTAGCTTCCGTGTGATAATAAATATTGTGGGATCGGCTCCTGTGCCCTGATACATCCAAGTCTAAATATTGCTGGCAGCAGCCGAGAGAGGATTTTAAAGACAGAAATAGAAGAGGTGGATGTGATATTGGAAACTCAATTATCCGTTATCTATCTTTTTCAAACACATAGTTGTGTTTGGCATCAGCACCAAGAATTGTCATCAACAACCTTTTTTGCACTATCTGCATAATGTATAGAAACTGCAGGTTGCCTCAAATATTTCAGATTTGATGGTTAAGACAGTTTAAGTGCTTTTGTACCGACAGACGCACAAGTAGCACATAAGGGCTTTGGATAAAAAGATTAAAGATTGGTGCTTTCCACACATTTTTATATTCTATGTCTGACCAGCCCCTAAAGCCTGTATATATAATAAAATATCTATCTATGTGTTCATTGATGGAAGTAGGTTCAGTCATCATTTAAGCACCGAGTGGTTGAGACCAAAACAGGAATAACACACGGACCCTTCATGAATTTATATTTGCTCCTAGCCCCCATTTCCCCTCAAACATCCAATCTTGGTTTCTAATAAAGATCCCCCCCCTAAGTGGAACAATGATTGCTCATATCAGGTCCTGTGTACGGGTAAATAACTCGATTTATAACAAGACTAGCAGGTGCCTGCAGTACGCCACAAAGCTGACAATGCCTCAACCTTTCAGAGTCAAGGTCATGGATTCATTTGCTTTTCCACGGCCCCATGAACATTCTGAGATTTGCTTCATGGCGCCGTCTTAAAAGGCTGCAAAGATTTATTGGAAGAAAACAGAAACACACGTCTGTACACAGTGTATCCGCACGTGTCATCTGGGGATTTCTACAGCCTGGATCACTGGTTCAACCTTCTCTTGTGCACTTTGGTCAAAACTATTAAATCTGCAGCCGTACCAAATTATGAAGTGCTTGCAAATGTCACACACAAACACAGTATTGATCGCTTGTAAATGTCACATGAGACCTTACATCACTAGACAAGAGAGCCAGTGGACATTTTTCTTCATCTTGATGTTGTGATATGCTGCAGATATATATATGTCAACAATAAACTTTCAGCAAAAACATCCAACCTAAGATTAAATACTAGATTTATAAATTGGCAAGGAACCAGCATGTGTAACTCATAGTCTCCTCCATGTTAGTAAATGGGGCATTGACCAAACTAGAAATTAAAACAAAAGTCCTCTCAATTTTCTTTATTATTATTATTATTATTATTATTATTAGTAGTAGTAGTAGTAGTAGTAGTAGTAGTAGTATCTGAATCTAAACAAACTCAGTTCCTGTTCATGGTTATTCAATGAGGTGAAGTAGGATCTACATTGGATTCCACATATATAAAGATCACTGTGAAGAGGGAGACTTGAACCAAAACAAGGCCCAATGGGAGAGCCAAGATCATAGAGCTGAAGGTGAGAAAACAGACTGCAACTCCTTGCCCTTGAGCAAAATCAGTCCTCTAATGGCTCAACACATACCTGTACTGGACAGGTCCAAATTAAGAATCTTCCCAAAATGAAAATGAGCGTCAAATCAATCCATTGATTTAATTTCAAACACGAGAAGACAAAGAGACATTAAATTGTCATGATGGAGTCAGAGTTGTGCGCTGACTTAAGCATCTACCACTGAGACACTGCAGCAGCACAGACAGAGCAGGCCTCCCACAGGTTCCTGGGTAATTTAGCAGGTAATGAGCACTCCGGCTCTGTCACTCTGGACCTCTCATATCTCGCAGTGGAGGAAACACACAAACACACACACACGAGCCATAATTAAAGTTTCCATAAACCTATATACACACACCTCTGCAGTATCTTACACCTGTTGCAAATTTTTCACGCCCGAACAAGCAAAAAAGATTCAGATACAAAACTCCCACAAGATGAGGACTCAGTTGACTTAACATCTGAGCAAGTTTGCATTATAATTAGCAAATCATTGCTTTTACGCCTGAACATTTAGCCTTTAACTACAAAGAGAAAAAATAGCAACTAAAGAGAACGCTCGAGGAGGAGACCACTCCGTATCCTGAACAGACTCATAATACGGTTTTACCAGTTCACCCGCCTGTCATCCCATAACAAAAAAATCAAAACTTACTCCATGTGACAACAAGTGAAGTGTTTCCATGAAAAGTAGGCGACTCAATCCACCGAACAAAGATTGGTTGAATTTTATTGTCAAGCCGCCGTTTGCAAGGTCAAGAATAGAGCAGGAGAAGCAAAGGTGTTACTAACACCATTAATACCACCTCTTTTCTATTCAAGTGCCTGAGTGAGCCATGACAGACTGACAGGGTGACAGTGAGCCAGCGTGCACAATACCTTCATTTCATTATGTACCACTGTGCTTTTTCTACTGTGACGTGTCCAAATGTCACGTATCCCAGTTCCTTTACAGCCAAAGCATTGACAAAGAAAACCAGTGAATCCTTACAACCCTGAGGATAAAATGTGGAAATACCTGACATTTCTGGTTTAAAAGAAGATGTTGATGGATTATCACATTAGTTGGGGTTTGCTTTACTTCCATGTTCATGTACTAATAATAGGAAACATGGGTGGAAAAGGTATTTAACTTATATTAGAGAAAGATGGTTTTCTCAGTTTTCTTTTGAAATAGATCTAATGTGCATGTTTCTTTTATTAACAGCTCACACCATCCACTTACTAATTACTTCTCTACACCACGGAGATGTAAATGAGCTCACACTTGTTCCAACAACATTTCCTCCACTGTGTGAGGAGACAAGGGGCGAGGAGAGGATAAAGAGAGCCATTGACGCTAAGAGAGAAAGAAGGGTTCTAAAAAAGAGTCGGAAAGGAAGGAGAGACGTCTAGAGAGGAGAGCTGGATCGGTCCATCAGTCAGAAGTGGAGCATAAGAGACTTCAGATTGCACAAAATGATATGTGCCCTTGGGCAGATCAACACCCTCTGCCCCTCTGAAGGAAAATGACTGTTGCATTGAAATGACTCCAAATGGCTGAATGCGGGTCACTGATGGGCTCGGGGTGTGTCTGAGTGTGTGTTGGTAGAGAGAGCTGTACCAGCCACAGGCACAGAGTCTCCATCCGATTAAACAGAGCAGGACAAGGTGATCATTCACCTCCACTTGCCCTTCTAAGGTCGAACACACACACACACACACACACACACACACATACAACAGTGCAGGAAGAGGAGGTGCACATGACTGCTGCCAATTACAGTTTGGAAAATATCAGGTCTCGTTGAATGTCACCCGTTCAATCATTTAGCCTGTAGGGCTTTTATAGCACTTGAATGGAAATTAATCACAAAACTGCAGTGATGTGCTATAACATCTCACCTGCAGTGAGGAAAAAAACCCAACTGAGAATAAATCTGAGCTTGAACCGGAGAATTAAATGTTCACATCAGCTTCAGGTGGAGGTACAGGACTCAAATTAAGGTCAAAAGGAAAAAAAGTTACATCGAGAGTGAGGTTATGCAAAGACACTGAAGTTACAATCACCTCGTTTTGAGAATTAGTTTAGACAATGAAAGTTCAAGTCATTTAACAACAAGACCCAGATAGGACCCAGAGGAAAAGGTGTTCGGGTACTTTCTCTCAGGCGTCTGTTTACTGGGCTCGACTGAGTTATTATCATTACTTATATTTTTGTTCAGCAATCAATGGATTGTAAAGCTCCCTGACCCCAAAGGGATATCTTCAAATAGGTTCTTTTGTCCAGTATTTAACAAAGGCAAAGCAATGGAATCCTCAAATGATGAAAGATGTTGAAAACAGAAAAATGTTGGCATTTTGGATATATAATTTTCTTTAATGGACCAGTAGACTCAAAGGCACTTAGGGTACTCAGTGTACCTTTTTTTTTTCCATCTACCTGTTTGACAAAGTGAAGCAGCAAACCCAGAAATGTAAAATCCTGAAAACATCACATCTCTTGGACTTTTTTTAAACCATCAAGCAGAAAATGCAAAGTAAGTCTCATTGATGGACCAGTAGATTCAGAATTAAATCAGAGTGAAGTGCTCTGCATTACTGCCACCACCTGAGCCCCCTCACATACACACTCCAAACACTGGCAAGTCTGCACATGCATCGAGACACTGCGTCTAAACCAAAGAAAGATTATTTTTTTTTACGTTAAAGATTATGGTTTTAAAAAGAAAATAGCTAACAGGGAGTGAGAGGGTGGAGGAAGAGGAGGAGGAGGAAGAGGAGAACAAGGAAGAAGCTGATGAGGGGGGAAATAGAAACACAGAGTCATCAATCACAACTGTAATCTGGAGTCACAGTCACTGCATACTAACTTATAGCTGATTGACTGCTAAGCACGGGCCCACACACACACACACACACACACACACACACACACACAAGCTGCTGAGGGAGGCACATGTGCACATTCAGATGCACAAACAAACAAATGCATACATACGCATTAAATAAAAACAACTGCATCCACTGTCTGCGCTCCCAAACACACGGGTGGTTAAGGTAGAAGCGGCACACTGAAGATGTCACAGTCTCGCCGCTAATGAGACTCGACGTATTATTCCCTCCTCTGCAACACTAAGGGATGGCACTGTGAATCTCAACAACACAGGCCCCCGTTTGACTGGAAACATAATTCAATTCTAGTGAGGGGAGGGCGTTTGAGTCAAATTAAGTTAGATACAGTACACACACACACACACACACCCACACACACTTCGGATACGCATACAAACGCAAACCCGTCCGAACAGTCGCAGTGTATCTCTGGGAGGTCCAGTCAAAGCGGAGTGGTGGTGAAAAAACCAATGATGAAAGTAAGGATGAAGTCTCGCAGCTCCACTTTGTTTGTGTGTGTGTGTGTGTGTGGGGGGGGGGGGGCATGAATACGCGTGGGTGTCTTCTTCTAAATGACGTGAAAGCTGGTTTGAAAACACAGACGGGCTTGTAAGTTGCAACAGTTGCCTCCAGGCACTTTAGTCACGCATCAATCCGAAATCACTTATCATAACATTTACTCAGCCTTAAAAAGGAGAGAGAGAGAGAAGAGGGGGAAGCGGCTCAGTTATCAGAACGGCTGAATGTCAGCGCTTCATGTAAGTGGAGTCTTCTTGTAGAAATCTTCTTGTACAATATCACCTTTTAATTTCATACAAAAGAATGGCCTGTTGATTATAAAACCTGAACAATTGTGTGCTAGCAGTGCTACGGCTCCTCGGTGAAAAAACTGGGAAAAAGTATCTACTTCTTTGCGATTACAGCTGGGAAGCCATTTGGAAGAAATGTGTGAACAACACATCGCAGGTTTTTACCGCAACAAATCACTACAGCTTCTGTTAAGGCGGCCACATGCTGAAATGAAAGGAATCAGCCACATAAGAAGAGAGAGAGCTGACAGCGGGAGAGGAATAGACTGGTTGTGCTTTCGTGAAAGTATTTCTGCTCTTAATTAACTGAAATTGTAATAAACGTTGATATTTCTTATACGGAACAGCTCTGACCTCGTCTCTCGCTGCAAACAAACACTAGTGCCAACACAGCATGGACCAGGGGAGTGTCCGTAATGAACCAACCTGCCAAAACTTCATTAAACACAGACGAACCACAGTTAGTTAAGTCTATTATATGAGGGTCAAACACTATCTGCCCTGTGCCTTTCCCAGCCACTGCGTGAAATAACATATAGCATAATCTCCAAAGGGCGGGAAGTGGATGAACCCCGCAGTCCGCCTGATAAGGAGCGGCAGATAATTATGAAAAAAGCAGAGTCCCTTTTCTAAAATGTTTCTTAGGAGTGATGAGCAGCAGGTGACCTTCAGCACGTGGTTATAAGCAGGAGGTGAGCGCTGCTGTGCGCGAACCACCAACAAGAGCTCGGCAGATAACGCCGGCCTAATTATACGCAGGGAAAAAAACAGCGAGCGGACACAAATCCTTCGCTTTGAGTGATGCAAGGTTCACGTGACGAGTCCTGTGGGGGGGGGGAAAAGCCGTGTGGAGTTTCCCATTTAGCCACAGGGACAATCAGCAGTGGAGGAGTGTTCCGATACTTCACTCGAGTTATTAACATAAAATAATAGGTTTTAAAATAATAAAAAACGTAAATGACTCTTCTGCCAGATTGAAGCGAACGAAAAGAGTATGCAACAGTTACACCGATATGGTTTGATTATTTTTACTCAGTCTACGCAACATTTTAGTAATTGATGATATTTTCATCAATTTTATAAGTCAGGTTTGGGAAATTTCAGAAAATAGTGGCACATTTACAGTGATTGTTTTGTCCAACCAATTATCCAAATCTCAAATTTAACAATAAATTAAAATCTGAAATAGTACAATAATGGTCAATATAATGATTTAATGGTCAAACAGTTCCCGGTGATCAAATGTTATTGCTTGTAATAACCATCCAGAGCAATGAGGGCTCCTCCGAAGCCAAAACTCCACTTGGAAGTCTTGAGTTGTTTTAGTTTATTGGGTTTATTTGTTGTAAAGACCTGTTTTCACAAATTGCTTTAGTTTTATCTGTGTCAAGTAATTAATGCAGAGGAAATCTGGAGCAAGGTCATATTATGAACTGTATGAATGCAACTGCAAATGAATTTCATTATCAGTACGCCTGACAGTTCTGCTCTTTAATAAAGACCTTTTATTATATTAAAAGTAGCAACATACTGAAAACACCCATTATTAATGCCTGAAGCACAAATTAACCTATTAAATCAGTTTTTCATGTGTCACCAACAGTCAATTATGCAAAATAACACATTTGAGAAGTTGGTACCAGTGAATAATTCATGTGTTCTCAATTTATTGAATAACTACTCATCACAGCTTTTAGTAGTTTTGCATGATGTTGTTTTCAAACCAGCAAACCAACAAACAAAGTATTCTACAGGTGTGCAACTATCACCGACATTCTTATTTGCGGATGTGCACATTTTGTCTGTGACCTCAAAGGAGTGTGAACTTATTCTGCATCGTGTTTGTTGCAGCAACTGTAGCAAAAAACATAAGAGCAGGAATTTCGTAATTTTGGATTTGCAGACTTGAAGAAGACTTGTTATCTGACTTCAAATCTGCTGATCCACATGTGTGACTATTTTCAACAAGTATAAATACCACTGTCACAGGTTTCATTCATCCAACACTTTTTTAGTTCCTCTTCTTGACTCAAGTTACCAAAAGAGACAAACTTGTTATTCATTGATGGAAATGAACAACATCAGAGCACACTTTCAGTAATCTGAAGTTTCCCAGGGGCAAAGCAAACAGGCAAATATAACTACAACATCTGTTGATGTGTGTGTTAACCACAGACCTTCGTGTCATCGTTAATCTTATAAAAAACAAAGCTGTTGATGTCTGGTCAGTGTAACGCCACCAGAAATAAAAAATCCCGACTGTTGAATCTCATACAAACACAAACAATGTACTCACTGCATACTGCAAACAGGCTTTGTACATTAAATAGTGTATTTTACCTTTTACAAATGTAAGATATTGGATTAACCTAACAGCCTTATGATGCTGAAGAGGAGAGTAAGTGTCCGATGGATTATTTTGCACTTTGTGCAAATATACATTGTTTTCTAGAAATAAAATATAAATTCATATTAAAATCTGCATTGTTAAATTAGTAAAATGAACTTACACATGTGCACATTTGATCTAAAAAACATCTAAAGAAGGATTTATAATGAGGAAATAAGATACAGTACAAGTTAGGACTTTGTTGGAAATACTGCACTGGACTGTTTTGGATCTCAGGCTTCACTGAGGTAAATGAGAGCCAGAAATTGAAAGGATTTATTCTTTTCAGTTAGGACACTGAGGATGAGCCAATTCAGGAGAGTAAAATTTGCTTTAAAGCTCAGGTATATTTTGACATCCTTGAATTTTCTTTTTCCGTGGCTGCTCAAGAATCAATTTGCTGACTTCAAAGAAATGACCAAACTCTTAACAAATCAGCTCAGAGTGCAGCGAGTACTCTGACGCTGCACGGGGAGAGAGAGAGAGAGAGAGAGAGAGAGAGAGAGAGAGAGAGAGAAATGCTGGATCCTGCACATTTCTCCAAAACCAGGGAAGAAGCTGAACTGTTAATGTGCAAAACTACAATGTTGTCATAACGTGATGGGAATATACAATACAAGCATCCAGGAGAAGAGGAAGATTTACACGTACACAAAACATCCATCCCTCCCTCAACCCTCCCATCCACCTACCCACCCACTCATCCATCCATCCATCCATCCATCCATCCACCCATCCACTCATCTATCCATCCATCCACCCATTAATCCATCCATCCACTCATCCATCCATCCATCCATCCCTCCACCCATCCATCCCTCCACCCATCCATCCCTCAACCCACCCACCCACCCATCCATCCCTCAACCCACCCACCCATCCATCTATCCATCCCTTCACCCAAAGAGTGCAGTAGCAGTAAATCCTCCTCTGTTAGATACACTTTAATGAATTAACATTGTGTTATTTTTAAGTTTCTTATTCACGTTTTGTGTGAATGAAAGTTGTGCGTAAGATGCAAGAAGAAACCTGGGAAGGGATGAAGAGGAAACACAGTGGTACCAACAATCTGAACACGTCCTGCTGTTTGCTGACCCAAGATGCTGCAAGTTGTAAAATGAAAAAACAACTTTAACTCAGGGTTCTTGTGAATCTGTGTTGAATGATAATTTATATTTATATAGTTTATATTTAACTGTGGAATAAGTCTTCAGTCGTAAGCATCAGACTGGGAGGGCGTCGGAAAGTGAGGGATCAAAGAGGAGGAGGTCAGACCAGTCAACCTCTCCTCCTCCTCCTCCTCCTCCTCCTCCTCTCCTCTCCTCTCGAGATACTTTTTATCCCCTTCGATCTCTGTACTCTCTCGTGCCTCCTTACCTCTGTTGTGGTCCCTCCGTCTTTAATCTGCTCTGCTGCATTATGATCTGCTCTGAGATGCCTCCACCCCTCCCTCCATCTCTCTCTCTGTCTCTTTCCCTCTCCCAGTTCAAAGTAGGGGCCTCCCACCATGTATCCTCTCTCATCCATTCCTCTGCAGCTCTGCAGAGTTTCATCGGTAGGGGGTATTTAGGTTTTCCCCCTGACACTTCTCCGTCTCTTCATCTCTCGCTCCCTTCCTCCTCTCGCTCTGACTTTCTCTCTTCACTATGTCCCCACTAAGCTGCATATATCTAAAAAGCATGTTCTTCATGTGTGAGGCTGATGTGCATCCGCACTTTTCGGTTGTTTTTGATCTGAGTTCACACCCGAACTAAATGTAAAAGATAAACGAGGCAGTAAAGTGGCGAAAACAACCTTGTGTGTGTGTGTGTGTGTGTGTGTGTGTGTGCGTGCGTGCGTGCGTGCGTGCGTGCGTGTGTGCGTGTGTGTGTGTGTGTATGTGTTTTACCCAAAAAGAGGCTTTGTCTCCTCCCAGGCTTTTCACTTCGCCTGTTAATTTAATGATGTACAGATGATAATGTTGATGATAATATTAGATGATGATGATGATGATGATGATGATGATGATGATGGTATATGATGATGATGATAAGACCCTTGTGTGTTGCCGCAACTGCTTCTTTTTCAGTCATGAAGGACAAATTACACTCCCTAATTACAGACACACACCTACTCACACACACGGGCATACTGACTACTCATAATAGAAAACAATCAGATGTTAAAGGCAAGACTTTCATTGAAAGTGACACTAATTTACAAACACTCAAAAACAAACAATTACGCACACTATGCAAACCCATTAAATGCACGTCTCTCTGTAGTTGTGAGGACACTCATTGACAAAATGCATTCCCTAGCCCCTTACCCTAACCTCAACCATCACAACTAAATGCTAACCTAACCTAATTCTAACCCAAACCCTATAACCAACTCTTAACCCTCAAACACCCTCTGAATTTGTGAGGACCGGCCAAAACGTCCTTACAAAGTCAAATGTCCTTACAATGATATGGTATTAAACCAAAATTGGTCCCTAAAACTATAGATAGTCATGCGTGTGCGCGCACAGACACACAAACACACACACACACACACACACACACACACAAAGGGAGGCAAGAAGAATGTCATTTATTTTGTTGAAATTACTCCATTTAATCAGGTTAATGTAGTTGATCCAGTTGAATTTCATGAAGTTAATTCACTTTGATTCATATCTAAGTTAATTCAATTTAGTTAATTAACTCATTTACATTAAGTTGATTCAATAATTTATTATTTTTGGTTGAATTTATTCCATCGACTTCCGTTGACTCTTTTGATTTCATTCAGTTAAAAACAGCCAACGACACAAACAGCAGTTAAATCTCAGAATGGAGGAAGCAGCACTATAGGAACCAAAATGTTCTACTTTGGAGATAGAAGAACTTTAGCACAAAGACATTTGAGACGGATATAATCACCTCCACAAAGCCAGGGATGCTTTGCTCCAACATGGACAATGCGTTTGTAATTTGCACCTTAATGGGATGGCTGGTCTCTGGGGGGGATATGCCCCTAAATAGTCTTCTTCACTGATCTGTCCTGTGGATACAGATTGAGCTTTTATACCAGCAGCGTTTCCCACAACACAGCACTGCCCCCTTATGGCCGTCAGTGGAACAAAAGGAGATTCTCAGGGTCGCCACAGTCAGATTGGTTGTTTTGATTCTTCTTAAAACCAGACAGTGTGCTGCCCCAGTCTGTCATGTGTTGGGATAAAAAAACAAGAGTGGAAGATTGGACTGTGTGTTGACTTGTAGTTAAAATATGGATCGGACTTAATAATCAGCAGATGCCCCCCCAACAAATCCGGAACTTCCGTGTGATGGCAGAGGCCACACAGCCACAGACACAGTGACATTACAAAGTGTTTGGAAACAGCAGTTTGAAGGATGACCCGCGGGCCTCTACACATTCAGTAACATTCCGTGGGTTTGTCAGGTCATTTATCTGAGCTGCCCTGCTGACATTGTTGAGGACAGTAAGACGCAAGGACGCTGACCTCCGCCCCTTTACAAGCCACAGGAAGCCTTGAGGACTGGTGACAAATTGCCAGATCGGCCCAGAAGGGTCTCACCTCAACATGCAACTCTGTGCCCCTCAAATGATCCGGAAAGACAGACTCTGGGAGTCAAGAAGATAGCACAACAAAATGATTGAAATTTACACTTTTCTCCCAGGACAATAATATCTTTGCCTCTGATTTTCTATCGCTCCCCTTTCATGGTTAGAGCTTCAACAATTCCTCAACAGGGATGTAAAAATATGCCTTTCACAAAAGTTGAGGTTTTGATGTTTAAATTGGAAATTACCCAAACACAAACACATTTACATTTCAATATTTTGTTTCCACTTTTCTATTTATAAACCTTGATATTATCGTATTGAAACATTTACTCTCTCAAGTGTGAACATTAAAGAGCGAAGTGTCAGTTTGTGAAGAACAAGCACAAAGCCTCTGCTGTGAGATGTGTGATTAACAGAAGTTTCTAATTTGTTTATGTGTGTGTTTGATTTATTAGTGAGCTTTTCAACAGCAACAACAGTATAGTATATAAAGCCTAAGAACAATGGAGGAGAACAAGAGGGTGGTAACAGCAATGCAACCAAATCAAATAAATAAAACTGAAATAAACATAGATTTATAAAAATCTCCAGTAAACAAGACATATTCAACCTTTTTTTAATCCTTACAATGTTTTCACAGCAGAAGAAAGAATGGAGATATCATACCCACAGCTTTTAGGGTTCTTTGTGCCAAAAAGAAAATTCTGCCTGAACTTGATCATCTGGGACAGGTCACATGGGGATCAGGGACATTTGCATGAGACTTTAAAACAAAAGCCTAAATCACTTTGAATCATGTTTGTCAAGCTCCAAATTACCAATTAGCATTATGAAAAAATGACGAAGAAAATGTACATTATTCACCGAAATGTCATTAATTCATATCAACATGTAAAAGTCATATTTCAATTCTAAAGTAAAGAAACAATAATATTAGTTTAAATATTTTTACACTTTCTGTGACATCACCCCCATGAAGAAGGAATGTCATTGGCCGTTCAGTGTGCCGCAGCCACAGAAGAAGAATGGAGGGAGGAAGGGTCATTTTCGGAGGAGGATGACCAATCACTGGTATTGGATGAAATCCCTCATTTTACAGCACGGTGGATAAAACACTGTCTGCTCACCTTCTCCTCTTGTTTAACACACTGACAATTTCCACGTGAGTGAAAGTGCTGATCCTTTATTAAATTAACCTATTGAATGAGCTTCGTTAATGGAGGGAGATGTCAGCATGGAGGAGACAGGAAATGATGAGACAGAGGTTTCATGGGTGCTGCCTCGCTGCCATGACACTCCAGCTGCTTGGATTGTCACCATTAATCTTTACGGTCTTATATCGTCTGATCTTTTGCGAGTCCTCCAGTTTTATGGCCGCGCAGCACTGAGTCATCGTAGGGTTACTCCAAGATATCAGACTTTCCGTTCATGCTTACACTCCAATAACAAGGCGTGAAGACAACCGACCAGCTTTGAAAAGGATGAAACACTCGAGGGACAACGACACACAAGGAAAACCGACTCATTCTTCATCAATGCGTGTGTGAGAGCACGTGCACACTCACAGACTATACATGCGGCTCAAGGGCGGCACTGAGGCTGTGCAGGTGACGGAATATTTTCCAAACTGTTTTGCCTCATAAATTTTCATTTAGACAGGAATATGCTAAAAGCCAAACCCCCCCCCATGTGTGCGCACAACCCTCAGGTGGTAAAGCTTCCGTTTTCCCACCTCCTGCTCTCGGCTCCTGCTCCTCACAAAGTCACAACTTCAAAGACGAAACAGAGGAGAGAGGTGTGATGCACGCACACACACGTGCACACAAACATGCACATGCACATGCACACACACACACACACACACACTCTTGTACTTCTATCTTCTAATAAATTTTCAGCCCCTTACCCTAACCTTAACCATCACAACTAAATCCCTTACCTTTACCTCAACCTAATTCTAACTCTCACCTTAAAACCAAGTCTTCACCCTCAAACAGGCCTTTGAAAAAGTGAAGACCGGCCAAAAAGGTCCTCACTTTCCAAAAATGTCCTCACTGTGTAAGGTCTATGCTCAGAACGGTCCTCACAAATATATAAGTACAAGTACACACACGCACGTCTTCCCACATTGCCTCCCCTCCCATCCAAGCAGGGCTCTTTCGCCCTTTGTGATGTATAATTGAAGCTGTGTGTAATTTCACCGACTCGTTTCCCTGCCGAATCCCACTCGGAGCTGAACTTTCACTCCTCTCATCGCTGTGGAATATTCTCTCTGAAATGGAGAGAGCCGCTCTTTGAACGTGCTGGTTAACACGACCCCCACCACCCACCCACCCACCCACCCACCCTCCCTCCCAGCCCCTCCCAGCACCCTGACCCAGCTCCATTACACTGAAGTGTAACTTTATTGCAGTAAGAGGAGCAGCGGCTGTGAGGAGCAGCTCAGATGCTGTCCAGAGTCGGGTTGAGCAAGAGTTTACTAAATGTCGTTTGGATCGGTCAGACCCTTGTGGGCCTGTGTCGTCCTGTGTGGCTCCTATGGTGGAAAGTGAAAATGTTTATTTTTATATTTGCAAAGGTTCAATGTACATTAATCAACATTCATACATATGTAAAAGCACCTGAGTTTGCTGAAAGGCTAAATATCATCATCAGTCCCTTTGCAAGTTAATTAATCTGAGGTGATAAAAAAATACTGTGATAATAATATAATAAGACCAATATGAACAATAGAACAATCTTTGTATGAGTTCAATCAGGGTAAAATAATACCAGTGATTCAACAAGCCTCACTGCATTTATATATACAACATGATGAGTAAGATGGAACTACTACGATAGAGCTGGTGTTATTATATAAAAACAATTAGAATTTAATTGGACATTTTAATTTCTCTATAGCCTTTCTATAATTTTAAATTATTTGGTCCCTATGCTTGACAGTGTTTTCTACAGTACCAGGCTGCTGTGGAATTTGCATAAATTTTTTTTTATTAAAGCTTTGAGCACATAAATAGTTGGTATCACCTTCATGGCAGAAATTATATTTTTCCATTTGATATTTTCAAAACTCAGACACCAAAAGCACCAAAACTGTCAGACAATAACAGGTAGAAGATAAAATACTCAATGTTTTTAATCGATCCAAACTCAATTTCCACAGATACCAGCATTAAACTGGAGCTTTTTAAAATGGTTTTAGACATTTAGACCCCGTGTGTCTGCTGGGACTTTGGGACTTTGGGACTCTTCCATTCTCTCATGTGAGAAAAGTAACATGAAGGTTTATTCTTGACATTAAAACCAGAGCAGTTGTGTTAATGATCAGTGTCACAGTTCCACCTGAAACCTGTAAAACACCACATGTCCACCACATGTTCCCACAGTCTCCAGTCTCCTGCTCTTTCACACACCTGCTCATTAATCCCAGATAAACTACTTCACGTTTATTTCCAAGAGAAACAGAAATCAGAAGGGGGGGGGGGGGGGACATATGGCAGAGGCCTTTAGCCACTTGGGGCACACTGTAATGATTTTCTAATTCTAAATATGATGGATCTTTAAGTTTGTCTTTGTTTCACACTTCACTCTTATTGGATTTTAACTCCAGCAAAGTTTAAAGTTGCTTCACATGTTATAAATAGTTGGTGTTTACAGTTTCCTCATGATGACACGTAGGTCCGGTGTCTAAACACTGTTTATCACTATGAGAAACTCACAGATGAGGTTAGTTCTCATTTTCAGCTGCACACATGCATCTGCAGAGGAAATGCTCCACACAGGACAGCAACACACATCCTGGTGTATTGTTCCTCTTTCACACACACATAAGACAGACTGAGCAGTGTGACTCCCCCCCTCTGTGAGACAGTAAACCTTTAATGAGTAATAAAAAGCTTCCTGACCTTGAACACAGCACGACAGCGTACACGCCTCTGATCAGATCTGATGTTGAGCTGAACGCAGCAGAAGGTGGAGACACAGCGAGAGGACAGAACTGAGGATGGTTGAGAGGGGAGGGGGGTAGGGGCTGTGCACATATGGCCCCAAATGATATTAAAATAAAGATTCTTACTTGATATTCATAATTATCATGTTATTATTAAATTTCACATTATTATGTCTTTAGAGTTTAAAGACAGATTTTTGCTCCTGAATGAAGGTTGTGGTTTTAAACTCTTCTTTATGAGCAGAGAATGACCAACACTTGTTAAACAGCACAGCTGTGGAGGAAGTACTCAAACATTTGACTCAATTAAAAGTACTACATTAACTTTTCTATTTGAGTAAAAGTAAACACTCACTTTAAAATGTACTTCCAGTCCTAAAAGTAAAAATACTTACCAGTGATGCTGCTGCTGCAGGAGGCGGAGTCTAATGTGACCTGTCCACTCTGATTGGATCAGTGGATTAATTCCACTCTTGTTATTGGTCACTTTTACAATGTGAACATGTAACAAAATGCATTGTAAAAATGCAGTGGAGTAGAGGGTACAGATATTTGCTGATTTATGATGTCATGGTGTAAAAAGTACCAGAAAATAAATTTACCCAAGTACAGATACATGAAAAATGTACTGAAACAAAGTAAATGTACTTCGTTATATCCCCCCACTTGGTTACATTGCTATTGAGAATTATATTGTTAAACTGATGATATTGATTTATGATTCAAAGGAGAAAACTTTCTAATGAGATGTGGTCCAGACGCGAACATCACTGTGAACCAAAGCCCCCCCCCCCCAAATAAAGACATGATCCTTTCTGCTTATTATTTTATTCATTGTCCAAATTCATATCAGTAGACTTGGAGAAATAAAAGGTCATTTTTTTTCCTTTTCAACATTCTCTTAAACAAAAATATAACAACTATTTACAGTCACTCGTAAAAAATACATAAAAAGCGTACAAGCAAAAATCATGTTGTCTTTCTAAAAGACATAAGTTGACGACCGCTATGAGAAGTGAGACAAAAGCAAACTTTAAGCCACAGACCAAGTTAATACCTCTTTGTACAGATTGTGCAGCACAGTCACCACATGTAAGCTTATTGTTGTGCATTTCTGTGATAATGCCAAAAAAAAAGATGTCTACATCCAACACATTCACATCTCTCTTATTGCATTCCAGGGCGAGCGGCGGGACACTGGGGCTAAATGACAGGCGGGCAGGTTTTCATCAAGCTGTGAAGGGAGGTGAGATTTTTAAAAACACAGACATGTTGTGTTCACAGTGTCGAGAGCTGCTCTCTGTCAGATTCCCCATGGAAACATACCAAGTGTACGTAAGTGAGGAGAAGAGAAGAGAGGTTTTACTGAGTGAACTTTTGCCCTGAAAGAAACAGGAAGGAGCATGTGGAATGCTAATGGAGCAAATACAAGGAACTAAACTAACGCAAAGTTAATCATGTGCCGACGTTTCATTTAAAAAGAAAAAACGACTGTTAGCTCTCGATCCAACATTTAAAAGCAGCTTAAAAGATCTTCCAATATCTGACTGAACTCATCATTCACGACCGGGCCGACTAATGGAAGCAGCACGTGCCACTTCTTCTAAATCTATGCAGAACATTAATACTGATTTGTGGTTTAGAATCTGAGTAATGCGGTTGTGCAAAAAAAAAATTAGAAGAGGTGTCAGTTTCTGGACTCTCCGTCTGTTTCAAAGTTTCTACCATCGAGATCGTTTGGAGATGAGAAAAAGAAACTCAGGGGTCACGGTGGACTCTGATGATTCATATAATCCCTGAAGCGATGGAGTGAAATCCATCGGACGAGGACAGTGAGGAGGAAAAACGAACATTTTGAGTCCTGCTGAGGGGACAGAGCCGAGAAAGTGGCAGGGAGGGAAACCGGAGAGAACATGGCATTGTGGCTGTTCAGTTCAAACACACCGGAATATAATATCAAAAAACTCCTTTCAATTATCCAATCTGAGTTTGAATGAATTCGCCTTGTGCCATGAAACTGACAGGAGGAGGCCCCACGAGAGGACCACCTTCCTGCAGGCGGGAGCAAATAAGAAGGGCTTTTATTGAAAATGACTTCTGAGCCTTTCCTTATGTGCTTCTCGCCCACACTGCATCAAAATGGGTTTTCTTTAAAACGCGATGTTGATCACGTCCTCGCAAATGTAATTCACACACACACACACACACACACACACACACACACACACACACACACACACACACACACACACACACACACACACACACACACACACACACACACACACACAGCAGCAATTTCACTTATAGACATTTCAGAAATGGCACCAACAACAGAGTGAGGGGACAAAAAAACAAGTCAAGAGGGAGGATTAGAATAAAGTAAAAGTTCCTTTTCAGACTCCGGCCCACAGACAGGAGGGCGATCACAGCCACGGATCATTTCTTATAACAAAATGTTCAAAAATAGCATTTATAGAGGACTCTCTTCTCTCATCTATACATGATCACTTGACATTAATTTATGGCAGAGAACCAACAAAAATATATATGTATAAATTCATATATATATATTTGCCTTGAATATATTAGCAATAATCATTTCAAGTCTTTGTGTGGCAAAACAAAAAGAAAAAAAGCGAGGAAAAGAGACTTTTCCAGTTACACCCCCTGCTGCAGCGCTGATCAACACAGAAAAATACATTTTCCTCTTTTCCAGAAACGTTGCTCTGAATGTCAACACAAGTAAACTATGTTCAAGCACAAGCAATTCTCAAGCACATCCTTTAAATATTCTACTATCAACAGGGAATGAGCGAGCCGGAGCGTTAAAATACATCACGAGGAGAAAAATTATACATCAGGAAGCAAAAAAAACAACAACCAGAAGAGATGAGAGAGGTACACTGTGAGCACGTAGTCCACGTTTACGCTGCGTCTGCATATTCCTGCTGCATTATAAACAAATGTACACTTTCAAAATGAACCTGTAGAACTAACATTTCAGCCTGTAATTCAATAGACGACAAGTCTAATAATAAACACTGTAAACAAAATGTGTAAGCATCCGTGTAAACACCGTCCTTTTTCTGTTTTTACGCACACCAACTACATGTTCAGTGAGTGTGTGAGTGTATACGCATGCACGTTGTGTGGCCACTCAGTGCGAATTTATGGTTTCTGTCATAGCTCCGGCAATAAAAATAACGGCACGTGTTTTACTCTACGGGAAGCAGCGAGGCGTTTGTTCTTCAGCTCATTAAAAAAAGAGGAGTTACGATATAGTTTTATTTTTTATAGAACATCCAGGAGGCGGCATGCGGCTAAAGTACCTCGCATCAGACCGAACGAGCAATAAGAGAGGTGAGCGGAGAGCACAACTGCCTGAGAGATGCTGCTTGTCTGTTTTTTTTACTATAAAAGCTCAACAAAGTACAATAAGTGCTAAACACAAACAGACGTGCTCTCTGTTAGTTCTGTTTCATTTCTCCAAAAAGAGGAAGTGGAGAATGTGTGGGTGGGGGTCTCTTTATGGCACCTGAGGACTTTCCTGACCTCACGTGTTGGTTTTGGGAAAATAAAGTTGGTATATTTGTGCATTGGAACTGATGTTATTCATGTGAATTTAGATCATCAGTGCCAGGCAGGCCATGAATCTCAATATCAGTCATTTTCTTGTCTCGTATTCATCTACATTCATCTTCTTTTGAGCCGACAATAAAAACAGCAAATAAAAATCCAAAAAAAGTCAGACGAGCGTTGTGTCGTAAAACGTTCAATCCCTTTGTCTGCTCCTCCTCGCTCTTCTCATATAAAAACTCTGGAAAGCTCAAAGATGCAAATGAAAAGAAGAAGAAGAAAAAACTTTATACAAAGAAAAAAAATCGCTGTACAACATGTTAAAACTGTGAAAGACTAAGAGACAAGAGAGCTGGGAGCACAAAATGGAGGTACATGGTGGTCTGTTTCCAAGGAGGCGGACTTCTTCTCATGAGGCATCGTTACTGTCTCTCATTCCTTCTTCCATTTGTCCATTTTGTGACGTCAATCGACAAAAAAAATCGTGCTTTTCGTCTTTGTTTTGTTGATTGGTTTTTAAAAAACACGATGAGTCCTGGGAGGTGGAGTGAGCGGTAACATGAACCTACAGGTGAGGTTCAGAGGTGCATTATGGTCCATGGTGGCATCACACAAGGATCTGTAGGGGGAGGGGGGTGGAGAATGTGCTCTGACAGGAAGTGACCGCAGGCTGCTTACTTAGTCCAAAGCCTGATCCACATGACCCGGTCCACGGGTGAGAATATGTGACGTCACCAGCTTTACACCGCGGACACTTGTTCATCTGGAAAAGACAAAAGAAGATGATGTTGAGACAAGATAGAGTTTTGAATATGTTGTTGTTTGAGGAACGGAAACAATAGAATGCTATGGGTTAATTCAACATTTCATCATCCCAAGGGATCGTACCATCCTCACTGTCGGCCAGCTCCTGCGGTGGGAGGCAGATGCTGGGCGGTCTGGAGTAGCCCTGATGGTTACCGGCCAGCCTCCGCGCTTCAGCCAAAGTGCCTGCTGCTCCGGGGCTCTGCAGAAGTTTGCTCCTCTGCAGCGCCACGCTGTAGTCGGGAGGTTTGAGGTGAGGAGGCCTTGGGACCAGACCTCCGGGCCCACCCACTACTCCGTCTGTGAGGCTGAGATCCCCCAGAGCCAGACCCTGGTAGCCTGGAGGGGTGGGAGGGGGAGCACGGTAACGCTCATCCTTGGCGGGGGAGGTGATACAATACACTGGATGGAGGTGCAGATCAAAAGAAAAGGAGGGAGGGCGGAGAAAAGAGGTAGGGGAGTGAGGGATGAGGAGTGACGGGGAAGGGGAATGAAGGAGGAGGTGTGGGGGGGGGAAGTAAGAAACAAAAGAAAATAATGGGTAAATGATATCAATGTGATGTTTCACAACACAACTATACATGCAGCAAAATGTGTCCAAAATCATAAGAAAACATGAAACCGATGAGATGGATGGCTGCAGCAGATACAGACAACTCGATCTGCAGCTAATGAGCACGTTCACGAAGGAATAATCTGCCAATATTTACCAGAATAATCGATTAAAAGTTCGGTTCTCAAACATCAGGAAACTGAAAAATACCTGTTAGCATTTTTAATAGAAAGCAAAGTGCTTGTTTTCTGAAGATATTAAGGAGTTCTTAATTTGGTTTGACCAGAACGATTAATCGATTATCAGCGGTTTTTGTCCATTCATTTTCTGTTTATCCACTAATCATTGTGTCAGCAGTTGGCATAACACCATCTTTACTCATCCTCTACATCTCCAAAGTCAAAAACACTCTAAAACCTTTTGTTATCTTCTTAAAACGAGTAAACTGCATATTCCTTTAGTTTATCGTGAAACTACAGACGTGGATCCAAAAGACAAATTTACAGTGTGGGTGATGAGGAGGCTCCATAACTCCTGTCAGATGCAGAACCAGCAAGTGACAGGAATTAGACCTGTTTGGCGCCTTATCTGAGAGATGCCAAAGAGCCTAAGAGCATCGTTTAGCAGCTGTTCAATCGAGAATTACAGAAAATCAAGCAACAGGAAGCTGCAGTAATTAATTCATAAAACAGCGAGACATAGTTTGATTTAGTGAGTCTGACACAGAATGTGAGCAGCCGTTCTGATATTTTATATTAGAAGCCGATGTCTCACTGAATGAAAATCTATGCAGCTTTACAATCTGAACTTTAAACGGCGACAGAGCTGAACACTGTTTACAGGGAATCAAACTCGCAACCTGAGCCCTCACCTATCAGGCCCTTGTCTGTGCTTGATGTCACCGTTTTGTAGGCAGGGTCTGTGCTTTGACCTCCTTCCTCGTTGCTTGGCGAGGAGGGGCGCTCTGAGGTGTTTCGCCGCTTTATCGTTCCGTAATTCCCCTCGTAGGTGTCCGACAGCGAGCTGGACGACGCCCAGCTCTGCCGCGACTGATTGGACAGCTCCGAGCTGGAGTCTCTGGCGTGCTGCTTGGCAGCGCCCTCTCTCGCCCACGCGTGACCAGCGCCCTCGACCTCCGGTATCGGCCCGGTCAGCTGCGTGGTCTTGAAGCCGCCCAGGTGCGTGTGTGGCAGGGAGAGCGGGTGCCCGTGGATGCCGTGGTCCCAGGGCCGGCAGGAGGAGACGGGCAGGCTCTGGAAGGAGTCGTGGGAGTTGGAGGAGCAGGACGTCCAGCTGCCACGGCCGCTGTCGGCCACCGAGTCCAGAGAGGTGTGGTCTGGGGTCAGCTCCTCCGTTGAGATGGACGAGGTGAAGGTAGAGCCTCGCGTCACGTATCCTCTCGCGGTCGATGACGAACTACAGCAGATAACAGAGACAGGTTTAATCAAAGGTCATCTGTCGTCTGTACATTTACAAAATCAGAAAAGAAACATTTGGATTTGATGGATCACCATGTCTGGGCTTTAAAAACAACATAACTTTTTCTCCTCCTTTTCATAAACCTGCAGTTTGATTCACTGACGGGGTTTTACTGGACAAATAATCCACTCAATGAAACCGAGCAATATTTCATAAAAACAGGGTTGTTATTAAACAGCAAGGCTGCCAAGGTAATATAATATCAGAGAAGCAGACGGATTGTTTTGTCCGGTGATATTTTATGGTCCATTCTTTATGAGACAGAACGGTCTGATCATGGAGGAACAATAAACAAACAGCAGACAATAAAAGAGGGGTTTGTTGTTTACTCAGCCAGATTAAAAAGGCGCCTGCGTGAAAAACGAAAACGCTGTTAACGGACAGAGGGAGGAGAGAGGCGGGCAGTAAATGTGGGACGCTAATAAAAACCTGGCGTGTTTAACGACTTCCTGTTCTCTTAGTTTTAATGAGGAAAGGACATAATTGGGATCCAGCTGGGAGCGGAAATCGAGAAGCGGCTCAAGGTAGCTGTGTGTGTGTGTGTGTGTGTGTGTATTTTTGGCTACTGGGCAAGGTTTCTGATGTTTATGTGTGTGTATTTGTGTGTGTGTGTAGGACCTGTTTGTTTTAGGCTTGAGAAAAATATATTTTGCACTGGCCATGTCAGACAGTCCCAATTGACCTGCAGGTCCTCCTGTTCAGACGGGGAGATGCTTTGCATTTTAAGGATGTATCCCTGAGTCAGAGCTGTGTTTAGAATTACATTGGAGAAAAACATTTCGCTAACAGACCAGTCATGATCCTGTAATGAATGAATGTCTGAAGATAAAACAATCCACATGTCTGAAATGACATGGGGGGGGTTGATGACTCTGCCAATATGCGACAGACGCAAAAATGAAAAACAAATATCTCCGGATGAAAAAGGCACAGACAAAGATGTCTAGAGAGAGTTTGTGGCAATAAGAGCTGACACCGGTGTCTGTGTGTTGTCAAGAAAAAAACGTGATCTTTGCAGTGGACTTGATACTGTGCAGAGAACCTCCCGCTGCATTGTGCATGTGTGAAAAGCAAAGTGCGGGTAATGTGCGGGCCCAATTCTCTGGACTTTATCCAGAGGTCATGTCTGAAAACGGCTATAGACATATATAGAAAGACACTATAATCACATATATACTATTTTCTGTACACACTGGCTTTAAAACAAACAAAATATTAACAAAAACCTTAAATCAGTCAGTGTGCCAAGAGTTGTTGTTAATATTAAATTAAATTTCTTGGCAAGACTGATACACAATGAGTCAGTATGTTTACATGCACTCAAGAAACTAGTATTCAGGTTATGATGCACTGCAGTAACCCGGTACCTCTAAATCTGCATAAACATACAGCAGGGCAGTATTTGCATGTCTCCCCTACCATGACCTTATTTTGAACGCATGGATTAATCACCTTCTGTGCCGTAGAGATGCAACAGACTCCGATAAGAAAACCCTGCAGCACGAATGTGTCTGAATTCAGAAAGAGTCAAAACGTAGAAACTGACTCATTTCAAATTCCACTGGCTCCTGTAGTGGTGTTCGCTTCCTGTTATGGTTAAACTATCTCAATATGAGGATGAGGTTTTTTCCTCTTATCTTGCTGCTCAGTCATCACAGCATCACTTTAAACTCTTTGTCACACATGTATGTATAAAAAAAAGACGAGTTGAAACCTGGTTACAAATACACGTGGCCCAGAAATGAGTGATCTCCAGAGGATACGTAGCCGGGGAAACCCAGATTCTCACTTGCATAATGACACCGTTTTCGCAGGCTAAAGCTGAGAGTAAACCTGTTCACTTAAGTGCATATGAACACATTGACTGTATTATCTATATGTTGGCTTAAAAAAATCCACTGTTTCCTATGAGTCTGTTAATTCCATCATGAACGTCAACATTAACTTGGTGTTTGATGCTGTTTCCACAGTAAATTAACAAACGTAACCAGACAGATTAGATGAATTTAAATGTAATTACCTTGTGCTGGGCTGGTTGTAATCAGCATTAGAGTGTGCATGTGTCGCTGCTGTGCTCTCGCCGACTGCAGCAGCAGCAGCCGCCGTAGCGGTTGCTGCTACAGTGACAGAAGCCGGGGCGCTATAGGTTCTGTTACTGCTGTTACACCGATCCTCGAGCCCGGGAGCCGGCACCGAGTCCACGGAGCAGATGCTGGAGCGGGAGGAGATCTCGCTGTGGCTGGAGTCCGACAGGTTGTCTGCTTTACCAGGTGGTAGCAGGGCGTAACCTGGAGGGAGGAGGGGGAAACATTTCAGTTAAAGAAAATGCAAAAAAATAAAAGGACCTGGATGGAAAGAATATATGCAAAAGCAGAAGAGCAGAAAATAAATGAAAAGATGAAGTGAAGAGGGAGAAATGACTTTGAGTGTATAGAGTCTTTTTACCTAAGGTCTCTGCAAGTTGGATGAATGAATGAATTTTACTCAGGGGGGCTGTGACAATTCTTTTGACCGCAACCTGTTGCACTGATTTAAGAATAGACATTATGAAGTTTCTGTCTTTCTTTAATATCAAAAATATAACAACAACACAGTTAACGTGGTTGGAATATTCCTCGTGTGTGTGAACAGCTGGGTACAACTCTGCATTAACACTTTTAACATGTGGTTACAGAAACTTTGAGGCTGCGGCCACTTGAGAAAATGAGACATTGAACAGACTCTGAAATGTACAGAAACGACTGAAGGACACGGTCGGGCTCAAGGTTGAAAAACCTGCCAAATCAAATCGCCTGAAACTCCAGGGAAATGAACTAAACATGTGAATGGCCTGCATGTCACAGAAAAACATAAAAATACTAAAACTTACACTGAACATTCATGCATGTTTAAGAAAATGCATTTTGAACACTGATCTTGAAAGAAGCTGCACAGCGAAAGGTCAACAAAATCAATTAAAATAATTAACAAAAATTCACCGATTTATACAAACATAGAAATGAAAAACCGAGACAACAATGACGAACAGGTTTGTTGCTCTACTTCATCAACTTTCTCAAAGCTGCTTTGACGATGGATGGAACTGAAACTTCTGTCTCTCAAGTAACTCTTGTGCTTCAAAAATGAAATGGGCCATCACTTTAACAAACTCTTTTGTGACGGATTCTCAAAAAATATACTGAAACATGAACTAAAAGTCTCTCTGAAATGCCTCTAGACTCCCTCAAATCACAGTTTTACTCAGCAAATGACTGGATCAATCACTGGTCGATCGCTTTATCAGTCTCCCTCAGTTTTGGGTCTGTCCCTGCAGAGCCAGAGGAAAGGGTTGGGGCTGACCGACCTCATGGCTCTTTTCTCTGCCTGTTCTTGTCTCTCATCCTGGGGTGGGGAGGACTCGACCTTACCCGAAGCCTCCCCACCATCCAGATGTGGCCTGACTGGCAATGGCTTCTCTCTGGACTGACTTCTTTTCCTCAGTTTGCTGAATGGGGACAGCAGCCTTTTCTTGTTGGGGAAATCTGGGGGTTTGGGGCTCATTAACAACTCGGGCTGGGAGGTAGGTGATAGGGTTGAGGGCCCAGGCCCTGGAGGACTGCCAGGGGAACCAGTGTGAAGCACCGGAAGCACCCCTGTCAATCTCTGGTAGGGGCTTTCTGCTCTTGCCTTCAATAGAAATCGCCTTCTCCCTGGTCTTTGCCCTGAAGAAAACATGCCTCTCTCCTTTTCCACTTCAGTTCTCTCCTCCTCCTCCTGTGTCTGATTCTCGCTCTCCCTGCTACGCTGTTGTCTCTGCTGCATGGTCAAGAGAAGGACCCTTTTGTGGAGGAAAGCCCCACCTATGCCGTAGCTGCGCAGGCTGACAGTGCCGGCCTTTGTGCTGGCGTCGCTGGTCAGTGACGACGAAGATCCCGACAGGTTCATCTGGCTGGAGTTCTGGGACTTGGCCACGCCTCCCACTGAAAAGGAGGGTGAAAAGTGAGAAATGGAAATAAAAGGTTATGTTTTTGTTTTCAAAGTTAAGAAAAGGACCCCCGTGGCTAAGTGACTCTTTCAATTACGATTAATAGCAAAAAACATGTATCAAAAACGAAAGAAACATTTACATTCATGAGTATTTATTCGTGACATGGTTCCTGCGTAAAAATTTCAGCGCTCTGCCTGGAGGTGACGTTTCACCATATCTACTCTCGGCTCTCTTCACCAGGGGTAAGTTTCCTCTGATAGAAACACACAGGGTGACAAGCAAAGAGTCTTATTGCAGACCTTTGCGTGGAGAGCCCTGCGGCGACACTGTGGGGCTGGAGTGAAGGGAGGAGATGGTGGACACGGTGTCATCAGATGGTCTCTTGGTGCTCCACTCCTCTGAAGAGCCCACCGGAGGTTTCTTCACCACCTGGGGAGAATTGGAGTCTGGAGAAGCCGAAGAAACAACAAAGTTACAGAAAAGTAAATGAACTTGAGTCTGTTCTACGTCAAAACACAGAATGAGGTGTTGCAGTTTTTTTCACTGGTTTTAAAGTTTTAAAAGTCTTTATATTAATATTCTATTTTACTTTTTAGTTATAATGTCTATTATATAGTCTATCAGAATATGCATCCTATTTTATTCTATTTCTATATTCTCTTTGTATATTTACTTGCCTGATTTTATTCAATCTTATTTTGCTGAATAGTCTTGTCTTGAGTTTACCATGTAAAACACTGCTTTATAAATACAACAGTGTACAGGTGTACTCACTAGCTGCGCCGATGTCCTTGGCAGTGCTCTTCTTTCGTAGAGGGTTCAGTGGGACCTGGACCTGAAGGACTTGTGAAACCCGGTTCTGTGTTTTGCCAGAGGGCAAAGCCGACCGCAGAGACACCGGAGACATGTCCGACTTGGTGGATCGTCTCTCACTCAAGTTCTTGGACACTAAAACCACAGGAAGGAAACGAGAAATGTGTAACCACAACAAAGCTTACTTCAAAAACCTCTTACATTTGACATTTTCTAACTTTCGAGAGTTGACAATTTCTCACTGACTGTACACTTACTGTTCTGTTGAACTATTCACTGTGAGGTATTTAAATGGTTGTGAAATATCGACAAACAATCAATCTGTATACCTTTAAAGATTTACCTAAATGTGACATTAAAACCTAGTCCTAAGCAGGAGCCATGAAATGCATTTGTTTTGCAGGAACCAAAAGGAAAGCTCAATAACATTCAAAGCTGATAAAAACATAATTTTAATGTATTGATGTCCTGTGGCACTGTCACAGTTAATGATATGTGGTAGATTGTTGATTGTTGCACTGTTTCTAATAAAAGAAAGTCCCATGGTTCTGTGTGCATGCTTTGAACCACACAACACACATTGGACATGCTGCAGTGTCTGTTACATCGACTGGATTGATCAGTTCCCTCCTGTTAATTTCTGCAAGATGTTTTTAAATACACTAGGTGGCAGTGCAAACCAATGATATGCATATAACCTGTGTACTACAGTACTCTGACAGCTCTATTATAAACCTGTGAAATGGCACAAAACATTGAAATATCTCTTAATTTGAATTTTTCCCAGCATTGAATCACCTTCAATTAATACTGCAATGCATTTAAGTGCACATGTAGAATAAGCAACACTAAAAACGCTTGAATAATGCCAAACTACATTTTGGCCAAGTTTAATCCAATGCAATTCTACTTGTACTATTCAGCAACTTCTGAATTATTCTATAACAGGCAAATGTGCACACACAGCACATGTGTTAATATCCCTCTGTAAACCAAGTAGAGCTGAAGGTCAAAGTTTGTATACAGACATATATATTTAAACTATAAATGATAAACATTCATTTCACTCAGTTTGTTAGTGTTGGGTCGATGGAACTCACAGGTGCTGTAGGTCGGCTCACACTGCAGGGACATGATTTGATGCTTCTCCTCGTCCGCCTCCACCGTCATGTTGGACAGGTACTGCTTCACCTTTCTGGCCATCTGGGCGTCCTCGTACAGCTTCTTGGCATTGAGCAGCGAGCTGCGACGCACTCGCTTCTTGTGGGCACCGCCCTGCAGGTCCAGCATGTTGGAGTTGGTGCTGCCCTGACTCAGAGACCTGGCGATGAAGGAAAGAGAGCGAGGAAGAAGAGGGAGGAGGATGAGGAGAAGAAGAAATCCGAGGAAGAAACAGAAGCAGGAGAAGAAAGTAAAGGATTATAGGAAAGAGTAAAAGATGGATTTTGATGAGGGAGAAATTTTGAGAAATGGTTGATGGATGAACAGAAGATGAAATGTAGAGAAAGATATGGAGGATAGATGGAAATAAATGAAGACAGAAAACAGAAGAAATGCATATGAAAGTATAAGGACAGGAAACAAGAGGGAAGGAAAAAAGGATAAACCACAATCACTACAATCGACAATAACATAGCTACAACTGCTTCGTCATCACCTCTACTAATATCAAATCTGTACATCTGTCTCTGTGCTGAAACATAGCATGTAAAAACAGGACCGTGCAACTGGGAGGGAGGCAGTTGTTGTGCGCGTGCCATGCTACCACAGAACAGAGCATTCTGTCAGATGGAGGCAAAAAGGGTTAGGGAACAAGATGCACGAGATCTGATATGGGGAATATTATTATGATGCCAGGATGCAAACGGACAAACACGGAACCTGAGTCAAATAGCATCCGTCAACATTTTTCATGGTTTGTTTCAGTTTGGGTTCGACTGCTGCTCCATTTAGAAGCTGTTCTGGCGTTTTCAGTTATATCACATGATCCTTAGCAGCACATGAAGTTTGTCTTTTTGCAATGGAATTGTACACGTTAACATTTCCGAGCACTTTTTGTACATTTTGGTTAAAAAGCTGAGGTTCAAAGTCCATTCACGAGCTGCTGAAGATCATTTGATATGACTGAAAGCTCCAGAGCGGCTACTTAATGGACTTCAAGGTGAGACTGCTTTCTCCCAAAGTTCAAAATGAACTTCAGCTTTTAGGCCAATTTAGTCCAGAAGTTATCCGAACGCTTCACAAATGAAGCTCACAAATCCTCCCCCTCTCTCTCTCTCTCTCTCTCTCTCTCTCTCTCTCTTAATCAGCTGATCCTGTGCGTTTTCAATAGTTCAATCAGATCATGATTAATCTTAACGGCATCACATAGTGGTCTAAATGCCAAAAGACTTAAATGATCACGTCACTTTCTTCCGTCAAATTAAGGTCTTTCCTCATTGAAACATGAAAATCTGAACATGTATAATTCAATGATAAACAAGCAAATTCAGTCGGCCGATAAAGATCATGCGGATATGATCAAACACTCAATAGTTACTACATAGACATGAGAGGAGCTGTTTTATAGATAAGTTCATCCTTTGTCCCTGCCTCAAGAAACGAGTCAAATTTATACATGTGTATGATTATAAACAATAAATTTGATTGATTTTCTTTCATACCGACCTGTCACCATGTAAACATGTTTGCAACCTCATGGTAAAAACAAACTTAGTATTATTTCAAGCTACTATATGACTCATAAACATACAACTTATGAACATGGACAGGGGAATGAATGGGTCAATGATGGACTTCAGTTGAATGGGCACTGCAAATGGAAGGGTTAATCACACACAAGCATGGGGCAGACACACGCCGATATATTAACGTCGCGGAGCATGCAGAGCTTATGGTGGTGGGGGTGCAGTGGGGGGGGGTGAGGGGGGGTGGGGTGCATTTTTTTAATTTTTTATGTTTTGCTGGTCCAGACTGAAACAGCATGAAACCAGTACCAGGACAAACTTACCCTAAACTCTTCCACCTCTTCTTCCTGCAAGCAAGAGGCGTGAAGATTGAAGCGTGACTTAAATACAAGTTCAAGGGTCATGGGGGGAGGAGGGGGAGGGGGGGAGGAGACAAGACTATGTAGAGGTCATGCCACCACAGACAGGAAATGATGGGCGATGGGAGGACAACCAGACGTAGGACATCTCCCCATATCAACCTGAGGAGTGTGTGTTGTGGCTTTGTGCGTCACACACTCATCAAAACAGTTTTTTACGTTGGAAAAACTTGAGCCGTATATAAAGTTTAGTTTCTTAAAGTCTAAAAAAAGCATATCTATGCTGTCTTGCAGTATGATGAGTGTCTGCAGGGGGCAGTCATGCTCTGCAGCAGTGACACTGAGAGACGCACACACAGACAGAGTGATACAAACTACACACTGCGGTTGGCATCAATTCTACCTCTCTTCCCGGCGATCTGTGCCCTGGGTGATCGAACAGTTACATTCCAGCTGAGGAATGCAATCCAAACACCCGAGAGTCACAAATGAGACGGGAAGTGAGTAGGAATTGATCGAACCAGACCTCGAGTGTGCGCCTGTTGGTGAAGGATCCAGGTCGGCTGGTGAAGGATCCAGGTCGGCTGGTGGAGGTGTGGTGTGGTGGTTCCCTTTTTGCCCACATTTGTAGTTTTGTCTTTGTTTTTATAACCTGGAAACTACCTTGCAATGCTGGACTTTCAACATTTATTCCTCTTTCTGAGAAGCAACCCAGTTTGTTACGGTTTGAATGATGAAAAATTGGAAGAGCCAGTTTCAAAGATGCTCAGATTTTAAAGATGATTTAACTTCAAGAGAAATAGACAATTTAACTAAATTCTTGACAGTAAATTCAGTGGAGGCTATCAATCATCTTATTAACTGTTACAGATCCTACTACGATTTTTAAAACCACAAAAGTTTTCTTTAAAAAAAAACCTCGTTCTCTGTATTATTTACTTCTAATCAGTGTAGTAGACATAAAGAATGAATGAAATTGTTACGAAAAACGACCCATCAACATAATTAACAACTTGTAATCACAAAAAATCGACACATAGATGCCTTAAAATTCATTACTCCAGAATTTAGAAGACCTTAAATGACATATCTTTGAAACTGGCTCTGACAGTAGAAATCACCTTTAGCAAAAAATTGTAAAACTTGAGAGGAAAAACATTTTTTTAGGCATCGTGGTATCAGAAGAACCAACCTCTGTCTGAACATGAGAGCGGGGTCCATGTTGGCAGAGGTCATCCGCACCACATGTCTGATCTCCTTGGCGATCATCCTCAACTTCTCAAAGTTCACGAGACCGTCTACATGGGAGTCGTTGCCTGGTGAGTAAAGTGTAAAATCAGCTGTCAACACTGTAGAGGGGATAAATGATTCATATTTTGGGACATTCACAAGATGCAGTGCCAAAATAAAAGTATTTTTCCAGACAAATTTTCAAAGTCTTTGCTCTGATCTCTTTCCCCCAGGAGATCAAAGTGGCGTCTTTTCTTTTATTCTGAGTCACGCTGGGCCATTAAAGATTTTTCTGCACGTTGCACAATCACTTAAACTTTTCCTTACAAGTCCATAAATATATATATTTTAAGACCTTTAACGAGAAGTCAATTTTGGTCGTTTTGACAAAATGCAATATGGGGAAGTCTTTAGCAGAAGTAAACTGAGCCTGAAAGTGACCTTCTGCACAACACAGAGGAAGTGGGGAGCATCAAACTGAGCAGAATGACGTGTAAAGCATCAAAAATGGCCTCTCAGGGAAATGCAGCAACAACGCAAAAAAAGAAATGCACATAATGAAATTCAGTGCTCTCCACAAAGCCTTTGTTTTACCTTCATGTAAAAAGGTGAGGTCCTTCTTGACCACCGGGAACAGAGGGATGATTGGAGGCTGCATGCTCTGGCTGCTCAGCGTGTTGCGGTACTTGGCCATGTTCCTGGACGGGTCGAAGACATCCTGCAGGTCGCTGAACAGCTTCTCGTACTTGCTGGGCAACTTCTCCCACGAGCTCCGGAGCCGAGCCACCGGAGCCAAGTTCAGACCGCTGCGTTAGAGGGAGAAAGGAGGAGGTGCGAGGAGAGCGTGGGGAAGCAGGGAGGTAGAGAAAAATGAGTTATGGTGTAAAAGAGGGCAGGAGGGGAACGGGAGAGGAAGAAGTGAAGAAACCGGAGAGGGAAATGAGGATAGAGGAGAAAGAAGAAAGGAGTATGATCATTCAATACAATATAAAAGACTTAATCCCAATCAAATCCCCATATTGAAATTTGTTTGATTAGTGGGAGGACCCCTTGAAGCACTTGAGACTTATTAATACAACTCATAATTATGACGAGAACACTCTCTTGAGCCACATTTCCGATCAAAAGTATGCAGAAGTCCCAGGAACTTTTTTCAAGGAACTAAAAGGTTCCTGCAGAGCATTTTTCGCCTAAAGTCCATTCTCGGTACATTAGGAAAACAAATTCAGAGAACGTTGTTTCGCAGAAATCCCTTCGTCAACCAAAGTATATTTGCATCTACGGAGACATGCGTCATTACATGTATGCCGCAGTTATACTGTTTCCAATCTCTACTCATAATCTGTACATTATCTAAGTGGGCAACTGCCCCAATAGCCCCAGACAAAGAGGGGCCCTAGTAGGCATTTAAAAAGGTGGCTTGTGTTTGAACCAAATCTGAGATAATACAGCATGTGTCTGGTTTTTTGTTACATAAACAACCAGCACAGTGACAATACAGTATGTAACACAACAAATATGCATTTTATCCTAACCCTCTTTTTTGCATTTTGTACTTTTATTTTAAAAGGTTATATAAAAAAGCTTATTATGTATCATTCATGTATATTCATTGAATACTGCAAATCTCCTCATGCATAAACACATGATAAAAAATTTTTAATGTAAGAAATTGATCACGGTAAACATGATAGATGAAAAAAAACACACTGACAACCGCCTGTGCACGACACTATACTACACTAGCACATGAATACACACAGATATTGTTGGGTTGAAGTACCATCGTACCTCCGAGTTCAGCCAAACAACAAGAGGCCTGAGGAAATTAACAACAAGCTGCAAATAGCAACTGTTGCTGTGGGAGTCGGGTTTTAAATGGTGTGAGATTGCAGAGTCTCTGTGGTTTGGGCGACTCTGGGCTGATTCAGTGAGATGGCAGGAGAGGGAGGGAGGGAGGGAGGGAGGGAGGCAGAGGGGAGGAGGTGAGGATGGGTCTCTGGAGGATGTGAGGGAAAGAGGCGAGAAGCCAAAGCTCATTTGACACAAAAGCTGTCAGGGGACACGGAATAAAGACTTGCTGCCATCGCTGAACAAGAATCCTGCTTTGGTGCTACTGCTCGACTAGATGATGAAACAATGTGACACCACACAATTTAAGGAGTCAATACACACTCACAAACACTTACACACTCACACTTTCAACAGTGAGCTCACCTGATAATAGCAAACATGGAGTTAAAGTTCTTGCACTCTCTGCAGTGCAGGGCGATCTTGATGTAGTGCTTGATGGTCTTCATCCTCTTCATGGCGTTGGGCTCCTTCAGGATCTCCGTGGCGACCCAGAAGGTCTCCTGGTTGATCACCTCCTCAAACTGTTTCAGATTTCTACTGCCCACCGACGATTCCAGTTTAAATAAGTCGTCCACGTACCTGGGAGCCACGACAAAGAACGTCAGGTTTATCTCAGTTACAGCTCTGTGGCGTAGCAGTCAACATCCTGCATATTTTCAATCAAAACGCTAAACGACCACATACTCGGTGGACTCGATGTTCCTGAAGAGCTCAAAATCTCTCATGGAGAGCTGGGCAGCGACCTCCATGGTGCTGAGCTGCAGCAGAGTGATCTGACTCTCCCTGAGGAGGTCCTGGGCGTCCTCATCCGAACACAGCGTCTCCGTCTCCATGTTGTTCTTCAGGTAGTACCTACAGGGCAGAGGACAGAGCCGGAAGAAGTTGCATCATTCTATGAGGTAAAAATATAATTTCAGTTTCTTTATTCTTTTAATAGCTCAGTTTCACAGAGACAAAAGTCTAGCGACATGAAAACCACAATACAATGCAATAAAGGCCTTTATGTTCCTATGAAGTTATTCATTAGTAAAAAATAATTTGATTAAGACTTCTTTTGGCATTTTTTCAAGAGTGTGTATTGTTTGAGAAACCACTTTATTAAAAGAAATGCTGAAAATAACAAAGGAAATATTATGTCATAGCCTTTGAGTCTAAAGAATGGGAGGGGGGTGACAGTGCCCATTCAGAGATAAGCAGGATGCAAAATACATTCATATCATTTCTATGATGGTAAAATCTGTGTTTTTAGAGCTACAGAAGAGACTTTGAGCTGCAGCATCTCCGCTGATGCTTTAATACAGACTGCAGAGGCAGACGAGTGGGTGGACAGGATCCAGTTTGTCAAGCGGCTGTATCTCTCCAAAGAACTCCAGATAAATCTCCTAAATGTTCCTCTCATTCACATCTCATTTCAAATGGACACATTTTGCTTGTCCAGCTAAAGATTAGTTTGAGCAGAGGGTGAAAAATGCTTCGATTATATAGACGGATTTCCGCCATATTTCAGTTTGGTGTAAAGAGGGACGGAGCAGAGAGAGGCTCTCAGCAACAGAGGGGTAAGAAGGATGACAGGCACATGAATGAGAGGGAAAAAAGGGGCCATTTTTCTCTTTAGGTCCGATCTCCAACAGTTTTCTGACAGCGCTTCCAGCAGCAAACCATCTCTTTAACCTCATTATGTGCTTCTTTATGTTTATAAATCTAAAAACCCCACCCCCAAGTGTTGGCACGGATGTGACTTTAGATTTGCTTCTTGTTACTCTGCTGCAAGATCTGAAAAGAGCAGCAGCTAACAAGAGATGTGAGGGTGTGAGGTGAGGAAGTATATATTTAGTATCAAGCACAAGACTTAGTTCACATTAGGAAAGAGGTCTCAACTTTTATGAGAGCTCACAAGCAGAACTGAAGACCTAAAGAGCTGCATCAGGCAGATTTAAGACATTAAGATTTTCTAAGAACGTGTCGGTGCTTTAAAAATACATAGAAAGAAAATAAAAAAGACACATCTGCAAGTTGGTAGATGGGAGGAGAGAGAAGTGGTGAGGAGACGTGAGGGAGAAATAGCTGACGGGGAAGGAGACAAGGAAAGAGGAGTCGAGGTGAGACAAGAGCGAGGAAAGGCAACAGGACAAAGGGAGAAGTGAAGAGATGAGAGGAAGTTTTAGAGGAGATTAAATTAATGATGGACAAAGTGGTGCTAAGTAGATCGGGGGCCGAGGCAAAGTGACTGGAACCAAGCCATTGTAAATAGCCAGTGGTGGTTGGTGGGTGTGTGTGTGCGTTATGTGTGTGGGCTCTGGATCCCCCAGCTGCATCTGTATGTATTTTGGCAGAGTGGAGAAGCCTTGGCCGGTCCCTTGTCAGACCCCCTGTCAGTCATCTGAGGGGTGAGACCGAGGGGGAGGAGGACTGGGTGTGTGATGCAGGGAGAGAAGATGGATCTGCCTGCTTCTCCTGATAAATACAACTACTGCAAACTGGGCTGAATACATACTACATGTACATCCTGCTGACACTGCACAATGTGTAAGTGCACATACATATATATCTGTATAAATACTGCCAGTTTGACAGTGTGTAAGTAAGATAAACAAAATACACAATCTCTAAAGGCAAATACTTACTTTGCAAGAAATAACAACTACTGTAGGAGATGAAGAAAAATACAGGTATATGGATTTAAGAGTGGAGCTTGCTGCTTGCTCATAGCTCTACAGTTAATCCTGTAAAGCCCCCTGTTGTAAAATTACAACATCAGGTTTAACTCTCCACATTTAGATACATAAATTCTGTGTATGAATATGCAGAATCTGTTGGCTAGGGAAACGATTTTGGGGCCGGAAGCCTTCTGGTTTCCGTTTCTAATTTGACCGATCACGTTTGAAAAGGCTTTGGTTGCCTGGAGGTAAACAGTCTGCGTGGAGAGCAAAAGAAGCAAAAAGACACATTGAAATAAAGATTAGCCAAAATCGTCTGGAGTTGTAAACACTGTCAAAAAGTATGACTTGTGTTTTTCGTGGAGAAATGTTCAACTCGTGTTATCAAAGAAACCAGGCCTTAGACTGTGTAGTGCGAACGGAAGACAGAGTCTCGGCCCAGATATTCGCTGTCGACACCGGACGCCCCAAAGTATTGGCCATTGCCCTTCAGAGGCTAATTCGTCATCAGATGATAGCTGATGGGCTCTGAGATTGCATATTAAATGGGTCTGGTATTGGATAGTAAATCGCTGTGTCTAAAGTCAGGGACTGTCCCAATTCAAAGGCTGCGACAAATGCGGCCGACAAATGTGTCCTTCCACCCCTGAGCAACGGAGGCAGGTGGATCTTTCCCGACCGAACATGTAAATCCTTAGTCATCGGGAAATATGCAATAAATTAGATTTTGAGCTTGTTGTGTCTTTACAACGTTTTGTGAGGTTGGAAGTTAAAACTGCATATGCACCTTGCACATTACATGGGGGCAATGCACTTCTCACATGTTTATATATCGAAAAGAACTGTGTGGCAATTTGTTTTTTACCTCTGCAGCTCGGCCATCCATCAAACACACAAGGCGGAGTGTTAAAACGAGAGTCTTATAGTGAGTGAGTGTGTCTGTGAATGTGTGTGACTGTGTCCACGCATGTTTGAGAATATGTGCTTTAAATGCAAGTTAAATAAATGAATACATATATGGACAATGATGTAAGTGCAGTACATGCGTGTCTGAATGTATATGAATGCGTGCCTGTGTATAAGGAAGTCTGCATCTGTATCTATGCCTGTGTGTGCATGCAAGCGTGTGTATGAATTATTCCAGACGTGCCATGCTGTCTGCCGAGGCCTCCACCCCTGACAGAGGATGAAATATTTATGCTAACCTAGTTGGGGGGACTGATGAGGGACCACAGGAGGCAAGCAGAGAGGGAGACAACTGTGAAAAACTGACGGAGGAGTCATTCTAAAGCAGACTTCATGGCTGCCGTCCAATTATCCTTCATGTCCTACTAACTTTCATCTTAAAAGAGAACGTGTCTGGCATCGCGAAGACAGTGTGATGTGCAACAAACTGGGAGACGTCGAAAAGAAAACACACACTGGCAGTGTTACGGTGCAACAAATTAAACACACACATCACTCAAAGACTAAAGGTCCAACTTAGTGATGTTGAAACTTCTGAGTTGTGTTCAGAAGAAAGTGACAACAGATGCTGTTGTTGCAGAAAACGCAAGAGGATTTTTAACATGTCATGACAGCACTTAGCCAGCATCACATGCAGCTCACTGTCAACTACAAACTGTTGTTTTTAGTTTTAAAACGGACAAACTGCAGCTTGTGTTCAGCTCACAGTAGCAATGGTAACACCAGAGAAAGTATATAAAAATGAACGTAGACTACAAGTCCAGTATATGAAACTTGTATTCTCTTAAATTACCAGCAGAGGGCGACTCCAGTGGTTGCAAGAATGTCAGTTTCTTTAAGTCTTTGAGAAAATGATCGATTTCTCACATCAGAAAACATTTGTCTAAACACAGCATGGTGTTAATTTCGTAAATTTATCGGGGTAAGGATACCGTGAGATTGACAGCTACTACCGTCCAGTGGGCGCAGGCTGCAGTGTCTTTGAGCTCTCGGTCAGGCTCCACCCCTGATTCTCTACTTATGGTTACTTATTTTTGTTTGTTTAAACCCAAGATGGCGCTGGTCAAAATGCCAAACTCGACGCCTCAAAACAGCAGTTCACAACCAATGGGTGACGTCACAGTGGGTTGTGACCTGCCACTTGGGTAGCGCCACTTGATCTATGATTCCACTGAATTGGGACAGTGGTTCTGAGCAGAGCTCCTGCTCCCCGGCACCTCGAGCGCTGCAGTTTTTTCGTTTTCTTTTTTCTGAGTCATTTACTCAGGGAAATGATTTACAGCTCTGCAAAGCTACAGTGAGCGAACTAACTACATCTCAGAATAGTACCCTGTGTCCCCAGGAACACGAGCCGCTGCTCGGGAAGAATTTAATCAATATACATGCACTATACATGAACAACTTTCTTGTGGAGCTAAACTTGAACTTATATGGTCTCTGTGAATGGGGAATTGATGTGTTGTAGGAGGAAATTCTTGCATAGTACAAGGTTAGAAATCTGTTTATAGAGTAACACATGCAGTAGTTGTTTGGGTTTCCATTATTGGAAGCAACCCTAAACAATTTGAATAAGAAAAGGATCATAAATGTCATCTCTCAGGGTGCACAGTATTATGGGTCATGGTTTTGGTTTAGTCATCCAAGCATTGAACTCGCCAACAACAGTCCCCCTGTTAGCCTCTGGGGGAAACAACCAATAATTTGGGGCCTCCTGTGTTGCATGATATCCAAGGTAAAAATCTCTTTAGATACCTTTTGTAGGTGTTTAAGACCTAAAAATTGTGATTATTGTATGACTGATGTGCTTCTCTGACCAGGGAATACTGTTGCTTTCTGCTTTATTTTGGTATTTTAGTTTGTTGCCTTGGGAACAGACAGAAACACTCCAGTGTCTGACACATTTGGACTCACTTTGGAGTCCAAATAACCACTCTGTAAGGATAAGGCATGTGCATCATAGTGTATTCACACATTCTGATGAATTCTAAAGTCAACCATTGGATTAAGTACGACATTCAACAGCAGTGTAATTCCTCTGCTTCTTACCTGCCGTTGAGCTGAATCCTATCAGCCAGTTTGGAGAGCTGGTCGGGCAGGCGCCGCTGCTTGATGACTCCCTCAGGGCTAACCGATACCTCACACAGGGAGTAGGTCTCCGGGGCCGCCGGGAGGCCGAACTCATTGACGGTGTGGGTGACCACATCCTTGGCAGTCGTGTCCTTACTGATAATGATGTAGCAGCTCTGCTGGTCGGCCTTGAACACCCGAATCACCTGGTCTGGGATGTCTGAGGGTGGAAGAGAAAAAAAGAAAGAGGGGAGCTGTCAGTGACTGATTAGGGCTGGATGAGTTGACAAATGAGTTGTCTGAGGAAGACAAAACGAAAGTAATAATAAAATATAATGTAATGAAGTCTGTGACCCAATAAGAAAGTCATCTTTTGCCTGAATAATGTAACAATAATATGATTATTAAGAAATGTGGTCTGTGCCAGTGATGACAGGAAAGCTGTTTAGTTATTATTTCCATATTTAATCTTCATTAAATTACTAGGAGCTTTTATGTGACATGACTCCTCTGCTCCGTACTCTGAACAGATTGTGCTGACTACTCTCCAAAACCTCTGTGGTAAGAAACTAAATGGGAAAAAGGGACCAAGACACAGTTTCTGGTGTCATCATTGCCCAACTTTGAGATTAAAATTCAAACTATTTACATTTATCAATGACATCTTTTTTCCAGCCTAGTGGATAAATATATGCACTAAATTTCTATATCTCAAGCGTTGACTTTTGGGGGGGGTAAAAAGATTCCCCCAGAACTTATGGAAACACAAGGAGTTCCTGCAATGGTTCCTCGTTGTGCTGGAAAGTTCCTGTGGTCGAAACGAATTAGACATAATTTTTGTAATGGCCTCACATGATGATGCCACACATGGCTGTATTAACTATTGCCCAGAACCAAACATTCACATAAAAACACAGACTTCCACTGCGTTGAAAACAACATATTGTGGATGACAAGCCGCGATCACTGACATCACAGGTTAGTCAACCTTCACGTTAATCATGCACACAACAGTCCTTTTTACAAATGCAGTCTGATACAAAGCTTGAGCAAGAGAAGGACACATGCAGCCAGAGAGGATAAAGAAAAGTTGCAGAGACAATGTGGACACAACAGGAAATGAGTCGAATGTTGTCTATTTTTAAAGTATTACTAATACTTCTATTGCTAAATAAAATAATTAAATAAACTGTATTGTATGATATAAAAGTTAAAAGCTGAGTGCAAAAATCAATAATTCATGAAAACAACAAAACTGCATTAGTCTTGTTTCAGGTGACTGTTATATTGTTTTATTAAGGCAATAATCAAGATGCTTGAATGTTAGGGGTTATGCGTGTCTATATACACACACACACACACACACACACACACACACACACACACACACACACACACACACACACACACACACACACACACACACACACACACACACACACACACACACACACACACACACACACACACGTATCTATGTGTTATGTGTGTTAAATAATGGAAATGGTTCTCCTGAGTGAAATACTGCATTAAAGTTGTTTGTGTGTGTGTGTGTGTGTAAGGAAGAGGGGACGGACCATTAGTCCCCGGCAGCCGAAGAGCTTTAATACAATGAGTTATGAACACTGCACAGTGACGGGTGGAGAGGGAGTCCGACAGACCAGATGAAGCTGTCATATAGCTCAAGTGTGTGTGTGTGTGTGTGTGTGTGTGTGTGTGTGTGTGTGTGTGTGTGTGTGTGTGTGTGTGAGAGAGAGAGAGGGCTCAGGTGTATATATGGAAAATGGAGGAAGATCATGACGTAAAGGTCGTATCTCGAAAAAAACAACGACGTGTGTTTGATGAGCTCATTCATTAAAATCCACAAACACTTTTGAGTGTGTGTGTGTGTTAAGATGACAATGCTGGGGGACCATTATTATCGTCATTACAGCAGCAGCACAACAACAGCCATTAACTAACTGCTGAAGGCAAAGCCAATAATAATAAGGTTAGAGTAAATGCTGATAATCAATCACAAAGGCTTGTTTGAGCTGCATTTTACTGTGTGTGTGTGTGTGTGTGTGTGTGTGTGTGTGTGTGTGTGTGTGTGTGTGTGTGTGTGTTTTTGGATGAGAGATCAAGGAGAGAAATGAACGGGGAAAGGTCACTGATCGTTTTAAATGCTTTAGAAATATATAAAATAACCTCCAGAAGGTAAATAATGTGGGACAGAGCCAACAAACATGCACCAAAGAAGCTGTGGCCTGCTTTCATCAGTCGCATACAGGATCGATGCCAGGTTTAATTTTAGACAGCATGACCTTGGTCAAGTATTGTGGCGGACACAGATAGAGAAGCAATGGATTCTGTCTAAAACTTCATTCCAACAACACCTCTGTTGTGAGGACTGATCTCCACTATATTGTTACCTCCGCCAGGGAGGTTATGTTTTCACCACTTTCCAATTTATTTGCTTTTCGGCAAGATTACACTAAAACTAATGAATAGCTTCCCACGAAACTTGGTGGAAGGATGGGACAGAAAGAACCCATTGAATTGTGTAACGTATAAGAAGAAAAGGGTGGATGGATTTTTTGACTTTCTTGAACATTTTCATTGATTTCTCAGAAAATAATTCACTATTCATTTGAAAATCAGGCACATTTCAGTGGACTGATATTTGTGTGTCTGTTTGTGCGATTTGGTGCAGATCAAAATAAAAATCTGGATCTAATGGATTTAAAGGTGATATAGAGAAAACACTGACTTTGAATGTGCATCTTTCCTAACACGTCTTCTGCGTTGCAGCAGCAGCAGCAGCAGCAGCAGCAGAGCTCGTCTTTGTTTATGTGCAGCAGGGTGGTGGTGAGGGTGGGCCGAGCGGGAGCTTAATGCTTTGTGTCTCATTAGCTGTGATTTGTGATTAGAGTGTGGGAAGCTCTCGTCTAAATAGCTGGCTATCATATCCAGAGGGGTGGGGGGAGTGTGGGGGAGTCTAATCGTGTTTAATCCTCTGGACAAGCTGCGACATGACCTGCACACTGGAGGACAATCGCTGCCCACCCACCCGGCTGAACGTCCAATCAATCATTAGCTTTAATAAGGCATCGTTCATTTTCATCAACACCATGGAGTTTGTTTTCGATGGAGTGAAGCCAGAGGATTTTTATACAGGAGGGAAAAAACATTTGCAAACTCAGCACTAAGAGACGCTACACACTTCCCACAAGCCTCCTCCTCCTCCTTCCTACTGTTCGCCAAAGCTTTCCCAGTCACTCCATCATACGGTCGGAAGACATTAATCACAAGTGAAAGCAGCCAGAGCACAGGAGGGCAGCGGATGATGGCTTCAAGTGCTCAGAGGAGAGTGATGTGGGGTAGTTCGGGGTTAAACACAAGGCCTCTGACAAATAAACACAAAAATGTAAACGCTAAGACTCATTTATGTGTATTCATGTGTGTTTTTTCGAAGATAAGAAAATAACCCATCTTCCTCTTACCATTAAAGTTGAAAGGTTTTCTAGGGTGAAGCAAATCACACCCTTGTCTAACAGGACTACTTCTACTTTTTATCACCTTCAAAAGTGAAAAGCGATCAAAATGGCCTTCTGAAACTCACACAGTGCGTTCTCAAAAGGAAAAAAGCATACAAAAGGAAGAAGCATTAACACAAATCAAGGCCAAAATCCAGAGTTTGAAGGATGCACTTCATGGACGCAGAGATGCAACACAGAGTGAGAGGGAAAAAAAACAAAATCAAAGAGGAATAAAGACATGTTAGAGGGAGGAATATTTACTGGCGTGCAATCAAACAGTGGTATTGAAGGTATTAATACTTACAGTATAGTCCCAGGGCTTGGCAAGCAGAGAGGAGAGAGAGAAACCACAGTGAATACGAGAGTGAGAGAGAGTGTGGGAGGTGCACAGGGAGAGACAGTGGTCGGAAACATCGTGACAGAAGAGAAAAAGGAGGGAAGACCGGTGGAGTTTCTACTTAATCTGTGTTCATGGGAAACCAGAGGGGAGTATGACTCATCATGTCGACACGAGAACATCTGTTTAAAATCACAGCGACAGAGACGCAATAGCAGAGCTGGTAGAGAGAGTGGAGGAAAAAAGAAACAATGACACAGAGAGGAAAAAGACCAGAGAGCAAACTGAGGATCAAAGATTTGAAAATGTTAGACAAGTAGTAGTGGTTGTTTTGCTTTTCCAGTTGTCTAGTTAGGGGTGGCTGTGGCTCAGGAGATAGAGCGGGTCGTCCACTAACATCAAGGTTGGCTGTTTGATTCCCAGCTCCTCCAGTTCAAATGCTGAAATGAGACGCTGAACCCTAAATAGCCCGTTAAGTGCTTGAATTGGTCGATAAAGACTAGAAAAAGAACTGTGTTCGTAGAGTACTGGGTTTTGGTAAAGTAAAGAAGTTCTTATCTTGTATTGTGATACGATTTTTCACAGATTTCCAATGTTCTACACACCAAACAATTAATTAAAAAAAAAAAAAGATTAATCACTAATGGAAATGATAGCTCAGAATAAGATGTAGTTACGTACGAACTACATTAGAAATATAACACACGGCCACAAAATAAGAATTAAACAGATATATTCATATGTCAGATTTGATCCTAAACATCAACCTAAATGCCATCTTCATTTGGAAGCTTTCAGAAACAGTGAAAAAGAGCTAAGACCAACTCAAGATGATAAAACGTCTTGAAATGAAACTGACTTGTCACTGGCAGCCATGTTGCTCATACTCCCCAGTGTGGACAGGAGAGAGGTGATAGTGATGCTTCTGAGCTTCCTCTGGTCTGTTACTTTAATTACAGGTGGGAGTTTGAAGAGGCTGTTCTATCTTCTACTGTTTAATGTGCTTAGAGGCCAGAGCGCTGAGGGAAACTGGGGAACTTGATATAATGGTGGGTGATTAATGAGGCCCAGTTGGTGTGTGTGTGTTTTTGTTCTCTGAAAAAATAAAAATAAATAAAACACGTATGTGATGTATAGGTTTGCAAACAAGGCAAGTGTGAGTGTGTGTGTGTGTGTGTGTGTGTGTGTGTTGCTCAATGAAAAATAGGTGGTGGAATAAATCAGGACCATATTCACTCGCTCCGCTTTCTTTCACCTTTAGCTTTCTTGTTCTCCCCTCAATCTGTCTTTCAGTCCCATTAACACACACAAGCACACGCACAGCTCCATGTTAGTTTTAATAACTATGAGCTCAGAAAACCACTCTTGACAGGAAAGAAATAAATAAGCCCTTTAGTCCAGGAGGTTAATTCTTCTCCGACGGACACAATTGTGTAACAGCTCTGTGCCACTTCAAAAAGAAAGACCCCAGGGTGTGTGTGTGATTGTGTTGAAGAGAGTGCACACCTATGGTGTAGACTTCCCACTGCTTGCTTTGAGTTAGTCACTGTGTGTTCCCTTGTTAGCAGAAGTCGTTTTGTCGAGTTTGATGAAAAAGCAGAGACCTGGAGTTCATGTTTGAGACAACAAAGTGCGCACTAACACTACACGTCTCACATGGCTGCTTTATGTGATTATATGACAGCTTGTCTGTCCACAGTGAACACCGGAGTCCTTGGATTTCCTCGCTCAGCGAGACTGAAGGAAGACCAGTCAAATAGGACAAACTGCGTCAGGAGAGAAGTGCTCAAGGCCATGATGGCCATGAACAACTGTCAATGGGAATAATGGAAATTTTGGTGCTATTAAACCCAAGGAACTTTCAGTCGTTTAATACACAAATATGAAAAAAGGTGTAGTACTTAGTTGACAGGAATGAGCTAGTTTATCTGAGTTTTTCTCGAGATAATGTGTTCAAATAGATTAACCAACAAACTATCAAATGCATTAAATAAGAACAATGCATATACAGAAAGTGTTAGCATCCCGAAACATCCCCTCAGGGTACAAGTGCTATTTTTGTCAATAATTTTTGAAACCCGCTGAAGACAGATAAAAACAACAAAAGAAGAAAAAGAAAGAAGATTCTCATCCTCCTCAGGGAGTCAACATGTTCTTCTCACCTGCAGGGTTGGAGAAGTCGAGGACGCTGGGGGCCGGCTGCAGCAGGTCGGGGCTGCTGGACGACAGGTTGCCGGGGATGGGCATGATGGCCACGCTGTGGCGACACTGCTTGGTGCCCACAATGCTGTCATCTTGGGAGTGACCCATGCCGCCATCACTGGAGGAGATGAAGGACGAGAAGGAGAAGGTTGAGTCGGGAAAGAAAGGATGGAATTAGAGGATTTTCTCCATCATGCAAACTGCATGTTCTTAAATAAACTTTTAAGCTTATATTTTGCAGCAGTAGACATTCGGAAAAAAAGGCTGAAAATGTATTTTTCCTCCTCGTTTTATGAGTTTGAGGCACAGGTATTAGAATGAGCTTATTTCCGTTCATCTTGAGAACATATTGAAATCACAACTCATAACCCCTGTAGGAATGAAATATCAGGAGATTTAATCGAAATGTCTACTCTTGCAGAATAGCAACACCATATTTTAATATCACTATATTGGTCTTTTAATATGCAGCGGTGACACAGCTGAAATTCATCCATGAGGAGGTTTCATGAATGGCAGGATCTGATAAGGAGCATTCGCAGGTAGAGACGCACAAGTCACGCAAAGACACACACACGCGACACTGGTATACACAAGCAGACACAACAGTGGAGCACATATACTAAGAAACAGAAAGTCCTGAGTGTTTTAGCTCATTCAGATGTTTTCCTATGACTTCTTTCTATTTGTACATCTGTTTGTCAGCTCTTGTTCTTTAGTGTGTGTGTGTGTGTGTGTGTGTGTGTGTGTGTGTATGTGTGTGTGTGTGTGTGTGTGTGTGTGTGTCCAGCTGTTGGCCATATTAAAAGGCTAAACTGGGCTTGAGAGACTGGCGCCTTTCTACCTGGCTCCTCGGCCACACTCGGGGGAAATGCAAACATCAACCTTTATATTAATGGCCTCATTAGAATGACTGAATCTGCAAACATGTGGTGGAAATGGCAACTCTTCTGAGACCAACCCACAGAGTGATTCTGAATAGCCCTAAAGGTTATATAACACATCGGTAGCTTTTAAATATTTTAAACAAAAATTCTTAGAAGCTTAAACAGCATCTAGAATTGACTTATTATTTTGAAATTTGAAGTGACTGAATTCAAAGTATTTCAGACTGAAAATAAACTATAAACATAATAAGAACAATAGAAGGAAATAAAATAAAGCAATATGATCTGAAAGTGTATAACATCCCACCTAATTGTACCCATCTGTACCATAGATTGTAAATAAAGATGGACAACACATCTCTACGCAGCAGCAATTGGGGGATGGAGCTGCGGCCGATACACAAGCTCGACCAATCACGAGTAAGTCTCAATCATGACTTCACTTTTGGGGAGCTGTCATGTCGTGCATCTTTAAGTACAGTCTATGGTCTGAACTGAAGTGTGTTCAGTAATGTGTTCCTGTAGCAAATCCCAATTAATTTTTGAGTCACCAGAGGAGAGGTACTGTGCTAGGAAGGAAGAAAGAGAGGAGAGAAAACAGTGGAAAAAAGATGGAGGGAGGGTAAAAACAGAAAATGAAAGAAATCCATAATTACAAAACGTGCAGGGGGTTGAAAAATGGAAAAGATTTAGAAAGACGATGAAGGTATCACGAGCCAGATAATTCTTCACATTTGAACCATGGAGGTCAAATCAAAGCCCAAATGACAATAAGAGATATATATAAGATAAAGTTTTAAAGATTTATTAGTTTACTGAAAATAAACCATGACGTGTTGCATTGGAAAAGCACAAAAGCAAAGTTCTCAAGCCCTTAAGTCTTAAAGCCTGCAGGTTTTCACTTGATATTTTCTGCAACATCCCTGCAGAATACTTTAGGCTGAGTAACTCAAGAGGCTCAGAAAAATCATAAATTTATTCGGAGAGTTTAAATGTGAAATCGAAGAGAGGCAACACGTTTAAATCTACAGATTCAGCCCTCGGGTCGTGTTGCAGAAGGCCAGCGGTGCTGGTTAGTGCGTTACTAGATGTGTGTGAGTTTCCTGCTGTGTTGTGCACATCTGCAGATGGATACTGAACCACACGGTTGGAGGACGGGGGGAGTTACACAAGAGGTCTTACCCAAACAGGCCCCTGAAGCAGCAGAGACAAAAAACGGGAGAGAGACAACATTGAAAAGAAAAAGAAAACCAAAGATAAAAAGCAGAAGTGTAGAGCTCGGCTGAAGAGTCAACTGTCAGCAGAGCCACATTGCTCGTGTGTGAGAGACAAGGCCTCTTATCGCAACACAAACACACACATGTAGGATTGACAGAAAATACAAAGTTTAGACACACTGACAAGTTTGCTGAAATAAACTTTAACATTTCACAATGCCAGCTGAGATTTATAAATAGAGCACATGACAGGAAACTGCAGGATGAGTGGGAAAATTCAACTGAACTGTCCTGAACACATTCACAAAAAATGCATAATGACGAGTCAGCAAAAAGCAGGCATTAAGATTAATGACAGTTGCTAAAGAAAATCTCATAGACTTTATGTTTATTGATTAATAGTTTGTTCAATAAAATGTCAAAAAAAGTGTATTTCAGATGTCAAACGCAGGTTTTCAAAAGCCAAAAAACTCTACACTGAAATGCCTTCTAACTTAGCTACAAAAATAAAAAAGAGCTGCTATTGTCTTTTCTACTTTTTCTCTTTAAGTCAATACCTGTAACAGAGGAATAATTTCCTGAGTAATGCTTCTTGCAGGTGGAGCAGCAGCGCAGCAGTGAGCATGGAGCAAAAACGTAAAACATCTTGTAGGGTGAACACTTAACGCAATAGTTACTGTGACGATCGATGTTTACTGCATGTAACTGTGTCACAATAGAGTAGGGAGGATGAAAATGGCATCGTGGGACATGAGGTCACTGTTTTATCATCGTCTCAGTAAATCAGAGACTTCTGAGACAAAGTGACTTCAGGCTGAGCCCCCTCTGTCTATTTCTTTGTAATCTTTGGAATGTAAATCACCTGGGTTAGTCAATATGGGATGTGTGTGTATTAGTGGATACACGGGCCTGGACAGCTTCATTTGGCAGAAAAACGACTTGTTCATTGCCAGTGTGTCCTTGTCATATAAAATCCCAGTCTGAAGTGGAGCACAATGTCAGCCAAGAACAGAGGAAAGCGGCAGCAGCAGAGAGAGAGAGTGGGGTTGTGTACCTATGGAAGCTGGGAAATGGAATCTGAATAGGATATTAAAATTGTGAACGGATAAGTGTTACCTCTGCCATGGAGGCTTTGTTTGCACCCCTGTCTTTTTGTTGGTTTGTTTGTATGTTCGTCAGCAGGATAACACAAAAGCTACTGAATGGATCTCCATGAAACTTGGTGGAAGGATGGGACATGGGTCAAGAAGGACATTGGAATGTTTAATGAATCTGGCAAATGTATGGGAGTGAAATCTATGTGTGTGCACCTTGGTGCGGCTTGATTGAATTCAAGGAGACTGTTGGTGGTGTGTGCTCTACCGAGTGCCATTCTATATTCTATAAAATACAATTTGCCTTATTTGTAATTTGCCAGGTGATGATCTGGACAAATGTGTGTGTATATGTGTTCTTACAGGTGGAGATTATTGTAAGCACGTTAATGGAGAACTCAACCAATAAAATAAAAGTGATTAGAAGTTGGTCAGCAGAGTCATTTTTGTCCAGAAGGTAATGATCCGGCCAGCTTCACAAAGTGAGCAAAGCCATTGAACACATTGTAAGAGGCAGACTGTATTATAGTAATGATGGTCACAGCTTGCATCTTTGTGACAGCCTAGTCTTGTGAGTGTGTGTGTGTCGCATCCTTTAAAACGGCATGATATCTTAAATTACGCTGTCCTGAGAACAGCCTGCGCCATACACACACACACACACATCCAGTGGAAAATATTCCAACACTGCCTCCCCTCAAATCTTCCTCCCACAACAAGCACTGATGAATCCCAATTGACCCACATCACCCATCTCATCTGCAGCCCCTTTAATCAGCCATCGGTTCCTTTGAATCGCAGAGTGGTTTCACTGGTGCCAACTTGCAAAAATAAAAAGCAATGAAAGCCCTTGTTCGGTCGATAAGTAGAAGGCAGCGGAGAGCTTTTGGAAGCGGTGCACTGAGCCAGATCAATGGCCCTGTGATAGCGTAGTGCATTATGAGAACGGAGCACAATCAGTTTTCATGCAAACTGTGAGGCATTGTGGACGTAATCGCTGCAGCGCTGGAAAGCTGAGGCGGTAGAAAAGTGTAGGGACGTGAAAGTGTCATTTTGCAAGTGTGTGTGTGTGTGTGTCTGTGTGAGAGAGAGTTAACAGTGTGTGAGTTAGTCCTGTAATTGACAGGGAGAGAACAGCATCTTCTCTCTCCAGCGCTGACACAGTATGGAGTTTAATGAGGCCTGGAGAGGCATGAAATGATGAAATGAAATCAAGTCTGTATCTGCACGTTCCGGCTGGAATATTGAATGTGAGCTGCCACCTGCACAATTGCTTTCCATCGCTCCAGATGCTCCCAGTACAATGGCTAGTTACGGATGACGACAACAACGGTGGCTATATGATGATTATGGCGACAATGACGATGACGCCTTTAACATTTTTATTATGTGGCTGAAAACTAACTGACAGACGATGTTGAAAGAGTGAAATAAGTGATTAGTATTGGTAGACAACCATTTGTTAGAAAGTGAAAGAATAAATGTCATATTCTCAGACATACTCTTGTGCAACCACATCTTGAAATCTTTTATCTGTTCCTGAAACCTGCTGAAAACTAACAGGGACAGAGTGTTTGCAGTCAGGGCCCTGACACTCTGGAACAATCTGCCCAAAGGAAATCTGGTCGGCTGGCACAGGACATCTTTAAGTCTCTTCTTAAGACATACTTCTATCAGAAAGCCTTTCCTAACTTTTCCAGAGATTTAAATTCTATTTCTTTTCTTTTCTGAAATATAATTTCTATTCATGTATTTTTATTGGTTTACGCTTTGGCTTGGATTTACTCACCAAATCGCTCCCATCTATAAATCTAATGATATCAAATCCACTACTTGTCTTTTTCTCCTGCTACTTTGCTGCCTATGTAACACGCCTTATGACAAGTGTATTATAGATAAAGATGACTATTATCATTATTATGTTTTACTGTGTGCTCCAACTTCAATAAAAAATGTAGGTAAGGATGATAGAATTGGGAAAAATTGCTCAATTTCCTACTCAGGGCTGAAATGTGCTTCTCTCTCACATTGTGAGGTAAAATAAGCAGTTTGGTTTATCGGGGAAGCTAAAGGCTTAGATTTCTGCTCACGCCGCTAATATTTCCCGCCTGCAGATGGTCACAGCTTGATACAATACCGCCACAGAGAGAGCAGAGATGATCCGGCCCGGCCAACTTCCTTTAAAGTGCTTTTTCATGGAAGAGTTCTTAAGAGTCAGGTATGAGGTAGAGAGTGAATCCACTTGAACTCACATCTTTTAAAGCTCCCCTGTGAGAAGATCTCCCTTGGGAGATTCAATTCATGCCGCATTGCGTTTGTTGCTCATCATTTGACTATATTCAAAATGTTCTTGTAGTTTTGGCTGTTACTGCCACATCTGTGCTGTAAAATAATTCAAGATACATGTCCATCACTCTAATATGACTGTATGATTGTGTGAAGACCAAGTATTGCATTTTTATTTGCAGTCTCTCTCTCTCTGTGTTGTCTTCTCTTCTACTCGCTCTGATCACATATACACTAAAAGATAAAGTTTGAAGTGGTGACTGAGACAAGGCCCATTAAGACGAGATGTTCCCCACCAGTCACTTCCAGGCCATTTCCAAGCTGCTGCTCCACACACAGCTATAATCCTGATTTTATAACAACAACATCGTCTGACAAAAATCACAAAACACAACGGCTGTGTTGAGATTTCAGCCACATTAAGATGCAAATGGCCAATGGGGAAACTCCCCTTCCCAAGCCAGCCAACCAATGGTGCATCACAACTCTATCTTTCACACACAGATATTCTGGTATGAAGTGCTGGAACATGAGCAGTCCAGCTAAAAAAAATACATTTAGATTGGAATATCTAACTTTTGATTCATTTCTTTAACGCTGTACGTAATGCTTCAGGCTGCAGTGTTCACATCAATCCTCTTACCTGAAAGGTTTGGGTGGCAGGATGGTGAAGCGCGTCTTCTCCAGCATCTTCCGGATCTTGTTGCGTCCTCCTGACACCGTGTTGGCCTTCATTTTCCTGGTGCTCTTGTGGTCCGTAGGGAACTCCATGTCCCCTGGAAGGTCGGGGATGGAGAAGCGGTTCCCTTTTTTCTCCTGGATCTTGGGAATATGAGGGACGCCATTCTTCTTCTCATGCACGATCCTACTGAGGAGCTCTTTGAAGACTAGAAGGATGAATGTGCAGAGAGAGGAGAAAGAGGATTGACCACCAACTCAAATGATTAGATAGGAGGTATTTGTGCAGTTCTGTGTGATTGAGAGCAAATCACTCACCAAATATGTTGGTTTTTGCCGTGAGAGAGAGGTGAGTGTTGGTTCTCAGGATGTCAAGAGCTTTGGAGAAGGAGATGTTCTCAAAGTTCTGACCATTGATCTCCATGATCTGAAACAAGGAAGATGTTCATAGCAGAGTTGAATTAAAAATGTCTGAAGCACAGGGACAGACACAGGCAGACATGGACCCTTGTAGGGATTTGTCTGGACTCTAGTTTGACTCTATGGGAACAATAACATTTCCCCCCTAAAAAACAAACTTTTAGATTATCCTCCACTGACATCTGAAATACATCATTTATATTCTGCTTCGCTTTCATGACATTAAGTTTCTGCACTCAGCAAATCTGTAAGCACCTAACTAAATGCAAGAGTGAAAAATGTATATCCTGTCCTCTTGAATAACACAAAGAAATGAGGTATGCGGCGGAGTGTGGCTAATGGCCAGAATTATTTGACCACATTCAATCCACACCACCTTTAGAAGAGATGAATCTGTAGTTTGCACTAATTAACATATAGAAAAAGAAGCAGTCAGCAAGAAAAAATGCTGTTTCAGGTAATATAGATCGTTTTAAATCATGAATGTGAAAGCATCGGACCTGCAACAAAGAATCAAGAGTAGGAACATGAGTAAAGTTGTATACTGTGGCGATTAGAGAGACTGCACCACGACCAAAAACTAATTTAAAGTGTTTGTCCATCAACAACATTAAGAGTAAGATAACCCACACCTAATGGTTCAGAATAAGATCAAGGAAGCATACACACCGAGATACTGCAGGATATAAGACTGTTCCATCTAGCAAGGATCACATATTTGGCTACTTGGTAGTTAGGTGCGCATATATATAGTTCCTCTGTATCTGTACCAGACTTTATGGAGTGCACTAATGAGCTGTGCTCTTTAAATAAGGTTTTTAGTCCATTTAAATCAAGTTTGTTTCACTCCACTGTGACGTTTGTGATCTTTAAGTTGTTGTATTAGAAAATGAAGCAGGTCAACTATTAGGGCCTCCCTTTACTGTATCTGCTTCCTTTTCCTAAATACTGACCAGTCTCCTGATTAAATCTCCTCTTACCCTAAAACTGGCCTATTCAGTGTCTTACTCTTCACAATGAAAATGCCCATTATGCAGTCAACCAAGTCCAGGTTTGAGGTGTATGAATGCTTTTGGACATTAAAGCTTGCTTTGGGCAGATCTGTGTCTGACCAACTTGCCACAAACACAATAAACGACTTGCTACAATAGTGATGGAGCAAAACTTTGGTTTATGAGTGAGAGTGAGGTACAACTGACAACCACACTGGCCCATAACCACTACTTTCAAGGGTTTCTCAGGTTGAAACACATATGGGCTTTATAAATGCTTTTCTCTCTAAATGAAAACACAACACACAACCTGAATACTTAAAGGGATGAACTGGCTAATTGCAATAGTGTAATTTTACTTCTTCTTCTCATTAAAAGCAGCAGAATTGCATCAAATCATAAAGCACCATTCTGTTTCATGGCACATAATGGTGCATTACGTCCTCTCACCTGATCTCCCCGTTTGAGTCCAGCCTCCGCAGCCTTGCTCCCTTCCTCCACCGACTCCACAAAGATGCCGAATCCTCTCTCGCTGCCGCCCTGCACGCTGAAGTAGAGCGGCGACTCCCTGGACGCCTTCTGCAGAGTGATCTGACGCCACTTAGCCTTGGCAGCGCACGCTATGTTCAGGAGCCGCAAATGGCCCTTCATTTTCTGACGAGAGAGGAAAATAGGAAAACGATGAGCATTGGGAGTCTTGCATTTAAATTGTCTTTCGTCTCCAAAGGTACGCAATTTACTTGTTAATGTAAAACAACTGGCAAAAGTCATCATGTTGTAAATGCATAGAGTTGATTTCAAAGCAGTTTGGTTTTGCATGAGAACGCAAATAATAAGATAATCGTTTTATCTGTTCTTATGAGACATTTTTTTTGCTATATAAAGAAGTTTTAATGAAATAATACAATTTAACAGAAGTAGAAGATTCTAGGAGCAAAATAAACAAAAGGAGTTAGTGTGTGAACTAATCTCTGTAAAAATGACAACATGAAAGACTTACTCTGTTGCAGCTCAAATTCATTAGAATAGAAACTAAGTAAAGATTGCTGTTTGAACTTACTGATACTTCTAGATTTTTTTCAAACTCCTCCAGAAAGCGTGTCATTGCCGGGTCACCCTCAAAGTCATTGAAGTGGTTGTTGACCCACAGCAGCACTATTCTCGTTACCTGTTGAGACACAACGAGAGCTTTATTCAGCCGAGAAACATGTTAGCACAGTTCCTGTAACAAGTTATTTTCAATCTCCCGTTCTTCAAAAAGACCTTGGATTATTTCACCGTGACCTGCTCTGAGGAGAAATTCGTCGAGAGCGCTTACTGAGCGGTTTTATTGTAGATGTTGGGTCAGAGGTGATTGTTAACAACATTTCAGGGCCTCAGGAACTGGTAGTTCTGTGTAGTGTTCAATGACTAGTTGTTCAGCAATGTGTGTGTGTGTGTATATATACATACATTATATATATATATATATATATATATATATATATATATATATATATATATATATATATATATATATATACATTTATACATATGTGTATGAAAATTTTGAATTTCAGCCGAATAAGAAAGCTGTTACTTTGAGTTTTACAAATGGTGCATTTATGTTTTTATTCCGTCCAAATAGCTCCATCCATCTTTATTTTCTGGGATGGTAAATAAATACATTCTACATTCATTCAACAGCAGGAATGATAAATAATGACCATGCACACAGCTGCAGAGAAAACACGTTAACCGACAGTTTATAAGAAGAAAGATGTAAATCAAAGAACATTCAGAAGCAATCATGTCTGCAAATTTACACCAGTGGCAACATTGTTCTGGGATTCGTAAAAGGTCAGAGCGGCAACCGATACATCAACACAGAGAATCAATCAATGTCCCCTTTCTCTTCTCTCTTTGGTTTTTCATCCCTTCTCGTTCCATATGTGGCTACTTCCTCGCTGCTCGTTCTGTACGGGATTAGATCCTGTTTAATGGAGCTGAAAATTATAAGCTTGAATGACAACCACATAAAGACTATTGACGGTACAAGACTAATCTTAGGTTAAAGCGGTTATGGACAATGGGAGTGTCAGGCATGAACAAATCGCCGCCGGGCTCAAGGACAGCTGAGCTGGCTGAACTTGTATTGATCGGCATGTGAGCGGCACAACACGTGAATTCCCATGAACGTGCATGAATATGTGTGGTTTTAGTCAGATAGAGACTGTTCCTTATACATGCAGATGACTGGCCGCGTGTTCAGTCAAGCATATTTCTGGATAGCGGGGGAAGTGGAGACGCTTTGTCCATCTTTATATTCAGCCTATGGTGCAGATACAAATTGGTGCATTTCTTCCAAAGTCAGCTGACCGCGCATGCCTGTTTGTCTTTCTCTTCTTGTAAGGACCCTCATTAACATAAAACATTCCCTAGCCCTTAGCACCAAACCCCAAACCGGAAGCTAAATCTCATCTTAATCATGGAACCATCAAACAGCCCTTCAGAGGAGGAGGACTAAATAAAATGTCTTCACAGCAATGGTTTAGAATTAAACAGGAACAGCAATACAAGCACACAAACACTCACCGTGTCCCGGAGACTGTCCACCTTGAACCACTCCAGCAGTTTCCTGCCGACCTCCATGGGATTTGACAGAAAGGTCCTGTAGGTCAGCAGGAAGTCTTCGATGTACGTGGGGTCGACCACCGACGGCTCCTCCACCAGGTGCATGATCAGACGCTCCGGGGTTCCCTAGGGTGAGAAAGAAACACACATATGGGCACACGGAGAAACACATACGGTGCACACTGATGCATGCACGTGTTGGACAGCTGAAATGACACAAGGGCAAACGTAATCTATACATGCACGCACACACACACTGAAGCCGCTGAAGGCACAAGAACACATGCACACACCGACTTGAATACATTATGTCAACATTAATCAGAAAAGTGACAAGGATATGGAATATAAAGATGTTGCTGTTGAACTGAAGTGTCATTCACCCATCGATAAAGTACACACACACGCACGCTTTTGATGCAGAGAATTATTGCTGTGGATTAAAGACCAAACACCTGCAATATCAGGGACTCAATTCCTGATTTGATGTTTACATAACAGAATTTATTCATAAATGACAGATGTACAATCCTGTTTTTGTTAATGTCACCAGAGCCATTTGACAGGGAACAGAAACCAGAGAGCCATCCACTTTTGTCTGACACAGACAAGAACAAAGCCAAAAACAGAAGCGGAAACGCTAACACTTGTGAATTGACTCATCTCCACTGGATGCGTTTTTTTGGAGCCAGCAGCCTTCCTCGGAGTGGCAGCCAAAATAATCATTCAGGCCCATTATCCGATCAATAGGTGTCTGCCTCAGGAGGCTCGAGGAGAGGATCAAAAGGCCTTTGAGCGCGTACAAGAAAATGCTCTGGCAAACACAAATAGTGCGAACGGTGCCTCTCAATAATCAACTAAGAACACAGAACAGCTGCATTGATGTTTTTTGCAGGATTCTGTGTGTGATTCATGATGATGGGACTCAAATCAAACTACGGCATTTCAGTGTATATAGAACACAATACTGGAAAAAGGTGAGAACTTAAATTTTCAGGTTTACAAAGTAATTAGAAGATTACAAGGGGATTAAATGTGCTTATTAGTTTACTGGTCTTAAGCTTAACTTTTACCTTAGCCCTTAAACCTTCCTTGTATCTCGACTTGGTGAGGACACGTTCCTGCACAAGGTTAAACCCCTACTTGCGTTTGAACTCATCCGTCCTTTCGCCCCTTCACACTTCAGAGGAGCAAAATGCTTCCTAGAACACTGATCGATCCCCAGCTTCCTTGAAATCTCACAACACGTCACTTTTGAAAACCACTGACCTTGATGACGATGTGTCCCTTCCTGGTCCCGCTGCGGTCCAGCTCGCGGTGCTCCTTCACCATCACGATCTCCCCCTCCTCCTCCACCTTGTGCATGTTCTTCTCCACATGGTTGAGGATGCGCCAGTAGTCCTCCTGGGCGATGCACACGAACTGGTCGAGGATGACATGGGGACAGCGTATGAACTTGTAGTAGAGCAAAATGCTGCTCCGCACCACAGTTGGGTACTCGGACAACAGCACGGAAGAGACATGAGGGTTTGTGGCGAGAGGCATGGGATGGAGCGATGGATGGAGGAAGGTCCACAGCACTGTTTCCCTCACTGACTAAATCAAATAAATAAGTATGGTCGTCCAAAATCCTCTCATCTACCCATTTTGCAGAAGTATCTTTTAACACAACTTCACACTTCAGTTAAACTAACTTCCTGTTCTGTCAAACTGAAGCGAAAGCGTCAAGACATGACTTTTCACTTGCTGCGCTTCCCTCGACGAAATAAAAAGTTTCTGCATTTGCCTCGCTGAGCTCTTCAGCTTCCTGTGTATCTTAAGACAGGAAATGATGCGTGCGGTGAGGGAACTGGGCAGTGTGGACAGAGAGACATCACAAGTAATGCTCAGTTTGTATACCTTTATAAAGTCATGAGCTCAATATGTCAGTTCTATATCAAGACTGGCTTTCAGTGAACAACCTGCAAAGACTATTCGCAAACACTATCAGAGAAAATACACTACTTCATGACAATGCACAATAGATTTGTCAGATTTGATGTATGTATTGCAAAGGCAATGCTATTAAAACTTTATATTTCAACCTAAATTCCCTTTCCAGTAATGGTTACAGTAAGGATGTAAATGCACATAAGATTCTTGTCGCAAGCCGTTCAAAGGTTAATGAGGTTTTTTGTCTATATTTCTCGTTCTTACCTGACAGTCGTCCCCCTTGGTGCGAACTTCTCCGTTCATGTACTGTTTGTCCAGGGAGGCTGAGATCCCGAAACTGTTGCCCATACAAAGAGTCTCCACTCTTGTTTCTGGGTGGCTGATCTCAACCGCCCCATTCAGGATAACATACCAGAGGTCCAGCTGCAGGAGAGGTGCGTGGAAACGTCAAAATAATCCAACATACAACGTCAAGCATTTAAAGTCTGCAGAGATTATTAATGCTCCTCTTTGTATCTTGTTATTGCTCTCCTTATAAACTCCTCTTGTATTCACAACAAACATCTGATGTGTTTAAAGGAACTATTCAAGCATCAGACCTGTAGCTGCACAAGAATGACATTAATGACATGTAGTTTATTGAGCGAATGACGTGTGTTGTGAGGGGTGTGTTTGACTGTGGCGGTGGAGACTGGAGAGGTTTTGTGTCTCCAGCGGTGGCTTTTGACAAGGAGATGCTGGCAGGCAGAATATAACATAAACCATTCATCCATCCAGAGTGTGAGTGAATGGCTGAATGAGCCCTGGGCCAACTCCACAACCATCTATTCCTCCCCATTGCATTTTCTCTCTCACCGTTTCCCGCAGAGAAAATCAAACTTCCCTCATCGCTCCTCATTTCTCCTCTATTCTTTTTTTCACGTCAGCCTGTCACTCTCATTCTTCCCCAGCAGTGATGAAGTGGTAAGAGGTGAGGCGAAGTAATCAACCATCGATATTTGTACACAAAAGTGCTCTAGATGCTATTTTCATGAAGTCCGCATACAATAAAGTTTCTCATTGCATATAAACAATCATATTTTCGTCATGAATATTTATGGAGGCCTGCAAAGGAAGGTAAGCTACTATTTGTCAACTTCACATTACATGGATAGAGAGAAAACTTGCTGGTTTCCCTTGTGGTCCTTTCTGCCATTTTCTCTTCCATTCTGTCCCCTGAAGCACTTTCTACTTCTGTTTGACCACTTTTATTCCCTACCTCACTCTCTTCTCTGAGCAGATTCATGTTCACTTGTGAGAGGAGCCGAGCTCTTCACTTTGACCTTCAACTTGAGTCCACAGAGAAAAGGTGGCGGGGAGGAGACCTGTCTGTCAACTGACTCGACACAAACAGTAGTGAGGCACATACATGCATGGCTATGTGCACTGCCTGTGCATGGATGCTGTCTGTATGGATCTGTCTCACTGAGGCCGATTTCTCATCCTCCTGAAGCTTTAGCGTCCGCCAGTTCATTGCCATTTATCACCCTGTCTGTTCTGTAACCAAAAAGCCATGACAGGGCGCCCGTCTCTCAAGCATGTAACTTAATCAATTAGCCGTGTAGCAGCTCGAGTGATTGACGGGGCTTTCACTCCGCAGCGACTTTCCATATGCCAGTATCTGTATCTACAGCTTTGGATAGACTGGAAGATGGTGAGAAAATGTGTGTGTGTAGAAATGGAAAAAAGATATGTCAATACATAGAACACCTCTGTTTTCCATTATACAAACATTTGCATTTTGCTTACTGCGAGTCACTGTGTGTGTGTATGTGTGTGTGTGTGTGTGTGTGTATTTTAGAAGGTTACATTACTTTTTTGCCAAGAAAGAGAAATTTAATATGCTTTAACTGTGATTACATTAACGACCCAATTTAGAATCAGCGTCTTCCTGAATGAATAAAGATAATAACTAATATAACTATCCTACTAAATTCAGTGCCTTAATGATGCAAAATATAATAATAGAAAAACTAATTTCACATTTCATAATTACTCTGTGAGTGACTAATCTAAGTGAGATATGCAGGAAAAGAGATTGTATCCTTAAAACCATTGTAATATCTCATTTCTGGATAAAATACTTTTTTTTAAAATAATTCCTAAACCCTTGAATTCATAACATCACTTTCAAAACTCTCTGTGTTTTTTGTAGAACTTTTACAGTCACTTCTGTTGCTGTGTGTCACTTGTCCAATCATACCTCTTGTTTGTTGTGCAGTATGACTGTGCCGGCCTGCTCCACTACCTCAAACACCATGACGCTGCACAAGTCCCTCCGCACAGACATGGTCATGTTGGCGAAGGCAGGCAGCTGGTGCATGAACTCCAGCAGTTGCTCTGTTTGGTGCAAAAGGGGAGACGGGAGACAAGAAAGACAAAAGTGAGTTCTTGTGAAACAGGTAAAAGACAAATACATATATAGTATACACTAATTTTTCCAACGACGACTACATGCAGCAGCAGCACTTCTGAAACAAACTGTGTTTAAATGGTTCCTTTTGAAAGCAAGCCATTCTCTCATAATTCACCAGAGCAACTGTCAACACCTATATAAAAAAAGTAAATTTGAACAAGAACAACTGTCCAGGATTTAATATAATAAAGAAAGAAGACTGTGCAAAGTAGAAATGTAATTTCAGTTTCATTGTTCGTGTAATAATCTCACAACCTCTCACATTTATCAGGCCTCTTTGGATGGCTGCCAGCCTTCAGGTTCCCGAATTTTAACACCTCTGATACCAAATGAGAATATCTCTCTCCAAAGATTTAAGAAAAGACTTCCAGAGTAACTGAGCGGGTAAAATAAAATGCAATTAAAACTGTGCTAAACTGAACTCTAGTAAACTTTATTAATGAAGATTAATGTATTTGGTTATTTAAAGATTTGTGAGTCCAGGTGTAACTTGGGTCCTCCCCTCTTAACTCCTCTCCTTCCTCTGAATGAGCTGTGAGTGGAACCAGCCAGTGGAGAAGGCCAGGCTCCCATTAGGCACACAGCAGGCCAGGCCTTTACAACTCCTCTCAGCTCTCTGATGTGGTCACCTTCTCCTCCTGAACCCCACTGGGTCCCGCTACGAGGTCGTCGCTCTGATTGCCTGCTTAAAAATATACCCTGAAGGGGCGGCGGTGTTTAGAGACCACGGTGAGGGGTCTTTTTGCGAGTGGTGCATTTGTGTATCTCCTCTGCGTGTGCTTACTGAATGATAGATGGTATCTGTGCGCTATCTCATGAACAAGGAGAATAATAATAGAAACCAAGGGTGCTTGTCACGTTTTTCTACCAAAGAAAAACGTGACAAGCACAAACATGTTAATCCCTACTTTTCATTTCAGCTCCGTCAGTTTTAATCTAATATAAATTTGTTGTTTTAAGAGGAAAAGTGGTGTCAAGACTTTTCAAGCAAATTAAATCCTGCTTTACAGAATTCAATGTTTTAATTGGACACAAAGGCAACAAAAGACTTGATTATGAGCAGCGCAGCGTTACACTGACCGATGTCGTCATCGTTGCGGTCGGCCGGGTCTTTTTCCAGACACTCCCGGACTAGATCTCGACCCAAAAGAGTGTCCGAAGCTCTCTCCAGGTCCTCATCCTCCTCCTCCTCTTCCTCGCTGTCCACCGCAGCCTCTGGAAGTCCAGACAGGTCCACATCTCCCAGCTCGCTCTCTGTGGCCTGGAGCAAAGTCAATGGGGGAAGTAAGTAACAGAAGCACGACAGAGGGAAGAACCCTACGAGGAATAGTGACTGATGGGAATGAAAATACTTGGGCCAAAAAAATATCTGCTTTTCAAGTAATATCTATGAAAAACTGCATCTTATGGATTTCTTTTATGGATTTAATGTTGGACTGGGTTTCATGTGCCTTAGGGCTTATTGACTCAAAAAGAACTATGTGCAGCAATAATGTGACCTAGAAACTAATACCGGAGTATTGTACCATGCATGACAAGATGGTACATAGTGTACCAGCTTGAACCATCGCTAGAGTAGACACTGGTGCAGAATGGCATCAAAAAGTAAGTTAACCATTTGCAATTATGTGCATGTAGGGTATGTGTAATTCTGTCATAAAATATGGTCAGATCTTCATCTAAGTTACGGCTGATAACAATTGAATAGGTCTGAGAAGTCTGACAAGTGTGGAGTTGTGTGAGTTAGAGCCACATCTTGAGTTTGACAAATCACACAAGCCAAAGATCTCAGAAGATTTGCCATTAAGAAATTGCATAAAGCTGGAAAGGCTCATCAAGTAATTTCAGATAAAATATTCATTCTTTAATAAGAGACAATGTCTATAAATGTTTGAGATCCAACAATATCTACTCTTTTAAGAGAACATCACAATAATGATGTTATCAAATTGCCGTTTGTTGCTTCACAGCTCAATTCCATGTCTCCCCTTTATTTAGCCTGACACACAACACATGAAGAATAACCTTGTGATGAGCAGCTGTATCGGTGACCCTGAGCTAAAAGCCCAGAGACCAGGTCCCAAACCAGAGGTGAAAACAGGCAGATATTTACATCCAGCGGTAATAATTCAGATGCCACTTTATTTCCCCCAGTACAGGACAGACAGATGGTTGGCAGTAGTGTGGTTCTAAAAGGGCATAGGGGCTTCAAGGTCATTCAGGATTTGAACCATCAACCTAGAGGTGAAAAGAGGAGTTCTGCAGTGGTGATGCCAGAATTGCAGGCCATCTGTTAGCTCCAGTATACAGCAATTATAAAGCAAAGCCACATTTTTACCTCTGTCTGTTTGCAATTATCTATTTAATTTATTTAATCCATTTTCATTAGGAAGCCAGACAGAGAAGTCTGTCTTACTCTCACAAAACGTGTGAAACTAAGAACACAAGGAATATTAAGTTGTGAAGTCACTCACTGCGATATATCATCATTGATATTTTCACTAGGACAAAAAAGGACAAATTTGCTACAGAATGCTGTTATATATATTTACATAGACCTCATGTGTTGTTGCTAAGGGGCAACTGGGAGATATGGACTGATCAACTTTTTTGGGGAACTCTGACTTTGACTGGTTATATGTCCTTTACTATAGGTCCCACATAAATGTTTCTCATATAATATTAAAGCTCTTTTCCACCTCTACATATACCTAAACATAATGTTATCCCCAATATAAAAAATAACATCATGAGTGATTATAATTGCAAAAAAAAAGAAAAAAGTACTTTAAAATCAAATTTTCACCGAAGTTCACCAAGACCTTCAGAAAGTTTGGTTTAGATTTATTTCAGCCCAAAAGTGTGATGATTTGACACTGAATGACTCTACTGTGCTTTGCTGAGGATCAAACCAGGATTTACTCCACAAACACAGAGGCATTTATATATGTGGATAGTAAATGTACCTACATTTTGTTGGTAGTAAATTAGTGTGGAGTTTATTGGATTTGGGATGTATTACTTGTTATAGCTGACAGGAACAAGTTCACTTTCTATCCTACACACAACAAGATGAACTCCCCAACAAACAAGGCAATTGAGCTCTCAGCTTCTTTGTAGATTTGGTACCTGGCCAAAAGGTTTTATAGGCTTCTCTGAGGGAGAAGGGATTAAGCTAATGGTCCATTCCAAGTTCAGGTACAGGTCCATACAAAGGTTTTCATAAATTAGGGTGGAAAGGCAATTTAGCAGACTTTTAAAGCAACCAGCTGCTCAGCTCTGTCCTCTTCTACACCAGATACGTTTAGTTTGGCCGGAGATGAGAAGAGACAAGCCAAGACAAGTAAAAAACATAATTCCCTGTCCAAATTAAGATGTAAACTCTGATTTTATTTTCTGTAAATTTCACACAACGACCTGTAGAGATTAAATGAACTGAACTTTGTGGAGGAAGATGCTCGTCTTTTTGAACTAGAACTAAAAGCACAAACCAAAAGCAGCACCTAGAGGAATCACATGCAGGAATAAATACTCCATATTTATTACCCGGCCCACAAGACACTCAAACCACATATTTCATTCGCCTCGCAAGTTGTTCTGCGGTGCAACACAAGTGCAAGATCTACATGAAAGTATTTCTGCTTCACCTCGGATTTATCGATTCTTCGTGGAAATTTATATCATGTATTCGCTGGGCTAACAGTGTGCAGAGGAGACAAAGGCCAAAAGTGCAGCGGTACTTTTTTATAGTTGCCAATTACAAGAGAGAAAAGACCACAGTGTCAGATAGAGGCTGTTAGGAGGTTGTTGCATCCTTGCAGTAAAGTGGCCTTCAATTTAATATTTGTTGGAAAAAGGAGGCAAGTGGAGGATGTGGGAAAAAACAGTGGTGCAGTTACAGCAGCAAAAACACAACCCTATAATCTCACCGTCCTTCACCACTGAGATATCTTTCAGGGCTTGTGCAAACCCAGATCATTCCGAATGCAGGATGTGCCCTTTCAGTGCAATTCCCCTGCTCTCGGAACAAGTTTGAGCCAAGAGGACACATTGTCAAGATCACGGACAGGAAAACAAAAGACGACAGAAGTGGATGATGAAATAAAGGAGGGAAAAGAAAGGAAAGGAGCGGCGTGATGTGGGAGGGATATGGAATAATAAAAGAAGAGAGGGTGAGTGACAGGAGGGGGCTGTAAAAGAGGGAAAGGGCAGAAAGGAGGAATATGAGAAGGGAGAACAGGAGGAGGCAGAAAGGCAGAATAAAGCGAACAACCGTGGGTTAAGTCAAGGTGTGTGAGGGAACGAGTCGGAGAAGCCCACCACAAAAAAACAGTGTGACGCATTGACAAGTCAGGACCACAGTGACTGGGGGGGTCAGAACTTTAAGACAGCTGTAAACAAACATGGAGCCGGGTCAGTGACGAGCTGATGGGATCAGAGCCATGCGATAAATATCTAATCTGAGGATGAAGAGATCAGGTCTCCGTGTTAAACGTCTGACCCCGGCCGACCAGACTCGCATCAATCCGCAAACACTCGCAGACAGACGGAGGCAGGAGGCCGGGTTGTAGCAGACAGTACAATGGGCACGAGAAAAGGTGGCAAAAATATCTGATTTATGCCGTTTTAGCCCACTTTCGACTGAATGCAAAGGTGACTTGACTAATACACTGCGTAATTAATCAGGCTCCTGCACTTTACTTTTGAGCTAACAAGCTTTTTATTCCCAGTCCCTTATCTCATCTAACTACACCACTACAACCTCCTGAAACCATTGACACAAGGATTTTCTTTAGGCACTAAACAGAAGAATTGCTTTCCTTATTTACAACAGGACCTTAAGTGGCTTCACGCAGGTAAAACAGAAGAAAAGTGGCATACTCGGCGTTTGTGCTCGTGCAACTTCCTGTAAAAGGGGTCAACATGTGGGCGGAGGGAATGGACATTTAGACAAATGGCTGCTGCAAATGATTTATCTCTGCCGACTGACCACTGCAGCCGAGGAAATTACACCTGGAATGTGATGTGTGGAGGAAGCAGGAGTAAACTCTGTGGCAAAAGAGGAGCGGGACTAAAGTCTGAACAGAGGGAGACCGAAAAATTCAACAATACCTTTAAAGTTGTTCCAACCTTGACTGAAATTTCAATTGTCTCTGTCAATATCCGACTAAATTGAAAAACTCTCAGCACCTGACAACGATTTGCAGCGAATACAGCAAATACCTCAAAATGTCAGTTTTTTTTCTATATTCTCTGTTAATTTGTCCAGTTTTTAATATCGTTGAATGTTTTGTTTGGTAAATCATGTGAAATGAGCAACATAATCATACGACCAATTTCTAAAAAAACAATAAGACTTGATTGGCACAGTGGTGTGTGGGTGGTTTTTCTCACCCTCTCACCCAATTTGCAGACATTAGCGCTGTTATCAGCCTCACTAAAACAAATCCGCTCATTAGTTTTGTGGCCGGCAGTGCCCATTGATCACAGCACCTCATTAACTTGTAACAAACTCATTAGTAGTTTGTAGCTTAAAGACCTCACAGGTTCCACTGATGAATGCTAACAATGCTAACAAGCTGGTTTCAAAAGGAAACCCCTCCCACCTACAAACACAAGCATGCATGCAGAATATGATATGAGGGCTGTGTGGAGGAGCACAAAAACTGAAGTATTGCAATCGAAGCCGAGAGGTTAAATCCAAAACAACCTGGATTTATAACAATTTTCTGTGTGAAGATGAGAAAATCAGCAGATCTGGGGGATTAAAATCATGAGACGACAACAGTCATCTTCTATTTGATGGATTACTTATTTGCGGCGATTGAAATAATTTACGACAAAGAGAGGCAGTTATTTCTGAAGCACAGTGAGTTTTTTTTTTTGAAAGCTCCAAAATATCACATAAATACAGGTGAGGCTGATACAGGAGGAGAGCAGAAGACCTCTAACGTCATGGCCAACTGGCTCAAGGACAAACTTTCAATCCTCTATAGATTCTGGGCAGGCTTCTTGAATTATAGTGAAAAAGAGAGCAGAGGCTTATAGAGGCCAGTATGGAACTATATGGTCCAACATTCCTAAAAAGCCCATACTCGAGTCTTAATGAAGTGTTTAATAGTAACACTTCACTGTATGGACACAGGGTCATGTATCAATTAGTTGTTAATGTTTTTTGCTGTAAACATCTATTTCTTTTCCATATTCATCTTCCTAGGTTTACTTATCTATAAAGTTCCTAATCAGGTGCTCTTATCTTTCTTTATTTCATGTTAAAACCAATAAAGATAGACATTTTCTGCATCAAGATAAATGCAGCCATAGAATAAGCTTCCTAGTTTGCCGACATTAAAAGAAACTGACAGTACGGAGAGCAAGGGTTGGAGCATGAACAATAAGGAAACAGATTTGAAAAAATAAATGACTTTATATTAAAATGAGATGAGTTCAAAGGTCTGCATAATTCCAATGCTTTCTCAAACTTAGGGAATGTCTTTGCTTATTTTAGGTGACACTGTATTGGGGTCTGCCAGTAATGCCAAAAATTGGATAGAAAAAAGGGATGTTTCTCGTCATTATTTGAGTGTGTCATTTGCGGATGCCTGTTATTCCATTTTGGATTAACCAAAACCTTGTGATTGACATTAACTAGATAACTGATGTACACTGGATGTCATATTACTTATTTTTCGCTGCATAGAACCCAAAGAACCAGACTGAGCGGAAAACCTGCAGAAAGATCGTTACAAACTCAGCTGCCCTGGTGATGTTACAGCTTCTATACCTGTAGCACACATATAGACAGACCCGGAAAGGTTAGGTTCATTTCCTGCATGTGACCTTTCTCCTGCTGCAGGAAGTGCAGAGGGAGACGCATCACCGGGATGCACGACCGATGCCCAATAATTAGCTGGGAGGGAGGTGGGCTGACAGATGAGTGACAGTGAGACAGACGGAATTGGAGCAAGTCAAGCTGCGGGAGAATCAAACATCAGACAGACACTTTTGCCAGAGACCAGATGTTGTCACAGTGTGGTGGTGGAAGGGTTACAGTAGACTGGGGTTTGTCATTGGATTGGACAGGCTTCCTTACTTTTTAGTAGGTAATGTAATAAGAGTGGCAAGGAAGATTAAAAACTTTCTTTTCCAGGCATCAAAAACTTTATTTTTCACTGTAAAACCAACAGGATTTTACAAAAACGCAATTTATGAGGCAAGATGTAGCCCAAAAAAAAAAGAGATGAAGCACGACACCTCAACAACCTGGATTGGATCCATGTTTGACATTGTACCAATACAATAAACTTCCTGGGTGAAGATGCCACCTCGACATATGTGACACAGAGAGAAAGAACTATGGCAAAAAAACTCACAGCAAACTTGAAAAACATAAGCTGGAGCTTTAGGAGGTCATATAAATATGATTCATATAAATATTCAATTCAATATCAGATATTATAGATCAAATAAAATAAAGATATAAGAAAGATAAAACAACCAATCCAAAATCTAAAAAGCAAAAACAGTTAATCAAGATATGAGGTTTGGTTCATACCTGATAAATATCTGATAGGCTGCTGCTCCCCGAGTCGCTGGCGATGCTGCATCCTGATTGGCTGGGAGGCATGTGCATCACCTGCTGGTGGGCGTGGTCTGTTAGGTGCATCTTATTGAGGTCAGCAGGAAGCTGTTCAGACAGACAGGAAGTGGCAGAGAGACAGAAGACGAGTTACATAGAGGTTGGGGACGATACAAGTTCAACAGAGGGAAACATACAGTGTGCTTCGACACACACACACACACACTTTTTTTCTAAGCCTGTAAGCCACAGCTGGTTTCAGATGTTATACTCGGAGATGATTAACATGAAGTTGCTGGAGGTGAAGACACTTCAGCTGAAATAAAACCCCTAAGACACAGAATGAAAGTAGTCAGTCAGGTTTTCAGTAATTATTTCTAAATGTGCTAGATGACAACTCACAGTCACACACACACCATCATCATCATGTGCAATCTTTAGCCATGTCAAACAACTTTCCAACAATCATTTAACAAAAAAAATCTACAAAATCACTAGATTAGTGACATGTGATTCTAGCAAAAAAATCTACAAGAATCCACTCAATTTTGTCAGTAATTTGTCTCAACAAAGTATTTAATTCTACCTCAAGATAGATTTATAAAAGAAACTCCAAATACACGACACAGTACACTTTAGTCGGAATAATAGTACAAAACCCACAAGTTCCTCCCTGAAAAAGAGAGAGATTCAAAAACACTAGACACAGGTCAATCAAAAGTCAAGTCCAGACTTCAAAATGTATCAATATCATGTTGGAAAAAACGTGCATTATATTATCTCAATTTTTCACTACTGTAAAGCAATAAAAAATGATCTACTGCAGCTATGTAGGATAGATGTGAATCAAAGGATAACTAAAGGATAACAACGGTTCCCACTTCAAACAGTACGTAGAGAAAGATTTCTTATGAAGCAAGATTTTCCTGAGCAGCTGAACAAATGTAGTTCTGCTCTAGACTAGACTCTAATTCTCACGTCCTACCAGTTTGGATCGGGGCAGCGTCAAGGTGAGAGAGGATGTTCTCCTGCGACACCGAGCAAACCTACAGCACACCTCCATCGCCACATCACACAGCACCGGCTGTCCACACATACGCATGTACATAAAAACACTGTCGCCAACACATCCAATGCTGCACCGAGCCAAACTGAAGCATGGAAACTAGCTGAGGCAGCGAGGAACCACGGAGCCAACATGCAATATTAAAGACGTCAAGTCTGGGGGTGTTGTCCCCTCACTGCTCTCTTCTAATGGGCCTGTTGTATTGTAAGACCCCCCGCGGCTGCCCGGACCCCCAGGGAAACACTGTGTTGTGGGGTGGAGTTCAAGAAGTTCAGTGGCTTGTTCTTAATGTGTGGCTTCTTCAAGGGGGGACACTTGAATGTATTCATGTACAATGGATTTACACAATATCAGGGATTTTTAGGTTGGGTATCCACAATAATTGTTTACTATTAGTTACCCCTATATACCCAAGATTAACTAATTTTTAAAACATATACATATTGCATTACCACCATTCATTAAGTTATTTTTATAGTCCGGGACAACCTCATGTCTTAGGTTTGAGTCAATTTGTACATGTCCACCTCCTTCTCCGAGCCAGAAATGAGAGAAAGCACACAACATAATATGTGGAGTTAAGCACTGTGGTGAAGCAATAGCAATTCTGGGTGCGATTTCTAATGAAGCCATTTATTCTTTAGTTATGTTACACGCTGCCATAAAATGTGTATATCTGACATTGTGCCCCTAATACCCCCTTCTTCTTTCAAAATGTCCAAAGACTAACCCTTACACACACACGCACGCACACACACACCCACACACACACGTTAATCTAAGTTGTGACTGAAGAAGTATTTAAGTGAAATCCATTAGTACGGGCACGGCTGTGTAATGCATTGTGTTTCTTTTATCGAACCGCAAGCAACGCCTCGTCCTGACTGTTGGTTTTATTGACTAAATGACTCACCATCGCATATTTAAACAAGTAGAATTCCATACTGTCATTCCTGCAGCTTCCTGGTGACCAACGCAGTTCACTGCTAATTTGTTGTGTTGGTATGTGAATATAGAGAGAGAGAAAAAGCGAGACGCCGGGGACGGAGAGTGATTGCTAATTTTATCACGGGTAAATACTTATTGATTTTGGCGTGATGGAGCACTTATCCAAGCCAGTGATGATGAAGCTCCCACCCTGCATCCATTTAACACATTCACCAGAGTCCACATAGAGACAGAAACTAATGGGACAAATCGGGGTGCAGGGAAACATTCATGAAAAACACAAACAAAACACACATGAAGAGGATACTGAAAAAAACTTGGTAAATGATCAATTGATTGGACTTAAGGTCCCAGATCTCTAAGGAAATTTGATAAATAACACTGAATGAGTTAATCATGATGAACAAAATGCTAACTCTAACCCTTATAAGATGTGCTTAACTGTCGATTGCTCTCTGGAAATTGCATGTTGTATCTTTTACGCTGTATGTTGTTGCAATATATGTGTATGATAGCCACTGATACTAACGGATAAATAAAGATATTTGAATTTGGCTTGAACAGTCTCCAGTTCTATAACTATTAAATACACCTTAGATGTCTACATTGCTATAGGTTCAGGTTGAGGCATTTAGCAGTGAGTCAAGCTGTTGGAGTAGACAAACAAGTGTCACCTGTGGATCTGATTCCTCCCTATATTGGACAACCCTGAATGAAAAACATTTGTGATTATAGATGTATAGCTCCTGTAAAATGTGTTTCAATTCCTCAGTGAGAAAAGACAGCGGAGATGAGTTCAAGGTTAGAGATGCAGGGTTCCACCCAAATATGACAGGGTTATGACAAGTTCAATGTGTGGTTGTGTTTTGGAGGTCACACCAGAATGAAATATGGTGATGACAAATGGAGGGGTTTCATGAGGGAAGGGGTAAGTCGGGTGAGGGAAGTGAATAATTGCGGTGGCCTCTTGGCTCCTATTCACACCACAGACTTAATCCTGCTCTAATCCCCCCTCTTTCCCTCTCCCAGTGGGCCGAGCCAAGGGGAGGCGGAGGGGCCGGACGGGGTCTCCCATACTCCTCATGCATTAAGAATGAGAGTTAGCAGATTAAATATGAATGTGCACGGTTCCTTCAGCTGCACAAGTCTATCATGTCAATGAGCCGCCACAATCATGGATGAATCAAGCTGGCGGTAAACGTCAATGTCACAGTCAAACACACCAAGCTTTCACAACACCGGTCACTTTCAGAGTGCGATTAACTCCAGAGAAATCAATCTACCGTCTCTCATAATACGCATGTGAGCCCAAAAAAGATGCAGCAGCCAACGGGGATAAGAATCCATGAGGAACGAAGCCTGGAGATCATAATTATATCACCTAGTTAGGCAGCTTATGAATAATTGGTTAATGTCACAGACAAAGGACACAGCCGGGCCGAGCAATTCAGTGTGACACGAGTTATAGAGATAATTATTTTTGCAATAACACTGTTTATGTTTGTAACACCATTTTAACATTATGTGTTGTTCATTTATAAGATCAGCCACTGGGACATTGGTGTAGAATTTGTGGCTATAATAAAACTACTATATCTAAATAATAGTGAGGGTTTATTTTTCAGACATGACAAAATGTCATATAGTTCATAGCAGTTTACAGCACAAAAGGATCATAGTCTCAATCAGGAAGTAAACAATAACATTCAAATGGTTGCTGTCTCAACTTTGTAACAACATTCTTCTTTCTGAAGACCAACTCACATTTCTAAAAGGCACAGTCTCTGTATATTTGCTTGAGAATGGTGGAACATTAGTAAAATGCTACATTCCCTGCAAAAATGCCACAAAAAGACATGACTCTGCCTTTTATTGATAAAAAAGACAAACATCATTTGATAATCGGTGCCTGAGAGGTGAAACCTGCCTGTACTTCTGTTCTGGAGAAGCTCACTCATCTCTTTTAAACCACAGATAACTTACTGTATGTGGCTTTTGCAGAAATCTACTAAACCATCAGTTTGTTTGGTCAAGTCGATGTCACTGGTGCATGTTGTTGTTTCCCGTTTTCGGGACACAGATAGAGAAGAGAATGCGCTGTGAACTATGTGACCAATGGCATCTTATACTCAGTCTACGTCTGGTGAGTCAGACTGAAAGCAGCACACAGCGGTCAAAACTAATTAAGGCCATATTTTCTCTTTCCGTCTTCTATAAAACAAACCTCTGTTTCACTCATTGCATCCAATTGTAACAATGACATTAACTAGCTGTGGGCCTGAGTGCTCTCTCTCAACTATTTCCCCAGTGATAAAAGAAGCTATAAAGCCCAGACTGACCATTTGGCTGCACAGACAAGACACCTAAAATAAACATTTTAGTGCTGGGGTGATCTTTACTGGATTGGAGGTGAATGTGTGCAGAGGTTTTAGGAAATGTACAATAATTCAATGTCCTTGCCTGTAAAGCATGATATTTTGGAATTAGTTGGTTAGGGGCTCCAGAGGGGGCCACACCATTGAGGCACACGAGGATGGAGGTGAAAGGCATGGTCCAATATCAGTTTTAAGAGATGGCATTTAGTGACAACATTGCAGGAAACACCAGGGAGTTTACTAGACCACTGCCAGTCAGAGAGAAAGAGAAACATACAGAGATAAGAACAGAGAGAGAGCTGCTTAAAGAAGAGAATAAGAGGATACAGTGACAGTGATGGAGTGTGACGAGGATAAAAAAGATTCACGTGCACACATTCACCAAGACACAAAATGAGAGAAATAAACAAGCAGAGAGGAAAGACAGACAACAATACATTAAGATGAATAATAAAGGGGACAAATGGCTAAGCAAAGTAATTAAAGAAAATGCGGTATGAATGAATTCCGATGAGGATGGTAATTAAGCAAGGCTCAACAAACAATGACAATGAATATTAAAAGACAATGTGGTTGGATTTGCCAAGAAATAACAATATGACAGAATAGAAGAGAAAAGGGGATTGTTTAATTGTACAGTAAAGGGTGCGCAATAGAGTGTGACTGGGTCTGCAGTTTTCTGTCCGATCCTCGCTAAGCCCGAGAGAAAACTAACCGAGCCCGACAGGCGTTCAGAATTTAGTGTCACAATCCCAAGCCCGATGTTTTCCCTGATTACAGGCACATAAAATCTAGTAGGGTCGGATATCCACACTCTAATCCGCGACAGTAATTGCCATTTACATGTCCTTTTATTAACAAATCCAGGGAGATATAAAAACTGTAAATGAAATAGAACTGGTGGCTGTGTGAACAAATGTAAAAACCTCAGGAAGGAAAACCATCCCTGGTTGAACACTAAACGAATCAACTGAAAACATACAAAAAAGAATAACTGTGCTATAAAAACTATAAAGGATTATAGGAACTCTAGGGTCATTAATCCCTCATAAAAAAGAATGACCACATTGTCAGCTCGTTTCTACTGACTGAAAATAATAGTGAAATCCTATTTTAGACCAGCTATACACTACTCATAACCCCACAGCTGAATACAAAGAGAAATGGCATTGGATAGTGAGGTCACATGTGGGGGTATCAGACATGTACAAGCTCAGCCTGTAGATGTCAGCAGTGACAAAGTGGCAAGTAACACAACATCATCTCATTTATGAAATACTACAATGTTCATGCAAGACAACCCCACAGTGACTGGCATAAGTTGTCAGTATCATCATCACCATCACCAGGAAACTGAGAGGTGACAAGTTAACGTGTCAGAGCCAGGTTCTTCCCCATATAGATTCAGTGCATAGTTACACAGAAAGCAGGAGGACTTGGCTGTTAACGTCTGTCTTTGCTCCTAACAGCTGTCAGTATGTGTCGAGTTGGCTCCCAGGCCACATTATTACCCCAGAAACCACACCGCAGACGGCAGCAGTTCACCTCACGAAGAGACAATGTCGCCACTGTCTCACAGCAGCATAAATTATCAATCTTTCCTTTGATGCAATGCTTAACTTGATGTCTGAGTGGGATTTCTGCTGGTTTTCTCTGCTCCCTGAGCTGCACAGTCTCTTGCATTGCCTCTCTCTGACCCATCTCATCCATGCCTTCATTGTCGGTTATTAAATCCACTCTCCAGTCTCCACGTTCCCAGTCACGACTTCAGTCTTTCACTCTGCCACATTCTACTTTAGCCTCCATGTATGTTATATGTTCTCCTAACTGCATGAACCCTCATTTCTCTTCTCACATGTAATTCTGCATCAAAGGTAGCTAAGAGAAGTGAGATCAGAGGGGCCAAGTGAGTACATTGGCTTTGCTGGTCTGACTCTAGATTATGTGGGATTGCAAAAACGTTTGATCAACTGAGGCCACAGTTAGTTTGGTCAAATGTTGTAAGAGGGTAGCAGTGTCGTGAAACACACTTTCATCAGCAATAGACTGGAAAATACATGAATATGAATACACAAATAATTTTAACCTACCTACACACACACATTCCACATACGAGAATGTGTGACAGAGTTTTTCAGTAAAACATACACTGAGCTTTCTGAATAGGTTCAGGCAGCACATAGCCACACTCGACTCCATTACTGGTAGGTCCACAGACGACTGGATTAAGATCCAGTGCAGGGAGACAGATGGAGATGGGAGGGAAACACAGAGACCTGATGTGAATATGAGCGAGAGAGACGGAGAGCGCGAGTCAAAAGGAAAGAGCGTAAGAGGAGACGGTGAGGAAGGCAAAGTGCAGCATTTGATTGAGACAGGATTGTGTGTGTGTGTGTTTGCATATGTGTGCACAAGCACAAAAGTAGCAGAGTAGCAGAGAGGGAGGCAGAGCATATAATTGAGATAGGACTAACGGTAAGGGGTGAAAGAGGGGGAACAGGTGAAGAAAAGATGTCTGAAATGCTCTCTGGAGAATCCAATTCTAAACCTCAGTCGTCCAGACTACCATAACTCTGGCACCTTTGCTGTGAGTAAGTGAGTTTGTGTGTGAAAAAGAAAGAAAGAGAGAGAGAGAGAGAGAGAGAGAGAGAGAGAGACTGCACCAGCTGGGGCAAGGAGAGATGTAATGAATTGAAGTTGGAATTGGAGGTGACAACTGCAAAAGCAGACATGCCACAGAGAAAGAGAGGGAGAGAGGAGAGGGGGGAGAGAGGAGAGGGAGACAGAGAGGGTGAAAATAGCAAAGGACGATATGAAGAGATGAAGACTCCAATGTTGTAAAGCAGAGAAAATGGCATGATAAACATACGACACGCATTCTATCTCAATTTACATTTCTATTTCAATTTAATCTGGTTTATTGGCACAACACTTTGGATTAAACATGTTGCCAGACGAAAAACTCACATGTAAATAATGGAATATAAATGCTAAATAAAATATGTCTTGCTTTAGGACACGCAGTGAACATATTGTGCTGTTAGTTGTACTGCAGTGGTAACTTATTCCACAAGGGTTTGAATTAGTGTGTCTGCAGAGAGGGAAAGAAAGTCTTGGAATTTCTGGTTGAATTTTGATTTCTTTACATTTAATGAAACAAAGTTAATTAGAAAATGAAATTTGGTCATTATGGTCACTTAGTATGTATCTAGTTGTTTTTTTGATATTTTATTTGGGATAAATTATGGATTAATTGAAATTCTTGAATTTATCCTGTAAAATATATCATTCTCTTTCATTTACTGATTGGATTTCTGTTTTCCACTAACTGAGTCTGAAGTCAACATGTATAATATGGAAGCCTGAGTTAGAAACCTGAGGGTGTGACGCTTGATTGATGTGGGAATTGACCAGGCAGAGACTGTGTAATGAAAGATGCAATCAGGTTGCTTTGTGAGAAATTTAGGATCCAGGGGACGATTTTGGGGGCGTGACTAGTACTTGGCACGAAAAGTCAAGATTTTTTGCTGCTTTGATTTTCACCATTGTTTTCACACAATTGAAATAGATTTGCATGACTACAATTCTGGAGTGCCCCTTTAAGAACTAGACTTGCTTTCCACAGGGAGAAAACAGCATTTTAACCTCAATGCAAATTGAAGACAGATTAGATTATATTTAAGGAAACAGCACCAATCAGCAACGCACACATTACTGAGGAGGCACAATGCTGCTTCTATTATTGTTGCAAAAAAAAGCTTTTTAATCATCACACATAAAACAGCTTCAATGCTCAAAAGGTATTTGGAAGGCAGAATGAGACGGTTGGAAGCTGAGAGTGGGACAGTTTGAAAGAAAAAACGTCCCTCTTTATTTCCAGTACAAAACAGGGATTCTGCATAGCAACATATTTCCAAGAAAATTCTCCCTGAAACACATTTTAATTTGAGTTATGAAAAAAACAAACTGCGGCCTGTAATTTGGCAGGTGCCGGTTTGGGAGGTACAAGGTTCAACAGTCATTGGTTGGCAAGTCTTTCAGCTGGGATAGAAGTTGGCTGGCAGGCATCTACGGCGAATAAAGACCCATTAGTTGGCAGTTTTCACACTTTGCTGTGCCAGTATTGTGACAGACGGGGATGCTGAATGGCACTGTCTACCACTGCCAAAGGCCTGTGACTTCTGCCCCAGTTGTCTGAGAGTGATGACGGACAGAGAGATGTAGAGAGGGAGACACAGGGTGGAGAGGAAGAGAAGACAAACAAGGGAAGTAAATAGAAATGGAAGGAGAAAGGGTAAAGAGAAGGAGAGTGTGCGTTGTAATGTATAACCAAATACAGGGATTAACCCAAACAATGGACTCTGCGTACAATGTGTGTGCAAGTGATTTTGAGTGCACATGAGTGTCTCTGCTCGGAAATGAAACATTCGGAGATCACAGTCCTGAATCATCTTTATTATTCTATTACCTTTGCCAAGGAGGTTATGTTTTTACTGCTGTCAATTTGTATGATTCTTGGTTGGTTAGTGTGTGAGCAGGTTTACCAAAAAAACGCCTCAACGGACTATCACGAAACTTGCTGAAAGGATGGGAAATGAGCCAAGAAAGAATCCATAAAAGTTTGGCCTTGGCTGAGGTATGTGCTCTACTGAGTACCATTCTATTTGGAAAATGAACTGAATGTGTATATTTCCACTGGAAAAGGGTTGAAATAACCTGGAGTGTTACGTAGGAGTCGGTGGTTAGCAAGTCACAGGTAAGTTTCAAGTCTTGGTTATGATGTCCTGAGTGAAGTCAAGACAATCAAGACATGTAATCAGTTCTAAGTGAAGTCCAAACTTTGTATTTCAAGTCCTTAACAAGCCATTAGTTGCGTGTCTGCTGGTGTGCACAGCCAAAAATAATCTGCCTTCATCATCATCCTGCAACAAAATATACTTTGATTATTAATACCATCCTGATAAATCACATGTTTGAATTTGTAATAACAACAATGGTTATTTAAGCCCCCCTCTCATAATCAACGTAAACTCCCACCAGTTTGGATTTAGTAATTGGCTGCCTGCTCATTCATGTCAGACAGTCTTTACCAGCCTTTCATTCTTCAGACGGCTCACGCATTGAAGAAGGCAATTAGCCTGGGTCAGCACCCGTGCAGAGTTAAGTGTTCTTCTGTGGAAGACTGATGGTATTACAGCCAGGCTTCAGTGGAAATTCCTGATGTTGTTGATGGTGTTTGTGTGTTTCAACTTGATATTTCTGAAAGGAATATTTGCCGCAGATCTCTGCCCTCCTCTAATTGCTTTAACACCTGCAGGGCGAGGACATTCTCAGGGTAAACAAAAAAAGGAAGTGAGGGGAGTTTAAACTTTGTTAGAATAAAATAAACAGTTTTTAATCAAGTTTACATGTTTAAATATTTAATGGATTGTCTGATGTTGCAAATATAATCCATCATTTCCTCCAGCTGAGTTGATTATATGTTTTATCATTCAGCCTTTTCTTCGCCATCCGTCTTCGCTCTCGCTCATTCATCTTTTTGCTCCCAACATTATAATTCATCTTTCTGCTCCGGGTGAACAGCAAGGAAACATATTGGTGGTATGATGAAGGATCTATATTTGATTTTGATGTGATTGATTTAAAGTAATACTTGGGTTAAAAGACTGGTCTTCAGAAAAGTTTAATGAGGGCATGTGTGGTTTCTCAAAGTGAACTTGTGTTCCATATCAACCTTCTTGTGTGTGTGCGTGTTCAGGAAGCTGAAAGGCGTCTCTGTCTGGGCCCCTGAGGAAGGTGGGCCATGGCCAGGTCTGCCGGATACAGAAGGAAGGGCTAAACACTTGGCTTTAATACTGACACAAATGTATTCATGCACACACACACACGCACGCACAAACATGCACACACACACATACCTTCTGGCTCCCCTCTGTTAACAGATGCTTCCTGCCCTGCAGCCCGATCAACACAACTTCACATACACACACACATGCAGCGGGTCCGTGGCACCCCTACAGGTTGACCTGGGGGCCGGGTGGAGGGGCGGCCCCACCCTGCCGTTCTGTTCTCCTGCTGTGTTTTTGTTAATGTTGGACCCTGTTCCACTCAGCTGACCCACTCACCTCAGTCCAGACAGAGCTGAGAATAAAATCTGCACCAATGGCAGGACAGGAAATTAACTTTGTGTGCCCACACTGACCTCACCCTAATCCCGAGCTCCCACATTTATCAGACATTTTCTTATTATCCTGACAAGATCTACTCTCGACAACAAAAGGAAATCAGAGCAACTTCTCCATATGAGCCGAAATGTGCTATGGTCTGAATTCATAATCGTTTGTCTTGTTTTGACGTAAACGTTCTATGCTGCTGACAAGATGTCTCAACATGATGCAGATGCACGTCTGCTTGAATATTCAGTGTGATGCTATGATATCTGAAAGCAGATATTTCCAATTAACCTTTCGTCTTTGCTGTTTGTTTGTGTAACTCTGCAAACTGCAAAATTAAAAAAAATATATTTATAAGCAAATGAATTCAAACAAGGAATGAAACAGCTCCTTCCTGCCTGATCCCATTTGCTTTCCTGCAGGAACACCACACAGCTTCAAACACACACGCTCTGTCTGTCTTCTTTATTTTCTCAATTAACAAACTGCTGCAGAGAAATCACCCATCCATCCCCATCTCATATTTAGAAATGAAAATGATCCTTAAGGCTCTTTGGTGCAGGCAGAGGAGGGGGTGTCGATCAATAGCAGTGAGATAATGGGAGAAGGTGAAATTGGGGGATGGGGGCCATGGGTGGTTTAAATATCATCACTAAGATGTGTAAGTGTGTGTGTGTGTGTGTTTAAGCGAGTGCTTTCTTTCTATAGTTGTGAGGGCCAATCTTGTTTGAGAACCATCATTGTGAGGACATTTTGACTTAGTGAGGACATTTTGGCTGGTCCTGTTTGAGGGTTAAGACTTGATTTTAGGGTTAGGGTTAGAATTAGGATAGGAATAGGGGAAGAGTCAGTGGTAGGTATTTAGTTGTGATGGTTAGGGTTAGGGTAAGGGGCTAGGGAATGCGGGGAATAGAGAGACGGGCATATGTCTGTTTGTGTATTTGTGTCATTGGCTACCTTTGGGGACAATTAACACACTTAAAGCCAGTCAAGTGGGGACAGATTATCCAATAAGGGACAAAAGCTGTGTCCCCTGTTGGGACAAAGCAGATATTTGGGTGAGTGGTTAAGGTTAGGTTTAGAGTCGTTGTCCAGGAAATTGTTGAAAGTCAATGTGTCATCCCCAAAGGTGACCTATGACATGTGTGTGTGTGTGAGAGTGTGTTTGAGCGCTCACAAACGGCAGAGTGGGTCTCCACATGAGCAGCCTCACTTTCAGTCCATTTAGTCCAGTAATGTTGCTTGGGCATGTTTAATGCGTACAGGGCCTGAATGAGTGGGCCCTTCACTCTTAAATTTCAGCCTATCATACATAATGGACAGTTATTACCCCGTTCAGGAGACTGCACTGATGCTTTTATATCACTGCACCCATTGAAACCACCAAACAGTGCTGCTGTGTTATACTGTGCCAAAAAGGTAAAGTGTGGTAATATACCAGGCAAGCAAGTGCCAGTTGAATGAAGTGAACTTTGTCTGCACCAGAAAATCTGACAGGAATTGATGCTCTCATACAATTTAAGGAAATGCTTTTTTTTTTAGGTATTTATACTGGGCAAAATTTGAATGATTCCAGATGACGGTTAAGAATTGTAGCCAACATGTTCCTTGGAAATATGTGAAATAGAGATGTATGACTCAAAGATTGCAGACTGTGTGCTTTTGAGCAATACACACTTTGCCTGCTTTTGTCTCGTAGTTGTTTATCGAAATGCAAAGCTGCTTTTTATGGTCAATTTAACACAATTGTTATTCTACACATGATGATGTCTCGGTTTTATTTTTCAAGATATTTTCTTCCATGCTTACAAAGGGACTTAATTGTGTATAACAAATGAACGTGGAAAAGAAAAAAAAACACAACAATGTGTGTTTTTGTTTAGAGCTGAATCGTAATGTATGACTTATGGGGGGGGGGGGGCGAGTTGGGCATGGTCTGGCCTAATGCAGCTCATATCGATCTTTATCGCCCCTACTTCCTGTGCACTTGATATCCTAGACCTCCCTCGGCATGCTAAAAGCCCTTTCTCTTTCTTTCCCTAATGTTGCCTTTCAGTCAGAGGCAACAATAGTGTTGCCCACCCCTCCACCCCCCATCTCTCTGGCCTCTGAGGCCATATTACCTTGACACCCCGTGTGACTGCTATCAGTTCATCAATCAGCCTGTCTGAGGGGCTGAGGTCAGAGCGAATGTGCCAAGGCCAATGTGAAGGAGCTGTGGCATTACATCACCTGGCAAAGGTCATCCTCTTAGTGCACGAAAAAGTGGTTATGTCAACATATTTAGGTACCAGGGGAGCCACGGTGCAACTATCTAATATTCCTTTAATGGCGTCTGCAGTTTCCATCTGCTGATCTGATGATACAGAGGATGACAAAGTGCATTTTGTGATGGACGACTTCTCTTACGACAACCTGTTGACTGCAGCAAAGATCGTAAATAAGGTGTACGTTTTTTTTTCTAGTCCAACTTTACATTTATTTCAACAAAGACACACTCAGTCTCATAAACCAGAATATCTATTATTCTTGCTTATTTATTCAGTTTGGAGCTTCTTGATAACAACAGGGTGCAATAACCATGACGGCACTGGCCTCCATCAGTATTCAAAATGGCTTCTTCTTTTTTTAAAGTGGTTCATTTGCATGTACTAGGAGTTGTTTTGATCTGCAATAGTGAAATATATATGATTGATATACCTTAAACCCTTCAATTACAACATAAAACAATGCTTATAAAGAATTGCTTTGAATAAGTACGTATGTACAAGGAAAAGTCTTTCCAATCATTAGCAAACAAATGCAACCACATATATGTTTGATACTTTCATTCTCTTGATTTTAATAGATTGCCAAAAATGAGCTCATTCAATCTTTATATTACAATCAGTATGGTGATTATTTGAGGTGTTATCTTCATCCTGACTTTTAACATGTAGTGAGGTGAGCAGGACCTGGGCATGAAGCCACGGCACAGGGAAAAGGGGTCAATAGACTGTACCAAAGAATAATTAATCCCCTTATTCCAATCGATAGAGGTTCAACAGTTTAATGTAGCTATCTATCCCTCTGATGGTGAATGGTTGGCCAGTATCTGTTCTTTGAATTAAATACTGCGTTTGGCTGTTTTGATGAGTGAAGTGAAGAGCTTTATTTTTTGTCTACTTTAAAATGTCTTCTGTCATTCAAATTGTACTTTATACCCTCAGGAATTACTTGTCAAATGAGCCTTAACGTAAGTGGTAGGATCGAGTATGAATACACACTGTTTTACTTTGGATTACCTTGAGACACTTGTTTAAATATGCCTGTCACTTTGCCCACCTGTCCGACCTGCCATGCCTCGCCTTGCCCTTCCTGCCCTGGCACTGAATCCATCATCCCACTGTAGCTCTCCCCTACCAATGATTCCCAGCTCCATTACTATTCAACGCAGCGTGGGTCCATGCACACTGATTATGCCAATGTTCAGCAAGGTCCATTGATCCCTAAGGGGAAGCAGAGGCAGCAGCCTGGATCAACCCGGGTCTTTACCCGCTGCAGTCAGCCAGGGGACTCTGCAGCCCGCAGAGGGGGATTTCTACAACTAGTTTCAGTCTCGTTCAGTTTCAGTAAAAATTCTACCTCTTCATTTCAAACAAAAGCTAATGTGTTTAGATATGAGTGATGATGGGAAAAGAATAACATCTATGATTTATAGAATTTCCCTTGAGCAGAGAAGTAGTAGCAATTTCTTAAAAGACCAATATAAACTGGCAATTTTCTACTGAACAACAGCAAAAGACCTAGTTTGATGATGTCATGAAGCAGCGTGGGATCATTTGCGCTTTACCCGAAGACCTTCGACAACAGAATGTGCAGCAAACGTCAGCGAACAATCATGATCCATAACGTGTGACCAGTACAAACAGTGGAAGGAAAGAATGGCTGACTGGCAAAGTGGCTAGCAGTGTGTTGTTCCCTCTACACACATTGTTTGCCCCGGAAGTTACAGCAGACACAGACAAGGCCACATGGGTAAAGCGGATATGACGCAATTAAAAGGCGACCAAAATGAAACATCCAGTTACCCAAAACAGATCTGCCTGGAAGGATAATACGTAATAGGTGGCGTTGGGTTCAGAGGCGGAGAGCAAAGGCTGGGTATGTGGAGATGCAGATGGTTTTAGTGGGAGCTAGTTTGATTTATAAGACATGAAGCAGCAGTTGAGCGAGGGTACAGCCCAGCAGGGCAGCAACAACAGCAGCATCAGCCTGGCAACAACAACAACAGGCCCCATTATTGATGTTTAAATAATAGATGGGGAAGGAGAGAGGAGAGACTGAGACTAGGAGATGTAGTAGTGGATGGAAGAGGCCTTGCCTAAAAACAGACTAGATGAGGAAGGAAAGAGGAAAGACAGCAGGAAGTCCTCACTAGAAAAACAGAGGGGTGAGAGCAAAAGAGATAAATAAAGAGCAAGTGAGAGAAAAAGTAGATGAGGAAGCTCGGCGGTAGAGAACAGGTCCCGTGTAGGCAGCTGGAGGGGTCAGAGAGTTCAGCAGCAGAACATTTTGACATGTCTTCCAGCAGCGATAGGATGCAAGGTTCTGCCGGGATGAGCAGGACATGATTTAAAGGGACAGTTCGCCCACAAACAACACAATAAAACAATGATGATGTGAGCAAGAAGTTAAAAGCCTCTTAAAGACGGCAGCTGACTGCTTTCTTAAGACGAGACAGTCTTCTTCCCTTTTCAAATCCTCTGTTGTTTATTGGAGACGAAAATAAATCTAGACCTTGTAACTGCTCAGCCCCCCCTGAGATAAAGAAGCTCCACTGGTCCCACAGAGCGGCTCCACTGGCCTACATTACACTGTCTGTCATCTGAAGCCAAATTTCCAACCACAAAGTCAATATTTCAATAACCGAACACTGACGTCAGAAATAAGAAGTACGGCATGCTGTTTGGTGAGTGCTGCCGTATACAACAGTAGTGTGGAAGAAAGGAGCCTGAACGGTAAAATAAACTGTTTATTTTCCGTAGCAGCTCAGTCTACATGGTTCCTCTCTAAATCTGCTTTCAGACATTTTCCTGAAATGTTCTGGAGGGGCTGTGTGTGAGAACGCAAATGTCTGAGTCAGTTGCTCAAGACATTTTTCCAGAAAGTTTCCTACAAGCCCCTGAGTAAAATGTCCAGAAAATGGCGTGCTCATGTGAGAATACAGCAGGAAAACGTCCAGAAATTCACAGAGTTGGTCTAATGATGATGTTACAAGTGACGGACATTAAAATGGAAAAATCCAAAAATAGGAGGCATACAAGTAGAAGATGCCAAAAGAGAAAACAAAGACAAAACAAGACTTCAGAGCTATTGGCTGACAAAAAAACATCAAAATACGCCATGTTCTACCTCCTGCATGCTCTACCAAGGCGCCACCCCTCCCCTGAATGCTGAGGCAAATTTCCAGTTGTTGTGAATGGACAATCTCCTGCGGCATTATTGATATGTTAAAGGCAAACTCCAGAAAATGTTTAAGTCTGTGGTAAACAAGGCTGTAGGAAATACTGAAGTAAGAAGACGTCTTACTCCTACTTCATCAGTAGGTACTGAACCACATTTGGTGGAGGGATGGGGCACAGTCCATAGAAGAACACATACAATTTTGGTGCAGATCCAGTAATTTGTTTTATCACTTTGCTGAGGGAATTCTAAGGGAAATCCGATCTCTAGGATTGTTTGCTCTTAGAGAATTGTGCTCCACTGAGAGGCTTTCTCGTTCAAGATGAATCCAACATCACTGCAGTGAATAATATCACCAATCCCCGCCAGCTCAGACCAGCCAAAAGTAAAGAGACCAACTTCTAGAGAAAATAATTGGCTGCTATTCTGAGAAGGCAGTCAATGATAAAACTGTGAAAACCTCTCATGGAATAAAAATCACTGCTTCACAGGTTTTAGTCACTCGTGTTTTTTTTTTTTACTTTTCTTTCTCTTCCCTTCAACACTCAAAGTTAGCTCCTCGTCTTTCTTCCTCTCCTCACCCATTCATACCTCATGATCCCTGTGAATGAATTCACTAAACCTTTCCAGAGGATTTAAATCCCTTTGCAGACCACCCTGACTCTCTCCGTCTTCCAATCTGCTTCTCCTCCCTCTAACCTCACTGCAGTGCTTTTTAATTGCTACTGTACCTCCAGACACAGCACATGTTACCTAATAGGAGGAAGAGGGAAACTTCATTAACCTTTGGAAAAGGTGGGCTCATCGCGGACGCCGACCAATTAACTACAGACTTCAAACAGGCCGTGCTTGATGAAACCTCGGTGACTGCGGACTGGAAGATAAATTAGATACTGGAGTCATAAAGCACAGATGGAGCAGTAATAACACACAGAGACAATACGTCATGTTAAGAAAAGCAGAGATGAAGAAGCTTTGTGGAAACCGGAGCTCTAACATTTAATCAATGCCTAAAATGTCATCATTGATATAAATATGTGATTAAACTAAAACCCAATTTATGGATGATTAAGATTTAAGATTTGAAAAACTGACAATGTTCTGCTGCTCTGAATCCCAGTAACTAGACTGGAAATAACCCGCAACAGATGAGTGTTCATGTACAGTATGTGGCAGCTGATAAACCAAGCAAGAAATGTTGATACAAGCATGTCAAAGATAGATATTAGTTTCATTTTCAAACTACTGTATGTCTTCATTACTTCGTAGAGCTGATACTATTACTTGATTGACACAAAATGAACTGGCAACCCCTTTAGAACAGTTTCTCGATATGTGAGTACGTGAGAAGATGTTGCTGTTGTCATTTTTTTTTACATGATAAATGTGACATTGAATTAATAGATTACTGGGTCTGGACTGGTATTTAGACAAAACAAGCTACTCTATATAAAGAAATAAAGTCGGGTTTCAACAGGCATTTTTCAATAATTTTTTTATAGACTAAACTGACTGATCAAACAGATTAATCAAAAATGAAAATATTTTTTTAGTTGCAGCCGAAAATATCCCAGTATATCATCTTGGTGCAACGTTTCCTTGCATCCTTCAAAAAAACATAAAAAAAGTTAATATATGCACATGTTTAAGTAATTGTATAATAAATTATAGGTCCTATTTGTGAAAGAAAAACTTTTGTCATTCATCCCTTGCACACAGTGAGAGATTTATGAATAACATGCATCCACAAGAGCTGGAGCGAAATGAATACAAGCAATAAGGTGTTTAAGTTCTTTGACCGTGCGTGTTACAGATTAAATGTGATATCTCTACTGAACATCTTCTCTCTTTAACTCCTTAATCTCCAGAGACCTAATTATTGCTTATCCTACTGAAAGCATGCGTGTGCGCACAGACACATAGACAGAGACATAATGAAGACAAACATCTCGGAGGCTTTCAGGACCCAGACAGATGCTCCCTCAGAGACAGACACATTGGGATCAATCTGACTGTCATTTCACTGGGACAAGCTGGGGTCCTGGCACGCTGCCACTGGGACAAAAAAAAAAAACATTCCTTCCTTTTGTTTGATCATTAGAAAAAGAATAAACAAAAAAACAAAAATCCATGAAAGAGAAAGAACACGTGTTCGAGCAGTTGTTGCTTCCCTTGCATCATCATGATGAACAGCAGAGGCTGAGCCAACTCCGACGGATTATTCAGAGCAACTAGGTCATTGAACTGTTAATTATACACAAGGCAACATCATTACCAGTCCATTACTGACTACTGGGGGGAAACAGACAGATTACACGGTCACTGCTAGCTTTGATCAATTTCATAAACTAATATTTCTTTATAGACTTATATGGTATAAACTGTGCCACCTTCTTCCCAACTTTGATCCCATCATTTGTGAGCTTTACCCCAAATACAATACTGTCAACCAAAGTAAAAAAAACAATTTAAAATAAATATCATCTATAGCCACAGCGACAGGAGGCTTCCAAATGTCCTTTTTGGAAAAACATCAAATCAGTCAGAGTACAGAGCGATCTTGCTGCAGCTGTGATGAATAATAAAACATTGGTGCAAAGCCAAAAAAACAACCTATATCTTCATTATATCAACGTTCTTCAGTAATGGCAGAGTATGAATATGTAAACTACTCTGTCACAAGACTATGCAGGTGATATTTTTAGTTTTGAAATTCATCCTCTTACAGTTTAAGGACTGGAGACAGATTGGGCATTGGACCAGCAGTTGTGAATATCACTGTTTTTCCAGAATAAGAATCATTTGAAAGAAACGAAGCAAAGCGCGCATATGATTCTAAACGGACAAAAACAAAAAATATACGTCATCTGCATATAAATAATTTTCTCTCACCCCCACCGTCTCTCTTTCTCAGTAACACACACATACACGCGCAGATACACACACAGTCAGCAGCATCCTAAACCAGAGGCACTGGCCAGGAAAGGGATTACGACATCGCTTACTTTGGAGGACCACGGCTGCAAGCAGTTGGCATAGCAACGGACCAGGAAAGCCATTTCCACGGGAGGGAGGTTGCCAGCGAGGGGAAGTTTCCCCTCGTTCACCAAGAGATGAAGAAAAAAAAAAAGGAGCAAAAGAGGAGGAAGGCAAAGGATGATGCCAGTAAGAGAATTGTCCAGAGGCGGATTCTTTAAAAATCCTCAGTGTCGCTTAGACAGAAACAGGCAGAATAAAGCTAGATGATGTCACTACAGCAGGAGAAATAAAGTCAAGGCAGATCCATTCATATGAAGGCTTTCCCTCTAAAGCATTCAAAGGAACTGCAACAGGGAAGCTTGAAACACTCCTTACAAACCTTGAATACTGCGACGCTGCACAATATTCAAAATTAATCCCAAAGGAGGAGGAGGTTGCAGTTAAAAAACAAAAAAAGATCCAATTTAAAATCCAAGTTAAGTAGATTAAGTTTAAAGTTAGATGCAGAAACTCAATCTGTCATCTTCTTCTATATTCACTTTCCTTCCTCAAAGAAGCACGGGTTTCCCGTCTTCAACAAATGAGCCAGTACTGGGTAAAAAAAAAGAGGAGCTTGTCCGTGCATCTGCAGCCCCCTGGGAAGAAGCCTCTCGCCTGGTTTGAAGTCATGCAACAATCACCTCTCACTTCCCCAAAAAGCCTGTATCGTTTTTCTGCAGCCCTGCTCTGCTCACTCACTCACTGTCTACGTCTGTCAAACTCCTTTCTCTGTCTCTTTGCAAACTCTTTATCTGTCTACGGAGCTCCAGCGGTGCGCACGGTCCATGATTGAAGATCCCGCTCCCGTACCCCCGGCTTCGAGCTCTCGTCCCCCCGGTTAATGCTCACACCTCGCGCCAGCACTGCTCCTCCCCTCTCCCACTCGCGGAGAGAGAACCCAGTGTGGATAGTATGCTGCTCTGTAGAGAGCCAGCCGCTAATGGGAGACGGAGGAGAGAGTGAGGGAGGGAGGGAGGGAGGGAGGGAGGAGAATCCAGCTGAAAAAGAATGACATCACCTGTGCAGCCAGAGAGAGGGAGAGGGAAAGGGAGGGAGAGAGAGAGAGGATGGGAGGTGGTGTGGATGAAACAAGAGCAAGCAGGGGGAAACTGCATTAGATGGATTGGCTTCTGGGCAGATGTGGATGAAAGAGAGAGAGATAGAGAGAATGGAAAAGACGGAGATGGGGGGGGGAAAGAGAGGGAGCATCTCTATTGATCTGCTGGTAACATAAAGCTGAGTGTATTGAGGCAACCCCCCCCCCTGCTCGTTGTGAGTGTGCCGCATAAATTACAAAATAAAAAAAAGGAGGTGGGGGAGCATAAATCACAAAGCTTCTATCAGATACAAGGACAGACGGTGGCAGTGTTTTTTTTTGCAAATGTGAACATGACACAATAGCACGAGCCGATAATGGGTTCCCCCCCCCTCCCTCCAAAAAGCCCCCCGCGTCTGGAGGATTTGACGTACAAGAAAGAGATAAATCACTATAATACAGTTATATGCTGCTGGGCAAAAATACTGGGAAGTCTGCAGCCGGATTCTCCGAGTGCCCCACTTCACGCGTCAAATGAAGGATGTCACCCAAGAAAGTTAGACTGATATAAAAGTATCTCCCAAATTGATTTTCAACCCATTACAATTTGCCCAATCCCATTTATCCCAATCCCTAATCTCAGTCAGCACTGATTTGGTGATTTTGAAATAAAACATCTAAATCGAAGATCAAGATAAACATGTTCAAAAAGTGAGTTTTTTTAAAAACACCTGGAAGCCATTTGAAGTTAAAATAACATTCATATTAAACCGTGACAACTTAAAGTGTTTACTGAATCACCAAATCGATACTTAATGGGAATCACAATCCCTTTACTTGGAGCAAATGGAGCAGAAAAGTGGGAAGAAGAACGTGACCTGAAACAATGATTTATGTTTTCCTTTGTTTTAAATCATCAATTATTAGAGGATTTCTCTGGATACACAAAACATTTATCTCAAAAATAAAAGTCAAATTTGTACATTCCCTTTTCTATTTTTGGCGATGTGGAGAGAAAGATGAGAGAGAGGAGGGGTGAAGTGAACGCAGAGAAAAAAAAGATAACAAGCTGTCTGCTTATTTGAGAGACTGATTCTCCTCTGGCAGAGGAAAGACGCCTGCAGCTCCGAAGACCAGACACTTCAGAGAGGGGAGGATCTTTCTCCCCCTCTCCATTTTTCTCTCCATCTTATCCCCCTTCTCATTCAGCTAAGACCCTTGCCCCCCCTCACTCTGTGTTTGTAAACCCTCTCTGTCCTTCATCCTATTTGCCTGAAATTAGCCGTAACATTTTTTTCTGCTCTATCCATCTACAGTAGCCGCCTCCTCGTTCTCTGCTCCCATTTTTACTCTCATTCTGTTTGCTGCTGTGAACCAGGATCCCTTTTCTCTCCTCTGTGTGTGTGTGTATGTGAAACGATACGCACCTCCCGCCTAGGAATGACATCATCTTTTTACACTGCAGCCAATCGGAGGCAAGCACATGGAGCCCTGCCTTCAGAGGTGTGTTGTGTACACAAGAGAGACGGACGGATAGAAAGAAAGACAGGGATAGATGGATGGATGTTTGGATTGATAGGGAGATAGACTGAGCATGTCTGTGTGCGTGTGTGTGAATAATCTGTGACTGTAAACGATATAAAATACCAGTTAAGCACAAGAAAAAATGTCAGTGTGTTGATCTAAGTGAGGAACAAAAAGACAGAATGTTCTGCAAAACTCAACTGAGTTATAACATCTAATGAAACCTGGGTGACCACAGATGTCACTATCTGGTGGGTCTGTGACAGAAAATAACTCAAATGAATAGATAAATAGAATAAATTTGCTCAGACAAACGAGCCAGACGGAGGCGAAAACAGACCAAAAATATAAAAAGATTAAAAGAGATAAAAAAAGAAAAGGGAGGGCACCAACATGATGCCATTTTCTCCACACATCTGCTATGCAGTGGTCTAGAAGCATATTTTACAATAAAAATGAGGACATAGTACTTTGTAGAAGCACAACTTAACATGCTTTTCTGCATTTAGCACCTCTGAGGGCTGTTTACTGCAACTCTGTGCATGTTGGTGTGGGATCTGCGTGCAAAACACGGAGCAGGATACACGTCATACAGGAAACACTTCCTGGAACAGTCTGTCTGCGACTCTGCGAGTTTGTGAGCCTTTGCCAGGTTATGTCAGGTGAGCGGTTTACGGATGAGACGGGAAGAAAAGAGGTGACAGCCTAACAGGGAAACTTAAGAGTCAGAGAATCAAAGAGCAAGGATCAGAGAATCAAAGATGAAGGAGAGAGATCAAATGCAGGGAAGCAAAGACAGAAAGTGTGTGTGTGGGGGGGGGGGGAACATGCATCTTTAAGCAGAAAATGTAAGAAAAACTGAAAAGTGTTTGGAAAACATGACAAAGTTGGGCAGGTACCAAACGGGAGGAGAAGTGAGCTGTCGACTGGCAAGACGTCAGACAGACCGGCTCACACACAACAAGCAATTTGCAGTGACTAGACATATACATAGCATCCGTAGCGTGTGTGTGGGTCTGTGTGTGAGTCGCTCAGCGAGGCGTGGCATGGCTCAGGGATTTCTGAAGAGGGTCTTGTATCTCTTTTGTTAATTCAGCCGTGTGTGTGTGTGTGTGTGTGTGTGTGTGTGTGTGTGTGTGTGTGTGTGTGTGTGTGTGTGTGTGTGTGTGTGTGTGTGTGTGTGTGTGTGTGTCCTGCTCACAGCTAATCAGTTCTGCCAGGCTAATTAAACCGAGTCAGATGACTGCAGCTGTAGCTGTGCCCTGTAGCGCTCGAACACACCAATGTGTGCGCACAGAGAAGTGCTGAGTTGGTAAAGCCATATATTTCTCTGCTGGGTGGCTGCAGCGTTTTTTCATAGACGGCCTGACAGTCTCTTTAACACCACAGCTAATGAGGGGAGATACGGTTCAAATATATTCATGTGGCTTGTTTGGGGAAGTACACATCTTTTGACAGCCTCTGGTGAGAGTTTGGCAGCATCTTAACAGATACAGACAGCAAGTTGTTTTGTATCTTTTGAAGGGCTACAACCCAAAATTAGTGTCATTACTGGTTCTGTCATTTTTCTCAATTAACCGTCATTGCAATTTTCAAAGCCAAAATGTTCACGTTCAAACACGTTATTTTGTCTGACCAACAGGCCAAAACCAAGAATTACACAGTCAGCAGAAATTCTCTTTTGAGAAGCTGTTTGTATGAGGGAGTATTTCTTTAAAGATTAGTCCAACAAAAGTATTGCATTATTGCAAGATTTTCTGTTGATTGCTTTGTTTTGAAATGGCAATTTATATTAAGGCACCAAAGAGCACCTGGTGGGACTTTTTTATTTTTAAACATATATTATCTGCAAGCAGACAAGATCCTTTTTTGAACTTTTTTTTGCTTTAAAAAAATCATGATCGAAAGAGAAAGAAAGTGTGCCTGAGAATTATAATGTCACATGAGGGAGTTAAGTCCTCTGTAACAAATATGGAGGGGCCATTGTTCAAAGCCAAATATAATCTGATGGTTTCCTGTGTACTGTCGCCGGGCACACAAAGAGCAGCGAGTCCTGCTCACACAAAAGACAGAGAAAAACATACGTGCATGCAGACCACACAAAGAGACAACTACGTGAATGTGTTGACTGCAGACATCTGATCATGTGTGTGTGTGTGTGTGTGTGTGTGTGTGTGTGTGTGTGTGTGTGTGTGTGTGTGTGTGTGTGTGTGTGTGTATACACACTCAGCGTGTGTTTGTGTGAGACCATCTGAAGGACAGGACAGGAATTCCTGCCATTTAAACTGGCCCTTCCCTTTTCCGACTGGTCTCCAAAGAGAGAATCAGGCTCAAAAGGGCTGGAGATGCAAAAACATGAAACAGGCAAAGAAAAGGGGGCTGAAAAGTCACAGAAAATAAGTGCGAAGGTGAAGAAGATATGAATTCTGAATGTACAGAAATCCCACTCTTTTTACAATAACAATTTTTAAAACTGTCATAGTAAAACAGTTAGATATGACTATGTTTATTTTCCTCACACTTCCCTAAAAAACCTTGATACAAATTGTCTGACGTGACACATTCATGACAACGGAGTCTCTCACCGTCTTCCCCTCACAGCTCCAGGGAATACAGTGATTACATTACAGTAGAGATGAGAAGGTCATCATAAAGATTAAGAAATAACACAGAGGGGCAAGGACTTGTAGAAACAGAGACACATCGGAAGCAAACCAGAGGAGACAGAGAGTCGGGAGGCATGCATGCGAGAGACAGAAAAAAAAGTTAAGTGAGAGGAGCGGGCTAGTGGATGAAAAATTTAGACAAACAGAAGGAAGGGGGGCTGCAAAGGAGGGAGGAGGGGCTGCCAGCAGGATTTCGCAAGGTGAGGGAGAGGGAAGGGAGGAAATAGTATCAAGGCATTGTCTTCAGGATGTAGGTTGGGCCTATTTTTGGTCCAAAACAATCATTTCTTTCTACTGCGAGGAGACGTTGTTTCGGATCTCCTGATTGGAGCCTTGCAAGATGAACTGAAACTGTCCTTCAACTCAAAGTGGCTTTTTATGAAATCCAAGGAGATATTCAGGTGAATGAAGAAATCAGCTTGGATAGAATTCTAAAACCTCTGGGGTCAGGAATTTGAGTTTAAGCGATCAGTATGATTTCCAGTCACATTTTTTGAGAAACAAGAAATCAAGAACCAAAGTGTGAGTGTTACTTAAAGTGAGAGTAAAATATAATGAAAGAAGACTATTTATCCATACGTCTCTACATATTTAACAGAAAAGGATCATATTTTAGGCGGGGGCCCAAAAACGGGGGGAAGATGAAGGTCAGACAGAGGGAAATAGCAGAGAGGGAAGATAACAGGAGGATAAGGGACAGAAGAAAGAGGAGAATAGGGAGGAGGAGGAGGAGGAGGAGGAGTAGAGAGGAATATCAAGAGGGAGTTCAACAAGGTTGTCATCTTAGTGCTGCTGATGTAATGCCTAAAATTAGCAGCAGCGACAGCCGCAGATAGTGGCACAGTGGTACAGTGCGCTGCCTGGCGTGCTGTACTCTACACACACTCATGCACATGCACACTATATAGTCTGCAGACTCCACGTGCCAGTTTTTTTAGAATGAAAAAGAGGACACGAATGAAATTAAGGAGCAGATTTCAAATGTGGCAGGCAGACGCAAAGCTCACAAACAATCTATTACCCCGCCTGAGAGCTTTCTGCACGGACAATGAATGCAGCAGAAGTCCAGCAGCACGGCTGGAGAAACCACTGGGCGACTGAGGCCTGTGGGTTTTGTCTGTTGGCCGTTGAAGGCATTGGTCCAAGACTGAGCCGAGTATTTTGAGCCTGAGTCACAATTTGAGGAAGTAAACAAGTCGTTGATTTGGACATGATCGCTGTCGTAGAGCCCGCCAGTTGTTTGGATGAAAATCATTTTGTTCCTTTTTGGATTTTTCCCCCTTGTTGCCAGTTATATGATCCATAGTTTTTCTATTTATTGGTAAGTAAAGGATCAACAATTACGATGGAAAATGTTTCTATACGTCACTGAACCACCTTTTGTCTGGGTCAACCTGCTTTACATTAACACTTCGATACATTTAAAAAACAAAAGAGGCAACTAAATTATCCCTCAGCACCTTGGAGCTCTTACCAGTTTGTCTTGAAGCCCTTTATTCCACCTCAGCCACAGTCAGAGCAAGTTATAATAATCATAACAATAATGACTTCTACTATTAAGCCTGGATCCATTCCATCCCTTCTTCACCTTCCGACCCCCCTCCCTCGCTCTCCCGACTTCACCCCCCTTGACCCTACCTTCCCCTCACCCCACCCTTCCTGTCGCCCATTTAATTCCCCATCTGACCTTCCAACAACCTTCACCTTCCTGCTCTGTACCTCCACACCCCTCCTCCTCATTCTCCTGCTGCTACACTCCCACATTTTTTTTGTTCACCTGTCAACCTCTGTTATCCTCCAGTCTTTTACATTCCTTTCTCCCCCCCTGACACCCTGCGCCATTGGCCCTGCTTTACATTGGGTGTAAGACGGTCCTAGATGCTTCATTGGACATTCATTTTGTCATCAATACTTGCTTCTATAAATCTACAAACTGATATTTACATGGTCACAACCTTCCGCAAGCTGTTTTAAATATAATCGTGCCAGTTTTCCAAGTAAAAAGATGGACTATGCTTCTCTGTCCCATGTCTTCCTGGCTCTCCATCTCTCCCTGGGGCCCTGCTTGGTCGAGCAGTGGCAGAGCTGGCGCGAGGCCCTTGGGGCTTTGCTGGCCCCACCTGCATTTTGATGTAATGAGACCAGATGGGCTCAGGAATGGACTGGACGCATTAAAAGCAGCAAGGGGCTCTAAAATATAAACAACCCTGAATGTTTCAGCTCCGCACAAGTCAAGGGAAGATGAAGAGCAAGACAGACGTATATAAAAGTAAAACCTCCATGTTGTATGAATTTATTTTTTAAACAGAGTGGAAAAGAGCTAAAAAAAAATGTGCGAGAGAACGAGACACACCCAAACGTGATCACACGCAAAGAACATCTGCAGTTTTACCGACACAAAGAATCTTGAAAACATGAACTCACAGAGACACTAATGACAATGAAAGTGAAGCCAGGAATATTACGGGAATGTTAACAACTTCGCCATTTCACGATGCCAAGCAAAACTCAATAAAACCGACCAACACCACTGAGCTCATTCCAACACAATCAGCGCAGGAAATTTTCTCTGTAGACTAACTTCCACAGTGGCTGGAGCCCCGCGGGTTTCCCAGACGTGTCCAGTGTTTAACCAGCCTGTTTGGTTTAAAGGAGACTCGGGGCGAGCAGCAGTTTCACCAAGAAAGACAGAGCGACTCAGCAGCAACAAAGCAAGTGCATCTTCCAACCACCCCCACACCGGTGACCTTCAAACCTGAGGGGAGGATGAAAGATGATCACTTTGTCATCACTCGTCACAGCAGGTTGACATTATTATGACACAGCATTCGTATGAGTCACACCCATGACTTGCCCACTGCATGATGAGCGCAACCTTAGCCTTAACCTGATTGTGCACGGTGACGTTAGCGTAACTTGAGTAATGGCCGAGCATGACGAGCACAATCTGACAAAGATGATAGCAGCAAGGACACCACTGATATCAAGTCATCGCTAATGGAAAACAGAGAGTGGTATTATGTGAATTATGAGTATCCACTTTGCTCTGAGCTAGTGTTAGCTCATCATGGTCATCGTGACTACATCACAAGCTTTCCATATCTAGTTAAAATAACAGAAATAAACATAAAAATTGAATTTTCAAGAAAGTGTCCAAGCAAAAGTATTCAGATTCCCTCCTCAGCAGATGGACACACACAAGGTCACATCCAGCACACATAAGGTACTAGTAAGCATTTAGTGTGGGAACCTGTGTGCTGATAGAGGGGGTTCAGCTGTTGTCTCTGGTGGTGCTGCTGCTTCACCACAATTTTTCGAAACCCGCATCTCACTGGTTTCGAAAATTGTACCGACTGTGAGCACTACTTTGCAGTATTACGCAACTTTGTGTGCATGCATCTACTTTTTTGTGTGAGATAGTGTATATACTGTATGTGAAACTACAAATGTGTATTAAAGAGCTAAAGAAAACATCACCTAAACCCCAATGTGGACACGCAGGACATGGCTACAGTAAAGACTGGCAGGTAATGCTCAAGACCAGATTTTTGAACAGTCACAGAGAGCCTCAATATAAAGGAACTACATTAGATCTTCATTAGTTGCTTTCTTTACTAAAGCAGGTTTGCACCTTCAACTCTTGTATGTCCCAGGTTAGTCGGATCGAGGCAACACATGCGCAATGGAGGGGAAACAAGAAGCAGACGACAGACGACACAGGAAGTCAGCCAACCACAGACGTTACAGGAGATGTGGGGTTTCCCGGCATGTACCGACACTTTGGTTGCTTCAAAACAGCAGAGAGGATGCTGCTTCATGCTCTGCACATTTCCACACACAGAAAGATCGAACTGCTTTTAACAAAGAGGGCATCTCACACACACACAACAACAAAGGAACCATGACACATATTCAAAACTAAATCAGTGAGGTGTGTAAACTTCTGTGTCTATATTCACATGGTGTGCAGTGTGATGACCATCTATTAAATGCAGCACACCTCGGATCACGGAAACAGCATAACGTCATTCTTTGCTGATATTATTCCAGAGATTTACAGCCTTGACTCTCCTGTGCAGATGGCTGAGCACGCGTCATGTTAAATTAATGATCCAGGGGTGCCACGGTGTAGCCTGGCTGTAAAACCCTTCGAGCAGGTTTTCCCCTGCAAGGCAAATGAGGTGATGGGTTCATCTATCTACTACAGTATCTGCTCCCTGAGCGAGAGCGAGAGACAGTAACCCAGCGAGGCATCCGATGTCTTAATGAAGTGACTCTCTGTGTGCGTGCATTGTTCTGCATGTCTGTTTCTGGGCAGTGTGGATAAATGGGTGTGTGCATGTGTGTTCGGTATGACCTGCGGGTCATTAGTGAATCCCAGTGGTGTGTTATGGTAGTGAGAGCCCGCACAGGATCTTCTGTCTATCGCCCTGCGAGAAGTGGAATCAGGTTTCTGGATCAATGAGAATCAATCGCAAGCAGAGTCAGTGCAGACTAATATATAAAAGGAAGGAAAAGAAAATAATAAAAGAAAAAATGATCTGATGAGCGGTCGGAAAATCAAGAAAAAAATTCATCCAGTCGGTCTTTACTCATTTTGATTTGTGGGTCACAGCTGCATTGGCCTTGTCTTGTCTGTTCAACAGACACAACAGCCGTTATATCTTCTTCCTCTTTCTGCACCGATTCATAGCATCCAAAACTTCATTCACTCTGGAGCGAGCCATTAAAGAGGGAGAGAGACAGACACCAGACACCAGCGCAGAGCAGTGATAATGGATTACTGATGTTATTATGTTTCAATAAGGCCGCTGAACAACATCCTCTGATCCACAGCCACAAAATCAGTTCTCTTTGACCATCTCAGTGTGTGTGTGTGTGTGTGAGATATACATTTACAGTCTGTGTTACATGCATTAAGTCATTAGAGATGGGCAACCCCCCAAAGATGCAATAAAGGAATACAAATAATGGTTTTTTTTATGGCTTTTAAAGGGTATTTTGTTGCTGTAACCAGTTATTTGTCATGTTATATTTTTAATTACAGAAAGAAAGGATCCCTTTCATTGATAAGATGATCAATCTAATCATAAATGAATTACTTTTTCAAAGATTTATGGGAATATATATGTTTTTTTTCCAAACAACAGACAATACTTGAACAGTTTTGCAGGGATATATCTCAGCACGATTCATAAATATAGCAAATGTATGCGCCTTGAATTAAAATCTGAAAAGTCCCATCAAAAAATACTACAAGGCAAATTTCATTGATGCAAAACTGTAGTTTGGGAAAATACGAAATTTACATATCATAGGAAGCCGCAAAGAAAGGTTTCGCTGCAAAATGTTCCTTTACAAATGCTTTCCTTCACTCTTATTCTTGTTTATTCTTTAATATTTACTTGGTTGTAGCTTTGTGTTCCAATATTTCAAAGTGAACTCTTAGATCCCACTGTATATTTCTTTAAAATGTGGGGAAACTGAATGTTGGTACTATGCTTACCACCAGAGTTCACCACATGGTGAGAGAGAAATCATATCACAAAACATAATCACAAGAGGCAATGACAGTCCGATCCAAATTAGAGGGACAACCTGAAAATAAAGCCCTCAAGAGCCGTCTCATACCCGTCTCCAGGTTTAGAGTTCAAAACTTAGTCAGTTGTTGCTCTCAGCATGCATCTGTTATTTCCAGTTTGCCCCCTTCCTATCTGCCACCCACAGACTCAGCAGTGTGTGCGTCTGTGTGTCTGTGTGTGGCAGCCTCAAAATGACCCGCTTTTCCCCACACTGCCTGTTTCTAAACAACAGGTGCCTGAACCAGCAGTGACTCATATACACACATTCACACAAAAGTCGGCCGGAAAAAAGCCTGATAGACGTGGAAAAATCCAGTAAGACAACTGGGGGCAGAGGGGAGATAGACAATCTTGTGATGAAAGTTTGATTTTGTGCGTCCAGGCAGAAAGAGAAAGACCGAGAGACACAGTCATAAGTGGACGCTGAAAACTGTGTGTGTGTGTGTGTGTGTGTGGAGAGAGTGACATTGTAAAATGACAGCATAGACTTCTAATCTCTATTCTCATTCAATAGAAGAAAAGTGAGAATGCCGAGGGCCCCATTCAGTCACTTAACAATGACTAGAGTAAAGTTTCCTTTCATTCGTCCTGCTGTCCCTTCTTGCTACATTTTAACGCAGGACTATCGCAATTCTCTGCATTTCCATGGCATTTGCACTGCTCCACTTGTTTTTCTACCCGCGTCTACGGAGCACTGCTGCGCTAGCACATCGGAGTGGTTGGCCTTTTCATAATAAATGCAGTCGTCGAGAAGAATGTGGTGGGATTCGGCAATGCTGAGGGCTAGAAATGTAATTTAAAAATGTGGAACAATCACCAGGAGACTCCGGAGTCAGGTAGGGGTGGCAGAGGACACTTAAAACTCCCCTATTAAGCCCCTTTGCAACGCCCAAGGGAGCTTTGCATGAGCCGGGGAAAGTGTCTGTGTGAGCGAGGTGCTGAAGTTTGTGTGTGTGTGTGCGCTGGAACCAAAGGGTGGCTGCTGGTGATTAGTAACTGCAACTGACACACTGCTGGCCAAGTGATCCTATCAGAGGGAGGGGAAACTCGACCTCACACAAAACGACACACACACACACACACACACACACACACACACACACACACACACACACACACACACACACACACACACACACACACACACACACACACACACACACACACGATACTTTCCTCACTCAGACTTTCTTTTGAGAAATCCCACAGAATCAAGTGGTCTTACGAGAGTCTCCCTACAAAATTACCTTCATATTGTTTTTAAAATGTAGGTGACATTGTAATATGTTCTGCATTGAAACCCTCTATGAAAAAGGCAGCAGTGCTTTTTCAACCTTTTCTTCAAATATTTAATTAAACAGAAAATACACACCTTAAATAGATGTTGCACTAAATATCATAGAAAGTAGGAGGATTTGACAAATAGAAGCTGAGGACACTTTCCAACATATGTCATCCGCCACTGTTAAGACTGAAAGCATTCAATAGTCAGACTTCTGAAGAAGACCATGCATGTTCAGCAAAAGAAATCACATGTTCAGGGGGGAGCTCTATGGAAGCCTTGTTCTAAGATAATCAATTCATGTTGAAGCGCCAATTGCCCTGAACAACTGCTTTCAATATGTAAATACTACAGAGGGTTAGCTTTAGCCTCTGCTGTTTTTGTGATGGTCTTATACTCCTACCGTGTTGTAGCTGGCGGGCTCTTGGCCGTCAGTGATGAGTTCCCTCTCTCCCCGGGGGTTGACCCTCCTGAAGCGGCGTCTGGACCTCCGCTGGGACCCCTCTCTCTGCAGAAAACTGTCGTCCCCCTCACTGCCGTTATCCACCTGCAATACAGAGTCGACAGCTTCCTCAGAATAGCAGCTTCTGAGGGATTCGCAGCCACAACCGTCGGGTGTGTGGGGAGAGCTGGAGGACCGACCCTCACAGTTTGACACCTCAGAGGAGGGCTCGGAGGACCTGCGTTTTACTAATTCAGTCTTTTGAATCTTAGGAACTAAGTTCAGATTTGTACATTCCAAGTTCTGGGTCTCAGTTTCTGATTTCTGTCTCTTATAATCCAAATTCTGTGTCTTCGCTTCTGAGTTCTTTGAGTCTAAGCTGCGATCCTTGAAAGCGTTCCCTTCCTTTTTCTGTGTTTCGGCTTCATGCTCTGGACCTTCTGAGATCTGGCCCGGCTCTTCCCCAGGCTCCTGGTTGAACATCCAATTCTTCCATAACACAGAGAGCCGGTGCCAGCGGAGCACACTCATCCTGAGGCAGAGACGGCACCAGAGCAACACATAAAAGCAGGAAATACCACAAGACTGGAGGAAAAAAACTGAAAGGAAATACGCTGAAAACAAGTGCTTGGTCCAAATGTTAAAAAAAGGTCCAAAATCCTGAGGGATGCCGAAACAATTACATCCCGTGGGGCAAGAATCCAGAAAAACTAAGAAAAGAACTGAATAAATTGAGCAAACAAATGAGGACCAACATTGAGGACCGAAAAACAATGGTTTCTTCTCTGTTTTTGTCTCTGATTTGACGAGAGTTGTCTCCCTCTGAGGGCTGGAGAGTTCAAGACGGAGTTCAGCTGCTCAACACGTTGCATACTCGCAGAGTTACTCACATGATTGCCCGCTCTTTCTCTCTCGCTGTCTGACACATGCACAGAGCATACACTGAGCCCACAGTTTCCTGGAGGAAACCGTAAGTACACAAATATCCTCACAAGGCAGAGAAAAAAAAAACAGCACAGCACAGATTCCAGCCATACAATTCATAGTTATTTTGTTTTGTTACGCTCTGTTGTTGAAGGAGGAATTTGTTTTCTTTCTCAATTGCATAATGTTAAGAGAGTCAATGGTCTTATTGTGAAAATAACGACGATACCTTAAAAAATGTAAACATGTTACACAACTATTCTTTGTTATTAAAAGTGTTTTATTGGTTTTACTAAGATATAAATATGTTTTATTCTGCTTTAAACTGCCTTTTATTCTCTTATGTATAGTATGGTTTTCCTGAGGAATGTTGCATCAATAATATTTTTATACAAGTATTTTCTATATTATATATAGACGATATATAAAGGTTGCAACTCTTCCCTTTTTCTTTGTAACTTATGTTTTTTTTTTTTAAATGCATCTATTGAATTTTTTTTTGCTTTTTTGCTAGCATGTGTCAGAAGATACGAGCCAAAGGAAAGCCAATGACCTGTAGCCAGCGGTCAGTTCTCACGACAGGACCACTGACATAAATAACACTGTGTTTACAGTTAACTCAAATGGATAGGCAGGATTTTGGTGTGAAATCCTCAAACATCTCACCAGTCTTTCAGCTTCCCCCCTTTGAACTAAGAATGTGATAATGTGCATCGCGACAGACCCCTTCACAACCTCTGCTTAATGAATCTGAATAACTTCCCTCGCAAACCCAAAGCAAAGAAAACCCTTTGAAGTAACCTATCCTCCCCATCTTCTGTCATCCTACAGAGGGATTTTTTATGTATTTATTTATATATGAATATATGAACTTTCTTTGTCATGTGCTTTTGTTCTTTTTAATCCATCTTATTCCACCATGTGTTGTGCTTTGAAGCCAAAGACAAAGCGGACAGTAAAGATTCATGAAGATTGTATGAAAGCATGAGATTCCATCAACACCCTGAAGAAGGCCAAGAGCTAAAACATGTTTATTTCTCTCTGCTTCTGCGGTTTATCAATCTATCTCTCTATTAAAGACTGATATACAGTACTTATTTGTATATCTCTATTAAAGACTGATATACAGTACTTATTTGTGAGTGGTGTACTCAACAGACTGAAACTAACACAGACAACAAACTGTCAAAGTTGGCACTCAACAGCCGCAATGGGTTGATAGACTGTGTACAGAGAAACAACCTTGTGTGAGGGAGTTCTGCTGTAATATACTGAACAGAACAATTACTACATTGTGGGTAGTCTCGCTGCAATGGACTCTGAAACAACTGCATGAGGGACAGTGCAGCTATAAAACACCAAATAACAGTTGTAAAAGGGGCCGGTATTGGTATCGATGTGTCCGTCCTCGCTGCAAAAAGTGTCATCTTGCTTCCTTTTAATGAGCCTCATGAGACCGACAGCCTGAAGGTAACACACAAGAAGTTCTTGCGGGGGAAAGGTTGGAAATGTATCAGACCTTCATGTCTATCCTGTGACCATGTAACTGCGTACATGTCTCTGTGGCTGCCTGACTGGATATATAACCCCCTCTCAACCCTGTGACCACCAGTTCTCTTGTCCTCTAAGAATTCTTGCATTTATGTAAATAACTGATTGTATGAATGGAAATCAAGTTCCAGTTGGGAACGATAACCGAATGTTCCGAACCTTTTGGCATGATCGCCTCAGGGCGCAAGTCGTTAAGATTTTTCCGACAGTTGCAAATTGCCAAAGAATTTCGTCAAACTTACAACAAGAAGGAGTCATGGAGGGGGGGGATTAAACTGTCCAAAGCATGGCTTAATTTCACAAATTGATAGGACAATAGGGCTAGTTGTTATGTCAGTAAAATGGTAATTTTATGTAAGGATAGGCAGAAACGAGATCCCAGCAATGTGCTGAAACATCTTAAATTCTGGGAATGCTATGTATTTTTCCCAACCAAGCACCATGTGCTTTACTTAGGGTAAATATCAGAATGGGCTTATTTAGTGTTTGTATACATACAGGGATTTTGAGTCCAGTTTAACATTGCTCCCATTCTACTTGAGCATATATAAATAAACATACAGTTTGGAAAAATAATAACTGAACCAATAAATGAAAGAATGATACAAGATGAATAATTGAACAAGAATGGTGGATGGTCAAGACTGTACTGGCATGTGAAAGGAAAACCCTTACGGCCAGTAAGTATACAAGCTGACCCAGTAGAGCACATACCTCAACCAAGGCCCAACAGTCACCTTAATAAAACCATATTTAAATTGACTAGATCCAGTTTGTTATTTGGATCTGCTCCAAAAAGCATAGATACTCCCCTAAACATGTCTGATTTTATCCATCAAGATCCACAAATTATTCCCTTGGATATCAATGAAAATGTCAAAAACACTCCCCATTTTGCACTGTTGAAGAATGTGAAAAACAAATCCTGGATCTGCACCAAGATTTAATGGGTTCTTTCTTGGCCCATACCACATCCTTCCAACATGTTTCATGGAGATCAGTCCAGTAGTTTTTGCATAAACTACAACCTAACCTTCTTGGTGTAGTAAATAACATTAGTAACACACAGAAAGGCTTTAAAGATCTTTTTCTGTGACTAAGACAATGAAAACTACTTTGTCGCCCTTTTGTTTCAACGCGCACACTCGATTGATCAGGAATTGTTAAAGGATCGGGTCAATAAGAAAAAGTTTCCTCAGTCCATCTGAATGTGCTTGTGTGACTAACTTCTCATCTATTTATCGGTCAGTTTACATTCCTCTTTGTATATCTGATGGTTTGTCTGCAGGCCTGCATCAGCCCAGTCTGCTGACCTTCTTTTTTTCCTCTATTCATTCATTTCTCACTCCCCTCCATTCCCACCACACACACACAACCCCGCCCTGTCTGTCTATGAATGTCAATCCTGTCCATCCTGTGACCAGAGTCATGACGACAGCCACAGATCACACTCCCTCCACTATTCCCATGGCCCTGATTAGCTGATTGGCTGCAATGCAGTGTGGCTCGACCAGTCCCTCTGCTCTTGTGTGTCTGTGCTTTCACCTCAGAGTGTGTATGTGCAGGCGTGAAAGCTTCTCGTCATTTTGTGTGTTTTTCGTCCTTTCGGGGGAAAAAAGGCCTCTGTTATGTTTGTCTTTTTTCAGCTTATATCTGTCCAAGTTGACAGAGTTTGTTTTTCTGTTTACTCCAAGCTGAGTTCTGCTGAGTGATACCTCACGATCACATGCTTCCACCAGCAAGCAGCATCTAATCAGATTAATATTCATCATGCAATCACTCCTCAGCTATAATTATGAGCATGTGAATCCCATTATTTTGAACTGGCATGCCTTCACATTTAAGTTCAAATCACCTTGCATACATACTGATGCTATTTAAAACAATCACTCAGGAGAAATAAAACTCATTTGGAGGGGGTGACAACAACTGCAATAATAGTTTTCATTATGGATTTCAGTGAAAAAATAAATTGCATTCTGCCCAAAATGACATATTGTGTGTTCTGTCTGTCCACCAGTCTAAACCCTGCACTAAAGCTAATCTTGCTAAGTTAGCTAATGTTAAGTAGCCACTTTTGAGACACGTTCATATGTGAAGAACCCGCATGTTCTCCGAAAAAGCCGGAGATGTACTTGCTGTTAACTACGCATACATGTGCGCATGATGGCTGCCTCGCGTGTCCTACCTCCATTTGGAGCGTCGGTTTTGCACGTCCTCAGAAATAAAAGCTGCGCGTACGCCACATGCCATATGCACTTGACCGGAAGGGGCAGTGTAGCGGAAGTTGGGGAATGTGACCGGGTCATGGGTCAATGGGCAAAAAAAGCAGCGACAACAACGGCGGAAAGTTTTCGAAGACAGGCTTATCGACCAAGTCCGCAATTACCCGCTGACAAATATACAGATTAGTACAATTTTAGAAGTCGACGTGGAAAACCTGCAAAAGTAAATGGAAACAAGTCCGAGACCGTGACGTCCGTGCACCGCGGAGGATGTTTGAAAAACGGAGCGGGGACGGGGCCGATGGCGTGTTTTGTCCACCAATCAGACGCCTCAGCTGGCTGAGCCGTTTCATCAGTCACCAGTTCCACTGAGACCAATCTTTCACAAAAGAATACGGTAAATGTCCACCCATCGATACCGTAGTTTAGGAGCTAAAATGCTACAAATTGTACACGTGTCAGATATCAACGTTCACATTGCGTGCCAGGTGTAAACTTGAAACTGTGGTTCTAGATGTTAAATGAAGAGGACATCGGCAGCCCTTCACCGAGCCCTACTTGCGACCCGGATCCTTAACCCGGCCCGTCTACCTCAATATCTGAGCAGTCATGTGAGTCCTCCTCTGAGCCCTCTATCCAAATAAAGAAGAAGCGAGCCCAGGAGATGGATGCCGTTGACACTGCCCCCCCTCCAGAGGTTAGCAGAAATCAGAGAAGAGACGCGTGTAGGCAAGATTATATACAGCAGCTTTGGAAATGACATCACCGTGTTCCTTCAGGTGGCTGCCTCCACCTGATTCACAGAGACTGATGAAGGGAATTAAGCAGCGTGTGCAATGTTATGAACACACAGGCACTATACTAATAAGAAGAAGAAGAATATAATGTTTGTGTTATTGCACTTTCTGTTTTTTGAGAGTTTGTTCTGCCTGCCCATTTTCCAGAAGCTTCCTTGACTGTCTAAGTCAGATTCAGCACATGCAGTATTTCAACAGTTGCATACTGATAGTGTTCTTTAGTTTGTTGCTTGCTTTTGAGTCCAAAAGTCAGACACTATTGTTGTTGTTATTGTTTACGTTGTTGCCCAATCATACTGTAAACATAACAATGTTAACTGTTACAGCCTGATAAAAAATAACGACTTAGTCTTTCATTTGTTAATTTAGATTACAACATAACACATGCACATGCATATGCATTTTCGTTCTCCCAGGTGACCTACTGAATGTTTATTGAATGTGTATTTATTAGTGGTAAAGGTGCACATTTCAGGTCACAAGTACAAAGTCAAGCACTTTTTTGTTCTCAGGTGATGTACTGAATGTTTATTGTACTGTACCTGTAATGTTTACAGTAATTCAAATAAAAATGTAATAGATGTATTGCAGCATCATGCTTTTTTCACTTTAACTAAAGTGTCCAGAAGAGATCCTGGATCCAATGTGTACAAAGTAATTACAAACAGAGGTACTAATCAAGTAAATAATCAAACGTCCTGTCGGACATTCGAAAATACTGGTTTGGTTTTTCTTCATCAATTTCTCGCATTGGCAGAACGAGAGAAACATACGCCGTATTTGATTTAAGGGCCTTACAGACCATCTATGAGGGCACCGCTGTCTCTTTTTCTGACGTGATCTTAGAATTAACAAAACAGTAACCTTTCTCGAGTGTCGCCATGTTTATTGTTTACGTCATACAAATCCAGAAGTCCTATACGGTCTGATTTCTCCGGTGTTCCCTCTAGTAGTACATCGGCAAGTATGTGAACAACTACGTTCACGACGCAGCCGGTTGTCTACGCAAACGCGTGTTTAAACAGCAAGTATATCTCCAGCTTAAGGCTCCGATCAGCTGATGTATTTTATCAGTTTCTCCTTCTCCCTCCTCCGTCACCACCAACATCTTTCTACTCCTCAAGAGGACACACACAGAGAATGGTTTACTATGAATACTGATATGTTTGATCACAATGATTTCATTCCCTCAGCCACGAACACGTTTCCTTAGGCAACTGCGTCAACTGAGCTGGTTTTCCTGGAATGACCAGCGTCACATTCACACAATCATACCTAGAAGATCATCACTAGCACCACTCTCTTTGCCTGTTTCACAGAAAGGACCCAGAGGCGTGGAATGAGTGCGTTGTTGAAAGGTTGCCTCACTATTATAACCCTTTTTCATTATGGGGGAAATTATGTTGCAATGTCCCTGAAACTGTTGGGGTGGGGTTTTCAGCCTCCACTGCTGTTGACTGGTCAAACACAAACCTCACGACTGACAATGCGAGTACACACACATGACATTACTGGAAGTTCAGCATTGATGTTTAAGCCAAAGAATTTCATCAAGTCATGACAATGACATTCTTTCTGTGTCACAGTCCTTTAGACGTGATATTCATGCAATGAGCACAGAAGACTATTGGTTCCTGAGTTTTAATGCAGCAGATTTTGGTTTCCTGGGACTGTGTGATCCAAGGCTGTCATTGGTTGATGGTTCTGTTCAAGACCTTTATGCTTTTAATCTTTAGGCTACTAGTTCCACATTATTTAATTGCTTAATTGTCTGTCCTTTGTTTTATCTTTCTTTACATGACAGTTACATCAGAACTAGATTGTGGAAACCTGACCTGAACCAATCAGCATCAGCACCTGACACTACCCGAAGAGTCGGGCTGGGTTCCAACACAAAAAAAACAGAACACGAACCCTTTTAATAGCTCTTTTCTCTTGGGCTCTGTCGGGTTTGGACAGAAAATTGCGGTCTAAGCCACTCTCTAATGAGAACATCAATGTGAATTAAACCGGCAAGCAGTGTTGAAAAGGCCCCTGCACCACCGTGCAATGTCGAGGGTACGGGCAGGACGTGGGTCGACACAGCTTAATGCTGTCACTGCCATCGAAAACAGTGTGCCAACCAATAAGATATCATTATTTGCTTGTGTGGGTGACAGTAGACCTGATGCTTATTGTGTATCAATTCCTGTTTCCACTATATGGAGCTACAGAGCATCCACCAAACATGCATTTCGTTGCAGTAAAAAAACAGACCATGAAAATTTCATGTACATGGAATGATGGATGTGACATGACACAGTAGGTGGCGCTATTACTGAGTCTTGGTATGTTTCTTCTTGAGCAACAAGCTGACGTCAACTTGTCACAGAATAATTTATTACAGTGGTGGTTCGCTCCAAGCACAGCTCATTCTCTGAAAACAGTCAACTATATTCTGGCTGATTTATAGTCTGGTTAAAATGCTATATAAATAAAAAAAGTATATTAAACTTTAGAGTCTTTTATTTTCTAAATCCCCCTAGCTGGAATATTGCCACTATAAGTAAAATTATTTTGCTACAAATTCCCAGGCTGCCAATGAGCTTCATTTAAATATGAATTTGAGGACAGAGACGCAAAGCATGTGGAGTGAAAGAGGGGGACACAGACTGAAAGGCCAGAGATGAGGGAGACAGAGAAGAAGAGAGATGAAAGAAAGAGGAGAAAAGGGATGAAAAGGAGGGGAGAAAAAAATCTAGCACAGACATCAAATGAAGACGGATAAAATGAATAAAATCAAAAGGGAGAGGTAGAAGAGGTGGGAGGATAAAAAGGGAGGTGATTGGGAAGGAGACAAAGACAGAGAGAGTGTTTCTACTCACCACAATCATTTCTGACGGCTCCAAAGTGATGCATTCACAGCCTCGTCTGCCGCCCAGCTGCTTGCCAAAACTGTAGAGAACGCACACAAAAACACACATAGAATAAGTGTTAAATCAGACACAACAAGCCCTGTACGTTAAGAAATAAGACGGACGCAGTCAATCACACTCGCACGCCCCCACAGATGAACACCAGCATGTACTCGCTATTGAGTTACAACAACTACATACATCCAAAACAAAAGTGAGATGTGCAAGTGTTAAATGTGAAATAACAACAGGGATGTGTAGATCATGTAGATACTGTACGTCTTTACATCAAATGAGATGTAACATGTTTGGTGTTCTGTGTACAACTAGGTATCAGAGTTCCTGATGTAAATGTCAAGAGAAGCGTTGGCTCCGAATTAAAATGAGTCAAGAAATCAGTCAGTCCACTTTTCCTCCTCACACATGACAAAAACAATTACTGAGAATGAATATGAGATAAAGCAGATGACGAATACCCTGTGTTATACATGGTTAATACAGATTTTGAGTATATTTAACTTTGATCCTTCAGACCAGAATGTTCTCAACCTTCGTCTGTTATCGGTCGTAAACCCTATAAAAATAAATTGAGCAAATAACCTCATAAAACAGACATCCTCGCAAATTAAAGGGGCAATCGCTTTAATAACCGTTGCAGATAACACATTTTTAAAGTGCCCTCAAGAGATGCTTTTGTAAAAGTAATTCTTCCAATATTTCATGCAGAAGTTTAAATGTTTAGCACCATATTATACAATATATCATACTTTATATCCGTATAGTCCTGTGAGGCTGAGTGAGAGACATTGAGTCTATTGACAATGGCAAGAGAAGAGAGGATGTATGAAACAGAAACCGAAGACTGAGCTCCGGCATAGAACCGCCTCTGTAGGTATTAGAGCAGTGCAGCTGGTCCAGTAGTTTGTGGTGAAGGTCTAACCACTGCAAGACTGTGGATCAATAAGGCTTTGTGGTTGACACCTCAACATGACTGTACACAGAGACAAGAAACAAGAATCACTGCTCAACTAACCTTGATGGCCATGAGTTGATGTAAATTCCTTTGAGTTAAAAGGTGTTATATGTAAGTTATCTCTTCCACCAAACGTGGTGTCTTTCTTCAGTCTTTGTTGCATTAATAAGAAAAGAGGTTACAATAGGTCCTTTGAATATTACTTATTTAGGACAGGCTGGACTCTTCAGTGACCTGAAAACGACGAGATGGTCCGACCAGGCCGAGGCTAGTTGGTTAGCATGTGATATATACTGTAGATATTAAGAGCATTGCTTCCGACTGCTTCCAGAATCCAGAATTTTTTGAGAAGGGCTGTATGTGAGAATTCAAACGTGCATGACATCTTCAAGCCAAATTTCAAGATTATGTCCGAGTAAGCTCATTTGAGAATACACCGGGAACGTTTCTGGAAATTTCACAGCGAGCAAATTGGGCATGTTGAAGGCGTTTCTAACACACGATGGATGCGAAACTTGAAGACTACAAATGTCTCAGGATGAAGAAGAGGTGTCATACACGTAGGAGAAGCGGATGTCAACTTTTCGAGAGCTTTTGGTGATAAGGGCCGACGTCGATGTTGATGGGCTGTGAACAAAACCAGTTTGTTTTCCACAGTGAAATCTATACATCACGTCCTGTCTTCTGCATCCTCTACCCAGGTGTCACCCCTCCTCTGAATGTTCTGGAAACGTTCATGTTGTTTGAACATGTCTGACTCAGACGTTATCCTGCTGCGTTCTTCATATGTGAAAATGTCCAGACTCTTTCTGGAGTTCACGTCTGAGAACAGCTTTAGTTTGCAGACCTCACAGGTTCAGCTGCTGTCTGCTGGCTGTTGTTCGTCTCTGATGAGCGGTAGGAGAGCAGCTGATGCGGTGGTGAGACCACGCGGCTCAGTCTGCTCTTTTCTCGTCACATGGGGATTCTGCATGACGTCTTGGATCACTCTGAGATTGTGTATGCTGACGCTCAACTTTTGTTCTCTGTCAGCCAATCTCTATATACAGCCTCACTAGTATGTAGCATACAGAGGAAAAACCATTTGGCTGAATTCTAAATAGATTGTTGATCAAATGTTGATTAGTTTAAATGCGTCGTGATTTCCTTTCCTAAATGGTAAGCATTTGACCTTTACACATAATGATCTCTTCAGAACTCAAAGTACTTGTGTGCTGCTTCTGTACAACTTATTTTTACCAAAACAAATTGAAGTAAATTCAAGAGTACCAAATAGAGCTGCGACTCACAATTACTTACAACTATGATCACTTACTTTTGATCAACTTACTTTTAATCTATTGCTTAATGAAGTAAATGTCCATTATAAGAGGCACAAGGTGATGTCTTCAATTTGCCAATTTTGGCCAAATAAAAGGTTAAAAATCCGAAATTAACCAAAGGTAATAGCAGACAATTCTGATATATAAGAAGTTTCGTTTAAAAATAGACTTGAACATCTAATCGATTATCGTAAAAGTAACTGATCATTGTCAGTGTGATGCATTAAGGGTCTCACCGGACAGTACAGCTACAGAACTAAATGCACATCTACATACATTTCAAACACCTTAAAAACATGGTGTTTTAAATGTATTTGAATTTCCAGACACCTCTGAATGTTTTCTCCCACTCTGAGTGTCTGTGTTTATGCATATGGTAATTATATATGTCTGTTTCCCATGAACTAAGTGTCAGAGTGTGAGAGATACCCCGTGTGAACAACTTTACCAGTGTGTGCGTGTGTGTGTGCAAGGTGTGTGTAAGGTGTGTGTAAGGTGTGTGTGCGTGTGGGGTGATCCCAAGAACAGACTGGTCTGTGGACACGTCTCCCTTTGGCATTGCTAAAAGTGGCGACTCAGCATTGTTTAAGGACTGGAGGAGCGGCTGGTTTTAATTATGGAAGCGTGCTGAGCGAGGAGAGAGCAAACTTTCACTCACACACCCCCCCTTCCGATGACTCTCACACGGTGCCTCCTTCCCTATATGGTTGTTTTTGCCCTTCGCTTCTTTTTCTCTTCCAATTCCATGCCATCATTCCCTTCAATCTCGTTTTGTTGTCGCCTAACCCTACACTATTTTTCTTTTTTCATTGATTAATTGTAATTTCTCCTTTCTGTTGTTCTTTTTCTTCCTTTCTCCATGTCCTGTCCACTTAACCTTGCTCACCTTTTACATTAAATGTTCTGCTTTTCTGTTGTCTTGCCCTCTCTCCTCATATCATATTCCATTCCCTTTCATCCTTTCCTTTCTGTCTCTCGTCTTACTGATGGCCTTTCCTCTCTCTGAGCCAAAATAAAGAAGCAGTAGCAACCTTTCATCTCATCAAATCCTTAATCACACATTCACACCGGTGCAGACACTGTTCTGACAATGTCAACTTCTTGTTCGAGGACTCGGATGGAAGTCTGTCTTCATAATGTGTGACAAAAAAATTATGAACATAAGCCGTTTTTCCTCAGACAGAAGAAAGCTTGTGAAATAAATCGCGTGGTGCCTCACACTGATTTCGTTGAAAAGAAGGGGGATATCCAGAAACACTATAACTCTATAAACTGATTCTGCAGGTGAACATGAAGAATCTGTAGGTGAGGGGCACGATTTTGGGTCCGGATTTCTTCAGGTTTGCGTTTCAACTGTAGTTCGATCAATCACCTTTGAGAAGGTTTTGGTGGCCCACAGTTAAGTGTGGAGGGCAATCCAAAATGTTAGCAGAAAATTAGCTAAAATGTCACCGGTCACTGTTTGTGTTTTGTGAGAGAAACGTTACACTTGTGTAGACTTGTTGAACAGTGTAAGGAAAACCTAAGACCGGATATCTGCTGTCTACACCTCAAGCCCCAAAATATTGGCCGTTGAGTTATGCCACACCAACTCGGACACATTGTGCATCCACGTCCCAAGACTTCCTGAACGAGGGGGCAGAGGTTCACCTTAGAGCATCCGTCCTTGTCGATAGAGCATTACTGCTTCTTGGCAACACTGTTAAAGCTCAAAGGATTACAGCAGGTATTTTACAGTAAACTAAATTATTCAGTAAATGTAAAACATATTATAGGTTTCCCTTTTCATAAAGTGCTATGTTTAGGTGAATCCAGGGACAGTAAAAGGTATTAAGCCTTATAAATTGATTTTTCTTATTTCGTTGTATAGCGCCGACAGAGGCAAAAAAAGCATTTAAACCTCAAGTACCTTAAATGAGGTGAATGGGTTTAAACACAATAATTATACCTTTGATACAAGGTAATTGCTTTTTAATCGTGGGATATTTTATTGCCCTCTATCTCTTAGGAAATTCCTGCCTCCCTACATTGAGGTCAGAGGCTTGTGTCAGCTGCAGAAAACATTCCTGGAGCTGCGAAGAGGTTTACTGTCATCTGTCAGTGACACTTAAGTGAGGAAGATACGAGCAAACACATGGGCCCAAGCAGCAGGTCCAACAGTTAGAATTCCCCACATTTTTACACCACAGGGTTCGTGTGACATTTGATTGTCTTGTCATTTGTGAAATGACCCGTTACCTCTTTTTATGTTGGGGTTGATTGGTCGAATTATCAATTTTCTTCAAATATTATGAGCTTTGATCAGAAAACCAACCTGAGAGACTGAATACATCAAACAAAATATATATACTATCTATATGCCAGCTCCCGGCAGAGCACCAACACCAGGCGTGGTTTTTAAGGGGTTCCGGGGAGGAATGCAGTCTGCTGGGCTCCGAGTTCTCTCAGAGCCCTTAGCCTGGAGGTCAGCCCGACTCTGACAGATCTCTCCACACTCCACTGAGGCGAGACGCATGGTCCCTGTCAGCGCAGCACAAAGCCTGCCAAGACTGTCTCCGCCTGTATGTGAGTCCATGTGTATGTGTTTACTTCTACCTTTGTGAGGACCAGTTTGAGTGTTAGACTTTAGGAGACTTGGTTTGAGGGTTCAGGTTAGAATTGGGTTTGGGTTTAGGTTAGGCACTTAGTCGTGACAAGTGCAGTGCCTGTTCTAAGCATGCCTGTTTGAAATTGGCCTTTTGCTTGTCTTGCAGTATTGCTGGTTGCAGCTTTTTTTAAGTAAAGCTTATAGAAACAACTTTATACTTGATGCTAAACTGATTTACAAACAGTTGAATTCCATTTTGAGCATTTTCAGCATAGGTGGCCATTAAATTAAACAGAAAATACAGAGCACCACATTGGAAGGTCTCTCGCACACTTTGGATGATCAAGGGAACGATTAATATATTCACAAATCACAATTTGTCTGATAGGGCTTAAAAAGGTGCGAAAATTAAGAAATACTACCAATAAAAACCCTTTTACAGGGAAAAAATGTAGAAACCTCAGATTGAGCTGCATCATGCTTAGATCCATGGATGTACTCGTTTTGGATCGGATCCAACAAGCGTCGGGTTACTTCGCCGTTGTTATGTCACTTGAAGTCATTTACAATGAGCTTGCTAATGAGCGTTGTTCTGCACGTCTGTTTATTCAAAATGTATTAATATTGTTCAAACAGCACCAAACTCGCCACTGCATGTTTTTGGCTCCCAGCAACATATTCACCGACTTTCAAGTAGATTGGAGAAATGGATTTCGAGAAAACAAACAAAAAATACACACATACAGAGATTTATGTGTCCTTGCAAGTGTCCTTGCAAAGATAGTAACAGTTAGAGTGCAGCTTGGGCTGCAATTCCCTGATCACAGGCACGTGCAGCATAAAAAAATCAATTCGCTAGCCGAGCCAACGTGACCAAACCCGACCCTGATATCGTTTCAAGATTTGTGTCCGAAACGAGCTGTTGGGACCCTCAGATCGGGTATCCACACTCTGGTATGTGTGAAGGTTGGTGAAACAACGGAAGAAAAAACAGAGTTGGCAAATAATGATCCAGCAGCAGAGCTAGAGTTTGCAGACTCTACATTGCAGACTGGATGTACTGTGTGTGTTTGTAGTTATGTACAAAGGTTGGACAAACTCTAATACACCTCAATGTGGCTTCTGATGTTTGCTCCTTCCTGTCTTGTAGATCTGCTGCACTCCCACAAAAGCAGAAGAATAAACAAACCTGTGTCAACCCAAAGTGAGTAATTGAGTTTGTGTGTTCGAGTGTATGAGCATGTCCCCACCAAAGGATGCTGTTGCCCTGACTGAACTGAGATCTGATAGCTCTCTGTTGTCAGCTGGTGGGAATCTCTGTCTCGCAGAGGAAATAGGACAAACCTCTAAAACCCCTCGATGGCTAAACCTTCAGTCCGGCAAAATAAAAGGGGGTTTAGAGTTTCAGGATCTCATTAAACAAATAGGCTGACCAACGCATTAAGCATAAATCACGGCTACAGCAGAGAGAGTTTATACAACAAGCTTATTTATTCCTGCACAAAAAGTCCCCCCATATAGTGCAAGTAGAGTTCCGGACATATCCCTGTTGTAGTTGAAATTCTCAGTGCCTTCGACTGGCAGGAGTTAGTTTATATGTCTGCATGAAATAAAAGAAGTTTTACTTTAAGTGAACATGAAAAAAACAAAAACCTCATATCCTGCAGAAATACAGAAAATCCTCTATTGATCCGGTGTTCATTAAGTTCTGATATTCCACTACATGAATGTTCAGACATGAGAATATTGGATTGATCAAGACGTGAATCAATATTGATGTAATGCCCTAAAACATCGTACTGCAATGTCAATTCAAAACCAGGCTGTTGGTTTGCATGATTCTCAGCACAAGTTCAGACAGGAAGCCTCTCGTTATGACTCATCTATTCACAATTCTCTCTCAGCCTGTTCCTGCTTTTATCAATCAGCTGACTGTGCGGGCGTCCTCAGTAATCCAATTCGATTTCACCATAACGAGCCAATCACGTCATCTGTTCGCCTCGCTCTTACACGTCATTTCAGCTATTCCCTGCGACACTCCTCCACCCCATTTACGTGCAGTCTTCATATCCAGAGCCATGGTTGAGTTCAACAGTCCACTTAGCATCTCATTTAGATCCTCAGCATTCTCTCCGTCCCATCAATCATCACCATCGATGACTAGTCACCTATTCTACACAGAGCCCCACCATCTTTCAATTGCAATAAAAGTTTGTTAAACTGTCAACTGAAGTTTCTGCTGATTGAAATGGCCAAACGTTGTTATGATTAAACTAATTCAGCATTTGTTCTTCAAGACCACTGTAGCACATTGGCATCCTCACATTATTTCCAAGCTATTTATTATTATTATTATTTCAAATCGCAGAAAGAGTGGCCTTGGGGGGATAATACAACCTGTTACCATTGACAAATATCTGAAGTCATCAGCTACTTCAACCCAGCGTTTAGTTTTTTCCCCCCAATTAAAATGTCTTTCCTTGGAATGGGTCGCCCTTGTCCCAGCATTGAAGCTGAGCCTGCGCTGGATTTCAGCAGGTGATGATTTCCCTGCTCTCTTTTCCTGCAGAAACAAGTTGTTGGCAAAGAGGAGAACAGGTTCAGCCCTGGTCCAGTGACAGCTGCAGCGCCCTGAGCAATAAACCATGACAGCCGGGGTGCAGAAACTCAGGCCACACACACACACCCCGTGGTGTCATAAGCCTGGAAAACCCAGTGATGTGACCAAATAGTAATAATAATACTGAAAATATTAAACTTGGCTTATAATTTTCAGGGCAACAATGGTTGTTTATGCCCAGGTTTGCATGTTATGACATCGCAGTATATGCAGCATGTTACAACTTTTGTGTTGTGCTATGCTGTTAGAGATTTGCCACTACTGGAAATGATCAACAAACCTGTGGTGGAATTCAGGTCAAGTGTTCAAACAATGCAAAACTCTGGGAATGTGGTGCTTCTGGTTCTGGTGAAAGGCGATTGACAGAACTTCACAACTCAAAGCAGTAGTTACTTTATCTTACATCATCGTGATCACAAGGGAAACGTTAGAAACAGCGTTCATGACACAAACTAATTCAAATTAAAGAAGAGGCTGTGTTTTTTTCATGCTGCTCTGAAGGCAGCATTTATCTGGAAAATAACAAATGAATTCTCCAATTTGTTCTTTGATCTGCAACAATAAAAGGATTTGTTTGTGCCACAGTAAGAGTTTCACTTTCAAACTGACAAGCGTTGCATATGTAGACGATCCCGTCTAATGTTATTTGGGAAGTGAGAGTTTGAGAGAGTTTCGGTCAGAAATCGAACCCACAGAGAGGACCGTGCCTATTTTCCACACGTATCCATGGGAATGATGACCAATAATAAGGAAAAGAGAACTGCAGACCACAATCCGACACTATTCTCAGCTCACTCTGCTGCGCTTCCTCTAAGTTTTAGTGTTTGGTTGGCAAACACTGACCACTGTGACTCACATTTAGGAAGACTGGAGAGCTGGCCGACAGTCGTGAGTAGACGGACCACCAGCGCACATCAGCTCATCAAAAACAGCCAGACAGACTCCAAGTAATAATGGCAGTGGGTCGTTCAAAAACTTTACGGCACATTACAAAAGTGGGGGTGGGGATTGGGTAACAGGGGTAATTTAAAACCTCGAAATATCAGAGCAAAGCAGAGAAACACCAACAGCTTAACTCTAATACAGTGAGTTTAAGTCTCCTCACAGCTTTGAGATTGATAACCAAGCACACTTGACTGATCGTTCATTCATAAATAGTCTTTACTTTCTTGGAGCGCAGCCAGACAACCTGAGGAATCAGATGATAAGTGAACAACACAGTTGTCAATGTTTTACTTGTGGAGCTTCAAGGAAGTAAAGCATTCAAACAAATACACCGTTAAACAATAAGTGGATAAAAATTCCTCCAGACGCAAGAATAGCATGTAAATATATAACATGTGCTGTAGATATTGTGTTTGCATCCAAATCAAGCGTTGATTCCCATAATGTCCTCCTTCTCTAACTGTTTCGCTCACCCTTCACTGCACATTGAATCAGTACTAACTTTAATCAAACCTCGCCAGCGCAAACATTTTGACCGAGACCATGAGTCACTTCATGTGAAAGAGTTTAACATGAAGTGGGTCTGCTTCTCTTTGAGATAACCAGAGCAGATGAAGACAGACAGCCGTGTGTGTGTTTTCGGAGCTGCGGGGCAGAGCAGTGTTAAGCTATGCTGCCACAGTGCCATGGGGAATTCCTGGTTATCGAGTTGGTTAAAACGATGGCGGGCAGGAAATGGAGCATGCTGGGTTGAAGAAAGCGCAGAAAAAAAGAGAGAGAGAGGGAGTTTTGAAAAATCTCAACTGAAGTCACAGTGATAGCGGCTGCAATGCCACAGCTACTAGATGGGAAGGAGTGTGACAAACTTAAGAAAAAGCTTCAGATCACTGACCAGGAACCGGAATGTTGGGGGTCCACTTCTTTGGAATTGTTTTAGGTGAAATGATATCCGGCATATTATCCACAAAGAGGAGAGGGGAACATATAATATTCCAGTTAATCCAGGTTTAGATCCACGTGTTTGTTTTACACTCCAGAAGAGAATGAACAAGTTAGAAGTTTCTTCAGAAAGCATAAGTAAGTGACTGTCAGCCTTTTAGTTTGTCTTTAAGTGAGGGAGGAGTGTGAGTGTGTGTGTTCCCTCCCGCTCTGCTCTGTTCTGTCTGTCCGCTGGCTCCAGGGAGGTGTGTGCATGTGTGTGTCCGTGTGTGTGCATGTGTGTAGCCTGCTCATTTCCTGCCTGGATGTGCTTCTGGGCTCCAGGCGGGCAGGCTGCTCAGGAACACATGGCCAGCCACTGTTCTGCCAGGGGTTCCGCATTCCCAACACACACACACGCACGTGCACGCATACACACACACACACACGTAAGCACAACATTCCCCTATTAGCTCCCTCTGTGACCCTTTCCAAGCCCCCCTGCTGTTACTAGTACTCATGTGCGCGCGCACACACACACACACACACACACACACACACACACACACACACACACACACACACACACACACACACACACACACACACACACACACACACACACACACACACACACACACACACACACACACACACACACACACACACACACACACAGTCCTTTGCAGGGCACTGACCCTCCCCCACCCCACTCTGTTATCTACTGACCTACACTGGAATGACACACACCCACACACCCACCCACACGCACACTGCCCGGAGGTTATTGATACTTGGCCAACTATGATCCAGTCGGTCAGTTGGTGCTTTGTTTTGTTGTTGTTGGATAAACTGACTTAACATCACACCAGCTACTTCTCTCTCTTCATTCCCTCAACATGTGGCCTGTAAATGATCTGTAATCAGTACAAGCAACTGAACCAACTGTTGCATTATTTAATTCTTCTCAGTTTAGTCCACTCCGCTGACATTTCTAATCAAACTTAACCAGCAGAGAGAAGGGAGGTGTCCAGCCTTTCAAATAACGACACTTAGAGCACCAGTGTCTATTGAAACTAATTATTCAACAGTGACGCTGAGAAGTGTTCAAACACAAGACATTTAAAGTCATCACTCTGGGCTTTGGAAAACTGCAATGAACAATTTTCACTATTTTAAGACACTTTACTCAAATGATAAGGAATTGGTTGTATCCCTAAAATAGAAGCATTTTCAATATTAATGAATTTTGTGTACCGTATTTTCAGAATTATGGTCCTTGACATGCCAAAGTTCACAAAACCTAAACTCATTTCTCAGTTTCATGATTGGAGTTCATGTTTGGTTTCATGTTCCTGTAAAGTGCTCAATAATTTGCAATGACTTTCAGTGACAATCTCGAGGGAACGTTAAAAGCAAAGAGCTGCTTCCTTCAACAGAAACACCATGACCAACAGGAACCCTGGCACATGTGAAGGTATTGTGGAGTTTGAGTCATCAGTCTCAATTCCTAACAAACACTCTCCAGCAGATGAAACTCTTGGCCAGGGGCTCATCTTTTTTTTGTTTTGATTTAGACATATAAATGCACCAAAGGCATTTATATGTGCCTGCCCCCTCTTCCATTCCTGGCATGCAATGCTTTCAGTTTCAGGCCGACTACAACAACAGAGGAAAGAAAAACATTGGCGCTGAACACCGACCGATTTCTGCCACAGCTTTTCCTGCTTACAATCAATTCCAGTGTTTAAACAGGTGCAACATCGCTATTTAAGGTATTTTATGAGTCTTGGTTTTTTTGGGCATTCTCGTGGGTCTGTGGAGGAGTGGGGGCTGGTATTTTCTTATGATACTGGTTTACTAGCTCACAATGCTCTCATGTTCTGGATGAATCTCTTGAAAAAATGAAGCTCCTCCCTCATCAATCAATAACAGTAATTTATTTTAATCAACATTGGCAAGATTTCTTTCCTTTTCATTCTGACTATTCTGACTATTCTGACCGTTTCGTAAAGTAGGACCACATGATGGCTCCCCAAAAGTGAAGCCAAAATCATCTTAACACCCCTCATTGGCTGGCTGCAGCATAGGTCATAAAGCCAACCCCCTAAAAAGTCAAAATACATGTAAAATATATTTTTAAGCAAAGATGATTTCTGTCATTTTAGGTCACACTGATCAACACTTTGCAGACAATGGTTCAGAATTACGTCTTTGGCGAAAGATTACACCGAATGACTCAGGGATATTTTCGCTTCATTTCTGGAATGCATTTTCTATTTTTATATGAAATATAGATATATATAACGCCTGACATGTCGTTAAAAATTGTCTTTTGTACGTCTTTTGGGAATATATTTCTGAATTTTTGACAGAACATCACCTGGCCAGCCAGAAGTCAAAGCGGGTCCTTACTGCTCAGAGCATATTTGCCCTGGTATGGTTTATGGTATGCACCCAAACAACTCGGCTATCAGGTCTGTGTTTTGATACCTTTCCCCTTTATGACTGTTTTCTTGTTACAGATCAACACACAGACAGGCAGAAAAACACACACACACACACACACACACACACACACACACACACACACACACACACACACACACACACACACACACACACACACACACACACACACACACACACACACACACACACACACACACACACACACACACCATCTGACAAGATATGCGGCTTACATGTAATTTCAGGAAAATGCCAGCCCCTGTTTGAAGTGAGCTCTTAAAAATGCAGTAAGAGGAATAATAGGATAATTGGAGTTAATGCTGTGTGTGTGATGTGTGTGTGTGTGTGTGTGCGCGTGTGTGCGTGTGCATGTGCGAGATTACTTACCAGCACCTTGCCAGGTACATGTGCTCCTTGACGAAGACTGATCCAGAGAGCAGGATGTACCAACAGGTAGCAATGCTGTCTGGGCTGAGGAGAGACAGAACACAGTGGTGTGAAACACTAACAGAGTAACACTGCAGTCTGTGCTTCACAACACCTAATGTGTCAGAAACACGGACAATGTGAACTTTCTATATCCCCATCCTTGTACACGTGTTATATATCATGATTGTTAATTATTTGGTGTGTACGTTTTTTTAGTTTTCCAAAATGCCATGTTAGTTTAAATCTACACTTCATTACGCTTCCTTTGCTTGTTTGCACTGAATCAAACAAGCCGGCATATTGCCAACCCAGTGTGCAGACTCGGAGACGTGAAGTGTAACACAACAGCATCTGCGTCTATCTCACAGTTCCAGCTCTGATCCGGCTCTGGGACTACACCTGCTGCTGGTATAATGGTGCAACAACAATGCCCTCCACTACCCTGTTAATACCTTTTATATAGAGCGGCAACATTCCCGCCTCAGACAATCTCACATTCTTTCCCGGAGACGTTGGTGGCAACATCTATCATGAACGGTAGGTTGAGGTTTTTTCATACCACCTTTGCCATGGCTCCAGACTGTGATCATAATAGGCTCATATGTGACAACTTTCTGAGATTGTGTAAGTTAAAGTTTTACATGCGAGTGCCAGTTGATCATTGGGCTGTTTTGATGGACCTCGTGCACTCGTGCTGTGATAGACATTGTGGTTGAAAGTAGTGCTTTTTCTTCTTCTCATCTTCCTGCACTCTCATCATCACTTGTGTCGGAGTCAAGACCTCTCGTTGGCTCTTCCTTGCCACCAGCCTCCTTATCTCTTTACTCATTGTATTTTTGGAAATAATCAGCTACCGACTTCTTCATCTTTGAAACACAGTAAAAGCTAAATGGACTTTAGTTTGAATTTCATTATGACGATGATCCAGTGAAGAAATTATACTTCTTTAAACCATACTGTTGAACACAATACCAAACACCAAAGCACCTAAATAGCCTAACGATCATCACGCACTCGCACCAGAAAATGTAACTTGCAGACAAAACGGTTGCATATGTTCCTAATTTTGATCGTAGTCTGGATCTCTGGCCATTTATTTACGATCACTCCGGGCTGCTCTCAGAATCAAGCTCATGCAGTGCTTTATGGAAAGTTTAAAAGTCCCCTGAAGTTAAAACAAATCATTTGTTGAGACCCCGGCCCTCCTCCCAACCCTACCGCTGCCTCAGCATAGCTCTGCTTACTCAGGCTTTTAACTGGTGCTCTGTTCCTTACACACTGTATATCCTGCTCTATGTTATATGTTTTTGTGGCGGATTCTTGGAGCCGACTTGGGGCTATTCTCTTCATCACAAATCTATATGTTTAGGGCTGAATTGGCTGGAAAGACCGGTTTAATCCATGGCGGGATTCTAGCATGACAAGTATCTCAAGTCTTTGAAAAATGCAGAAGTTATATGAAAAGAAATGCAGAGTGGGATCTCTAAATATTTGAAAGAAAATATAGTGCACATCCAACCTTTGAATCCCAAGTGATGCATTTTGCATTAGCGGAAACATGTTCCATGCCAAGCACTATAGAGCCATGATATAATGTAAGGTGCATAGAACCCATTAGCATGCAGCCATGCTAACAGGGCTGGAATAAACAGAGCTGAGTCACATAACCTGGTCTGTCACGATTCAACATGAAATTCTTACATCTGAAAAGAAGATGTATGATTGGTCACGCTATTATACGTATTGATCTTATCTATTAATACCCAGCACCAGTCTAATTATACACATAATAAGCTGGGTGCACGAGTCAGTAAAGAGTCAGGAAACAATCAAAGAGGTCAGTCAGACACATGGATACAAAGCCTGGGAACATGGAGTGGGAAGAACAACACCCTCTTCTTCCATTGACAGTAACAGTGGATTTCCATGTCCTATATGTGGACCAATAATTTCTAAATGCATTCAACTATAAGGGCAGAGCTTTTTATAGGCACAAACTTTGCACATTGGTAGGGGCGTTGCAACAGGGCAGGCAAAGCAGGCAATAGCCCATGGCCCTGAGTAGAGAGGGGGCTGATTACGTTAATGTGTGTATGTGTGTGTGTGTGTGTGTGTGTGTGTGTGTGTGTGTGTGTGTGTGTGTGTGTGTGTGTGTGTGTGTGAGATACTGATTAATTGTACATGGCAGGTGCTTTGTTCTGGGTTAAGGTACTAAAGACTGGCCCCTGGTAGGCAAGAGAGGAAGTGTGTGTGCTTGCGTGCCTGCATGTGCGCGTGTGTGTGTGAGTGCGTTTATTGGATGGTAAATGAAACCACTGAGTTTCTAATGTGATTCTAGCGAGGACTATAATACATCAACAGGACATCTCTCACACTTCCTCCACATCTCAGCTGCCTTCATCCCTCTCCCACCTTGTTTCAAAACTCCCCTCACTTAATTTTCTCACCACGTCTCACCTCCCTCTCAACATTGCTATCCTTTCCTCCTTCTATTCTTTCCTCGCCCCATTTGTCTCCTTCTCTGCACCCTCTTCTAATGTAGCTCCTTACTTCCCCACCTTGTCTTCTCATCATCCCAACATCTATTGTCCTCTCTTTTCAACACGCTCCACGGCCTTTCCTTCTGTTACTATATTATTCCTCTGTCATCCCTCTTTTCCCCCTTTACTCCCCCTTCCCCTTGACTAGTGTTCCTCTAAATTCTCACCCTATATTATGATAAACCGACGTCTTTCTGCCTCATTCACCTCAGTATCCATTTATTCACACCCTCTGACAGACAGGCAGAACATAAGGCAGGCAGGCTATCAGTGGATCTGTCAACATTAGCGTCAGTTTTACATCAGTGTCCTCAACCCGACACCTGTAATAGGCTCCAGAAAAATGGATCAAATGCAAAAAAAATGCACCTACAGCACAAGACATGAGGTTCTAATGGGTTGTTCAAACATTTATCTAAGAAACGGAACATAATGTGGATGATTTAACATCAGCCTTAATCCACATTTCTACTTAGAACATTTTCCATCCATCCATTATCTGTGATGCTTATCCTTTGAGGGTCCCAGCATACATACGGCGAGAGGTGGGGTACACCCTGGACAGATCGCACTCACATTCACACCTATGGTTAATTTACATACTTGAACTAACCCCAATCTGCATGTGGCGGGACGGTGGATTACCCAGAAAAAACAAACGCAGACCCAAGCAAAATTTATATTGAAACCAAGAACCTTTTAACCTCTTTCTATATCTTAATTCTAATCTTTAAGATGGATGTCACAGGGTCAAAATAAAAGATTACAAGTCACGTACAGCTACCAATAACTGAATCAGGACATTATGGAAACAAACATGGGTAAATACTTTGAATTAAAATACAAAAAACAACTGTTTGATAAAACGACTCTAAGAAAAAGTTATTTTAATAAAGAGAGAGATGAAGTGCAGCAGAAAACAGAGCACTTCCTGCACATTGCGAGGACTTGTACTTACTAGAACAGGACGTGGTTAGCATCATGTCTCTCATATCTCCCTGAGGTGCACATCGACCTGAGAGAGAAAGATAAAGATGTTAACTTTTTCCCCTCCCAAACCCCCCCCCCCAACATCCCTAATACATCTCTCTAGCTCTGACAATCCATCACATATCCCAACCAGTGTTTCACTTTCTTTGGTCTGAGCTGGGCCTGAATTTTGCAGTGTGTTTGAATTTTGGTCAAGTGAGCCCACGTTTTGCAAACACAAGTCAAATGCCCCCACGAGAACTCAATTTTGATCACCGGGCAAAGGTTTACTCTGACTTTTCATCAACTTTATCATTCATTACTAATCATGAGAAACAGCCGTCAATATCTTAAACCATCATTGTTATAAAACCTGCCATTGTGGAAGTATTTGTCAGGAGGGCTGATAACAATCTGCTTAACTGAACCAAACAAGCAACAACCACATTCCTCACATGCCTGCCCTTCAAACAGAACATTTTAAAACATGTTTGGTGTGAATGCGTAACAACCACCTAAGCGTGAATGTCCTGTGAACAATAAACAAAACGTGGAAAAATGAACCTCGAGCAAAAGGCACTTGAAAAAATTCTAATCGCTCTTAAACCTGTTAGGGTAGGGTGTGCCTTATATAATTACTATTCACGCAGAAATTTGGCCTATAGGCTATTCTACAGTCAATCTGGTAAACGGATACTGTGATTGACTCATCTTTCAATAGCAGAAAATAAAGACTTTACCTAAGCTGATGTTCCCTGAGGTGAGAGAGGACGTCCATATGGTAGAGGTGGCAGTAGATGGTGTGAAGGTCCTGTAGGATGAAAAGATGAAGGAATTAATTCACTATTACTAAGCTTGTCGACATCCATAACTCAACAGGTGAGATGGTTAAATCACATTTCCACACGCACACCTAAGATCTTGTTATCAAACCCCTATGATAGAGAAATGTAATTGAGACTTGATATTTTAAAGTTTGACCATAAACTTTAGTGTAATTTAAATATAAAGAAAAAGAAAGCACAAACGCACATTCACACAGTGCAACACCTTCTCTATCACATATCACTCACACACGGTCTGACCAGCCATCAGGGGGAATTTGGGTTCATTATTTCACAGAATGCAGGAGATAGGGATCGAACCACCACCACCTTCTGGTTGATGTACGACCCTCTTTACCGCCTGTGCCACAGAGGCCCAATCTGACAGACTGGATCGACTAAGATATGCGTAACATTGTGACCTCTGCTACTAGTGGGAAGCCACTTCTTTTTCTGCTCTTTCAAACAATAAACATATTATACACGCGAGTCTGTAAAAACCTGGAAATCGCTGAGTTTGCTGCAGCATTTTAGAAGTCAAGGCTTTTTAAAAGATTAGCTCATTGTTTTGAGTGTGTGGAACGTCTCAGCACCATGTAAATCACGTCCAGTGCTGGTGTTCTCTGACAGAAGCCGCTTGGACGATGCCGAACACTGCCTATCAAATTGACACCCTCAAACCAGACAGACAGGCAGGCATACCACTTATCAGTGCACATGACAGCAGCGAGACACGCAGATATATCCACTGCAGGCCTTAAAATAGTTCCTCTATCAGGGCCAGCTGTCAAAACATTAAGAGGATGTCAGAGTGTGTGTGTGTGTGTGTGTGTGTGTGTGTGTGTGTGTGTGTGTGTGTGTGTGTGTGTGTGTGTGTGTGTGTGTGTGTGTGTGAAGGGAACAGCTTCTCATAAGCATCTGTGGGATCAAACAAACAGCTACTTCTAACAGGTGGACTTCATGGCCGACTGCGCACGTGCACACGCATGTTCAAAGACACACACACACACAGATAGATGCATGGCTAATTCACTGCAGAGAGGAGAGACGACTTATTTCCTTTTGGAAATCCTCACCATTTATTATCCCAGTCTAACTGACTCCATATAGTAGCCTGTACATAGAATATTTTAAGATGGTTGTTGTATATACCCATATATATATATATATATATATATATATATATATATACACACGAGTTGAAGGTAAACAGGCAGGTCAAAAGAACAGTTCAACATTTGGAGGAATAAGCGTTTGTAAATTCTTGACAGAAGTTAGACGAGAGGGTTGATGCTGTGCTACCTTCATGTGTGTGCCCTGAATGTAAAGCTACCACCAGCAGCCAGCTAGATTAGCTTAGCATTAACACAGAAAGCAGTGATTACAGCTAAGTGCTTATGAGCCGTGACATCACTCATTGGTTTGTGAACTACTGTAGTGAGGCCTTGAGTTTGGCATTTTGTCCAGAGCCATTTTCAGTTTTTTGGAACCAGAAGTAACCATATTTGGAGGAGTGGGGGTGGAGCCTGGTTGAGAGCTCGAGGACACTGCACGCCCACCTACACCTACAACCTACACCCATTGGATGGTACTAGCTGTCAATCACACGGTATTGTTCTAAAGGCAAACCTTTCCTATAAAAGCTACAGCCTGTGTACTTACAATTTAAAGCCAAATCATTAACGTGTCTGCATCTCAATGCCCATTTTTCTGTCAATCTGTAGTAGACAAAACATAGGTTCACCTTCAAGCATTTATACATTTCCTGTATGATTGAAATAGTCACCCATATCCAAGCAGGTGAGACAAATGGGAATATTTAAGCAAAAAAACTGCACCAGGCTTTGAAACTTCAAACACCTGAACTGACAAAAAAACATCCCTTACAAACGTGCCTCTTTAGGCTAAAGCCGAGGCACAGCTGCAGTTTAGCAAGTACCCACACAAAACTGGGAAAGTTACAATGCTCTAATCTGAAACTAATAAATCAGAAAGTCCCTAGAGGCCAAATTCATATTTGCAGTGTGTGCTTCCTTTGCTGGAGCATTAATCTCCTGAACTGCTTTTGTTTATAGTGCAAACAGACTTAAAATTATTGTCAAGCATTTCATACAAATACTGAAAGTCGGACAAACGTGTTCTGTATATTTTGAGGTTGTGTAGCCAGAGGCTGTGCAAGATTTTCTAAGCAGCATAAACAAATCAAACCCCTGATAAGAGACACACAAATATGAATTTCAATAAGAAAGAAATTATGGATCATATGTGCGTGTAAGTGTGCATGTACTGTATGTTTGTACTAGTAAACAGAGTCAAGCAGAGGAAGCAGAGATCAACACCAGGGAATAGAGAGCCTTCAATGCAGTGGACCAACACACCTCTGCCTGATGATTGTGTTTTTGGCTCTGTCTGACTCAGGAAGGAAAGGTATGTGTAGAGGGGGGGGGGGAAGGTAAGTAAGAGAGAAGTGTAGAAGAAGGAAAAAGAGTGGGCGTGAACAGAGAGCAGTCAGACAGAGATTAAACATTGGAGATGAGAGATAAAGGTGATGTCCTGTTTTGCAGGTTGATATCGTTGAATCGCTGCTACCTGAGAACTAGTTGATACTGTTAGAAAGAAATGTAATAGCCTTATTTAGAGTGTCTAGTTCCCATGCTGATTCGTATTTGAATTTTCTAAAGTTTGTTATGGTTTCCTTCAGCTGCAAACAGGAAACCGTATACGAGGGTTTATCCTGATGACAAAAATCGGAATCGTAGTTCCTCCTGCACCTTGAATGACCCTGAACACAGGGCTCTCATTAAAATAAGAGTTCATCGCTGAAGGACCAAAGAGCTCAACCCGGCCAGAGAAGAGCTGCAACCTCCATTTACTGATCCAGAGGCAGAGCGAGCAGACGCCGACAAGCAAGGTTCACAGCGGCGAGGAGGTAGAACTGTATTGACATCAAATCACAGTTAACTGGGTTATTGAGCTATACAAACTGCTCCAGTAAGCGCTCCTGTCATGTTGCTGAGCATGCATGTGTCTTATGTGCCTGCAAGCCTGAGGCGAGTGCGGTGGATCAGATAAGAGCAGACAGCCCCAATACCCTACACCCCCTGACTTATTAGTGTCTTCCTGGGTTACATTACCGTACAGCAGCAATACCGAAAGCATTATTTCACAAGGGTCCTTCTGTATTAAGTGGCAACCATATGGAAATATTTTAGTTTTTTGGCCTGTGACAAAGCAACCGTCATAAGATGAGCAAAGAGCTACATATTTAAGATGGAAGGTTTCTCTGTTATCACCTAAAATCTGACTTTAGATGGTGCATGTATGAGCAGGATTTTTTTCCGATTGTGGTCCCATTATACAACTTACAAATAAAGTGAGGCGCAACCCTAGAATCAACATGATACTTGATACTTTGATATATCAAATGTCATTGTCAATTAGTTCTTGATTATCATTTCAATTTATTAGTGTGTACATTTTCAGAAAACAGTAAGAAGAACAATTTGACAATTCCTCAGATGATATCTTCAAAGTGCTTATTTTATTTCAGTCCAAAAGACTAAAACCCAAACATATGAATGAAAACTAGTCAGGTTTGGGTTTGTAAAGCTGCACCTCGTCTCACCTCACTTGTTTATATTAGAGCTCTGGAAATTGGGTGTTGCAGCAAACTCACTGAGCAGTGCAGAGTTTGACTTAATGCTGATCTTGCTCATTTCCTTGGCTCATCAGACTGGTAGGGTGAATACATTTTACTTTTCTACTATTGTTTCACGGATATGTAGAAAAGGGATATAAAACAAAAAACAACAGTAACACCAGATATATATGGATTTACAAATGTGCCAGCATGACCTTTAAACAAAGCGCATAGTGATTACTCTACTACTACACTCACCCATGAAGCCAACTGTCCCTATTTCATGTATTGATTGCGTAAAGCAGGTCATCAATAGGCCGGGACAGACAGATAGCAGGATGTCAGGGGAGGGAACCACTGCTTTGTCGCTTCAATCTGTAGTTTCACTGAGAGAGAGGACGGTAACGGGATCATGACACCGGCCACATGAATCTTTTTCTCAGTGCAGACTCTGTGTGGATGTGAACTGAGGGCGTGGAGGCCGGGGTCTGGTGTCTGGTTGCCTATACAATTGAGGTAATCCCTATATTTTGACGTAGTCGTGCCCCCGCCCTCGATCCACAATAACTACAACATTTCTGTTGTGCAATACGCACCAGACTTGAGTTTAGAAGCTTTTCTAACAGTATTTCAAATCCTATCCATGTCCAAACCCAGAAGGTTTCCACGTACAACTATCAAAGCCATGTCTTTCATGTCATTAACCTCAAGCCTGTGTCCCATACATTGTTGTCTCATTGTCCGGTCCTCCCTGAGGACGACACAGGGCAGCGAGCAAGCGACCTTTGACCTGACCTCCCTGGAGGCTCATGTGGACGCCTGATGAACCCAGCCGTGATTAAGAGGTTTGTATCCTCGGGAGAGATCCATTCATCCAATCTAACTCATCACCAGCTGAGGCTTTTATTTTACTTCTTGAGGATGCATTTGTAGGTTAATTCATAAAATTTGGTCAAAGTTTCAATCGCAGTTAAAATTAAGGATACTTACAATCTTAAACAGCTGATTGTTTCTCAGTATCTATCTCACTGTTAAAATTCTGTAGTTGTTCTGGTTGCAAGTAAGATGCGTGATTGATACCATTAAACCAAGTACTGATGTTGCAGCAGTCCTCCGACTTTCATGTTTTATTTGACACATGGGTTCACAGAATCAAACTGTGTTTGCCGGTCAAGAGACAAAGTCCTTCATTTTGTTAAAAAGTCGAGTCTTTTTGAGGACACATGGTTTGCTACTAGCTGCAGAAATGTTTAATAGTGTGGCTGTCAAAGTAAAAGTGAGACAAATGAGGCTGATGCACCGGGTTCGCTGTGCTTGTGTCTGGTGTGTGTGTGTGTGTGTGTGTGTGGTCAGATGGCTCATGTGTGAATGTAGGTAGCCACGGTGCTGCTGCCACCTACTGGCAGAAACATCACTCTCTGTGTTCAATGAGACCATGTCCAACAGATACTGAACATTTATACTGACACATTTAAATTGTTCACTTTAATGACAGCAAAACCAAATTGAAAACGGCAGTCAATAAATAAGTACTAAAGTGACAAAACTGTAGAAGAAACATGATGTAAAACCAGTTTGCTGCCTTTGTTGGCCCTCCCATGAGAACCAAGCACAGATCACAACTCTGACCATCCTTTTCTTGTGAGCCATTTCGTCCATTTTAGTAGCATGTTTGTTTCTAGAACTCCTCAGCCAGGCCAGGATTGTGACATTTTGACATGTGGCTTGTAAAAAAATGCCTGTTACTCATACATAACAAGCTGCTGCAGCACAGGAGTCAGACAGAAGCAAGTTGTAGCAGCACACAGGCGGTTGTCCCACCCACCACATTTCTCCCTTTCCTTTCAGGAGAAAGCCTATTGTAACACACACACACACACACACTTCTTGATATGCTGCGGCACTCCTACATGAGTAAGGAATGAGCAGGCTACTGTTGTGCAAATACTGCAAGTCCAACTCTCGACACTCTGCTTTTTAAATTTCAGGTAAAGGAATAAAAAAAGATCTCAACATAAAAAAGTTCAAACTTCCTCGACTAAAGTATTGTTTATAAAAATGGGACTAAGTCTCTTCAGGAGGAACCAGGTCTCGTCTCCTGCTGAGTCCGCCTTTGTTCGGAGTTCAGTCAGCCCTCGTCCCACACCCACCTCCAGCAGAATGTACAGTATGTCGGTCGGCGTTTCACCGACACAGAGACGATATTGTAGACAGACGATACAACGCGACCATTCAAGCCGGCAGAACAAACAGCTTGGCTAACATCCTGCCTGCGTAGCCGGCCTTTAACATTTACATTACATAGACTATACTGACTGCTTAAGCCTCTGTGTCAACATTGTGCTGGGCTATAGGATAACAAGCAGAAAAGCCAGGGACCAAAATGCTTTAGCGTACAATATATTCACAATGTATGTATATATCTTAACGTTTAGAAAAAGTCTGAAAAACATCACATCTTGGAATTTTTAACAAATACACAAAATAAACTAGAATGGCTGTCAATAGAGCGGCAGCACATACACTTATAGATATCACTCTCCTAAATATATGCCTGATTTTATATCATCAAGATCCATGAATTATTCCCTAGGAACTCATTGATATGGCCCCTTTGTCCATATCCGCAAGAAACATGAATGTGTTCTTTCAATGAACAACAGTAATACAATATGCAAATGATTTCACCCTTTAAATCATAACAAAATCCTTTAAAAAATAATTTAAGTTTGAATCTGAAGTTGGCTTTCTACAGACTGCAAAGCTACAGTACAACAAAGAAGATTATAATAAACTTTTGAATGTTATGTAACATTAATGCAGATTGTTAATGTGCATCTACTGTATGTGGACTAGGACCAAACAACCCAGGAGGATTCGAACAGACGATATTAGATCAAGCGTCTCTTTTTGAAACAGGCCACTTCTTCTCTGCAGAGTGGTGAGCCACCGTTACACACACATGCACCGAATGGAGAGGCTCTGTTTATCTTCAGACATGGCTGCTGGGACTGCAGACAGGCCTCAGCAGAAACGTCAGATTGTTGGAGGTTGCATGAGAAGGGGATTCATCACGAAACGCTCTCTACTGCACCGTAAACCTCAGCGTGCGTGTGGGCAGAGGGGATTACTGCCTAAAGCAAAGTTGTGATGAGCGAACCACAAGTTCCATATAACATAGCATGAAGTAAACGACGCACCAGTTTGAAGTCTCTGCTTCTGAGTGGTGAAAGCAAAGAATCGTGCGGCCTGTAAATCTCATTACGTGCTGACATCTGGCTGTAAATTAAGAACATGATGTTATGATATATTTGCTGATCAAAGCCAAAGGTCGGCTGATTTCATTGATTATATTATGGTGATTACAGCAGCTATAATCCCTCTTATTTGCACAGTTAAAGATGCACATTTAATCTTGATGAATCGTCATAATCTTTGAGTGAAGTAAAATAGCAAAGGAGAGACAAATACACTTATTCACTGCTCAATGTGTACATAGCTGTATAATCTCCTTACTAGATGCTTAAAGAGGCTCAAGTGAAAGCTTAACATGAAGCACAATATAACATTAATATTCCTACAGAGCCTTAATGGTTTAAACCACAGGGTCTTTACAGCACCAGCTATGATCCCTCGGTATCAAAACTCCAGACCGGATCATGATCCACACGAAACAGAGGCCTCGCTGAAAGCTCGGCTCCCGCGTGCAGTGCGGCCTTATCACTGTCAGCATCAGTGTGAGGTTTCAAGTACACTAGCAGCACTTAGCTCATAAATCCCCTGCTCATTGCTCACAGCTCTGCTTGACAAAGGAACTATTTTCAGGAGCAAACCCAGGTCGGAGAGAGGGGCTTGAAACCCTTCGCACAAAAATACTTTTTCCCCCAGGATAACTTAGGGAAAAATCATTTAAAGCATCTCTGCAAGCTGGACACAAATACAGTGCAAGTCCCGGATCCTGAGAGTTTCTGCACTGTGAAAACTAGGGTTCATAAAAAAAGTGCAGTGACGACAGTCCTGGTGCCGGTGGTGGAGCGGTTATGGAAAAAGCCGGGAGGAGGGAGTAAGAGCGTCAGGGTTAGGGGGGAGGCGTCAGTCGGGACCAGAGAAGAAACTTAAATGAGTCAGGCTTGTACATGATACATGATATGATCTGGACAATTGCAGTATATGTTAGTTTAAACTGACAGTATGTGGAATTACAGAAAGCAAATATACGACAAATAGATCTTGGTTAGTTGGAAATATTTTTAAACGATTATTTTTAGGAAAATCACCTCCACTTGGGAATGATGCACATTGTGCAGAATGGCAAATCTTTACCACTTCATACCAGACTTAGTACTGGGAACATCCGCTCCCTCTTCACTCCTACTGGAGGAGGTCTGAAGAGCCAGTCTGGCCCAAAAAGCACCACACCAGCTGCCATCTCTCCACCCGCCAAACCAAACAGCCACACACAGCCACACACACACACACACACACACACACACACACTCACAGACACACAGACACACAGACACACAGACACTGCCACACACAGAAATGGAAAATCTGATCTTAGCTGAAGTTTATTTTTGTTGAAATGAATGAAGCAGGCACAGTTCATGCTTTCTAGAATGAACTTTCCCTGGTAGTGAGGAAAGGGGGCATCACAGAGTGTTATTCATTTGCATTTTTATACTTGTTTTGTTATTTTTGTTTTTACATTGCATTGTGCATTCTGTATTTTTTAAATGTAGCTGAGTTGATTGAGGTGAAGGGCAACACCCCCAATGCGTCTCATTCAATGATTTTGTTGTTTTGGCTAAATGCTAAGAGCAAAAACCTTTTCTCCAAATGTTTTATTGATGAAGAAAATCTATATCGCTACTAGAAAAAGTCACAATGATGCAGCCCATCATCAATATCCGCCTCATATTGGATTTTGACACAGAGGGAAATTAAATATCATTTATTTTATGACTGCCTATGTTCCATAAATATAAAAGCCTTTCGTAATTTTAAACATCTGTACTAATTACACTGTGCTTCCCGTCCACAACTAGCTGCTGGGTTTCAAACACATCTTAAACAGTTTCTTAGAAGTTTTCCACGCCCTCCTGCTCCCTCTCATTACCGCCTCGTTCTGCACTCATTCATCATTTCCCCAGAGCAGCCTGCACCTTTGTTACAAGCTCTCATTTACTGAGCTGTTCACATTATGCCATGGTTCATTTTAATTATTCCGGCTGTAACTTCTGAAAGTTCGACACTACAGAGCTTTTCATCACCTGCGGTTTTAAACTCATTTGTCGTTCATGCCTCAGCCTCTCTAACTTCTCCCTCATTACCTCTCTCGGCCTCTGCTGGCCTCTGCAGTGGGGGGGGGGACACAGCAGCCAGAGAGAGTTTACGTCTATCGAAAGTAGCTGATGTTAGAGAATGAACACACAGTGCCGAGCTGAACGCGGTTGCTGCAGGTTCCTGCCAGATAGAGCTCAGCTGACAGATAAAGACTGAGGGTGGGCTGCCGAGTTCAGGCAGGCACACAAACCGAAATGTGCAAACACAAACATGAAGAAGCATGTAAAGGAATAGGACAGCTCCGCTTCTCTGCAGGGCTCAAATTAAAGTAACTGATGCATGCCCCCACTTGGCCGTGGCCTTGAAGCCACAGGCGGTGGAGATGGCCAAGATATGGAACAGATAGCTGATCTCTTCCACCAATATGTTCAGACAGGCAGCTCTGCTCCGTTTCTCACACTCCTGCTGCAGTGCCATAAATCAAAAACAGCCACACAGCGTGGCACTCTGCTTTCAAACTGCTCTGGAGTGTGCACACCAGACGGTATAAGACAAAAAGCACAACGCGTCTTGAAGAGGACCTTGTTAGTTTTAGCTAACCTGTGGGAATGTAAGCTTGATTCAGTTTTTGTTTGGTTTTGTTCATCTGAGTCTCAGATGTTTCGGATGCCCCCCGGGTCATGTACGAACCAGGTGAACCTGGATCACGTGGTTTCTTTGGTAGTGAGCAGTGCAAACATCAGCGAAATCTAACCACTACTAGCACTGAAGAAATCACATTCATATGTATGCTTCATTATTCTTGGCTAAATGGAAAAAAACAGCAATAATCCTTAAAAGGTTTCCTGTAAATGGAGAGTGGGACGTAAAAGCCACCATTTAAGTTGGGGGTGGAGGGGGGGCATAGAGGCTGATGAGGGATTTAGTGCAGATTGTGAGAAGTTAAGCCGTAGAGACCAGAAAAATATAAATTCTCAACTAAAATAACTTTCATAGCTGCAGGAAGGAGTGATAAAGTGCATAGGAGTAGAATTGTAAAAGTTATAAAAATGACTATTTAAGAACAAAAGCTACATGAATAAATAATTGTAAAAACTTAAAGACTTAATCACAATGAGATGAACGTCCTTATCCAAGTCCGTTTCTTCTGCTTGTTCCCCCCTGACAATCCCAACAACTCTGGACATGACTATGAGATCATTGGCTAAGATGCACATTCGGTACAGTGTGTCACGTTGAATAACAGCGGAATAACGCGCCATATTATCGCCAAAGTTACAGTCAAACCTCCTTACACACACACACAGAAATCCCTGCCAGCAGATGGTTTCTTATCTGTGTAGACATAACCCAAAGTAATTCCCAGTTAACAGTGGACTGACTGCACAGAAGAAGTCTATGTGACTCAGCTCACCAACGACAGATTAAGCCACGAAAAAAATCCAGCTAATTCACTTGTCATTTTTAGTCTCTGAATAAAATGTACATTCAGGAAAATTCATAAATTCATAAGAAAAGTCAGTGGAACCAATGTTAATGATTGAGTAAATTTTCATGTGAAAACAGGCATAACAGCATTTTTTGAGAAAGCATGCCAGGTTGCAAAATGTCCACAGAAAAACAAATAAGCACGAACACCCGTTACAGCATCAGATACTGCCATGCATCGTCATTACCTTTTTTTGTTAATGGCAAGTACTGCGATCACTGACATCACTAAAGCCTAACGTCACTTTAATCGCCTCAAAGGATGTGTGTGAGTGCAAGTCGTTTCCATGGGGGGGGACATCAATCCATCTCCATCTGTGCATCTGACATGCCTACTTAACAGCGCTGTCTGCTCACTGGTGCTGAGTCAACAGACCTTGTCCTAATGAAGCACCCCCCCACCCGCAACCTTCCACTACACACACTGTGCACCATGCCATTGAGGCTAATCTGAGCCTTATCAATAAACTGGACTGGTTGGGCACCTGGACCTGCAAACTGGAAGAAGACAAAGTCACCTGACCTCTGCCCCGTTTGTCGTGGCATCCAGGAAAAACACTGTCAGAGGAATTAGTGGGGAACACATGACAGGAGAAAGGTGGGAATCAGCTTTGATTTTGAATTTCTTCTATTATCAGTAGTGAATCGGAGAATGTGGCAGCTTTTCTTAGCTATACATCCAACCAGCCATTAACTACACCACTTATGCTTTGAGGGGACAACATACAAAGAACAACAACCATTCACACTCACACCTATACGTTCAATTAACGTAACCCCAGACTGCATGTCATTGGACTGTGGAAGCCAGAGTACCCGTAGAAAACCCACGTAGACACGGTGAGAACATGTGAACTCCACACAGAGAGGCCCTGTCAGAACCGGCATCGGCATATAAGGAGAGACATTTGCATCGTTTGCAAATCTGCTTATGAATAAATTAATTATTTACAGGACTTTGACGACTGAGTGTTGCAGGAGAGTGACGTGGCCCAGTTTTTTTCCCTCAGTGCCCTGTGGATGTATGTGTGCACATGCTGGTCTTACATAAATGTGGCTGTCGTGGTTCATACTGCACAACCGCCTGATAAGAATGGAATAAACGGCTGTGATTTGATCTGATAGGAGAGTGTGATAATTCGCGACTGTGTCCAAGGGTAGACCAACAGTGGAGGAGTTAACAGCAGCGTGTACAGTCATACCTGACAGACAAAACCTCAGCCAAGAAAATCCTACTCATATCCAACTGATGCTAGTGTTTTGCTAATAGAACAATATAATTTATTGTTAATTTGTTGTTTGGCTGTTGTTTATTTTAGTCCATTTACTTAAATTGCAGATTCTATTATCCTCACAGTGCATTAACCTGCCATAAATTCCCTAAGCCTGCATTTACACCTTTAAAAAACTACAGTCCATAAGCCAAAAGATTTGCAGTTTACAATTTAGCTAATCAGAAAATATACACATTTAAGAAGCACGAAAAAGAGATTTGAGCCAGTTAACTTTTCAATTTATAAAATGATTACCTCTGCAAAGGACGTTATGTTTTCGTAGCTGTTTGTTAGTTTATCTGTTAGTGTTAAACAAAAACTGCTGAACTGATAATGACGAAACTTGGAAGGATGCAGCAGGGCTCAGGGAAGAACCCATTAGGTTTTGGTGCATATCTGGGATCCAGGATTTATTTTTCACTTTCTTTAACATTGTGAGATAAGGCATTTTTTGAAATTTACACCAATTTCCCAGGGAAAAATGCATGGATCTAGATGAAAGTGTGTACAATTTGGTGCGTCTTTAAGGGGAATATGGGGTCTTGGTCGCAGTAAACAGTATCACAGAATTTGTTTTCCACGACTGCTTCTACTAAAAAACCCTCAAGGCCCAATGCTGTCTTCTTATTGCACTTCCACACACACACAAAGTGGGGGCAGAGTGTATATATATTGAAAGCTATAGGCCACTGAACCCGACCATATGTACAAACACATAAAAATAAAAGAAATTCCCATGACCAACAGTGTAGCTTTAGCAAAGCAGCTTATGTGTCTGCAAAGCTCCAAAATAAGATAAGCAGGTTTTTCAATAAACCCATCTCAGTTTTTCTTAAGGCAACTTTTCAACTTCTGACCTCTTCCCTTCCACAACTCTTTCTCCACCCAACACACTTCTTAAAAGACCCAACCACACATGCACACATTTCACCAACTACTGCCACTCACAGTTGTTTCTTCTAAATACAGTAGATGGCTGTTAAAGCTATAACAATGCTCTCTTGAAATTATCTCAGATTGAACCATTGGGACCTATAAAATATAAAAAGACACAAAGAGCCATGTGAGAATACAGTATAATTTAAGTGGGTAAAACGTTCCAGCTTGTGCTTTTCTCCGGCATGAATAGGCCACCATGTTTGGATTCCTCATTCATTGTTTCATACAATCGAGTTGGCAAGGCCGACAGGAAGTTCAGGGGAATCCAGCTGTCACATTCCCGGCATTCCAGAGGTGAGCACGGTGCGTTCTTCACAGGCTTGTCAGCAGAGGAGTTGACCCAACAAGCAAACAAGTAACCCGGAGAGTGACGTGATCGAGTACTTTGTGTGAGTGAACGAAAGTCAAGTAACGGTGTAGACGAAAGCAGTGAGGTGAACAAATTTGTGAGGAAGGGAGTGGAGGGGTTAAAAAGAGAAGTCTACTGAAATCATGAATTTTAATAAAGTAAACAAGTAAATTAATAACTGGACAAGAACAAAGATGTGAGTGAGAAAGTAATTGATAAATAAGTAGTAATCAATTACTTCTGTGTGTTGGATCAGATTACACAGGGTTGTGATTGGATTGGAGTGTGATTGGACACACATATGCAATTATGCAACAGGCTGCACCTGCTGCTGTGGCAGCGTGTGGGATGTGTCGCAGTTCCATCTTCGTGCATCGCGACCGAAACCAAGGACGTCTGGACGGCGACTTCGGTTTGGGTTCGTGAATAGTTACAGCTCTACCCGATACGTTTGGTTTTATTTGGTCAGTTATTGCTATGAAAACAGGGTCATATGTCATGATTGACGGCTGAGACTGACTCAAGATTGGTTGAGTGTGTGTATCAACGGAACCTTGCTACTGGTGCTCCTTCCCCTGATCGCTGGATGAATGAATGAGTGATTCATAAAATGAGTAAGTCAGTGGTTGAGTCAAATATGTGACTCCTCAAACAAGGGATTGCTTAAAAGATTGTGTGAGTCAAAATAGTGGATAATCAAACTGACTATTTCTTCTGCTGTCGCGTGTTGCTTGAACCAACATGACGGTGTCTGCATGAACTTTATCATTACCTGCTGAACTGGTACTACTCATACCCCTTTGGAAACCAAACCACTTACGCCTCAGGGGACTACATCCACACATTACTCACAGCCCTATTTCATGTTGCTCAATCACAACGCCGGCCTCCAGGGGCATCCTGCTGAATTCCATACAGGCTACATGAGCATTTAATGGGAGGATTGGTCACTGCACAGACTTGCAGATACCATCATCAAGACATGAAGACTGGATCATGCAACACATGCGTTTATCTACCGTTTGTACGAGCATTTCATATAATGCCCTTGTTCTTCAGTCACGCAACAGATGAAATGGCTTGTGATTCACTGAAATCCATATTGGGGAGGTGAAATGCAGTTTTGGAAATGTCTCTTTTTTTTTTCTTCTTCTCTTTTCTCCTTTCAGACAATTGGCTACCTTGATGCAAACAACAAGGACAACAGCTAAGAAGATTCAGACACAGAATTCAATGTGTCTGCCAAGGCTCACCGATTGAGGAGCAGGATTTCGACAAACAAGAGAAACTAAAGTCTTTGTCATCTCTAAAGAAGATAGAAACATGAACTTTAAAAAAGCATTTGAGATTCTAAACATTTGGCTTTTATTGCAAACCAATGCCTTTGCACCAAATGTTCATTAACAAATATAAAAATCAATAAACAATAAAAAAAAGCTTATTTCCAGCCATATCCATTCAACAAGGCCAAGGCAACGATTAACAATAAAAGCCAAAAGTTTAAAGCTCTCAAATGCTTTTTATTTATCAGTTTTTTTTTTGTCTTCAGAAATAAAGGTTTTAGTAGACTGATTTTTTTTTCCGAACAGACCTTAGGTTTTAATTGATTTAATACCGAATTAAACCTCAAGTTTATATTCCTGTAACATGCAAGTACAGATGGACTTAATTTCTAAAAATGAGACCTGTCCCTAGACATTCAATGCATTTGAATTGTAGATCTAATTCTGAGTGACTGTGTGAAAAAGCACAGTGATGACTAAGTGGAAGAAAGTCCTATTTATTATTTAAAGTCCGACTTCATTCTTCTACTGCGTATGAGAAAGAAATTAAGTTGGCTTGGCGTCAGTCTCTAAAACTAGAATGTTGTCAGTACAGGACCTTGTAGCAAACATTATATGGCCATGACTCTTTAATTGCACATACAAAGTTGGTTCCACCTGCAATAGAATTATTCTGAATATCAAAATAGTAGGGAGGCTTCGTGTGAGGCATGGGTAGGGAAAGAAGGAGTATAATTAAACTCAATCAGGAAAAAGATAATACTCCAAGTCAAAATATTAATCTAATGTAGTCAAGAAGAAATCACAGCAGCTTGCTTGCATAAAGGTGCTCAAACAATGTGTTGCATTGTTTGTACTAAGTAGATGATCCAACATCCACAATAACGGGACAAAAGGACCATATGCTCATGGACTGTTTTCCAATCAACTTTCTCATTACTCAAAGGAAGGAAAACATTAAATCACAGTTTGAAATGTTCTTTTCCTTTTAAAAAAAAATGTTTTTAATTAAAATGTAACATGCTCCTACAACATTGGCCCCCTGGTTTTGTTTAGAAAGTGCGGAGGTGTTGGGGTAGCGGGCTGAATGGGAAGCGGAAGGCGGACGACCGTCAGCAGCCCGGGGTTTGTGTTGTGATGTGGATAGTGACTCAGTGTTTCCACAGTGGGATCTGCCAAAGGGGCCTCCCACAGCACTGCTTCTGTCAAGGCTCCAGACTCAATCGCACTCTATAGCGGCAGCTGGCAGCCGCCCAGCATCAAATGGACGTGACAAGACAGTTGATACTCGCTGTCAAAACCTCAGCTAGTTAGGGTCGGCAGTTATCCTTCCCTGATCCACCCGTGACAGATGAATTCATAAAGACGAATACTTTGGTGTGTTTGATGAACCAGATATCATTTGTTGAATTTAAAAAAAACTGGCAGACTTGGAACAAACAGCCACAGATTAACCAAAGATCAACCACAGAGCTCCCTGTGCTCTAATACCCTATTTGACTTAAAAAACCTGGCTTTAAATCTTAAGTATTTCCCTATGGCATTGAATGGAGTATTCATAACTAAATGAGCAACAATCTCATCTTTTATTATTTCTGAAATAAATATTTTAGTAAATTGAATATCGTTTTAGTTTGGGACATATAAACATCTGTTATGCTGGGATCTTTGTGGTGGGCATTTTCTACTTTTTCTGACATTTTATAGATAAACAACTTGGATACAATTATCAGTATATCAATTGATGATGAAAATAATGATTAGCTGGTGTCCTATTCAATCATTTCCCCAGCTCACTAAATCCTAATTTGTAAATGTACTATGTCTGTTATAGCTGTCACTTTTTATTTGCAACGTGAGAAAGGTTTATATATTTTTCCTGTATTGGCCAGTTAGAATTCAAAATTGTATCATTTCTGAGGTAATGGTCACATTCAGCTCGACCTATTGCATGTTCTATTGTCCCATCAGTAAACTAAGCTAATGCTTTGACTCTATGTGACTTGTGTTCAAATGAATCCACACAAATGACGTGTTGAATTTGTCCAAATTTGATGTTTGCTGCTCGAAAAAGCTTTTTGTGGTCGTACGCACCCACAAGGTTTCTTGGCCTTCACAAAGGTTCAGTGTGTGAGACCTGAGGAGAGTTGTTCTTTTACGATGGATCAAGGTCAGAAACAGGTCATGGCTGCTAATGATGTGCAGCCACATACAAGAAAAACAGTAACTGAGCCAGAATCTCTCCTCGGGCGAAAGAACTTAAATAATACAGTACATACAAAAGGCTACAGATTCTTATTCCATGAAAAACATGGGAAAGGCGGCACTTTCAGAAACAAGAAGACTCAAACCATGTAAAAGCAGTTTGTGTCACATTGACTGGTCAAGCTATATTAGGGCAGGTAGTTCTTATGTCTCGAGGCGGCTTATGAAGAAAATACAAATTATCGATGACTCAGAACTGTCCGACACAATTAACTTTCTGAAATGGACGGAGTCAGGAAACAGCTACTTAAAGAGCTACATCAGTTTTGATTGGTAGATGTGAATTAGTCATGTTTCTAAATCAGTTCATATTGTATTAGAGTGTACCACCACTTTACATCACACAGACCAGTTACACACACACACAGAGAGAGAGAGAGAGAGAGAGAGAGAGAGAGAGAGAGAGAGAGAGAGAGAGAGAGAGAGAGAGAGAGAGAGAGAGAGAGAGAGAGAGAGAATGACGCAGTCACGGAGACAGACACACAGGAGCAGTTTTAAACTTTGGTCTTCAAAGTCCTGACTCATCTCTACAGACCACATAAGTCAATGTCAACAGCTCAGACCCCTGGAGGGAACTCGTGCAGTAACCTTGCAGCGCTCTTGTTTTTTTGTTGTTGATTTTTTTTACAGGCAAAACAAAGAGGTAGCTCGAAGTTTAAATTAAGAACGGTTCATTTCCCTCGTGTATCAGCACTGCTTGGCTACCGTAAGGAATGCTGCTGCTGCTGTTGACTACAGGCCGGTCTCTGAGGGATTTACAGCCTACGGTGTTTGAAACCTACATACTGCCTGTGCTCTACCGAACCCTCGCCACACAGGGAACATGTTTTATTACTGTAGCAACAAAGAAAAGTATTCAAAATCCTGAAGGACAAAAAAATGCAAGGGCAAGAAGCCACATGTGTAACACTGAAACAGCTACTTTTCATCTTAAGTGCATCCATTAAGTTTGCAAGTCTGAGTTCGGTGAAGTCAAAGAGATTTGGACTCAGCCGAAGGCAGCATTTGTGCAAGAGACCTGAAGAAAAGGTCCGACATACCAGAAACCTAACCATTGTCTGAAAAGCTGCTTTCAGAAATACACTGAAGTTAAGATATTCTTCCTGACATTTTCTGGAGGGGCTTTTTCCATATCTCTTCCTGACAGCTCAGCAATAAAAAGTGCAAGTGAGCCCACACCCAAACAGTAGAAACATCTCCAGAAAGTTCACAGCCAGGAAGTGATGAGGTTTCTAATATACGAAGGAAGTGAAACTGTAAATACAAATATCTCAGAATGAAAAAGATGTTCCATACATGTAAAATACGGCAAAGAAGATGTTGACTTGGTAAGAACAAGATTCTTCTGGCAATTAGAGCCAAAGCAGAAATTTGGGGATGTAATAGACTCTGTCGTAATTCTAATTAAAGTGCTAATGTGCTTTTTAGTGTGAAACCATAAATCATCCAGCCACAAACTGTTACATTACAGACAAACATTCAGATCTTGACATGAATGTACTTCAAACACAATCATTACAGCTCTCTAACAAACAGTCACAGAGCTGGAAGCAGCTGCTGCTTTCCTTTTCTCACACACACACACACACATTCCTGACCAGTTTTGGAAGCTCATAAATGTGCTTTAATGAGAGCACGGTGGCTACAGGTTCTGCTGCTTCTTGGCCTATTTCTGTTCTGAGAGACAGAGACCCAAACAAGACTGAAGGACTTCTGGAATAGAAATGATTTCAGGAGAGATTAATTTATAACGGATGTAATCATTAGATGTGTTTCAGTTACTTCCTGCTCCAGCATGCGTACTTTCATGGTCACTGGAACACTGTCAGGGACACACCGCTGACGTTTCCCTGCTTAATGCTGTTCATCTAGAAATGCACCAACCAGGGGCCTTAGACAGTGAATAGGTGATGATCAAAAAGTAAAGGTAACACCGTCATGGGCTGACTAAAACGTGCAAGGTGAGCCCAACTGTAGCATCAGTCTGCATTCCCTACAAACAGGACAAGGATCAGCTGACGATATCTGCCTGTTCACCAGCTGCCCAGTGTGGAATGTAGCCACACACACACACACACACACACACACACACACACACACACACACACACACACACACACACACACACACACACACACACACACACACACACACACACACACACACACACACAGTAGCACATTGATGTGTAGGTAAACATGCATGCACACAGTGAACCCTGTGGCTTCCGGGCTGTGAAGTTGGCCATACCCACAGGAAAAAGCTGACGTGTTTACATTCAAACAATACCCAGGGAGACTAAGCCTGGCTGTTGTTGTGGTCCGCTGTGTGAATGAGGGACAAAACAGGTTTTAGAAAGCCAGGCTATTAGAGACTTGTTATTTCAAGTGGTGCCATTTCACTAACAAGCTGAAAATTAAACCTGTGATGTCAACTGTGAGGGTTACAGCACGATTAAGGCAGTTTAACGAGCCACAGCTAAAGTAAAGGATTAACTGAGTAAACACAACCGACTGAAAGTTAGTGGAGCTTTGAGTTGATTTTATGATTCATAAATCTGAACTGGTTTAGGGCTTAGTTTATTAGTGCTAGGGGAAAAGGTTTCCAGAGCCCAAGGTTATGTCTTCCAATCGCGTATTTGGTCCAAACAAAAGCTAAGAATTACCTGGTCTGCAGCCATGATGGAGGCACTGAATGAAAATGCTAACATGCTAATGCTAAGCAAAAGTCCACACCACACACCTGCTGCATCAACAGCAGCATCGACTTCAGGTGTCAACCATGAAGTCTCACCTTGTTTATATATTATCTAATTAGAAACTTATCCCAAAAACGAAAGTGGCATTCAGTTGAGTACATTCTGTATATCCGCTTTGCCCAACAGTCCCCTTTTGAAACATCTATCAACAACAATCAGTAGACCCAGACTGTTATTTGGATCTGGACACATTCATAAATATCAGTCTCTTAAATATGCCTGATTTATTTTATTATTGTTCTTAAATCAAGTTTCATGAATTATACTCGCAAAAATCAACAATCAACAAAATTACGTGGGTTCCTCTCTGACCCATAACACATCCTTCCACCAAGTTCCGTGGTAATCCATCCAGTAGTTTTTGAGTAATGCTGCTAACTAACAGAAAAACAAAGAAATGCAGATAATCTTGACAGAGGTAATGAACACAAAAATACTCCAGTGTGATAAAACTAAAATGACAGAAACAATATTGTGGACTAATTTATTTAGCGTGTAGTTGGCCTGTTGGTGGCAGTAGATGAAATATCACAGCCTCACCAAAAAAACTAACTAGTTTGGAATTCTAGTCAAAGAAATCAATAAAAACAAAAAATCTAAAATTTTACACTAATCCATCGAACAGTTTTAAAGATATTTTAGTCATTCATAGAGCAATGCTGCTAGAACGCCAAACAAATCAAATCCAAAAACCTCCTGTTGTTCTACACAAGCATTAATCTGACCATGAACTTCAGAAACTCTTTTCCATCTGAGGCATTCACATCATTGCCATGTTTTCATGAGTTTCCAATTATTAGATAATCATTACATTTGTTCTAATTCAATATTGTCTTTTAGGTTTCCCATATACAGCAAGTCTATTCTGCCAAACTATGCGACCTAAAAACATCAGCTCTATTGCAAACATGGGCTTAGGGTATCGCTGAGCAGGAGAGGTGGGTAACATGTCGACCTTCACTGTTTCAAATGGCAAGCAAAAAGAAGCGTGGGACTGTTCTTTTCAGATGGTTACAGCGTGTTTTTTAAATAGTGTCACATTTCCCTTGTGCTGTTTCTCAGGCTTCACCAGGCATCTGAAATACACACAACAGGGGAAACTAGTGTCACAGATCTCTGAAACCAACAACCACAAACCATAGAGCGGAGACGACTGAGAGCCTGCTCACTAAAACGTGAGTCACTGCAGTTTTTTATCGTCTGTGCGCCAGTCCAGGGGCCCTTCACTTGAGTTAGGAGGGGCCTTTATTGGCCCCACAAGGAGAGCTTTCACTGGCCTGGGTCAGGGGAAGGCTGCGTTTATTCAACCATTCAAAACACAAACAAACACACAAACACACTGTCCTCCACACTGTCTGATTCACACACAAGTGCCTCTGTATCCTTTTAATTTCAGCCTCTCTCTCACAACCCTGCACTCTGTTGGCACATTCATGTGTGTTGATGTTGGTACTGGCGTGCGTGCGTGTGTTTTGAGTATGGGAGTGTGTACTAGGTGTGTGTGTGTGTGGTTGTGCTGCATATACGTCATACTGGATTTATTGAAACTTGACTGGAAAAATGAAAAACTCTGCCTCAGCGTGAGGATGTGTGTAGATACAGTATCTTCTGCTTTTGGATACTACTAGTTTTTGAGTACTAAAATATGACTAAAACAATACTTAGTTGCTTTGAATGTTGCTTATTCAGTCATGAATAGTTTAGGTTTCTGAGAAATGTAACGATATGATGTGAAGCTGAGTTTTCAGCAGCTTGAAAACAGCCGCACATCCAATCCACAGCACTTCAAACAGCCTATGTTCAGAGTGACATCAGCACTGCATGAAAAATCACACCCTCCTCACTCATTTCACACTGGCTCAGTACAATGCACATCCTGCTGCACAGGGATATGCTGGCAAAAGTGAGAAAAAAAAAAGTTGGGCCTGGCTCAACTTTCATCCATACGCTGACTCTGCCAATCAAATAGAAGCAAGCACACATTTCTGGTACGTTAAACTCAAACAAGAAGAGCACAATAATGCCATTCTTTACAATTGGTGAAAACAAAAGAAACTGTTGCCGTGATGTTTCCAGAGTTACAAAATCATGCCTGACAGCATTTTCTTTTTAAAAAGGAACTCCACCAACTTTAAAATTCAAAGTCTGTTTACAGGTTTACGGCACCACCGTCTTGTGTTTCCAGAGGGAGCTGCATGAAGTCTGATAAACTTAGTCATGAAGCATCACCTGAGAAATGAAAAGAAAATCTGAGCGTGGAACCTCTGTGTCCAGCTCCTGTCGATCTGTCAGTGGTTGAGTTGCATTGTGGGTAATGTAGGTCCCAGGTGGAAAAAGAACGAAGAGTGTGTGCAATTGAAAAGACAATATCTCTGGTTCTGCTGCAGCAGTTGTAATGCTTTTTTAAAATCTGAGCTCCATAATCTTGTAGCAGCTTAACGCTAAATCAGTCTGTGTCTGACAAACTGTCAAAAACATGGATGTGTTATTAAAACTTTGAATTCCTGGGACATATTTAATCTTCTACTCTTCTTCTGTATTCAGTTCAAACACCTTCTCTGTATTAGTCATGCTTGACACTTTCCCATTGTGTCACTGACATTTCTTGAACAAGCATCAATAACCACAAACAAATATACAAACTGCAAACAAGTGACACGCTCCACCGAGCAGTGCGGACTCAACCTTGTCCACATTACTTCTGACAAATGGGACAAGGCTTCAGATTAACGATAACATTTCTTTATGTAGGGAAAAAAACGGGTTTCCCCTCTTTTTCTGGACATGGTGAGTTATGGTCTGTTTTTAATTATTTTCCTCCTCTGTATTGCAATAAAAACACACACACACACACACACACACACACACACACACACACACACACACACACACACACACACACACACACACACACACACACACACACACACACACACACACACACACACACACACACACACACACACACACACACACACACACACACACGCTCTATGACATGTAATGAGACCCGGCTTGTGTAGTTTTCAAAGTTTCGCTCAAACTCTCGCTTTCACCTCACAAAATAAGTACAACCTCACTCCCCCTCTCTATTACTTCTGCCTCCTGCCAACTCTCTCACGTTTGATTTGAAGTTAAACTGCCTCGACCGTGCTCTCATCTCATCCTCTTGGCCCAGCTTCTTACTCTGTGTTGCTGTCCCTCTCCAATTTTCTCAGTTTAAGCACCCATATATATTCGTCTTCTCCGCTCTTTCTCAGCGATCTCTTTTGAATACCTGCCACTATATCCTTCTCAAACATGTTCCCTCATATCTTTCCCTTCCTGTCATTTCCTCGATTGGGCTCTAGCCAAAGCATCCCTCTCTCGTGCTTCCTGTGTCGCAACCGCTCTCTTTCTCAGGGCTATAAGCCTGTTTCGGTCTCCTATCACTTCTTTTACGAAGGCTCTTATTTGCTAATAAATGATTCCGGTTTCGAAATGTCCCACTCCCGACCCCCCCCCTTGCGTTTCACCCCCCAGACATGTTTGTCTCACAACTCAGTTATCAGCTGCATAATGTGGTTGAAAGTGCATCGACCTGACAGGAAGTGTCACCGTGTCAGTTTCACATCAACAGCTGCCTAAGCCACAGGTCCGACAGCAAGGTGAGACACTGAGAGGAAACATAAACCAAACATTTTTCTTCATTATGTAATCCAGAGGAGGAAGAAATCACAGCGCAACATAATTCTGATTCCTTAAACATGTCATAAGACACATGAATGAAAAGTGGGGCGATGCATACCCTGCATGAGTTCTGTATACACCACAAACAGGAAATGCTTACTTTTTACGCCATTTCATAATGAAGTAATCAGTGAAACCATTTGAAGTTTGGTTATTGGTTAAAAAAGCTGTCTCTCATGTTACTGGTAGCAAAGGTTGATGCATTACTACATTAACAATTAACTTTATAGTGATGTCATGATGATTCCTACCATATCAGCATCAAATATTTTAGTTTTATAGGATTCACACACACTCTCTCACACACACACACACACACACACACACACACACACACACACACACACACACACACACACACACACACACACACACACACACACACACACACACACACACACACACACACACACACACACACACACACACACACACACACACACACACACACACGAGCCAAACAAATCTGGATGCATCAAAATGTCATTGTCAGCCTACAAGACCCAGATATTTTGAATGCCCAGTTCAAATCATCATTTCCTAGTATGTGTAAAATTAAACTTTGGTTATATACAACCAATGCTAGAGACAGGTAGAGACATACAATCGACTAATTTTGTGGTCTGATCAATTCATTTATGTGTCTTCTTTAAATAGGACACTCTGCTATATTCCTGCACACTTTGAAGATGAGCCCTCGGGCCTCCGTCAAGACAATAGTGTCTAACTGGTTTTCGCCTTGGCTGTGTATGAACTTGCATGTTTGCTCACATCTCAAGAAAGTCACAATGGAAAGTATTTAAATATGGAACAAACTAAGGCAGCGTGTGTAGGTCTTAAACTTGACAACGCAGCTGCATTTCTTTGTATTCATTCTATGTTACAACAGTTCCATACAGTTCAAAAGAAAAGCTCTCCATGAAGTCATGAGTACTAAATATGTGACATGGTTTCTGTGACTGGAATCGTACAATAATATGCAAATTATATTGACTTTGTTTGCAAAATAAGGGAGGGCCGATATGGAAAAATATGCATGACATAATTTTTATATATATCAATGAGTGTCTGTGTCAAATTCAACCGGAAGTACAACACAGCCAAACTAAGGCTGTCATATTTTCATGGCGTTCTCAAGAATTACACAAATGTCTCACTTACTGTTTTGTTGTGTGTTAAATTAGATAAATGCTTGGCAAGGGTTAGCAAATAAACCGTTTATATTCCACTCAGCTGAAACCATGATTTCAGCACAGAACACTGTGGATAACCTGCACTCAGCAGGTTTGTCTTCATTCAACTGTAAAAAAGGTTTTGTACCCAAACACAGTCCATCAACCATGAACCCATCTACATATACTAAATTCATGTCAAGAAACACTATTCTAGAGCAGAGACAACTAATTGTTTAACTGATTAACATCTAGAACTTCAGACGTAACATACAGTACCTATTAGCTGGAATGTATCTGTGACGAATCAGACCCCAGGGTTGAAAATACCTGTTTTATAAAGACTAGTTTCAGGCTCTACTCCTGAGGAGGGTTGGCCCTTCTGTCAGCGTGTGGACTGTCACAGTCATAAACTGCAGCGGAGAGTATTTAAAGTATTCTGTATCAACAACACTGTGACGCCCCCCCAAGCAACATGGGGAACAGGTAATTAAGTAATGCTGAACTGGAACCAGTTGAACATGCAAACATACACGTATTCTTTATATAGTCCCTCAGTCCTCTGTGACCTACATCTTCTTCCTTGAGCAGCAAATCAAACCTGAGGCCAAAAAGTTTCAATTTCACATTCAAGCTTCAGAGGGTTTATTTCACCGGATGACTTCTCACTTTTTGAAAACAGAAACACAGTTGTCAAGTAAATCTTTTTGTCTCCCATATACAACTAGAATTAAAAATTTTACTATCTTTTTTTCAGTGCAAATCCTGCTGAGAATTTTCGAAAAGAAGAAAATATGTATATTAGAGCCCGACCGATATGGAATGCTGTGGGCTTCTGCTGACACAGATATATTGACCAATACATACATTATTTTTATTAAATGGCTTATGACCGTGAAATTGAATTGAGGCTTGATATATTACAGTTTAATCATAAACTAATAACTACAAATAAAAAGAAATATCGAAAACTGAAAAAAATGTACGTTAACGTTTTTACGTAAAATGTAAAAATGAATGCACATAATTTCTGCATTGTTTATAATGAAAAACAATAGTTTTCATATTGGCAAAAATCTATACGGATTCTATACCAATTCTCGGCCAAACGATGAATCGGTCAGGCTCTAACCAAGTTGATGCAGCGACATCTTCCTGGGTTTGATTTTTCAATTCACCATGCACGAGACTTTGACTGTGACATGAATGTAAAACAGTGACACAAAGAAATGATGATAAAATAGAGATGTGTTGACAAAAAACAATGTGTCATTTCAATGAATGAATGTGGACCAAAGGGCTGTGCAGGGAACAAAACGAGAAAAACTCTGACACCTTCTGTGCCGACTGTGCAAACGGCACCAAATAAACCTGTAACCAGGGCAACTGGCAAAAAGTTAATTTTTAAAGATACTTTCACTCTAAGCTGGTGAACAGCGTCAGCATGTACGAAACCACCCTCTTTGGTTACTTCTGCTGAAACACACACACAGCCTCTTTTGAATGATGGTTCTTTGCATACATGACAAGAACACAGCTTCGACCACACACTGGCCTCCAACCCCTGCTCTGTTCTCCTCACAAAAGTTCAGCCGCTCACTTACAAAGCAACACGTCACCACTTAACCCTGTGTTTCCTCCCCTGCGGCTTTGCAATGGCTGGTATTCCCATAAATGTCCGATATGCACGCGGTGCCACCAAAACCGCCGTAAATCACCCGACGTGATTTGTTGCCTGTCACCACTGGAGCGTCTGGACAGCACTAAGAAAAGGTGAGGCAGGGTGGGAAGCGCCACACGGAAAACCAGAGAAACTGGGAATGGTTGACTGGGCAGAAACCCTGCGGTGGGAGAGTGAGATTACCCAGCAAGCCAAACATCTGGACGGTAGACTGACGTACCTACAGCTCATCTGAAAATGTACCTTCCAAGAAATTAAGCAGACTGTTTCCACTTAGAAATACTCTCATCAAGGACGAGTGAGAAAGCAATTGACCTGATTTGACCAAACCCTTAATTGCACTTTAGTTATACAGTAGGTTTTATCATAATATTCTCAATAGGCCTTCAATTATATAAAAATGTCCATTGTAATTTTCAAGGGCACAAGGAGACGTTATCCCCTCAACAATCATAAATTAACTTTCATACAGTTTGTGACAGAAGTTAATGAGCCAGCAAATGTTTCCTTAAAATATTAAGGACATTATTAATCAGTTCTCTTAATTTACTATAGATTATTTAAACAATTAAAATGATTTAATTAACAATTGACTCTTTCTCCTCTAAATAACAATATAACCATCAGATGAATTTCCCAAATAAGAGTACCATCACCTCATGCTACATGTACACAACCCAAAACATAAAAAAATGGGTAGAGTAACATCAATCTCATCAGCTATGGCTCTCCCACAAGGTGAATAAACTACATTTCACATAATGTGGAACTATTCCTTTTTTCAATTTCACTTCCGTTCCCAACCTGACTCATTCAGGCTCCTTTCCACTGTGTCCCCAAGTATCAGTTTGACAAAAGTCAGAACTCATAAGTATCTAAAGACCACAACTAGACAAACTAAGTTGATGTGGCAGAACACAATGCAGCCACTGAAACTTAATTGTTGATCAGGCCAGCCACTTTCACTTCTTTTTCTTCTTCTATGTTCAGACCAAAACCACCTCTTTTGGTCTGACTAAGTTTTGACTCACCTTTCAAACTTCATTCATTTTTTTTGTTCGGAAACTAAACTGAAAAGTGAGAAGGTCCGGACCAAACAAGGTGTGAACGTGCCCGTAAAAAGGTGTAGGTGTAAAAGTACCTTTAAAAAAACTTTTATCAGTCTCATATTTGTCTAGTTTCCAGTGTTGTTCAATGATTTATGAAGAATTTCCATCTTATTCCGTTCTTCTCAGTTCGAGATAAAAGAGTTACTCAGTTTAGATTTTATTGAGCGACTGCCAGGTGACGTGTTCATCTGCAGGTTTGTTTGAATCAGTGGGGAGAGGTTCAGTCATTTTGTCTGTGTATATGTGATGGTCAGCAACCTTGAGCCTAGTGAGACATTCATGGCTAATGTTCATGAATCATGAATAACTGCATGGAAACATTTCACCTTGTTCATCTCCACCTCTGCTACATTCATGCTGCCGTTACTTCTGAAGAAGAAACAGGGAGTGGACAGAATCCTAAGAGTCATTTTCCACTAAATTTAGGAGAATAACACCTAATTTAACACTTAATCAAAGCACTAAACATCATGCGAATCATAGATCTGCCTTATTGCTGTGACTGTGCCATATATTTGTGGATTAAACACAGTTTTTATGGTTTATCCAAGCGTGCACAACTGCCCTCTATGAAGGTGTGAAAGAGGCTTTCTCCCTGCCATGCTCCCACAAACAAACAGGGGATCAGATTCATATAAAGGTCCATTCAAAAGCAGCATTCAATGCTGAAGAGATGAAGCCCAGCTGGGGGGGGGGGGGGGGGGGGGGGTTCTACCTTTTTTTTTGTACTCTGATAGTGCCTTGAAAAGTGCTTGCACCTAAAAAAAAAAAAAGAAAAACTATAACCAGCAGCTGAGCATGGAAGGGAGTATGGTGTGAGCTATTTTTGGGAGCAGAGTGTGTAACTGAAGCAGTGACAAGCCAGCTGTGTTTCCACAGCTTCATGTGGAGGAGGAGGAAGAGGAGGAGGAGGTAGAAGGCGGGATATGAAAGCAGTAGTGATTAAAATGAACTGGCCCCGTTCAAATGCAAGTTTACACAAACTATCTCCTGGGCTTAGCAATAAGCCCTGTGACGGGAAGCAGTGACGTTATGTTTTGTTTACCAAGGCTGTATTTTCAGGCCCAGAATGCAGTGCAGTCACAGGGTTTTCCCGAGTTTAACCACGACATAGACCAAAACATGTCATTCACTGGCTTGAACCCCTCACTTCATACTAGAGCACGACCAAAACGTTGGTTTACTGATGAATATCCGCTGACATGAGCCTTTTCAACACATATTGTGTTTTCATTTATTTGAAGATAAGAATACTTTTATTTTATAGAATTTTAAAAAAGATGTCCATTTATGTTTAGATTTTACGTTAAAAAAAATACATATTTATCTATCTACTAATTCCAGAAAGCTCGGTCTGTAGGTGGAAGGCATATCTCAAGAACTGATCATCTTATCAGCTTCACACTAGGCGTGTGCGTTGTTAAATAAAGGGCTGTGTCGAATTTGGACACGCAATATGTTTAATATTAACAAACTTCTTTATTAACTAAGAGGCGACCAGGTCTTTACTTGCCATGGCTCAATGACTGCAGGTCACTTTTACACTTTCACTAATATGCAAGCAAACAGCCCATTCCAAACAGGCACACAGTGGACAGGTGGTGCAAAGGTTACAGTTTTTGCCTTATAGAAAGAAGCTTCCTGGTTTGAATCCCGGTTTCGGCCTGTGTCTGCATGGGTTTCCTCCGGGTGCTACAGCTTAGGTCAATTGGAGACTCTAAATTGTTCCTAAGTGTGTGTGAATGATTGTCTTTACAATAAAGTCAATAGTTAAATTGTAAAACATCAAGCCTCGATTACATTTCTTGGTCATAATGGTGACTAGAAAAAAAAAATGTTTATCTATTTATTTCTTTACTCCTTATAGGCCCCAAAATATCCATATTGATGAGGCTCTACTTTTCTGTAGCTTTCTGATCAAGACACTCTTAAAAGGGATAGTTCACTGAAAAATTAAGTCATTATCTCCTCACCACTATGCCGATGGACTGGTGGGATAAGTGTTTGAGTCCACAAAACACTTTTGGAGCCAAAATCCAACAACGTAAAATGCCTCCATACTGCTGTGGTGTCACCCAAGTGTCCAGAAGACCCAACATTCAAATTCGACTCATCTACACCATGTTTTTAGCCTAAATGTCCTCTGATATCCTCCTCTGGAGCCGTTTTCACGTCCACACGCGCACACTGTACGCTACTAGCATCGCTAGTTCCGGTAGCGGACATTTAGGCTAAAAACTTGGTGTAAATGACGCCGTTTCGAGTTGAATGTCGTAGCTTGCGGACACTTGGGTGACACCACACGAGCAGTTTGGAGACATGTTTTTTCATAGTGGTCACCATTTACTTTAATTGTACTGGATTTGGCCGCGACGCCGTTTACCCCTGAAACTCCAAAAGTGTTGTGTGGACTCAAACACTTCACCCACCCCTCCATCGGCATACAGCAGATAACGGGCGAATTTCCGTCTTTCGGTGAACTCCCCCTTTAACGTGGACCCCTGGAGCCCTCACCAGGACCCAGAACAGTCCGGGCACCACAGTTTGAGCCTCAGATACATTTTGTCCTGTGTGATTTTTCTTTGACTCATTTTCCCCTGTGCTCAGACAGCTCCCTGCTCCACTCGCACTTCTGAACACTAAGCCCGGAGCAGGAGCTACTCCTCCTGGGATCAGACTCTCAATGAACCCATCGGTCTGATGGATCTGATGGATCTGATTAGCCTCCTCTGACAGCTGAGAGGAGTTCAGGCAGCCTTAGCTAACGTTAGCAGCGCGACGCTAAAGAACGATGGTTTTGTTTACCTCTGCGCTCCGCAGCGAGGGCGGTTTCTTCAAAGCCAGTTTGAAAGAAGTTTCCGTGGCTCCGGTCATTTTCATAACTTCGGCCCGAACGCACCTCCGGGGGACTTGGACTCACTCTTCCGGGGGGTTCGCCCGCTTCTTCTTCTTCTCCTCGCTGAACAAAAACCAAAAAAAACCTCACATCCCGCTGGATCCGAGCCGAGCCGAGCCGAGCATGGATGGAGTTTAGTCCGGAACACGGAGCGAGCACGAGCCGCTTCTCCTCCGGGAGCAGGAGGGAGGTGTGAAACTTTCTCAGAGTGACAGGGAGTTGAGAGCAGGGGGCCTCCGGTGTTCGGAGGAGCACATGTTGGTTCGGAGGAAACTTCCAGGTCGGTAGCAGCCGTCAGTCACATCCAGGGGCTGAGATTTCTCCTCCTGCTCCTCCTGATCCTCCTGCTGCGGACTGGCGACGACATCTGTCTGCGCGCTGCGTTCAAGCACCGCCGGAAACAGCAGCTCTTCCGACGTCACAGTGGAGGCTGCTGTTTGTCAGCCTGATGCTGGCCAGTGAAAAATAAATAAATCAAATTGGAAACTCTGTGCTGAAGAGTGATGATGACATTGTTTTTGTTTTTTAAAGTATCACAAGCAGATGAGACTGAGAAGGTTTGTGACTCAGAGATAGTTCAGGTTTACACGTTGTTATTGATATATTTTAAATCTGAACATGAGGATATTGAGGATTTTTTCTTTTTATAAATTGAGACATTTGGACTGAAATTAGGTGAATATGGAAGCTCATTTCCACCACTGTGATACATTTGTTATTAGCAGTAGTAGTAGTAGTACAATTTTTTTTCCTAATTGTTTAAAAGTTCCATCGACTATTCATTCTGTTGTATTATCATTCTTACTATTTGGATTTTACCTATTTCATTTCTTTGAATTTGCTCCATTACTCTACCGTGTATTGTGGTTATTATTAGTAGTAATAGTAGTACTCATAATATTTATATCATTATTCTTATTTAACAAGAAGAAGAAAAATGGAAAAATAAATAAGAATAGTAGAAAAATTAAATAAGTTATTGTACTTCTATTATTATTAATATTATAAAATAAGAATACGAATTGTCATTTGTATGAGATTATAATTATTACTTTTTTTTGTTGTTTAAATATTCCATTAACTATTCAGTCTATTATATTATCATCCTTAGTATTTAGATTTGACCTATTTCATTTTTTTCAAATTTTCTCCATTTCTGTACAGTCCATTATTATTGTTATTAGTAGTAGTAGTAGTAGTAATATTTGTATATTTTTTCTTATTTTAACAAAATAAGAACATGTAAAAATAAATTATACGAATAGTAGAAAAATGAAAAAAGTTACTATTCTTGTATAACTATTGTTATTATAAAAGAAGAAGAAGAAGACTGAGCCAGAAAGTCTAAAATCTGGTGTACGAGCTTTAACAGGAGTACCTGAACGCAGCACAGCTCTGACACTTTCCCAGACTTGTTGCGGATCTAAATGTGGATTCATCAGGTTTTTGGGCTTTTACAAGTTTACTCATGTTTTTACCAGAAAATCCAACGTGACGTCTTCATGTTGACTTTTTAATTCCCCTGTTAAACCTCCACAATAAAAGCACAAGTTGCACAAACACAGCTGCTGAACGCACCTTGTGTTTATCTACATGTTGTCGGTGGTGTCCACACTATCAGTACACACACTCACACATCAGTCAGTGGATTTGCCTGCAGCCTGGACAGGACACTCCTTTCTCCATTGCATAACTGCGGTGTGTGTGGGTGTGTGTGTGTGTGTGTGTAGCGCTCGTTTCCTTCCACCTCGCGGGCCGCCAGGAGTTGGAGCCGGGTGGAGTCGCAGGGGGATATTAATTTAAAGGTGGGTCAGAGAGAAATGTGTGATCCAGATGGTGAGAAGTGAGACCACCTCCAATCCAAACATTTATTCTTCTATTCACCTTGCAACTCCTTTACAGCTACTTTCGAGTCTGTTTAAAATCATTTTTATAGCAACGGGAAAATTATAGTCTGCAAATTATTCTGCGTATAAAATGAACAAGGTGTGAATGATGTTTGGAGGCAAGGAAAGTAAGGTTTCACAATTGATCCTCAAAGCAACTCACACAATTACATAATGTTGGGATTTGTTTGTTCAGTGTTTGTGGGGAAAAAAAGACGAAACCACAGCTGCTAATTTGACATGTGAGGAAACTCAAGCCTGGAGCTGCTCCACTGAATCCGGATAAAAGCTTGTGTGTAATGTTCCTTTAGTGCTCATATCTATTGGAGTCACAGAGTTTTTCCTGTCTTTATTAATTCTTGAATCTGAATTGAAGTCCTTATATCGTTGTTTTTTTAAGTTCCGGGAAATGATTTTATATTCCTACACATCCAATACTAAACCTTCCCTATTTGCTTTAATTCCAGGACACAAAACAATCACACACACTTAAATTCTCAACATCGGGCATCTTTATTGCACAACATTCCCAGAAAATTGGGAAAAAAATAATTTGAGGATACAATTCTTAAAAGACATTCTGTACAAATGACGTGGAAATAAACAGAGTATGTACAGTTTACACAAACCACAGCAACTAAATAATTTATTCATGTACAAAGAGGGAAAAGCAAGATATAAATTCGTATCTTTTTTTTTTGTTGTTTTTTTTTGTTTTAAACATCATGGCTGGGTTGTACAAAACGTAGGCTGATAGAGCTGAGCATCTTCGATACAGAAACAAGCGTGCGTTTTTACCAGCAAAATGAGCGCTCCAGACGCCGGCGGTGCGTTCACGCCACTTCTCCGTTAAGACTTGGGTTATATTCAGGGTGAGATTTGGCTGAAGAAAGAAAACTAGTGCGGTTCCGACTCTCACCATCACACCGCCAGAGTTACTCCTGCTTTTTACTAACAGAGGATTTGTCGAAATTGGGGACTTGTCCCCTTAAATGGTAGAAAATAAGCAGCTTCCAATGCACTGCACCTCAGCCTGCATTACCTTTGCCATGAAGGTACCTTTTCAGTACAGCGGTAAAGCGGTAAAGAGCAGTGTGGACCATAGACTGTAAATAAAGATGGACGACACGTCTCCACTTCCTCCCACTGTCAAGTCATAAAGTCATCTTGGGTATCGGGGGCCAGAGTCTGCACAGTAGCGATTGGGGGATGAAGCCAGAGTAGAGAGATCCCACAGATACACGCGCTCGACCAATCATGTGTCAGTCTCAGCTGTCAATCATGACATTTCACTCCTTTGTTTATAGCATCAAAAACAAATTAAAACCAAACTTACTTACTTATCAGTGTGATAAAAACTACCTAAAAGGACAAAAAACATCTTTGAGGGAAAATCTATTTCACCATCCACTAACATGGAGGAGGCAGGGTGTATGACCTGTAGTGTGTCAGTTCACCACGGGGACGCTTTGGCTTCAGTTTGGGGAGCGGTCATGTCGTCCATCTTTACATACAGTCTGTGGTATCGTCTGTAATGCAGCAGTTCCTCTCTTTTTCGTGTTAAATAAAGAAAATATTGTTTGATTTTCAATGATATCAACCGACAACAAACACTGAGAATAATGAAGTTATGCTCCATTAGCCCCGCTGCAGGATACACTTTGTACCGAGGTGAGAATCAAAAAACAGGAAACTAGCAAAGCGATTCAAGCTCAGCAAATCCCACCCTGGGTATGTGGAGAATCAAAAGGAAAACAAAAAGAAAAAAAAGTGTGCTACTATAACTTTTTTTTTTTCTGTGAGTACAACTGTCAGCGAAACTGAAAATACAGTAGTGTTAACTGATACATACACATCCACTCTAAGGCCTACCGTGTTCCTTCTCCGTCTCCTCTCGCCGCAGCAAAACATCAAAGCCGTAAACATCGTATAAATGTGGCAAAGCTATAAAAGTGTGAAAATATCTCAGCATTTAGTTTTAAAATATAAGTAGATGGTGCAATTTTTTTAAGCTTTTCCACAGTAGAAAGGAAAACGTCTTCATCACATTCTGATGCATAAAATAAGTTTTTTTCCTCTTTACGTTTTGTAACGATCATCCTACAGAATTAAACAGCCTTCCCTTTTTCAAAGAACACAGCATAGAGTCTGCACACAGTTGACACCCGACATTCCTCTGATTAAAATATCTTAAAAAGACACCTCATGGTTTTCTATGGGGCAGCTGTAAATGTGTGTGGGTCGTCCACAGCCCATATGAAAATCTGAGGTAGTGCTGTACCTATGATAAGAATGTCAAAGCCACTTTTAGCCATTTCAGAATTAGTTTGAAAAACAAAACAAAAGAAATCAAGGTGTGCACCTCTCCGAAAAACCATAGGGGTTAGAGTCAGGTGTGTATTGTAATTTGACAAAAAATTAAATAAAATCCTATTTGTCAGATTCTTTTTGAGATATCTCAGGGAAATTTGGCTTGTAAACAAACACATGAAGATAAACAACAAACATAACATAATTGGCGTGAGATTGATAATGTTCTCAATGATATTTACCTCAAAGCAGAAAGTGTGAAAATGTCCATCTGTTACCTTTAAACTTGGAGTCCGTCACACTGTGCGAGCGGGTTTAAGATTGTACAGAAAGAGGAAAAACAACAGTTCCAAGAAACAAAAATACATTGTTAACGTTCTGTAGAGATCTTAAAAGTCTCATTTTCCACTGGGAAAATGAATCAAGTCTTTGGCTTTTGCGTCCAAAAAAAGTAAAGTGAGTCCCGTTTTAAAACATTCAAACAACAGGAGAAGGTCGTTTCAGGGATTACACTCTGGTCTCTAGCCTCCCACTGTGGCACAATATCAGCATTGCACCAAATCCAGCAGCAGGGGTGGTGAGGGGAGGCGCTGGCTGTGGTCCGTTTACATGTGCTCCGCTCAGACCTGCAGGGCAAAGACCCACTGAGTCCAGACACACGAGACAGGAAACCATGTCGGGGGGGGGGGGGGTCAGCAGCGGAGCATGGACAGCTGTGTTTCGGGGCCAGAGTGGCACCGCCCGGGTCTGACCGGTTCCCTCGGGCTGCTCAGGGACCTCAGTGTCTTTACAGTCTCATAGAAGGATCTGAGCCACATAGGGGGAGTGAGTGCTGGCCACTGCAGCCAACAGGGGAAGGTCGCTGGACTCGATTCTGTGAAGATACAAGAGCACAGATCCGGACAGGGTGAGATTTACGTCAAATTAAAATGACAAAATAATTTCGACGCCACCCTTCTCTGGCTATAAAACACGAAAACACTGTGGCCTATGTTTACAACCCAAAATAGAACATTTGTGACACTGGTTGATTGATTCATTGTCCAGGATGTGACTTCTGACAGGTTTGCAGATTTTCCAGGCTAATGTGTTTAACTTTCAACTGGACACTTTTCTGCAATTCTTTTTATTTCGAACACAGCTCAGACCCTAGATAACCTCGGCTTCTACTTGTTCTATAGATTCATCTGGAGCCGATTGATTGATAAGAATTAATATACTATTTATCTGTTGTTCCTGTTTCTTTCTCCATATGTCTGGGTAGAGGTTTTTCATTATTACCTCAGCTGAGGAGGTTGTGTTTTCATCCCTGTATGTTTGTTGGTTAGTTTGTCAGGAGGATTATGCTAAAACCTCAGGATGGATTTTCACAAAAACTTGGTGGAAGGATCGGACATGGGCCAAGAAAGAACCCATCAGATTTTGGCATGGATCTGGACAAAGGGGCGGATCCAGTAATATTTGTTATCACTGTAACATTGCGCGATGGGGCCTTTTATTCACATCTATGTGCAATTTGGCGCAGCTTGATTGGATTTAAGGGAACTGGTGGGCCTTAGCAGGGAGTCATTCTAATTGTAGTAATGTAACGAAATCATAACTTTGAGGTAGAGCCATTGAACATCTATGAGTTGAGAATAAAGGTTGCTGCTTACCCTAAGACCATGCCCAGTTCTTTCACATGGACTCTTGTCTGGCCCTTTAAATACTCAGCAAGCATCCTACTCTTGAAGTAGATTTCTTGCAGGCGGTCCTCCAGGTGCATTATACACTAAAGGGGCAGAGGACATAGACAGTAATCAACATAAACAGGCAAATAATAAGTGGTTTGAACTGAGCGTGGTTTGAACTGAGCGTTGTTTGTCCTGTATCACATGACAGTACAATGAGAGAGTTTACATACAAAGTTGGGTGAGACGTTGAGTTTGTAGAGCTGGTGAGTGGACTGCAATAAGCTGGAAACCAGACTGGACACCAGGACCTCCTTCCCCAGCTTGTTGGCGTCTGTTGCTCGTCTCTGACTGCTCGCCACCTGCACCGTCCACTTGTCTGTGTCTGCTATAATGCAGACAGCCTCCGCTATGGGCTCATCCAATACTGGATGCTACAAAAGACGACAGCAGTAGTTTACTTCATTATACGTATAATACAGAACCTAATAATAAAGTGCAAATGAAGAATAATTGAATATCACTGGTCAACTTTTAGTCATATTGTCTCAAAATGATAAGATCATATTCTCCTATCATTTTACAAAATTCTGGTACCTAATTCACTTGTGATGGAACAGTACCAACTTTAATAACAGTAGCTTGTAGAGTGATCAAACTCAAAGTCTTCATTGCTCTAACAGGGGAATATAATCTCCAGCAATAAAATACTCAAGTCCTTTACCTGAACAGCATGAGTTAATTCAGCCATGAGGCACTGCCGCAGCTTCTCGTCACTGGGCAGCCCATGCAGTACAAAGTCTGGCACGTAGGTGGGGCAGTAGCCCCCGAACAGAGACCTGCCAAAATTAGCGATGCTTGGCTTTGAGAAGTTCTCCACCAACTTTGACCTGGAAATCAAACATATGACAGGAGATGTTTCTTTTTTTGACAGAAATTACATTAATAGTTTCTATTCCTAGAGCCCTTTAGTAACAGGTCTCTTTGTATCTACTCTGTTCAGTGAGTGGCAGATATACTGAGCAGCAGTTTGTTACCCAGACTGAGGCTGTGCACGACGTGAGAGACAAAAGCTGCCTTCACACATGTACTACAACTTCTCAACTCATTACTCAGAGGAGCCGTCTGTGTGAACGCATCAGCTGAAGTGGACATTAAATAGAGTTTACGTTGACAGCTACATAGCACAATGTCTGTGTAATGTCTGACTGAGCTGATGTGCAAACAGATAAAAGGATGTAACCGGCTGGCACGAGACAGAATGCAAATAAAATATGATGACATCATGAATCCATTACCTGGCTACATCCTCCATTTGACACATTGACCATTAACATTCCAGGCACATACAGGGTTCACAGCAGTGCAGCTCCTGTACTTACCCAGGGAAGGGCACCAGCACTTCCTCCTGCCAGTCCTCCGTCTCCTCACTCTCACTGTCCCCCAGCGCGCTGTCTGAGCTCTCGTTGCGCGGTATCTCCCAGTCGTTGACAGGGACCACCTTACGTTTTTGGTCCTCTTTACTGTTGCTGTTGCTGTTTCTATCCTGCGGGACTGGGACTGACAACACGAGACCCTTGTCCTGCTCAGCAGAACAGCCCCTACAGCAGCAGTTGTCGGAGGAGTCTGTGGAACCACATCTGCACCTCCTCTGGACATCCAACAAAGTGTCTCCTTTCCTGCTGGACCCCACCTCTTCCCCGTCCGAACTTAAACAGAGACCCAAATCCTGAGTTCTTACTCCACCCTGAAAAGTCTGAACTCCCAAGTCACCAGGTGGACGGACTCCCGAGGGGTCCAGCAAGTCTTTGTGCATGCTGTCCGTGGTGCTGGCCTGCTGTCGTTTAGACACATCGTCTGTTGTCCTCGTCTCCACAGGGTTGTCCGAATACTCATCAAAATCATCTATACATGCTGGGCTCCACTGGGGCATCTTACTAGACACCCGCTGCAGGGCAGGAGCTGCCTTGGTCTGTTTGGTTTGGTCCTCTGATGCACTGGTGCTGCTGGTCTTTGAATCTGTTCCTCTCTGCAGCTGCAGCTGTTGATAACGTTGAGCTTGATGATGATGATGCTGTTGTTGCTGATGCATCAGCTGCTGCTGGTGAAGCAGAGGTTTGTCCTTGAGGTGTTTCTTGTGCTTTTTAAACTCATCCTCCACCTTCCTTCTGCGGCTCTCTGTGTCCGACTCAGGGGACATGGAGTCACCGATGAGGAAAGTGACTTTCGTCGCTGGCTCCTCTTCTGTTAGAGTCAAAGCCATGGGCCTTGTCTTGGTGTTTCCAGGTATCACTGGCACTGGCACCATGGGAGAGACGTTCTTATCCGGGGGCTTCTTCTCTAGTGGGATTCCCAAAGGTCGAGGAGTCAGCACTTTGGTGACAGGGTCCCCTGTGCCTGCATCCATCCCAGCCCCTGTCCCAGAGTTCTTACACTCTGTGATGGGAGTTGGGGACAGACATGATACACAGGTTGAGGGTATGGATGGGACAGTAAGTTTCAGTTCGCCCTTGGTCTCTGTTTCCAGCACACAGACCTGCTCCCTGGGTGAGGCTGAGCCAACGCACAGCACCGTCTCCAGTCGGGCCTCCGTGCCCAGCGGGCTGCTAGACTCCCTGGGCAGCTCCCCAGGCTCAGCTGCCTCTGTAGTCCTGATAACAGGAATTGTGTCCTGACTGTGTCCCGTCTGAAGCACACTGCTCCTGGACCCTTGACTCTCACTGCTGTCCTCCTCGTCTTCCCCATCCTCTTCATCCTCCTTGGGTGCATCCTCTGTACCATGCACCACCTCAGTGTCTGTGTATGTGCTGCTCTGGAGGCTGTTGTCTGAGGGGTAGCTACTGTCCTCTGTCTCACTCTGATTGCCATGGGCCCCTTGGGACAAGTAGTCCCCGCTGGGTTTATGGACAGTAACAAGGACATAGTCCGACTCCTCCACCTCTCCTTTCCTTAGGGAGGTGGTGATGAGGGAACCGGGCATGACGATGGCCTCATCCTCAGCACTGTCCAGCATGTGCGTCTCCAGCAGCTCAGAGCAGCGGATGAAGTATGTGAGGACATAGAGGAGTCTCTGGACCATATCCTGTCGTCTGCCAACCACCACCGTCCTTGACAGGCGTACTGGTGACCCAATGGCCCCGTACAGGTCCCCTACACACAGTGACGGAAAGAAAAAGGAATCATGAGCATAACTGATCAGGTCTTCAGATGCTTTTAGCCCTTAAAAAAAGTGCAAAAGTTTGGTTATTATCTACAAAATCAGGACATAAATCTAAGATATAATATGTTTGTGTCTTAAGTTGTGTGTGTTTGGTATCTCCATTGCATGAGAATGATGATGATCTACGCTGCATATAAAGATATGACAAGGGGAAAAAGTATGCAAATTATACATTTATTCCTTCCTGGAATGATAAAGCTATATTTAAACAATGAACAGTTTAAAATACACAAATTGCCTTTTAAAAATGTTCTTGCCAGGACATTTTCTGACCTCTTCTTAACCTCAGTTTGTTTAATAATATGACCAATCAAGTTCTGCAATTCTTTGCTTTAAACACTAGGTGTCAGCATCAAACCACTTTCTTAATGCTTTGCCATGTCATTTGAGGTGAAAGCGTGGACTCCTCAACAAACTCTGTTACACATATGAATTTATGGAATAAACCTAACCTGAAAAATCAACTGCAGTTATTCACACATCATCACTGCATTTGCTGAAAATATACCCATAGATTTTCACGAATGCAACCTGCTTCAGTGCAACACTACATGTTTCCACTTCTTATTAACAAAGTAATTTTATCATCATAGACGGGAAAAAAAACATTAAATCGAAATCCGATTTTTACACTGTTGTGACATGTTGATTAGACGCTGCAGGCTATTGCACCTGAAATCCACACTTCCATGTGAAAGTGTGAAGTGAAAAGCTACAACATAGTGGATTTAAACTGCAGACTGCAGGAACTGAATTACACACATCATGACTGAAACAAAATGAAAACTTAATAGAGTTGCATGAGGAGATGATAGTCCAGTCCTAACTTGTCTTCATGCTGTAATGATTAACAACATTTATGATGGCAGGTTAGAATCTGTTCAAGCTTGAGCCAAGACGATCCAACACAGGTGTTATATTCTACTTCCCCTCCAGCCTCGTGCTTTGACAGAAAACAAAGGCTCATTCATCTCACTCTGTGTGTGTGTGTGTGTGTTACTGTGTGTGTTTGACTCTCACCTAGCTGTGCCCAGAGTGGGTTGTAGGGGTGTGTCTTTGCGAGCATGTCCACGCTCTGGGAGGAGTGTTTCTCGAGGAAGATCTTGATTGGAGGCTGCCCATTGGGCATGACGGTGGGGACCCAGGCCAGATGATTAGTCAGGATGGACGTCAATAAGGCGGGGAGGAATCTGGAACGTCAAACACAAGTTGGTCAGCAAAACTCCAAGAGTCCTGAAATGTAGTCTCTGGGTGGATGCAATCAATCAGATGACTTGGCTTCTCAGTTTCACCCCGTGACTTTGTTTCATTAGGTCAGATGTTCTCTTAATACGGGGGAAAACATGGGTCAGTCTTTTTCTCGCTAAACTGGATACCACATAGCAACACACAAGTACAAAGACTTGTGCTCACTTCTCTTTCCTGACCACAAGTGTCTACTTCCCTTCCTGTCTCATGACTCAACACCATCGTGGCACTCAAGTTCAATCAGTTGCAAGGGCACAGTTGTGGCTGCTGCCGAAATCAAAACCATTGGTCATGGGAATACAGATGGGATGGCTCAGAAAAGAAACAGTGTGACTGGGTAACATCAGCAGCTCCCTGAGAGACTTGATACTACATTCAAGAGCCGGCAGCTTAGTTACGTGTTAGTCATCATGACCGATCGTGGAAGAAACTATTACTTCAGCTAAGAAGTGATGCTGACAGACAAACACCACTTGTTGCCTGGGAGACACAGTTTTTATTATTGGTCAACACAACGAGAATGAGAATATGTCTGTAGAGATTCACATTCAGCCATATAGTATATGTTTTAAATAATAAAATAATTTAAAAACGATCATTCTTCTCAATCCTTCTATGTTATTTCTTTTCTTTTTCAAAAAGTGTAGCTAAGATTATGATTTCTTCTTAGTCTCTGTAGTACAAATTTTGTGTTGGTCAAATTTCACTTTCCAGACTCTCAATCCAAGCTGCATGAATGAGGACTGAATGAATGAAAAATGAAGAGTTTTAAGTGCTAAGTGTTCTAAAAAATTCAAGACATAACTTTTGGTTCTGGGAACCTGTCATGGACATAAATGTCAGTAATTGGTAATACAGAATTGTCAACCCTGGTATAGTATTTTTTAATGCATGAAAGCTAAAGAAACCACAACATTCAAATATTGGTATTTACTGCGTTCCTTTAAGATCATCCTGATGCAACAATTCAGTTCAGTGTAATGAATGCTACTTAAATCAACTGCACTCGATATTGGTGCCATGTTCAATAAATGCCTTGCTACCAATTCATATATTTACAGCAGTGGTTTGAAATGGTTTTGTAACAGCAACAATAAGAATGTAGAGACTGGCAGGGATCTTCTCATTCACAGCTCCCTCTGAGAGAGACAAATAAACGCAAAGAGGGGGGAAGCATTCACAGTGTGTGTGTATGTGTGTGTGAGAGAGATAGAGTGTGTTTTTAACTGGTGTATGTGAGAGAGAAAATGAATTGTGTGTGAGAGTCTGCATGTGTCTCTTTGTTCATGAGCTTGTTCAGGAAGTACAAGCCAACAAAAGAAGTGGAAAGACTCTGCATGTGTAACATTTCTTTATGTCTGAATGCTAATGTGCATGTCTTTCCCTCTTTATATCTGTGAGCTTGCATGGTTCCTGCCTGAATTCTTTCTGGATTTTGGCTTTCAGAAGATCAAAATAGCTCATTTCCTAGAGTTCTGGGTTTGTTGTGTCAATGTAACTGCTGACAACTAGTATTCAATACAACAGACATGTTTGAAGATGCATTTTCATCTAATTTCCTTCCTAGTCTGAGACAAAATCTCTTAAAGTGGTGTGACATTCAGAAGTTCGGTGACAGACCAGGTGTGAGAACAAGTGGACACTCAACTGGTTCTTGGAGGCCTGCTCCATCAGCAGGGAGAGCTCCCTCATGAACTGACTGCAGAGCTGGTTCTTCTCCGATGCCCCAGACATCATGGTCAACCAGACAGGCTCAGCCACCCGAGGCATGGTGTAAAGGTCGCAGATGGTCATCCTGGAGACGAGGTACGGCGAGGGAGGGTGGGATGAAAGACGCAGAGGGCGTGTGGAGAGTGAACGAAAGGGAAGGAGGGGAAGAGAGAGAAAACAGACAGAGATGGAACAGACACGTTATTGTCTCTCGGGGGTAAACAAAAGAGATCTCAGTTCACAGAGCGTTGCTGTCTGCACTGAGGCCATGGGAGACCCTGGGTGTGTGTGCGTGTGTGTAAGAGTCCGTCAAACTTGTGCACGCTCACACACAACCTCTGCTCTGGCTCTGTGCTGCAAGTGTGTGTTTGAGTGTAACTATCTGTATGTGGCTCGGCTTGGGCATTTGTTCATTGAGAAGGAGTGGAGTTTCCATGGAACGTGGGGTGTGTTGGTGAGCATGTCTCGGCCAGGGGCCAGGCTTTGACACAGGGGCAGAGGGGAATCTCTGCAGCCTGAGGAATGTCAAGAATCAGGCGTTTCTTAGTCAGAGCTGTAATATGGATGGCAGCTGCTGGACTCTGTCTTCAAATATGCAAAACGAGGATGTGGCATTTTATCTGTTTACCCTTAATCCCTTGCAAACACAACATAAACAACAGCAATCTTCTACAAACACATAAAACACAACAGCATAGCCAGTCTAACTTTAAAGGAGCTCAACAGAATGGAGTTAATGTCATTTGAAACTCAATGCACATAAACCACGTCTCCTACCCTCTTTACATTTCATTGTCAGCAGACAAACCACCTAATAACGCTTCATTCATTCCTGTGTTATAAACAAGTCGACTTATCCGTGGCCTTTTTAAGCCCCACTTGACCCCACTGTGTCTGCTGTGGATTCATCTATTGAAAAAGCCCCCAGTGGGTAGATGTGTGAGAACGAGCCAGCGCTACATGAGAGAGAGATCTGCCCTCGGCTTCTTTGCAGCAGCAGCAGCTGTTTAGGTGAACTTTTAAGAGCGCGCTTGTGTTTTAAATTACCTCACGATGGAGGGCACCAATCCAAGAATTTCTGACCTCATCAACGGCTTTTGGCTTGGCAATGGGCTGTGTTTTCAGTAGCTAATGTACACACGGCACCGTTATGGTCACTGAAAGAGCCTGGATCCAGTCTCAATTTGTTTGCATGAGTTGATATATTAACACATTTTAGCAAGTCAATTAGTCAATTAATGTGTTTTACAACCTCTTTGTCATAATTTGAATGTATAGTATAAAACCTAAAATATACAATACACTTAATTTTAAGATGCTTTTGAGTCTTTTTTGCTTAAGTTCATTTTAAGGGATAACCTTAAATACAATGTTGGGTAGGAAAACTGCATTAAAAACTCACCGTTTCTAATGGCTGCCATTTGGTGCATTCTTTTCATCCAGAGTGCACCTTTTTATGTATTTATGGTAAATGGGATCTACAGAACCCTGGTGTGTTGAGTGTTCTACTTGGCTCAGGACAACTGCCTGTTCCCTAACATAACCCTAGTATAGGCTGGTGTGACCTTTATGTGTGCATGCCCCTGCTAACTGTGCAGATTATCTTTGGCAGCATGCGTGCGTGCGTGTTACCTTGCCCTCCCACTACGTCAAAGCATTAAGCGAAAGACATTTCTTCCAGTTTCCTTCAGTAATGTTCCATGAAGTCAATGCCTCTTAATGGCAAAGGTGGCTACGCTTATATTTAGCTGCCATCTGAAGGTGAGATTTGTATTTTGTTTGTCCCGTGCAATAGTGTTCATCCTGCTGGCACTCATATATTATTTACTATTCTGGTGCTCGTGGCCGCTGCCCGAGGTAGATAGGGTTGCCACGCAGGAGGCTTGGGTTTCTGTGGCCGACTGCCGACAGGCATATGACTGCAGTAATGAGGGGACCTCAGACGGGAAACTGCCTACCAGTGTGTGATTGACAAGGGAAAGTAGTGGTGGAGACAGGCATGTATGCACACACACATTAAATAAGTTTGTACTGACAAGCATGGCTCACACATATACACACACATGCACGCTATTCTGCAACCTCATCAGTTGAAATTTATGATTTCATTTTTCCATGTCATCGCATATTAACCTTAGATCATTCGGAGAACTTGTGTTTCTAGAAAGCCTAAATAAAGCATCCTCTAAAAGCAGCATTATGAAGAGTTGAGTTTAGGTAGTTTCTAAAACACTGATCAATAAGCTTCCCTGAAGACAACCAAGGCCCTGAAGCAAGACTCCTCTTCAGCATGCTGGGAGGAGTTACAATGCAACAAATGGTTTGCACAAGACAGGTGGGGAAAAGAATGTTCCTCTTCTCTCTATATTTCTACATCTCTTACTTGGCTCAATGTGCATCTTATTGATCATTTTTCAAACTTACTCAATTTTGTACCTATACTCTCAAACATACACCATACATAAAAATGAACACATACTCAGTAATTATTCATGACTGCCACACCTCAGCCCACTGCATCAGTAACTGGAGCAGAATCTCCTCGCCTGTTACCTTCACGTATCATAGATTCACCTTGATACACTAACTGCTGTTGACAGTCATGACGTCTTTTCTAAAAGTTCTTTGTCATTCTCCTTTGATGATATCAGCAACATTAAGCTGACAAGAACCATTTGATTCTGATGGTTAAATAAAACGATATATGTTATTTTGGGGATACATCAACCTAAAATGTTGCTGTCAAAGTGAAAATAAAAAATGTGATGTTAAAAATGTTTTTTCTTGTAAACCACGTTAATAGATGAGATTCTTCTTTTGTCTGCCAGCAACAGCAGCAGGTCAATCTCAGATGTAACCAGCAAAAACACAGTTTACTGGCTGCTTGATAGTCGGGCCACCCGCTTGCTTAAGAAAGTACGGTTGTAATGAAAGGCAGATCTCAAGTCATTAAAGGTGCCCAAATGTTAGAGCCATTTCATGAGTAACACAGGATAAGTATAAGCACCTGCTGACCTACTTTTCAGGAACATTAAGATTATGCTAACAAGAACAAGACCCTGGATACAAATTTAATGTTTAGATAAGGGTATTTTTCAAATGAGGAGAAATTAAAGTAAACTGTTTTGAGGACAGAACACTAGATGTGTCTTCACTCTGTAGTGTGTGAGCATAACGCCTATTTTTAACTCCCATCTTACCCAGTGCAGCGGCTACTTGTCTGATGGACAGGGCAACATGATACAGGTCCTTTACCTGCCTGTTTGTTTTATCACACCAGCCTTTCCAGCATCTTATCTCTCCCTCCATCAAGAAACAAAATCCTGTCCACCACGCAGTTTACCCGTGTCGCATTATGTGCAGTGACGACTGATAGACACAATGAATGATGCACGTTGCACAGCTATGCTCGTGTCAGGTTACATAGAGCAGAGATACACCAGACACGTCTTCTAAGTGTAGCGTCTGTTTCCTGGGAATAGATGTTAAATGTCACATATTTTCCAGAGTCGCTCAGTGATGTGGAGACATTGCTATGGATGTAGTTAGAGTGTTTGGTTCCAGTCAACAGAAACTGAATGGAACTTAGATGTTTGCTCTGGTGAACTGCCAGTGAGATTTTGTTGGTAAACGTGCAGTGAAGCTCCTGCCTTAAATAGACTGTGAGTGAGTGTGTTTTTGGCCCATATCAAAATCCTTGGGTTTTATGTGCAGGATAATCTCGTTTCTACATTTACAAATAAAACTGCTCCAAAGTTTACAGTGTTGTATGGTGAAAAGATTAATTAATTAAGATTAGTGTCTGTGTCACAGTGAGTCAAAAAGAGTTGTTGCCCAACCTGAAATCGTTGAGTCCGTCCATCATTCGGCTGTAAGCCAAGGCCCTCTGGCTGGCATCAGCTGACCGGCGACTCATCTTCATGGCCTTCAGAGTGACATAGCACACACACGCTTTGAGCTATTTGGCACTGAAGCCCACAAACAAAGTTGCAGGAAAGGTGGAGCAAGGAATTTGTAAAAGGGGGATGACAAGGAGGGGGGGCACAAAAAAGCTCTGACAGTGCCAACAACAGGCACCAGTGTTCAGAGCCATAGATATATGTGGTATGACCATTAACGAGTCAATCTGACAGCATCTCGGCTCATTACAAAGGGAAGGACAGGGTGTAAAGTTGGCATTTGGCTTCTATTCATATCTCCCTGCTAAGTAGGTTTCTTTGACAGGTTTAGTTACACAAACATTGGACACATTGAAACAATGATTTTGTAGTAAATTTAAAAAATGAATAACCACATCAGGAAAAGAAACACAAAAAGGGAAATCATGAAGAAATTCCGCTCTAATAATTGCAGTTCTACACTTTAATTCACCTGTTCGATTGCGCTCTTCAGTTTGTTCATGTGGCTTTCAAACAGAGGGAAGTGGGAGAAAAAGAAATCCTGGAAGCGGTTGTTCTCCTCGAGATTGGGGGACAGCGTAAAGATGACTCCGATGGCGATCTTCTTCTTCCTGGCTACGCCGAGGCTCGGTCCCCCGCTTTCATCAGACATGTTGAAGCTCTCCTCCACCGACCTGTCCAGGACACGGGGTTAATTTTAGAGCAGAGACCAATAGGATTCTGACAAGACAGATTCTAGAGGCCGCGACATGTTGGTAACTTCCATGCATTGACTTCACATAGAAACCTAAATCCTTGTAGTTTTTCTAGAACAAACCGATTTCATATCAAGTTATATCTATGCTCCCAGATTGCCTCACATCAAAAATTGTAAGAATACTGTTTAGGATCTCCTTTTCTAAGCCTGAAAGATTAAAGCACTCTAACGCATTTATAGTGACAGGCCAACACAATATCCTGTGCAAAGTTGTGTGTGTGTGTGTGTGTGTGCGCGCGCGCTCTCACACTCGCTCGCGCTCTCACACTCGCTCTTGTACAGCTATTTTTATGAGGGCCAGTTTGACCCTACAACCTACGGAGTGAGGACATTTTGGGAAAGTGAGGACCTTTTGGCCGGTCCTCACTTTGTGACCCCCCTTTAATGGACTGTTTGGGGGTTAAGACTTGGTTTTAGGGTTAGGGTTAGAATTAGGTTTAGGTTAGGTTAAGGGTTAGGGTAGGCATTTAGTTTGGATGGTTAGGGTTAGGGTAAGGTGCTAGGGAATGCATTATGCCAATGAATGTCCTCACTAAGATAGAAGTACGTGTCTGACCCGTTATTAGCACATAACAGCAGTGTATGTCACTTTCCGAGCTGCCTGCTAGATTCTGAGAACGTCCTAAGAGAACAAACTACAAATACCTGATGAAGCTGATTAATGTTTGTGTAGAGTTTCTGAGAGTGTTTGAGAAGGTGCTAAGAAGATCATATGTGAGTGTGCGTGTGGGTTAGAGTTGTATCTAATGATCGGTCAGTTGACTGAAATGAAATGTATCAGATAACTATTTCGTCACCTAACCCTTAAAGTAATAAATACAAAAAATAACTGTTCTAGTTGTTAGGATTTTTTGAAGAAAGAAAGAAAGAAAGAAAGAAAGAGCGATCCCTCTGTAATAAACCATGTTTCTTTTTTATTTGTGTTTAGGTTAATCTAGGTAAACACTGTTTTTGCACGGTTTTGTTGTGCACGTATGCTTGTATTTGTCTCACCATCGGGGAAAAACACCATTCTCCAGACTGGTGGTTTGGCTGCGGAGCCATCGGCGCTGGTAGCTGGACGCACAGCTGCTGGTCAGAGAGGAGCCAGGAGACGGGAAGGGGGTGATCAACAGGCTGCTCAGAGAAGCTAAAGAGACGGAGAAGAGAAAGAAGTAAATAAAAAAAACAAGAATGCGAAAACAAGTTAAGTGTTTAGGGTTATTCATTCTGAATGACACACACCCACCCAGATGTAGCTCCTAATTACTGGAGCTTTAATATCAGCTAGTGTGTCACACAGTCACATGCTGCAGTTATTGGACAAGCTGGCTTTACACCAACCTGGCATGGTAATGACAAAACACACACACACACACACACACACACACACACACACACACACACACACACACACACACACACACACACACACACACACACACACACACACACACACACACACACACACACACACACACACACACACACACACCATTAAGACAGAATGTGTCCTTGTGTGTGTACGAGGAGTATGTGTGTATGTGTGAAGAGATAACGTCCTGAGGGCGAGTGTATGTGTACGTGTGTGTGAAAAAAACAAAAACTGTGCTAACAAGTTGAAGACGTAGCGAGAGGACTGTAGTAAGAGGAGAAGGAGGGAGGCGGGAAGGGAGGCGTGTTACAGGGGGACATGTGCGTACGTGTGTGTATCAGAGATAAATAAAGAGCTCTCCAGCCCAACCGCAGAGAGGGAGGAGATGAGAGGACGAGGCTTGAATTAGAAGCTCGTTTAAAACAGGTTTTCTGAAGCCACTATATTTAACTCTCTGCATGTGACCTGGGATAGATCAGAAAACATAATTCCGCTCGTGACGGTGGTGGTGTTTGTGGAGCAGGGGAAAGTGAGCAGAGCAGAGGTTAAGGGTTCAGTTTCCATTGCACAAGGTATTCTGGACCATACAGGCAGTGTAAACACACCCACTGTCTTTCACCCCTGCATCCCCTTCTTTCTCTCTGGTTTTTGGTTTAAATACTTTAGAATTGCAGGATTGACAGTCGAGAGGAAATCTTTTTCTCCGTCTTCTCTCATCCCTCACCTTTCTCCCTCTTTTTTCCATACACATCCCAATGAGTCATGACTGAGTGTCCACCTGTGGGTCCTTTATAATGAATGGAAAACTGAGTTCATGTGCATCTGCCTCTTGCATACCACATTAGGGAAGTCGCTACCGGTTAAAGTAACCAGTGTTGTGCAACTCTCCACACTCGTGACCTTAAGCAGTGACGTTTAAGCACAAACTTTCTCAAGTGCAAGAGTTCAATAGTTTCCTGGCGCACACTTGATCTTCTCTACAGGAATAAATGTAAACCCCATTCAATGCTCGACAGGACGACAGAGAGCTGTGTGTAGGTCAATCCAGGCTTTGGCTCCTAGTCTAATTAACCTACCTGACCGGGCGATGCCGCTGTCCCTCTCGTCGTACAGCCCTCGGCCAGGCATGTCCATGGGGTGACTGTGGCCTAGAGGGAGAGAGAGAGAGAGAGAGAGAGAGAGAGAGAGAGAGAGAGAGAGAGAGAGAGAGAGATGTTTGGTGATGGGAAGGTAGGAAATTGAACAAGGAGGAAATGAGAGGGATGAAAAGAAGAGACAAAAAAAAAAAAACTGTGAGAAACAGACCAATGTGATCAGCACAATGGAGCACGCGACATTCTGAGGATGCTCTTATCACCACAAGCACAAACAAATACAGAGGCTAAGTCTACAGCCATACTAACGCGTTTTTGGTTTTAAAACAGCGTTTAAAACTAAAAACAATCTATTTCCACACAAGCTATCGTGTATCGTGCCGGTGTAAACAGGAATCAGACCGTCTACGCTGGAGTTGGTTGCTTACTTGCAGAAAATACACTGAACGAGAAACAGCATTGGGGAAAAGTAAGAGCAGGGATTTTATTTTTTGGGGAATGATGATGAAGTGGAGCAGTGTTTACCACACATCACTGGTAGTCAAGTCATGACTGATGAGAACCAGGTCCAATCAGGAAGCGAGTGCCCGTCAATACTAAACCGCGGCCCAGGAGTTCTCAAACTAAAGCACGGCCAGCAGCGATTGCAAAATTAAAATTTTTAGGCGATCGAAAAACTCCAGAGTAGCATTGACAGCAGAAATAAACAGAGATGTGGCCACTGACAACTTCATCATGTGTGACTGCTTATTAAGTACATATTGCAGCACGAAAAATTTAATTCCCACGGATGACAGCCTATTCTAAATAATTGTAACACTATTTGACTATGAATCACACAACTCCTATGTGAGGTCCACACATAAAGATGTTGGACGAGATTCTACATGGAAATGACTGTTGCTGACTAATTCTCATGCTGTTGGTGCACCCTTTGTTTAGTCAGACCAAAACACAGGAAGTGTCACAAATAGAAAGATAATGCAAAACCCACTACTGTTGTAATCTGCTGTTGCTCAGTTTCTACAGCAACTGCTGTAATGCAACTTTCTACAACAAGCACTACAGTATAGATGTCACTGGGTCTGTTTCCTTATTCTCAAATGTCCTTCTCATCAACTCTTTGGGCTAAGCAGAGATGTGAAAACCACAAATGCAGCATTTGAATGTGCAGTCAACATGAGTTTTTTTTTGGCAAAGCTGTCAGAGTGTGTGTCTGTGTGTGTGTACACTCCTATTGCACACTTTGCTATACCAAAATTACATAACTAAGAGAACAACATGCCATGCCAAACTATGGTTGTGCTAAAATGAATAGTGCGTAGGCGGTGTGGGGAAGAGGATCTTTCTATAAAAGCACCAATTCACTAGAGTGAGGGCAGAGGGTGTACCCCAGTGACAGGGAGAGAGGAATAAACACTGAATACTTGTAATTTTTTTGAAGTTATTCTACTCTACTCAAAAATGCTATTTTAGAGTGTAATTGAAAGAACAGTATTTGTTTTCAAGACTTAATCTAGCTATGTGGTCTGTCTAGAAAATGCACACAGTGGAAAAAACTGAATCATTGCTACTTCATGTTGCTCGAAAACACCAAACCAATTTGTTTTTTTAATCACTGGGGGAAAATTCAGTTGATTTCTTTACAGCAATGATGCGTGGGCAAGGTTTGAAATAATATTGTTTGCAAAAGCAATGCAGTAAGTGTTCAATTATTAGTTTGAAAACAAATGCAAATCGTGTTCTGTAAAAAACAGGTACCTCTATTTTAAGCCTGTTTCACAGTCACTGGCAGAGACAGATGCAGGCTACCTTACCGTACACATTTTAGAAATATTACTGAATATAACTGGAATAGAATTGGTTTATAGAAAATAGAGTAGTAAGTATTAAGTAACTACTGCCGAGGCGCCCTTGGGCAGGACATTTCACCATCAGCTGGTGGAGCTCCTCAGTGTCCCACAACCTCTCTGTGGCAAACTGTATAACTGTGTTACGAAGATGTTTAACTTTAGTGGATGCGTTTATCCAGAAGTCTGCAATTGAGCCATTTCATTTAGTTTTGAAGTTTAAGTCCACTAAAGTTGAATATCTTTACTATTGTAAAGCCTAGACTAGTTGCCCAAGTATCACAGTCACTATCAGAGACAAAAGGATAGTTTAAGTAGGAGAGTGAAGAACACGTGAAGAAAGGAACTACGAAAACTACAGCTACTGACACCAGTGAGCACCCATGCACATCATTTCTGCGTGTGTAACACCTACAGGCCTGGGTCAGAAAACAGTGGCAGATATATTAATGATATATTTGCAAACTCTTTATTGCTGATGGGCAAGGTTGTGTAATGACACAGCCACTAGCAAAACAAAGAAAAAGAGGCTGTTCAAAGCCATACATATTACGAAAAGTGCATTTTTTTAAATTATTTGCCATCACCTGAATTTATTAACAAATGCCCAAATGAAAAACCAAACAATTTCTGCAGCTATTATCTGACCCAAGTTATTTGCAAGTGTGCTGTTGCGCTGCATGCTTCGACTATTTCTACTAGTGCAAAATTCACCACACAGCCATGCAGCCATGCAGCCGCTGAGGATCTAGGCCTGCACAGCCACTACTACTGCAACTACAGCCTACACACATACACGTAACCAGCACACATCAGTCGTGGCCGGTTTTAAGCGCCAACCTGAAAAGAAAGACGCGCTCTTGATGAGGCGCAGAGGGCCCTGTTCAGAGAAGGCCCGGCGAGGGCTGCAGAGCTGCGAAAGTCCTGTGCAGCACAAACAAAAACATGGAAAAGAAGAGAAGGAAGAGGGGGGGGGAAGACAAAACAAAAAAAACATGAACCATGGTTAGTGAATAAGGGAGGAGGAAGACTAGCAACCTCCTGTCATCTTTACGGTACGTAGTTATGGGAGATCTTTAGTCTGGAATGAAATAATACCCATCGTGTAGCAGGTCAGTCAGCGAGGTTAACAGACAAACAGGAAGGCTGGTATCACTCACAGAAAACACAGGTAACCAAACAATAAATTATGGACTATACATTTTTGTCTTTTCTGTGAGGATGACAGAGAAAAGGCATAACAAAAGCATAGATTTTGCAGTTCAAGCTGTTATTTATACATTTCATACTGTAAACCAGTCAAGGATCGTTTTGCTGAGAAACTTGTTCTTGCACGGCCAGTTTGAGGGTTTTTGGAGCCTCTCAAGAGCTTAATGAAGGGAAGCAGTACCAGAGAGTCGTTGGCAGTTTTTCCAGTCTGGTTTGTATTCAAATAAGAATGTTAAAGGGTAGGAAAGGAAAAACAAAATCTTCGGCCTCCTCACAGTTGTAGAAAGACACTCAAAACGAATGTGAAATTCAAGTTGCCCTTACAGTAAATTATTCCTGAAGTACTTTTTGTCATTCTCAAAGTGATGTGATGATGTTAGAAACTGAATCAGATTAACATTCAATTATTCAAAGTAAAATTATCTTTCCTTTAATCAGATGTGTATCAGACTTTAACTAAACTGAGTTGAGGCTGTGTTTTAAAGAAAAACATTTCACCTCCTCTCTACCTTCATTTCATACGTTAACTAAAAAGGAAAGAGGAGGACTTTGGGGCAGCACTGGGTTACTGTTACCTATGTTTCCTAATAGACTGTTGGGCCCCGTGTTTTGATCAGGCCTTAAGGTGTTGCCATCCTGTCCAATGAACTCCAGGCTGTCCTGTAACCTGCACAAGATGAAACAGAAAACAGGGAATAAAAGTTAGTATGTACCACCAACACTATACTGCACATATACAATTACAACATTCAGAAAAAAAAGGTGACTTCAATTATAACTTTTAAAAAAAAGCTATGCAACAGTAGAGCAAAGAGGTAAACTACATACAGAAGGACAGATTACAGACATTCAAAGACAGTAAGAAACACAGACAGTATTGATGTCTGATTTAAACACAGGGGACCTTGTGTGTCTGTGTGTGTGTCTGTGCTTACGTGTTGAGGCTGCCGTACACGCTGCCTCCAGTCCTGGCGGTGAAGACCTTACTCAGCATCAGCTGAGGTGGTGATCTGATATGATGATAGTACAGGGACAACGGTAATCGGCATATGTGAGCTAACTTCTTGTGCACTATTGTGTGCCTTTCATATCTAAATTTGTCTCCTTTTAATTTTTCTCTTGAATCTTTTTGTCCTTACTTCTTTTGTACAGTAATGTAAATTAAGAATTTGATACTCCACAATAGACCTTCATACTAAATGGCAAAATAAACCTGGTCAGAGGATGTGTTTACATTTTATTTCATGATCAGCTGCAAGATGAAAAGCCAGCTTCCCTGTTCTTCTTACCTGATCTGATGGATTTTTAGTGTGGAGCCTTTGTAACTCATGGCAACAGAGCCGAACATCATTTCCCCCAACATCACCACATCGGACGAACACCTCGAACCCTGGAGAAGAGAAAAGAAGTAGACATTTCTAGATATGTTGGGGTATCAAGCCTTCATTGATAGGACAGAGTTTAAGTGTGAGAGGTGGAGAGAGAGAGAGAATGAAAGACATATAGCAACCAGCCAAACAACCAGGTGAGCTAACGGGTGTCACCTTTCAATGTATATTGTTCATCTTAAAGATCAATGAACTCGAGAGTGAACAGACTGACAAAGTGAATCCTGCGGGACCTGGATATGCCTATGCACACATGGAATTTGCATGCATATACATTATGTGTGTATATCACCTTAAGCGTTTGTGAATGCTTAGGTATACATACTATATGAAAGCAGTAGAAGTTTACACCTTTTTGTATTGGCTGATACTATTATAAGTGGGAATCTCTAAGCACACGTGTGAATGCACACAAGAAAAACTAAGGGCAACATTCGGAGGTGGAATGTGTCCCAAATTTAAGCACTTTCTTTTAGCAGTGTGTATAAAGATGTGTCCTTGGCCACAATGAAGTGCCGCCTACTCAACTGATGTTCCAGTTCGCAAACTAACACAAGAAGAACAAATTGTGTAAACTGGCTTTGTCCATGACATCTGAACTTTTCAGTTCACCCGAGACGCACGTTAAGGTGACAGGGCCTATGTGTTACCTGGAAGCGGAGACCCTGCTCTTTGGTGTCTTTGGTTTCAGAGGTGCACGAGGAGGAGCTGTCCAAGGAACTGCTGCTGCCACCTGTGGGTCGGAGCTGGCAGCATTTCCCGAACATCTTGACCTGGGCCTCAGTGGTCTGTGGAGTACAAAGGCCACACTATGTCAGTGAGTTTAAAAAATATATTTTGATCAAGTTCATTCTGCAGCAAGCTCTTAACCTTTCAAGTTGCTTTTTGGTTGGTATTAACTTTTACATGACATCATGAGGATAGATGCATGTTTCTGCATTTAGACAAATTATGTGGAAACCTATACACATGAGTAAACATCAATAAAATACAAAATTTCTGTATATTTCCCTTGATGCTCTGACATTTTAGGCAGTACCAAAATAAAAAATATCTCCCAATTATAAAGTTCACTTTTGGAAATCATAAACTGAATTGAACTCATCATTTGATCAAGTTAAAAACCACAGAAGCATAATCCAAGGGCACTTGTGTAAACAGCAAACTAAATTGTGAGCTCAATCAGCCTGTGTCATGTGCCTTCTTAACTTGGCAGCCTATTGAAGAGGAATGCATTTGGGACTGTGGGAAGGGAAGGGGGAGGGTGTGTGTGTGTGTGTGTGTGTGTGTGTGTGTGTGTGTGTGTGTGTGTGTGTGTGTGTGTTTTTTAGCTGGACTCTGGTAATGGCTCACTTGAATTCACTGTTGCTGATAATGTTAAGAGAAATGAAAGGATAGAGAGAGAAGGACAAATGAGAGGACGAGAGGAAGGCAAAGAAAAACAAAGAATGAGATGGGGAGGGAAGGAAAACAGGAAAAGAGGGGGAAAGGCTATTGTTTTGCTTCATTGCTCTATATATATGTTTTTTTTTTTTAACTGCAGATATGTACATTTTCTGTTCACTCTCATCAATATGATGGCTGATTTCTTAATAAACACACAAAATAATAAAGCCACACTGATTCAGAGTGAGCTTGTGCTCAACTGTGTACATGGGTGTGTGTGTGTCCGCTGCAGTGCAGCATGAAGTGTGTACACAGGAGCCAGCAGCATGTGACTGCCAGTCATATGACTCTTTCTGGAACTCGTGAGCGAGCAGCACTGCAATCATTTCCTCCCTCCCTCTCTCTCTCCCTCCCTCCCTCTCTCCACCAGTAGAACTTCATCCCTCTAATTCCTGCAGCTGTTTTTCTTTCAGCAGATAATTTGTCTAGCTCTCTTTCTCTAGGTTTTATTCTTTTCCCTATGTTTCTTCACTCTAAGCTCTCACTACATGAACCTTGTTACGCTATTCGGCATTCTCTCTGACCCTCTGTGCTTCTCTCGCAATTCCTCTGACTTGACAAAAAATAAACAAACTAAACAAAAAAAAAAAACAGCCATCATGTGATAGAAGTCACACGGTAGCTGGCAAAGACCTAACGATGCAGAATGCACCAAAAATATTGGCATCGGACTAGGTAACACAGACACACACACAGCATTAACTGCTCTCATCCCTCTTACTGCATTTTGGGAGCTCACAAATGTCGCTGTGCAAGACACACACACACACACACACACACACACACACACACACACACACACACACACACACACACACACACACACACACACACACACACACACACACACACACACACACACACACACACACACACACACCTCCTTATTGCAGTTCTATATCTGGCACCAGTCCTTTCTGAAAGTAGCACTTAAGTAAATCCATGTGTATGAGATGAGAAAGTTGTGCAAGCAGACCACCGGATTTCCAATGTCAGGGTCCCATTCAGTTTGTCAGCATGAGCTGGGCATGTGTGTGTAGGTGGACTGAAAGTCAGGCAGGTTTAGAGACAGAAAGATCGAGAGTGATTTATAGAAGATAAGAGATAATGTTATAGAGAGCAAGATCGTCAAATAAATATATAGAGACAGAGGACAGTAATCAGGACATTAGCGATGGGCATATTTAGGAGACAGAAAGACAAAAGGGTTAGAGAAAAACAGACCGAAGAAGAGAGCAAATTTTGAAATGGTAAATATAGAATGAGAGGAAATATTCAGACAATGCCAGAGTTAGATGAAGACAGATGAGAGAGAGGCAAAAAGGCAGACAGTCAGCGAGTGACGCTGCTGTCATGTGAGGATGAAAGAATGCTGCTTACACATGGGCTGTCAGCTGAGGCTATTATTATTGGAGATAAGAGAACCAGAACAAACCGCCCAGGGTTAGAGAGGAACACCCAGGAGTGGAATGAAATTATCAGGTGTATTATTCAAAAGTTTAAAAGAAGACAAGTGGTGACCATGTATCATCGTTTGGTGGAAATATCAGCCGGCAGGTGCTGTATGGAGGGGACGGACACACACACACACACACACACACACACACACACACACACACACACACACACACACACACACACACACACACACACACGTTGTACACACCCTGATTAGACTGCAACACTGTGGTAAACAGTGTTTTTATCCTCACGTGTCACTGGGTGTGTTAGCAATTTATCAAGACCTGCACCCTTCTGCAATGCGCTACCTCCCATTTATAAATTAAGAAAGTAAACACCAAAATAAAAGTCTATTTCAGTAACACAAATATCACACCAACAAGCAGGATTTGTGCATTGACATTCCCTGCCCTCCACTTTTGATCCCTAGGTCAAACACTTCAGTAAAATGTGCCATGTGGCGTCCTGCAGGATAAGGTGTTACTTGTGTCCTCTGAACAACATGACAGTCACATGACTGCAGTTGGACCTCATGCCTGTGTGACTATCTCTCTGTTTGTGCTCGCCTCGGGCTCCCTGCTCTTATCTTAGCTCATCTGTTCTGACTGACTGTCAGCCCTGTAAGTCAAAGGTTCGGCAGATGACATCAAATTAATGACTTCCACACCTTTCAAATGCTACCTGAGAAGGAATTGACAAAAAAAAATGGAATAATAGCATTGAAAATGTGAAAAAAATAGGAAAAGGAATTGTATCATCTAACCATGTTCTGCAATACATTTTACATTGCATCTACTATTAAGGACACTTGGTATACCTAAAGCAATAGGCTGACACTTGGAATAACAACAAAATCTGGAGCCATGTATTTAATTTTTTCAAATCTATTATAGAGAAACAACAAACAGACACACACACAAACACTCAGCAGACATGTGACTCACGGTGATGGGAGTTTCCTCCGTGCTCCTCTTTTTGGCGTTGGAGTCGAAGAGGACATTTCTGCCACGCCTCTCACAGTCCTGGTACACTATTAACCTGATCTGGCTGGGCTCCAGCTGGGGAAGTGGCCAGCTAGATGGACGGAAGAATAGATAGCAGACAGAGGGATACAAAGAGGGAGAGAGGGTGGAAGGTGGGAGAGAAAAACAATTTATTAGAGACAATATATTAAACTATAGTTATTCAATAAACCCTGCATAGGATTTTTATGGGGAAATTTCATTCAATAGTATATGTCCAAAAGCCGTACGAGAAGGAAACTGGCATTAAGCCAGGAAAAGGTCAAGTACTGATTTACAGTGTACCCACATAACATGTAGCCACTGCAGACAATCATCCTGCTATTTAGACCTTTTCTTTATCAATATAAGGAAAATGTTTTTCGGTGCTTAATATATATTATTTGTTGCTCCTCCGTGCTTTACATTCACACAGTTACACATGTGACAGTGACCTGGTAAAACCAGTCTGCAGCTCTACAAAAGAAAAAGAACTGCAGACTCGCCATTAATACTTTCCTTTCTTCCTTTAATACTGAAATTAGATTTGACTGGATTATGACTTGATGATGATATTCCTATTTATTCCCAGTAAGACGCAAGTCATTACACAATAAGAGATAAAATGTATTCCAATTCTTGGAGATTTAGGATATTAAAGCATCGTAGACTCTCATAGTGGTACATTGTCTGTAGCAGCAAATACTAGACAACAGTTAAGTAAGAGTTAAGCCATTTTCACTGCCAGCCTCCGCTCCATGCCTGTTGCTAGGTAACCTGTGGTTTCATACAGCTCATCTTATTCATCTCGAGTAATATTGTGAATGAACTGGTTGGAAAACTTCCCCTGCATCCAACTCACATCGGTACTTGCAGGTCCCCACAGGACTCTGGCAGTCCCCTGTGCTTTTGGAGAAACCCTGGTTGATTTAGGAGGAGACGACAGGGGACTGGACCCACAGATAAGATGGTCGAGGATTTCTGTCTGATCCAACCGATAGATGGGTCGGGCAGATAAACACATGCTAGGCCTAAATATAGCCTTTTATTGTGGAACAGGGAGGCTCCCTAAACACAAGAATTTATAGGAAGTGTGTTGGTTGAAATGAGTGGAAAAGGAACAGTTACATCCTTTTACATTCAAACAAAAGAGCTTTAAAGGAAGCGTTTCAGCTGTTGGTCAGTGGGTCTTGACAAGGCAAGGAATACAACTGAGAGAGAGAAGGTCTAGTCCTAAGTATCCAAGCTACTATTTACAAAAAACAGGTGTCAAAGTTTGACTAGCATTCTTGGAGACAAAACAATGCGGTCTTGAAGAGAGGAGGGAGTGGGGAGGGGAAGGGGAATCATGTGCATGAGCCCAAGTGTTAACTTGTCAAACTAAGGTCATTTTTCAAACAGGGCTGTAAGAGGAGGAAAAACAAGAAGAACTACGTGGGGCTCATATGAGTTGCCTCAACATTTCTGCACAGAAACATCTCCTGCTTTCACTCCTTTAGCGCAGTTTCTTTCTACTTGCCAGAAATTCTGCCGACCAATATGGACCAAAACCACCATCTGAATTTAAATTAGGTTTTGTGGGCAGTCAGCAGGAGGAGCCACATTTTACTGCATGCATGCTACTGCACAGTTTTTCCACACGGCTGTATGTGCGCGTGTGTGTGCGCGTGTGTGTGTGCGTGTGCGCGTGTGTGTGTGCGCGTGTGTGCGTGTGTGTACTGTATCTCCTGTCTTATGTTCTCAATTTCCTCAAACATCTGTGCTGTTAATAAGATGAAACATCAGTCAGTGTAGTCAATGCAAAATCGTAATTATTGTCTTAAATTAACTGTACCTACTGTAAGAGGAGGGCCATCGTACCCATATATTGTCTGAGATGGTTCTGGCTATGCAAAACATGTTGCTGCTGGAATGTGCAACTTTCATCCTGTGCAACCAGGCTACAGGCAATTATTTGATGACACGTCACTGACCTGACTGTGACTGCCATCTTCTACTGCTGTGGTGACTGATCTCATCACTCGACATGTATCGTCCCACCTGGGTTTGCAATCCTCCTCTGAACATTTATGGTATCGCACTTACACGTATTTACGGCTGTAATTCGTCTGTCAATGGTAACTGTTTATGCTGCTGGACCTTGTGAAATACAGATGAGCGGGGGAGTAAACAAAGCTTGGTATCACGTTACTAGCTTCGACTGAGTCAGAAAATGTCATTATCTCTATGAGTCGCATGAAAAAGGTTGTGGATGTCTTTGAGATCAATTGTCAGATTGTCTACCCCTAGACTGAGCTGTAATGGAAGTTCATGTTCAATTGCTTTAGATAAAGGAAACAATATCTTGAGATTTTTCCCCTGGCTGCTTTCTGAAGGGAAGACCCACCCTCCTACCCAGTCCGTGTGCTATATGGTTGACGTAATGCCTGCCTGGCCTACATAATGAGCTGAAATTGCATTGTGCGGGGATGGGTCCATATTCACTTGTGCATGACTTGTGCATAAGATTACACATCCCTCCTTGCAATTGGACAAACTGCCTTTCAGTATTGTATTGAGTTAACCTTCGATAACTTCAAAGATTTAAAGTGTTTACAGTGTTTGCCCTTCTAATATAATTATAATGGACAAAATCCTGTTCACTTTCTGGCAAAGTATGGGTGTTGTTGATCAGCCCAGAGGCAATCTGTATAATTTGACACCAAGCTCACTGCTCCCTTCATGTTAAACATAACAGAGATGCAAGGAATAACCACAGGAAAGGAAAAAGTGAAATAAAATACAAACACCATTTATAAGCAACAAAGATATTTCTAATGAGCAGAAACAGATGGGCCTCGCAAGAACAGCGGGAGTGAAATAACAGACAACCAAAGCTTTGTGCGATGCAGGAAAATAAGTATGATGAATGAGAAAATGCGGCTGTGGACGGCTTGGAGGATGGAGACAAAAGCAACGCTAAGCATAGATAATGAGAGTAAAGGTCGCAGAAAACAGAAACTCACGCAGAAAGCATCTGACAAAGACAGAAAAGCATCTGAGAGAATAGACGAGGCGGAGTGAGAGCGAAGGAGGAAGTGTCCCATCAGTGAGCTTGTGACAGTCACAGCGTTGACACAGGAGAGAGGGGAGTCATTCATAAAAGCAGCACATGACTTCATGACTGTTACATACTTGTACTGCTTTGACCTCAATTGTCCTAACCAAAAGTGACTCAAAAATTCTCACATGCACACACACACAAGGCAGGTATTCATTCCCTCGGACAACCTGTTGATCTCAAATCAGAAAGCATCAGCTAATGTTTTGTTTCGGTTGCATGTGTAAATTTAAAGACGACAACAAGCCCAGTCTAAAGTCTTTTGAAATGATTCACTTAACAAACGATATCTGATCGGAGATTAAAGATTTTTCAAATGGCAAATCTCTTTGACCTAAAACCCCACCCAAACATGTAATGCATTTGCCAAACGGTTTCTTTTTTTTGTCCAAAAACAAAAAAGGCATGCTTCACCACAAAATCTATTAATCCACATTACATAACATAACTCCCACAAATGACAAATCTATCTTGGTCATCAACGCACATACTTCGAACTGCCACATCGTCCAGCTGGAAACTGCCGCAGGTTGCCAACAATTAGCCTAAATTAAAAAGGAACCAACAACACTCACATTGTTCTCAAACCTCCTTTCAACTAGCAGCACCATGCCCACTTGGATGCATGTAAGCCTGGTACATGACCAGTTCCTACCTGGGCATCATTGCGAGTCTGCCAGTCTTTCCCCAGCCCTCTCTGTTCCTCTCTCTCTCTCTATCTATCTATCTCTCTCTCTCTCTCCTCTCTCTCCTCTCTCTCCTCTCTCTCTTCCTATTCGTCTCTCTCCTCTCTTAGCCAAAGCAGGGTCTAAGAATAGCAGTGAACTAAATTCACACAACAACATGAGACTGTCAGGTGATCGCAGGAGCACTGCTGTGTGTGCCGCACAGTACAGAGGCAGCGACAGCAGCGAGCCTGGACTGCCGACTGCCAGAGAGCGCTGTGATGAGAGAGCGTGACAGTGGGGATTTGTTTGTGGGGTTTTTTCTAAATCCTGCTCTCTTGTCCTGCTCTCCCTTGTGGTCCCTCTTGTCCTTCCTTTGGTCTTTCTTTCCTCAATACATTCAAAACACATACTGTAGGTGCAAATGTACAATTCATGGAACTTAACAAAGACATTTTTGGAAGAAGGAGCAGGAAAACAAATAGCTCAAAGAAGTCAGACTATTCTGAGTGAAAACTTCCCAGACTTTTATTGTTCTTTAAATCTTGCTTTACAGAAAAAGGGAGAGTGGATGGATTCGTTATTGAAGTCTGTAGAAAGGAGAGAAGTAACCTGTGGGTTAGTGGAGAGAACTGAAAGTATTGTCACCACAGTATCTGCCACAAAATGACACCTTAATAACATTCACTGATTTATCTTATAAAGTGGACATTCAAAAAAAGTTTAATTCTCTTTAGGGAAATTAAACCTCAAAATTGGTTAATGGGAATACCAATTCCATACTAATGGGGGCTACATATCTTGGATAATAGTAAATAATTAAATAATAATATATAATTTTTTCTGACAGTTATACAAACATTGAATGAAGCAGAGAGTCATAGCCAAAGCCGTTCATGGCCAAAGTGAATACTTATAAAGGTCACAACAAAGCAATCAGATTTCCTTGACTACTGCGACTACACTGACATCAGCCTACTTACTGACCTCAAAGACATCTGGTACTCTCCCCACTGCTACTGAACTGCGTGTGTGTGTGTGTATGTTAGTGTTTGTTGGAGGCTGACAGACAGTTACATAAATATCCCCTCAGTCCATGCTGTGTGACGTTCTTCCGGCTGTGCGTGAAAGAGGTCTCCGTTAGCTCCGGCACCTTGGCCTTACAACTACGACACTATTTTTTTAACAAACGTTTCAGCGGCCTTTCTGCCACAGATAACACCTGATGTCCAATGCTGCCACGAAGCAAATTTTAGCTGATAACAAGTACATCAAAGTTTATCTAGGTTATATACATTCAGACATTTAACTTGTAAAGGCTTGAAGACGCTTAGGGTAGTAAGGACTTCACTAACGGCCTGTGAACACATCAATGTGTTGGAGACAGACAGATATGAAATGTGTTAACACTCAACAATCTAGATGTAGTGAGAGCAGTACATGTTTACTAAGCTCCGACACTAATGATCAGTAACAAAAACCATCAAGTAGTTCCAGCTGCAGCTTCTCAGTTCTACCTGTTACCGAGCTTTGCTCTGGTCGGTAAAACCAACAAACACGTTGCGTATCAGCTGTAACTAATTAACTTGATAGCAGGCCTAAATTAAACTTGGCTGTTGTCAGTTTGTGTGCACACGGCTGCCGATGCCGTGTGAGTGTCTCTGCAGCTCCAACAAATCCAACGGAGTGGGACATCTTTAGTGTTTCACTGGATCGGGGCCATAAAAGCTTTGATCGTGTTGCCGGTGATGGAGCTTTAATATACCTGTATGGGGGATGATGTTATTGAAATCTGTTGCTCATTCTGTGCTGTGATGCTATTTTCCCATGAATCAGAGTAAGACTAAATATGTATCACTGGAGTGAAACGGACTCTCAGTACTCACATGTAATCTTTCAGATACCTTTGACATTACAAAGACTGTACGTGCAGATTGTTATCTTGAAATACACACCTTAATACTTCTACTACAGATTGGGTTATCTGTGTAATACCATGTGCTGAAAATTAACACCTAATAGATTGACCACACCTTTGATACTGGAGAGGCCACTTATTGAAAGGTGAGACTCCATGCGTCTTGTGACATTAACACAAGTGCTGCGCCTTGAACTAACAATTGTTCAGCTATGGCTACACTCTAGAAGGGAGAGACTCCCTCGAGGAGCGGGCCCTCATGGCCTGGAAGCACCTGACTACCTGCATAGCTGCTAGTTTCGATGCTGGTCGTGTTGCATTAAAGGACTTCTGCATTCCAGCAGTCACATGATGCTGACTGGGGTGAGGACGCGGCAATGGACATGACTGCACCCAGAGCTACAATCTGTTCGGCTGGTTGGCTCTGAGGACTCGGCTTGAATCAATCATCATTTTTAGAGTCAAAGGGAATCTTTGTGGTTGTAGATGACAGACAAAAACCCATTATTGCATCTTTATTTTTATTTTTACACTGTGTTCATGCCTGTGTGTGTTTGTGTGTGTGTGTCAACTTGTGACTATGTGCACACTAGGGCTGTTCCTGTGCTGTGTTACAACACAGGGAGGATCACAAAGGGAGTGATAAGAGTAATGAGTGCATGACTCTGTCGCACAGAATCACATGAACGAGTCATCAAGTTAAACAGGAGGGAGGGGTGGAAGCGAAGTGGAAGTCAGGGTCTATGGTCAATTTAGCTTTTGGGGTGAAAAGCAGATTACCCTTAATGTAATTAGAGCAACAAGTATTAAACAAGAACATTTTTCTTTGTTCCATTTAGTAATTAGAGGGCTAAGAAGTGTCATGTGATATCCGTGATTAATTGCCCAGCTTTGACACAAAGTGATTAAACTGTCAGCAGCACGTGCTGCCTCCGTTTTAAAAACACCCCCACTCCCCTCCCTGTCATTTCTCCCCATCTCATTTAGAGACTGAACGTGGGCTAATAAGGTGATTTGACAGTCTGAACTTTTTGGTTTTACTTTCAGGATCACAGCAGATGTATTAATCACAATGTTATCTGTGAGCGTTCAATTCCATTGGGGCAAAAACTAAATCTGAAATCAGGCATTATCCTCACTAGTAAGATAACTGTAGGAAGATGCAATGTTCTACAATAAAGCCATTTCTATTCAAAAATGTCAGGTAAAATAAAAAGGCCCATCTAGAAAAAGTTGCCTTACATGTTTCCTCTAAATGTTCCAAAAATCCCTGTGTGTATAAATGTCACTGCAGAAGCCAGGATAACCCATAAACACCACTTGATGAAGCAACAACTCATAATTAAAGAAATCAATAAATCAGCTTGAAAAAGAAAGACAATCTAGGCCTCAATCTAAAGTAAATAGTTGAAATGAAAAAAAATATTTAAAGTCAAGTACATCATGTATTGATCTATTTGTTTTTAAGAGCAGTCTACCAATGCAGTATGACCTAGAGTAAATAGTATTATCAAGACAAACACTGGACGCAGTAGGAAGGGGAACAAAATCTCCACTGGAAGTTGAATTTACAGTATATTGGATCTATTCCCCTGAAAACTATTTGAAAATGACTGAAATTAAATGTCCACATCACTTGTAGAGTAGTAACACAGTCTGCTGTCCGTGTTGCTCTGGATCTTTGAATTGTTTATGAGGCCCCTCCGCCCTTGTATCACGTATCAGCATATTAGCTGAGAGAGAGGAAACTCATCACAAACAAAACCAATAAAAACTGCTCCAAAAAGTCACTAAAATACAGAATTGACATTTAACTTGATTTCATTGCCAGTATTATCATTTGTCAGTAAGGTCATATATCAGTTTACTATAAATCAAGAAAGGCCTACCAACCAATAATCCATCATCTTATACACCTAAAAAAAAAAACTTATCCTACAGTGTGTGTAATGTGTGCAGCCTTTGTACAGATGTCCCCGCAATGTTATGAGGACACAGAGACCTAACTAGATGTTAAGCCGGAATACTAGCACTCACCAAAATGCTGGTGTTTGTGTGCGTGTGTGTGTGTGCATGTGTGTCAGATGTGTACATGGCTTTTACGTAGTTAAGTTGCAGTTCTGAGAAGCCTGAGTGTGGCCACTTTAAATAGTCCTGATAGGAACCTGATGACAGCCGCTGTCTTTACGAAACCCTAGCAGGCCTGCAGCTCACAAAAACACGTGGAAAATAGCAACTTTGCAATGCAAAGCTATAATATATATTAATTTGTGATGCCAAAATGCTTTTAATATGCACATTGATATGCAATAATCATGTATTTAAAAAGAGTGTGAGGCAAACACACACATACCCCTCTCCCTGCCATGTGATCAATCCACAAACATGACAGCGTGATTGATGAAAGCCTCACATGACACGCTGAGCTCTGAAAGTACACGGTACGCCAATCAGGAACCTGAGAAGCCACTTCTTCTGCAGACTACCAAGGAAAGAAGCCTCCCTGGGAATAAATACATCTGCTGGTGTAACATGTTGTTCTGCAACATACATGTACGTACAATGTTGTGCATTTTCAAGAGGTAGGAGGATTCTGGGAAAAGTCAATATTATATTTAAAATTCCACACAAGGTTGTAGTTTTATTCCGGCAGTCAAGGTGAATAAAGTAAATTCTAAGCCCTGGCTTATAAAAAGGCTTAATTATTACTGTTATTTCTGATTAAGACAGACATGATATTGTTCAAATGATTTGTATATTAAATATCATAGTGAAACGTTTTCCTGAAAACGTTTCACTTTGTGTTTATATTCAGATAATCAGCATCACCTCATTTGTATAGAACTTCAAAAAAATACTTTTCCACTTTTTAAAAATCTGATTTGTTTTTTGAGGACTGACAAAATAATGTGTATGATCCTCAGCACTCTGGGCTGAACGTGACCGAGGTCGAGAAGGAAGTTTCCTCAGTAGGCAGCAGTGAGAGGTCAACAGTCTGAGAGTGGGTGAGCAGGACAAAGCTATTGGCTGAGGATCAGTCCTCTGACTGGCCACAGGATGAGCCAGGGGCTCTCAGTGTAATGTACAGTATGCTGTTCCCCAGTCAGGTGTCACAGCCAGGGAAACAGGAGAGGCTTTTTGGGCTTTCCTCCTAGGGTCAGCCAACCTGCTGCCCTCTGTGGTATTCTCGAGGGCTCTGTGACAGGGTGATCGGGTTGCAGAACAACAAATTGCTATTTTTTTAAATTTCAATTAGTTGTCTGCAAGGCTTTTGATTAGTACGATAGTCAGATAAATGAGAGTTTTATACAGTATGAGATCAAACTCTATATTTGGATGTTAAGAAACAACTATTTTTTATTTCTTACATTTTGTCATGTATAAAGAAAACTATAATAAAAGCTTCAGGGAGTTCTGATTCCAGTGCGCAGCTACTTTTTTCTATTTTTATCAACCTGCCAAAGGTGTTAAAGTGAGTGTCTTTAAAGTTTATGTTCGAAGGACTGCAACAACATACCAAGCCAAATCCATTCAAAATACCTGCTCTCTTACATAAGCATTCCAGAGCGAAAACAAATACAAAAACAGGAGGTCAAGCTGCAGTTTTAAAACATTAATTCTCACATGAAGATTTAGAGAATATTGTGAATGTGTTCTTCTCCACCTCTCTGTCAATTGTCTTCAGTCACAACTTATCCTCTTTTCTATCCATCCTCTAAGTTTATCTGCTCAGTTCTTGACATTCAAAATGCTGCGCTACGATTATTTAATTTACTTCCCCTCCCATCATCCATGGCCATAATGCCTTTCTTCCACTCTGCCTCTCTCATCCTTCACTTTCCAAAACATATTGAATGCTTTCCCCTTGTCTTTTAAACAAGGTACTCTTCTTCAGCTATTTTCCCTCATTCTCAATACCAAACTAACTCAATCTGTGTTTTAGCCTTCCCCTGCTACCAGAAAGTGTCCTCTCCATCAGTCTCTCCTTCCCCTTGCCTTCGTCCCCTCGCAGTTCTGCCCTCTCCAGAGCACTTCATGCCTGATGAATGCGGAGCTCATGCCAGAGGTATGAGGAGCGCAGCTGACCACTGAGTTAACAGAAACGCCTGCTGTCTGCCTGTTTGCTCTAGGCTTGAAGCCAGCTAGCCACACACACATTTATATCACTGGGCAGTGGGCACAGGGCACCTTTAAGGTCAGGGAACGCGCTCTGGCACAGACACGGGCCAAAGTGCAAGTGGCACCATAAGGAGGTGAGGTTTCAGTACAGTACTGGTGCGTATATTCACTGTGGGTGGCGACACCGGAGCAACATTTCCAATGCAAGGGTATTTAAAACTAATAGGATAACTTTCCCCCTGACCTGACCCTTACCCCTGACCTGAATCTTACCCACTATATATATGTAGGAACATCCACAGGGAAACTGCAAATCATCTCTGGGAGTATAGAGTATCCTGCAAGCCAGCTCAGCATTGCTCTGACTGAGCAATGCATTGCTCAGTCAGGTTGAATTTAACCCTGGGGTATTTCAATAACAAGCACTTAAACTGCTTCTGATGCCACTGTGTCATGCTTCAACTGCACGGATTTACTTTCTATCTCAAATCAAATGCAGTTCAAGACAAGTTTTGACATCACCTATTCATGATACACGTAGCACTCTCTGTTATGGATGCACAATATGATGATAAGCATGTTTTAATTTGGCAAAAGCTGCTTTACATTACATCACTGCTACAGAGATGATAATCAAAAATTGACCTAATGCAACAATACAATGTATTTTGTAACATGATAGAGCACAGACATCTTCCTGTGTCTTTCATCCACTAAAAGAGGTTCAATTGGACATTAGTGCAGACATAATATCTTGCATCTTTTTCTAATTGTTTTCAATAATTTTTAGAGAATAACCTCTTAATAAAAGCAATATAACAAAGGCTCAATATAATCCAAAGAGAGGAGGTTTAACACATAATTGATCCACCTCAAATTTTTGTTATCTGCCCATAAAGTTTAAACCCACAGCCTTCACTCTGGAGCAAAGATCTGCCTTTAAACTGACAATAAAACATAATTATCATCGCTATAGGCAGATATGACTTTTATAATCTTGCTCAAATCCTCCAGCCACCGTGGCTCTGTGTGTCTGGTTTGCACCAATGCAGCAGTCTCCAATAGGACATGGTTCGGTTCGTGCGGTGTGTGCATCACTGGTGTAAACTAGACGTGCACACAAAAACACCCACATCCGTCGCTTTATGCGCAACAATCACCGTCGTCTCTACATTGTGCATCACCGGTCTGCAGCGTGTGTACTGAGCCTGGAGGAGGATTAGCCCCCGGGACCTTGTCTGTCATCAGTGACCGACCGAAGAGATCACATGTGCGCCTACACCCGAGCACACGGTGTCCTCCCGCTGGGGTCACACCGCCGTCGGGATGGAAGACACTTGTACCAAGTTATCAAGGGATGATGGTGGGGGGGAAAATATGGACCTGACTTGATCTCGTTAGCGCGCAGGTTTCAGCTGATACGACCCAGGAGACGCAAAGAGGGGAACGGGGAGAGGAGGGAGGGATGGGGGGGACAAAGGAGGCAGACAACAACACTTGCTTCTCCAACTTCTGAACCATAACACCCCCCCCCCCCCCCCCCAGCTGTAGTTCCAATGGGAGAAAGACGCGTTTATTATCAACTTACTGCCGGTTTATTTTCAACCCTACTCGCTAAGCGGTGGATAAAAAACTGCGTCGGCCAGGCGAGTCCCACCAGGAGACGGCGGCGTGCTGCAGCTGCCCCGCTAACGTCTGGTGCTTAGCATTAGCCTGCTAGCTAACCCCCACCGACAGGACACAACACGTCCTCCCGCACGTTGCCTTCGTGAGAGCGGACCAGAGCCCCGCCGCGTTTCGCCTGCACACGCAGCCGGCGGGTTAAACGTGTCAACGAGGACACGCGGGACAAAAAACACACGCTGCACACACATGATGGCGAAAGTGTCAGAGAACGGTGAACACAAGCAGGACGTGGCTGACCTGAAAGCTGGGTCCTCCTTGCTGCATCTCGGAGGCGGCGACGAAAACGCGTTTCTCTTGTTGAAAAGTTTCTGGAAGAGAGTCGGGGGCATTTTGTATTTTTAAAAAAACAACAACACCCGGCGCAGAAAGCCTCTCTCTCTTTTCAAACCCGAGAGCAAAGCTCGCTCCCTGAAACTGCCTCCATGGATGTCACAGTCATATGACAGGCATTAGTCACAGGGCTGCTTGGTAACCAGTTTCCCTTTTTTCCCATTGGCTGACGTTACATTACTACAAAATAGCCGATTGGTCGGTATTTTTGGCCGCTTTACCACGTGGTCAGTGGATTCGCTTGTGTTGATGTTTTGTCGGGGATCGTGACGGCGTGAAATTTATTCCCAGAAAAATCAGACAAGTGCTGCTGCAAAGATCCAGGAAAGACCCCACATCAGGAGAGAGTCCATTCATAAAGAACCAGCACACAAAGACAATACAGCAGGATCCGATGTTTACTTACGCTTTACACATCTTAAATACTTTTTTTTCTGACGCCCAAGAGTAAACTTCCATAAAAATATACAGGACTCACAAATCCAGAATACCACACGCACACAATAACCTTAAATAAACTCACATTTGAACTTTATTCACCTTAAAGTAACCGTTCAATAGAAGCCTCGTTCGCACACAGTCGAAAGAATACATGAAGATACATTTAAATATTTGCAAACAACGTATATATTTTCACAACACATGTATAAAACAAAAACTGTCAGGACAATAAAGAAAGATGGTTATTTAACAGGATACAGGTCTGACATCTAGTGGTCACATGGCTCCACATAGTTAAAGTGGTTGTGTGAAAAAAGTGCATTTTCATTAACAGATATAAATAAAATATCTGGTTATATATTCATATTCTTGGCCCTAAACAGAGAGGCACATGGGAGCACAGTTTGTATGGTGCGCAGACACAAAGTTAAAGGCAGCTCTTTAAATAACACATTTGAATAATACATATTTTATAATTACATTTTATACATTAAGTCTCATATACGTTGTTTTGAAGCTCATTCTTCCAGAGGAAACTTCACTCACAGGCCTCCTTATGGGAGAAAGGTGATGTTTTTTCATAGAGTATCTTTGCTTCAAATGTCACAGGACACCAGTCTCTATGTTCTTAGCAGCCGTGAGAGGAGAACAAAGCAATACTCCTGAGTTTGACACACCTCTCTCTCGCCCTCTGAAAGAACAGATCCCTGTCACCGTCACTGACAAAGTCAAAGAACCTGGCTTTCTCCGGGATCCTCTTCACAGGCCTTTTCAGCGTCACCCTCAGCTGTGGCGTGTCGTCTTCAGAGTTCATCTCACCCACTCCGGGCGCCTCTGCGTGGGGCTTCACCTGCTCGCCCTTGCTGGGCCTTCGAGCTGACTCACTGGTATTTGGAAAGGTTGTTCTGGCCACTGAGATGCGTTTCACTTCTCGCACGACGGGGGTTTTGAACGATACCTTCTTCTTGAACAGAATAGGTCTTCTGAGCTGAGGAAGCAAAACTATGTTTCACCTTCACCACAATCCATGTTACTTTTGATTTGAGCAAAATACATGAATGGTGATCATATTTCAAATTACTTCTGAAGGTGACTTTCTTACTTTCACTGGAGTTTTCCGCTTCAATGTTTCTGCCCGATCGAGGATTGAAAGACACAAGATTTAAATTACATTGATGTATGACTCACATTGAGATTATGTGGCTCATTATGAGTGTTGTGATTGGTGAACAAACAGTAAACCTTCTGCCTGAAATGAGACACTTTACCTGATTTAAATGAGTCTGTTTGTATTTGGGTCGCAGCTTCAGGGCCTCTGTGGTTACAAAAGACCAGTACTGATCATGTAAATCAACCTAGTCAGCACTCAGGGACTTTTCCAGAAAATAAAATGATCTGACAAACTTACCGGATCTCACGATTCGTCTGCACATGAGCTGTGGAGGCATCTGCAAACAGAGGTTTAATCCTCATCAGACAATAGAAGACTGTTTAAGAGACATACCCACACACAGACATCAAGTTAGGTCACATTCACATTTTCTGTTATGAGCTGTAAAACAAATTTTCCCTTGCAAAATTATAGTTTTTCATAAAGATTTGTATAGAGGTTATTAACTCTGTAGAAGGTCTAAGCCTCATGAAACTTTCCATTTTAAAAGATTATTTTACCATCTCAGAATAGCGCTCAGAAGATCACATACCTCTGCCAACAACCTCCTTAAATGAAATCAAGCTGCCCCAAAATGCACACAAATGTCAGAAAAGAAAAATCGCAATGTTATAGAAAGTGAAAATAAATATGATGGATCTGCCTCCTAATCTGCATCCGTGCCAAATGTTTTTCCTGACTCATATACTGCATCATTCCACTAAATTCTGTGGTAATCTGTTCTGTAGTTTTTAACTAAATGATGTGAAATAACGTGTGGGGGGGTTTTCTCTCACTCACCACTGATGGTAGAAATGTTGGGGAGGTCGTGCATGTGGATGTTCTGGGCGTGGCTCACATCCAGCAAGGTGGAGTTCTTTATGTCAAGATGGAGATCCAGTGTCTCCTCCTTCATGGGGAAAGTCAACGTTTCCACTGGGAAGAGAAAAGAAGACAAGACGAGAAAGAAAGAAAGAAAAACATTACAACAGAATAAACTTGCAAATTTGGGAATGGTATCAATAAAAATGCACAAACACACACACATACCATAGTTTTCTCTCCTGAAGATCTCTGGTGAGGGAAGGCTGCTGGAGGATGAGGAGGCAGAGGAGTAACAGTCTTCCTCATCATCCTCATCAAAGCTGAACGTTGCATCTGTCCCCGAGCTGGAAGATGTGACGCCTTCGGGGGTCACTGCCAAGTTTTGCTCCTCTTCTTTAACTACACTTCCACCACGTTTAACAGCCTCTGGGTCAGGGGTCATGTTTCCAGTATATGTAGGGCGGCTCGAGTAAAACACAGATTTGCACTGGACATGCTTGGTGCTAGTCTGTGTGTAGAGGATGAGCGTTGGGGAAGAAGGAGACACAAACGCAAACACACAAAAAAGTATGAGAAATATTGGTAAGTCCTTTGAAATAAAAATTCTAGTATTCTGCAAATCCTCCCATATAATATTTGTGAGTGTTTGGCTGCATTAACACTCAGTGACCTCAGGCTGCACTTATCAAAGCTGGATTACCAACCAGGCAAAAAGCAGCCAACTGACCAGCAGACCCCCAGGGGCCACAACATCCCAAGGTTGACTCTGTATGACTAGTGTCCACAGAATTTGACCAATTGCTAAATTTGTTGGAAATGTGAAACTATAACAGGACCACCATCAAGTAGCTTGTGGCGCTGTCTTGTAGCAAGACTCTATCTCAAAATGTAGATGTTAGACATTCATTTATTTAGGTCCTGCTCAGAACTGGTATAAACATCTGTCCTGAGATAACTAATCACAAGTGGACAGGTCTGAAATGAGGAGACATTTACACATGTACTGTCCACATGTGATCGGATCACCCAGGACGGATGTAAACATCAGGACTGAACATGGGTCTTGGATTATATTGATCCAATTTGTTTTAAGTTGCATTTTGACAGTTGTTTTCTTTTTTTTCTGTTGCAAAACCCCCGGAAAAAATATTAGATTAATTAATATTAAAAATGCGTTCCAGTCAAAACACGTATAGGTTAAATTTACAATCAAGAGGAAAAAGTAGCTGATTTGCTGAACTGGTACCTATTGATTTTCTGTCAATGGACCAATCAACCAATAAATCAATCAACAAATGATTTAAACTCCTCAGTTGGTTTCTGGGGACCAGGGTGAAAACATAAAGCAACCACGTATAGTAGAAGTTTATAGGGGCTCGACAGCAATTTATTTGTAATCATAGATTATAAATATGGTTTACGTTGGACTTATTATTGTTTACTTTATAAATATTGAGTTTGTTATTCACATATGCAGTGAAATATCAACGTGTCCTCACCCTCACTGGATTGGATGGTTTGACCGGGTGGTCGATCACCTCCTGCTCTTCAGCCTCCTCTGGAAACGCCTCATGAAGCCTGTTGGTCAGAAGTCTCCTGGGCTCTGGACGTAGTGAGATTCAACAGGACATGAATATGTATGCCTTTAATTCATACGTTCAGCCTTAAGCACTGACTCCAGTTAAGTAGATTTAGTATAAATGTATTTTATAAAGTCAGTAGTTTATGTCAGGTATAATTATTTGTGGTTTTAAAGGCAAATGAGCACAGATGCTCAAAAACTGGTGTAGCGAGAGAGAGAGAGAGAGAGAGAGAGAGAGAGAGAGAGAGAGAGAGAGAGAGAGAGAGAGAGAGAGAGTGTGTGTGTGTGTGTGTGTGTGTGTGCTCTTACTGTATCGTCTGCTCATCGCTGGTGTGTCTGGTAATCCTCTGCCCATGTGACTAACTTCACGCTTCTTTCGCCCCATTTTCCCCAAAAACCAACCGTCAAACTGAGCTAAATGTGACGTGGTGCCAACACACTAACGGCCAGATAACGTTAGAAGTGATGTCTCGAACACTTTGACCAGGATATTATCGGTAAAAATAGAGTAAGCTTTTCGTTTCCGGTCTCTGAGACGGATCCTAGCAACCGAGCACACCTGTCAATCCCACCTGTCGATCAGCTGCTGTGTGATGAGGTGAAATTATTCTTTTTAATATTATTATTTTGAAGGTCCTTACCGGAAGTGCTGGGTCTAATTGCAAAATAAAAGAGGTTTACAAATATTATTTAATCTCTAATTCCGGTATCCACTGTCATCTAGTGGTCACACCTACAATTACATTCATTAAACATAAAATGAAGAATTCATTTATTTGAAATCTGCTGATTATTAACTATTGTAGTCACCTGCATTGAAGATACAATTTAAAGAATACATGATACAACCTCAGCCATTCAATATTCATGTTATATTCACCATTCATTTTATTGATCTTTTCCATACTTTTGTTTTTATCTCTGCCTTGTAATGTGACCTTGAGTGCTGTGAAGGCGCCTATAAATAAAATGTATTATTATTATTATTTTTATTATTATTATTATTATTATATTGGTGACATATTAACTTTCTGATTTTGGTCAAGAACAATTCTAGTCCACTACATTTAAGAAATAAATATTTAATATTTCATTTCATTAAATTCATTTGACAGCTCGAGTCTTGATTTCTATGGTAAGATTTTACAGCAAAAGTATATGATATCTTTATAAAATATAAGGCATTCTGACAGAATATGTGGTTCCAATGCTTTTGGGCTTTTGATCCTTAAAATGGGGTCTGAATACATGTTTCAGATACATGGCTAACTTGGGATGTAAGATGTACCAAGACCTTGTACCTGAGTAAAATACCATGGTATAGAAAAGCTTTGTCCTAACTCCTGAATTCAAAGTTGCATCAAGTATAAAAGCATTAATTTACTTTAAGTACCTAGTAAGTAAAATTACAGGAATAGAAGTCATTTAAAAAGTACTTACATTTTCATTTAGCTGATATTTCGCTGCAACTTTAAATCATTGTAAGAATAATTTAAATTGCATACATTTTAACAAAAAGGTAGATAAATATATACTAGTTGTTTGAAACTTTAAAAACAAAAGCTGTGTGTGAAAAGCTTTGAATAAACCAGGAAGAAAGAAATCAGACACCGGTTTAAAATCATTCCAGAATATCTTTTATTTCATTGCCCTTTTTCCTAGTCCCCGCCCTCCCTCATCCCTATTGCTGCACTCAATCATTACAAGGATATGGTGCTGATTCCATTTTACAGCAGAATAGATAAATAAATAATTACAATTCATCTCACTACACGCAAAAAGAGAGAAAAAAAAATCCATTCAAAACCATTGATTTAATAAATATGCTTACATCTAGCTGTCCTCATTTATGTACATCCACATTGTTTATGCTTTGGGACGGTAATCAACTTAAAAAGCCTATACATTATCTCTATGTGTAAACCCCTTCAGAGAAAAATCATTTTCTTTACTTGTTTTAAAAGTTGATGTATGTTCTGTTCGCTTTCGGTGAGTGGAATTCATCGGCTTTGCCTACGTTACAAAGCCTTGCACTAGCAGCGGTGGCTGTGGGGCAGCTGTATACAAACCTGCTATTAATGGCCACAAAGAATAAGTTGCCCATTTTTTCAAGTCAAATGCTAACGGTCCCAGCACTGCAGGGCAAACTGCATGCATTGCCCCGAGCCCTGCTTTTTGCATCGTGTTCTTTTTTTTTGTTTGTTTTCCTTTTACCTGTCATTCATACTCTCTGTGCAAAAGATGGACGGGACAAAAACTGAAAGATTCAAATGTGTCAAGTGTGCAGCGTGAACTTTGATGGTCGTTACAGTGGGGCAAGTCCTTCATATAAACGAGGAGCATGCATGCCAAACTGCTGATGACAGACGAGTGGAGACATGACACGAACTGTGATGCTCCACAGTGGAACAGTGTCAACAACAGTGATTCCTTACAATCGTAATCCTGCTCTCAAACAGGTGGATTTTGGTCTAATTGTGCAACATCGGGGGTTCAATATAACTTCAGATGTTGCTGAAGCTGATCAAGTGAAATGTGACCCACTGTTCCCCACTGGGGCTGCAGTTCACCCCGGTTGCACAGGGTGTCAGTATTCCCTCACATCTACACCTCTCCTCTGGCTACACTAGACACAGCTGTCAAAGCCCAGCAGTGGATTTTGGTTGAGTGTTCTGGCTGGTGGGTTGAAACTGATGGGAGGAGCAGAGTTAGCTGGAAACAGGAGTTGGACTTCTCAACGTAAAAGTGCTGATGAGTGTGTGCTGCTGGGGACGGAGCATTTGATGGTTTGATTGGGTGGATCGCAGGTAGCGGTGTATGGAAGATTCATCGTGGCAAAATGAGAACAAGTCAAACAAAGAAAAACGATACACATTTATATGTGTGTTGAGTGTTTACACTGTGTCATAACGAAATTGAAAACTTCATATTTAATGGACAGTAACACAATTCATAATGTGACATCAATTTTCCAGGCCGCATTAAAAACAAATCATTACACAGGAAGCTAAGTTAAGAGGTGTATTACACAACAGTGCACACGAAGCACTGTCGTTACTCTGTTTGTGCCAACAATTTTAAACGAAATCCTCAATCACAGCTCGGCACAGGGACAATAAGCCAATTATTGCTGGCATGAGACTTAAGGATGGATGAATCTTGCAGTATATATATATATATATATATATATATATCTTTACTACGGCTGATGACAGAAGAGAGAATATCTTCATGGTACAAAGGTCGCTCACTATAAATTTCTTAAGTACAGTAATTTTCCTTTTTTCTGTTGGTAGAACAAAAGTAGTTACAAGATACACTGCAACATGTGTCCATCCTGTGCTCTCACATTCAGCCCATCAGGGGTTTTGTTGTGACGTTGAAAATTCATGTCATAATGAAAGCAATTCATTCCATTATTAAGTCTAGAAGCTAAATAACTGTCTTTTTTTAAAAACCTGTCATTCCATTTAATTATGACACAGTAAATGCATACATAACAAGGACATGCACATGACGTTGTGCACTACCTTTCACTTTATTTCTTTGTTTGATTTGTTTTTATTTAGCTGCTGTTAAATCTTACAAAGCAGAGCCACGTTTCACTTGCTTTCCCGAAGCACGTTAAACCCAAGGTGAAGCATCTCTGACCGCTGGCACGTCGACGGTCAAAGCAGATCTTAGTGTTAAGATGCTCGAGGGAAAAAACGTGGTCCCTCCGGCCTTCACATGGAGATGCTGTTGTAGAGCTGGTCGATCTTCCCCTTGAAGAACTCCTTCAGCTCGGATCTCTTGGCCTTGAGCGTCGGAGTCAGGAGGCCGTTCTCGATGGAGAACATCTGGTTGTGGATGTAGATGTTCTTCACCTGAATACAGGAAATACAAAAAGATGGTGAATGTTTGTGTAACTTCATGTGATATTGTGAGGCATTAGCTTAAGACATGGAATTAACCAAGGAAATAAACACCTAGTTAGTAACTGAATTTGTTATACTTGTTAAATTATTTGTTGTATATAATCTTTATTGGAAAATATCAATTTTCTAAAATATGGTCTGTAATATTTATAAAGATTTAACAAAATTAAGTATAACAACAGTATATATAAAATTTGCTTCAGAGTAAATATTTTTCTGTTATTTACAAAGCTGCGGTATCGAGGTCCTGTCGAGACATGTGCTCCACAGTGAGTCAGTCTCTAAAACCAAACTAACCAGGAATATCAACACTTGAACAAACACCAGTGTGACAAGAACTACCTGACAGAAACTATCTTTGAGAAAAAATTTATTTGTCGATTACTTTGACTTTTTAGTTTGGTCCATGTCCCATTTGCTAACATGGAGGAAGCAGAGTTCATGACCTACACTGCAACCGTCTTTATACACACGTCTTTGGTTAGACCACTGTATCTCCACTGGAGCAATTTGTGAAAACTCTAACCCGACAAAGATGTATTCATAAATCTTATGATAGCTTAAAGAATAAAGTTATTTAAAATATTTTTGCAAAGACACGAAGAAAATGATGCAGCAAACAAATATATCTTAACAGATTTTCCCCTGCTTACCTGCTCAAACGAGTGGAGGCCGCTGGCTTTGCCCAAACGCACTAAATCTTCAAGGATTGCCTTCTTTAGCTCCTGTTGCCAAAAAAAAGGAAGGTTTTCTTTCTTAAACTTCATCTTCTCAGCATCTGTCATTAACAACTTTATCTGAAGCTTGATCGTATCTCACAAAGGTCTGAGCCATGTGTCACCTACCGTGTTTTTACAGAGGTCCTTGTAGGTACCCAACATGCCTTTCTTCTTGGCCCATCCAGGCATTACTTCAGGGTCAGGAACCACAATCCCCACCAAACAGGACTGCAAAGGGCAAATGACCACAAGGAGAAAAAGTCAAAGGATTTTACACGTGAAGGTGAGCATGTATTTTATTTGTCCTGGTTTGATATGGTGTACAAACAACTAAGAGTCTGAGCAGGAGACAGACTCCATGTCAACAGAACATTAGAATACTGTGCATGTGTGTGTGTCTGACATTGTCCTTACCTGCAGACTGTCTCCATGAACATACAGCTGTGCCACAGGTTCACTCCTAATGTAGATGTTCTCGATCTTCTCCGGGGAGATGTACTCGCCCTGCGCCAACTTGAAGATATGCTTCTTCCTGTCGATGATCTTCAGCGTGCCGTTCTACACGAGACATGGGGTTGAGAACAGGGTGAAAATTCCTCGAACAAATACAAGGAGCAAAAATATTAGACTATAATAAGTAAATATTGGAGTCTAATGTAATCTGCAGGTTCTTACAGGTAACCATTTGCCGATGTCTCCGGTGTGGAGCCAGCCGTCTGTGTCCAGCGTCTCTGCCGACCTCTCTGGGTCTTTGAGGTAGCCCTTAAACACGTTTGGTCCCTTCACACAAACCTAGATGGAAGATTAGAAAAGGGTAGATATCATATCTTTTGTAATCCTTTCTGCTCTGGTAATAATTTCAAAATTTTGTTTCACATCTTTATTGTGGCCCTGAAGTGCAAATCATAACGTCAAATCACAAACAACAAAGGACGAAACACATTAACGTGGCTAATTGGACGGACGCACTGTTGACATAGTGATTTGCTGTTGTGTTTTCTTATGTGTCATCATCTTTTCAGGTTAGGTTAGGTTTTTTAATTTGTGTTTATCGTGATTTTCCCTTCAGCGCCACATCTTGTGTCTTCAAATCAAAGTGGCTTTGTCAAATTTCAAATGATCTTAAACTCTCACCGAACACACACATATACCCTCATTATACAGTTGATGTGCAATATGTACGTCTCTTTCTTTCACAAATCATGCTGCTCACCTCTCCCTCTCCCTTAGAGGCAAAGTAGTTCTTATCAGGAACGTCCACCAGTTTGATGAGGTTACACGGCAGCGGAGCTCCGACGTGACCTGTTGGTCAGGCAGAGAAAAAATAATTAGACAGGATAGGAAAAACTCAAAGAAAAGAGAGAAGAGAAGTAAGATGCATTTCCCCATAGATCCAGATATCTCATGCAATATGAGAACTGAGCAGTAGGGGGAAATGCTAGCCTGAATATAAATGGTAAGTGTTATCTAATTGTCCTAAATGACTGACCCTGCTGTAAGTGGCACAACAGGCAGGGGCACATACCAGCTGCCAGTCACTCGTGTTTGTGGTTCTTTTCTGATATGTGGTCAAACAACAAGTGTCGTGTCTGTGTCATTTTTGTTTCAGCCGTCTTTCCTTTAAAAAAATATGTGAACATGAAGAGCAAAGATTATATCAAAGGATCATAAAAAAACGAATGGCACTTACTCCTGCCACTGTATCTGATGATCTTCTTAGTTTTCTTATACATTTTACATTTTACATTTAAATGTCAGTTTGTTTTGTTGTCAAGTGTTGTATATAACATTGTTTGAAATCACATGTAGGCAACAGATTTTAAAGTCTCGTGTTTTGTGCAGTTGTTGAAACATTTACAGTAAATGAAGATGATGAAGAGAGAAATAATTTACTTTTTAAGTGGTTCTTTTTTTAGCAATGATGTTCCTTAAGAGGATAATTACACATCTACTAAAGTCCTGACTCATCACCATGTTCTCCAGGAGAATGGATGTGTTTAAAAAGCAATAGAGTTTTCAATGTGGTTTTCTTACTGAGTCACTTCAGTTCTGTCAATAGAGGGGAACTGAGCAGGTGTGGGCATGTTCATGAGGCCCTGAGGAAGAGCACTGGGCTGTGACGTAATGTTACAGTTGTTCTCTGCAGTTAGAAGTCTTAAAAAAAAAAATTGTGGAGGCAAACAACTGTCACTGGAACTGGACGCCATCTTAGAATTATCAAGTTCTCATGTATCCTTTGTTCACACTGACAAGTCGTTCTAAAACTGGTCCCTTCACCAATCCATAGTCTTACATGTCTTCTTACTGCAAAACTAATGTGGATCTCTCTTCACCAAACTGAGATCAAACTATTGTTGATTGACAAACATTTTGTATTTTGATATATACTGAAAAAAAGAAAGTTATTTACCAACAAATTTACTTATGTTGGTAAATTAGTTTTTTTTTTATTAAAGTTATCAACTGTGATAATATAACTTGTTTTGTTTAATTTTTGTGTGTGTTTCAAACTGAAGTATCTTTTAAATGTTGGTAAACAATTTAGATTTTTCCAGGCAGACATTACATTTTTATTCAGAAACTATTTGAGGAAATAGTCTGTAGCAAATAAATAAACCCTATAATTATTTTTTATTTTTATTTTCGAATACAAATATTTTGTAAACAAGTAAATTACATGACCTATTCCACATTTGTTATTACTTTTACATGATAATGATTATTTTCATTATTAAATATGATATAATCATATCATATACATTCAATAATAATTGCTATTTAGTTTTCGAGAAATACTACAGTTTTAAAATGCACTGCCTTATTGTGTTTTGACTTTGTCCATAAATGTATTTTTTAATGAGTGCCCTCATTAAGTGTAAACCTCATCGACATAGCATGGAAAATTCCAATCAATGCCAAAAGGCTGAACACAACAATGCAGCAGCCAACAAGGTAAATAGAGGCAGTAATGGCAGATAATGAGCGTCTTCTTTGCCCGCTTGTTGATATTGGCATTGGCCTGAACTCTACTACTGCTACAGACTAATGTGGCCCAGCAGCTTCTCTCTCTCTCTCCATCTGCCTCACCCTCCCCTACTGTATACAACCCTCACGTCCTGCTTATTTTTCTCAGGGCAGTCTGTTAATCATTCATCAGGCTGATAAGATGTGCGGCCCCCCCACTGGCACAGTTTTGATGGCAGGTGGGTTCAGGCTGAGCAGCAGCAGCAGCAGTGATAACAGAATTCCTTTTTTTTTTTTACAGTTTATAGACAGTGACTTCATATATGTTTCAGTGTGGGAGTTAAATACCACTTTTAGACCTTTGAACCGAGCCTGTGGTTGAGTAAACAGGCCGAGTGAGTCGGGCAGAGATAAGGATATTTTCTCGGTCTGTTGCATAAACGCCGGCTCACCTGGGGTCCAGTCTCCGGGTGTGGTGAACGTGCAGCCAGCTGTGCACTCCGTCTGGCCGTACGCCTCGTACACCTACAGACAGACGACACTGTGTAAAGGACATGCATGAATCCACATACTGTATTCATATGTGAATGTGTGGTTTAGGAACACATGCATCAGTGTATGCTGGTGCTGCTTCTGTATCTATCTTTGTGATGTTTATCTGACACCTTCTTAAGAACAGGTCTGTTGTTGGTTCAGTCTTAGTTTGAGATTTGTTCATGGCCACATGGTGACAGCAGAAATAGGTTATGTGCGCCTCATTCACTTATCAACTATTCAGTAGATATGAGGAACTTGTTTGCATAGAGCTGCATGTTTAGACGTCGTTCAGTTACAGAGCAAAATAAACATTCATTAAGAATCGTGTTTTGGTCTCTCTACCAACTCCTGAGGGAAACATTTGGCTCTTTATCTTGTAAATGTTAAACAATGTTCACCAGCTAGACGCTCACGGTGTCTGTCTGCCATGTGCAGCTGAGCAGGTGGTGTACAAAGTGGTTGGCTTGCTGCACACAACTGTTTGCTGTCTTCTGTGCTGTGTGTGTGTGTGTGTGTGTGTGTGTGTGTGTGTGTGTGTGTGTGTGTGTGTGTGTGTGTGTGTGTGTGTGTGTGTGTGTGTGTGTGTGTGTGTGTGTGTGTGTCTTTGACCTGGCATCCCAGAGCTGCTCTGAGGAATCCCAGGACACTGGGCGAGGTAGGAGCTGCCCCTGTTATAATCATCCTCAACCTTCCTCCCAGGCTGACCTATACAAAGAGAAAGCATATTATTATAAATATACACATACAACAATATACCCATTATTAATATTTACATATTGTTTTATTATAACAATAGTAGCAATCATGAAAAAAAAAAAAAGTCCAGGAATATATTAATGTTGACAATGGATTAGAACAAATGGAGTATTCAGCTTTAAAGGCCCTGAAAACTTTTCTGTTTCCTCAGTCAATTTAATAAGAGTTGAGGTTAGAACTCTTTTGCTATTTTTACATATTTGACATATTTAAGTAGCTTTTGTTCTCTGTGCTCTTCTCACAGTGGCTCAGCTGACAACATCTGAAGACCATTGTGTTCATTTGTCACTGGTATCTAAACAAACCACACCCCCACAGTCCTGATGAAGCCGATTAGCGGAGTTTAATTTAGCCGGAAATATTTATCACAGTGGGAAACTTGAGATTTGATTCTATGTTTTCACAGGTTTATCTAACTGCACAGGGGTCAGTTGAAAGATGTTTCAAACGAGAGTGAAACAAACTAAAGAGTAAATACAGGTTATAAGTAAACTACTCGTCTTTTACAGCTGCTTTTTTTTATATATTGGATTTTAAGGAATGGGTGAAAATGAGATTACAGAACTCAAAAAGCCTGAAGTTGAATTGTCTTTTGTTTTTGTAATTACTCAAAGGGACATTGTCTGAGCTGAGTTTTCATTGCAGCTGACCTGTCTGACTGTAAGTGACATTGAAAAGCGGCTCTTTGCAGGGTGTGAATATCTGTAGAAAAACAAATAAAACTGCCTTGATGCAGTCACTGAGTATCTAACAGGTGTGTCATTTCAACTCAACATTTTTAGGATGGTTCAACATGCTACGTCTATTAAATATCATGAAAGAATCTGAAATCATTTGTTTTAGAAATGCACAGAAGTGAATGAGCAGCTTGGAATCGACTCCAACTAGACTTTCCTGTGCAAAATATGTGTCAATGATGAGATTTTATCAGCAGCTAATGTAGCAAGTCTGATTATATGTCTTACATTTAGCTCTGGGGGAGAGGCAACGCCATTTACCTGAATCTTACTGAAGAAGATTTTGTCCCAGATGCTGTCGCTGCGAATGATCCCGCTGCTGACCTCAGCACCTTTTCTCTTTGCAGCGAAGTTGAGCAGCCAGCGCTTCAGTGGGCTGTTGGCCTGGCTGAAAATCTGCAAACGACAAAGCACTCAGATTCAGATTGGTTTGGGACAGTCCTGTCTATTATGTGAAACACACGTAAAATATATTAAATTACAGAAAGGTTGGTAAAACCTTGAGCGAGAGCAAAACTCTTGATTTCTCTTCCCTTTGTTAATTACACAACATTCATTTCTGAACTCATTGTTCAAAACCACCACTTCATTATTCTATCCTGAAAATTTGCATTACTCCAAAAGTAACGGTAACCATATATCGAAATAGTTTTGATTTTCAAACCACAAATCGCCATCATAGGTCAATAATTTCCATAGCCGGTGTTTTTAATGTATGGAGAAAACCAAATTGAACTGAATAATCCGAGATGCTCATCTCACCTTGTCGTACATGCGGTTGAGCAGTCGAGGCACCACAGGGAAAATGGTTGGCCGCAGGGCCTTCATGTCATCTGGCAGGAGACGGATGTCGCCCTGGTAGAAGCCGATCCGTCCTCCATGGCAGTAGACCACAGACTGCAGAGACAGACGCATAACAAAGTCAGCTGTCTGGCATATAAGTACTGATAGACAGTACAATTTATTTACATTATACTTTTTTTTAAAACAGTATGTCATAATTGCATTAGAGAGAACATTTTATAATTATGTTTATAACATTCTGTGCACAGTGCTGAGTGGCCGTAATAACACCTGACTCCACTAGATTGTGTCACACAGGATAAAACATACTAAATGGATTCAATAAACAGTTGTTGGGCCATCATGTGAAATACCAGTGTGTGTATCAGTCATCCTATTTGTCTACTCTCACACTTTCAAGTCCCATGTCACTTAGCCAAAAGAGGAACCTGACTTTTTATATTGAATACTTATTGTTTTTACTATGAATAAGACAAAAGTTTTAGTGTGTGGAAGACAGTCATTGTTACCATCAGTAACGATAATTACTCATCCTACTAAAGCAAACGAACCATGTAAAGTACAAGTAAAGCCAAGTATTCACAGATAAATGTAGTTTAAGTCTTAATGTAAATGTATTATTGCAGAGTCTAATTTATATATGACAGTATTTTACAGCTGTAACTGGTTCGAATGTGTCCTTTATTTAAAACTCCAAAGGGTCTGCCTGTCTGTTCTGAAACTGCATGAATATCACTAATATATTAAACACACAAAATTCTGTGGTAAAAGTATAAAAATAAATACTGTACAGTACAGTGAATATTCAGAGTGTGAGCGGAGATTCCCTAGAACAACAGTAAAACTTCCTTTTTTGTATCATTTAAAAAAACCAAACTAAGAAAAGCCCCAGCTGGTTTGGCTGATAGTGACCATGACCGATTTACAACAAACATCTGGAAGCACTCAGCCCCACACACAGATTATCTGATCCATGAAATACTCCCATGCTGGAAAGAGCTTAATACCACATACCACGAAATACTTTAACATACAGGCATATACTAACTATTAATAATATGAAACAAAACAAGGAACATTATAAAAGTTATAAACTCATAATAGACAACATTTTGTCATATTTTTTAGGATACATTCTTCAAATTTGCAATTTATATTCCAGAACATTACATAATTCTTAATTATAAAATACTTGCATAACACACCTTTGTTATCGACCAACTGCTTTTTTAGTCTTAAAAAAATGCATCTATTTGGTCAATTTTGAAATTTGAACTGTCGGATAAATGTAGCGATATTATATGGGGTGAAATATTAATTTCAAAAAGAGGAATAACACAAGTTATCAGCTAAACTAGTGACTCATTACTCAGCAAAGATCAACTAATCAGTAAGACCTCTAACTACTAATACTCAATATGAGCTGAAGTACTGATTACATGTTGACAACTCAGGGATTGCAAATGTTGCTGCAACTTGAACTTGGACACGAGAGGAGGTTTTAGTACAAACCGACAAGGAGGATACTTAAAAGGTTCAGTGTGTAGAACTTAGAGACATCTAGAGGTGAAGTTGCATGTTACAGCTGAACACCCCTCACCTCACCCTCCCCTTCCAAACATGAAGGAGAACCTGTGGTAGCCTTCAGTTGTCATAAAAACCCAAAAGATGTTTAGTTTGTCCAGTTTGGGCTACTGTAAAAAAACATGGTGGTCTCCGTAGAGAGGACCCGCTCCCGATGTAAATATAAAGTATTTAAATAAAAAGGGCCCATTCTAGGGTAAAGAAAACAACAATTTGTAGAATTGAGATAAAACACACTCGTGAAAACATCACTCAGATTATTTTATATTCAAATTGTGCCAATACATCCCTTTCACCTAAATCTTACACACTGAACCTTTGAATGAAAACGTCTGTATTTAAAAATCGGAGCTATTGCAGATTGGGACACGTTTGTAGACTGAATAAGAATGATCCAAGCACACACAAGCAGAAGGTCCACCCTCTTTTTCCACCATTTGATTGAGACATTTTCCATCTAGTGTGAGACAATAAGTGTGCTGTGTTTGTGTGTAAGCGTGAGACTCCTGTTGTGTAATCTGATGCGCTGCTTTATGGGGAACTAAGGTGGTTTCCTGGGACTGAGTCTTGTGTCGCTATCAACGCTGCAGTGTTTTGCAGGCACATGAACCACACTCGTTTGACCTGATGCAACCCGATTGGCGCCCACGCACACACAAACACACATGCACACACAAACATGCACACACACACACACACAGACGCACTTCCCATGACTCCAGAGGATTTAAAGTGATACAGTGATGTCATTTTCTGGAGACTAAACTTAACTACAACTTGCGTAACCCAAAAAGTAACCCCTAACATTAACCTTGACTTACACCTAAACATAACCTAACTTTAAAACAAGTCTTCACCTTAAACTAATATTTTACAATATAGGGATTTGTTTTGTTGTCCCTGTACGGAAGACTATAGTCCTGATGTGTAAATAGATTGGGTCCCCACAAGTGAGTAATACCTGAACCACCCTCCCCCACCACCCCACACACAAGTTTGTGCAGCTGTCCTGAATAGGACTTCCATTGACCTACATTCATTGAGGTCGGCCTATAACTAAAACCTTATCCCCAACCTTAAGCAGGCCCTTGGACATGATGTTTGGCCTCATTAGGCTACTGGTCCTGACAAGGTCAGTGTTTATGCTGAAAAAAGGTCCCAAAGGGGAAACAAAAATATGAACACACACATATAAAATGAAATATTGATATCCTAACATGTAAGGACTATGGAAAGGGTTCATTAAGGCTGAAGTTAATTTGGAGCAACAAAAGGTTCCACTACATTCTATTTGATCCTGAATCAGTAATCAAAAGTGGTAGAAGTTTGGCTTGACCAGTGGCTTCAGCTTCAGGGATTCTCGGTAAAAACAACATCCTCCTGCCATCAGTTAAGACGTCTGCCTCAGGTCTGGAAGCCAACTGTTCTATTTGTCGTCATCCACAAAGTTGGACGGACACAAAAAATACAAAATAAAATAAAATAAATGAATCACTTGAGATACATTTACATATGGTTGGATCTAAAGTGTGGTGGATTTACAGGAGAGGAGAAATGTGACTGTGACCAGCTGCAGATAAACCCATGGTTTTACAGTAAATAGCTCCCTGCCAGGATATTTAAATAGGTTCTCTGGTTTCCTGTGATAACATGACTTTTTTTTTTCAATAACAGGGCATTTGGATGTGAATGTTACCAGACATCTGCTTGTGTGTGTGTATGAGGGTGGGTGCTTCTTTAGACTAGGAAATGATGCAACATGGCTCCACTGGGTGAAAAAGCTTGGCATGGCATTTATCCTCATGAGTTGGAAAACGAAACTTATAAAAAGGAAAGGGAAAAGGAGTGTCTCTCTCTCTCTCTCTCTCTCTCTCTCTCTCTCTCTCTCTCTCTCTCTCTCTCTCTCTCTCTCTCTCTCTCTCTCTCTCTCTCTCTCTCTCTCTCTCTCTCTCTCTCTCTCTCTCTCTCTCTCTCTCTCTCTCTCTCTCTCTCTCTCTCTCTCTCTCTCTCTCATGCTGCTGATCCTTCCTCTGACCTGCTAGTATCCTAACAGCTTGACTATCATGAACGCATTCTGATCTATAACTGCTGCATTCCTGTGGTGGCACATCTCTATTCAGCCCAATTACCTCAATGAGTCTCTCAAACATGTGAGCCAGTGGGAGGAAGGAAATGAGGCAATCGTCTTGGTTGGGGGAAATGACTTTCTGCAGGAGAAAAGAAAAGGAGACTCAATCAAATGGCCATAAAAAGGATTTCGCAACAAACTGTGAATTTAATGAAAACAGGACATGGAGCAGAACGAACGAACGCACACACACACACACACACACACACACACACACACACACACACACACACACACACACACACACACACACACACACACACACACACACACACACACACACACACACACACACACACACACACACACACACACACACACACACAGTCATAAAAATAAACTGGATGATATCAAATGACAAAAAAGAATCATGGGTCACTCACATCTGTGACTTTGAGGAAGCCTGAGAAATCAGCCACCACGTTCCCATGGGTTAGCATGACCCCCTTTGGGTTTCCTGTGTAAGCAGAGACAGAAGACACACATGACGGAAGTGAAACTCTGGTGAACAGGTGAACCGCTCTTTGGCTCTCTGGAGTCCTGCAGCAGGTCTTCAGTCGCCGCTCAATAACTGCAGGTCACTTTTACAGTTTCAGAGAGAAAAGCTGCAACCAGCATCGCCACAGGCCAAACACACAGGCCGGTCTAAACAGGCCGGTTTAGAAAAGGCAATGCAAGAGTTGCTTTAATGGACCAGAGCATTTGATATCTTTACCCACATATACACATGATGTATAAATGCTGAGTTAATGCTACTATTTTCATTATTTCCAAAATCAAGCTGCAATAGTGTGAGATATTCAAATCTGCGAATATTGGTTTGTTTGCCTGTAAAACCTTTAAATACACATCTGAATAACGACTCAAATAAACTGAAGACTGAAGCCATGTGAAAGAAATCCCTGTAATACTGATTAGGCATTTCCTAATAAAGACCTTCTCATTTACTGTCATGTCATCGGATTCCTTGATGCCACAGACACAGACACAGACACACACACAGACACACACACACAGATCTAAAAACTCTTACATAAACCAAGATCCTTTGTCTGAACCTGTTGTGTGACTCACACAGCTCTAAACAGTTTCTCGGGAAATGCATGTGTTGTGAGGAAACCTGGAGCTGATTAATGCAGCGGTGGCGGGCCATTTCCCTCAGTGCCAGCAGGTGGCAGCGTTTGCAGCACACCAGTGGAACCCTGAGTCGTTTGTAAACTGACACCAGTGTGTCCTCACATGACCTGGCTTTGGTTCCCTTGTCTGCTGGTTGCAGGGGCTGGTTGCAGGGGAGGAGATAATGGCTCTACACGTCAGAACATGCCGGGGGGTCCAGATGTGTACGTTTATATGATAAATAGAGGGAGAGGGTCATTTATTCTGTTGATATCAATTTAATCTGCTAATGTGATGAAACTGGATTTGTTTTTTTGTACTTACTTTGTATGTAGGGAAATAGACATACAACCGAACATGTTGTTAACCGACACAAGAAATACAGGTCACTTTGTCTTTCCTGTCTTTCTCCCCGGACCAAACTGGATTGTATTAATAGTAATTGCTCATCTGCCAGTTCCTCCTCATCAAGTATTATTATTATTACTATTATCATTATAATTATTATAATTAGTATTATTGTTTCAAGGCATAATGGAGGAGCAAGAGCTGCCCTGTGGTTTGCTTTCATCTATAACCATATATTGGATTTAAAAACTGCATCCTTAAGAAAACATATCTTAAAGCATTGACAATAGAATTGCTCTGCATAGTTTTCAGCTGTTATTAATCTTATTCAACTAAACAGTGGGGTTCCATAAACCCCTCTATGTGCCATTTTTGTGCATATTACCCGTCTTAAAATGCTTTTCAAATATACAATTTTGAACAGTGAACAACTTGATTTTATCGTTACCATTAATTACTGTAAATGTCTTTCATTCTCAGCAATCCCAGTCTGAACTGGCACGCTGCCTGGACCTGCCTGTGTTGACGGTGACACGCTTTATCCACTGAGCAAAGGGCAGGTGACGGATTCAGCAGCCACCTCCTTTCTGTTATTAGTGAGACATGTGTGCAACTCCCTGCGAGGCCAGCAGAGTGTTTACGCTTTGACTTTTTAACTCAGCAGACTGTGGTGAGAATACCGTCAGTCCACTGACCTGGAAAAGAATTTGACTAAAAACCTTTCATTTCTAGGACAGGCGTGTCCTTGACGGCAGGTTGTTTTGTCCAACCTGGCAACTAATAATGCGGGCGAGTGTTTAATCGATCAGATATCGTGTTGGAAGTGACCCGCCCACATGTTTTGATGTCTGCAGTGAACTCTTTTCATAAATTACATAGAAAATAGAGAGAACAAAAACAATCACAAGCACATTGCTGAATGTGAAGGAGCAGTCTCTGGTCAGGTAACGTGTAACTGCTGCAGGTAATATGCCCCCCCCTAAAAAGTAATACATAGAAAACATATAACTATATTGTTTCTTGATATTGCACAGTGCACCATGGGGAAATATTTTTGCATTGGGATGCACAGAGGCAGTTATTTCATCTAAATTTAGCATTTCTAGACATTGAGCACACATCATGTATTTTCCTGTTTCTCATTAAAAGTGTGATTAACATAATGGAAAATTACAAAAATGAATAGATAGTAACAGTCTCAGGAAAAATACTAGTTGTGCTGTTAGCCACTAAACTGCGCTGCACATGTTCCCATTTTTGAATTTACTCTGTACAAACTCAAATGAACCAGGTTATTCACAATTTAAACAATTGATACCTGTGGTTCCACTGGTGAAACAGACAATGGACAAGTCGTCTGGTGCTGGTGGCTGCAGAGAAAAGAAAAATATCAATGTTAATCTAAAGACATGTAACTCAATCAGGTACTTCTTCAAGTTTCTACAAACACAAGATGCATTCATATCCATCTAATCCATAATCTAAAAGTTGAGGAGATATTTCAGATCAGATTATAAATGTTGTTGCACAGTACAGAGTTGTGAATTAATACTTACTATAGGTTTTCTGTAGTGTTCTCTGCCCAGAGCCTGTGAGGAAAAGAAAAATTACTCAAATAAATAAAAGGCATTAGAATAACGTAATTCTCCAGTGTAATTTGCCTGAGATCTGATGTTGCCCTTCTTGAATCAAGAATGGCAACAATAGTTTCTACCGTGTCATACGTGTTTCCGTTTGTTCTCTGTTTTTGTATCTTTTGTGTGTGTGTGTGTAATATGACCCTGCTTGTACTTATATTTAAAACTTTTACTTCATTGCTGCCCATCTTGCCCTAGAAGAAGAGATAATGTGTCCCAATGGGACCTTCCTGGTTAAGGATAAATAAAATTAAAAATAAATGTGAGTCAGTCTTGTCCTGATCATTTGTGATTCGTCATCGTCCAGTCACCAAAGGCCAAAGCTATGTGGATCCATGTCGACGCAGAGTAAACATGCTCAGAGGCCTGCTCATACAGAGGTCGGGTTCAGCAGCATTTATAATAAGTCGTTTGAATTCCATGAAGGTAGGGCGTCACGCTGAGGTTGGTCATCGCAGAAAAATTACAATTATGTACATGTGATTGTCAGCTACTCCCATTCTACCTATTATATTACAAGCAGTACATTTACTAAAAATACCCACATCGCACACAGAGGGCCATATTAATGTGCACTCTGTGAGTGAAAGGACACGGCCAGATTCCACGCAGTCGGGGATGAGTCGATAAAGATCTCATGTAACATGCCAAAGAATTCCAGAGCGTGCTGGGAGCATGTCCAACTTTGCTGTGACTGGCAGGTTGTGGTGTCGCTGCTAACAATCACTGTGGTGATTTGGGAATTTTAAAATCTCTTTCACGGACAGGTATGGATTAACCATTGGCAGCAATCACCTTACCAGACAGAGGCCTGTGTGAATGTGGATCTTATTAATGCGCCTATGGCTCAAAATTAGTGGAGGTATGTGAGGGTGAGGTTTCAGCAGGATCACGCATTTCCACGGAACTTGCTGGAAGGATATGACATGAAAGAATCCTTCAAATGTTGGTACAGATCTGAACAAAGGGGCAGGTCCAGGAATCTCTTTCTTTATGAGAGATGAGGCGTTTGTTTGACATTTTCACAGATTTCCCAGGAAATAATTCATGGATCTTGATTTAAAAAAAATCTGACATACTAAGAGGACTGTTATGAATCAGTGTGAGTAATTTAAAATACGGATACAGTGGATTTAAATGTGGTTTCACTCCCAAACTGAATTTGATTATGGGATTGCTTTGAGATTAAAAGCAATTAGTGGCATTTACATCCAACTAGTTTTTATTTTTTCTTCACATAGGCTATGGTGTTATTGTGCAGATTTACATGTGAGCAGTACTTCCTCTGAAAGCTTCCGGGTTGCATATGAGAAATCCTGATTGGATTCATTCACATATAAGAGATTTCAGATAATTTAAATAGTTCTATATATATGACTCATTTGATTTGTGTTGAGGTGAAACTCGTGCAAACCTTGTAAATTAACGAGCACCAGAATATGCTGAGATACGAGATGTAAATATCATTATTCTGGATTGGCGCTGTAGAAAATTTGAACCACTCTACTATTTTAGTATTTTTGAGCCTCTGTGAAAGACTGCAGCCCTTTCATATGCATACATACATGTATATGACCGTAAGACATACTTCTCAAGACTGTGACTGATCCATTTCCCCCACCAGACCCACAGGGATTGTTTTTTCACCTCCACTTCCTGTATGGCCTGCACGTGGACGCTGCAGTCCCTGCCGCGCTCCACGAGGGCGTTGTCGAAGGCGTCCATCAGGATGATTCTTCGCAGGCCCAGCGTCTCCTTCCGCTCCACGTTATCTATTAGCACCTGAGCTTTCTCTACTTTGTCGCAGATGACCGTGGAGATGTCCGCTGAAATGACACGAGCACACAAGAGCATACGCACCCTTGTGTGATTATCGGCAGAATAAGAAAAACAAAACAGGACACAAAACAAAACAACCTAGATGTGGGTTGGGGTTGGCAATCTTCAGTTAAGTCAATTTCTGGCTCAAACACTTATATTTAGTTCAGTTCAAACATAAAAACATTTGTTGTATGATTGTCTCTGTAGTGTTTGTGGTCATTAAATAAGCTTTTAGGACGCAGGGAACACACTGTGCATGGATATGGCAAGAAGTGGAGATCTGCTGCAAAAATCTAGTCAGTCAAAGTGATGAGCTGTTTAAAAGGCCAAACATGACGTGTACTGAAACACCTGTCAATAAAAACTATTAAATGTCTAATTACATCGTGATTCACTCTTTTAAATACCTCAAGTGAATAAAGAGTGACTCTATTCTTAAGAGTAGTCAGTATGGAAGCTCATTTCCATTTTTCTTCTGAATCATAATCGAGAAAATGTCTCAAAATAATGACTTCAAAACTCAAAATAATTATTTAATAACTTAATCATAATTTGGACTTCCTATCTTTTATAATTTTGACCAAGCATTCATCTTTTTTTTTTTTATTAACTGGCAGAAATGGGTTTCCATAAGTTTGAGTAGTGCTGTCATACAGAATTGACTGTGTGTGTGTGTGTGCGTGCGTGCGTGCGTCCGTGCGTGTGCTCTTACCAGTATTAATGATGAACCGTATGGCGTCTGGGCCCAGAGTGTCATAAAGGGGAACCACTACCATGGAGTAGGTGTAGCATGCTAACTCTGAGATGATCCACTACAATCACACACAAGCCAGGGGTCAAAGGTCAACGGTTAGAGTGTAAAGACTTAACATTAAGACACATGCTTTTATTTCATTGCTTGAAGTCCTGCTCCAGTAGTTTATTACACCCCCTGAACCTCCTCTGGTGTTCCTCAAAATTTAAATTCCTCTCATGGCCTTGAAATGACTTAAATGTAACTTTCAACCTTCCTCATTTCATGATCCCCTGTTTCCTGTCTCTCCTCCCTCACAGCTTTGTTTCTGATGTGACATCACAAACTGTTTGATTCTATTCATATCTCCGACTGGCGTTTCTCTACTGCTGTGGAAAAACTCAGTCATGGTGTTGACTGCTTATTTTGTTCAAAACATGTCTTTTATCAGATTAAAGGCACAAGGGGGGACATGTCTAAAAACAGGATTTTCACAGAGGGAGGACTTAAATATACATGAAATATATCGCCCTGCATATATATCTAGTATTTTTTTTACAATTTAGGCAAAAAAAATGTTCATCTTTTACATACAGGTTTATGAGCAGAACAGTGTGTAGTACATGTGTTTATATCATGAACCCATATCGTGAGACACAGAGAAGCAGACCGTGAGACAAAGAGTGAGTCACCTCTGGCCTGTTCTGGGCAAACACCCCTATGAACTGGTTGGGGTTCGGCTGGCAGCCCTGGTGCAGCAGGCCGGAGCCCAGATGCTCGGCCCGGGCTGTGACCTGCGGAAGGGGAAGAAGGGACAGCAGCAGATTGGACCAAGTGGAACAAAAACGAAAAAACCAGAAGACACTGCAGCACAAGGCAGGAATTCTTCTCGTTTGGTGTGTGGCTTCATGAGTGTGTTGCAATTTAACACTAAATAAAGTGTCCTACGGTGACAATTTGATTCTGCGTCATAGTATGGGGCGCACTATTTTCCAACCTGCATTGAGAATAAATTACAGACACACACGTAATGTACTGAGACAGATTCCTTCTGTCTGAATGAGACGGCAAACAAGTCCAGACTTATCAAGCTTTCTCGGGAAAAGGAGAAAAAAAACTTCTGTGTTGTACGTAATTCCACTGTAAGTCAACTTACAGCAAAATTACGTCACTTAAGAAAAAACCCTGCCTCCCACCCCCCACCGGTCTCATGATTCTCTAAAACACGTCAACTAATGTCTATTGTTCAAAGATTTACTGGAACCTGAAACTGCTTCGAGGGCCGTGGAAAGTTTTGAGCTGCCAGAGTCTCCACTGCGCACAATGCATCAGATACTGTGGACACACATTTCCCAACGCTAGTGATTGATGTTAGATTGCATTCAACTTAACGCCTTTGGAGTAGATCAGCAAATATTGGTAAGTGCACTTGTACTTTGACACTTGTTTAAATAATGTCATGTTTGAGATGTTGCATATTGTTCACCAGTGACTCATTGACCTCAGCCATTAATCCTTGTGTATTTCAGCTCTTTATAACATCATCATATTTCTATTTTGAGATTGTTTTGATTGTATTTAGGAGAGGCTTGCACTATCTGTAAGAAATTCTACAACACCCACTCTATGTATGTACACGTGTTTTAAGGCTTGCTGTTCTCCACAACAGAGTCTGATTTGGTTGCAAGGCAGACTGGGTGGCTGCTGTGCTGCAAACCACACAACACAAGTGTTGACTTACACAGCTTCCTAAACGCACGGGTTAAATTACAGCTCATCAAATGTCACAAGGAAGATAATAATGATGAGTGCTATTTATGTTTATGACAAGGTAATAATATGTTAAGATAATGGAAAAGATCTTCAAATAATGACACAACTTTGAAAGCAACCTAAACTCTTATTTGTTACAGGTCTTAGGAGCATTCATTAGGGTTTTTGCCTCTGGTAAATTTTTCCTGAGCTTGGAGAGCAGCTGTCGTCATTACAAGGAGCCAACATCCCACCAACCTCTTTGTAGGACAACCATTTGTAAGGCTGGTTCGGGAGCCGCGAGCCTAAGCAAGGTCCATCACCTGTTCAACACACAATGAGACATGAGACGAGTGTTAGTGTTAAAATATATGAAACAGATCTTATGTAACATTAGAACCTGCGTGGTGCCAAAACCAGCTGGGAAATACAGAGTCCTTGAATATTTCATGGTTTCAATGACATGTTTTTCACGTTTTTACATTTCTTCATACTATCCATTAAAAATGATTTAGTGAAACGTTTATTTTAATGCAGTGTTCTTCATTTCATTTTAATATTAAAACGAGATTGTTATAGTTCAAATGGAAATCACCAGTTCTGCTTATCAACACGATCTGGATTTCAGGGGCGATGCATTTTGTTAAACTGGAAATAAATAGGTTGCCTGTGTGGTAATTGTAACACAAAAAAGTGACACACAAAAGCTCTGCTTGTCACAGCACCCAGGTTACACAACCTTCTTTATTTTACACATTTAAAAAACAGGCTTGTTTAATATTACTTCTTTTATTGTAAAAAGTTTTTATATTTCTATTCCTTTTTTTTGTTCTTAATACATTTTACCCTTGTGCTGCTACTTCCTTGTGCTGCTTTGTTGATCTTAACTTATGATGAATATGATTATAAAAATACATTATATAAAAAAAAGTGATGTGAAACTAACTTATAAAGCACAATGATGGAGTCTCTTTGGACGATGAAGCTCTCTCTCTCTCACGAGCAGGTGTGGTCGGAGCAGAAAAGTACCTCTGCATTGTGAGTCAGTCACTTCCTCACTTACAGTCTCCTCTTTAACTCCCAGGCTCTGAGCCCTGACACTGTTACCCCTAGCAACGATGGCCATCACCTTGGCAACCAGAGGACTCGTTTTACCTACAGCAGCAGCGACATGATTGGATGTTCTGTGGTCAGGCCACAAGACTGTCGGAGGGTGTGCTACCTCTCTCCGCAGTGTGTGTGTGTGTGTGTGTGTGTCTGTGTGTGCGCGTGTGTGTGTGTGTGCGTGTGCGTGTGTGCGTGTGTGTGTGTGTCTGTGTGTGCGCGTGTGTGTGTGTGTGTGCGTGTGTTCCCACCAGATATGTGGAGGCCTCGCTGGAAGACCTCATACATGGTCCTGGCGTCGTCATGGTAATGAGTCAGAAGCTTGGATCCGTCGCCCATCATGGACCTGCGACCACCATCTTCATGCTGATGCACAGAGAGAGAAAGAAACAGAGAGAAACAGAGAGAGAGAGAGAGAGAGAGAGAGAGAGAGAGAGAGAGAGAGAGAGAGAGAGAGAGAGAGAGAGAGAGAGAGAGAGAGAGAGTGTGTTTAACACCATAAACAACGTTTTCACACCCTTGTCTCTAGACGTTGGGTTTGCTCGAGGTGAGATTTTTTTTATTTAGAAAAAATGAAAAACACAAGATCAGATTTTTCTCCATCACAAAGACGGTGTTGAATAGATCCCAAAACCTGAGGGAGCGTATGAAGAAAATTGCTCCTCGTTCTTCCAGTAATAATCAAACTCTTTTGTTAAGCTCATAAATGCTTATAATAAAAATATCCCTGCTTCGTTTCGATCCCCCGTGTCTGCAACGCTGATGAATTCTGGGCGATTAGAGTCAATTTCCGAGGAAGACAAAGAAAAGTTAAAGCAAATTCCTTTTTGACAATAAGTCATTTAGGCTGAACAGATTATGGGGCCAGGCATGTTCTGAAGCTCACAACACAACCCCGACCAGGGGGAAAATATGTTTGTGTGTCTCTTGTGTAAAAACAAAAACGCTCATAGCCATAAAAGGCTTTTGAAAGTAGTTTCACATTAACCATAAACCTGTTTGTGTGAACAACAGCACGTGTGTGTGGGTTTGGTTGTGATGGTGGCTGACGTGTAAGCCAGGGTAAATCTGGGTTAGGAATTCAAAACAAGCAACACAGAGTAAGTTTTAATAGTGACTGACACTAATTAGTTTCCATCTCCACAGAGCAGGTTTGGTTGTCATCTTTTGTTTGTTTGTTATTTGGCAGGATTCCACAAAAGCTGCTGGACGGATTACTATTGGTGGAAGGGTGTGGTGAAGGAAGAGCTCTTTCAATTTTGGCATGGATCTGGATCAGATCCAGGATGTTCTTTTTTATGATTTTCAAAAGTTCTGTTGATTTCTCAGAGAATAATTCATGTTTGTTGTTGAAGAAAATCGGGCACATTTAGGAGACTGATATCTATGAATGTGTGCAATTTTACAGCAGAAGCGGATTGAGGGGCTGATCAACAATTTTCTTTTCACTTTTTAACATTGCACATATTTTGATGAGTAAATTATACTTAAACATTAATTTTTTTTTTACTATGTTTTGTGACAAACAAATCATTTAAGTAATCAGACCACTTCCCCTTTCTTTCACATTCCCACTATAAGAACTAAGTAATTCCAATCCATTCTAGTCATGAATAATAAAAATTATAATAATAATAATAAAATTTACAAAACAAATGTATCATTGTTATTATTGTTAGGTAAAAATTATAAATTGATTCTTGCTCTGAGGGTAAACGTACAGTATATATAACAGCATCGCTGGATCAGCATTAATTCAGTTCACTAATTTAGAGGTCACGTACATAAGTGGGCTGGTATGTTGACGTGTTGCAGTTTTTCTTTGCTCTTACCACTAGAGGCTGCATATAAATAACTGTCACTTAAGCACACACTTGCACTCGGTGTTATTATTAGGAAAATGAGCGTCATCTTTGATTGATGCTCAATTATAGCATCTCTTTAGGAGCGTACAGTAATTGGACACTGTGTCTGCTTAAAAGTAGAAAGAAGAACAGAGACATGTCATGGTGTCTGCAGGTCTTCCTCTTATCTCAGACCAATTACTGACCCAACAATCTCCACTAGAACCTGACAAGTAAACCCAGGACACTCATGAAAACCTAAAGCAGCCCTGCTCATGAGGCTTATTGTCGAGAGCGTACGTCGATAACAACTGAAGGGAAATGAGGTTTATCAGCAGTTTTATCATTATCATTATCAGAGCCTCCCTCATCTGGATTTGGCAGCTTCACAGAATGGAGTACAGTGCAGTGGGTAAAGTTTTTAAACGAAAACTTAGAAAGTGTTGGCGACATAATTTTTTTTCTGTGTGTGTGCGCATGCTTCATCCTTACAGGCACCTCCTCAGACTGGTGTAGCAGGCTGCAGGGTGGCTTGATGGGCCGGGGTCTGGTGGCCAGCCAGTACGCCAGCACGGCGGTCAGAGCACCAATGCCGACCAGTGTGGAGGTTGGCAGGGAGCGGAAGAACTGGCCGATGTCGTCCATCTCCGGTATCCTCAGGCCGCTCATCATCTCCTGGGCCTGCATCTTCTCCATGAGGGTGGAACTCAGCTCTGCAGGGAGGTGGACAGTCGTTGACTTAAGATTTGTAACAAGACATTGCTTTTATTGTGTGTGTGTGTGTGTGTGTGTGTGTGTGTGTGTGTGTGTGTGTGTGTGTGTGTGTGTGTGTGTGTGTGTGTGTGTGCAAGTACGATAAGATAAAGACAAACTGAGAATCTGAATAAAGTTAATATTTCAGTCACAAACTTTTCCTCATTCTGAACTTTCACTTTCTTACAGAGAGATTAAAAATCGACATGTGGGACGACATTTAATCACAGATTTTATGATCAATACCTAATCAATACCTCATTAGGCTAAATCAGGTGTGGTAGGGAAGTTATTTAAATAATTGCTTAGATGGTTGTGGTCCACAGCTGCTGAGGAATAGAAATGATGTAAACATACACACCGATTATCAGGACTGGATTCTAAATATATCAAATTCTGCAAGCGGATGACAATCAAACCCACAAATTCCACTACGTCTGGTCAGTGGTCTGACCCTGAACTGCAGCAGTCAAATAAAACTAACCAAAGTCAAAGATGTGAGAGTGTGACGGTCTGAAACTCCTGGTTACACTTCTACAGAATCCAAATTGACTATAAAACTATCCTCTTACTCTGTTCAATGTGTTTTTAATCTTCTAGCACCACTACTGCAAAGTATAGCATCAGAGAACTTATTTGTAATGAGCTATGTGCTAACAAGTGTGCATTCCTTCACAAAATAAAAGGGCATGTCCTTTTCTTATTAGACCTTTACACTTCACTGAATCTGTTTTGGACAGATCAAAACAGGCAGAGGAGGGACTTTCAAATCGCAATTCACAGATACACTTAACCACATGACATGTAATGTTGGTTAATGAAACTGTTGTGCAGGAAGGGCAGAGCGGGCTCGCAACCGCTTCCCCAACACAGCGTATAATGTGGGTTTAACAGATGCTGACAAATCTCTGAGGTGTGTTTCAAACACTTTGACAGTTGTTAGTGATAAGTAAGACAGTCATAAGTGTTAAATGAGTAAATATGATCTCGCTGCTCCTCCACCCAGATCCGGTGACTTTAACACATCGTTTCAAACAGAGGGTGCAGGAGGGGTCTTCCTGTTCATAATGTAAAAGCAGCTCAAAATAGATGATCTCTACGGCGGCACAGAGAAGAGGAGGCACGACAAAGCACATAAACACACATGTAACACATAGAGCTCATTAAGGATCAGCCTCCATCACACGCACACATGCACACACACGCACACATGCACACATGAATACTGAAGGTGTTTCCTCCCTCTCCTCTGGAAATCAGTGAGAGATAGCAACACCTGACCAAACGAATCAGGCACTGCTGCAGCTCACAGCCAATCAGAATCACTTCCTGTCTGCTCTCCCTCTCTCTCTCTCTGTCTCACTCACAACCACAAACACACACACACACACAAAATGATCTAAGTCCGTGGGAACAAACTCGTTCTCTTTTTGACTAGATACCAGAAACTCTTAACTGCCAATTCCCTCCCTTGGTCATTGCTGTCTCATAATCTTCTTATGTGTCTAGATTAGTCACATTTTTTTCATATTTTGTCTCCTCCTTTTGTCAATTGAATCAAATCGTTTTGTTTTGTAATTGCCTTTTTTTTTAACTTTTTTTTTTTTTTTTGAATTGTCACGAAATTCATCCACAATGCTGGTAAATGTTATGAAGATTAAAAAACATATTCATGTTCACCTGCTTTATGGGTCTTAAGGTTCCTGACACTCCTGAACATCAGCACACACACGTCATGCTTCTTCCTCCAATGCTCACACGATCTCAGGTTTTTAGTCGACACAAACACACACGAGCCGTCAGCAGACATTCAACATCTACAACTGACGCATCCGCACATACAGTCGCTTCACCTGCTCTACAGTGAATTCCAAAACTCTATGTGCTGAAATCCATTAAGTCAACTCTAGTTTCTATTCAAATGGAAACCCTCGTCTGCAACTGATAAACCACAACACATGACAGATCCTCTCATGAGAGTAAAAACAGCATTGTGCCTTTTTAACTCCGCAGGACTCCTTACTTCTTTATTTCTCTGCAGTTCTGGTAATTAGAACCATTCAAGTGCTGGGAAATACTGGTGAGTAAGCACTTGCCCATGTTGAACTAAACCACACTGTTTGTTGGACACTGTATGGAAGTGATAGCAGTTACAACATCAAAATCTAATAGTGGGATCAATTGTCCTGCCCCCGTTTGTGAAGAGTCGCCCACTGTTCACAGTGCTGGGCTCCGTCACACGGACTTTATAATGTAACACAGCTTCAGGTGGAAACGGGCACATTTTAGTGTGGATTGCCAGATGTTTTCAAAATCCCCACAAAACACAAATGTCCGTTCACTGTTTAATTTATGTTAATGCACACGTTAAATAAAGAATAAGCTCTGCTCGGACTGCTCGTGCTACAGAGGCCACACCCGCATCATTTTCCACATTACAGTACATAACTTACATCCAACAACATTGTGTTGTTCCATATTCCAGTACAGCTGTTGTATCTGATCAACTCTGATGGGAAGATCGATGATAAAAGCACCAACCAGTGCAACACACACACACACACACACACACACACACACACACACACACACACACACACACACACACACACACACACACACACACACACACACACACACACACACACACACACACACACACACACACACACACACACACACACACACACACACAGTTGTCTGACCTGTTCTACATCCGAGGACTTCATTTCACGAGGGATCAGAATGTAAACGTTGGATGTACAACCTAATAATACATGTTTAATGCCTTTGAACAGCTCCACAGAGAATATTAATTATAATAATAAAATATTTTAGATATAACTGGTGTGATTTTGATGAAACCTGCAGGAACACAATATTTATTATGTCCTCTAATATTATAAAGAGTGGTTAAAGTTTCCAACTTTTTAAGGCCACAACTGCCACAGCACTGAGATTAAACTTGAGATCTATGCTTGAGATTAAATTCTTCTGTTGTTAAAGTCTGACCCCGACACGACTGTCTCCTTGTTGGCCACTGTGCCTGATTGACTTTGCAATCAAAGTACAAACATTTCCCATAAGCCTTTGTGCATCACTGCAGGACGACTTATACCAGAAGTGGGCGGTTTTGATGACGTTAATGTATTTTCACTGCATGTGCTGTGTGTCATGCTCGCTGGCTAATGGGTCTCGGCCACAGTGACGACTGAGCCACGGTGGATTAGTCTGCATTCGAAAAGCAGAGACAGAACAGGGGGAACATCGCTGGACCAGTTCTAAATATAGACTGACTCCATAACCCACTGACACCGCTGTGCCGATAGCTGGAGCCGAGGAGGCTGTGGATACAGAGAGCGCTCAGCTAGTCACATACAGATTTTGCATGATTATGCAAATCGCACTCTTTGGACAAACCGGGTCATTTGCTCTGTTGTTTCCCACGCCTGCGGCAATGTTTGATGCCCAACTCTCTGTTCTGTAGTAACCCAGGTAGTAATAATACTTACAATACTACCTCTATAAAGCTCAAACTAAAACATTTGTCCTTATTATTTTCTTTTTATTATATTTTTGTTTCATATTGCACAAATGCACATACCATTAAATCTGAAAACTAACAGAAAGAGTGGCTGAGGATTTTGGGGAATCACTGTGGATCACTTTATTGTTACGAGCCCATTTAAAACTTAAATGTAGTCTGTGAAGTTTAAAAAATCCAATTAAATAATCTAATGCTGTTTCTTTGCTTCATGGCAAAGTATGAAGTTATAGTTGGAGATTTTTTTTAATATATTTTTGGGGCATTTTTCTTTTATGATCAGAGCTAAAGTGGGATGAAACAGGGGCCCAGGCCTGGACCCAAATCCAGACTCGTGGATTCAGGACTCAATGATATGTGTTGTAGCAGGTGAGTCACCAAGGCATCACGGAAACTGCAAGAAAAACTCGACAGGGGAATAATTATTCTTTTATGACGGTTGTGCACATATACACATGAGCAAACTTCTTGAACTTTACTTTTGTTGCTTGTTAGCGTGTCTTCCGCGACTCTACATGAGGGAATCCAACTGATCTCCAAGTGTATATGTGTAAGATGAGGTGTTAAGATCTAATTCTGTGACACACTTCTTTGTTGCTGAACCCTGCTAAGTCATGCAAACATTCAAACTGCTTTTACTGCCGTGAGCCTGCAAATCACCCCCATCTGCTGACTCCTATCTGGACACCTGATACTGGCAGCCGTTTGTGAAAGGAACTGGCACACGCGGAGCCTGCAGGGTTAAAACAAACCAGCGAATGCCACAGTGCAGACGTGCTTAAACAGCACATCCTCCTGCCCCGAAATAGCGCAACAGCAGCAGGAGACCCGCAGCCTGCGAGACACCTAATTGGCCTCCAGGAGAGATACAAACATCTGACAGGCCGCCATTGTTTCTCACTCTTTCTGCTCTGCTCATCGTCCGGTTTTAACTCAGTCGGTTTTGCCTCTAATATTAAAGATTAAAACACACAAGGTGAAGTTCAGAACAGCAGAATCAGAACCTGAACGCCGACATCTGATGACTCACTTAAGCCACGTACGTTTCACTGAAGGAATAAGTGATGGCAGCCTGTGGAGACACAGGGCAGACTTGAGTGCTGGGTGGGAAGCGGGGAAAGGTCTTAAGAATCAATTATCCCAGTTTTATATACAGTGGCAGCTAAGTCTGGTTATATTATTATATTATCAATATCAATATTATATATTGGTTTAAGTTATTGAGGCTGTGCGTTTTTCATGATTTTTTGCATGATGACTTTGGAGGAATTAAATTCAACTTTAATTGTATAGCACCACATCATAACATACATTATCTCAAGGCACTTTAAGGTCGAGAATATTGAGGTTGAATTATAAGGAAACCCATCAGTTCCCATAATGAGCAACCTATTTGGTTATTTGCTCAGTTGCTTCCACCTCCTTTGTATCAAAGCCAGTGGCACAGTAATGAGTCAAACTCTCTGTCCTGTAGTAACCTTAATAAGTCACCCCAGATACGCACGCACACACACACACACACACACACACACACACACACACACACACACACACACACACACACACACACACACACACACACACACACACACACACACACACACACACACACACACACACACACACACACACACACACACACACACACACACACACGTCTTTCAGTCCAACCCCGTTGCCTCCTAGAAAGACTGTTGCTTCAGCTGCTGTGACAGAGGAACAGCAGGAAATCTTCATCCCTGCCAGCAAAAAACGCTGACCTTTATCAACATGTGAACTCAAAGACCTCGGAGTTTAATTTGTGGAATGAAAAGCACATCACGCCACGAACACCGAGTTATCGCCGTCGTCCCTGCAGCAGAAACTCATTTGCAGTCGGGCATTTAGCTGATTGGTCTCATGAATGAATGTGCAGTTCACTGATGTCTTTGCTCAAAAATGAGGGATTGTTGGTGTGGTAAGATGGAAACTTGCTGTTCACAGGAAAAAACCTCTAACAACAGATACACTTAGAGAAATAGCAGTGGTGGAGGAAGTACTCAAACATTTTACAAAAATTAAATTACAAAATTTACCCAAGTAAAAGTACGACATTAACTCCTGTACTTTTCTACTGCAGTTTTGATAACTGCAACTTTTTTGTTATGTAGTGATTGCTATATGAAAAATGTACTTAAGTACAGCAACAAAGTAAATGTACTCTGTTACATCACACCACTATAAATAAGGGCATTTAAGTTTTGCTATTGAAAGTTTTAGACCAACAGCAAATACACCTGAGTCTTACATTGTAACTGAGATTAGCAAATAAAGCAGAAGTAAAGGTTTGTTATAAGTTGAGATCAAGCTCCATATTTAGGCCAAACGACAACTGAGCAAGCTCCGTCCAATGATGAAGATCATGAAAGTGGTCAAATGTTCTGGAAGAAACGAGTAAGTGGACGTTGAGTTAAGTTTTTTTTCTCAGAAGTCAACTTACTCAACATTTTTAAAATGATGGTGAGCACATTTTTAATCCCTTCTCTTTCAAATTATATTTTCAAACATCTTGTCTCTGTTAAGAAGACTCCTCTTCTCCATTTATTTTAGAAAATCTTTTTGTTGTTGTTGTTGATATAATTTCCTTGGATGTCCCTTAAGATATTCTATAACCCTACCTTTCATCTGTCTGTGATGTTTTTGAAACGGAGACGGTATAATTTAGCAACGAAAGTTCAGTATAAAGAAGTATGAATAATACTAATTTAAAGAATATACTCAGCCTTATGAGGTCTATTCACTCACATGGCTTTTCCTACCCCAACTACGCAGATGACACCCAACTAATGCTCTCTTTTCCCCAATCTGAAACACAGGTAGCAGCACGAATCTCTGCTTGTCTGACTGACATCTCTCTGGATGTCTGCACACCATCTGAAAATAAACCTTGACAAAAACGAACTACTTTTCCTTCCAGGGAAAGGCTCTCCCACCCACGACCAGACAATCACCATCGAAAACTCTGTGGTAGCCCCCGTCCAGACTGCAAGGAACCTGGGTGTGACACTCGACAGTCAACTCTCCTTTACTAACATTGCCTCAACAACCCGTTCCTGTAGAAACATGGTGCACAACATGAGGAGAATACGTCCCCTTCTCCCTCAGAAGGCGGCACAGGTTCTGGTCCAGGCTCTGGTCATCTCACGCTTGGCTGGTCTGCCTGCTAGTGCCATCCGACCTCTGCAGCTCATCCAGAATGCAGCAGCTCGACTGGTCTTTAACCACCCTAAATTCACTCAAACTACTCCGCTCCTCCGCTTCCTTCACTGGTTACCAGTAGCTGCCCGCATCCGTTTCAAAACACTAGTACTTGCGTACCGTGCTGCGAATGGATCGGGTCACGTCTACATCCAGGACATGGTCAAACCTTACACCCCAGCCCGTCAGCAGAAAGTCTACACATCTTCCGCCGCAGACTAAAGACACATCTCTTCTGACTACACCTTGGATAATATATAATATATATATTTAGTAGCACTTATATGGCACTTACATATAGCACTTTGGAGTTTGGCTTTCTTGAAGCAAATTGTAGTTACTTGATTCTTGTTGTTCTGGGTTTGTACCCTCATGGTTGAATGCACTTATTGTACCTAATCTAAAGGAGACAGCAAACAGCCTAATTCATCTGAAACACAACAGAATCAGGAAATGCCTAAGAATGAAAATGCTGTTGTGGAAAACTTGACGCAGCATCAATATACGTCTAGTTTACAGGAGATGTGAGTTCACACACACACACACACACACACACACACACACACACACACACACACACACACACACACACACACACACACACACACACACACACACACACACACACACACACACACACACACACACACACACACACACACACACACACACACCTGGAGAGCAGATGTGAAGAGAAAGGGGAACAAAACACAAACTGTATGATATCTCTTACAAAACCTTTAGTGTGCACAATGTGCATGAACAGCTGCATTACAAAAATAAACTTTGTGTACTTGAAGATATCTAAATGTACCTCAGCTGTGAAATGAGCTGCGGTTAGATTTGTGTGTTACATATATGAGCAATGAAATGGACCAAGACATGCAAATGAGATTTTTACATCTTTAAATGTCCATCCACAAGATCTACATTTGCTTTAATTAGATTAAGATGATTCATGTTGATCAGTGTGAGGATCTTAGATCGGTTCACAAAAAAAGGCTGAATTTGCATTGGAATATACTGATTTGTTAAAGTTCTCCCAAACGTGTAGCGGAGGTGGGAGTTTCAGTGAAATGAGGAAGTGAGTTGTTAAACGCCACATTAACATTGCCACAAATGGCTCAATTGAAGTGAGTGGTGGTGTCCCTGATGAGTGGTGAAAGGCTGGAGGAGCACGCTACCGCAAACATAAAGGAGTAAAATGAGCAAAACCTGAAGAAACATTGGAATTCTGAAACCCTGCTCCTCCTCTACGCGTTTATATCACCTGTACACGAGGCGATCTGCCACTTAGCGGAGGTTGTTCCGTGTGAGCACTGCAGGCCGTGCAGGCAGGAGGGCTTGTGGATGGGACAGCAAGACTTCCTGTGACCTCTGAGGCTTAATAAAGTGGAGGAAACGCGAGCCTCAAGTCCCGCCCCATCAGCCCATCTGAGGGCTGTCACTCGTGATTAGAGTCCAGCGTGGTGAGATTACAGCCTATTAGCACAGAGACAGATGAACAGTAGTAACCTCACTCTACCACAGGCTATTTGAAGACATCCTGCTCGGCTTTTTTTATTCATTTACAGACAGCCGTGTGTGTGTGTGTGTGTGTGTGTGTGTGTGTGTGTGTGTGTGTGTGTGTGTGTGTGTGTGTGTGTGTGTGTGTGTGTGTGTGTGTGTGTGTGTGTGTGTGTGTGTGTGTGTGTGTGTGTGTGTGTGTGTGTGTGTGTGTGTGTGTGTGTGTGTGTGTGTTGGGTCAGGGGGGCGGATATCACATCACCCTGTGCAAACCAGAGATTACCTTCTCCATTGCCAGATTAAGCTGAGCCAAGCAAGAGGAGAGCACTGAGATGCGTTCCGGCCTAGTTTGGTCCTCGATGGCCTCCGTATCACACCACCCTGAGCTCGACAGACGCTACGCTCGCTCGTCACCACACCCACCGCCCCTCCCTCTCTCCCTCCACCACTCTCTCTTTCACTCTCCGCTCTCTCTCTGACTCCCTCCCCCACCTATGCCACGCTCATCTTCACCTTCCCTAAATAATACACACCCTCGATGCACGACCAGCCGGCACATGTATGTACAGTAAACAAACGCTGCTTATACACACCAACACAACATGAGGCTGCTCCCTGTCTGATTTGACTATCAAAGTGAGAAGCAGGTAAAGCAGGTTCAACAACACACATTATTTTTCCACTTATTTGAGATTACTTTTTAGATAAAGATAGAAAAGATAATAGATTTTATATAATAAATATTCAACTTTGTTTTTCTTTTGAATGTCCTGTACTGACTAAATTACATAAATAAAAAGGGAAACCACTTTTGTTAAACTGGTCCACAATGTGCATCCTGTCATAGATCTTCATCATTTTTAAAGGTATGACTCCAAAACAGGCCGACAACGATGAAAGCTGCTCTCTCCACATTATTAGTTTTTCGAGGAATTAAGATAAAGTTTGTCTTTTCTGCAGTCAAACTATGACAATTTATGATTAGATTATGCTTTTTGAGGGGTTTTCTCATTTCCCTGAGGGTCATTTATTGTAATGAAGAACCAAACAAAACTGAGGATTTTTATCCAAAAGGAGCTGGACGATAAAACCAAACAACAATGTACATCACTTGGAGGACGGACCGATCTATAAGAGAACTATTTAAGTACAGGTTAGAGGCAGACGGACCTGGTTCAGCACTTTAGGTCGAGCCATTACTGCCCAGCATCCCACAATATGGAACAGGATGTGTTGAATGCTGAAACAGCAATAAGCCACTCAGAGGAATTTGGATCTGGCTGCTAACATTGATTACACTGGGAGCTGAGACCTTTGTGTTGTGTGTATGTAAAGAATTAAAATCACATCTCTGACTCTGAGTTCTAACTAAACACACTCGCCTCCTAACACTCAGATAGATATCGATTAGAGAGCAGGAACGACTTAACGCTCAACATGTACCCTGTTGTATTAAAACAAAATGATCTCAAGAGGTTATCTCATGACAACAATTTTCTATATTTTGGATTTTCTTTTGCCATTACTTTTAAATGATGTTGTATAATTTTATCTGCTCTCTGATTTGGTGCCTCTGATTTTAAATGACATTGCATTTAGTAGCTTTTTGCCTTTGATATTTTGTATAAATTGTTTTTCTTTGTGAAACACTTTGTAACATCTGTTTTGAAAAGTGCTACATGAATAAAGTTATCATTTTTATATATTCATTATTAGTATAATAATGAATATATAGGTTTGCCCATTACTTTAACACATATAATCATTTTCTTGTTTTTGCCAAAGGGCTGATCAAAGCCACCACAATTCTTTAAATAAACATTAGTCAAAAGTGTCATAAATCTCCACAAAGGGTCCCGTGTGGCTTTAACGTAGTCGGCAATTTATTCAGCCCAACAATTCCATCTGTTTTAACAACGTCAGGCCTCAATTTGGATTAGCTAGGCTAGCAGTTATTAAATATGCAACACCTGCAACCCTGTAACAGGAACTTTTAATATTAATGAACCAACCAAAACCCCAACTGTTACCGGTTGTTCGTCCCTTAGCAACCAGGCATGCGGTGCAGCTGCTGCTGAAAACCTATCCTCTTTTGGAAGAAAGGAACGAAACAAAGCCCTGTTTGCCATTCGAATTTAGCCGGACATGGAAGCAACCACCACGCTCCACTGAAAGACAACGAGGATTTTACACATCGAGTATAAACCCAAGGTCTACATTGTGCCTTATAGAGCTTTGACAGCCTGGAGGGGAGTGGTACACAGGGGGTCTGGGTGGTGTCGGCTCATACAGCAGGAGCATGGCGCCTCATCCCTCCGGTTTGCCGGTAGGCCGCAGGATTTTCAGCACCCCCTCTCTCGTGGACAGCTCCGTCCAATCAGCCGCGGCCGTCTGAAAACACGTCATCCTCCCTCATCCTCCCTCCCCCCTCCATCACTGAGACATGGCGGAGGACATCACAGTCGAAACGCTGAGTTTTCACAACCGGCAAACACGACGAGCCACACTTTGATTAGAAGTACAGAGGGATCATGGTCCCATTAAACATGATCCATAATGAAGAGACGGGTTGGTTGTGAGATGTGCGCTAACGGAGAGGGGGGTGTTGAAATGACGTGTGTCCGGTTTTCACGCACAATGTCACACGACCTTAGCATCAGGCCGGCATCACATGCACACGGCATTTCTTTGAATTAAACCTCGTTTGGCTCTGAACGAGAACAAGCTTTACTTTCTCCGGTGGTTGGAGTCAACGTTAAAACACAAACTCAGAAATAAAACCTGTGATCTGCAGAATGACCCACATGCACGCGTTCAGCTGCATGGCCACATTCTGATTAAGAGGTAACCCCCCCCCCCCCCGACCTGAAAGCAGCCCTCCGTGTCGCCCCCAATAAGGGGTTCACAGAGCAGGGATTCAAACACTGTAGATGCTGAGGCCCCTTCACACTGGGGTGTTGCATCGGTGTCGGCTGCACGTGTAGTCTGATAAATTAAAAAAAATGTCACCGGCGTCATTAGGGCGCAAGGCAGCAGAGCGCCCACTCTAGCCTTTGCGCACAGATTAAGAGCCCAATATGTATGGACAGAGAGGAAAAGGCACATATACCCAGGGCCTTTAGTGAAAGGCAAATACAAGAAATAAAGGCCGGCAATGAATGAGACACAAAGCGGCTCCATCCATCCATCCATCCCCTGCGAGACAGCAGGTGCATCGCCCTCAGACCGGGGCCCGGCGATGAATCATGGAAAGCGCAATGCAAAAAAAAAAAACCTGCACGACTCACCTAAAATAATCCAGAGCGACCCAGAGACCAACACGAAAGCGAGCATGTCTTTCTCATTGAGTCAGCTGTCCCGGTGCAGGAGCGGCTCAGAACTGCAGCATCGACTCTGCAGCAAGTCGCCGACAATCTGGGAGATTAAGGAGGAGGGAGGGGATGAGAGGGGAGGAGGAGGAGGAGGAGAGAGGGGGGGGAGACACAGCACATCAGTGGGAGAGCGGAGCAGTGGGGACGGCGGCGTCCAGCAGGGGTGGTTTATTCCTATTCTTTTCTCTTTTTTTGTAACTGTGCAGCTTTCGCCCGAGAGAAAAAAAGAAAAAAACGTGTTGTCTGAAGAAACAGACCCCCGGCGGATTACTGAAGCATCCCGTCCTCTCCCGGTGGATGTTTCCACCTTCACCCAGTTGGCTGCTGCGCAATCGCACGACACCCCATGCTGAAACCGAAGGGCTCATAGGGGAGATGCGACGCCAAGGTTACCTGGGGATGGAATTAAAACTATTCTGGCGGCTGACCTGAAAACCTACAGTCTTATTTTAATTCTCATCATTTTACTGGGATATAATAATTCCCGGAACCTGTCCCTGAAATCTATGTGCATTCAATTTGATTGTTATGTGCGTAAATGTGCAGCCAAAGATAAAGTTAGTGCAAGCAAAGCATGTCTCTGCACATTTGCATATAGATACATGTATTTTAAATGTTGACTTGTTTCAGGCGGGCCTTCCTACATCACACCACTCAGCCTCCACATCCCAGCTTTGACACGGGGTAACTTTGCGTCACGGTCACGTGGTACAACAAGACACTCCCAGTGAACTAAAGTAACCTTGAGAAAGGCTGAGGAAGTGACGGAGGGAGTGACTACATGCATGACACACACACACACACACACACACACACACACACACACACACACACACACACACACACACACACACACACACACACACACACACACACACACACACACACACACACACACACACACACACACACACACACACACACACACTTTAAATTCATGTGTGTATGTTGGTGTTTTGTGCAGCAGGGAAATCACTGTGTGGCTCACAGGAACTTCTGTGGTGACATTTCAAATTTAAATTGGCCAATGTTATCTCAAGCACCTTCAGGCCGACATGTGAATGCTACGCAAATGATGATTTCTGGACTGGCTGTGCTGAATTTTATTCTAATAATAATAATTATATTTGACTCTTCTGTCTGTAGAATGAATTGAAATTTCATCCAACAACTATATAATTGTAAAAAAAAAAGCATTTGAGTGCAACAACAGGCAAATTTGTCAGACTATTTATTGTATAAAGTCAGTCAAAAGTTATATAGTTGCCCCATCTATTAATTAAAACTCCTTGAGTGTCTCCAGAAGTGGCTAACGTGTGGACTGACTTATGTGCTGCTGTCACGTGACTTTAAAACGGGTCATTTGCCAGGATGTTTAATCTGTCACTTGCAGCTGTGCCACCCTCGACCTTCCTGCTCTTCTTTTTCATCTCGGATTCCCCCGCCGAGAAAACAGACAAGTGGCAAAGAGTTGCCCTGTGTGTAGAGACAAATAGTCCCGATGTTCGTTGATGGCGGAGGGAGTACGAGTGGTCAAACTGAAGGAGGGGGGAATTACATATTACAAACTGGGGGAGGCCTTTTAATCTCAAATTGTGGGTCAATCTTGAACCTGCAGTTTACCTGTGATCTGCCAGGAGGAGACAAGGAGAGTGAATGTTCCCCACCACCACCCCTCCACACCAAACCTGACACTAAGCAGACATGTTGCTGAGCTAGCAGCATGTTAGCTACCACAGGCTAACCACAACAAACAACACTGAAGAAACACTGCAGCGTGGAGGGATGCAAGGAAGAGAATGTGTCCGTGCACATTCCTCCTAAGAACGTTACTGTTTCGAGACCAGCGGTTACGCTTTATTTCTTCTGACGTCCCGTGTCGCTGTGCTCACTACGGAGTCTACGTTACTCTGTATTGAAACTCCGTACTGTAACTCTGAACGTTACTCCTACTTTGGCCGACTGTCCTGCTAAAACTTGAACAAACATGAGGATGGTGTAACCTACCATTCAGAAACATCCTGCTGTAACCGACTGTAATAGCTGCAAACATAACGTGACTTTCAGCTGTGTTTACCAGAGAGAGTCAATGCACCAGAAGGAGAATTGTGATGGGCCTGGTCGCGTGTCACTCAAAGTGCAGTTACACAATCAGAGGAGGGGCTCAAGAGGCAGGTGAAAACAGCCTGTTCTGTCTGCAGCTCCAGAGAGAGAGGCAGAAGAGAGGACATGGAAATACACATTGCAGCAGTTTTTTCAACTTTAAACCACTGATATATCATCTTAGGGGACCAATACCTCAAATTAAATCCCAGAAAGGTGTAAAATATGGGCCCTTTAAGGTCAGTGGCCATAAAGGGAGAAATAACAGATGACTTTTCCATGACAGGATGGTAAAGAATTAAGGATTTCTTATATTTTAAGTTCAATAGGTCAAATTCTTTCCTGCAAACATTTGCAAGTTAGCATTAAAAACAAAATACAGCAGATGAAAATATCATTATTCTTGCAGGTATGAGTTTGTAAACCAAAAGACTGGATCAAAACTACAATTAACAGTTCATCCTGAGGTGGGTGGGGGGGTGCAGGGGCATGAATGTCTGCACCAAATTTGATGTCTCTTATGTCTTTTAAAACCATTAATGATGACGTCATGGTGGCACCAACATCTCCAAGGTCTCTGATTACATACGTTTTTACGCTTTATCCTCTGGACGCCACGAATGTCAGTATAAAAATGTCATGCCCGTCCATCAAACAGATGTCCATATTTCCCAAAGTGGAACAAATTGTACGATTTTAGATTTCAGACACACCAAGGCAGGTGGGTGCAGTGAAGATCTCTGCCTGCAGATGGACAGGCAGAACTCAAAACACATGAGAAACAGAAGGGAGCAGAAGCACGAGGAACAATAACACGCAACATGAGGTGTAACACAACAGAGCTGAGCAGACAATCTGACAAAGAGGGAGCGCAGAGACTAGTTGTGCGTTCGTGTGGTGTCCGAATTATCGCAAGAATTAGTTCATGACAAGGAAAATTCCCTTTAACAAGTCAGAAAAACTACGGCGAAAAAATTGGTAGATGAGATGCTGACGTCCCCACATATAAATTAATTAACATAGTTTTACTATAACCTCTAATAAGTAGCTTCTAATTGCTTTTTTTCAATTCCAAACTGCATGTCCATCCCTCTCAAAGGCCCAACAACAGATTTTTTTATGCTAAAAATGCATATGATTAAAATTATGAACATATCGGTAACTCCTGACCCTGTTTCTTTGCTCTATGTTATTATGTAAATATTGCTGCCAAGTATTGTTTTTAACGCTTAATATAGTTCAAATACTTCAGTTTCCGAGATGCACGTTCACAGCGGGTTCACAAGACGGCAGGTGAAACACGTCAGGGCAGAGCAGATGATCCCAACGGCAGGAAGTGAAGACAAAGACAGGAAGTAAAATAAAACAACTGACACTCAAGGTTAGTGATATCAAAATAAAACAGGAAATCATAAGAGTCCAATGAATCATCTCAGAGGGGCGGATCGTGACACCGTGAATTTATCTGGGCATTCGATGAAAAACATCAAAAAATTAGAGCTAAGAAATGATAATGTTGTAATATGATGATTGTATTTAGAAATTCACAGTCTATGAGCAATCAAACAGAAAGATCCTGTAGGGGAGTGATTTGTGTAAAGAGCAGCCGGAGACAGGGAATTAAGACAAAAAAGGATGACATTGACAACAACCTGTCCGTCTGCTTCTGGTTTCTTTATCTTTCTGTGTTTAAGACATATTTACAGCACTGAAAATAAGATACAGACGCCACAAGCATGACCCAGTGACCCTCTCTCTCCTCTCCCAGGGAGGGTGACATCTTTATGGCTGATCTGTTAATCATTCACCATGAATGAAACACACACAGAACTAACTAACCTAAAACCTAGATCAACAGTTCCGGAATATGTAGTTACAAAAGAAACTTCTACTTTTCACACCTCCCTTTCCACCAGGTTGCAGTGTTATTGCAGGCTATCTAACGAGGGCTTGGACCTGATCCAGTGTCAGTGAGCTGTCAAAGCAGATGGTCCGGGGAGGTGGGGGGTTGGATGCTCAAGCGGCTTGCCTCATGCCAAAGCCTCAAACTACTGCCTTATCCTTGCAGGTGGCCTAAATAATCGCCATTACCCTCGCCGTGTGCACGGAGAGTGAAAAAAGTGTGAGGGAACTTGTCACTGCAGGTCTGAAAACACCCGGGAAGCCGTTTAACCCGGGATGGCGTAAAGTCAATGACCCCTGGTGTTAGACTGAAAGGTATATCCCAGGATTAGGTGAGGTAGTAAATAAAGTCAATTTAGGTTGAAACGTGGAAGTGGAGAGGAGGCTGCTTATCTCTCGCTGTCAGTTACAGAGGATATAGTCGTATGGTTGACGGATTCCTGAACGGTCCTCAGGCAAAGATTCAGGGGCCCAAGAGGTTATTGTCAGAGAGTCATTATTTGCATGTGCCCTATTGTCTCATATCTGTCCAAAGTTAAATGTACAGGTTTAAAACGAGAATGGACAACATTAAATATATGAAAATGTGATTGCTGGATATGGTTGAAGACATAAATATATTAAAGAAAATGACAGATACATTTCAATCAGTTAAATGCAACACCTGTATGAGTCTAGACCTCCAATAATAGATTTATGAACTTTTTAGCTTCTATTACCTTAAAATGAAGCAACGTCTATGTGTCAAAGGGCTAAAACATAGAGTGTATATAAAGATGGACGACATGACAGCTCCTCAAATGTGAAGCCAAAGCTCCTCAATAGTAGCTGGCTGCAGTTTTGGTCATAAGCCCTGCCTCCTCCATGTTAGCAGATAGAACATGGGTCATTTTAGGAAGTTCTTATCACATTGATGGAGGTCAAAGTTTTTTCCCAGAAAGTTTGGTTTTAAGAAGTAATTCTGCGCTGTATAAGAATCGGGTGAAACGCCATGATTGACAGCTGAGACTGAACTCGCCATTGGTCGAGTGCATGTACCACTGATGTCATCATGGCAGTGTTCTTATCCTGGATATATTGGCTTAATTTCTGAATACTGGGAGGAAGTGGACATGCAGTGTCAATCTATAACCTGTAGGGACAAAACAATGTAGTATTTTGTTAGAGCAAATGTGATTATAATAAAAAAAAAAGTACTCAAATTGAATAATTGTTCAGAAGAAATGTTGCTTATGTGATATCAAATATCCATCCATCCATCTCAGTTACACCTGCTCTGCATCAGCCACTGAGCACGTCTGGTGTTTCTCTCACGCTGTCATCCCTCCATCATGTGTCAGTTCAAACACTAACAGGGTGGAGGCCCGGGATGATTTCCCCCTGAAAATCCAAGTGTCTGTCTTCGCTGGGGAAACTCCACCAAATATTCGCCAGTAAAAACTCCGCTGGAAAAATCCCTCCCATTCCCTCTCCCTTTCCCTTCCCCTCTCCCTCTCCCACTCAGTCACACGCTCGGGCATAACACCCAAGGAGCGCGCCAACGACACTCCGCACCACGCGGGATGTCCCTACATGGACCGGGACTAGCTGCGACAGCACCTATGTGGGGTTTCCCTCATTCCCATTGGGAATGTGAGCCATGTGCGCTTGTTAGATATTATAACACGAAGCTGCTGCAGCACGGAGGGAAAGCCACGAGAATTCTAATGAAATAAGATGAAAACATCAGGGTATCTGCATGTGCATCATTCCCTGTCATTTACGCATCGTTCATTGTTTTCAATTTACGAGCAGATAAGAACGATCGCGTGCGTAAAAACCTTTGCGTCCTGTCATGGTCTGTTTCCGGGTCCCTCGCTGCTGCTGCTGCTGCTGCTGCTCCAAACACTGTGACAGGCAGCATGGCCCACTTTAATCACTGTAAAACGCTGCCTCCTACCTGCGACTGAAATTATTGCACCATTTCTTGTAAACGCCTGGTTTCTCCGCTGGGTTGCAGTTTATACTAAAGGGCCGGTCCCCTGCGCAATGAGCACATGTTTATCCTGCGAGGCTAACTTTGGCACCTGGAGCAATGAAGGCGCGTGGGTGTGTGTGTGTGTGTGGAGGACTTGCGTTCCTGGGAGTTCATTGGAAAGTTCATGTGCACATTCTTGTTGTCATGATAATGGACTTATCACTGCTACTAAAGTGAAAAAGTTGTTATCAAGACTTTTTTTTTCATTGCAACGTGTAAAACACCTTGTGTAACTTTGTTCTAAAAGGTGCTGCACAAATAAAGTTTATGACTATATACAATGATGTATGGTACAACATTTAACAACAAACCTGTAATGCTTCGATATTTCATTTCATTTCAGTAAATGACAGCATTAACAAAACGTGCAAAGCTGTGACCCTTTGCTGCAAATATTGCAATAATCAGAGGTGCCACATGTTAAATATGTGCAGAGGGACAGTCATTAAAGTATGAGGGTCTACGTGCAGAAAGCACCCAGAGCTCATGTTTTGCCGAGCACTTCCTCTTTGCTCACAACGGCATGATTTCTTGTAAATGGTTGAGGCTCTGAATTGAAGTACCAGCAGCGCATGCGCTATTCCACTGTAAAATGTGATTTCCAGTTAAACCTTTTCTGCCTCACAACATGCACACACACTTTATTTACGAAAGGAATAAGCCTGTCATGAATAAACTTGTAGCAGCAATAACTTGAGCTGCTGTCGTATGAAGAATTTATGAATTTTCCTCCACGCTCCGTGAAAGAAATTTGATTTTTAGGTGACGTGTGCGCGCCGGGTGTGGACACTTTTTGCAGTGCGCACATGGGGAAAACCCGCCGCAGCTTTGTGTATAAATAGTGGCTGCGCCGTTATCAACAGCTTGTGTTCACTTCTGACCAGGAAGAGTCTGCAAGAGGAAAACACAAAGACAAGATCAAGAGAAGAAGGGAAGATTATCTGGAGAAAACTTACTCCAACCGGACAATAGCTTTTGCGCATTCCCTCTTACGGATAATACAACAACAAATACTGTAAGTGATCTTACACTAATTCAAGACTTTATTTTACACCGAATGCCTCATACTGCAATATCTTTTATTGTTCTACTGAGAACAGATATCACAGATCATGTCTTGGATAACGTCTTCAGCCTTAATACATCATGCAGAAACCCTAATGTTTTACTATTGTGAATGTGCCATTCACAATAATCAAGAGTTTGGGTAGTTTAACTCTCGCGTATTCACAGAAGTTGATTAAGTGGTTGATCTTTTTTTTAAAGAAAATATTTGTGTTGTATGAATGCAGATGTGCACGAAGGCGATGTGCGCTCTCCCCAGCGCGGGGGATCAGTTTGGCGCACGTCTCCAAACGCCTCCTGCCTTGATACAAGTTCTACAACGTTTCATGTCAACCGGTAACACAGCTTAAATAGAGCGCGCAAATTTGAAACTTCGTTTCGAGACAAAACCCATAAAAATACAATCAGGAAGTTACTTTTTTTTTTAATCCTGTTCGACCCTTCATTACGTCGACTCCCACGCGTAAACGCCCGCTCATGCGCCCCTGCGTGCCCCGGCCATGAACTCTACTCAACCTCCTGCATGCCCGTAAAACAGCAGGCTCCTTACTGTAAAACATACTCACGCACACACGCACGCAGACACACACACACACACACACACACACACACACACACACACACACACACACACACACACACACACACACACAGCATTCCTCGTTTATCTAAAGACTTCTCCTCTCTGCTGCGTATTTTAGGCGAACATGCCTGTCTCCAGGATGAGGATGAGGCCGTGGCTGGAGAAGATGATCGAGTCCAACACCGTCTCGGGGCTGAGTTGGGTTGACAAGGTAAGAGGTCGATTTCCTCAAGCAGTACATGAGTCGTTCAAACGGTCCTCACTGAAAAAAACTCTTCATGTGGGAAGTGATATCTGCAGGGCTCAACGTGTCTTAATTATGTAAAGTTCCTCGCTCCATATTTGCATGTTACTCTCAGCAGCTTTGTTTTTGGTGGCAGTAAGTGTGACTTTCAACACTGACAGTTTGACACCCACTGGTACATCAAACTGATGAAAATAGGTCAGGAGTGAGACAGAGATCAAATTAAACTAAGTTTGGTGTCTTTCTCACAGATGTCCGCATAGTCTTATGTGTGCCAAGGAAATGAGAGAAAAAAGAATCACTTAAAATCTCTTCCAAACACAACAAACAAAATTTTTTTGCGTCAGAGTATTTTGTTTCCTAAAGTGGCTACGACAGATAGAAAACAGTATTCTATGAGTTACAGTAGATGCTCAGTCTAAGTGGCAACCTCTTGTTTTAATATTGTCTTTGTTGAACGTGTGTCCACTCTGTTACCAAAACAGTGTGTCCTTTTGTATTTTCCAGGACCAGAAAATGTTCTGCATTCCCTGGAAACATGCGGCTCGGCACGGCTGGGAGATGGACAAGGACGCCTCTCTGTTCAAAATGTGGGCCATCCACACCGGTGAGCAACATACACACTGTCTACAAATAAAGAAGCAGAACATTTGACTTTGTTTTTAAAAGAATGTATGAAAGTGACTGAACAAAGTTCATCCTGCAGGGAAGTACACTAATGGCCAGAACACCGACCCAAAGACGTGGAAAGCCAACTTCCGCTGCGCGATGAACTCGCTGCCTGACATTGAGGAGGTGAAAGACAAGAGCATCCACAAGGGCCAACAAGCCGTGCGCGTCTTCAAGATGCTGCCTGTCACCCCAAAGTCTGGAGGTGAGTCAACCGACAGGAAGTGAGCAAGCGATTTGTGCTCAGCATCTGCTGCACGCTGATCAGTTTGTACTACAGTTTAAGAGGTCAACCAACCAAACTGTTTTTTTCCTTCATCCACACAGATAAACATAGAAAATCAAAGGACAAAAAGCCGAGGAGGAAGGTAAATACATATTTGACTTCAAATGATGATATTATTGTAATGTCTTGGTGCAGCAGCTAAATATACAACTTGTGCAACTGTAGGAATGTCCTAAATCTGTCTTGCTTTTATGTCTCTGTCGAACCAGATGGTCAAGATAGAGGAAGACACAGACTACAGCGATACTCAGTCGCCCGTGGATGTGTCAATGATGGAAGAGTCCACCCAGGAGAACACGGTCGACAGTACGGTGCAGACAGAGCATCAAGGTGAGGAATAAAACTGGCGGGATAATGTCCTCCGGTCGAAACACTACAGTGAGCAGGGAAAGCTGGAGAACTGGAGCAGGTCGTGTATTTAACGCTGCTGTTTGTTTGCAGTTTGTGGATTGGAATTTTCGGCCCCTGACTGGGCTTTATCACTCGAGGTCGAGACAGAGACCTTTTCAAGCAACTTTTGCCAGAGATTTCAAGTTTCACCCGACCACAGCCCCGGTAAGACATCGACCCAATAAATGGTTAAAGATTAACCCAAGTAGCCTGAAATCAGGTAAATTCAATCATCACCATACTCATGTCCTCTCCCTTCTCTCTCCCTCTCTCTCGTCGATGTGAACTTCTAGATTACAGCTATTCCGACGACATTATTGAGGTAAGCATGGCCTTCAGCTCCAACTCTTAATAGTAATGCAGTTTTCATTGACAGGAATACCCATGTTTGTTTTACTCTGCCCATTAGGCCTGTACAATAATAATAATAATGATAATATCATTAAACCATGAGATTGATTGTTAAAAGAAGTGGTACAAAACGTAGCTGTACTCAGTCCAGTGTTGCTCTTTCAGATTTGCAAGCAACTGGAGAGAGACTCAGACTTGTATCCGAGCAGTTTAGACGCCATGGGGTTCCTGAGCAATGAAGCGTGCACCAGTCCAGGGAGCCATTGGAGTGACGCTTCCTCAGGTAAATGTTGCAACGGTCTCTAAGATAATCCACACTTCACTAAAAGCTAAATTTGATACATATTGTTAGCTAAGGTAAATAAAAGCCATCTCTCCTTGAAATGTTTAAGCAATTGTTTATTGTTTTAGTGGTTCTGACTTTTAGTCCCCATTAAGGGTCATAAACACTGGATCCTATATTTCCCATCATCCCAACTAACAGCACCCATTGTTAGACCCTCTCTCCGTCATTCTCCTTCAACACACTGACCTTGTGTTTCCTGTTTGTTTCACAGCCGACGATTTAGACGAGATGCCACATTACACAAATTTGTCGTCAGACATTCCCACGGACGACCCCTGGAACGTGCTTTGCCATCAGATGACCTCCATGCTCTGATTGTCCCAGGACAGGACAGGACAGGGCAATGCTTTGACACTGAACTTTAAAGGCTCCTCCTGACCACCACCCTCCCTCATCCTCTCTGTCGAATCTCCCGTCATCCCCCCTCCAGTCTGTGACAGGCGGCGTCCACACTTTAAGCTAAAGCACGGACCCCTCCCTCCCTTCCTCCTCCAACCCAACCGTGCGCGCCGCGTGTCTGACGATCAACGCCAGCTCCGAGAGCCTCCCTGATCTCCCTCAACCTTTATGTGAAGTTATGAAGAGAGGATGTGACGTGCACTGCTGTTAAAGGACTTGCTGCCCATTATCGATGTTTTTGGCTGGTTCAACACATCTGTGATGCTCAGTAATAATAGTAATAGCCTGGACATCTTACTCAGCTATTAATACATGCTCACCAATACTTTACCTTGGAAAATAAAAAGGCTTTAACATGCAGTTCACTTAACATGAAACAGGATATAAATGTATGGTGTAAAATAAATTTTTAAAGTTTCTTTCCGTTAGTGAGTGAATATTAGTGAAAAGGATGATAAGGTGTCTTGTCAATCTGTCTTCTCAATCAATCCTCTCAACCTCTGGTAAAATCCCTTCTTCATAATCTTGCAGCTGTTTTACTTAAAGCAGTAGTAAATGGTTTCTGTAAATACCTGTTTTTGTGTGTGTGAGAGTTTTTATACAATAAATAAAAAATATTGTAAATATTGGAATGAATATGACTTCTCGTTTTTAATTTGTCATGTATGCTTTATTGATTTAAAATTAATTTACTTTTGTCCACTCGAAAACTCTTCAAACAAATCCAATACAAACACAAAAGAGCAGGTTATTACCCAACTGTAGAGAACACAAGTTATTCTGTAAATGGGCAGTAAATGCTGTTAAAGATTCACCGCTTGTGTTTGATTATTATTCAAAAGATATTCCTTTTTCCTTCCTTATTTGGATTTCCCCCAAGAATCCCCACACCTTCTGAGGAAATAGAGTCGTTGCACAACATGCACACTTTAATAGCAACACAATACTCACACTATCTGTGCTGTCAAAACAGACTCAGTTCTAAACGTGCCTGCTCTTAGTCCTGCATGTGTTAATGCTCCCGGGCTACTTCACAATTATTCCTCGTCATTAGTGAGTCCTCCTCAAACAGTTCTGCAGTATATTATAACCAGTCTGATGCACACACCTCAATTAATGTTTTTTTGAATTGTTAAATGTAGACTGGACCTCAAATAAAAAATAATAAAAAAATAAACATAAAACATTTTTAAAAAATCATTAGTTTAAAACGAATACTTCATAATGGATTGTACAGTTTTATTATAACAAATAGAAAAAACAGCACACAGACACACTACACTTTCTTATTCATCATCATTTATTATGTATAGGTTATCATTACAGAGCTTTTGTAGTATATATTTACATGTTGTTGAACTCAAAGGAATGTTTTATTGTTATGAAAGAAAACTGGGTTCTAGTCAGTGAATGTTAGACATATGATATGACAGCTGCAGATAAACAACCACCTTTGATACGTTTATGGTTTCAAACCACAGACCAAATGTTTTACTGTACGTCCCCCTTTTTTGCTGTCAGACAACTTTCGTCCATCACGATGTCTGCTTCCTCTTCCTGTTGTCGATGTGGAGGTGGACGCCCAGATTTCCTCCTCTGCAGCAACACAAAGAAATGATATGATCAAACATTGATTGATTGTTTAATATTTCAGAGCACATCTCCTACAATTTTTGTCTAGTTCAATTATACCTAGTTTTTTTTGCTGTTACTTTACCAGTCAGGTTAAACCAGAAGTCAGAGGTGACAAGTGACTCTATAGGTGAAATAAGGACAGACAGACAGACAGACGGACAGACAGACAGACAGACAGACAGACAGACAGACAGACAGACAGACAGACAGACAGACGGACAGACGGACAGACGGACAGACAGACAGACGGACAGACGGACAGACGGACAGACGGACAGAAAGACAGAAAGACAGAAAGACAGAAAGACAGAAAGACATATCCACAAATTTGACGGATTTGAATTGTTGCACTCAGGAGCTGTGAAGACCAACGTTACTACACCTCATAACCACAAAAGGAAAATAAAGGCGCCCACTTACTGACAACATAAACTCATATCATCATAACAAACAGTCTGAGGTGAAAGACAGGGTCATAGCACTATAAAGAAAGGTCCAAACGTCCAACCAGCCAAACGTCCAACCAGTCAAACGTCCAACCTACCAAACGTCCAACCAGCCAAATGTCCAACCAGCCAAACGTCCAACCAACCAAACGTCCAACCAGCCAAACGTCCAACCTACCAAACGTCCAACCAGCCAAATGTCCAACCAGCCAAACGTCCAACCAACCAAACGTCCAACCAGCCAAACGTCCAACCAACCAAACATCGAACCAACCAGCCAAACGTCCAACCAGCCAAACGTCCAACCAACCAAACATCGAACCAACCAGCCAAACGTCCAACCAACCAAACATCGAACCAACCAGCCAAACGTCCAACCAGCCAAACGTCCAACCAACCAAACATCGAACCAACCAGCCAAATGTCCAACCAACCAAACGTCCAACCAACCAAACAACCAACCAACCAGCCAAACGTCCAACCAGCCAAACGTCCAACCAAACAAACGTCCAACCAACCAAACATCCAACCAACCAGCCAAACGTTCAAACGTTTGGCTGCGCGCACCGGGGAAACAGCATGATTTCTTGTAAACGGTTGAGGCGCTGAATTGAAGTACCAGCAGTGCATGCGCCATTCCACGGTAAAAAATGATTTCCAGTTAAACCTGTTCTGTCTCCCAACATGCACACACACTTTATTTACGAAAGGAATAAGCCTGTCATGAATAAACTTGTAGCAGCAATAACTGGAGCTGCTGTCGTATGAAGAATTTATGAATTTTCCTCCACGCTCCGTGAAAGAAATTAGATTTTTAGGCGGTGTGTGCGCGCCGGGTGTGGACACTTTTTGCAGTGCGCACCCGGGAAAAACCGGGTGCGCAGCTTTGTGTATAAATAGTGGCTGCGCCGTTATCAACAGCTTCTGTTCACTTCTGACCAGGAAGAGTCTGCAAGAGGAAAACCCAAAGACAAGATCAAGAGAAGAAGGGAAGATTATCTGGAGAAAACTTACTCCAACCGGACAATAGCTTTTGCGCATTCCCTCTTACGGATAATACAACAACAAATACTGTAAGTGATCTTACACTAATTCAAGACTTTATTTTACACCGAATGCCTCATACTGCAATATCTTTTACTGTTCTACTGAGAACAGATATCACAGATCATGTCTTGGATAACATCATTATGTTGACTCGGGCACGTAAACGCACCCCTGCGTGCCCCGGCCATGAACCCTCCTGCATGCGCGTAAAACAGCAGGCTGCAGTAAATCAAAGCAGAGGCTCTCCTTACTGTAAATCATAGTCACACACACAGGCAGACACACTCACACACACACACACACACACACACACACACACACACACACACACACACACACACACACACACACACACACACACACACACACACACACACACACACACACAAACAAACACACAGCATTCCTCGTTTATCTAAAGACTTCTCCTCTCTGCTGCGTATTTTAGGCGAACATGCCTGTCTCCAGGATGAGGATGAGGCCGTGGCTGGAGAAGATGATCGAGTCCAACACCGTCTCGGGGCTGAATTGGGTTGACAAGGTAAGAGGTCGATTTCCTCAAGCAGTACATGAGTCGTTCAAACGGTCCTCACTGAAAAAAAGTCTTCATGTAGTGAATATCCTCATGAGGGAAGTGATATCTGCAGGGCTCAACGTGTCTTAAATAGGGAAAGTTCTTTGCTCCATATTTGCATGTTACTCTCAGCAGCTTTGTTTTTGGTGGCAGTAAGTGTGACTTTCAACACTGACAGTTTGACACCCACTGGTACATCAAACTGATGAAAATAGGTCAGGAGTGAGACAGAGATCAAATTAAACTAAGTTTGGTGTCTTTCTCACAGATGTCCGCATAGTCTTATGTGTGCCAAGGAAATTAGAGAAAAAAGAATCACTTAAAATCTCTTCCAAACACAACAAACAATTTTTTTTTGTGTCAGAGTATTTTGTTTCCTAAAGTGGCTACGACAGATAGAAAACAGTATTCTATGAGTTACAGTAGATGCTCAGTCTAAGTGGCAACCTCTTGTTTAATATTTTCTTTGTTGAACGTGTGTCCACTCTGTTACCAAAACAGTGTGTCCTTTTGTATTTTCCAGGACCAGAAAATGTTCTGCATTCCCTGGAAACATGCGGCTCTGCACGGCTGGGAGATGGACAAGGACGCCTCTCTGTTCAAAATGTGGGCCATCCACACCGGTGAGCAACATACACACTGTCTACAAATAAAGAAGCAGAACATTTGACTTTGTTTTTAAAAGAATGTATGAAAGTGACTGAACAAAGTTCATCCTGCAGGGAAGTACACTAATGGCCAGATCACCGACCCAAAGACGTGGAAAGCCAACTTCCGCAACGCAATGAACTCGCTGCCTGACATTGAGGAGGTGAAAGACAAGAGCATCCACAAGGGCCAACAAGCCGTGCGCGTCTTCAAGATGCTGCCTGTCACCCCAAAGTCTGGAGGTGAGTCAACCGACAGGAAGTGAGCAAGCGATTTGTGCTCAGCATCTGCTGCACGCTGATCAGTTTGTACTACAGTTTAAGAGGTCAACCAACCAAACTGTTTTTTTCCTTCATCCACACAGATAAACATAGAAAATCAAAGGACAAAAAGCAGAGGAGGAAGGTAAATACATATTTTTACATTGTCAGAGGATGATTTCAAATGATGATATTATTGTAATGTGTTGGTGCAGCAGCTAAACATACAACTTGTGCAACTGTAGGAATGTCCTAAATCTGTCTGGCTTTTATGTCTCTGCCGAACCAGATGGTCAAGATAGAGGAAGACACAAACTACAGCGATACTCAGTCGCCCGTGGATGTGTCAATGATGGAAGAGTCCACCCAGGAGAACACGGTCGACAGTACGGTGCAGACAGAGCATCAAGGTGAGGAATAAAACTGGCGGGATAATGTCCTCCGGTCGAAACACTACAGTGAGCAGGGAAAGCTGGAGAACTGGAGCAGGTCGTGTATTTAATGCTGCTGTTTGTTTGCAGTTTGTGGATTGGAACTTTCGGCCCCTGACTGGGCTTTATCACTCGAGGTCGAGAGAGAGACCTTTTCAAGCAACTTTTGCCAGAGTTTTCAAGTTTCACCCGACCACAGCCCCGGTAAGACATCGACCCAATAAATGGTTAAAGATTAACCCAAGTAGCCTGAAATCAGGTAAATTCAATCATCACCATACTCATGTCCTCTCCCATCTCTCTCCCTCTCTCTCTTCGATGTGAACTTCTAGATTACAGCTATTCCCAGGACATTATTGAGGTAAGCATGGCCTTCAGCTCCAACTCTTAATAGTAATGCAGTTTTCATTGACAGGAATACCCATGTTTGTTTTACTCTGCCCATTAGGCCTGTACAATAATAATAATAATAATAATATCATTGAACCATGAGATTGATTGTTAAAAGAAGTGGTACAAAACATAGCTGTACTCAGTCCAGTGTTGCTCTTTCAGATTTGCAAGCAACTGGGGAGAGACTCACACTTTTTGACGAGCAGTTTAGACGTCATGGGGTTCCTGAACAATGAAGTATGCAATTAGCTTGCATCCAGCCAAACGTCCAACCAACGAACCAACCATCTAACCAACCAAACGTCCAACCAGCCAAACATCCAACCAGCCAAACGGCCAACCAGCCAAACGTCCAACCAGACAAACGTCCAACCAACGAGCAAATAGTCCAACCAAACATCCAACCAACCAAACGTCCAACCAACCAAACATCCAACCAACCAGCCAAACGTCCAACCAGCCAAATGTCCAACCAGCCAAACGTTCAACCAGCCAAAAGTCCAACCAACCAACCAAACATCCAACCAACCAGCCAAACGTCCAACCAGCCAAATGTCCAACCAGCCAAACGTCCAACCAGCCAAACGTCCAACCAGCCAAACGTCCAACCAGCCAAACGTCCAACCAGACAAACGTCCAACCAGCCAAACGTCCAAACAGCCAAACGTCCAACCAACCAAACATCCAACCAACCAAACGTCCAAACGTCCAACCAAACATCCAACCAACTAGCCAAACGTCCTACCAACCAAACATCCAACCAACCAGCCAAACGTTGCACCAAAGTTACACACTCATAAATATTAGGCATTAACATGCCTAATATTTTCCATCAAGATCCATCAATTATTCTCTGAGAAATCAGTGAAAATGTTGTAAAACATCTCACAATGTTAAATAAAGCTCAAACCAAAAAACCAGGATCTGATTATTGGAAGTAATAATGGGCTTCATTATAAATGGGTATCCTGAATTCTTCCACTACTTGAAAAATGTATTTCATGACTTTCAGAGTCTTTGCTTATAGTTCAGTGTGTGTTATCAGTTATCAGTTAGGGCCACAGTGTGATCACTATTTGATCAAAGTACAGGTGAAAAGTTATGATACGACAGTTGCGATGTGATGATTCGTACAATTATGCATCAGTTAGTGAATTTCAAAAAACCAGAACAACCATCTACAGGAACATCAATTGTAGGATGATGCAGAAAGTTGAAAATAGGTGTTGCCTAAACCAAAGCAACCTGTGTAAAAATGTGCAGAAGTTTTTTCAGAAATATGAAATCAGAAGATCTTTATTGCCATTATACTCAGGTACAATGAAATTGTAAGGGGCTTCTCTCTATAGTCAAAGATTAAATATCTTTATATATATATTAAATACATACACATAGTGAAGACAGTTATAGCAGCATCAAAACAGTCGTAGCACCGATTGAAAATTATATTACCTAAATAACAATATACAGAGAATAAACACACACACACACAAACACATGTCCAAATAATCTCCCATTTGTAGTTTTGTAAGTATGTTAGTATGTAAGTCAAAGGGAATCATTGGTGCATTTGATAGGGGTTATTATATTATATATTTTGCACTATAACCCGAGCTTAACATTGTGTATGTGTCTGTGTTTATGCTAATGCAGAAATATGTCTTCGCCCAGTGTGTTTTTACTGATGTGTTTTTATTAGTTTCCTGACAGTGATGGAGTCTCACGGCACAGTGGAAAAAGATTTCCGGCTTTGGCTTCACAGATTGTCGCTTACAGTAATTTTCGTGGTGGATTTGTTGATAAGAAATCATTATCCTTTAAATCTGTCTCTGAGAAGTTGAAAAGAAATGGTGGCAAACCCACAACTCACAACCGTTCTGCCCTGCCCCCTCCTCGCATGAGGTGGCTGCAAAAACACACCTGACATGTCTCTATGTGTTTGGAGGAAAAAGGGAAACAGAGAAAGGTATTTCTGGTGCTTTCCACTGGCGAGTACAAACATTTTACTAGATTAATTTAAACAACACAACACCCTGAGCTGATGTTGTTTTTTAATAGTTGTGAAATGACAGAATTGTACGCTGGTTACTTCCCCTAATACACACACACACACACACACACACACACACACACACACACACACACACACACACACACACAATAACCAGCAGGGTGAGATCTCCCCGACTTGGTATTTCCCTAGGTTTTTTCTGTCCATGACACTGGCTGATATCACCCAGAATGCCACACTGCTGTTAATACTTGGATTGCACAGGGATGTCCTGAATATAAATATTCAAAATTCCAGGTTCATTTCCCAAAATGACATCACATGCTATTTTACTAAGTTATTGTGATAAACTTACAATGAGTAAGAGTAAGAGTGATATATGATTTCACACAAGCGCTGAATGCAGATATTGTTAATGAAAGACTGCCATGCATACTGTGTGTGTGTGTGTGTGTGTGTGTGTGTGTGTGTGTGTGTGTGTGTGTGTGTGTGTGTGTGTGTGTGTGTGTGTGAGAGTAGTGTATTATTATCACTGCTATATTATTATTATTCATAGTAGTATTTTTAAATCCTATTTTATTGTGTGAAAGTCTGAGTCACATCCTACTTATTTATATGTTGATGGGTCACTGTCCCCTCGATATTAATTTGTATATTCATCTTATTTGAAAACATAATAATTATTGACACCAATTAAAAGTTTCTCTATAACATTTGATTATTGGTTGTGTTGTGTTGTTTTATGCTGCACTTGGTTAAGGTTATAGAACAACTGTGTTCTGGTTTAATGCAGATAATCATCATACTGACTATTTGAGAATCATTGTTTTTATTAATAATTAACCACACTTAATTCTAACCACAGACAGGACTCAGGATGCAAAACACAGTACCCGGTGGGACAGTCCCTGCATTTGGTGGATAGTGGGTATTGAATAAAATTGAATACAATTTTTTTTATAATAATTAATTAAACATTATCTTGGTCGAGACCTTACAGTATTACAGAGAAACCCAAGAGTGGAGAAAATGAGGAAGAAAGGAGTGGGAGAAAAACAATATGGTTACACAGAAAGAAAAGAGAAGTCACACTGTGTAAAATCATTTGAGTTATTTCTCCTGCTGCTCTGCTGGAGGATTGTCTGAAAAGATTACTTGGGTGTCACCATTTGAAAACGTCGATCGGATATAGTTTGGAGATACTTTTTAACAGAATCCCAGAGTCACAAACTTAGAAGAGAGAAATTAAACCTTAAAAAAGGCTCTTAGGTGCATTATGGGAAGTGTAAAATCCATTGATACTGACCCATATAGAATAAAACAAAAGGTCAAGCCGTTCCTGCTCTGTTTCATTATTGTATAGTACTTTATTTAGTAACTTGTCAACTAAAAACGCCCCCAAATCAAATGGCTAATGCAACTTTACGACTTTTACGTCTATAATAAGTTTGGTGAAGAGTGAGTATTTAACATATGACCATAAGATTTTTCCAGCTCTGGAGAAATGTCTTGTTTTTATATGGGCAGAGAAACGCACTGACACTGACACTGACTGATGATCCTGTGCAGCGGTCCTGTCCTTGACTGTGAGCTCACAGACATGAAAGAAAAACATAACTTTTAAGCATAAATGTGTCAAGTTCATTGGAGTGAAACAAAGTTGTTACATAAAAAAGCTGCACCGAGGTTTTCTTCACGATCTACGATCTGTAGCCTGAGAGGTTTTAATCAGAGTTGGGGGAATGCACTGCAGGTATCATACATCATTGCCTCTTATTGTGAAATACTGGCTGAAGAGTTTTCTGAACCGTCACTGTGAAAACGACGACTTCCAAAAGCTCGACATAGTCTACGAATAAAGCGGACAAAGAATATTTAAGGCCTTTGTAAACTTGGCAAAGTATTTCTTTAAACTAACTTCATTAAGTTTCAATTGTAAAGTTGCCCTCAATAATTAAACTGTGGTGGTAAAACACAACATTGGAAGTTTTGACCAGACTGAGGCCAAACAAGTTCAAAACAGGGTCTAAAGAGCAATTCTCCAGGGGTTTTCATGAAGACTGAGAAAAATGTGACTTCCTAAAGGTGAGTGTTTGGGTTGAATATAGTATTGAAATTCTCGTTCCCTGAACAAATCCCTGGTGAGCAGTGACCCTTTAATTTGTAGTATTTAGAACTTAAAATGTTACGGTTCTATAATTATCACAGAGAAATGATCAGGACAAAAGATAATTAGTCGGCACAATTGATGGTCTTTTATTTATGAGCTCGAGTTGGCGTCAAAATTCTAAAAATCTAGGGTGCAGCTTGAAATTTCTAACTTTTGACAACTTCTGTTTGGGAGTACTACTGTGCGTGTGTGTGTGTGTCTGTGTGTGTGTCTGTGTGTGTGTGTGCACATGTCTCCGACTGTTAGTGTCTGTCTTTGCAAACACATCCAAGCATAGTTGTCTTAACGTAATGAAAACTGATGCCAGTTAAGTACTTTTGCAGATATTTTCACTTAATGGGAGACATTGCAGCATTCGAAATTTCTTTTACTTTTACTTCTTTTACCCACTGCTCATTAATGTGCACTGAGTTACACTGAATTTAAACACCTCAAAGCCAGAGTCCATCATTTAAACAATTCCCCTGGATGTGCTGGTCCCACGTACTTGTGTCATGAGACTTTATTCTTGGAATATTATGACTTTATTCTAAAATTCTATATTTTTTTTCCAATATGGCCTTAATATAAATTTATGAACTTGACAATCTATACAACTTTAACAATGTTACTTGTAATTGAGACTTTTTTAATTGCATTACAGAAACTCTCTCTCTACCACTGCTGTGCTGCTCTTGATCGATAACAGGCATCAACGTGAGCATCCCTCATTAGAGCAGCTCGTCTCACACGGGCTGACGACTACTCTCTCTGTGCCACATGTCTGTGCCACACACACGCACTCCTGCTCTAATTCATATTTGAAAGGAATGAGCTAAATATAAAACTAGACATTGAACCACAGGAGTTGGATTTCAGGTTTGGATGTGTATTTACTATCGGTTTTCAGTTGTAACTGCTGCCGCTGTACAAATACAGTTCATACTAACACACACAAAGTACATCGTGGCAGAAGGTCATTAGCACAACGCCACAGGATCACAAACTCTTGTCATTAGTGAGTCCTAAAATATACTGTCATATTTTTTAACCTTTTATTGTTTGTGTGCTGAGCCTTGTCTCTTGAGCTTTTTATAAACAGTCTATGGTGCAGAGTGAACTTTGTGTTCAGTCTACCTGGATTATCTGCAAAGAAGATTTTATAGTCAATGTTATTCATAAAATAAAATTTGTTTTATAACTATTCATGTGGCTTATATACACTACCGTTCAAAAGTTTGGGGTCACTTAGAAATTTCCTTATTTTTCAAAGAAAAGCACTGTTTTTTTCAATGAAAATAACATTAAATTAATCAGAAATACACTCTATACATTGTTAATGTGGTAAATGACTATTCTAGGTGGAAACGTCTGGTTTTTAATGAAATATCTACATAGGTGTATAGAGGCCCATTTCCAGCAACTATCACTCCAGTGTTCTAATGGTACATTGTGTTTGCTAATCGCCTTAGAAGACTAATGGATGATTAGAAAACCCTTGAAAACCCTTGTGCAATTATGTTAGCACAGCTGAAAACTGTTTTGCTGGTGAGAGAAGCTATAAAACTGGCCTTCCTTTGAGCTAGTTGAGTATCTGGAGCATCACATTTGTGGGTTCGATTATACTCTCAAAATGGCCAGAAAAAGAGAACTTTCATGTGAAACTCGCCAGTCTATTCTTGTTCTTAGAAATGAAGGCTATTCCATGCGAGAAATTGCGAAGAAACTGAAAATTTCCTACAACGGTGTGTACTACTCCCTTCAGAGAACAGCACAAACGGGCTCTAACCAGAGTAGAAAGAGAAGTGGGAGGCCCTGGTGCACAACTCAGCAGGAAGACAAGTATATTAGAGTCTCTAGTTTGAGAAATAGATGCCTCACAGGTCCTCAACTGGCAGCTCCTTTAAATGGTACCCGCAAAACGCCAGTGTCAACGTCTACAGTGAAGAGGCGACTCCGGGATGCTGGCCTTCTAGGCAGAGTGGCAAAGAAAAAGCCATATCTGAGACTGGCCAATAAAAAGAAAAGATTGATATGGGCAAAAGAACACAGACATTGGACAGAGGAAGATTGGAAAAAAGTGTTATGGACAGACGAATCAAAGTTTGAGGTGTTTGGATCACACAGAAGAACATTTGTGAGACGCAGAACAGGTGGAAAGATGCTGGAAGAGTGCCTGACGCCATCTGTCAAGCATGGTGGAGGTAATGTGATGGTCTGGGGCTGCTTTGGTGCTGGTAAAGTGGGAGATTTGTACAAGGTAAAAGGGATTTTAAATAAGGAAGGCTATCACTCCATTTTGCAACGCCATGCCATACCCTGTGGACAGCGCTTGATTGGAGCCAATTTCCTCCTACAACAGGACAATGACCCAAAGCACACCTCCAAATTATGCAAGAACTATTTAGGGAAGAAGCAGGCAGCTGGTATGCTGTCTGTAATGGAGTGGCCAGCGCAGTCACCAGATCTCAACCCCATTGAGCTGTTGTGGGAGCAGCTTGACCGTATGGTACGCAAGAAGTGCCCATCAAGCCAATCCAACTTGTGGGAGGTGCTTCAGGAAGCGTGGGGGGGAAATTTCTACAGATTACCTCAACAAATTAACAGCTAGAATGCCAAAGGTCTGCAATGCTGTAATTGCTGCAAATGGAGCATTCTTTGACGAAAGCAAAGTTTGAAGAACAAAATTAATATTTCAAATAAAAATCATTATTTCTAACCTTGTCAATGTCTTGACTATATTTTCCATTCATTTTGCAACTCATTTGATAAATAAAAGTGTGAGTTTTCATGGAAAACACAAAATTGTCTGGGTGACCCCAAACCTTTGAACGGTAGTGTATAAGTTTGAATGATTTACTGAACTGGTGTTATTTTCCATATCCATTCTTTGGATGTTGGCTATTTCAGAGATTGGCACAATCCTCAAGCCCAAATTCACAACTTTTCAAAATAACATCTCTGCAAAGTAAAAGCACAATGCTTGTTTTGTTGCTGCAATGACTTATATTGAGCTGAATAACAGATAAATTGCCGAACGGAGGGTGAATCTTTCTTTTTGCCATGATAGAGAAGCTCTCTGTTTCCTCCAACATGGTGAAATTTAAAAAATAAACCTTCAAAATGATCTGGAGGCAATTTAGATCCACGGTCTGATCCAGTTGAAATGTAATTGAGGCTTAATATTGCACAGTTATACTATAATCTTTATTTCACATATATTTTGAATAAGTAGTTGTCTACGCAATATACAAATACATATATTTTAAAGGGTTAAATTAAAATTTGTACATGTGTAAAGTGTAAAATAAAAGTTTTCATATTTGCACTTATGGGGAAACTGACACAAACTGAAGGAGATATTTTTATATATTCATTTATAAATAAATAATTACACTCTCTGGTATTTAGTTTAATGTGAGGAATCAAGCTGAGAAGGAGATACAACATTTCCACTAATGCAGATTTAATTCAGAAATGTTAATGATTGATAGAATCTCTTGTGTTTGTGGGTGTGTCTCAGTAGCTAGTAGACATGTGATTTACTGGAAACACCAGAGCAGTCTTTAGCTGTCACATGTACAAAGGGATGGTGATTAGCAACCCTTCATTAACTTATAATTGTTCGCATTTACTTTTACCTCTGGTACTTTGGGTCCTCACTTTTACATTTTTACTGTAGGAGCATGAACTTTATAGGGATAGTTCACCCCAAAATGAAAACTCACTTATTATCTACTCACCACTGACAAATAACATCTGTGATCCACGTGCAAACGAAGCTCTGAGGAGGATATCAGAGGACTTTAAGGCTAAAAACATGGTGTAAATGATGAATGGTTTTTTTTGTTTGAAGAAGTGGTCCCCCAGTTACTTCAATTGTATTGGATTTGGCTGCAACGCTTTGGCTGCAACGCTGTACCTCCAAAATGTTTTGTGGACTCAAACACCTCACCCACCCTCCATCGGCATAGTGAAGAGAAGATAATGGGTGAAATTTCATTTTTGGGTGAACTATCTCTTTAATGTGAGTATTTTTACAGTGTGGGACAGTTATTTTTACATGGGGTAAGCGTGTGAACACTGAACACTACACCACCGCTGGCGTAAAAAACACAGAGGGAGCTGCACAGGTGCCTAATTCATGTAAACTCTCATGTATTACTGTAATCCAATACTGTTTGGCTGTGATAAACAACTCTGACACACAAAAAAAAAGCGCATTTCTATGTGTGTGGGGTTGTGGGAGGGTAAAGTAATCGGTGGGGGTGAGAGAGAGCGAGAGAGAGAGAGAGAGGAGTGGCAATAAGTCAGCTGACTTTCTGGAAACACTAAAGCCATGTTTCTGTCGGCCTTGTGAGACGAGGTTTCATGTTGGTTGCACAGCTTTGCTTGGGGGGTGGTTGGCACTGGGTTAGAATGTGGTCACTTGTGAAAAGAGGAAAGGAAGACAGGACCAAGAGGACGGTTTACTAGAGTGAGACGATTTACTGGAAAGACCTGAAACCCTGTCTGTTGCTGTGTCTCACACACACACACACACACACACACACACACACACACACACACACACACACACACACACACACACACACAAACACACACACACACACACAAATAGGGTGTATGCCATACAACAGAATGGCACGGTGCCTGTAAAACCGCATCAAGGTGCAAAACAAAACTCGGCGTTTGGCTTTCAACCAGGAACGAAATACATGAGATTTTACATCATGGAAATTTAATGAAAAACTGCTTCTCCAGTGACCAGCTGACACATCACTTCATTATTGATACACTTTACACACAGTGATGTATTGGAAACAACCCTTGAGGGTTTGGGTAATCTTGTAACACCCTCAAATAAAAATACACACTATTAGCACTCAGAAGAACACATCCCATCCCATAACTGCTGTCAGGTAGCAACAAAGTGTAAACTCACAGTTCCCTAAATATGACAGATTTTGTTTTTAATCAAGATCCATGAATTTCTCCCTGGGAAATTGACCAACCACTTTGCTCTCACACGTGAGATGTTCAAGAGGCCAAAAACATGGTTGTTGAGGCCACAGTGCCCTTGACCTATGACCACCCAAATCCAGATGTTCTTACAGTAACGCATTCAGGAGGCAAAAAGGGGGTTTGTGAGGTCACGTGACCTTTGAACATCAAATTTTAATCAATTTTAATCAGTTCATCTGTGAGTCTGTGAGTCCAAGTAGACATTTGTACGAAATTCAAAGAAATTGCCACCAGGCTTTCCACGTTCACAAGGCAAAAAAAGCGTTTCACAGTGACTTTGACCTTTGCCCAAGTAATTCTAATCGGTTCATCCATGAGTCCAACTAAACGTTTGTACCAAATTTAGAATGGGATGGAGGGAGTTGAGGCATAACAACATCACTGGAGAACTGTGGGTAAGCTCATTGATCAGCAGAAAGTTGACTCTGCCACAGTGACGAATGAAATCCAGAAAGAGCATACAGTATTTAATTTCACTCAAACATACCATGCATGTATATACCAGTATAGGTTTAACATACGTATCTATGGCCCTGGAAATATTCAACTTCTGTAAATACTCAGGTAAAGAGCAGCAATAACAAAAAACTAAATCAGCGACATGATTTTTCTTTTCATTTTTCAAAAAATGATCTGCCCTCAGGGTTGAAAAGGTCCTCCTCTGTGCTCGCACTAGATCTATAAGGGTTTCAACATAACACCTATATATGTATGTATATATTAAATGTGTATGTCAGTGAGTGTATTTAGAGACACGTGTCACTGTATCTCAAAGGGCGAACATTTAAGCAGATCGGTGGCAGAGCTAACAGCAGTGTAAAGAGCTTTCACTCTCTCAATGAGTAACAGCCAGTCTCAACAATGTGTCTTGTTACTTAACAGAGGCTTTTGGTGTCGAGAGACAGGAAACGCTTGTACGATCTCTGAAACCTCCCAGCGAGGGGTTAGAGAGAGTTTTACTGCATGCCGCCTCTCTCTCTGGATTCACTGCATTAACTCTGATCGTAAAACACAGGGCCAGGGTTGAACAATGTGTGGGAGTGCGAAGATATCAGGTGTTTATTATTGTGTCTTTAAATAAATGTATTTTTCAAAGAATATCCAACAGTGTAGCCACAACCCCTTCAAGTGACCACAAGGCAATGACTGACACATCTGTTATGTGCAAAGCTGAAACACTTTGCCAACCCACAGTGCCATGCAGCCGAGAATTAACAACAACACTGTGACAAGAAGAAGTTCATGTTGACTGAATGACAGGTACCAGGCCCACACACACGTCACAGAATACCTGGCTCATTAACTAAATATGTCTTTCTTGAGGGGGCTTAATTGGGCCTCAGCAGATGTGTGAGGTGGCTATAGCCGTGCCCGTTCCACAGTCGGTCACCTCCCTGTTTGTCCTGAAATAACCTTTCTGTGGAGACGTCTCTTTTCGACTGTGCCATCTGCTGTGGGTGTGGCCATGAGCTAAGTGGAAAGTCAACACACACACAGGAAGAAAACAAAAGGGCTGCGAGTCCAAATATGCAGGCAGCGAAACCTGTTAAAACAATTGTTTTTAAATTCATTCATGATAGGGAAGTGTGCATTCATGTGGTTCTTTGTGCTTCAGGTTGGGTCTTTTTTTTTGTTTTGCCGGGTGCTAATTTCCACCTCATGCCAGTTGTCCACCTTGAATTATTTCCTCATGTGCATCCTCATTCTTCAGCCTCTCCACCTGTGGGCTGGTGAAGTTCTCCCATTACAAGACGCTCCCATGCTTTCTTTTAGCTCATGGCAACCTCTCACACCAAATGTGAGCATTTCTGAGGCATGGCGGCCTGTGTGTGCGTTCTCAAGCCGTTTCACGATGGGGTCCTGAGTTTCTGCGGAGTTTGCCTCAATGCAGCAGATTGAGGCAGATTCTCCCCCTCAGGAAACCCTGGAACAAAGGAATCTCTGGTGAGTTCAGGGTTGGTGCAACACACCGAGGCAGGATGTAACTTCTTCATTCCTCTGCTGAGATCATTCTTTTTTGTTTACAGCACATCAACACCAACCTTCATCAACAAAAGCTTTCCAATTGTTTGTTGGTCTCTATGGGCGTGGCACCGCTTTTTCATCCTGAGATGACTCACTGGGTACTTTCGATGTTCATTTTCATCGATACCACTCCAGACGATCTCCTGCCATGTTCTCACATCGGCTCATTCAGAAAATCCTGCTCTTACTTAGGGGGCTGGCCGGAGAAACTCCAGAGAAGGTCCGGAGCCTCTTTTGCGTTCTCACATACAGCCCTTCTAGAGAATGTCGGGAGTTCAGAGCATGTCTGGAAGCAGCTTTCTGGCCTTTCTGCAAAATTATGACATGAGAAACTCCAACATTCCTTTTCATGGCACAACAAAACCCCCCAATAAAGGCACCTTGCTTAAAAAATATCCACCACAAGAGCCTGAATCTAAAATGTCCACATGTGATTAACAGGGCTGCATTAAGAACAGAGAAAATCCGCAAACCTAAAGTTCCTGTTAAAGGATTTATTTGCCAGGGACGTTTCGAGTAAAAGGCTCTACCTCCGATGTCGCCATCTTAAATACCCACAATCCATTTTGAACAAATCACATGATGTGTCGTCAATGCAGAAAATATACATATTATAGTAGGTATCATGATAAACACACTTAGATAGTGTAGAAAATGTAAACTATAAAATTCCTGTCACATCAATAGTTGGTATTCCAGACATAGATCAACATGCAGGTGGATGGATAGAGAAAACTAGAGAGAACATATAGGACATGATGGAGGACGCAGAATCACAGGAATGTTCTAATGTTAAAGTCTTCATTTAAACTTTCTGAGGGCTGGAGTGCCCTTTGTGTCTAACCTAAAAGAGTTCATGTTTTTAAGAGCATAAATTGAATATCTCAAGTCCCACCGAGAGCCAATTATTAACTGAGTAATCTTCAGATAAGAGAAATAAAACTTAACAACCACAAATTTCGAAACAACTGCTGAGTCAAGGGCCCTCGCAGCCTCTCTGCTCTGCCAGATGCAGCCTGACCCAGAGGCCTGATTTCTGCTAAATCACATGACTAGAAAGAATAGGCTCTGCCAGTGCAGTTCCTACATGTGGCTGGTGGGGGGCGCTTCACACAGAGTGCAGGAGGAATTTCTGAGAAACTGTCCGAGAGTTGGGAAATGCAACTGAGGCTTTTATAGTCTCCACATTCCCCCTGCCTTGCTCATCTTGGCTGAGCTGCAGCTGAACTATTTTGGCTCAGCTCTGGACAGTAGTAGCTTTTTAAGGAACCCAGAGTAACTATGGAATGAACCAAACTGATAATCAGAAAGAGTCATTGTGTTTTTCTTGAGTGGACTTTTTTTTCTTTCTTCGTGGCAGTGAATGAGTTTGATTCTGACAGGTGACGAGTAGGCTTCCAGATCTAGGTTGTGTTTGTTTTACACTCCTGGTAGAACCAGATGGGTGGAGTTGGCAGAATTAGGACACCTGACACAGCGTTAGATAAGTGACCCATAACAGAAATAATAAAACAAACAAGTCTCATGAACAATATGCACTGAAATGGAAGGGAAGTTAAACTCATTTGTCAAGTTAGAGCACATACTTCTGCCAGCTGTGCCCTTATTAAAACACATTTACTAGAAGTGGAGTTTTATTTCTAAATGGTCTGTAGTGCTTTTTTAGTCTAGATGACCACTAGAAGCATTTTACAGAATAGTTTCTGCCATTCACACACACATTAATACAGTTCATTTATGTGCAGCACTTGCTCTGTTACACACCACACTGCCCACACAGCCTTCAGGGGCAAATTCAGGTTCAGTTCCTAGGACACTTCTGCATCCAGAAACGCTGGAGATTGGGATCGAACTGCCGACTTCTCTTCTTAGAGGACGACCCGCTCTACCTGCTAGGCCACAGCCACCCAAAATTAGTTTCGGCACCACACTCATAAATATCTAAACATGCCTGATCAAGATCCATGAATCATTCTCAGAGTGATCAACGGAAACTTTGAAGAAAAAATATCAATATCAAAACTTCCCTGACACGAAATGCATCAGATGAGTCTATCTTGTAGTTTCTGCATAATCCTGCTGACTAACAGACAAACAAAATGAAAACATGGCCTCCTCAGTGGACTATACTGACATTGTCTGATAGACATTTTTCTGTCGAGGCAGGTTTGCTTTTAAAACATTCCCCAGTTTACTGTATTCAGGTTGTCAGTCGTCTTAAAGCTCGTCTTATCTTTGAGGGCAAACCATCATATCACCACAGTACAGAGACGTAGTCCCACAAACCCTACAACAACCAGTCTACAGGAAAATGTGCCCCTTTTTTGTGGTTTTTGATCATCAGAGTTGATAGTTATTGTTATTCATGCACACTTTTTTTTTTTTTAAGTTGATAATATGGCTGACACACTAAACAGAGACAAGTTAGTGTTGTTTGTGTCGCCTCAACTCGTGACTGAGCCGAGATGCAAAGTTGTGGCTCTTTTAGGATGATTCACAGCAAACGTCAACAGGAACTTGAACTTGGCACAGATGAGCCTCTAAGTAAGTTGAGGTCTCAAACCCCACACACAGAACACACAGAACAGTGCAGACCGAGACCAACCACATTCTCATCCTGTCTTTGGGTGGCTGTGGCTCACGAGGTAGAGCGGGTTGTACCCTAACCAGAGAGTCGGTGGGTCGATCCCCTGTTGTGTCCTTTCGCCTGAGCGGCAACTATGTGATTGATGTATGATTGAGAAAGAACAGCACATAGATGATGTATGAATAGTGACAACTGTACTGTCAGTGGTCATGAAGACTCAAAAAATGGCTAAATATTATATTCAAAGAACAAAAAATCACATCTGTGAAATTTGTATATTGGGTTCAGTCAAAGGTAATGACTGAACTGTGCAGATGCATCGAGATAATATGAATTACTGAGTCTTCCTCTAAATTCCCCTGGTACCTATGAAGTATTTATCAGTGTAACTCTTTGTTGTAAACGTAATCTCACTCCTAACTTGCTTCTGACAACTGAAAATGTTCTGTGCCAACTCCTCTGCTTGTCAGCTCCTCGCCATTGTTCGCGCTCTTCCTGATCATAACTGACACGTGACACATCATCGGTTCTGTTTGTGCACAACTTCACCCCGGTGATGGTGTGCGGGAGAGAATCTTGTGAGAGCTTGCTCCATCTTTTGTGCCATTCAAATATTTGTTGGCTCTACTCCTTCCTGAAATGCTGCCGTTATGTAAAGGCCGCTCCAGGACCATCAGGTTCAGCGTGGACTAAATATCACTCGCCCCAGATTAGAAGATTCATTTCCTGTTTGTCCTGTATGGCTCTTATTCAACAGCTCTGCTGGGGAGATTGCGATAACAAAAAAAAAGGGATGTGAACATCTCTCGTGTGAATTTTCACAGTTTCTTCTTCACATCCACTTACACGTGCAAATCCCTTGAAAAACACACGAATGATCATGTGAGGGTGCACGCCGAGTTTCAAGGTGAGAAAACGGAGAAGGAAAGTACCCAGTGAGTCATTTAAGTGAGGCTGCTCTACTTCCTTTTTCTCATGAGCACCAGAGACCAGAGTCAAGGTTAGGATGTGGATAGGTTACATTCTGCAGCCTTAGCGCCACCTACTGGTTATTCACAACACAGCGTTCATTTAAATGCTAACCAATGGTGACCTCTTGAGTCCACTTGAGAGAACTGATTTTAATTCATAAAGAATTAGTGACAGGAAAAAAATAATTACATTTTACTTGAATAAAAATAAACAAAGGGACGTTTGGTGGCTACTAGATTTTTAAATGATTAAAGTGCTGCTTTGTAAACGACAGCTTTTTTATCACTGAATAATTGTAAATTACTCAATTTAAACTGAGGTATTTCTATTTAATGCCATTTAATTATTTTACTGAACTACAAGTAGCGGCAAATATACGTTTACTGCACAATACTGATCTGACAGATTTAGCTACTTTACAGATTAGACTTTTAGACACACAACCAACAAGAGTAATTAGATAAATGTAATGTAATGTCAAAGATTAAAGAGAAAAATTCAACTTGCACATTATCGCATACAACTTGGTGATGAATTATATCATAATGTTATATTCACGCATCGTAAGTACTTTATTAATAGTAATATTTACAAACTTTTAAATTCAATAAAGGAATTAAATGCAGAATTTCAAGTTGGAATTTGGCCCTTTTAAATTACAGCATTGCTACTTTTTGCTTGAGTAAAGTTTCTGGATTCTCCAGCACACTTTACTAGTTGGGTAGTTTAAGGTTATGCAACCGAATGTATTTTATAGGATCATTCTATGTTTGAGCAGGAATAAATACTAGACGTAGAATCCCTGGTTTTACCCTTCATCGATGTGCTTTAAGTTTCACTTTCACTTCGTAGTAGTATGACATCTAACAGGTAACTCTGGCCACCACATACATGTGGAGCAATGACATACACAGCATTTCCCTCGGAGATGAAATGAAGTAGAAGGAACAAAACATGAAAATACATAAATAAGTGCAAGACCCTTAAATGTAGTTAGTTACCCTCCTTAAAAAGTGTTTACTCAGTGAGGCCTCACTACTAAAAATATCGAACATATCTTTTTTCATTGACACAGCAGAGAGTGCGCTGTACTCTGCCTACGAGGATTATTTATAGATTGTATAGTATAGCATAGTATAGTTTATGTATACAGGCCCATATTTACATATACAGAGAGAGCATGATTATAGTTTTTCTTTATGAGACATCATACCCCCAATCTCTATGTGAGGCTTTCGACTACAGCTACAATGTCCAGTCTACAATAACAAGACTCACCTCAGATGATGTTTCCATCAGAATAATCCACGTGAAAATGACAGTGTAGAGGTCGATTCTTCCATAAATGTGGTAAATACTGGAGAAACCTAACTAAGAAGCAGACGGTTTGGCCTCTATGAACCGTTCACATTGGTTTCACTTTTACTTCAGCCAGGACTTCAGGCGAAATGCAAAACTGCAGCAGTGACTCATCTGCAGTTATTCATGTTGTATATTAAATAATGTCTATGTAGGGTCAGTGCATGAAGAACAATACATCTACAGTTATTCATGTTGTATATTAAATAATGTCTATGTAGGGTCAGTGCATGAAGAATAATACATCTGCAGTTATTCATGTTGTATATTAAGGGTGAGTTAAAACTTTTATTTAAATAACTGAAATTTGTCAAACACAAAAAAGTTCTTAGGCTGCTTTCATTACCAGATAAGTTAATACGAGATACAACCATTTCTGTTTTTGTTTATTTGGTTTTGTCTGTGTTTAAATGTTTTTTTTCCTCGTGTGCTCTCATGTAATTTGTAGGCCGACACGTTTGTTTCTCACTTAACCTGAGACTGAATTGTTTGAACAACAAATCAGGAATGAGCCTTGTTTGTTGGCATTTAATTTAAACATTTTTTAAAAAGCTATAGCCCTCAGGGGGAGGCTGAGAGGCCGAGGAGGCCGTGCACTGAGGGGGAGGCCTGCTAGCACAGCCTCATCCAGCCATGGAAGCAAGTACAAGAAGAGCACATTTTGCTGTTTACTACACGATAAAGGAGTTTAAACAAGTTACATTAACGTAGCATCAAGCAGGAGTTTTATAATTTGGAGGTGGACTGATCAGTAATGGAGACGCTGTACAATAAGAGGCAGGCTGATGCTTGTTAGCTTCTGAGAATATATCGTTTAAAGAAACATTACATGGTCCATTAACCTTGGTTACAAAAATACTTTCCACTTACCTCTTGTGGAAAAGTTCTCAGACTCATATTTGAGATATGTGAGTTTTCTGTCTCCTTTTCAAGAAAACATGGCTTGAAATCTGGAAACACTCCAGCTTTTGGAATAATGTAAAACGTACGATATTCCTCTCTGAGGTGGTGGAGTAGAGATTAAAGAAATTTAAGATACTCAGGTTAAGTAACAATTTTTTTTACTTAAAGTACAGTATTTTTGTAAATGTACTTAGTTACCTTACATCACTATATCTGGATTAATTTATTATTAATTGAAACTTGTCTCGTTATTTTAAAGGTTCTGCATAATAATGTAATGTAATGCAGTGATACATTTATCCATGGGGTGGCGCCTTTTCCCACCTTTCTCGCTGATTCGATGGAGCTTTCAAGTGATCCTCGAAATCCTTCTCTCCCATTTCAGATATGTTGCATCACCTTTTTCCATCACCATAAATACATCAAAATTTTAAGTGTATTTCAGCCACAGTTATTTTGTTTTACATAATATACAGCTGCAGAGGAAAATAATTGTATGGAGTGTATGTGTATGGTATGGCCTCAAACATTAAATAGAAGATAACATTATCTGGACCAAGATAACATTCAGACTAATTCTACATACATGGTTTTCTTAAAAGTAACTGTTTCAAGATAGAGAATTATGTAGTTTTAATAGTCAAGTGGATAAAAAAAACCTAATAATTTAGTGTCAAAGCATCATCCCACATTAATGCAAAACACAAACTGGTGCTAGATGTTGGGAGTGTTTTGTGTGGGACGTAAGAATGTAACTTTTCCTCAATAGAGGAAGTGTTCATAGGTAGCTAGGTGTGACAGTGTGGTCACAAAAACAGTTAAACCATGTCGACCTTCAGTGTTCAAATCTATCAACACACATCCTGAACTAATTCCTGCGATGCTGCACAGGCAGCTGACGTCCTCGCTGGCTGGTGACCTGGCTGACTTCCATTTGGTTTCATTCTAAATGAATTACAGGTCATAGCCCTGAATGACTCCAGTCATTCAGGGCAGCATTTCAGCAACGAAAAAAAAAGAAAAAACAGCTCATTCACATCAAGGAACCACCTTCGTCTTTATTATTCAAATGGTTTGGTTAATACAGACTCTGTAGTTCAGAGGGAGTTGAGATGATGTGGATGGACACTCCATCATCTGTCAATCATATACACCAAGCTAGGTAACTGCATAAGAAGGGTTTTGCTTCAAAGTTTCACAGGACAAAAGGAAACCTTGTGTAAAACTTGCCTGATGGGGGCTTTATTTGTAATAAAAATCAAAAAAACAAAAAAACATCCGTAGTGTGAAATCTTTTCTTTTGACATATGATACATTAAATTTACAAAAGTGCAAACAGATCACGTTCAGATCTCCTGAATATAAGAAGCCATGGCATGTGGGATTCAAACAGCCGCATTTGAAAGAGCATATTTTTTTTGTCTTGGACCTCTGAGCCTTCAGGCAGCTACACGGGTAAAGGATCAGGAAATCAAACATCACTGTTTTTACATAGAGGGAGTTTTTTTTTTTTTTTTTTCTTCCCCCAATACAAGTCCTCAGCAATGAATATTGTAATGATTATGGCACACACCTTTTGGTCCATCCATAGACACAGACATTATTTTTTGCTAAATATTTAAATAGGTCTTTGTGTGGATATACAATGTGCACTGCTGTGTAGCCCGCCCACAGTTTCCCCCCCTCCCCTTCCTCGTTCATGTTGTTATCAGTTGAAGGTCATAAGTCATGGCAATACTGGACTTGACTGTACAAGGGTCGGAGTTTACAGGAAGTAATCTGGCGTGCGGCGAGTGACATGAGGCTCCCCTCTGCGAGGCGCAGGATCGAACTGCAAGCTGGTAAGAAGAGGGAATAAAAGCAGAAAAAAAAAAACATAAGATTGGCTGACCAATTATTTTCAGGTTACGCAATCTAAGCATAAAACATATAAGCTCTGACATCAATATTCACATAATGATTCATCTTTTACACCAAAATCAGTGATAATGTGCAGTTTTTGTAAAACATGGTTAACCTGCTAAAGGGAGATTGACTCCTTTCCCATTGGCAGTCGAGGAGTTTGACACCGCCCCCAGTGCTTCATGTTTGACGTCACTAACACATCGAAACTTGAGAAGCTGTCACCTCCCCGTCTTGCCAAATTAGCGTGTTCAGCCGGGTGTCACATTCTACGGTAGTCATATGATCCGGGAGGTAATGCCAATTGAATCAATTCCCATTGTACACAAAAGCCAGATGTTAGTGGACGTTCTTGGGTTTTTTGACCAGTGGAAAAAGGGGATTGAATTTAGCAAAGCCTTTCGCGAGAGTCCTGCTTCAACAAGTGCACAGACTTGCATGCACCAACTCCAGTTTTTAAAAAATATACTTACAATGAGTATTTGAGAGTGTCGTCTAGTTCCATGATAGCTGCCTGGTTGCCACAGCGGTAGCAGTAGTTGGGAGCACTAAATATTGTCACCACGTTCCTCTCATGGCACCAGTTGTAACCCTGGGGGAAGCAGATGCATTATTCACTCGAGATGTATGAAGCACTGCAACAATGCAAATCCAAACTGTACACCATGTTATTAAAATCAGCATGAGATGGTGGTGTAACTGTACATGCTTTTGTTTTGAGGTGGTAGTTTGAGAAATCCATAAACTGTAGCAGCCACTTGATTGAGTGATTATTCAGACACACACCTCCATAACCAGCTGGTGGGCACGGGACACCAGCGTGAGGCGGTTGGCGTGGTTGAAGGTCTCAGAAATGTCCTGACCAAAAGTGTAGCCAGCTCCTCGAGGAGAGATGCCCCAGCCACCGCGGTCGTCAGGGTCCGACCATAGCAGGTCACACATGGGACCCTGTGGAGGACAAAGAAGAGGAGGATGTTAGCAAGGACACACGGTCCTGTTATTAATTACCTGAACAGCCACCATCATGTTTTACCTACTCTGCTAATATATTGAATTATAAAGAAATTAGAACTGGTCATGATCAAGTTGCTTTTACTGGCAAACATTTGCTGACGACAGAATCCTGTTTAATACTTTGTTCTATTGTACATCATTCTGATGATCCTAACCCTGAAGCTTATAAAACCTTGTGTTTGAAGAGTTTAGACACATTGAAGTATTGATTTTACCTCATGTGGCACTTCCTGTAAACGATCCAGTGCTCTAATGTGATCCAATGTATCTATGGACGGTGACAGGCCTCCATGAAGGCAGAAAATCTGGAAGGACAAGAAGAAACTTTGAGTACTTCACACCGACCGCCAGCCTCTGAATCCATCACACATTCTTTCCATCAAACCAAAATTTCCACAACCGACAGTTTTAAATATTTAATTCGTCAGAGCAACATAACTCCTGTCCAGTCGCTGCACTGTCCATATTTATAGCTGTGAAACCAACCCACGAGTATTCTCACCTGAGAGTCTACCAAGGCAGTGAGGGGGAGGTAATCGAACAGGTCTGTGAAGTACTTCCAAACGTTGGCGTTACCATATTTCCTTAGGCACTCGTCATAGAAGCCGTATACTTGTGTGATCTGTCTGCTCTCGTGGTTCCCTCGGAGGATTGTGATGCGCTCCCGGAAGCGTACCTGAAACATGAGCAGAGATGTATATTAATTTATATATTTTTTTCTACTTAAAATCCATATCAAGTTTCAGTTTTTGGACAAGTAAAAGTGGTAGGCCTTTTTTTAACTCACCTTAAGTGATACTAGTAAAGTGACGGTTTCTACAGAGTAGTAACCTCTGTCCACATAGTCTCCCATAAACAAATAGTTTGTGTCTGGAGATTTCCCTCCAATCTTGAACAGCTCCATAAGGTCATGGAACTGGCCGTGCACGTCACCGCACACAGTCACCGGACATCTCACCTCCTGGACATTTGACTCCTTGGTCAGGATCTCTTTTGCCTGAAGGAAAAAAAAAAAAAACATACACAAATATAAATATGTGTTTCGTGGATTTAAAAAAGGTAAAGGAGAACTGAAGAGCATACAAACAAAACAAGGGGAGCTTAAAACATCCCCAAATCAATATGGTGCATTATATAAAACATGCCTTACATAATAGCACACATAACGCATTAAGTAATCATGTTATCAATAACCTGACATTTCACTTTCCACAATTTATGTAACGTGTGCTGCCTTACAGTGCTCTGCTCATTCGAATGCAGGAGGATCCATGTGATCGTGCTGCCTAATCACATGTTCTACAGTTATTTTCTATCTCATTCTTTGTTCTCATCTTTATTTCAGGAACGGACAATTTCCTGCCTGTCTTCTCAACACAGTTTCCACATCAGCTTCCAGGGGAGGGGGGGGGGGGGGGGGGGGGTCTGCATTAAGATGCTACACATTGATTGCAACACAACCCCCAACATCACCACCATAATCTCTCCAAGGAAATAAGCCCCTACCTTCTGTGTGTATGTGTGTGTCTATCTAGTTTCCTGTGGGCCTGCCTTGCAGCACTTGGAAAGGCAGCTCTGGTTGCAGTGCAACATTTCCTAAAATCAATTAAAGCGACGCTCCAAAAAGCAGAGGACAGAGTGGAGGGCATTTGCTGGTGTTTTTGGATGAAACACTCAGTTCAGTCTGATTATTGCGTTAAGAGGACTCAGCTACAGCTCGGAGGGCGGTGGCAGCCCCTACACCAAACAGTACATCTAAATTAAGAAGTGTATGACTCAGTATGTGGCCTAGAGCTGAGCGGTGCTTTTACAGAAAACACTGTTACTGTTGTAAGCAGTCGCACACTGATGAAACACTGAATATGTAGAGGGTTTTGTAAGTAGATGGCGATAAAGTTTATATCAACAATCCGTCAAATGCCAGAGAAGGACATTGCTCAATGGCCCAAACGCTGAGGACAATGTTCACTTTGCTAAGTATTGTACTAATGTGGACAGTGTGTCTGTGATCTATTTTCTCTGCTAATGCTCCATTGTTTTATTCTCATTCTATCTGTCTGGTGTCATTTCTACTTTAAGTACTTTGTAACTTTGTTAAATAAAGAGCTATATAATTATTTATACATACATTTTTATTATAAATTTTTACACTTGGATTTTTTACTGCATGGTAGAATTTCATTAAGTGTGAAAAGTGAACTTCTGGCCTCTTTAAAAAAGGGAGAGCTAAAGTTTTTAAAGTAATTTTCAAATGGGTGTTTCTCAAGACTTCCCCGTAATGAACTAAAAATATCCAAAAGCTTTCCTAATACTAAATCTGGCAACCCACAACAAGACCTATTCCTGGAATCAGTCGAGTTTGGCAGCCTGGTCTGACTCAGGGGGTCGGTCAGCTGGATGAGCTCTTTTAAGAAGCTTGGGAGCAAACGGAGCTCAGACAGACAGAGAGTGAGAGAGTGAGAGTGAGAGAGAGAGAGAGAGAGAGAGAGAGAGACGTGCTCTGAGCAGGCATGACGAGGGAGGGAGGTGGTCAAGAGACACGCCAGCTTTTTATCCTGAAGCAATTTTCAAGTGTTACTGGTGGGTGGTTCTAGAGACCAATCACAAGTAGCCAAGGTTGTTGTGTCATGCGTGTTTCATAAAACTGCAGATTTTGTTTTGGGGCAAGTACGTGCCTACTTCCAGTAATATTGTTGGAAAATGTTGAGCTCCTGCCATCGTTCAACATCGACTCCTTTAAAAAGCAAATGTGATCAGGATGAACGGTCACTGACCAAGTGCAGAAGTCGACCTGTCACCACAGCCGATGGGACAGAGAGACAGACCCAGCGTGACCAGGACAGGACTGCAGCACTGCTGACCTATATTACACAGAGATACATACACACACCCTCCATGTGCCCTTACTAACATGTGACAGGAGGCCTTTCAGTGACTGGCCCTGGGTAACAGATTGACCAGGGATTCAAACTTTAAAGCATCTGAGTTTCTAAGCCACAGAGAATACTCTACACACTTTTAAAGTGGGTAAGCAATGCGATTCATCTGCCCATTTCCCCCCTCTCCTCATTACTCAGTGATATGGGAGGGAAAATAAACATGTTTTAAGTGGGTTGGGTCAGTATGTCTGTGATCCTCCTCACTATTCATTATTTTAAACACCCTCAACTTCCTTAAAGTATGACATGGATTAAACCGAATTGAGCATTACACGTGGAAAATGTAAGGAAGGCTAAGAAACAGAGGTAGATTTGGATTTGAGCTCAACTGAAATGGATTTTTGGGGGCTGATGCCGATATCAGGGAATAAAAACTCTCCGATACCAATTAAGCCAGGATACTGTTCCCCCACATAAAGACTTAGTAAAATTAAAACAAATGTTTCACTACTGTTCCTGGTGCTTAACTCTTTCCCCACTTTCGCTCTTTTCAACCCAATCGGTCAAGGCAGACAGCCGACTGAGTCCAGTTCTGTCCGAGGTTTTTTCCTGCTAAGAGTTATTTTGTCTCCCTCGGTGTTTGCTCACTATGGGAACAGTTGGGTTTCTCTCTCTAGTATTGTTAGGTCTCAAGCTTACTCTGTAAAGTGCCTTCAGATAATGCAAAGTGTGATAAAACTGAATTCCCCAATTCCTATTGTTCCAAACAAATCCCTATTTCTTCGGGTGGAAATATTAAGAATCCTCTGATCTAAGTCAATTTAAATTTAGATAAGTGAACTCACAAGAGAAACATACCACACTTAAAAAGTAGTTACCCAATCAAATTCAATATCCTTAGGTGCAATCTCTTCCTCCCCTAATTTAAAAGGCATCCTCTAAAAGTTGCTCTGCCAGTGCATGACAGTTTATGGCTGACAGCTGTGCAACCTCAAACTAACAGTATGAGTAATATGTTCAATGACGCATAAGGTGTCACCTGTGTCTTAAATTGGCTCAACTGACAAACTATCTTTAATGAAAACCTCAATGTTGTTGTTGCCTGGACCAGAACCTGTGCCCCCTTCTGAGTGAGAGGGGGAGGTATTCTCCTGATGTTGTGCAGCATGTATCTACAGGAACAGGTTGTTGCTGTAATGTTGGTGATAAGGGAGAGTTAACTGTCAAGTGACACACCCAGGTTCAGAGTTCGCTCTGAAAATATTACATAACACTAGAGGAAGTAGACTAATGAAATCTGCTTCTGACACCAGACCTCCTTCATAACTCATAAACTGGGATTTAATAATAACAACCTCAAAACTGTGTGAGAGAGCCGTTATTCACAGGGCGGCAGGTCACACCTCATTCCGTGGATGCCAGAGCAGCAATGAATAAGAAAAGATGACGTGAATGTTACGTAAGCACCTCACCCAAACTACTGTGTGGCAATAATTCCAGAGAGGCTGCTGGGAGGGAACCTCAATCCAGATTCTAACTATTATGCCGAAGACATGAGACGACAAACTGCTTAGTCGAGTGCTGAGAACTCAAGTCAGCATTTTCTTGGCTGCCACAATATAATCCCATTAAAGTGAGTTAATTGCAGCCAAAGGTTCTCCTAGAGGCGACTTATGCTCGACAACCAGGCAAAACTACAACCACAAAGGATGACCTCATTCGTGATGTTTATGGAAGTTAAATATTATGCATCTTCCTGACAACAGCATAGCAATCCGAGTGGAAATGAGCACCACGAGCAGCTAAATGATCAGTGTTCGTCATCAGCTTTTCTACTACCAGTTTTTGAATTTTGCAGGGACGACAACCTTATGAGCATCACTAATTTTTGGGGTTATCTTTTTCTGTGTTTTTCATTTAATGAACAGAGACTGTGTTAAGAAAAAACATGATTTCCACAATGGATTTTATAAATCATGTTTTGCCTCCTGCATGCTCCACCCAAGTTCCACTTCTTGCCTAAAAGTTCCAGACAATTTACGGTGTCCTGTGTTCTGACCTGGACAATCTCCAGCTGTGTTCTTTATATGTGAAAGGCAAACTCTCATCATATTGACAAACATCACTTATGCAACAAACCATAATTTAAATCTAAGTCTTTATGACTAACTTTGTTTGAGTAAAATTGTGTCATCAGTTAAACAAATTTTCATTTGCTGTCCTGACGAGCTGCATCAGACAAAGGTCATCAGCTTCATGAAGTGGGCCAACTGACGCCACATAACCAAATTGTTAAATCATTCGGACACATTTCAGTTGATGTCAAATGACATTTGTTTGAGAATGAACTGAGATGAAAATCACAATTTCATGAGCTGTTTAACTTGACATTTTCCTGTTTATGTTGTTGTCCCATTTCTGTAAATTATAAGCTCTTTGTGTCAAGCATTTTGTGATCTCCACTTGATGATTTACAAAACACAAGAGAAATGAATTAGACCTCGTCTAAATGGTTAGTGCATGGTGCATGAAATGAGCAAAGATAAAACAATGTCTGAATGGTTATGTAACTATAAAAAGGTTTATTTTTAAAAGGATGAAGGACATGTGATGCATTTAATTTGCTTGCAGACTCTTAATTTCAAGATAATACTGATTAAGCAGATGACATCACCACTCTGTAATACCATCGTGAGAGAGCAAAGCTAAAAACCTGAAAAATCTGCACTGATTCCAACAAAGCGCTCGATAAAGCTTGTAAGTCTTGTCCCCTCGTGCTCGACAACAGATACTCTGCCATGTTCCGCCTTTTCTGAAATAGCTATAAAGCAACAATGAAAAGACTGAGGACAGATTGCACAGCAGATTTCATTCCTCCACACCCTCGTGCATCTCAAAACAGAGACAGCTGCTCACAGTCACAGCGAGCAGTGTTATCCTGAGTCACACACACTCGGATCCCCTCAGCAGCAAAGGCTCTGATAGTGTTGGTGATGCAACACACAATCAATCATTTCCTCTGCTATTTTTACATCCATGTGGGGGGTTGTGTTGTGTAGGTGCATCTTTGCTGAATATATAAAAAAAATGCACAGGGGGATGGATGAATGCAAGGAGACAGTGGTTTGGAAGCAGCAGAGCTCATGAGCTGTGACAGTGATACAGCCCCGGGGAGGGAGGAAACCATGTAGCTTTCCCTTTTCCTCTCGACTACTTTTATGGCACTTTGCTGCATTAGGGAGGAAATGGTGACAAGCGGGAGGAAAGAGGAACATCATTTGTGTGGCTTGTTGATTGTGCTCATTTATCATCCGATTTATAACGAATAACTGTTCACAGGGCCCACGAGTCAAACTGTGTTCCTAATGATCCATCACAGATGAGAACTACGCCCACAGTTTTACTGGTTTTACTTTTTGAGCAGATGCCGCAGCACTACACTACCACCCTTCCCCATGGAGAGGATCCACATGGGAAAAACAGGGCTGAATGATGCATTTTGAACTTCTGTAAGCGACCATCTCAGAGCCGAGAGAAAAAAAGGGAAATAATCGCTGGGATTAATGAGCCACTTGATAATAGCGCGCCCTTAACCTTCACTGAATGGCACTCCAAACATGGTAGTGGGTTCTACTTTGTGTGTCCTTTTTATAGCTGCACTATAGAATGCAAAAGCTATCTGGCAAATGTCAGGGTTTAACTTAACTGTTGATTGAATTTAAGAAAAACTAGAAAAATTTAGCAGCAGCTTTAGACCACGACACATGGGAGCAACAATATGTAGTTCACTTTGATTTAGAGGTTTAGGAATTTGTAGAAAACCAAAACCATCAGATAAATGGATTTGGTTTTAATAAAGTGTTGCAAAAGATACAGAAATAAAAATCTAGAAAGCAACGCAGCATTTTTGTGACGATAAAGTTCTGTTTTAGAGCTAAACGTCAGTCAAGTCCAGACATCTTGAGCTGGAAATCAGCAGGTAGTCTGCATAGAAGGGATATTAAAGAAAGACTGTGGTTAAGCTCTGGCTCAGACCAGAGAGGCCTTAAGAATCAGCTGTTCAGCCAAATTAGGAAACAGAGCAAGAATATTATGGTTACAGAGAAGACTGCATGTTTTATAATAAGTGAAACAGTTGCATAACAAAGTTCCACCATCAAAACAACAATGATCTGAACACAACTCTGTGATCACACAAACAAAAGCATCACAGGGAAAGTATTGGCATCAAATAAATTAAATGACCGTTAGTTGGTCAACTTTGTTTCTTGTCTTAAAGTACTTTGCATGCATTTGTCTCCCTTGTTTCCCTGATCGAGTGACCTGTCAAACATCCTAAAACATGGAGGTAAACCAGAAATGAGGGCACAGGTTTAACAAGGGGTTAGAGGTGAGGGTTGACACTCATATGAAGACCAATTAAGTCATGTTGAGGTTTAAAAATTCACCACTTTACTGCCTCATGAATGAGTCAGCATCATTTCTATTTGGCTCCACAGGTAAATCAGAACCTAGATGAGGGGGCAGGGGTCAGAGGACAATTTGAACTTTCCTGACTACCTGTGAGAAGCTCAATACAAATCATGGACTGTACATAAAAGTGGAAGATGCCTCTCCACTTCCTGTCACACAGAAATGAAGTGCACAGCCAGCCACTGGAGACACTTTGGCTTCACTTTTGAGGAGCTCATGTCATCCATCTTTCCATAGAGACTATACAGCCAAATGTACATAACATCTTTGTTTAAATGTATAGTTAATGTCTACAGGCCTTTATATGACCTTAATTGGCTTCACACTACATAGGGGCATAGCCCTTTAGGTTTAGAGACCCCAAACTTTGCTTTTAGACAACCCACTAACAATTCTCCAACCAAAACCAAAATCACGATCCAGACGTCCACGGTTTTGGTTCGCAATATGTGAAGATGGACCCATTACACATCTCACTGCCCAACCCCTACACGCTATCACAGTAGAAAGGGGCAGCCTGTTGTGTGTGGGTCCAATCACACACCAATCCAAACACAACCCTGCGTAATCTGAACCAACACACAGTAGTGAACAGAAGCTTCAGAAAAATGAGCGTGGTCGTCAGACAGGATCGTCCATTTTACCTTTAACAAAAGTGCATTGTAACGTCTGCGTGTTGTCGGCGCTCGGGAGCAGACGCCTCGTCTCTAAAGTCGGAGTCAGGAGGAAATCATCTGATGGATTGTTTATCCCCTTTGGAGTTGTCCCTGGAGCTGTCGGCCAGCTTATGACCGACTTGATTATTGACGGTACCGCCAGTGCCCTGATCATCTTGTATATAGCTGGTGTTATTGAAGCAACATGGACGCTTCTCTGTCTGTTTACCTTCCCGAGTTGTTGGGTTTATGAAGCTCTGCAGTAAAACCCAGAAGAGATTACTTTTGTTCACTCTGTTTTTTCAGTGTTTGAACTGTATTGAACTGAGCTGTGTTGGGTTTGAGGGCAGGGACTGGGCCAGACTTTGTAAATATACAGATTGAACCTTGGACTTTGTGACTGTGGGACAGGGACACACGGACACACACGTTTCCTATTCTTTGGTGAAGTAAAAAAACAAACAAATAACCGAGGTATGAACAGAACCGTCCCTCAAAAACCGGGGCCCCGAACCGAACCTTGGATTTGGAGTATCCTTAACCCCCCCCTCAGCCTTTTATCTTTAAATACCACATAGCTACCAACCCTCAGAAAACATGAAGCATAATAAACAGTACGAACTAAAGCGGCCACACTCGAAGTTTTACCGCCCAACGCAGCCACAGGTCACAGTGACAGGGCTGGAAATGCAGGTTGAATTCGCAAGTATGGCCGAACCCCTTCACCGCCGGTTCCACCTCCACTAACCCCACGAACTGAGCCGGTGGTTCGGCTTTCAGACTGTTCTACCGGGCTACAGCTCAGATTAGCTTTAAAAGGCGGAGGCTAACGGCTCGTCAAAAGATAGCGCGCAGTGAAACGAACACTCCGGACGCCATTTTAAGAAAGTCTGCGAGGCGGCGGCGAGGAGGCGCCAGGTCGAGCTGGAGGAATGTGTGTTTTCAAATGTGTTTTATTTGAATTGTGTCTCACCTTTTCACAGAGGGACTTCACTTGTCCCTCCGACAGCTGCTTGCATTCGTTGAGCTGCTCGATCCACTGGTCCAGCTCCTTCGTGAACGCCTTTTCGTCCATGTCCGCTGGTGTGTGCGAGAGTGCGTTTCTCTGCCGCTGCACTTGTGTCAGGAGTCGGACTCCGCTCGGAGGTTCTCGCCCGTCTTCCGGAGCTCGCAGGGCGGCCTCAGACGCACGGTGCTGGTCGCTGTCCGGTCAGAAGACGCATGGAGCTCTGGCTGCTAGGACGCGGGGATTTGACTGAGCTGGAGCCGGACAGAGGGGAGGAGACGTGCGGCTGAGATCCGCCCTGAAGTGAGTCAGCGTCGAGGCACCGAGCGATACCGCACTGCTCCTCCGGTTGGGACCTTCAGTATAAAAGCACGTCAGCTGCACAACTACCATGTGTTGAGCGATACAAGGCCCCAAAGCTGATCATCAACCCTCCATGCAGGAAATATAACATTATCACTTCATTATTTATTTCAGGATATAACATTTGTTTTTATCAATAGCTTAAATTAGGGCTGTGCAATAAAACAATATCACTTTTCATCTGTAGTAACGGCAAAAGTCCAATATCTATGATGTGATGATTACTATTTTACAGAAATGTTTGAATGCGTTCATGCTGTCTCTTAAAGCTGATTATTCATTAAATAAACTTTGAACCAAGAAAATAACATCTGGATAATCACCCTGCGTCTGGATAATCTTCAGATAAAGCTCATATAAAACAGCCCTACATACCAACAGGTGTTCTCTCAGCTTTTGTATTATTTTTAACTAGTTTATTTTAGGATATTACTTTTTTTTTTATCAAAAAATTATATTATGGCTGGGCAATAAAACAATATCCCTTTTCACCTGTAGTAACAACAAAAGTCCAATATCTATGATGTGATGATTACTATTTTCAGGCTGGATGGTGAAGTGTGAAACAGACAGAAATGTTCTGATGTGTTCATGTTGTCTCTTAAGGCTGATTATAGGCTGACAAAACTTTGAACCCAGAAAATAAAATACAGATACAACACCCTGCATCTGGATAATCATCAGATCAAGCTCCTATAAAACTGCCATACATACCGACAGGTGTTCTCTCAGCTTTTCTATCAGTTTTAACTAGTTTACTTCAGAATTATTTCAAACCTGAAGCTTACACAGTGGCCAAAACTCCCACATCCTCTTGAATCCCATAAACAAGACATTGTTTATCTATTCGAGGCCCCTGCAATCTGATTTATCACAGAGTTACATTGGGGGAGAAAATTGTTTGTTTCTGTGTGATCGTAGAATTTCTTTGACCCGGAGGAACCGTGAGCTGGATGACCCTTTAAACAATTGTAAAATACATGTATCAGTTTAATAAACGAGGAAATAAACTGCAAATCCCTTATATAATGATTGTGTCCTTGGATGTTATAATTTAACAGTTTTAATTTTCCTGAAGCAGACTTGAATGTCAGCCGGTCAAGAGTGCATTTTGTGATCTCACATCCGGTTTAACTGCGGTGGATTATGTTCAGCTTGACGAATCAGCATTAGACACAAATAGCAACGACGGAGCGATGACTGCAGCTCTGTGATTGGTGCAGAGGGCTGCTTCCTCTGCACTTTTACTGGCTCAACGTTTTATTGGAGAAGCTACTGACACACACACAGACACACACACACACACACACACACCACGTCCTTCACCGCTCCCTGGAACATGTGGAGTTTATGGCGTAGCTATGATGTCACTCTGTTATGTAGCCTACAGAAGGTAAACAAAATAAAAGACCGCACCTGTAAATCCTGCAGGTTTAGTTTATTCATTGACGCAAATATAAGTTATTCAGTCACCACTCAACACAGTTCATCATTTCCTTTATGTTATTTAAGATGTTGGATCTAAAATCAGTAATTTGATTTAGTTTTATTATAAAATTAGTAACTGATTCCATTCCCTCAGCTAAAGGATGAGTTAAAACCAGTCATGGTTAATAATAAATCATAATAAAAAAAGATAGTATAGTTTTTCCGGAATCAGTGCAAAAAATAGTTAGAGTTTATACAGAGTTTAGTACAGGGTGTTCCTCTGTGTTATAGACAGGGGTGTTTCAGAGGAGTTTAGGGGCCTCGGGCAACAAGGACCCCCACCAACACGACCCACCCTGGAACACAAGATAGGCAATCAAAAATAATTCCAGTATTCAAGCAAATTTTTACCATCAAAATTATAATACTGTGCATGATTAATAGTAAAGTAGTAAAGTTTGAGTGCCAACCCCCACCACCTTCCAAGGTACATCTGTGACGACCGTGGCTGTGGTGGCGTTGCAGTCGTCTGTTCAGGGGCAATCTTGGAATTTTAGGTGGATCTCACAAATTTGTTGCTGCTGTGGACCATTAAAATCAGCTGTACTCAGCTTGAGGCCCTGCTTTGCCTATGCTGTTGCAATGCCCCCTGGATGTAGACTTCTGTTATTCTCCAGTAACTTAAAAACACTTCAGTGAGCCACACCATTGCATTGGGTTCCTCAATGATAAAGTTCTAATCTTTCCCTACACATTCCCCGTTACCACTGGTTGTGCAGCATTTGCTAAAAACTACACATCCCTGGTGTTTTAGGAAATTATTGAGCCTTAAATAGAATGTGAAAATCCTCTTTTTACATGGACTGACAGCGACAAATAAGCTGGAGTAGTAGTCACGGACTAACACTGTTGGTTTTGTTCTTTTCATAAGATTTTTGGAGACAAAAATAAAGATCAATGCCGGTTCCGGCCTCCAAAGCAACTGTCCACTACATCCAACCTCTCTTCTTTGAAACGTTTCAGTGTAGCAGGAAAGTTTCCAGGCTATTTTTACACCTCAGTGACTCTCTCATTTGATTTCCTTTTATGACAATGGTCTCTCTGCAGCCAGATGCAGACTCATTTTGACCGTTTGCTCTTATGGTGAAAAGCTGTTGCGCTGTTATCACTTCTTGTAAAGAAAGGCCTTTCCTTGAATATAAAAAGACATTTTAACAAAAGTCAGTAAAAGAAAATAGTTTTTGCAGGGCGCTCAGTGTGGGGCGGTGTTATCAGATAAAAATAGCTTTTGAATAACATGTAGAACCCCTTTGTCAACAGTTTGTCTTTATTTTGAGATTCGCTGCAGCCTCACATTGGGCTTAAATTATTTCTTTTTCATCCTTGTTCTCCAGGAGAAATAAAAAGACTTGACACATAATTTCCTTTTGTCTCGACTCGATCATGCTGACAAGATATTACATGTATTCTGTGCAGATGATGTTCTGTTCCTCACCTCAGCACACTGTGGTACAAATACGACCACACCCTGCCCCTGCAAGTTTCCTCTGGGGATGATACTCAAGTGGATTATTCACTTTGAGTATTGGCTCATCTTCCTAACCTACAAAATCACATAATAGAGACAGTAACATGATCCAGAACTGGAGCTGACCTATTATTAATATGCAGGAGACTGACGTAAGGAGTACAATGTAAAACTCAATTTAAACATTAATATGGCTGCGATTTACTGATTCATAGATTAAATCTGATTTCTATTGATTTAAGCTATGTGCAATACTGTTAAATTGTATATACTCTGTTTACATTGTACATATCACTTTCTATTTTTTATATTTCCTTGTGTTTATATTGTATCTTTACTTACTTACTTGTGTGTACTTGCACTATCTTGCATTATCCATTGAGTGACTAATAAAGGATTAGTTTATTTTATATAATCTTAGTTTGTTGCTATTAACACGACTTTGCAAACACAGATTATATTGTTTATGTTATGGAGCTTGTTTCCCTTTTAAAAGAGTAGTTCAACATTTGGGGAACATCTTAAAGTTTAATGAGAAGAATGATTCAACTTTTATATCAGGCGGTTAAATATGAAACTAAGGCTGGTTAGCTTATTTTTGAATTACAGCTGGAAACATGGCTAACCAGCTCGTCTGCATGGCCATGGACTTTGTCTGTAAATAACCCCTATAATAAAACCACAACTTCACTTTTTAATTTCCTAAAAATCCATCAGCACTTGTTATTATTTGAACACATTGCACATTCACATTTAGACTTCCCCAGCACTGTGGAGGCAAAAGTAAATAAAGGAAAACAATGATGCCGGACGTACTGATACTTTCAATATACCAGCCTGAACTTTCTTTTGTCTCTGTTACAGTATCAAGCCAAACAAATGACACGTTATTGATTTATTATTCCATTATTTTTTCATGTTGAGTCCTGTGTTTTACGTTGATGGGTTTGTAGGATTTCTGCTTCCACGGGTCTTTCTGTAATGAGTGAACTCTGAAAAAAAGCCATAGTCGTCAGTTTGAACTGAACAACAACACACCACACAGAATACTTTCATCTGGTTTCACATATGTATATGATTATAACCTGGCCAAAATATATATCTACATCAAGCCAACTGTTCAAAATGCAGGCCTCGTTCTCCACACATCAAACAACAGCGACGATCAAAGGCTGAATGTGCTCGTCTCTTCCTCTCAGAGCTGCTCGCTGATGCACCGGGACAAGTACCATGTTAATTAATAATCTCCCTCTCTCCAATTAAACCTGTTAGCTTCCTTTGTAAACAGAGAAACACAAGGTAAGATGAAAGAGGGTGACAAGCGGAGGCGGCAGCCGGCAATGTGCTCAAATTAAACGGTGGGAAGGCCCTTTGGTTTTTAATGCTCCGCTGCTGGCAAACAACCTGAGACTCACAGGGAGTGGAGATGATACAGGTTATAGACAGAGAAAAGTGCTATTATCTTCATACAGCTTGGAGCCGTTAGGTCAAAAGCCTGATTACTTTCTTAACTTTACTTTTAGAACAGCAGTTTTCTTGCAGATTACAGTCATCATGTCTGTAATAGATCAGCGAGGGGGGATGTTTTCCCTTTGAAACCAAAATGAAAACAGAATCCAATATTGTTTCTATTCTATTTTAAAAGAAATCAAGTCTAATTTCTTACCACAGCTGCGTGTGTGTGTGTGTGTGTGTGTGTGTGTGTGTGTGTTTGTGTTTGTGTGCATGTGTGTATCACTAATTTCTTTTCTTTATCAAAACAGACTTAAATGTAGCTGCAGAACCAGATTTTTCTGCTGGGCACGACTTTTTCTGACTTAAATATCAGACCACTCTTTTGGTGAATGACATGGTGGTGCAGTGGTTGGCCATGTCTTATCACAGCAAGAAGGTCCTTGGTTCAAGTTCAAGTTTGCCGGGGTCTTAATGTGTGAAGTTTGTATGTTCTGAAAATGTATTTGTGGGTTTTCTCCAGGTACTCCGACCTCATCTCATTCCAAAGACATGCAGACTGGGGTTAGGTGAATAGGAGACTTGAAATGATCCATAGGTGTGCATATGTTGGTCCTGTGATATGCTGCCAATCTTTCCATGGTTGGGATTGGCTCCTGCTGCCCCACAACCCTCGAAAGAATAAGTGGCACAGATAATGATCTGTGCCAATGCATGGATCATTCTATTGATTGTATGCCTCTGTTGTCATGTGTGTGTTCCTTATTGTTGTTTTTTATTGGGTCATGCTGTTTTCCACATTACACTTCACCTGCCTCCCGGATCATAAGGAGCAGTTACTTCATCAAGTTTCAAGGCTCTTCAACGTGTGACCCTGCGGCTTATTTTAGATCATGATAAGCCTTCTCTGGATCGTTGTTTTCCACATCAACATTTCATCGATCACTTCGGGAACAAGCTGTCTGATTGTTGTGGCCCTGCATGGTGGCCAGCGCGCACTGGGCTGCTTTCCAACCTGGCACACGCCAGCACTTTATTCACCCTGATCATGTGGCTGACTGGCCTTTATGGAGGTTGTCTCTTTGTCAGGTTTTAGAAAGAAGCCCAGTTGTATTTCAGCTCATTTATCTCACTGTTTATTTTATTTTAATTTGACTTACATCATATCTTATACAGTAATGTGTTATCTTATTATCTTATTATTACATATGACATGATATATTATTATATCATATTAAAGATATATTACATTAAAAAATAAAGTAAGGTGACGCAAACTTTCTAATATGAGAAAATGTATTTTGTCTTTCTGGGATCTGAATTTAATTTGAAGATGCATCAGGAGTTCCTTTGAGATTATTTTCTATAAATGTAATAAAAGTAGGAATAGACCATTTTCTCTCCTTTTTCCTTTTTTTTGCCACATGCGTGTCTGTCAGCGCTGTCTCAATAGGCTTCCCTAGCTGTGCAAGTGATGACACGTTAAACCATCATTGCATGAAGAGACAGGAGACAAAGGCTGGCAGGACAATGGAAGAGCTTAATCCAGAGTCACACAACTCTCAGCTGCACTGTGGCACCCCACACGCACCGTGAGCTCCAACACACCTCATCCAAGATACCAGGATGCATGATGCTGTTATCACCACCTATCAAACAGCTGCGATTTTTTAGAAGGCCTCAGTCTGTTGTGGCCGTTTGGTTGTAAAAGCTATTTGGGACCTGCTGCTGCTGCTGCTGATGATCAACATCTAAATATATAATTATTTGCGTGTGCCAGGAAGTTTTGGGGATAAAAGCCCTTTTTAATTCCAGGCAAGCAGATGCAGTTTGATGTCAATGCCAAGCAATCAGGGGTAAAATGGCTGAAGCCGCTCGTAAACAACACCGTCGGAGACATGTGTTTGTGATGCGGCAGCAGACGAGATGAAGATAAATCGGTTGTTTAGGAAAGTTGGACGATGATGGTACTGTTCATGAGAGCGTGAGGGGAGAGGAGGAGGCAGCAGGTGGGAGGGACAGGGACACCTTGTGCATCGCTCCCCAAAAATCACTCCCTGGCTGTGTAACAATAGCTTATCATGGATACAGGGATACAGAACATTACATCACCGGTGCATTGTGCAGTCATGTGATCATTACCCTCCGTGTAACCTTGTGAAGCTCCAAATACAGACGAGGAGACAGATCGACTGACTGCAGGAGACGGATGAATTAACAGAGGAGAAGGTGACACTTTATTCAGCAGCTTTTAAGTGCTGATCTGCTACAGATAGAGACATAGTAAGATAAGACAAGATAAGACATATTTGAGTGATTGTTCTTCGGGAATTAATTTCTTGTACATGAAATTAGACAAATCAATTAATTAAAATTGTTCAAGAAAAAGAAATGTGGTGCATAATTCTGCCATGTATTGGCTCATTATAGGCTTTATTATTTTTTTACTCATGTTATTACTCTTTTTAGATTCATTGTTTCGACAGGTTTTTTCAGTTTTCCTTCATCTGCATTGTTTTATATGCGTTTTGGAGTAAATGGTAGATTAAAAAACAGAGGGAGCAACAATCTGTACCTCACTCTCCTTTTCTTCCCACCAATTAGCATCCAGTATTGTGTCTCCAGGATACCTGAAACCATGACAACAGCAGTCTACTCTTCCCATCTTGAGCTCCACCTGCTGTCGAAAAGAGGAAGTCCAGGCTGCTTATTCTCAGTCACTTGAGAGAACTGAAGGAGCCAAAATCCCTTTGGTTTACATATGTAAATGCAGTTATACTCAGTTCTGATCCAAAAATCATTAAGCGTGCATTTGTTAAATGACAGCTCACCCTCGCCAATACTATCTCCAGGAGTTTTTGTTTAATTGAGTTTTACAGGTACATCCCAGAATGCTAATTTTAACGTCTCCATGAGCTTGATAAAACAATCGTGACTAAATTTCCCCTTAATTGCTTTTTGGGGGATTTCAACAGCATTGTCTACATCAGCAAATACTTTGGCACGGGTGGGGTTTTGTTTTCATGGACCTTCAAGTGATATTCTATCATTTTACATTGAAACAAGACCATGACTTGCTGTTGAATAAAATTATATATATTATATTATTGTACTTATTATTTATTTTTATATAAAGTATCTACAATTTATAGTGCCTATAAGTTGAAGATACTTTATATATTCTTTAAATTCATAAAATATCATGTTAAATTAAAATAGAAATAATGTCTTATTCAGAGTAGGTTCAATTGTCAGAATATGGCTGTCCATGTTATCATAGTCATTGCTTCTTGTTTCTTATTGTTTCGTTTTGCCTGTTGTTTTTATTTTTTTGAATAAACTCAACTGAAATGATACCAACATGCAACCATGTGCTGAGTCTGACAAACAAACCTGAAACCATTGAGCCAAATGTTGTTAGATGTGGAGAAACCTCAGTCTTCACAGAGATTAAATTAAGAAGCGAAGAGCTGAACAAAGGTGCAGCCTTGTGTGCAGTCTGTTGCTACAACAAACGATAACTATGTATTTGTTTGTGTGTTTGTGATAACATCTAGAAATGGATCTGTCACCACCCATGGGTTGCATGTAACCTCATTCCTTCCCTCACGCCACAATCACTGTGAAAATATGTTGCTGCAAAAAGCCCCGTTGTTGCATCAGTGATGAATAATGAATCACAACTAGTAATCCGAATTTCTGAGGCAATAGAAACTTCCATCAAAGCAGTAATATAAACACAGGAGCACTCTGCTGCCACCTTAGATACATTTCAATTACCACACTGTCTGTTTTCCACTCATTTAATGCAGCACACTTGTGGTTGTTCTTCTTTCTAATAATTAGGTTAGAAGAGGATTAGTACTTGGTAGTATCTTGTCATAAAGATCTCCCTTTCTGAGGTTTTATCCAGTAGCCGAAACAATTGAATAATGAACAAGAACGTTCCATTCCAGAAACAATGTTCCGGCTATTTTATTTGGCACCAGCTTTTCCCCTCAGGCACAAACCTCAGAGTCCCCAAGTGCAGGCTGTCATGAGCTTTCTGCTAAACGCTTCAGAAATGTAGAGGTTTGGTTGAAGAGAACGTGTAAATGTGTGTGTATGTTGTACCTGGGAGAGGGGGTTGAAGTTTGCGTTTAAACTGCTTTGATTTGGGCTTTATTTGATGAACAGGAGTCTATACTCCTTCCTGTGATCTCACAGAAACACAGTGTTTGATACTGGAACGCTGAGATGAAGACATCTTGTGCTACATCACGACAGATGAGCTACATGATAGGAAGACGAGTCTGAAGTGAGTCTGCAGCCACATTATTTACACCACAGCCTATGATCTGGCTGGCGTTTGTCAGCACGTTAAAATGGTAATAATGACAATTCTAACATGATGATGAAGTATAATGGAACCTGTGAGGAATTGGCTCCAGTCCCCTCACGACCCTCAAAGGATACACAGTATAGATAATGGATGGAGGGATGGGTGGATTTTCACTATGTTAATTAGCATGTTATTGTGCTTTTATTTGCCAGGTAGCTCCAAACACAAAGTAATCAGCGTGGTGCAGGAGGAAGACTCAGTGATGACTAAAAGACGGGCGTCCTTCACTGAAACATGACCCCCCCCAACAGGCCGCAGGCTTGACCGACTGCCCGCACACTCACCCAGTCAGCTGTGTAATTGAATTCCCGCCATCGCCCATGCAGATGTAACAAGACATCGCAGCTCTAACGAGACAATTAGCTTGTACCATCTTAAAGCTTTGCTGCTCATTACTCCTGATGGCCGCTGTACACGTTGATGGCTGCGGGCCCCGCCCCGACACTCAGACTGGAGACTCCCAGCCGCCGCTGGCAGGGTTCTACAGAGGCTATGGGACATTAGAGTGAGACTGATGAGGGAAGTAAAAAGGCCTGAGGGACGTTTCCGTCCACAGAGCACGAGGGAGAGGGAAACGTACATTATAGCAAGTTAAGCTTTGACCACTATAAATGCTCAAAGAAATGTTCCTGGACTGAAGACTGCACCTATTTAGTTGCAGGGGATTTAAATGAAGCATTACAAGTATGTCCATGTTCATAAATATTTAATTTATAATCTACCCGACATGAGCAGCTGTGAAAGGAGAAGAGCAGCAACAGAAATGGACATGAAAACCAGCATCAGCCCAGCTCGGTGCACAGATACACCGAAACAAACACACAGCAATGGTTTAGAAAGGCAATAAAGGATCTGATCTATTTGGAAATATATGTGGAAAGAATTTCAGAAGGTGCTGTTTGGTGAAGGGTGGATACTTTATGATTCGAAAAAGGAAATAAACCAAGTTACTCTTGCTGTAAAAAATGTTTAACCTGATGAAGGCCAGTGTGCATTAGCCTCACTTATAAAGGCATTTTAAATTGTCCACAGCCACAGTGCCTTGGTCTATTTATTTTTCTTGCATCAACACAGCAATAGATGCATTTACAGATCTGTGATGTTAAGGACTACAATGCTTTTAGATGGATCTGTAATTGCCTCCATGTGGTTGGCAAATATTTCAGTTTCAAACTCAATTTGATCCACATCACAACTCAAGGATGGTTTAAAGCAACTGTATATAATAATAATAATAATACAACTTTAAAAGATGAGTTTAAAAAGTGCTTCACAAACTATTCCATACACAAAGACATGATAAATCTAAGTAAAAGTCATATTTTCAAAATGTGTCTATATATGACTGTTGTTCAGGTGAACTATCTTAACGTTTCTGACTATACTAATTCTGACTTTACCATTTTACAGTGTATTCACAGTTTCAAACTCTATGTAAACCAGCTATTTGGCAAAAAATGGAATTTATAACGTCCTTAAAATACATGTGTTTCATATTCAGCATGTTGATTTGAGAGGGAGAGACAAAGAGAAGCACCACACTCTCTCTCAGTATCGCTGCTCTCTCTATTAAAAGTACCTGAGCTCAGCAGTGATAATCTCTTCCTGCCTTTATTAGCTGGATCCAGGCCTTTGTCCAGCCTCTGACGGACTGACAGACACGGGGTCACATTTTTTTTGCATGAAGTTTCCAGGCACAGAACTGCAAAACAGACTATAACCACCACAACCACATATTAACTTTAAAATACTGCATAATTGATTTAAAAAAAAGAAGAAGCCTTGATGCATTAAAGCTTCTTAGTTATCATCATTCTCCACATCATTCCTCTACTCCCCTTCTGGTAAACTCGATTTATTTACTTTACTACTCTATCAACACTCCTTTTCTCGCCCAAGAACCCTGATAGCCCCACATGATGTTTACAGTATGTGTTTTACATTTCATAAAGAAGCATGCTTCTCGATCCTGACTCTTGGGGGGAGCCAGAAAAGACCAACGCTGTACAGCCAGGCCCCTTTTGTCTCTGAGTGACCTACATTCACACAACAGTGAAACGCTAACAGGGCCGTGTGTCTGTGGAGAGCTGCAGTCTGGACTCTTTAGGGGAAATGGTCAAGAGAATGTTTGAGACGCATTAGATTCCACTTGAGCAACTGCAGGGATAGGATAAGAACAACTCCATGTGTTTTATTGAGCTGAGTCATGTGATCTTGGTCTAAGAGACAATAAGGTTTTGTAAGAATCTACAGTCGTATTACATGCATACCATTGATTCCATCAAACAGTGTGTGATCAAGTATCAGCCAATCATTACATAATATTAATTCTAAAATCAAGACAGCAATTGACAACAATTTCTATCAATATCAACAACTTGTATTTTATCTGGACTATAAAATGTCAGACAGTAGTAAAAAATATTATAGCATAAAGCACAAAGTGATGAGATTAAATGTTCATTCATGTTTGTTCAACCAACTATCTGAAACCCAAATATATTCACTTTATTATCATGTAAGGTAAAGAAAATCTGCTAATTTAAATTTTTACCTACAATTTTTTAGATTAATTTATCAATTTTCCAAATAGTGACGTTTACTTAAGAAAATACATAACTATACATGCATAGCTTCATATAACATGCACATGTATTTAAAGTCACCTCGAATAATGCCACATATCAGAGTATTTAACATTTGATCGCTGATTTATGAGGGTGAATTTAACCTGTAAGGTAAATCTATAAAAAATATCCAGACGTCCACAAATAACAAGAGATGAGTTGTTGAAGGGAAAGAAGTAAAAAAAATCTAGACAGTAAAATAAAATGATAAAACAGGAGAGAAAATCATTACAGATAGAAACTCAACATCCTCCTGATGCAATACAAACAAAAGCAAGAACAACACAAGAACCAGCTCATCGTGAGTGCTACTAAGGAAAAAAGAGCTCAAACCAATGCTTACATTGACTGCCTGGCCGTGCTCACGGCTAAAGAAAAGGAGCTGAAGAAGAGTCGGGCAGAGACGCTCGAAGTGAAGCTGCAGCAGACTCGATCTGAGAGACTGAGCTGCAGAAAGGTGGAGGCAGAGACGAGCTGGAGTAGAGAGGAGGAGGTGGACAAGGAGAACCAAGCTCTGAAGGAGCAGGTCAACCTGCTGAAGATCGGACAGAGGAGGCTGGAGGTGAAGCTGCAGCAGACTCGATCTGAGAGACTGAGCTGCAGAGAGGTGGAGGCAGAGACGAGCTGGGGTAGAGAGGAGGAGGTGGACAAGGAGAACCAGGCTCTGAAGGAGCAAGTCAACCTGCTGAAGGTCGGACAGAGGAGGCTGGAGGATGAGCTCATGACCAAGAACCAGCTCATCATGAGTGAAACCAAAAAAAGGAGAGCTCATACCAACACTTACATTGACTGCCTGACCTTACTCACCGCCAAAGAACAGGAGCTGAAGAAGAGTCTGACAGAGGTGGGTGAGATTAAGGCTCTCAAAGATGGAACCTCGTCTCTGAAGGAGCAGGTGGAGCAGCTGCAGGAGCAGCTGAGAGAAAAGGATGGTCTCGTGAAAAAAGAGACCAGGAAACGACGTAATCGCTTCAGAGCCTACATGGACTGCCTGGTCGAGCTCACTGAGTGTCAGGCCAAGTGTGGGAGACTGGAGGCAAGTCTGCACCAGGAGCCACCTCAGCCCGAGACGAGCTGGAGCAGAGAGGTGGAGGTGGAGAAGGAGAACCAGGCTCTAATGGACCAGGTCAACCTGCTGAAGGTCGAATAGAGGAGGCTTGAAGATGAGCTGCTAAACAAGGACCAGCTCATCGTGAGTGCTACTAAGGAAAAAAGAGCTCAAACCAATGCTTACATTGACTGCCTGGCCGTGCTCACGGCTAAAGAAATGGAGCTGAAGAAGAGTCGGGCAGAGACGCTCGAAGTGAAGCTGCAGCAGACTCGATCTGAGAGACTGAGCTGCAGAAAGGTGGAGGCAGAGACGAGCTGGAGTAGAGAGGAGGAGGTGGACAAGGAGAACCAGGCTCTGAAGGAGCAGCTCAACCTGCTGAAGGTCGGACAGAGGAGGCTGGAGGTGAAGCTGCAGCAGACTCGATCTTTAAAAAGCTCAGTGAGAGAGAGAACGAGCTGAAGTTTGTTGAGAGGATGTGGAGGAGAGAGGAGCAGCAGCTGGGGACAGTGAAGGTCTAGAACAAAGACAAACTCCTGAACCAGCAGACAATCATTGTACAAAGAAGAGAGGGATGTGTAGATAAAAGTTTGTCCAAAATATTATAATGATGTAAATATTGTAAATATGTTAATTTTGTAAATAAATATAACAAGTAAGGTAACATCTACCTGTGTATGTCTTTCTGAATATAGATACAGGATTCATGGCTCTGATCAATGAACACAGTGTTGGAGTTAAACACATCAGTGTGAATGGTTTAGTGTGCTACTGTTCACAACAACACAACACAGCAACACAAGACAACATCTTGTTGTCTTGTGTTGCTGTGTTGTGTTGTTGAGATGACACTCATCTCAATTTGAAGTTGATCTGATGAAAGCCCTGGGACAAGTTCTTCAAAGTAAAAATGTGAAAAATGGCCAAAATGGCCACTAAATGCAAAATGGCGGGCTTCCTGTTGTGTTTTTCAAATTGCACCTCAGACTTTTTTGTTTGTCTGGTCGGTCAATGTGAATGCGTTCCAGGGGGCGCGGGGGGCGCTGTTGAGCCATTTTGCCACGCCCATTTAAAATTACTCCAGAATACGTAAATTTTCACCACTTTCTAATTTTCTACAAACTTTGGTAATGATTTGAGCATGTTAAAGCCCTCAAAAAGCCAATTCATTTGCCTGAAAAAAAATTAAAAAAATAATCCTTACAATTTCAATAGGGCCTCCCACTGTCTCCTACTGTTCGGTGCTCGGGCCCTAATTATGCAATAAAAACCCATGAAACAAATATAAGACAGCAGGAACAATCACACTATGAAGTGTGGAGTTTGGGGCCCTGTTGTTTGAATTGCAGTATTAAAACTGTGTTGCATGAAAGTAAGGATGATTCGTGTTATGTCAGTTTCCGTGGACCACTGCTGTCCACTCCAACACGAAAGACGTATTCTCATATAACTTCTACATAATGCAGTGTACAGTTCTATTAAATTGTATTTTTTATTTTCCTCTATTCAAATGACAGGACTTCTGGGTCCCTGTTCTGATATTGAGCTCAACAGAGGAATTGATGATGTCATTCACATATACTTTGTTTTCAGTAATTTCCAAAGGCTTTGTAGAGGATGCCTCCCGAGGCAATTTCTATTTCCCTTCATTAAAATGAACATGTACAAGAAATAGTTGTGTGCAAATACACAAACACTGTGCAAGACAAGAAAAAGAAAAAGACTTCGGGAATATTATGAAAATGCTATGAAAACACACAGACACATATATAGAGAGAGAGTACAGAGATGCACAAAAAGAGCACACATATAAAAAGAAAATTGAAAACCAATTTTTGGTTGTTGTACTTTGGTTTTTCCAGACCCTATAAACTTCCCTGTCCATGATTTCCTACTTTAAACATGTATACAAAGGCAGTATATGACATTTACCATCTAGCATTATCTAATTCCATCGCAGCATCACATATATTCATACAATTATTTAGAAAAATAAATCAAGAAAGGAAATGGGGCCAAGACTTTATGGTATTTTCGGAGATTTCTTTGGTTTATGTCGACTGCTTTTTATTCCCTCAACTTTCAAACATTTTTACTGGTATCAGACACTGACAGTCTTTGAGACTTCTGCTGTGTTCTTTGCCTTTTCTACTTTTTTAGTTTCACCGAAAAACTCCTGTTCTATCTCTTATGAAACAGAGTTCAATCCCATTTTTACCAGTTTCAGCAGAACATTGTTCAACCAGTGAAGCCACAGCACTTGATTTAGGTGAGTCCATATTTCCTCTGACTTGATGTCTTGGTGTTAATCACTTTGCACAGGCAGAGTGCATTAGCCGCAGATGGATTGTGTAGATTGAGACTAAGCCACTTACTGCTGAGTAGATTATTACACTGCTGCACATTCATTTTTGTTTACCCTGTCATCTGCCAAGAAGTCAAAGTTGTGTGATTGTATCAGGTGGATGACAAGGCTGCATCCTAAGAGACAGACTGTTCTCTACCCACATCAACAAACTGATGACACCGCTCACTCTACACCAGGATTCTTTTTTCACCTCTGCAAATGTCTGCAGCGATCTTGATTTCATTCGGGAAAGACAGCAATAAAATATACAGAGTAAGGTACAAGGGCAGGATTTGATAAGATAAATAAAGCTGTGTGTGCTGAAGAGGTGTTCTCATTTCGATGAACTTGCACTGACGCTTACACTGGCTGCATGTGCATTCCTAAAATAAGACAATTAATGATGTCGTTGCCATGACAACAGACATAGTTGATAATTATGTCCCTATACATATAAACACACGCTATAGATCTCTGTATATGAGTGGCTATGGCTGTCGACTGTTAGTCATGAGGTCTACTTCCTCATAATACCTTCAAGAATGTTATGGGATTATGGAGATAATGGTAATAATGGTAGATAGATAGATAGATAGATAGATAGATAGATAGATAGATAGATAGATAGATAGATAGATGGATAGATGGATGGATGGATGGATGGATAGATGGATAGATAGATAGATAGATCAAATGCAATGAGCGTCATGAGCTTATATAGACACACTATATGGAAAAATATTAGCCTATATGAGAAAGATGTTATGATACTTGCTGCATGTTTGAAAATACTGCCTTAAAGGTTCAGTGTGTAGAATTTAGTGACATCTAGTGGTGAAGTTGAATGTTGCAGCTGAATACCCATCACCTCACTCTCTCCTTCCAAACAGGAAGGAGAACCTGTGGTAGAACAAAACAAAACAAGTTGAATCTATTCCACATCTCAAACCAAGATTTAAACATTGTGGACTTTCATTCGTTCAGCGTTTAAAGAGGAACAGAACAAGAAACAAGTATTTTATATCGTAGTTAAATTTCCTGTAGAATTTAAAGATATTTAAAGTTTTAATAGCCTTTTTTGGGATCATTTGGAAATAAGATAAGTAAATCCTTTATTTGTCCCACTATGGGGAAATTTGCAGTATTACAGCTGCAAGCAGTCAAAATAGGCATCAGCAGGTAATAAGTAATATGTAACAACAACAAAATTTAGAAATATACGAAAATATAAAAATGTTATTAAACTAATATATACAGTGTAAAGACAGTGACTATGTGCAGTGTGAGGATATTTACAGTGAATGGTTTGCACATGAACTTTTGATATTGCACAGAGAGATGAACATTTAACACGTTTTTTATATTCTTTACACTTAAGTATTGCATGTTACTTAATACTTGCTGATGTCTTTTTGACTCTTGCTGCTGTACTACTGCAAATGTCCCCATTGTGGGACTAGCAAAGATAAGATTATCTTATTCTTCTTGTTCTTATAATAGAAAAGTGAATATTGCAGAGTTAAGAGTTAAAGTTAGGTTTACATCTTGTTCAACATCTTAGAAACAAGAAACACCACATTTTCCCCAAATAATGAAAATTCTTTAAAACATGATCAATAATAAACTCACAGAGATACTTCTAAATGTTAGAAAGAGCAGTTTGTGTCAATTTAAACTTCATTTTGCAGTTTCAGTTTTATATAGACGTGGGTTTTACCTGCACGTCCTCAGAGACACAGACGCAGGTTTTTTTTTTCTTACCTCCTGTCTGTTGTTGCGCCTCCAGCACCGACAGCGACGACGTCACCATAAATAGCTCGGCAGCCAGTTGTTTGGAGAGAAGAAGAAAAGCGGCTACAAGCGGAAGAGGCACCCTATTTGGTTTCGGATAGTATCCCCTCTGTGGCGCTGGGTTTTTCATTTTAACACGCTTTGAATTATGTCCACCCCGGCGAGGAGACGGCTCATGAGGGATTTTAAAAGGTACCGCGACCTTTCTTTTGTTTTGAAATAACAGATTTCGCTTTGTTTTGGCAGCCTGTGTGTTGTGTGTTGCTAGCAGCGTTAGCCGATGGAGCTGTCGGGTAGCTTAGCTTAGTTTAGCTTAGCTTAGCTTAGCTTAGCTTAGCTTAGCGGCTTCTGTGCTGAGAATATTGCTTTTAAAGCTGGGACCGCTGTTGTTGTGACGTTAGCTTGTTTGTTTTTACCCGGTTCCTCTCGGTGTTTGGCGGGTTGATAAAGTCCTAATCGGGTGTTTTTAGTGATATCCAACAGTACCTGGAAGGGCAGTTTGGCGTTGTGCAGTGTTTCTAACCCAGGGGGATAACGTTAGTCCCTTTTGTCTTTTTTTTTATTCTCCTGGTTACTTTTTTTTTGTGCTGGGGGTAGCTGCAGTTTCAGGCTAGCTGGTGAGGGGGGCAAAAACAAGTCATCACACGCTTTGTGCTGGATTAACTGGCCCCGATCAGAGGCTAAATGTGACAGCGTTCGTCTGACTCGCTCTCCAAGCTGTGGGGCTTGTGTGTCTGCTGGTTCTGAAAAGCATCCAGCCACCAAGCGGCTTGGTTTCCAGTCCCCTGCGGCAGCAACGTGGCTCGCAGGTGTTGCACAACTCGGGTGCTGAGGTGCTTCAACTCGTGGTGTGCCCACCACCCAATCCTGTTTACCTCTTTTATTAATACAGCATGATCATCGATGGAGGGTCCCTTTGCCAGTTTCATTTGAATTATGTCAAACCGCTGTGAAGATGATGAATATGTTTGTGTTTTCATGAGTGACACCTGGCAAGGGGCTCCTTTTTAATACCTGCCACCCCCAATCCGATGCCTTGCTCCATATGCCCTGCACCACACAGTAGGTGTGTGTCATTCACATGCACACACCTATCAGTGGAAACAAAATATGCTAAGCTAAGCTCTACCAAGAACAGCCGTTGAACGGGGGGAGAGAGATGAGGTGTCACTGTAACTCTACGCTGCTGAGCCAGTCCCCAGGTGGGGAACTGTAACACTCTGAGGCCAGGAGAACACAATGGCCCATTCCTGGATCACCATGTGTGTCTGACCTCAGCCCTGTGTTATACTGCTTGTTTTGATGTGTAAGTCAGTTTACTGCTCAATATACTAATTGAAACTGAGCTCTGTCATTGTTTGAACAACAGCAACAACTCTGTGTGATCATTTGGATCAGCACTTGGGACATTGTCGTCTTAAGGTTCTGCGTGTAGAATTTAGTGACATCTAGTGGTGAAGTTGCATGTGGCAGCTGAACACCCCTCACCTTACAAACATGAAGGAGAACCTGTGGTAGCTTTCAGTTGTCATTAAAAACTCAAAAGGTGTTTAGTTTGGACTACTGTAAAAAACATGGCGGCCTCCGTAGATGCAAATGTAAGTATTTAAATATAAAGGGCCCATACACGAGTAAAGTAAACAACAATTTGTACAATGTAGATGAAACACACTAATGAAAACATCACTAGGATTATTTTATATTTAATCTCTGCCAATAGATCCCTTTCACCTAAATTGTACACACTGACCCTTTTTAACAGTTCACAGGATCTGGATCCACAAGCAAACTACTAAACCTGTACTGCTTAAAAAGTTTCCTCTGTATGAACAGCCAGAAAACATTGTTTCTCATTTTACATCCAGTACAGCAAGCTGTTAATTCCTTCTCTAGGTTTATTTTAAGAAGTGATAAACCTTGTGAAACCAGCTTTCACCACCTCACGCTTATGTACCTCCACTTTCTTTTTATTCAGCCTTATTTGTGAGCATTCATTCTAATAATAACCCTAACAATGTTTTAATCTTAAAGCTACTTTAGCACAATTAAAGGCAAAGTGTTCTCATTCTCGTACCCAGGTTTTTTGATCTTAATAAACTAATTTATTACAGACTTTAGGCTATGTCCATATCAATGGATTTTTTTTTTTTTAGGCCTGCAGGATAAATCAAAACAGTTGCCACACTTTTTATTTTCTTATGATCTATATAAAACCACCACACAGTCTCCAATGATACCCAATACTTTCCTAATCTTCCCTCTGCAGACACCTCAGGTATCACTAGTTTCTGAGTCAAATAAAGTGACTATGGGTCAATGTAGAATGGGGAAATTTAGTGGAGCATCAGTCCACCAGCAGAGAGCTCAGGCAGATTACAGTAAATTAGGTTAATTGCGGTGGGTCTGTCTGCAGCCAGGGACTTGGACATGGATCTACACGCACACACAAATCAGCCTACCTTGTTTTATAGCTGTAAGCTCTTATTAAACCAGCTTTTATACCAGGCCCTGAACAGTCTGCGGTGATTCTGGACTTGGCCTACATGCGCTTGTGATCTGAAGTGACCCTTCCATGGCTATAATGTTGCCTGAGTTCTGGCACGTGAGCCAACAATGTACGGTTTAGTTTTCTCTACTAAACACTGCCTTTATTTGTGTTTTGAGATCAGAAACATGTTGTTAGATAGTCTACACTGACCAGTGGTTTGACAAAGTGGTTGTTGTCTGAAGCTTAATTCAAAAATGTTGACCTGCGACATCTGTTTTGAATTGTTGATGTCTCTGTTGCTAGGTAGTTGTTGCTATGGTGTTTTTGCACGGCACTTTACAGATATCACTTGTCAGTCAAACAGCCCGGAGCAGTTTTCCTTGCGGAGCTGGAAGCAAATTATTATTTTCATTAATGAAATATCCAGCTGTGGTTATTTTGTGATGAATCTCAAGGTTATAAAATGTCAAAATAAAGACTCATGCATGGTATGTTTCTAAACTGACTATTTTTAGAAAATAGAAACTCCGAAGGTATTCACTTATTGATTCAAAGGTGTAGCAGATATTTAACTCAAAAGCAGATCGAAGATGTTCACTAACCAGTTGTGATAATAAGCGTCGTATTTATTCCAAACACACCAGTGTCGATGCAAACGTAAAACACATCAGTTCCTCTGTCTGCACCGTATTTAGTTTCTCCTAAAGAAGAGACACTGTATGTTCCTGAACTTTGATGAGCTGGTCTTCGTTCAGCAAATGGATAACAAAAAAAAACATCAGGGTGTTTCCTCTTAATCTTAATCTGTGGTTTATTCACATTTCTGCTCATGGCCGCGTTGGAAGTCATTTAAGGTGAAGGTCGGCTTAGTGAACCAGGGCTTTTGGTGCTCGTGGTGTAGCAGTGGTGCAGTGTTAAGTGGAGTAGCTTATGCTAACTGACATCTGTGACTGACAGGATGGACACTGCGCTGTTGATCCTGTAAGCCTGGCTGCTCACTGAAGCCATGTTGATTCAGCAGTTTATGTTTTGCCTGATAATTATCCTGCAGCCGAGGTGGTACTGTAATTAAAAACGTCACTCTCTCTCTCCCTCCGTCCTCTTTCTCTCCCCCATCTGTTGTTTTTTTTTTTGTCACTTTGCTTTTATTGCTCTCCATCTTTCTTTTTTTTTTTCTCATCTTGTCGCCTGCTCCCTCTTCTTTTTCGGTCCCCTTCCCTGCGTCTTTTCGTGCTATTTGTCTTTCCATGTCTCCCTCGGTCTTTCTCTTACCATTGTTTCTTTCTCTCTCATCTTACCCAGACTTCAAGAAGATCCTCCCACCGGTGTGAGCGGAGCACCGTCAGAGAACAACATTATGCTTTGGAACGCTGTTATCTTTGGGTGAGTCATGCTCTAAATCAGACTCCACCCTATTGTCTTTACTGTGCCACTGGGATTGGGATGCGCAGAGTCCCCCCTCTGACCCGGTGCGTCACATTCTTGTTCTGCATTTTAAACAGCTGTCTGATTACAGCCACCGTTGTGGCAGAGAGCATTGTGGAAAAATCAGCATGTAGCCTCGGCGGGTGTCTGATGAAAGAAAAGGCTGGGCGACACTGTCGAGGTTAGGCTTCAGAGGAAAAGGAAGGAAGGAAGGAAGCTCAGATCAAAACAAAAGAGTGACTTTTCTCAGGCCTGTGTATAATTTTAAAGTGCATTTAAAAGTAGAATCCTAAAAATACATGCTTTTATTAAACTGAGAATAGGTGGAGAGTTTCATACTGAGGTGATGAAATTCAAATGTCGGTGTGAGAAGTAATAAAAGCATGAACAACACAAGCAAATTGGACGGTGAAGGTAATTTTAAAACGCAACAAGAAGGAAACTGGAAATATGCACATTAATCTTAAATAAAAGCACTTGCTAATAGTTCCCCACTGCCATTCAAAGTGAAAGCTGTTGGAAATGTAAAACGTGAAGGCAGCTGTTTTAATTGGCTCCTTCACACAGACTGCGTGAATGTGTGGAGCTGAGTAAACAAACTCTCAGGTGTCTGTGTGGACCGTGTCCTTCACATTTAAATGATAATGGTGATGTTTTCTACAAGCCAGTGCCTTATTGGTAGCAGTGGGGATTTTTAGGATGTGTAAATAATTTTATTTCTCTCTTCACCTTCGGCAGGCCTGTGGGAACACCATTCGAAGATGGTAAGTTCTCTGTTTTGAAATATCTTGTCCGTAAAGTGCGCACCCAGTGGGGGCAGGTTAATTCAAGCTCTGGGTTTGCTTTAATTGATTTTAATCTCTCCTGCAATGTTGCAGTGCTGCATTCAATCCATATATAACAGCCTACTAGGGAGTGTCTTGTAAGAATGCACTGAAGCATTTAATATGACTAAGCACTGTGTGGGTCACAACTTGTCGTTTGCCTTGACCTGTATCAATCTGTAATCATCAATTCTTTGAAGAAATTGCTAAAACGTGTACATGAATAGCTGAACATTCATTAGAAGTGTTCATATAGTGACAAACTTGCAGGTTTGCTGTGTAACACATTAAATACATGATACACTAATGTCTGTGCACAAACACCCACTTCTTCAGCTTGTAATTATGACTGAGGCTGTGCATGAGAAGTGCTGACTCGGTGGTTCATAGTTTTCTCTCGTTAGACCTCTCCCCCCTTGTTATTCTCCCTCTTGCCAGCAGTGGACGTCTGCACATCAGTGAGGGATTAGCTTCTCTTTCTGGTCGAGCCGCTGCTATTTTTAGTAACGTAATTATTTCTCTCGCGTTGTGTGACCTCCTCGATCTTTCACGCCTGTGTTCTCCTCACAAAATTATTTCTGTTCACGCCTCGGCGCATTCTTAATGTCCCTCTCACCTTCTCTCTCTCCACCCCTCTGTGTCACCGCAGGAACGTTTAAGCTTCTGATAGAGTTTTCAGAGGAGTACCCGAACAAACCTCCCACAGTTCGGTTTGTGTCCAGAATGTTTCACCCAAATGGTAAGAGATGCAGCCGCTCATTGATTTAAAAACATGCATTTGCAAATGGAACAGAACATCTTCCCTCACTTAATTCAAACCCATCATCGACAGTTGACATTTATGCGTGTATGACGTGCAAGATGCCTGGACTTGGAACGCTGCACAGTTTGCGCCTCTATTATCTTGAGGCTGAAAGTTCCTCCTTTCCTACTCATTCAAACCGTTTCCTCTTATTCATTATAATAGTTTTAAGTAGGTCACACCAGGCTGACCGTGAAGTCCACGTGAATAACAATTTGTGAGTTTGTGTATAAAAGTAAAATGATTTATAGGCATTTAAAAGGGTTGCAGCTGTGATTGCACTTTTTTCAAGTTCAGCTTGTTGTATAGTTTGATTGTTTTCGATCACCGGCTCATTTTATTAAGTGCTGACTTGCATCGTCTTTTCCACAGCAATGTGGTCATCTGCAATGTGAGCACAAAGGGAATTTGTAAATGTTTAGCTGGAAAATTTAAAACAAACTTTGGCAAATGTGAAAATATTTATCTCAGTAGATGCGTCACATGACAATATTGTGATATTAACCTGATTAAGACATTATTCTGAATAAGACACTGCTATGTACACTGCATTTTTCGATAATCCTACCCTAAATAAGGTCATACTCGGAATCGGCAAAAATCAAATTAAGACGTGTAGTACTCACATATAGTCCTTGGTTCAAGTGTAAACAAAATGGAAATCAAACAAGGAGCTGAAGCATTTGCAAAATTAGAAAGAAAACACTGAACTGTATATACAGGAGCATCGAGCATTAAACTATTTCAGGTTGGGGGTTTTGGAACGTATGATGTAGTAGACATAATGTTGACCTGAGTCACACTATGCTCTGTAACATGAAATCGTGAAAATGAATAATGTCTTATTCAGAGTAAGGTCAATAGTCAGATTATTGTTGTCCATGAAAATGAAGTTGGTGATATGAGACAGAAAAGTTGTGCTCTGCTGTTGATCTGTCGTCTGAAGCTTGATTGTGTCGTCTCTCTGTTTTCCAGTTTACGCAGATGGCAGTATATGTTTAGACATCCTTCAGAATCGCTGGAGCCCCACATATGATGTGTCGTCCATACTCACCTCCATCCAGGTTGGTTGATTAGACTGCTCTCACACAAACCGCACTAACATGCTCCATCTCTCCATCTCTATAACGACTGTTTGAGGATTTATTTCATGTTTTACTCGCACTGCTTTTGCCTTGGCTACTCTTCTCTGAACACACTGGCCTGATTAAAATTTATTTTCCACAGTCGTTGCTGGACGAGCCAAACCCAAACAGTCCGGCTAACAGTCAGGCCGCGCAGCTCTATCAGGAAAACAAGAGAGAATACGAGAAGAGAGTGACAGCCATCGTGGAGCAGAGCTGGGTGGACGTCTGAGCTTCTCTTGCACTCTGCTTCTTCCCCTCCATCACCGTCTTGTCATCATCCCATTACTTCAATCTCTCAGATTTTTTTTTTTTTTTACTGCATCAAAAAAAACAACTATATCAGAAGAACTCAAGTGCCACCCTGAAAAAAAAAGAAACTCGAGAGGACAACCAAACCAGAATGGACATTAACTTGCTTGCCAATACATTAGAGGAAAACGAGGGAGGGAAATCAACCTTTTTGTTTGTGTTTCTTGTTCTTAATTTTACTTTTTTTAATTTTTTTTTATTGCATGATGTGAAATAAGTTATTGCTAACAGAATTTGTAATATATCTTTGTTGTTTGTTTGGATTTAGTTTTGTTTTGAGTTTTACAGATATATTTTTTTCCCTTTTTCTTTTGTAACGTCTGCTGGTGGGTACAACATGGCTGTTTTGGGAAAAGGGCCAAATCAGCATATTTTTGAAAGTAATGGAAGAGCCTAGAAAATGCCTTTTTTTTTTTTTTTATCTTTCAAGTTAGCCACAGATGCAGCTGATAAAAAAAGAACAATAGCTTATCTGTTCTGAGCATATCTCTTTATTATTTTTAGACTCTGTAGGTTTGGGCTCACAGACATCACAGGATACAACTGTGCCAAGTGTCCCTCTGCGCTGATGAATCATGGCTCCTTGGCAAACCAGCTCCGAGCTTTCTATTTTTTATCAATTATATTACAAGAGAGGGAGTGTATTGAGAATGTGAATATTAACACCAGAACTTGACAGGATGAGGTTTGAATGCAGATGCTACAGAGGAGATCAGGGTCAATGGAAAAGGCTGGAAATGTTAGAATCAGTATAGGAGCCTACGAAATAAGGAAATCCACATCATGATGGTTCACTCATCGCTGATTGGGCCATAACTTCCAAGATGGCAGATAGACACGTTGGTTGTTCTTCTACATGTTCTATTCTGCTTTTTCTATAATGAACATTAAACCAGTTCTAGTAGTTCATGATTTAAGAAAATGAAGGTAAATACATTGAAAAGCTTCTCAGTTCCTCCTCCCAACAGGTCATCTCCTGCCTGTGCCCAACTGCTTTTCTAGTTTTCACTCACCACACATGCAAACAACTTGTTTCAGCAGTGATGTCGGTCTGCCTGAGTTCAAGCGTCTTTCGATCCTATTTATAAATGACACAGCTGACATGTAAATGAACAAACATAAGGACACAAGCAGTGCCGCCTGTTGCATTGTCCGTTCGACTGCTGCAGAGAAGAGCTCACTCGCATGCAGTTGGACCCCGCCCCTGCTTCAACAGCACGACATCAACTGCTTCCCCAAAGTTGTCGTCTCAAGCCTGCATTTGTTTTACTCGTTCGTGACGCCCAGTTAAAAGACCACTTGAGTATAAATTCATGATTTTACCCCACCCAGCTCCGGCTAAATAATCCATGGAAAACCGTCACCATGAAACAACTCCACTTTTCTGAGACAGTACAAGTCATAATGTGGTTAGTGACTTATATCACCTATTAAGCAGATGGGATGTTATAAAAATTTTGTGAATTAAGCAAAAAAATGTATACTTATAACAATATGCTGTATAAACGTAATAAAACACATTTTTCAGACTTTGAGGCTGGTTTTGCTCTTGATTTACTTGGGCTGTTTGATTTCTATTAAACTTGCAGTGTGTAGAATTTAGTGGTGAAGTTTCATGTTGCAGCTGAACACCCCTCACCTTCCGAACATTAAAAAGAACCTGTGGTAACCTTCAGTTTTCATAAAATATCAAAGTCTTAAGTTTATCCAGTCTGGGCTATTACAAGAAACATGGCAGCCTCCATAGAAAGAACCCCCCCGATGTAAAAGTATTTCAATAAAAGGCCCATTCTAGGGTAAATAAAACAATTTGTATAATTTAGATGAAACACCAGTGAAAACATCACTAGGATTATTTTATATTAAATTTCTGTCAATAGATCCCTTTCACCTAAATATTACACACTGGACCTTTTGAGTTCATAGTTTTACATGAAATGTAGGTGATGAGAAGGGTTTTGCCATAAATCATTTATAAACTTGCAGCGTATGTGAAACCATCGAATTATGATACTCGTTCATAGTTTTTAGGACAAGAAAAGAGAAATACAATCCCATAGGAAGAAAACAAGTTATTTATTCTGTTCCAGAAGAGAGACACGAGGACAAAATCCAGTGCCGTTCTGCATCTGAATAGATATAAAAACAGCACTAAAAAAAAAGTGATATATAAAAAAGTAAAACTAGCAGTTGATGAGAATACCAAACATCAATATCTGTATCTAAACCATTATTGACATGTGGTCCGATGTGTTACAGTCTGTATGACATCAGATTTCTGCTGGCATAATGAGAAGAGATGATGATGAGCTGGTCATCGACCCTGCGACAGAAGAGAGAAATACACGATGAATATTTTACTGTTATCCACACGTACGTACGTACGTACGTACGTACGTACGTACGTACATACATACATACATACATACATACATACATACATACATACATACATACATACATACATACATACATACATACATACATCCACAGACTCACCTGTTGCTTCTTCATAATTTCATCTCTTGTCTTGAACACTGGTGCGTCCTCCACCACGATGCCTTCAGCCATTTCCTTCACTTTCTCCAGGAGCTCTGTGCTATACCTGCCATTAGAGAGTAAAGACCCACAATAATTCAGCATCCTTCATATTATTATAACAATATATTATTTTCATTTATTTCATGGACAAAATGTCAAAACAATTCAGTTTTCTCAGCCCTGAACATGTGTTATTGGGCCTCTTAATTCTACATGATTATGAATTCAAGATTTAGATTTTATGGGTGTTTATTGGACAGAATAAGCAAATTCGTGACAGCATGTTCAAGGATATACAATTCAGCCTAACTGTTAATGCGTAAAATAAGGGATCCTTAATGTTTTTTTTCTTTTAGTTATGATTAGTTTAAATATTTAACTGACTTTCTGGAACTGAAAAATATTGATGTTAGCCTAAAAAAAAACTTTAGGAGTCTATAAAATGTTTCTTAAATCTGAATTTAAGACAAATAAACTTCTGGTTCAGCTTTTGTGTTTACACCAGTCCACTGTCGTGTTACAGACACAGGGGGCAGCAAAGAGCCCGTCGTGTGTTACAAGCATGAGAGGAAGAAGACTTTAAATATCTTTGAACCGCACTCAGGCCTCAAGTTTAGAGACTTATCAAAAGTAACGTCAGAGAAAATGTCTGACTGTTGGAGAAAAAGGGCTTCGGTTTTAAGTTTAGTTGATACCTAAATAGGTAAACATGAACAACGTGGTTACAGCTAAGCTAGGCTAGGCTAAGTGTTTGTCCTGATCTCTGCAGCGGTCTGGACTGAGGAGCTTTAGCTGTGGAGGGTCTTGTGTCCTCCAGGTTAGAAAAGAATAACACAACAGGACAGTGGTGGAAACAGGTTTCGTTCTCCGCGTACCTGCAGCCGAGGAAGACGTTGTTGGCCCACACCATGGACAGAGCGAGCAGTTGGTCCAGCTGCTCGAGGTCGTACTCGTTCATGTTCCGGAGGATGAACTCCCTCCGGACCAGCCAGTGCTTCTCGCTCTCCCAGTAGCCTCGAAACGTCTCCACCTGGTCCGCCACAGCCCGGTTCTGCTGAATAAAATCCTCTACGTCCAGGGTAGACATCTTGCTTTCTCTTCCAACAACAAAGAAAAGCTTCCTGTCTTAAACAAGCACGGCCCGGAAGTTGTTTATCAGCGTTGCGTGTTGCCAACAGCGCCGCGCAGTGTTGGAGGTGAGAGCTGCGACTGACCTGACAGAGTCTCTGCACAGAGGCTGGAAGTAAAATTAGTAATACCACAGTGTCACAATACTGCATTAAACTATAGTAGCAATTCATAATATATTTAAATTTCATCTATATAAAAAATAAAATAATAATAAAATTATATATAATTATTGTAAAATTTTGCATTAGTGAAATTAATATTTTTGTATTTGTATAGCCCATATTCACAGATCACCATTTGTCTCATAGGGCTTAACAAGGTGCGACATCCTCTGTCCTTAACCCTCAACAAGAGGTTTGTATAGCTTCAGTTATTTATCTTGCCTCTGCCTCGGTTACTTGCGTCTTTCAATCACCTTATACTTAAAATATTTGTATTGTCAATAGCTCCAATAGCACATACTTCTTTACAGTGACAGCTTTGTTGTAGTTCTGGTGGCGAGACCTTCATCTCACTGCAGTGAACTTGTTCTTGACTCATTTTGACCTTTTATTATTCTTATGCTCCTTTGTTTGACTGTTTCTATATCTATCTATCTATCTATCTATCTATCTATCTATCTATCTATCTATCTAAGAGTAAGTAAAAACTACCAAAAAACCCTATTAACAGGGCAGTAGATGCTGAGCACATCAACAAAATTCCAATATTTACAACACTGATTAGAAGAAACAGTTTTCCCTCCAAAACTGAGTCATACTTAAACTGCTACACAAGAACAAGCACGGTTACATTACATATTTGTATGTTAGAATGGATTCTAACATGTGTTTTGGAATTAAGTTATGATTCATGCGTTCATCGGTTGAAGAAATGAGATTGTTATGTGACCGCAGTCGTGTTAGGGATGCACTCATTTGTATTTACACATTTTGATCACCTGCCCCACACCAGCTCTGTGTCCTGGATTCACTGCCTTGTGGTGTGGAGATATGCATGAGGAAAAGTGACTCTCACTCTCTCTCTTTCTCTCTCTGCCGGCCAGGAATATGATCACAGAGAAACACTCTGACTTTTAACTCCCAGTCTATGTAAAGAGGCTTATGGACACTCAGGCTCACAGATATGCACAAACACACACACACATGCACACACACACACACACACACACATGCATGCGCACACACACACACACACGCACACATGCACACACAGCAGAGTGGTGGATCTGGGGCTTGTTTTGACTTGAAGTCATTGATATGCAAAGGGGATCCAGAGGGAGGAAGAGCCAACTGAGAGGAGTAAAAATATTTTCGGTTCATTGTGAAACTGCAGAGCGGCCAGAGGACGTCAGCTGACTTGGTGGAGGATGCAAATGTGGCGTTCACTCTGCTGAAAGAATGTGGCCATGTTCACTGTCCTGAATGTGGTCTCAAACATGTCCTCATTGTGGGATTTCAAATCTGTACTTTCAGCTTCTGATCAGATCACCTGAGACGAATGTTAATGCCAAATCTGAACAGGGACCAGAGGGACTAACAGAGCAGCTCACAAAGCTTTAAAATATGTGTGTGCTCTGAATTGTAATAAAGCATTTAGTCTGTCCGAGACAACAAACTGCAAACTAAAATGACTACGAAGAAAAGTTGAGAAGAACAAAATGTGATCATATTTAAAAAGTAAAAATGATAATTTTTTTATGATAATAATAACAGTAATTACAATAGGATACACATAAGCACATAAATGAGACAGACACATACACACACACACACAGAAAACAAAGGCTATATATCTTTTATAAAAGATCAACTTTCTTTGGAACGTTTCCAAAAATGGAGCCAATAAAAGAGAGGGCATGTTGGAACAACAATCAGACATGATGCAAGGATGAAATAATGTCTGTGCAGATCCAGACAGGAGCTTTATTTATTATTTATGTTAATGTGCAACCTGACGGGTTCAGTGAACGTTGAGATCTGATTGAAGAGCTGATAACAGGGACGTCTTACTCATAGAAATACTGAGCTGCATTCATCCTCCGAATATAAAGTTGAGGAACTCCATATACAACTTTTGCAAGTTACATTTTACAAAATATACCATTTAAATGTAGTTCTATTTCTTTACTTAAACACATTGTGATTTCAAAACTTGAGCAATCCTCAAAATAAAAAGAGAAAGAGGTGGTTGGATGGACTCTACTCATTTACAGATGTTTCAGCCTCATCTTGCTTTCCATGCAGCTCTGAACATTGTAATTCTATTTCCACACAGTGTTTTTTACAGGTGGTTAGAAGACATCTCTTCAACATCTCTTCATGATTATCTCGATCTTCTTACTACAAACTACTGTAAGCATGTACACACAAACACGCAACCCCTGTGCACCTAACCGCACAACATGTCTCTTACATAGACACGTGTTAGCTGCCCGTATATATTTACTGTATGTTAATAAATGAACATGTATGTTAAATACTTAACTCGTGACCTTGGCACTTAACAAGTGTCTGTTCCTGTAAAGATGTGTGGGCCCTGAAATATTCTCTGCCTCAGACATTTTTTCTCTGTTTTCTTTTCTCATGAGTCAGCCCCCAGAAAGACAAGAAAGCACACACACACACACACACACACACACACACACACACACACACACACACACACACACACACAGTAAGAGCTCATGAAAACACACTTTCACCTCTTCTCAAATTCCCCCAGAAAAAACACCAGCGACTCTCCCGAGTATGTTATATTTTGGTCGGCTTCCAAGTCATACAAGTCGCCGTTTTATTGAGTGAACTAACCCATTAAGTTTATGGCCTCGCTCTCTCCCCGCTCTCACTCAGCCTGAATTATACACTGATGCTGAAATAATACACTGCGTTCCAGCCGGCTCTGGCAGACAGCCGTTCTTGATGAGTCACCTAATGTATGCTTACTCAGGAGAAAACTATAATTGGAAAACACACAGACAACAGGTAGCCCTTTCAAGCAGAGTCCTGACGGACTGTTAATGAGGAAGGATTTAGGGCGCCACCCTGTTAAGTGTCTCTGAATATCAGTGGTTGTTGAGTGAATAGTTGAGGGGATTTGTATTTGCTGTATTTTCTCCTCTTCAAATTTTGGAGATATTTTAAAGCAGCTAAGTTTAACCTGAATGTCCAAATGTGACGTTTACGTTCACATGACAAACCCATAGACTCTATTTAAAGATGGATGGCATCACAGTTCCCCATAAGTGAAGCCAGAGTGCCTTGTCTGGCTGCAGTGTAGTTCTCCTCCATGTTTGTGGATGGGACATGGACCAAATTAAAATGCAAAAAACAAGTCAAATAAATATTTCTCAAAGATGGTTTCTGTCAATATAGCATAGTAGGAGGAAATTCAGGGAGTGAGCATAACTTAATAAAAAATCAATATATGTTAAAATAAGATAAGATAAGATAAAAGAAAAGAAGAATATGATAAAAGAAAATAAGCTGGAGGAGCATATCTGAAAGTTTTGACTATCAGAAATAGGCTCCACTTGACATTGCTTTGACTTTTATTACCCACCAAGGGAGGGGTGCTTACACACTTTAGGCTTGGGACCCAAGCTTGGGACCCAAATGATAAATGTAGTGCGTCATCCTGGGACCCAAACTAATTAAAAATCAGTGCTCTTCACATGCAGAGGATGCTGGAGCAAAGGGGGGTCTGCCAGCTATTTCAGGTCCTGAATCCTGGCCCATTGTTTAAAAGTTTAACACTCATCTATTGACCTATTTGCAGTTGACATGAATGTTGTGGCCGTGATGCATGTGTCTCCTTTGTCACTCGTCACGGACACCACCTCATAGCTGCTTCCATAAATCCTGTCATGTCTGCATTGTTGTTAGTGGTACCTGTGCTTGTTGCAGGGGGATCATGATTGATAAGAGTCCCAAGGAAATGAAGAGAATTAAACATGAGACAAATGTGTGTTTGTGAGGACAAACAATAGACGTTATTTGCTAAGCACTTTTCAAAACACAGGTTTAAAAAATGCTTCACAGATATGAAAACCGAAAATACATAGTGTAATTACAAATTCAAACAAGTTAATGCAACGTAAGGAGCTACCAAGCGTTGAAACGTCATGGTCCTGCCGCCATAAGTATACTGGCAATTTAATAAAATACAGCACCATACCGTGTTTCAGTGCATGCTTTCAAAACAGCAGTAAACTGTAAATCATGTTTCCAGTAAGTAAACTGTACAATAACCTGTAGTCTACTGCGAAATCAAGAAAATACAACGATGTACTGCTAAATCACTACATTGTGTTAAAAGTTAATACAGTAACATAGTGTAAAGTTGATTACAGGAACATACAGGCAACCCAGCTACCGGTATACTCATTCATTCAGTCATCTTACCTTGTATGCAAAAAGGTTTAGTCCATTAAAATCCTAATACTTACTCGCACTTATGTCTTTATTTGGTCTAAGATAAATTGCATCTCACAGTAATAGTTGCTAATATTTATCAGGTTCCTAGTCTTGTACTCATGACTAACAACCGTCTGCACATCTTTTTCCTGCCTGTTTGCACCATCTGCAATAACTATTGCCCTGCTGAGCTGACCGGTTTCTTCTTGTCCAACACCTCTCATTGCACTGTTGACTTAGTGTTAACTGCATATGACAAATAAAACTTGAAACTTGAGCAAAGCAAATTTGCTGAGCAGTGAATATTTGTGTGATTATAAATCTAAGCTACAGGGCAGTTCATGAGTGTGAGCAGCCAAGGGTTGAACAACTTTACCCTTTTTCCCAGCATATAATGTGAGTTATGTTAGCAGGAAACACCTGACCAGTGAGTCAGCATGTACAATATAAGAAAAACAACCTGGAGCTGGCTCACTTGAATGGAGTATACAGCCATGGTAAATGCCATTATAGCATTGTTATTCATATCACAACACCACAACTATTACATCAATCTATCCATCCATCCATCCATCCATCCATCCATCCTCCGTCATCTATCTATCTATCTATCTATCTATCTATCTATCTATCTATTTATACATACATACACACATATCTTATACTATTGTGCAATACCCTTTTTTGTGCAGGTAAAGTTTATATATATATATGAGTTTTATAAATACATATATGAGAGTTTAAATGTGTATACGTTTATTTCAATATTCCCAAATACATAATGCACAAATACAGTAAACGTCCTCGTGCAATCATCCAATTACACTGACGACAATTGCATATAATGCCTACACTTCATATAAATATTGATGTGTTTCATTTTGCTACTACACAACAGAACAGAAACTACAATAATCAGCCAGAAAAAAATAGGTGACAGGAGATTATTGATTCTGTCATTAAACACAAGATTAGATTTTGCTTAAAGTTTTGCAGAGCATATATCATGTTGGCCCAAAATAGGTGTTAAATTTTACACACAGACAACACGGCCTCTCTGTTAAGTGTAATTTAATTGACCTTACAATAAATCCTTCAACTTACCTTCACCATAATCTGCAGCCTGTGATGCAGTGCATGTCTCATGCAGCTCATTTACTTCTGGCAATTGACTCATTAGTTACTAACACTGACCTCTTTAAATTGATGTCTCTAATGATTTAATGATGTGCTGTACAAGTATCACCCCACCCATCTGCTGCAGCCAGCATGATTAAACAAACTACACCACCACTGTTTGACCCAGATCCCGGGTTGGATCTACTCCCTGAACAAACAACGTGTGCATCTCATCAGTCAGGAAACTGCATTAGTGCACGTTAGAGCGACCACGTAGAGAGGGTCACATGCAGGCTGTTTCCTCAGGGGACGCCGCCTGTACCTGCATTATGTGGAGGGCAGGACAAACTGCGGGGACGCTGCTGTTACACTTGAATGTGTGCCATGAAATCCCTCCTCAGTGTCCTTCACCGCCTCATTTCACTTTGTGCAATAACACCCCACCCTCCTCTCTCCCCACTTCACCCATCCCCAGTGTGATACAGCTGATATGTGCAATTGTGCACCTGACAATCCTTGCCTGTGTGTGTGTGTGTGAGTTTGTAAAAAGTGTGTGTACATGTGGGCCTGTGCGTTTCATTCAGGTGGAATCTGCACATGGCTTCATCCTGGCCAGAAATCTGACCTGTGGTAGGATGTAACAGAGTACATTTACTTAACTACTGCACATTTTTCATGTATCTGTACTTAGAGTAGATTTATTTTCAGGTACTTTCCATTTTTACTCTACTACATATATCAGCAAATATCTGTACTTTCTGCGTTACGTGTTCAGTTTTTTTTGGTATTTTTAATCAATGACGAGGGGGAATTGGTCCACTCGTCCAATCAGAGCAGGCAGGTAACATTACAGCTGATATGGATTTTGGAAGAGGCCAACTCCGAAACTCAGCCATTATGATGTAGTGGACTGTTGCATCATTCGGGAATGGGTTACACAAGTACTTTTGTTTTTAATACTTGCTTACCATAAAAGCAAGTACTTAATTTTACTCAAGTAGAAGTTTATGTGGTACTTCACTTGAGTACATTTTTATCTAATTGTTTGAACTTTTACTTGAGTAAAATGAGAACTTTCTCCACCACTGCATTTGACCTGATATATAAAGGTAGTGTGGTGAAGATCATCTGTTATCTGTCAGATACTTAATGAGACAGACTGATTTGTGAAAACTGACCTGTGCCATGCAGACTTCAGACATCACTAGAGAATGACTAAAAGGCAGCGGACAGTGATTTAGAGCCAGCGGATGGCAGTAGATTATGCATTGATCAAACACCCTCCTCCCTCTTAAATATAGATTTTAGAGGAAAATGTGAAGGAAGGTAATTTACTCGCCAGCCGTGTCCTTTGGATCGCTGTGAGCCAAATCAATCACCGTTGGAGAGATATTATCACTTACAGTAAAGTGCCACGACCTGCCTTTCAGTTTGAACTGAATCTTCGGCTGCCAATTATAGTGACACCAGTTAATGGTGATGGAGATAATTTAATATCAGGATTTGAAAATATGTGGAAGTGCTGAGATTGAACTTGAAAAAAGTTAGGGATGAGTCAGTCAGATCTCAGAGTTTTTTTAAAGGGGGTTTACCTTTGATTTGCCTTTGAAGATTTGGTCATTGTTTGTTTGTTAGAATATTTACACAAAAAACTACACAGCTGATTTGCATAAAGTTGTGTGGAGGGATGGGGCATGACCCAAGGAAGAACCCAGATGGGCAGATGCGCAGATCCAGGAATGTTCCTTCACTTCGTTTAACATTGCAAAATCAATTTCTCAGAGGATGATTCATGCGTGTTGATGAAATTCATCAGTCATGTTTAGGGGACTGAAACCTACGAGTGATTCAAATAATCAGGATCTAGTGAATTTAAATGAGATTTTATAAGGGGATCATTGGGCCTCTGAGTGCCATTCTATTACAAAAGTTTGTAAGTAGTCACGTTTTTTTTCTTGTATTTTTAGATTTACATTTCTTTTGTCTTAAATTGGGATTAAATTAAAGTTTAGAAACCTTTTTGTAAAATGATTTATTCTGCCTTGTGCGTAAGTCCTCCATATATAAAAAAAAGTCTTGATATTATTTTTTTAAATGTGCCTATAAAGAAAAACTTTACATTTTACAACTTTGTCTGTAATTCTAGGTTTGTTATTCTAAGATTTATATTTTGATAATATATATAAGCATATATATATATGTAGGCCTATATCTGTAAACATGAGAGTAATAATGAGTGTTAAAAAGTGTAAAGAACAATGTGCTTGAGCAATGTTTAAAACATTTTCAATGATGACTTAAGGAATGATTTAAATGTGTACCCTACTGAATTGTGCATGGTGATGAACATATAATTGACCCCTTCTTGGCCCCTGATCCCAGATCCGCCACTTGCAGGCTCTACCTTTCCCTCTAAGATTTTAAATGCAGGACTTTACTTGTACTGTAGTACTTTTTTAAAGTGTGAAATCAGTACATTTACTTCAATAGAGCATCAGAATACTCCAGTGCCACAGACTGCTCCAGAGTCAGTGAGCAGCGGCAGGTGGAGGGTCAGTCCCCCCGCTCTCCTCTCCGAGGCGCAGTCCTCTCAGTTGTCAGAGGAGGAAGTGCAGCCTGCGGTGAGCACAGAATTGAAAGTACGCCATAAATATGGCGCCAAAAGAGTTTTCAAGCTGATGATAAAAAGCGGATTTTCCTCGACTCCCTCCGCGGTGACTGTTTCTTTTTTCTCCCTCTTCTTCCTCGGGGAGGGAGGAGAGGTTCGGCAGCCGGCTGCGCGTGGAGCATTGGTGCGGAGCGGAGTGCACGTCCACCGGGCACAGTGAGTGAGGAGGAGCGGGAGCGGGGCTCGGTGCCGGAGAGGAGGAGGAGAGAGAGAGCGCTGTTTTATTTTAGAAGGAGGGGACGCTGAGAAAACTGCGCTCCTCTTTCCTGACTCATCGCTTGGAAATAAAACATCCCTTTCTTTTTTGGAATCTTATTTGCCTCTTCTTCTTCTTCCTCCTCCTCCTCCTCGTCTCTCCTCTTCGTCCCCTCCTCCTCCTCCTCCAGTACCTCTGGCACTGGGGAGGAAAACACAGGCGGATTTTGACACCACGTTTGGGGCTGATCTTTTTTTTTTTTTTTTTTTTTTTTTTCAAAATGCGACATGCTTCCCTGTGAGCTCCGTGTTGTGCGCACATCGCCGTGAACAGCAGCGGCAGCAGCGGCAGCGGCAACACCGGCTCCGGGTTTGTTGTGGACTCGCAGGAAAAAGGCTGTAAGTTAGTCCGGCTGACACTTGAGTTTTTTGGGGGAGATTTTATTTCGGATTTCCGCGCTGGGCTGACGCGCTGTCAACCCGCACCGTGCAGGGACCGAGGGGGAAGGCGACGGGAGGGGGACGGTCCTGTCACCCCCACCAGCGTGGATCTAGAGTGCGGGGCTAAAAACCCGCTAGCAGCCTGCCAGGGGGCACCGAGTGGGCAAAGTGAACTAGTGCTACAAACCCCCCTCCGCCGTGCAACTACATGTGCCTGGCTCCGGCTCCCAATGAGCTCCTAATCCGTGGGAATCGGCTGAGGACTGAGGACCGTCTCCGCACCCGAAGCTGACTGCGATCAAGGTAAAAAAAAAGATACCAGCACGGCAGGGTCTGAAAGTGGGAGTGTTGCAGGGGCACACAAGTCCCAGTGTGCTGCCTCTGCTAGCGCTACATCAGGGCTACATCGGTGCTAGGCTAGCAGCAGCCTGGCACGCACTTTTTTTGCAGCGGGCTTGTCAGTCACTGTGAGCGGCCGCGGGGCTCCGGCGGGGTCGGTACCCCGGCCCCGGCGGCCTGGGGAGACGCTAGAACGCACGGTGCATGTTTTGCGTTTTCATGTGTTGCAACGAAGAAAATGTCAACACGCGCACGCACACACACTCTCCATGACTTCAGTAGATATTTCATTGACTTACATAAAGACTTAACCTTAACCATTACCAATTACATAAACCTACATTAAACCTAACTTAAACATGTCTTCACCAATGTAATGATTCACATGATGGGGACCGGATTTTTGTCCCCATCATGTGACTGTGTAAACATATGTAGGTTCTCACATCATGAGTAATACCTGGACCACACACACACAAACAACACACACACAAACAACACACAGGTTTTCACACCTATCCTGTGCATTGACTCATGGCTTCCATTCATTGTGGACAGTCTAACCAATAGCTTATCTCTAACCCTAACTATGACCAGTTCCTGCCTAACCCTGACCTTAACCAAGGCCAAGTGTTGCCCCATTGAGACCAGGCTTTGGACCTCATGAGGTCTCCTGGTCCTGACAAGGTCAGTGTTAATGCTGGAGAAGACCCTAAAGTTGTAGCAAAAACAAAAAAGTACAAGTATACACACACACACACATGCACATGCACATGCACACGCGCACATGCACATGAAGTTGCCTATAGAGCAGCAGGTCTGGGTGCAGGGTGGTAGCGGTGGCACCAACCGTTCGCTGTCCCTGGATGATTTGCTGCTTCCTTCACTTCCCTTCAGTAAAATAGTGAGAGAGGGTGGCTGAGGGGGTGAGAGAACTGGGGGGGGTGGGGGGTGGGGGAGCAGCAGTGCTTTTAGGAAGGCTGAGCACGCAACCACACACATACACACATCAAGGAATTAGAGCAACTCCTCACTGCCTCCTTCACCACCCTCCTCCTCCTCCTCCCCCTCCTCCTCCCGCTGCTGCGTCGTGCTGTGCAGATCGAGCTGGTTTCAGAAGAGAGAGAGGAGGGGGAGTGGCTGTTGTTTACCTCATCTAAGCCACAGCGCTATCTGTATCCCTGGGTTAGGGTTGGATGAGTGTGGCTGTCTCATCCATCCCTGGAAGAAAAAACCCCACAACAACAACAGCACACGGACTTAACATGTGGATGCAGGTGCTGATGGTGGGAGTCAGATGTGAGCAGGATTAATGGGGTGTAAGTGGTGCATTAGATGAATTGTGCCCATCCACTCCTCACAATTGCCTGGAGAACCTCTAAAAGAATATTATTTCTGCTTATTAGTGCTGGTCTTTAATGGGAGAGAGATATTTTTTTAATATTCATTTTTTCCGAGAGCACGTGTGAGACTGAACTGGCTCCAGTCTTGAATCAATTAAAGCTGGAATCATCTGGGGGCTTGTTAAACGTTCCCGCTCGTGACAGCACACCCTCCGCTCTTACCACCATCACTCACACACACACACACACACACACACACACACACACACACACACACACACACACACACACACACACACACACACACACACACACGCGCGCACACACAAACACACACCATCTCCGTTGACGTGCACACCAACCAGCAACTCTCAGCGTGCTTCTTACTCACTATAAACACATATTCAAGTACAGATGCATGCACCATGCTCCTCAAACTCTCTCCCGCAAACTAACTCCTGCACACACACACAGACACACACATGCGCACAAACACACTTGCACACACAGCCCTCCTCCCGCTGGGTATGAAACCGGAGATGAGTCATGGTGTGTGGGGGCATAACAACTCTGTCTCCATCCCTCTATCCCCCCTCCCCGTCTTTCATATCTTTCCTGATGCAGGGCTATCTTATTCACTCATTCCCATTATCTTTCTCTCTCTCTCTTTCCCTCTCTTTCTTTCTCTCCCTCTCTCTCCCCCTCCCATCCTTCCTCCTCTCTCACCCAGAGACAGGGGTTGTTTACAAGGCGAGCGAACAGGGATGGGAGCTGTTTTCATTTTGCATCCGTTCTTTTTTCATGACAGCCCTCCAGCCTCCAGCCTCATCCATGTTTCAGTCCCTCATTCCTCATCCATCCCTTCACCTCTTAATCTTTCTTCCTTTCTTTCCCCAACTCTTAATCAGTCAATCCATCTCTCCATCCTTCTCCTCATCACCTCTTCATCAAGACTTTCCTGTGATTTCTCATCATCTGAATGAACAACCAGCAAGAATGAGTGTGTGTATTTGTCCGTCTGTATCAACTCTCCGTGTACAGTATGTCATGTGAAACTCAAGCATGCAGACCTTCCAAGCCTCTCATGTGTACATACGCACACGTGTGTGTGTGGGCGGGGGTGTAGTATAGCGTGTGTGTGTGTATATGTGTCTGCTGCGTTAAGCGCTAAGCTCTGATTGGATGGAAAAGGGGGTAAGGACCCCCACGTGGTGCGTTGTATCGCATTAGCAGCTACGTAGTGAGGAGGAGGAGGGGTGTTCATGAATGGTCCATTGACGTCACATAAACTGTAACCTCAATCTTTCTATCTCACACACACGCACACAGGCAAGCATGCCCTTCCATGTGCCCATGCGTTTTTTTTACACACATTGCCAAAGAAGGCGTGTGTGTGTGTGTGTGTGTGTGTGTGTGTGTGTGTGTGTGTGTGTGTGTGTGTGTGTGTGTGTGTGTGTGTGTGTGTGTGTGTGTGTGTGTGTGTGTGTGTGTGTGTGTGTGTGTGTGTGTGTGTGTGTGTGAGATTCAGAAATACATGTCAGATAAGAAGGATAGGAACCAACTGAGCTGAGGGATTTATGCGTGTGTGTGTAGCTCCCTGCAGGCGTGTTGGCTAGCTGTCATGTCACTAACTCTCTGATGTGCTCTGCTCTGCGTACTAACTAACTAACCAGCATGCCTGCAACAAGGGTATAACTACTAGCTGACTACTATCTGCATGTGTGTGTGTGTGTGTATGTATGTATGTATGTGTGTGTGTGTGTGTGCGTGTTCTTGCTGGTGTGTAGCTCTCGCATCCTTTGATTGCTTTGATTTCGGGTGTTAATAGGTTGTTATTTAATTTCTTGAATTGGTCTCATGATTGATGCCTAAAGATGTTGGAGAGACAAAATAAAAAATAAATAAGATAAAATGTTTTACTTAGATTTAATTATCTTTGATAAAGGACATTACAGTAAGTTCACAGTTACAGCTGCTATCACAGAACTGTAATAGAACAGAAATTCAAATATAAATTCGGATATCATTGCTGTCAAACATTTTTTTTTGCAGGAAGGATTTAAACATTGATCCACCTCTCGATGATTGTGATAACTAATGTTATTCGTTTTTTTTAGTTCACGTGTCATATTTTGCACTTTCAAGGTAATTTTAGTTTCCTCACATGGAGGTTTTGTCATCATTTATAAATTTTTCGACTTGAAACCATGCAGTGGATTAAACGCTGCAGGCATGTTTTCATGCATTAGCACTTTTGTGTTGTGACAACCCTTGCTCTCGGTAGATGACCCCTCTGTGGCCTAGAGCCTCATTAGTGGGCTCTTAAGTGTGTGTATATGTTTGTGTGTGTGATGACGTCAGATTTCAAGGAGGGGTAAGGTGGGGGTGTTTTTAATTTGATTTCCTGTTCCACTGTGCCTCAGCTTCGTTAGTTAAGGATAATTGTTCAGTCTCTACGCCTGCACAAAGCACAGGTCAGGAAGGAAATCGCTAACATATTTCACATTCAGGTTTTTTCTAACAGGACTAATTGGAACGTGCCTCATTGCTCAGGTTGCTCTCCTGACTGAAAAAGACCAGTGAACGTTGTGGAGCAGCAGATCAAGTTAATGATCCTTTTTTTTGTCAGAGTTCACACAGTGAAGTCAATGTTACCACATGTTTGACAGCGATATCATTAGAGTGAGTTATGTTTAATTTTCTTTATACTTAAGTGTTTTTATTTCCCGTCAGTAAACGAGACAGTAATGCTACAGTAGGACTCTGTACATATAAGTTATAAAGTGTATTTCTGTAAATGTATATTAATTGAGCACAAATACCAAACCTATTCTGGTTTCTGCCTCAGTTTGAGCATTTTCTGAATATATTTGTTTTTTTCCCATATATAGACCAAATGAAAACAGAGTTGACAGATCATTCATATTGCAAACATTTTTTAAGTTGCACAGAGTAAAGGCTTCCACTGAGTGTGTGTGGACTGAAACTAGCTTCGGTAATAGCACACTGGATGATGTTGTGATGAAATATCACAGCCTCCATGTTAAGTAACTTCACTTTGAAGGAGACTATATTTTTGAATTTCATATTGTACTTAAATATATAAAACTGCAGCAATAAGTTGATTTTAATCAATCGTCAGACAAATAATCGGCAACTATTTTCACAGTTGATCGGTTGTTTTGTGTCTGAATCTTCTAAATTGTTGTCATTGTTGTTTTCATGGAATTAATTGCTGTACTTATCCTCACTGTCGCTTCCTTCACTTCAAGTTCTCAGCCAATGTCTGAACCGATTACTTTGAATTTCTTTGCGGGCCAAAAAACCCCTCAATCAAAATACATTTCTCATAATGCATTTTGCCTGGCCTCATGATGCATTTCATTGGTCACGTATGTTGTTATGCAGGTACTGTATGTCTCATCTGGTTCTAAAGGGAGATGCATGCCTTCTGTACCTTCTTGCTTACTCCTACTTCTCTTTCGGGGGAAAAAGTAAAAGGTGTGAAGGCTGTAAGTGATGGACAACCTGACAGATGCTGCCTGAGCTCCTGATGGGAAGCGTTTCAGGACTGTGTGTGTTTGTGGGGAGAGAGAGAGAGAGGGAGAGAGGAAGCGAGTAAACAACAGACCGACACAGTATGTCAGACCTTCCTCTGCTGTTTGGACACCTGCTGATCCAGTATGGAAATATGCTGCTGATTCACTGTTTCATCTTTGAACATTTGTTTGTGCTTAATGTATTTTTGAAATCATGAAACATATTAAAGTAAATAAAAGAAATCAGGAGAGCTGATTTTCAGTGAGAAGGGAGACGGGCGGGGGGGGGGGGGGGCTACATGTTTTTATTTGTCGTATGTTGAAAGTAGCTGAGATTTAGGACCTGGTATTTGAAATGACTTTGAAATGAAGTTTTCATACAGATACAAATTTGAAAAGGATTGTTGGCATCGAAAGGAGGAGGTAGAAAGATGGTGATAAAGTGCAGAGGGGAGGTAGTTGAGAGATGCAGAGGGAGTAGGTGAAAGGTTACAAAGGAGAAAACAAGGAAGGTGAAGCCAGCAGGGACAGGAAAGAGGGAGGGAGACGAGAGGAGGAGATGTAGGGAGGGTAGGATGAAAGACGACATGATGGGTGGAGGAGGGGACGTGCAGGTATATAAACAGGGAGGTGGTATATTGGGGGTCGCTGCGAGTGAAGGACAGAGTGCTCATCCTCCATCTCTCTGCCCTTTTTCCATCCCTCCTTCACGCCCTTCCAGGAGCTAATGAACTCCTGATGGCAGTGTGAATGGGAGCAATGGATCAATCCTCCATCCCTCCCTCTGTTTCTCTCTCTCGCTCCCTCCATCCTCCCACCTGTCCTCCCCCTTTTGCACTCTCTCCTCCCGGGTTTCTGGCAGGGGCCCCAGCCTCGCTGGCTGCGACCCACCTCCTCCGTTGTTTGTCAGCAGATTTCAGGAGACTGAGCTGGAGGCTTAGTTAGAAGATAATTTGGACCTCAGCCTCTTCCTTCTGTTTTTTTTCCTTCTTTTTCTTCATTTCTTCTTTCTTTCCTTCTGTCTCTCTCGCTCAGTCCTCTGCTCCCTCACTCCTGCTCCCATAATGCAGCAGCGGGAGCAGTGGCAGCATCAATAAATATTGTGTTAATGTTCTGGTGGCTGGAGCCAGTAAGGTGATAAAGGAAATCTATTTGATTTCTGTGGCTCGTTTGTTTGGCCCGACGCCTCTGTGGTTAATGTGCATACGTAGGTTTCCATATTGTTCGTGAAGAGATGAGGAGTTTCTACCATAAAACCTTTTATATTTTTCCTTCTGACCCTTTGCCACCCGACCATGTTTGAAGGCATATGTGCTTTCGTTATGTCAAAGCGGCATCACCTGAAGGCAGGACGCAAAGCCCCCTCTCATGAGCAGTTTTTCAGACATTTTTTGGTCATTTTTATTTTCAGGACAGTGTACGGGCTGGGTTAGAACTGAACCTGCCACTACAGGAGGCCCTAAGCCTCCATATCTAGGGTGCCCATTCAACTAGATGAGGTGCCGGATGCCCCATTTTCTGTACATTTTGCTAAGGGGGCTGGCAGGAAGTGTTCCAGTTCCAGAAAATGTTCAGAGCAACTGACTCCTGTCTGAAAGCAACTATATGAGGGACTAGATACCCCAGTTGTGCCTTGGAGCTATTCATAGAAAAAAAGTTCAAACCCAGCAAACTTTCTCACCTCTGCACACCTGGCCAGTCGCTGTGTGAAGTGGATCTGTTTGTCTGGATTCAAAAGCTACAGAAGAAATCCTTTGCTAGATTAAACGTGGCCGCCCCAGTTACGACTTTCCATCCTTTTGCTGCTTTTATCCTCTCTTTGTGTTTTTCACTTTCCCTTAAGGACCAGGCTAGGCTGTTGGCATCGTTAGCGTTTCTCATTTAAACCACACTGCTGCAGTGAGCAGGGAGAATTTATTTATTTCTCGATACCTGTGTTATTTTACTTCACTTCACTTCGGGACGCTTCGGTCCCCTGAGCAAACAGCAGAAAATGTATTCACTTTACAGAGACAACCGTCCTCTGTATTTGATGTGAGGAGCAAACTTCCTTCCATCCAGCAGATCCCTGTGGAGGGTTCAGTGTCAGGGGCGGGGGACCACCACAGGGGAGAGTTCTGATGGGAATGGTGATATCAGCATCCGAGAGTGACTCATGACTCACTTAAGTGGCTTTGAGTCTTTCAGTTAGGTGTGCGCGTGCGTGTGCATGTGCGCGTGCGTGTGCGCATGTGTGTGTGTGTGAGATAGTTGGGGTTGACAAAAGCCACGTCCCCAATTGGAACGAGCTTATTTTAGGTTAGTGGTTAATTTTGGTTTAGTTTAGGGTTAGGCAGGCATGGTCCCCAAAGATGACGTTTGTCAGTGTGTGTGTGTTTGTTACTATTTGTGTGAGTCACTGATTGAGGTTGTGAGCACATCATTAAGTTGTTGGCTGAGAAGTTAAGCACGTCGGTGTGCTGTGGTTTTTGTCATTACACTTCAAGATTTTTTTGATTATCTGCCGTTTCTTTGCTGCTGTGTAACTCAATCAATTCCCTAACAGTGTTCAGCTTCATCCTGCTTTCCTCGTTACTTGTTTTTCAAACATCCCAAAACTGGAGTGCAATTATCTCACTCCTGGGGGGATCTCATAAGTAATTACAGGTCATCCTAAGCGGGACATGAATGGGTTTGAAGCAAATCTCATGGTAGTCCATCCAGTAGTTATGTTTGCCAAGGATGTTTTCACCCCTGTCTGTTTATTGTAGATTACCCAAAAGCTAGAGAACAGATTTCCACAAAACTTGCTGGAAGAATGGGACATGGGCTGAGAAGGAAACCCATGAAAGGCCTTGATTCAGACAAAGGGGTGAACCTCTCTCTTTTGCCCAGCTTCTCCCTAGAGGAGCCAGGATCACTTTCTTTAACACTGCAAGATAGGGCATTTTTCACCAATTTCCCAGGGAATAATGCATGGATCTTGATGATGACAAATAGGGCTAGAAACCTGCAACAACCACTAACGTGTAGCAGCGGTAACACAAAGTGGTCTTAGCCATAAGACTTCATTTAAGGGGACCGTTTAGTCTTGGGGGTCGTTTGCGCTCTACTGAGTGCCATTCTAGAAAACCAATAAAGTCTAAGTGTTGAAGGTACTAGAGAAAGATTCAAAGGATCACCTGTGTCAGTGGCTTTATCCTTTGAGAACTATGAGTGTCTGTACAGAATTTGATGGAAGTTTTTCAATCGTTGAAATATTTGAGTTGACTCTCCGACTGACTATTGCTACGTCAATAAACAGTGAGCTGAGCAATGCAGCAAATCCTCATGAAGAAGAAGGAAAATGCAAATATTTATCAGTTTTTCTTTATAAGTGACCTATACGGGCAACAAACTGTCCACTGTTAATTTACTAATCTCTTAATTGACCACTTCTCCTAATATATTTAAATTGTTATGTTGCACTAGAGCTGCACTGATTTTTAAAATCTCTACGATAGTCTAAACCATAACCTTGGCATGCAGAAGAGAAAGGTTTGCAGTTCACCTGATACGGTATCAAGATGCCATAGGTCCATCATGCTTACCCACATTATTAGCATCAAAGTGTCAGATAAATGAGTGATGGGGAATTTTTCTTTTGAAGACCCCATGAAAATGCGCTCTCAAAGCTCAGGGCTTCATGCAGACGACAAACCGCAAATATCAGTTCTTCCTTTTGAAATGTTGAGGTGTCGAATGATGGATTCTTGCCAATTTTATCCATACACAGAGTAGGAGAAGTGTGTGTGTATGTGTGTGTTTCAAGCTTTCATGTTTGGCTGTTGAGTAGGTTGCTGTCGTCTTTCTTGCACACCTGTTAGCAAGGGATGTTTGATGCATGTGATGTGTGTCAAATGTGTTTTTTCGCTTTTTCTTCTTTGCCAAGGCATTCATCTGGTGTGTGTGTGTGTGTGTGTGTGTGTGTGTGTGTGTGTGTGTGTGTGTGTGTGTGTGTGTGTGTGTGTGTGTGTGTGTGTGTGTGTGTGTGTGTGTGTGTGTGTGTGTGTGTGTGTGTGTGTGTGTGTGTGTGTGTGTGTGTGTGTGTGTGTGTGTTAGATGTTAAATACTTGATACCCAACATTACAGATTGGTACACACACAAATTCAAATATGCTCCCACACACCCTGACATTTTGATTATTTCAGCTCATTCACAATAGTTTCCCTATTTCTCCATCTCTCTCTCTCTCTCTGCTCTCCTTCTGTCTCTGTCCTTTTTCTCCCTGGTCTTTCAACCTCACTTTATGAATCTTCTCTTCTTTTCTTTGGTGCTCTTCCTCTCTCGACCTGTCAAACTTGTCGGTGTGAACCTCTCTCTTTTGCCCAGCTTCTCTCTAGCGACTCTGTCCAAAAATAGCTGAGAGAGAGAGAATTGGGGAGGAAAAGTGAATGAAAGGGAGTGAAAATAGACTTGGACTTGTGTGTCTCAATGTTGCCTTCTAGTTGTTCCTGTCTTTCATGTATACACACACACACACACACACACACACACACACACACACACACACACACACACACACACACACACACACACCTGTGTGTCCCCTCTTATCTTGCCTGTCGTTTTTTCACCAATAAGAAGAGGAAATGTGTGTGTGTGTGGGTTGACAACAAACAGGGAAAGAGGGAGGAAGGTGATGACAGGGAAACTGGAGGAGTGGTAGAGAAACAATGATGGATGAATGACTAGAGTATGTGGGGAGAAGCAGTGACTATAAGAGAACTACGGTGAGAAAGAGATGATGAGAAAAGTTTAGAGGAGAAAGGAGGGAAGGAAATTAAGAAAAGTAGTGGAGGGAAGCAGCTCTCTCTATTTTTCTGTTTTGGTTATTGCCAAAGGCTTTTTTGACTTTTTGTTCCCCAGGCAGGCAGGTCAAAACTCTCACACACACACACACACAAATAGACGCAATAAGCACACCAATATACAAACCTCTATCCTGGAAACACACACACGCCTCAGAGAGATGACTTGTTATGAAGCAATTTATATGCAAGGATTCTTTATCAAACTGACTGACCTCTGGCTCCTCAAGGAGCTCTAAGCACCGGCCAGTTGTGTGTGTTTGGCTAACGGCTTTGTGTGTGTGTGTGTGTGTGTGTGTGTGTGTGTGTGTGTGTGTGTGTGTGTGTGTGTGTGTGTGTGTGTGTGTGTGTGTGTGTGTGTGTGTGTGTGAGAGAGCAGGCTTGCAGCTATAGAGCACGTTCATCATATGCAATATTGATATCCATCTTATACGCTTGTTGTGCTTCATACATACAAGTATAGTGTGCGAGTGTGTGTGTGTGTGTGTATGTCCAGCTCCAGCAGTTACTTGATGTCTGTTTATTGTTGATGGATCTGTCTGCTTCACCTGACAGCCAGACTGCCTACTCATCTCAGGAGAGCTCTGTGTGTGTGTGTATACAGGTGTGTGTATACGTGTACTTATGTTTGTGGGGTCATATTTTGGCTGGCTCACACAACTTCAAAAGGCTGTTTGATGGTTAAGGTTATAGGGTAAGGGGGCTAGGGAATGCATTATGTCAATGAGTGTCCTCACCACCACCGAAAGAACAGTGTGTGTTACGTGCAACTGTGTGTGTGTGTCTGTGTGTGTCTGTGTGTGTCTGTGTGTGTCTGTGTGTGCCTTTTGCTCACTGGGCCTCTGCCGCTACAGTCTGTTAATAATAGATCTCATGGCAACCATTGTTGTGTGCTGACCTTAAGTGCTGCAAAGTGCTGAGAAAAGACACCGACCCACATCAGTGTTTCTGCTCAAGTGAATGCACTGTCATCCACAGGGCTTACAGCGGGACAGAGAGACAGACAGGCAGACAAGCAGAGGGATGACATACTTGCAGACAGACAAACAGATGGCAGGCAAATGGGTAGACGGGCAGAAAGGCAAAGAGTCAAGCAGTCAGACAGACAGAAAGACAGATGGCAACATTATAGGCAGACAGACGGGCAGACAGAGTGAGAGATGGGACGCAGCCAATCAGACGGATTTGGAGTGGTCTTTCGTTCAGAATAAAACTGATTAACATGTTCGCACGTATAAAAGGACATTTTTTCACTGTTGGTCTCGACCTTACTATATAAAGTGCCTTGAGGTGATGTATGCTGCACTATACAAATACATTTGAATTGAGTTGAAACCATTAGCTGATTAATCGATTTCTGCTATATTAACTATTAGCCTTCTATTTAGCTCTGAATTGCTCGTTAATTGATGGTTGTTAATGGATCGCCAAACATTTTTTTGTTTGAGCCTCTTTGATGAACATTTATGATATTTCCGTTTTATATCTTTATCAATGGATTAGCTTTTTTTTGTATTGCTGCACAATTTATTGATGAAATGATGAATGATTGAATAGTAAACAAGCTAAGCCATTATTGTCGGGCAGAGCTTGACTTAGAATCCTTGTCTTAACATCCGTGTTGTCTCTGCGGCACAAGGTTTGTTCACAAGAAATGGCATAACCTGCGAAAAGATGAAACAAATGAAGAGAGAAGAAATTAAAGGATGTCACATGTTCAATGACAGCGAAAATATAGATCATAGACAAATCTAAACTAAATAGTTAAAGTACACGTCAAATGATTTTTACCTAATGTTTGGTTGACGCTATTAATTGTCATAATTGACTGCGGATTGGCGGGACCTCGATAACATATGGTAGTGTCACTGGTTTAACTTTGTTTACTCTTTTGCTTCTTTGACTTTTTGATCCCCATTTGCTAATTCTGAACTTAGTCCACCTTTTTTTTTAGCTGAATGACATGACAGTACGCTAAAAGTGAAGGCAAAGTGTCTCAATCGCCACCTGGTGGTCGGCTGCAGTATGGGTCATAAACCTTGCCTCCTCCGTGTCAGTGGACGGGTCGTTGACCAAACTAAAAAGTCATTGTCCTCGTCAAATACTTTTTTCTCACAGATGGTTTCTTTCATTTTAGTTAGTTCATATCATACGGATGCTTGTTCGAGGGTTTAATTTTTCTGATAAGTTTGGTTTAAGTAGTTATTTTTAATGCTATAAAAACAGGGTGAAACATCATGATTGTCAGCCTAAACTGACTTGTGATTGGAGTGTTTTTCAAGACCTCCCGCCCGCTCCATCCCTCGATCGCGACTGTGCAGACTTTGGCTCCAGATGCGCAGATGAGTTCGTATTCAGGATATTTTAGCTCCATTTCTGGATAGTGGGGGAAAGTGGAAATGCGTTGTCTGTCTTTATATACAGACTACAGTCCAATGTAGAAAACATTTCCGTATGAGTTGAGAGCTGTGATCAGAGGACTGGGTTATGTCAGCTTAACCACAGAGCGATTTACAGGTGCGGATTCCCTCAGTTTTGACTCACTTTGCTCTCACCTGCACAAATGAGTCAACCTAAAACAAAGAATTGCTGGAGAGTGAGAACAAGCTGTTATGAACATACTGGGAGTGTGAGCACACCCTGAAACAGTCATGCACCAAGTAGACACCATTCGTAACAACTGCTCTCTTTTTCATCCGTCATGCAAACTGGGTTCCTGTGCTGGAGCTTACCCTACTTTAGTCGTATGCTTGTGGATCCAGATCCTGTGAACTGTTAAAGGTTCAGCATGTAAGATTTAGGTGAAAGGGATCTACTGGCAGAAATTGAATATAAAATAATCATAGTGATGTTTTCTCTAGTGTTTAATCATCTAAATTGTACGAGTTGTTGTTTTCTTTACCCTAGAATGGCTCCTTTAAATTTAAATACTTTATATTTTACATTGTACAGATCCTCTCTACGGAGGTCGCCATGTTTTATACAGTAGCCCAGACTGAAAAACCAAACACCTTTTTGAGTTTTTATGACAACTAAAGTCTACCACAGGTTCTTCTTCATGTTTGGAAAGGGAGGGTGAGGTGAGGGGTATTCAGCTGCAACATGCAACTTCACCACTAGATGTCACTTAATTCTACACACTGAACCTTTAAAGTATCTGACACATGACTTCTGTCCCACCTGCGGTTTGGAGTCCAGATACAGCTGCTCTCTCAGGCCGGATCTGCTGCGCATTTCAGTGAACAGTTCCCTTTTAAATGCTCAGTCACACACAGTGCTCTCGACAGTGTCATAGTCAGCCAATTAATTAGCTCCCCAGGCGACTTGGCTTTCCCAGCATGCATTACTCACCCTGCTCGCTGTTTGTCTTATTGTAAATGTTTTGTGCTGACAGTAAACTATCCTCCGAAAATAGTGTGGCTTACACCAGCATGAAAATGAGAGCTGGGGATGGCTGTCGGAACCTGAGGCAGCTTGTGTAGTCGCAGACAGGTTTGAATTTCAGTTTCGGGAGTTTTTCGATATTTGTGCTTTTCAACACTTTTCTACCATGTACCGGCACATCACTCAAAACCTGCTGTATGTCTGTTTTGGATGTATATGGTCAATTTCTGTAATTAGTGATGATAGTGGCATACACAAGACTTAAGGAGTTGAGTTTAAAAATAGTTTATTTTAACACTGAGAAGAATCACCCAGCCATGCTGTTGGCCATTTCCTCGTGTGTGTGTGTGTGTGTGTGTGTGTGTGTGTGTGTGTGTGTGTGTGTGTGTGTGTGTGTGTGTGTGTGTGTGTGTGTGTGTGTGTGTGTGTGTGTGTGTGTGTGTGTGTGTGTGTGTGTGTGTGTGTGTGTGTGTGTGTGTGTGTGTGTGTGTGTGTGTGTTCTCTGGCGCTGGCATTAACATCTGTCAAGGGTCTGATCTCACATTGACAGCTCAGTTATTCAGGATGTGAGGGGGCGCATTTGCGATGTGTGGTCACTCGAGGTGCATGTGAAGACAAGTTCTAATGGTAGGTGTGTCCTGGTGGATTTAGAGTTGTAACCATATTATTTTCACCTTCACAAAACCAATTCCGATATCTGGACTTTGCATATCCACTGACACTGATACCAGTGCATTTTAGAACAACAACTATCATTGTGTGGCCTGTCTCAGGTCCCTTTTCAAATGCTTTATGAAATTGCCAGTGTTGTAATTGGCAATGCTAGTGCCATCACGTCACCATTCAGATTGTGGGACTTTCCAGCATGAATATTTGTTGAAATTTTTACTTGCTCTTGCCAACACTTCACAGATATCACTTTTTCTTCATCAGAAAAAAACTGTACTTGCCAGTTTTAGAATGGCCAAGAAGAAGTGCTTTCCGGGAAAGTAAAATTGCAGTTTTATCTAGGTGAAACTAATATATGTAATGACGTGGCATCGGATTGGGACATAGATTTGCGACTTGCCGATGCCTGTCTCTGGATTTTCTTTTTCTTTCTTCATACTGAGATCCCCCCAGGAGTGACCTGTATAAAGATCTTTATACTTGCATTGCAGGTTCCTCTCATTAGATTTCCATGTTAACAAGGAAAAACACATTTTCTTCAACCACTTTCTCCTTGTTGCATTAAGACATAGAGTTCATATTCACACCCATTAGCGTATTATTTAAATTAATGGGCTCATTAGCAAAGCTACTGGGGTTTAATATAGCATGGTGATTACAGCAGGATGTAGGAAGTTAGGGGTGATTCATATTTGTGTGCAGTGCCCATGTGTGTTTTTTTCCCAATAGGTGGTTGTATGTTCTATATTCTGTATATTAGCGTGTTGAAATGTAATTTTGTTTGTGTGGAGATGAACAGATCCTTCCTGTTGCTGCACATGTTCTTTTTTTCTTCTTTTTTTTTTTACAGTTTAACTCATCTTTCTGCCTCCAACTGTTGAGATATCCATTTTTTTCTTTTGACTCATGATCTGTCTTCTCACCCGTATTGATTTCTAAATCTCTGGTTCATCCTCAGCCCCCTCTGCTTGTTTCCAAACTTAATTTTTTTCCTTCGTTTAGACAGGAGACCTGTTACTTACTGGTCAACAGTGTTCAGCTACAACAACCACATTATTTCATGATACTGTTGTATTTAGTTCTGTCTAATACTTTTCTCTCACTAGTACAACATGGTTTCATTGACTTCGACAGCTGGTTGCCTCCAGCTATTTTACAGCTCAGCTCTGACAAAGTGCAGGTGTAGACAGTGATGGTACAGTATGAGATCATAACGCAACAAAAACCAATAGTGTGATAAGGCAGTCAAATACAACACAGCAAATAGGTTGAAAGCAGTGAATATGTAGCATTTTTCCTGAAAATCAGTAAAGTTTTTACAGTACAGTACTTATGTACGATGTGAAGCATATGGCAACAAGATGCAGTACAAACTTCAGATACATATATAACTATAATGGAACATATACAGTCCCCTTAAATTCAATCAAGCGGCACCAAATTTCATACACTCATAGATCTCAGCCCTCTAAATATGCCAGATATTATTTTTGTTTATTAAGATATGTGAATTCTTCCCTGGAATTGGTGACTATCCTGTGTTGACTCCACAAACTTGCTGGAAAATAGGTTGTAAACATTACAAAGCGTCATGAAGGACAGTGACTTTGTTGTAGTCGTTAAGTTTTATACATTTCACTTAAGTCTCTTAAAACTCACTGGCGACTGATCAATGTTGCCTGGATGGAGACAAAAATAATTTATGGCTGAGCTGGAAAAGTCTCAGAAGTAGCTGACAAAGGCAGGAAGCTTTCATTGCCTTTATGACGTACATCATAGCAGGGTGCCTGGAGAAGTGGAGAAAGTTATCATGTCCAGTCGGGTGTCATGTTTCCATCACTGATGATTGTAGCTGGAGCTGATAGATACCCGTAGCTACTGCAAACTCATCTGACCTGGGAATGAAAGCTGATTGTTCCCTTCTCCACTCAAGGCAAAATCCAGATGTTGGTGGGTGTTAGTTTTTTTTTTATCCGGTGTGAAAGGGGCTGTAAGTTGCATTAGGCGACAGCAGAAAGCTTTGTAGATACAATCATCAGCTCATCATTTTACTGGATTCCAAAAACCTGCTACACAGTGAGTTTAATTTGCTTCTATTGAAACAGGTTTTCCCTCTGTTGAGGGGACACATTGATACAGTGTGAGCTCTTTTATTCCATCTGCTATTGGCTTTTTAGATAAAATGTGATTTGGCCTTTTGCTGTCGGTGCTCTTGAGCTTCCTGGCTTCTTTTCTCTGGCTGTTTTTCCCTCATGGCTTTGGTGACAAGTCACATCATTGTGTTCTTTTTATGTTTACTGTTATTGACTGCTGTCTTTAAGCCAAATTACCACTCAGGGACATTAAAGCTTTACTCTACAATATATGCACTGCGCTCCACCCAACGGTTGTTGTACGTTTTATGTGCGGAAACTTGGGTTCGTCCCTTATGAGTGCTTTGTGTTGCCCTGGCCTTGGGGTAGGTGCAGGGGTAACATTGTAATAGGCCTGCTCTTTGTTCAGTTTCATTTTATCAGTAGGATTTTATTTTTAAAGCGAATCTGTCACCTTGGAGTGATATAACTCATCATCTCTACTGTCCTGGCCTCTCAGGTTTGACTGAGACCCCACATGGGACATCAGTACTGACCCACCTGGCTCTTCCAACCCACTCCCTAACATACCAACAGAGGACAGACAGTAAACAAACTGAGAAAACGTTACTATATGAAATGTTGTCTGTTAGATTCTACTTAAGAATTTGAGTTGTTTTCTTGTCTGTTAGATTCTACTTAAGAATTTGAGTTGTTTTCTTGTTTTATTAAATAGAGGCATGGGAAAGTGGTCAATAACCAATACTTTATCTGGAAAACAGTGTTTACTGTGTTTATACTGTAGAATTTTTTAAATACCTGCCAGTCATAGTGTGTCCCACTTTTCCAACACTTCAATTGCACTGGAATTGGACACTTTCTTTTGGAAGGTACTACCAGTGGTTACAGGTGGCCATGTTGGAGGACTAAACAACTATACAAATATGTCATGCAGGACCTCCTGTAGAACAGAATACATTTCTCCACTGTCTTTTCTCCAAGTAGTAACTCACTGTGATATCACCCATTCGTTTGTGAACTGATGTTTTGAAGCCTTGTTTGGCAATTTGTCCAGCGCCATTTTGGTTTTGTTCGAAACCAGAGCCTAACTGAGAGCTTGAGGACACTGCACGCCCACCTCCACCTGGAACCTGGGTTGTTCTAGCTGTCAATCACATGGTATCCCTGCCCCAATGCATATTGTACTTTATCATCTATTTTACTCTAAATGGGAGCATAGTTTTCAAAATGAACATCATGCTGTATTGAAGATGACTTTAAACTAGTGATTGAGACCATAAACTCTTTTGGAGAATGTTAACTTGCGTTGTTAATCTAGTGAGGAGTAGGATTAATCTTCTCAGACTCAACGTTTTTTAAATATGGTTTTGACTATAGAACATGGAAACCTTTTTAGTATAATATTCATTGCTGTTATTATTGACTTGATGGGACTTTATTTATTGAGTCAGCTGCTGCAATAAATGTCTATGCTTAACTGTCACTGAGTGTTTTCAACAATTGTCAGTCAGAACTGTTCTTAATTAACTAAATCTAAGTCAGAAGTCCAGTTACAAATGTATGCAATTATTAAAACATGCCACTGTCAGCATTTGAATTCTTGCTATTAAAGTAAGAAGGTGCCATAGCAGTACAGACTCGTTCACTCTCATCCCTTTCTGTCACTGTCTATCTTTGTGCCCTCTTTCTTTTCCTTGTGTCCTAAAGGAGTGAAGTAGTCCTTGGCACAAAACCGGGAATCTGGTCGACTGATTGAGATGAAGTTGCACATTTGTGAGTCTTTTCTCCTTCACCTACTCCCATCTCTCCTGAGAACGAGAAATATCTCAATCTGAAGTCCGGGCTCTGGTTCACTGGACTGATTGAGATGGAGTTGTGTGTACTGCATGAGAGAGAGAGAGACAGAGAGACATACGGTCGACCTGCTAACTAAGGATGTGGATAGAGTGGAAAGATATCAGGTGGAGAGAGGAAATAAGTGAGACAGAGTGATGGAGAAAATGAACTTAGAGACTTTTCTTGGCAGTTGCAGAGCTGTTAGTCTTCCTCAGGCCGTAGGTGATCCGGCTCCAAAAGGGAGGGAGGGGGATTTTTAAGGAGATACAGTGACATTTCCAATTACCGTCAGTTCTTTCACTTTAACCGGCCACTGGTTTCTCCCCTTACACACACTTTCAGAAATGTGGAGCTGCCACCAGAGCAAGGAGATGGAGAGACTGTCCTGTCAGCTCATAATTACAGGTTCAGGCCCCATGACGGCTGCATGTCACAGAGACACTGAACCCCAGCCAGTAAAAACTGAAATTGGATGTAATCTATCAGTCAGAATAACTCTAATAAAAGTTTCTCTTTTAAATCCAACAGCCTAAAAATATAATGGAAACAATTATCAGTAATCATTACAGCTACACAGAAAAATGGGATCATTGTGAATTTTCTTTGTGAAAGTTGCTGGTAGATTTGAAGCAGCCAAAATTATCCAGAGCGGCTGGTGGTGGTTTCTCCACTCTGCTCAAAACAGCAAGAAAAGTGGAAGCAATGCAAAAGAAATGGTGCGGCACAGAGAGAAAATCGTTATAATCATTATACTTCCATTTTCCCTTCTGACTAAGTGTACAATCAGCCAAGTATTTTGGCTTCTGCTCGAAAGTAGCGCTTTTAGAATACCGAAGAACAGCTTTACAACCAAAACGCTGAGAGTGGAACCAAAAGTGATGCAGCCAATGCAACCAGAATCAAAATGACTCCCCAACTGTTGTCATAAAAACAACAACAAACAAAAACCAAGATTATACAGCAAATCATTGAGGGCTGGCTGTCGTCCAGTGGTAACAATTCTGAAAGCTAGAGAAAAGCCACAATAGAAATGTCCACAATCTTGCAACACAATACAGAACCATTAACCTCAATGTGCTGCCGCCACTGCTGAAAGTGCAGCCTGTACATGTAACACATGTGAATCACCAACATAGGAGTCGAGTGAACACGCCTGTGGTAGAAGTTAGTCTGGATTTTATAACCAATTCTGACCTTGCAACACTGGCTTGCTGTTGGTTAGTCAGCTAGGGGTGGTGTTTTCACCCCTTCCTGTTAGTTGGTCTGTTTGTGAGTAAGTAGGATTACCCAAAAACTATTGGTCAGATTACCACAAAACCCGGTGGAAGGATGTGGTATGGGTCAGAGAAGAAGAAATGTTGCTGTACTGTGACACACCAACATGTCTTCTGTGACTCTTCAGGAACTGAGAACCATTGCACCTGCCAATGCCTGACCCTTGCTCTGGAGCCAGCAGTACAGTGTTCATCTTTTGTTTTGGCCAGGTTGGCGTTGCTCTTCTCTGTTAGCTGTCGTTGTTGGTCTGGGTTCTGACCGTTGACATCATCACTGTGCGTGTTATCTTCCAGCTGGGCCACAATATGCTAATAAACCTGCAATGGAGCTGGGTGAGAAACTTTCCTTGGAATGGCTTGGCGCTGGTGTGAAGTTCATGCTGTCGTTCCCTCCACCTTCACACAACCAACCACCTGACCAACCAGTAACTCTGTCATGCAGTCTGTCAGCGACTCCACAGGTTTCCCACCCTCAAGCTCTTTCAGATATTTGATGGTGTTTGTAAGTCAACCTGGAAACACTGTTGGAGGAGAAAACAGACAAGTCCTACCCTTACAGCCACGGAGGAACTAGAGGAGTTACAATTGCTTGTCTCACAAACTAAAGCGTTTATTTGTACAACATTTCTGAAGCCTTTAAAAGGCCTCACGGGTCGTGATATATGGTTTTCATAAACCTGATTTCAAATAGAGTTTCTTACATCTGATGCAACAAATCAAACATGTCGTGTTGATGGATGGTGCTTCCGCTCTGTTGAACTAATCATGAGAAATAACCCTCCACAGCTGCAGCCACAGGTATAAATACAGACTATTGTGGGCGACACCTGGGTGGATATTTCAGATGAACATTTTTATGCTCAGTCAGTTAGTTGGTTGGATCACACACAAAAGCGTCTTGTGTTTTCGTCGCCTGTGTTGCTGCCGCAAGACTCCTTTTGTTGTTGGAAATCATTCTAACAGACTCATTCATTCGGAAACTGGTGTAAAGAATCTGCAAAAAAAAAATGTCATGTCAAGTTTTCGCTTTGTGTTCACATTTTCCTTTGGGTGGTCAGGAATAAGAATGACTGGGCTGCTAGAACAAAAAAAAACAACCCTGAGTGTGGTTTAAGTGGGTCGCCTCAGAGTTTAATAGGCGAGGGGAAACCCTGAGACTGATCCAAGCGTGCAGACTTAAAGTCAGACAGACAGAGCTGGAGGAAGTCAATGATGTACTTAACCAATCTCCTCAAAGGACGACGAGGTAGAGCTGGACAGATGGGAAGAGGTGGAAAGATGGAGGGAGAGAAAATCGAGCAAGGCAGAGAGAGTCAATAATGTACTTAACCTTATTCAACAGACTCCCTGTGTCCCTGTTATTGTAAGACAGGGAGGACTGGATGGGGATAGGACTAAAAAGAGGTGAGAGTGTATGATGGCAGGACTTGGGACTGGAAATAGTCCGAGGTAGAAGCGCTTGTGTTGTTCTGTCAGCATAAATGTCAGAGTAGTTAACTGTGTGCGGGGCAGTCGCGGAGGCCGAGGTGCTGGAAGAGCCCCGGATACGAGGGAATAGCCCAGTTTTACGGCCACATAAATCTTGTTTCCCCACACTGAAGGTTGTAACCCACCTCCTCCACCTCCTCTTCTGGTTTTCCTGCCTCAGTGTATCAGTACGCCCAAACCTCCTTTTGACTTTTTGATCTGCTGCAGCCTCTTTAGCTTTATGCTCTCGTGATAGACCCTCACCCTCCTTTTCCCTATTTTTAGCGGCACTCTATATATTGTCTACCAGGACAAGAGATTAAACATTTCCTCAGGCTGCACTGTTTTGCATCCTTGCACTATTTTGCGTCCTTGATCTGTTTTTTTTTTTACTTTAATCCTATTCAGGGGCACTTTATTAGAATAAACCCCCAAGTGTTTGCAAGAAAGATTAGTTCCACATTGAATCATAATACAGCATCGTGGTGATCATGATCACGGGGTGTGTGTGTCATTGCTCCTGGCTGTTTATTCAGTTGTGTTATGATCAGGGTGTTCTTGTTTCCTTAAAGATATATGAAGCAATTCTTTGAAATATCCAAAAATCAACTGGACCCATGTTGTATATTTTGTTAACTTGTCCTCTCACATTATCCAAAATGTTTCAAACAATGTTCAAACACAGAGAAATCCCCAGTTCATTCAAGGTAACGTGATGTTTCATTTTGGTCACTTTTGTTATTGCGTCATAACCCATGGCTCTGCCGTTGTTTGCTAGAACTCCTGGAGCATTTGATGATGGAAAAACACACATTGCTAACCAGTGAATCCGTCAGCTGTTTTCTACCTTCCGCTTTATATTTATTATTTCACATTATTTCTTTCAAGTTTAGTCTGACTTTTAGAAGAGATGTTCTGATACCATTTCCCCTTAATAACCGATCCAGATACCTGAACTTTGTATATATTGGCCAATTCCAAGTACCGCTCCAATAACAAATTGCAGTTTTATCTGGGAGAAGCTTTTATACTGAGCTGGTAAGACATGGTATTCGGGATCACTACATATTTCAGATGCTGATATCTGTATTGGTACACCTTGCCAAGGATTTGAATGATTCTTTATGGGTAGAAAATGAAAATTTCTGTGAAACAATACGGAACTTTTGTTTTATTTTGTTTTATTGCAGTGGGATAAAATTGTATTGCAATAATTATTGTTATTGTGTTATTTCCCAGCCCTATGTGAAAATAATTGTGCCCTCATGTGTCGGTCAGACCTCTGTTTCTGCATCTTTCTCTCCACCCTGGTCCATCTTTCTCATCTCAAATCCGTTTTGTCCCACATGTGCCTTCTAACAAGCTTTTTCTTGACAGTTCCTCTTTGGTTATTTCTGACCTTTTTCTCTCTGACGCACTCCGTTCCTCTTTCTCTGACGGTTCCCTCTTTGTCTCTCTGACTCGTTCTTGGACAGCTCTTTGCCCGTAACGTCTCCTTTTGTTTATTCAGTCTCAACGTCCCTCTCTCACTGTCTCTCTCCCTTTCTGGACACAAAATTGAATCAGACACTCTCTAGGTATCTATATGCTAAACAGATAAATTAGCAGCCGCTCCTCATCTGTGCTTCCCACCTCTCGGGTCAGGTTTCCCCCTCTCTTCTCTCTGTCTCTGAAGTGATACTCATCCTCCGCTGGCAAAATTAGCTTTCTGCTGTCGTTACCTGTGAACCAAAGTGAAATTGTATTCTCTGTGCAACACTTCTAGAATGAACACATCACATCACGCCTCGTTGTCACATTTGGAAAATAGGTGTGATACAAAGTTTAATTAAGTGCAAGTTAAACAAGAAGCAAGTGTTTTGGGGTTTTCCATGTGGCATTTAACTAACTTCAGAAACATTTTCCTTTCAACTGACCTCACTTTTTATACATCCTCCTAACTTCCTGATGCTCTTCAAGTGTGTTGGTCCCTGATGGAGACTCATTCATAAAGATGTGGCAGTCGATTCAGTAGATGCTTTATTGTGACTGAGCTGTGTTATGTTTGCGGTCAGTGTTGCTCATCAAAATGCATAGTGCGTTTTGAAGTCTCACAAATGTATCTCACTTTGTCATTACACATTTGCAAAGCAGAGTTTTAAATAACTCATTTTTTTAGGTCCATGTTTGCTTGCCAACAATCTTCTGCTGATCTTTCTGCCGATGCATTACGGTGTTTCTCGGCATGCTATCAAATAAGAGGAAACATGGTGGAATTTCCCCATCATATAATGTCATATTATAAGTGATGTGGTGCATGAAAAGGTCACAGTGAAGTCAGGATATGATGTCATGCATTGTTTGAAAATGCCTTTTCAAGGTATCCTCTGCATCCTATATGTAGACTTACCATATATAGATCATATGGTGCGAATGACGTCACGACATCAAATAGTGGTGTAATGGATTTTTGTATCCCTATACTGTATGACTGCAAGAAATATGACTACATTGCCATTCAGGTTATGCATTGCCCCATGAAACACCATTTAGATAAGCTCAAAAGTAAATGTCAGGTTTTTACAAAAGTATTTTTGTGAGTGAAAACTTTACAAGTCACTGTAGCCTGTACGCAAAACTTCGCACACAGTTTACACAAATTTAATTCTGTACAGATCTAGCTGGATTGTAGAACAAGCAGTTTTGTCAGTTTTTCTCAGTATTAAATGGACAAAATCGCAAGTAAACAAAATTTTGGCTATTAAAAAATGTCCTCGCCCTAGATGTTGCTTTTTCTATGTCCCCTTTCAGGAAATAACTGACAAAAAACAACTTTCGTTTGCTGCTTAGCGCTTCAATAAGAATCTGAGTTATTAGCTGGTTGAGAGAAGCTGGAGTTTGATTCATTTTTCATCTGTTATAAAATGAAAAGAGAAGCAGCAACAGTATTGCAGCAGATGGATTAAAAGGGGACTTGCACAATAGCTTCCAGTGAATACAGCTCTAATGCCGGATGAGTTCACAGTCGACTTGTACAAGGACTCCCACTGTATGTGTAGGAACAGAACAACTGTATCATTGTGAGCTTCCCGGCGAGTCTGAAGCGTTAATATGTAATAGCGATCAAGTCAGTTTATTCTGGCGGGCTGCCTGCTGGAGCCTCTGACAGATTGGTGCCATCAGTGCATTATTTCATTAACACTTGTGTTTTCATGGTGAACATCTTCTAACTCGTCATTTTTCTCTCCCTCTCTCTCTGTTGCCCCCATTCCTCCCTCCCTGACAGATGGAGAGCGAGAAGAAGAGGAGAAAATACTCGACAAGCAGCAATGACTCTGACACCACAGACAGTAAGTTGGGGGGGAGAGGGAGGGAGGGAGGGTGTGTGCGTGTGCGCGCGTGTGTGTGTTAGAGAGAGAGGGAAACTTGTAAGTGTCAGTAAAGTGAGTTCTCGTGCTGCTGCTGAACAGTGAACTCCCAGATTTTAGTCAACTCCCGCAGGGTATTTCTCATATTCATATATTCTCCATATAGACTTTCCACCAGTGTCACGGCCGTTGTCTCCTCTGCTCATTAAGACATCCTCTTCCTGAAAACAGCGACAGTATAAAAATGACTGTGCAGCCGTGATCTGTCTCCAGTTTCTGTATTACTATGAAAATATGGCCAACAACACATAGAGTCTGTCTTATCACTGATGCTGCATGGACACAGAATCTAAGTTTTTTTTATCGTAAAAACAAACACAGGAGGCGTGGAGTTGTGGTTTGTTACTTGATGATGAGTTTCTGTGAAATCACCACAGACTGCGACCACGCTCTGCTTTCTTTGGGTAAGACATTTCAAATGTGTGCGTTTGGCTGCATTTACTTTAGCTCTGTAGTGAAACATCAGTCGAACACATTGTCTCCACCTGTTGCTGTTGTTTGCTTGTTGTTGTTTTGTTAAACATATTTCTCCCATATGTTCAACTCTTATGTCATTAATAGAACAATTAGACTTATACATTTTTTTTTATGTTTCCATGCTGGTGACAGCCACTGCCCGAAGGCATTGTGTTTTCCAGTTGTCCGTCCATCTGTCGTCCCATTCGTGCGAGCTAGATATCTCGCCGATTTAAAAAACAAACAAACGTTCAGTTGGAGTCATGGATGAACTTGATAAGAGTTTAGTGGTCAAAGCATGGTTTTGGTCTTGTGAACACGACATCTCAGGAAAACCATGAGGGAGTTTCTTGAAATTTGGTGCAAACATTCACTTGGACTCAATGATGACCCGATTCGATTTTGGTATCGATATGTATCAGGATCATCCAAAGGGAATTTCATTACATCTGGTTAAAACATTCCCTTGAACTCAGAATTTGTAGGTCAAAGATCAAGGTCACTGTGACCTCTCTACCCTTTTTTGCCTTGTGAACGTGTTATCTTGAGAAGGCTTCTTTCAAATTTGGCACAAATATTCACTTAAACTCACGGGTAACTGATTCGATTTTGGTGGCCATGGTGGCCTCGGTAAATATCTTTTTGGCCTCTTGAACATGATATCTCAAATATGTCTTCATGACATTTCTTCAAATTTTGCCAGTTGTCACTTGGACTCAAAGATGAACTGATTTAGATTTCAGTTGTCAAATGTCATGGTGATCTCATATGACTCTGGAAGCTAATTATATGTGGAATGAAACTGCACTGGTTTACTGGAGGCATACAATCACAGGGCAGTAATTCTATTTTCCCATAAAATATCTTCAACGCTTACGTTATTGATAAAACAATTAGACCTGAAGATTGATTTTATCAGTAGCAGCTGTACTGCGCTTGTTGAACTCCCCACGTTCAGATTGTGGCGGTCTCAGGCACAGTCTCAGAGGTGACTGCTTCATGAGCTGCTCAATTGACACAGATTGAGGCAGCAAAATCAGTGAAATAAAAATTTTGCATTCAGTGTGGCCTTTTCTCACTTAACCTATTTTAGGTGCTTTCCTTTGTAGCATGCACTTAATATGCTGACTCATAAACAGATATGAGATGACGGAGGGATCTGCAGATATACCCACAGTCATGACCCCGACTCAAATAACCACTGAGCCCGACATTAAGTGCTACACCGCATGATGGTGGGAACATCTGGCCGGTTTAACACAGTACCGTCACTGGCAGTGTCTGCTGGAAAATCATCTGATAATAAACTGTCTTTAAACGGCAGCACAGTGTTACTACACAAGTGCACTTGGCTCTCGGAGATGATCACTCTCCTCAAAACCTGAAGATTTAGTCACTGAAGACAGCTAGCAGATTTGAATTCATTCTGAAAATCATACTTCTTGGCTTTTGGCAGCTCAACGTGACTAATACTTGGCATTTTGTGGCCTGCATTTTACAATAACACGCAAATATAATTGTTTGGCTGTTCCCATGACACTGTCAGGTCAGAATAGACAGGAAATGAAGTCCATCAGTGAGATGGAAAACAAACTGTTGAGTAGACTTCACTTAAAGTTAATGTTTGTTTCTGTAAAATAAAGAACTAAAGCACAGTGGCTTAATCTGCCTCTTTATTAAAGAGTCTTACATTTCTACATTGAAATGTTTTTTGCAGTGTTTTAATGAAGTATTTCCATCTGTGATTTTCTTTCTCTGGAATCTAATTCATTCATAATGTTATTTTTTCAGTGTTAAAGCCATTTCTCATATTAAAGCTGTTATGATGTGGAATGTCTCAGCTGTTTTAGATATTATATGTTTTAACAGTCTCTTCAAGCCGCCCCCCCTCCCAATAAAGCCCAGTCTGTTTTGATCACGGTCGGCAGCTCTCAGACTGTGTAGGAAATGTTAGTCTCTCTCTCTCTCTCACTTTGTCTGGCTTTGTTAGGGGACATGCCAGAGTCATGCCGCTGGGCCGGCATTATTCAAATATACGGCATCACGAGGGCCAGGTCACACGTATGCAAAGCGAATACAGCAGGTCAAAGTTCACCAAAGTTGAACTCTACGCGATGCCACCCTGAGATTTGCCTCCCAAACAGGAAGCAAATGTTTTACTCACCTCCTCGCTTGCACAGATTGGATGTGAATGGGAGGCGAAGGTTTGCCAACGCCAACTCTTGCGTATGTGTGACCGTGCTCTGATGGTGTGGACTACTGATGAGGCGTTTCAGGAGCACTAGGAGCTCCTTTTGGGCTTTTAAACTTTACAAACCTTTTACACACACAAAAAGACAGAGTATAAGACAGAGTAAAGGAAAACGAGAAAAGCACAATTTCTCATTTAAAAAGTTAATTTGATCTAGTTTAATTTAATTCAGTCTATTGCAGGGATGTAAACTGGAAATAAAAGCACCCATTTACTGCAGCAGGGCCACCAGAGGTAGAAACAACCTCGCACAGGGTCACAGGTCTGCGTGTAAAATGTATTTTACAACACTTTTAACAGCCTGTCTTTTTAGACCTGACTGAGCCACCCTGTGCTGAAGGCCATACTGTCGGTCATGTAATTAGCTGTTAGCCGTTAGCTTCCCCTGGCCATTGCTGTGCGGGCTACGACTGCATCTGTTGACTGGAGGTTATCAGGTTTCTAATTGAAGGATGCCCATGATAATTTTGGATGCCGTGCACCAAGCGGGGCTTTTAATTAACACACGGCCGCAATGGTAACTTCCAACCCGTTTGGTTATCTGGCCACAGCGGTGGTGCAGCTGCCTCACGTGGGGCGTGTGGATATAACCACACACACACACACACACACACACACACACACACACACACACACACACACACACACACACACACACACACACACACACACACACATGCCTGAGTATACTCAAAAATGTCCTGCAGATTAGCACACTGTCCTAGTATTTTGTTAACACACACACACACACACACACACACACACACACACACACACACACACACACACAGCTTGTTGGCAGAGATTCTCTTGAGTCTCTGTGGTGTTTTGATGATGGCAGTGCAGAGCGCTGCTGTCTAACACGTCACTCCAAACTCTCCCAGTGTTGAGCTTTACAAATTGAGATGTGTTTAAAAATGCCACCGCCACTCTCACTGTGTCAGCATTTGGATTTTGATGTGTTTGTTATTGCACTGACGAGAGTCTGCAACACATCACCCCACCACAGTCTGTAAGGTGGTACACTTTGGAGGCCACCACTCAGAATAGAAGATGGCTTTTTTCTCCCACAATCTATAGTAATATTTTATCGCCCTTTAAAAAATCTGCTATCGGTCTGAGAGCAGCTGAGTGGGGGAATAATTTCAAATTGTTACCCACTCATGGCTGTCGATTCATATTTCCTGTCATGCTGTGGCAGTGAACCTGTGTGTTTATGTGAGTGTATAAAACTGTACAACAAATATATTGGAGAATGAGTGATAGTGGGCCAAATTTTGGGTGAATATGAACATTCATATCTAGCAAATACATGTATGTGTTAGCAGCTCTATATACTGTGTGTATGTGTGTGTCGGGAGCGGGAGTCAGTAATTGCGAAGACAAGCCTGACAGCAGCTCTGCCCTCGGCGCTGTTAGTTGTTCAGACGTCACAAGTAAAATTAGCGCGGTGGCAGTTCTCCTGTGGTGGCGAGGGAAATATGTTGAGTGGGAGGCAGCCCGCACGCGCACGCACACAGTCATGGTTACAATGTGCTATATTACACAGTGTTGGCAAATTTGTTTTCCATTATGCCATTGTGATGTAATTTAATTACCAATGTGATGCAATTTTAATAGGCGCCTCCTTCACAGTGCACAGATGGAATTGAGCTTTTGGCTTTATCTGCTGCAGAGGTTTTAAAATAATATAGAATGACAGCGTGAATGATATTACGCACATTCCCGCTCTTCTCTCAATAGCAGCGTGGCCTCCGTTCATATACATGGGCACAGTAAGGACCTCTGATTGAAGCAGTGGGTGGGATATTGGCGCCATTGTCAGTTTAATTGCCATTAAATTCTGTATTAATGAGCTTGTAAAGGACCACCGTGGAATAACTGCTTAACTAGAGGCTATTTATACTGTCATTACTTATTACACCCCTTAATAGATCCTCATCAGTCTGCTTCAATTAAAGGTCTGACTTGGAGTGATTGTAATGCCACGGTTATTGTTTTTTTTGGTTTCTTCTCTATTAAGTCTCAAACCAAACCATGTGCTAATTTACAAACTTCAGCTTTTTGCTCTGTAATAATTTACCAAATCAAAGACCGAGTGTTCTTCTCATATTCATTCTGCAAACCCCCTCTCTGCAAAACAGATTCCTCCAACGGGACAATAAAGTTTTCTTTTTGGTGAATTTGAGCGCTTGATGTGTACAAGAAGTCTTGATCTCCAGCCAAAGCCCTGTTCTTCATTTTCCTCACTTTAAATCAGCATTTACACTCATGAATGCACATTCTTGACAAATTAAACACAGATTATGTTCTCATTGTGCTCTGCTCCAGAAGATTTGAAACACTTTGTCCTTACAACTGTGTCACGAGCTTGCGGAAGAAAGGGTCAGATTAGACAAATTTGTCACAGAACACAAGAACGCTGAGTATACTGTAAAAAGATATTTGTTTGTATAATTTGCAGTCATCATTGTGGTCTACTTTTATTGTTCCAGGTCAGGTGACCTCGTGGTCCAGGTCATCCAAGAATATGGGCACCAGCAGCACATGGGTTCGCCACCAGCACAAGAAACCATCAGAGGTAAGTTAGTGTGGCAGCTCGGGTCAGTGACTCAGGCAGATACAGTGAGCTTAATGAAACCCAGCCTCTTGTTCGGCCATGACAAGCTCACAGTTTTGCTCCACTTCAGTTTGGCTGGTGACAGATATTTATTGTGGCTGTTGATCAGATGCCAACATTTTCTCTGCTTTTTTCAAGTTGCTGAAATGTTCTGCATCTTCTATGATCCTTGTTAATGAAATGTAGAAAGAGTCAAGCAGCTCATCTAAGGGCACTGTCACACCTACCCTGTACTTTCCAGTTTAATCTGAACCCAAATAACAGGTGTGAAAGGTGAAAGGTGCCCTGGACCATCGGCCCAAAAGTTAGTCCCACCTAAAGAGGTGGTCTTGATCCGGATCAGACTGAACCATGGTTCGGTTTGTTTGCAGTGTGACCTTTTAGGATACTTTGGACTTTCACATTAACTGCAGGATGTTGAAACAGCATTAAATAGTGAGGAAGAAAAAATATCTGAAGCCTTACTGGTCTCTCCAGAAATTGAGTTGTCCAGGCTTGCAGGATTTCTTGTTGTCTTCACCTCCGATGATATGATGTTTGAACAATGAAGACATTCATATGGTGCATTTGAACCACGCTGTGGTTGACAACACGCTGACATCAGACATACACGCCTGCCTACAAACAATCAATGTCAAGTATAGGTAGAAGCAGCCCTCATAGGTGATGACAACACAATGTACGTATGTCATACATCTTAAGTGTGCTCCCTACATTGCAAAGTGAAACCATAACTAACCAGATCAAATATACACCATGTAATTAATACACAAACCTTGTCAGCACTTTTAGGTGTGAAAACACTAAATCCTTAAGGTTTCTGGAGAAGCTCAGTTGCTACTAGGTTGAAATAATAAAATCCAGCCTATTAAAACATATGCAAATAGAAAAATAGATAAAGAGACTGCTCTACCTAGTTTAAAGACCAAAGCAGTATTCCAGCCACTGGAGCTATATATCAGTGCTTGACTGTTACAACGACTGTCCAATGTAAATACAGCCATCTCCGTCACAACAGCTAAATCAACCAGGCGCATGGACGGGACAGATTGGTTTGCTAAAATACCAGGTTAGAACATCCGTATGGTCATGACGAACGTTCCCAGGGGCTCTCAAATGACCACCCTGGGCAAGAAGCTGGCAGAACGCAGTTGGAAAAACAGTGCGCCGTACCAGTTGTGGCGATGCCTTGCCTGCCACAATCACACATCCCTCATTCTGTCAGTGAAGTGGTTTCAAATCTGTTTAAGGACAACTTGCTGTTTTGAATCGTTTCACTCCAAAAATAACATGGAACAAATTACATCAAGTCTCAGAAATTAGCAGCGCTGATTTAAAACAAATAAATGACAGGAGGTAACAGCCTCGAAAAACACTTCTTAGGATGTTTAATGAGACACTTAAAATAAAGATCTTTTTACAAAATGAACGAATGCCATTTAGTGAGTAATTTGCTCTCATTTCTGCTTTGTCAAAAAGTCTCATAAGTGTAAGACGTGCTCAAATGATTTGGTTTTATGTAACTTCTGAGAGGAGAAATGAGTAAAGCGAAATGGCATGCATGCCCCCGAACCACCCCGAAGTACAAGTCATCAGCGGAGCGTCTGTCATTCCTGTGCATTTGAAGCTTCCTCCCCCTCAGCTCCATCCACTTAACCACAGGCTGTTGGAAGGTCCTGTCAGCAATCAGTCTCTCGGTAATTACTACTGTAGCTCTCCGCTCTGACCCGGGCCTCAGCTGAAAAAGCCAGGGGCCACGTTCCCTTTCATGAAGCTGACTCCTCTTCTCACTCCAGAGCGCCCCGCTCTTCTGTGAAGGATGATGTTTTTCTGCTTTTCTGGAAGCAGTGAGTGATGGGAAAGGTCGAGCAAAGAAAACAGGGCGAATGACATCTGACAGAGGTTTTTAAAGTCGAGTGTTGCAGCTGCATTTGAACTGGTATCAGGAAAAGCTCTCAGTCGATGAATAAACAAAGTTGGCTGGCATTTGTCGTGGTGCTCCTGGAGAGAAGTGACAGATCTTACAGCTTTCAGTTCGTCCTCTGGGCTTTTTTTTTTTACTATAACTGGAGCACTGGTTCTGCAGGTTGGCAGCTTGGCTTAGTTTAGTTGTTCACTTGTTTAATAGTGTGGAGGCTTGTTGGCAGCATTTGGACCCACATTTTGAAGACTCTAACAGGCGTGTTTGCATCTGTGACTGACCATGTGTGGAGGTGTGAAAGTTGGCAGGATTTGAGGAACTCTCTCGACCTCTTTTTTTCATTCTTGACTCAACTAATTCTATTATTTTGTGTGTGTACAACGGAGGGCCCATGAATGGCTTTGAGACTGTTTGGAACTGTCCACACCAATACATCTTAGATTTAAAGCGCACCCCTTTCGCAATGTTGATGTCAAACCACCACACAGTTTCCGGGACTTTTAGAAGCGCTGCTGTTCCTGTTCTAGTTTGAAGTTTGTGTTTAAGTGTGGACCATACGCTGTCGATACAGATGGCCGACATGACTGCTCTCCAAAAGTGAGGCGTTGGTGGACGGAGATCTTTTCAAATGCCGATGTTAAAGTATTAGTGTCCCTTATTTCTTTTCCTTCAATTAGTTTTACTGAGCCGACAAAGTAATGGAAAAGACACACACTTCTTGATTTGTGAGGCAGTGGGCCCTGGGCAACAGAAAGAGGGACATGTATAAGCACTTTTAACCCCATGTGCAGTTAAGACTCATCATCTATTTGTATGTTAATTGGGTAGCTGCTCATATTCCTTCAGGGCAACTCATCGTCTGTCAACATGTTGTAGAAGTGACACAGAAACTGTCCTTCTGCCAGAATACCAGTTAAATCAAAAACGAATTGACTACGTGTCAGCGCTTCATCCAGAGGTGTTGCTAAGTGTCGTCAGTGTGTGAGGTGTCCTGAGGCAACTTGTAAGATTTACAGGACAAAAGGCCATGATTAAATGTCACCCACGTTTTTACTGACAGTGCTTAGCTGGAGCTGACATGTTTGTGCAGTCTTTGTTTGACCTGACCGATTTAAAAGGGAAAAACGGGGCTTTCTTCAAATCTAAGCGGTAGATAAATTCAATAGATCAGAGAAACAATGACCAATGTTAAATGTCACATTTACATGTGGCATTTAGTGTTGAACTAGTTCATCAGCAAGAATAGAAGTCCATAGGCTTCATTGGTTGATACATATCAGTGCTCTGTCAAAATTTCAGTAGGTTTTTAACTTGGCTGATGGTCTGGTTTGCAGGTTTATCACACACACTCGCACATGAATCATGAATTCAGACCGGTTTCATTGAAAAACATGGCAGATCTTGTAGCGTATTAGAAGTAGAGTTTACAGAATTGGACATTGGCAGCCAAACATCACTGAAAGTCAAAATTGGAAACAAAAACCAAAGAAAAGTCAAGAAGAACATTTAACACTGTAAAGAATCACCATGATTGAACAGTGGGTCACGAGTTTATGGAATGACACTCGCCCTTGCTAAATGGAGGTGTGGCGAGTGGTAAACACTGTGGACTTGTAATGACAATGTAGCTCTCTTCTAAAAATGTGCCGTCTCTACTTGCGCCGCTGCGAGTCTTTCACTGCAGCTCCGACTTTTCTTAGAAGTGGTTTAAAGGGCTTAACTTGGCGGAGGAAGGACATGGTCAAACGCTTCCTTTTCTGTAAAGCTGCTTTTATCTCATTTTAGATGAGAACAGAGATTTGGGAGGTTTACATTTTTTTTGTACTCAAACAGGAAGTCTTTGACACACACAGTGCGCATGCATACAGCTCATATTTGGTCTTGTGGTTGATGAGTCTATGGGCAGCAGTTAAGAACCAACAGAATGACAGGAAACGAAAACAAAGAAGAACAAATATGATTGCACAGTCATGTACAGTAAGTGCATTAACTGCGTCACCACCATCAAAGGCCCCCTCGAAACAACTGTCGAGAACCTTAGCTTTGTTTGAAAATGGCCTCATTCCCTGAAACATTTGATGACACCATTTCAGAACTGAGACATTTAGAGCATTGTTTGCAAATAACTGTTTTTGCCTTGGAAACCGAATATGACTTTTAAAAAAAAGCACATTTGTCAAAGTTTTTAGTTCATTTCAATTACATGAGTTTTTTTATGTTGATGAACATTAGGGCAAAGGCAATGATTTACAATAAAAACTGAACATTCGAGCTCTCTTAGTGTTCCTTCCTTCATGGTTTTTTTCTGCTTCAGGCTGAGAAATAAAGTTTTTTATTGACCTTTTTAATGGTGTTTAATCAAGGCAGGCTTTACCACTGGCTTTCGATGATGCTGGTTGGTAGTTTTTGAAATTCTTCCCCACTTCCTTGAACACATCCCTCCATTGTGAGCAATGACTAGCAAAGCCTGAATCTTCAGATTTATAGTGTATTGTGTTTGTTTGCTGAAATCACTGTATAATAGAACCCACGCTGACATGAAATGATATTGGTAGTTACTAGTTTAAGGCATCTTGCTGTCATTTCAGTGCTGTTGTTGAAAAACACAAGTATCTCAATAAGCGAAGATCTTAATTGTGATGAAGCATAGAAGAGGAAGTCGGTGAAGAAGTGTTATTGGGAGCATCTCACAATGCACCATGGGAGGAAGGAAGTGGTATTGACGGGTGTTGCCAAAGAAGATGATGGCTGAGCAGGTGTGAAACATTCTCTGTAGCATCATTGTGTACTCATGCATATTATACAGTATAACAGAATGTAAATGTATGTGTGTGTCTGTGTGTGAAGGCGCAAGTCAAGTGTGCATGTAGTGTGTTAGAGAGATGCAGCTGCAGGGCCTGCAGAAGTAAACCAGAAACCTACCAAGATTCTGAATTTAAAAAAACAACGGAATTTGCATGTCGTGTTGGTTTTTTGTACATTTTGTGGTGTACATGTAGTGTTTATACAGCTTTGCCTCAGTGGAAGCGAGTTGTTGTGTAGTTATTGTCTATATCAGAACATCTGTGGAGGGTACGATCCCCTTTGTAACATGGCCACGTAAACACAGGTGTCTTTGAATATTATTTTAAGCTGCGTTGTGTGTTTATTTGACAAATATAGCGTAAATCTTGTTCTGTGGTTACTTGCAGTCGTGTTAATGCATCATTGTTTTAGACATTGACTCAAACAGGGTGAACTTGGTGAAAGAGTGGGGTTTGATCCAAGGAAGAGCGAATTAACTTTTGGAGCAGATCCACATTGGAGGGGAATCTAGGATTTTTCCTCCACTCTTTAATATTTGGAGATGGGTTTCAGAAGAGGTGAATGGGTTAAACTCTGGATGCAATCGGTGGCTATCAATAATTGTTAGTAATCTGTAGAAGGTGGAGTTGATTTAAAAGAAAGTAAGCCTGGTTACTGTCGGTTCCCAGGCTTTCCTAGAATTCAGCGCCAATCTTCAGAACCGCAGCCAAATGATGGAAGGTCTGTTGACCGGCCCCTGATCGTCTTCTGCCTTGTTGCTCGCAGTTGTCAGAGGAATATTGCAATCAAATTAAGACAGTGGAAAATTTCCTCGGGGCATTGGCGAATTCCGTGAACCATTCTCAAGTGGTTTTTAACAACTTTTATGTGAAGCTGAGAGTCATTGTTCCCAGGCAGCTGCGTTTTCATCCAGATGTTATCGGTGGATCACTGTCAAAGTGACGATACCCTCTGCTCTGGAAACGTGTTTTTTTTTTTGTGCCAGCGTCCATGCAAGAAGTTTTAAGTACTCATCCTCTGGAATAGTGTTGTACTTCCAAGACCGTGTGTGTGTGTGTGTGTGTGTGTGTGTGTGTGTGTGTGTGTGTGTGTGGTGTGTGTGTGTGTGTGTGTGTGTGTGTGTGTGTGTGTGTGTTGTGTGTGTGTGTGTGTGTGTGTGTGTGTGTGTGTGTGTGTGTGTCCTATCAGACTAGCAGCTGCTGTAGCTCATTAGAGTGTGCTAGAAACAGCTGTGAAACTCCATGGCAACTAGATGCAAACAGCTAGATAAGCGCGCGCACACAGACACACACTCACACATACACACGGAGCAAACCAACAATTTTTTATTAAACTGTCAGTATTGCTCCTCTTGCTCACCTGCCAGGTGCTCAAATCTGAGCAGAAAAAGCCAAACAAAAAGTGCATTGTGAAGCTCATTGAAAACAGGTTATTTTAGCAAAGGGATGATGAGAATATGGTTTAGGGAGCAGTGATGGCAGGGAATGATGTCTGCAGGTGGTTAATAGATGAATGGAGAATTACAGAAACGGGTGGAGCGCATCGATAAAGATGGATGAAGAAGTGAAAATACATAGATGGAAGAATAAATGATGATTAACTGAATATAAACAGAGGGTGGAAGAAACGGTGAATTGATAAATGGACAGTAAATACTAGAGTTTAAGTGATTGTGTCCTTTCCCTTTTAGATTTGAGTAGTTTTATGAACATGTGGCCTTTGTTTGACACATTTGTCCTTAAACTAAGAATCAAGCTCATGTGTGGTTCAACCTAAAAGAACAATCAAACCAAAGCAGCTTGCAGCTTCCTCATCACCTAACGCTCTTTGGCCTGTGTTGAGAAATAGCTGAACATACCTCCGCCAAGGCTAACGCCCTATCTGGCATATTAAGGAAATTGAAAAAACTAATTCCTGGATCCGCCAGTTAATCCGACTTGGCTCCAAAATTTAATACATACTTCTTTGGTTCATGACACATCCTCCACAAGTTGTGTAGTTTTGAATAATCAGGCAATAAAAACATAACAACCATGGCGGTGGTAATAACCCGATTTCAAGTGAATCCAGATCACAAATTTCCAGGAAACAGGTTCTTTGTTTTCTCAACATATCAGTGATTCCTGCTCTTTAAATACATAAAGTCATTGTTTCGCCCTTTAATTACGTCACAGTCCATTGCACCTGCAGACCGGGCTCACCGGGTTCACCTGTAAATGGATTCCACTGATGGTCACACTCTCATATTGTCATGTTCTATGTAAGATATAGATGTTTTACACATCTGTCCTCAGGTGAAAAACACTTAGGTCTAAGTTTTGAAACTAAGAAAACAAACTAAAGAAAGTTGCTAAATGTTCATGGATGATGTAAGTTAGTTGTGGCCTAAAACGTAAAATGTTGTACTTGTCATCCTCTGTCTATGAGTTCTGTGACGTTTGTGGTCGACTCACTGGCCGGAAAACTTCCTGGGAAAAAATAAACAATAATCAGATTGTGTGTGTGTGTGTGTGTGTGTGTGTGTGTGTGTGTGTGTGTGTGTGTGTGTGTGTGTGTGTGTGTGTGTGTGTGTGTGTGTGTGTGTGTGTGTGTGTGTGTGTGTGTGTGTTGTCTGCGTTGTCTGCAGAGGGAAATTAATATTTGCGCACCCATGAGCACTTATTTTTCCTTCCTGTCTGCGTGTATCATTGGTCTTCATCATTTGTGTGTTTGTTTTCTGGTTACTCATCACCTGTGTGTGAGTATATGTGTGTCAGTCTGTGTGTTTGTCTTTCATGGGTAGATCGCCCATATTTCCACATTTGCACATTTCCACATACTGTATTTGCAGTCATGTGTGACTGGTTCATGGCTGCACATCAAAGCGTTGGATACTGTACCTTGTGGGCTGGAGAAATCCACAGGAGAAATGAAGATGGCAGGCGAGTGGTGCATGTGAGAAATAAATTGAGAAAGACTTAAATGGATTTTGGATTTTTTATGGATAGATTTTCGGTGGGGAAAAAAGAACATCACAGCGTGTGACAGAAATGAAAACAGTGAGATCATCAGGAAAGGACGCTGCTAATTGATGGACACCAAAAAGTAAAGCTCTGGATAATTAGAACTGTTGCACAGAAACATATTTTCCACATTTATTTTTTTTGCTCTTGTTTTTTTTTTGCTGTGCTTCAGAGTGGTTGTTTCATCGGTGCAGGTTTCAGTATCTGTGCTGTTCAAAGTGTTTGTGTGTCATTATCACTTCCCAAACGCAGCCAACTCTGCATGCCTCTGCTGCGCCCCCCCCCCCCCCCCCCCCCCCCCCCCCCCCCCCCCCCCCCCCCCCCCCCCCCCCCCCCCCCCCCCCCCCCCCCCACACACACACACACCGACTAACAGTTTTCAAGGACAGTGGCAATTCGAGAAGTTCTGAGGCATCGTGCAACACATGACTTTGATGGAACTCTTGGATATGATTTTCTTCACATTAAAATCCCGTCTCCATACAACCACAATGTACGACAGAGTACTAGAGTCACTTAAAGGGAAAAGAATCTGAGTTTTCGACAATAAAGTTGCAATAAGTGGTTATTTTAGGCTGTGTGTCATTCTAGAGGGGGAATATCAGAAGTCCAGTTGCCTGTGTTAAAATAAGGAACATCAAGCAACTTATACTTTAGCATTGGTTTCATAAGTGATAAGAACATATTTAATAAGATAATACTTTATCTTTAAGTATCAGGACAGAAAAGATTGTGCAAGAAACGTTTGGTAGTAAGGAAATGTTTGGTAGTGGTCGACTGCAAAGATACGGACTGTTAATCAAATGCCACAAAGCATCTATCTGGACCATGAACATTGACATTCAGCAGTGAAAGTCAGAAAAGCCTTGATAGATGAGTTGTTCTGTGTTTAAAGGGATTTCTTTGAATGTGGTGAATCACTAACTGTAGCAGGTGAGACAGACTGAGGGAGGAAAACAGTGAAGTAGCGTGTTGAAAATGACTGAGCATCACAGACTGATGATATATCACAGTGTCTGACAGTGGATTTCTTCTCCCTTTTAGAAATTGATGCTTTAATGACTGGTGGCTACTTCAGATGACTCAGAACCTTCTTAGTGTTAGAGTGGGTGTTAATGTGGATTTAGCACACAAGTTGGTGTGTTATTATAAGACTGCAGACCAACACCTGTCGCTATCTTCAACCATTTTTCGATATGAACTCCAGAGAATATACAGAAATTGGGTCTGGACTTTTTTGGAGTTGTTCTTTCACATATGAAGAACGCAGCAGGAGATTTTCATAGTCAGACACGATCCCAACAACAGGGAAGTGTTCGGATCATTCAGCCGAGGGGGTGGCGCCTGTGTAAATCATGCAGGAGGCAGGAATTGACATATAAATTCCACATTTTTCTTGACAACCCTTACCACCAAAAAGTCTTTAATATATTTGTTTTTCCAAGTTGACATCTTTGTCGGCTTGTTCTACGTGTGTGACACCTTTTCATTCTGAGATATTTGTATTGTTCCAGTTTCGTGTGTTAGAAACGTCATCGACATGCCATCTCACTCACCAGGACAATCTCCAGACATTTCACTCAGGGCTGGCAGGACAAGATCAAGAAAATGTGTGGAGCAGATCAGTGCATGTCTGAAAGCAGCTGTAGTGTTTAGTTTAGGCTTGACACAGCACCTAATGGGTGTTGTGTTAAGCCCAAACTGTTTGGAACATCAGAGCAATTTAGAGGAGTGAAAGAAGAGTAAATAAAAACTGACTGAAAATATAGTTGTATGTGGCAGAAACCCCCCAGCTGACACTGCAGGTCGGTTAAAACGAGCTGCAGATCAGACAGTTTGTCTCTCTTTTTTGATGTTTTTCGCTTGAAATGTCTTCTTGATGTAAAGCTGCTGAGCTTCTGCACCTGCAGCGACAGACAGACTTCCATTTAGTCAACTTTCTTGTTCCCTACTAGTAGATCCTGCAGATGAAAAGCACGACAACCGACTCAAGTTGCAGCAGACGCAGACGGGGCGGAGCGGAGCGGCATTAATCATGTAGTTGTTTTGGTTGTTTGTGTTTTTTTTCTTCAGCCACGCATCTCAAAAACTGGGTCACATCTCCCCACAGCCTCTCCTTGCCATTTTACCAGATCGTGCGCCGGAGCCTGCCACACGCAAGAATGATATTTGCATCAGCCTCTGTGGGGGGAAATTGGCTTATCCCCCCTGCGTCTTAAGTCTCCTTCACTCTTTCTTGTCAGTGACCCAGTTTTTTAACAGTCATTTATCGAGAGGGGGGGGGGGGGTTTCTGAGCATGTTTGCCCTCTCTGGGTAACATCTCAGCTCAAATTCACGATTTTACACACGCTCACACCTGGGAACTGTTGAGTAAAAGCCCAGCATCTATTGAGCAGGTCTGCTGGAGCAGTCTGGGGGCTACATGCCTCATGTTCAATCCGGTTGTCTGTGTTTTTGTACTAAAATGTGGGTGGTGGGTGTTTGTCTCCGTTACACCTTTTAATATCTGAAATGCTGTGCTCTTCATCCATCTAATACATGATTTAGCATGTGCAAGCTGCCCAGTACTGTGACCATCTTTCACATTAGACATATTTAATAGCTTCACTGAAGAAGATTGGAGGTTAAATGCCTTGCTCAAGGACATTTGAGGAGAAGTGCTCTTCCCTGACAGCCTGTAGCTCAAAATCCAGCTTCCTTATTAACCTCTAAGATACTTTATGTCCTGAATATTGATACGTGAATCAAATTTGTAGATTAACTACATGGATAATCATATCTGCCTTTATTTTTTCTTTGACATTCTTCTGTCTAACTCTGACTCACTTCTTTGACTGTGAACATGAACCAAGGGCACGAGTTCGAGCTTGCCAGAGTCCAAAAATCACATCTGCTCAAACGGAGGAGCACAGTCAGTCAGTCAAAGCCTTATTGAATCGGGAACAAAGCTTAATTGCGTGACCTTTGAGTGGAGCCTTGGCACTCGGCCTGCCCTTGGCGTGGAGGGGAGCGCCACCGCTTTCCACGCATCATTCAGGCCAGGGCTTGTGATGAGGAGCTGGCGTTCAGGGAAATCTCAAAAGGACCTTTTCACTGTCTCGTCTCACGCTAATGAGGGGCATAAATTGTAGGCTGAGTGCCTTTTCAGAGCGCGGCAGTATGAAGCTAAGCTAATAGCTACGGATGTGAACATTTCAGCTCTAAGCGAGGAGAGGGGACTGTCGGAAAGAGCAAGAGGAAATCCTTTTCACGTTCCTATCAAATCCTTTGTGTTGTTTGAAAAGTGGCGAGCCGGTAAAGGCTGTCAGTGCGAGTGATTCACTTTGGCGTCACATAATGTTTCCGCATAATAACGGCGACTCCCTCCACTGTTGCCTTTATGCCTCTTTCGCTCTCATCCGTCCCGAGCTGAAGCCGGGTGAAGTGAGAGCGCACTGAAAGGTTTCTTCAGGCCTCTGCTCTTGTTGCCCTGCATGGTGTCTGTTCTGCAGCGCTCACACAAAGAACAAGCTGCCATAAGAACGATGTCTGACGCCATTAATGGGGAGAAAGGAGTGCAAAAGAAAAAAGTCTGAATTGCACTTCAGGGCTCAGCGCTAAAATCACAGGTGGGTTGTCAAAGAGTTTGCATCATTATAACCATTTTGGTATGGATTTCAATTTTTTTGATTCCATTTTTTATAGTTTTGATAAGACTTTTAATTTCAATGTCCATGTTTTTAGGAAGTTTGAGAAGCATAGAGTTTTTAATTCATTGCACTTAAACTTTTTAAAGTAGTGTTTATTTTATTTTAGCCACATGGATACTTCTTTTCGTGCAGCTATATTTTCCATAATTTTTTAGGAATATTAGATGGTCGCTGTTGTTTGAAATACAAAGTGTTTGTCCCGGGGGAATGAACAGTAAAAGTAGATGCTTTGCAAGTTTTTAAAATGCCATAGACATTTACTGTCAGACTACCTGAGGTATGTGCTAATTCCATCTTGTTTATGTTCTCTGGGCAGTTACTTGGCAGACAGGGGACAGTTTCTCTGCTAGAAACTAGAATCAAACATTTCTTCCTTATTCGTCTTTTCTTTTGTTATGCATGTTTTTCTGAGAGAGAAAATATGGAGGAGAAATATGAGCTCTTAAAGGCCTCTCCTGGATAACAGCAGCAGAAGATGCCAGCCAGTTGAATTTGCTCTTGCGTTTCTTCTCTCTCCAGCATCCCTTCTTCTTTCAGCTTCCGTGCTTGCCCTCTTCTCATTCACATCCTGTCTTTATCTCTTCTCTGTCCCCCTCTTCTCTCAAACGGTAGCTTTTGAGAGGTGTCAGACAAGCCAAATGTTTTCTCTTCCACCCGTTGTCTTTTCTTCCTATTCAACGCTGCTTGTCTGTTAAAGATGCTGCATGTCTATTCCCATTTCTTGCACTCACCGCTCCTCCCTCTCTCCTCCTCTCTGTCCAGCTGTTTGAGGAGAGAAATAAATGGGAGAGAGGTGGCCATTTTTCAGAGGCCTGTTGAGTCATGATGAAGAAAAACATGGCTGCTGCAGTTGTTGAAAATAAACATGAACAAGATGGTAAAGTGCAGTGTTGTGATTCAGAAGTGAGTGTAACAGAATGATATATTTCCCACAGAATCTTTGTAGGTAGAATAAAGCTATAACCACAGCGCACTGAGAACACCTGAAATTGCACAATCTAACTTTGGTGTGTCGTGTTTGAGACGTGCGTCACAGGAAACGTTGCCAAAATTAGCAGCTAGCTTAAAGAAAAGGCTAGCTCAGTATTCTCACATTTGTTCGTCATGTCAGAGACAGCAAGGAAACCAAAGAGTACATTGCTGGAGGAATCGAAGAACAGGAAAATAGAAAATCTCCAGATGAATCACTTCATCCGGTAAGGGGGAAGACACGTATTCAGTATCCCTTCTGTCTGCAGAGGATGGTAAAAACCTATGAGATCTTTCGTCATCTTCTTGAATTTCTTAGGGAATAATATGTGGATCTTGACGTAAACAGCCATACAAGTTTATGTTGTTGAGATCAATGAGTTTGTACAAGTTGGTGCAGATTTTTCTCTATAAGAGCCAGACAGACATTTAGGATTGTTTGGCCTTGGAGGAGGTGTGCAGTCTGCCGAGAATCTTTCTGGTTGAGATCATCCTTGTGAAAAAGAGCCCCCATGAATACAATACTGGAGGAAGGTCATGTATCACACCAGGTGGGCTACGTGTGCACGTGACGTAGTGTCAAATTTGTAGTTTTAACAAAGGCTGTAAGATTCTTGATGCATGTTAGAGAAGGTGTGTTGGAGTGTGGTGGTGTGTGTTTCTGTTGAAATCACTGAGTCACTGTAATAACACTGAGCTCTCCCGTCGCTCTCTGTCTTACACACACACACACACACACACACACACACACACACAATCACACACAATTGCTCTCTCTCTCTCTCTCATTCAGTCATTCTCTCATCAACCCCTTTCCCTCTCCGTCTTTCTCTCCGTCTTTCTCTCACTCTTAATCACCCACTCAGTGCGCACACACACACACACACACACACACACACACACACACACACACACACACACACACACACACACACACACACACACACACACACACTCGCCTTCCTGAGTCCTGTGGACCTTCCAAGCAGCCAATCATTAGAGCCCGTCCCTGTTCTCTGATGTGGCTGCTAAAATTAGCCTCCGCTCTCTGAGAGTCGACATCTGCCATGACGCACTGTGGAGAGCCAGGTAGCCATGATGCCTGGAGGGGGATAAAACTCTTCTTCCTCTCACTTCTTTCTTTTTCTCCTCTCCTCCTCTCCTCTCTCCTCTTTACCTCAGAGTTTCTTTTCTCCTCTTATCTCTTATGCAGGTCTGTGTAGATGTGCTCCTTTTTACCGTTCTTTTCAGTCGGTTATTTAAAAATATTAAATCTTTATTTCTTAAACCCATTTGAGGCAGGTGTCTGAGGTCTTCACAGTTCACTCAGCAGAGTCATGTTGTCGTCCTCTTCCTATAAATGTATTTCAATGTCAAAATCCCACGCCCCTACTATGTTATATACATTTGAAATGTTACTCTACTTAACTTCCGAAATGCTTTATTGTTTCTTGGTATCCATTTTCGCATTTATACCAACTGTTCCCAAATTTTTAAAAACAAATGCTCGAATCCATCTCCATCTCTCCAAACTCAAAATTTTTCAACCTCAGCACTTAAAACATGGCCCAAGATATGTGATCGTTGACCTTTTTCTTCAACCGTTTTTAAGAAATATATGACAAGAGACTATGTTGTGTATTTTATGTGATGAATTGTTCATATATTTGGTCAGTTGTTGATGTTAAATGTTGAATTGTTATCTCTTTTACATTTTCTTGCCCAGGGACTGAAGATGAAAATTAGCTGTAAGCAAACTCTGGCTTTCGTTGTACTTGGCACCTTTTCAGGCATTTTCTGCTCTGTTCTTGTTTTTAAAACATCTTTTGTTTTAGGTCCTCTCAGAGAATACAACATGACATCATGCATGGATTCTGTTCTGTATTTCATCACTTGAATTATTCAGGGTCTTTACTGACTACAGGAGATGCTTCATGTGAAGATGTTTACTGACTTTGAATGGCGTCAATGACAATGTTTACATGGACTCCAATATTATAATATTAACCAGATTAATACAATACTCAGAATAAGACACTTGCATGTAAACAGCATTTTAATGTCATTCTTGGAATAAGCAGTATTCGATTCAGACATGTGGAGTACTCTGACATTAGTCGCATTATATAGACATGTATACGTCTTAACTGCATTATAACCTCCTATTTCTGCAGAATATTGCGACATTATCATGCAGTCACTTAACGTCATAATCAGACTGCTCTGTAACTGCTGTTATGTAAAAATGTAATAACATCATAATCCAAATAACGTCCTATTCAGAAAAAGGTCAATAGATGAATTATTGGTGTCCATCTTTGACAGATCTGCAGTGGGACTGCTGGTTTGCTCAGGTCCGGTTCTATCAGACCATGTTGAGGATTGAGATTAACCAGCATCCAAATAAAAACCAGACTCATCTTTCCATCCCTGCTCTGACAGTCCCTATTTGTGACTGATGTCTTTTCAGTGGAAAGCTTGCAGCATCACCATGACAACCAGACACCAGCCACTATATAAAAACATCTTCACCTTTCCTTTACACAAGTTAATCACTATTGGATACAAATTATGCAACTGTAGTTATGAGTGACCTTTTGGCAATCAACACAAAACTATAATAATGTTTTGCTTTGTGCTGCTTGATGTAGTTGGATGTTGCGCTAATGTGACATTGTCATTGTACCTTCAGTAAATTTAGCTGAACTCGCACTGCCCTTATGGGGCCTTTTGCACCTTATGGGGGGCTGATAAATATCGCATCCGTAATCACAGCGAAGGCAGCCTTGCCAGAATTTCACAGTCTAATAATAACAGCGGCATGAGAAGGGAAAGAGAAGCTTCCTCGCTCTCCCTCTCTTTTTTTTATTTGTCAGCGCTCTCATCCTTTTCAAAGTCGTCCACGAACAAGGCTGATTGTTTTTTAAGATAAACAGCAGCGAGTCAAACGAAGGTGTGTGTGTGATGTCAGCTGGCCTTTAAAAGGCTCATGAAGCACTTTGTCACTGTGCGTCAAGGAAACGGGCCCAGCAGCATCATAATAACAAGGTCTGTTATGTGGGCGGGAGGCTGCATGTGCACCTGTGTGAGTGTGTGCAAGTATATGCTTGTGTGCATGTGTGTGTGAGTGTCCCCACGTGAGTGTACATTTAGTTGTGTTATTTCTCTTTTTGTGTATTTTAACCTGTGTTTTCTAAATCAGAGTCCGTGCGAAAATGCAGCTTTCGTGCATGTGCGTGTGGGCGTGTGTGGGCGTGTGTGTGTGTGTGTGGTTGGTTCCTGGTTTGCGACGTCCACCCTCATCCTTAGTGGTTTCTGTTCAGCTCAGACAGTACTAATATATCACCGCTCCATGGATGGTCAGATACTCTGTTTTGATACTCCACAAAACAGTCTCAGACATTACACAAACAAGGTTGTTACTGAATGATTACAGGTTCCGATGCTTCATTTGTGACTCATTTTTGCTGTAAAAGTGCAATTACTGTAGAATTTATACAAGGTGTAGTGGTGGATGTTTCAGAAATGTCACTTGACCTTTTTATAATATATACAGCCGCAGGAGTAGTAGTTACATTTTTTATTATCATTATAGGCAAAGTATTTGTGGCTGGGTGAGTAGTGCTGCTATTGGCAGAAGCAGCAGTGGTGGCATAAGTAGTTGGGTGGAGACAGAGGAAATGTATTAGTTAGCAATGTTAAACTAGAATTTTCATGAAGTCTCATGAAGCACATTTTTTGTATTTATCCAAATTATATTTGTGAAGAAAAGAGCAATATGCAAGTTTTCATTATTATTATGTCATTATTACTTTTACTAATAAACTATTGCCATGATGGCGTTAGAAGTAGGGTTGGATAAAAGCGTTGGTCTCCCAAATGCATTTGATTTTCAATTTACTAAAGGCGCTTTCACAACTACCTTGTTTGGTCCAGAACTTGGACTTATTAGTTTAGCCTGAAGCAAAATAAAAGCTGTGAAGGTGCCTCTGACCATGGTCCAGACCAATCGACCCAAATTTTGCAGTGGCAACAAAATTAATGAAATGAACCAGTTGATAAACAATGAAACTCTTTCAGGTGTGAAAATACCATAAAAATACATATATTTGATTAACTTCCATTCAGTTTGATTCCTGATGATTCAGCCACATCAGATAAAAAGCTGCATCAACAACCTCTCAGAATGTATCCTGGGACTGACAGCAGTAGTAGCAGCTCTGGTGGTGGCACTGAGGTAGTGTTAGTGCTGCTGGTAGTTTTTCTAACAGTGTAAAAATTAGTCACACAGAACTTCTTAAACACAACGCTCTCCTTAAGTATGCCTGAGTATTAATGCCTGTCCGCCTGTCAGCCCCCTGCTAGTGTACGCGCACGCACGCACGCACGCACGCACGCACGCGCGCGCGCGCGCAGTTCACACTCCACAGCCCCTGCTCATGTCATCAGTCCAGATCTAGATTGGACTTAATGAGAGCTCTGCATGCATAGAGCCCATAACTCTACACAGCATACTGATATACTGCCTGACTGGCCAGAGGAAAGTGTGTGTAAGTGTTTGTATGTCTATGTGTGTGTATGATTGTGCGAGAGACACCGGTTGTGTTATTTTGACCCTGGCTGCTTGTGTGTCTCTCTACAGTGTGCGTGTGTGTTTCCCTGCCTCTCAAATTAATGTCCAACTACAGTTTCCATGGAACCTCGGCTGAGCAGCTGAATCTCATCTGCTCACTTCCAGCGAGAGGTCATTGATCACTCGCCGCACTGCATGTGAAGCAAAACCCAAACTGATGACGGAACACAAAACTAACCTTGAGTGATTGAAATGCAAATGAGCGCCACATTTATAGCATTTGGGGAAATAATGCAGCTCAGGATCTCCCCAGACAGAAACAAAAAATACCTCGACTGTTGCTGAATCATGATTCGGAGCGAAAGTTTTCATTGATGTTGTCGGATGATCCAGCCTTTTTTTTTTCAGAAGTTACAGAGAAGCGAGCGGCAGATGCTGGCGCCGTCTCTGGTGTGTGGATAATTGTAGAAGGAGTAAATTAAGCGATTGCCTTTGAGCTACCCTCGCTGCTGCGTTTTTAGGAAATAATTAGGTGTTTTCACGGCGTTGCAGCAGAAAAATAAAAGGGAATGCATAAACAAACCGATGAGCAACCGACTGAAATGGCCAAGAGCAGCAGAACACAATGGACGACGGTGGTGACATTTGAATTAATCGCGCGCTGGAGGGAATTTTCTGTCTGTCTGCTGCAAATTTACTGTGTCATTCCCTCTTTTATGGGAGTCGGGCATCCACTCAATATTTCGTTTGCAAATTATGATTTATCAAATTTTGGAAAGCTGTGTGGAAATGGCAAAATTCAATCAGATGTCCTGGAAACCAAGTTATTACAGCTGATGGATGCAGAGGATCTTTCCAGCAATAAGTAAATTGTGATAAATGGAAAGAGAAATGCTTTTCTTTTGAGTAATTACTGAAAGAGTTTCCTTGGCTGCTTCAGGCTCTGTCAGGCAAAATCAGCCAGAAATGACATTTGTACTGTCACACTCCCATAAATAAGTCTTCATTAGTTTTTCCTTGAAAATACAGCCAAGTGCTTCTCTTTGTTTTTCTCTTTGCATGAAATACAAACGACATTTAGTGACTCTGCAGAAGATAACGAGGTTACTCAAATCTAATCAGCTCTTGAAGGACTCTGCGTGTGTTTTTCGGACTCTCTGAACTCTGAGGCAAACGCACCTTATTTGTGTTATTTATATTTCGTGACAAATTTCCTCGACAGTTTGGAACCGGTGACTACTCGTCGTCTGCCCTCTACGTGTCCCGACTCTCCGCCTGCCTACCTGGCCCTGTCATCCTTTTTTTATAATGATCCTTTTCCATCTGTCTGCCTGCCATCCATCAGGGGGGAAAAAGAAGAAGAGAGAGAGCGGTGGATGAGAGGGAGAAAGTAGGCATAACATAAAACTGCAGGAGCTTGTAATAGTGTTTCCCAGACATTAATTAGCTGCAGTCGTTCCTGTACAAACACACAGTAATAAAACTGATATACTCTCCTCCTCTTCCTCTCCCTCCTCCTCTGCATGAAGAAAAGGTGAAAAGTGAGAGAATGTAGGTTGTAGTGGAGAAGGAGAAAGAAAAGATAAAGGAGGAGTGGATCACCCTCAGTCTGTGTCTGTCCTCCTCTTGTCTTCCTGAAGGGGAAGGCAAGATTCATCATGGCCTTGGCTCACTGTCTAAAGCAAATACACACATACACACACAAGCTTTTTCAACACGCACTCATGCAGTTGCACACACACAGAGAAAGGATGGTCAAAACTTGAAGACACATATGATCATTCACACAATGCACACACACTCGAACACACACACTCGAACACACACTTGCAGTTGTACACAAACGTCCACTGCATTATTTGTACTTGCTGGCAGACGGTGGAGGAAGCCCAGTAGCAGAAGCCAGGATCCTGCTTTTTACATATGTCTTTTTCATATACTTGTCTGTAACAACTCTCTCTCTCTCTCTCTCTCTCTCTCTCTCTCTCTCTCTCCCCCCCCCCCCCTCTCCCCCAGCTTAAATTAATATCAGTTCCTTTTTCTCCTCTCCTCTCCAGTAGTCTGGTCAGAAAGATCAGATCCTCTGAGAGTCCAGACAAACATTCAGCTTATTTCTGCTTGTCTTGCTGCTTCCTCTCCATTAACCCTCCCTCTGCATCTCTCGTCATGATTCTTTTACAGAGTTGTGTTTATTTTGGGTACCAAACTGCAAGACGTTTTGAAAACCAACCAAAAGCACTGAATTCTGAGTCAAATTCTTTGTTCACTCAGTGGTTGGATCAGATATTCCCTTGATTTGATCCTGTACATTAAAATCTTATTTTGTTTAGTGAGAAGGTTTTGTAGAGAAAGTTTTATGTTCCTGAAGTAAGATGCTCATTTGATTTTGGCGACAACATCTGGTTTTACCGAATGTAGGTGTCAAATTTAACTTTATATTTGACTTACAATAGTTAGACTCAGATTTTTTTTTTTTTGGGGGGGGGGTTGCATTTTTGGCTTTTCTCCTGCACACCTCTGCATGTGTTCAAAGACGACTCCTTACTCACAATTTTCTCTTATTACCAGGTTTTTGTATTTTGGATACATTTTTTTCTGCTTTCTGTCTTTTAGGTCACAATCAAATTAGGGGCAGGGGGAGAAGGAGGGGGTGGAAAGAGGGAAGATGGAGAGATTAATGGAGGGGGAGCAAGGGAGTGGGATGGAGGAGAAGAGCTAATAAGGCAGGGATAAGGAGGCTTAGAATGTAATGATAAAATGTAAAGTGAAGTCATACAGTGTGTGTGTGTGTGTGTGTGTGTGTGTGTGTGTGTGTGTGTGTGTGTGTGTGTGTGTGTGTGTGTGTGTGTGTGTGTGTGTGTGTGTGTGTGTGTGTGTGTGTGTGTGTTTTTTCTGTTTGTGTTTTTCTGTTTGTGTTTACATGTGTGTTCAGATGCCCTTGACTATATACTAAAAATATAGTGTGTGTGTCTACATGTGTATCTATGATTTCAGCCAGTCCTCACAACTTAAATCATCTTTTGAGAGATAACACATGATTGGGGTTAAGATTAGTTTAAAGTTTAAATAATATAATTCCTCATAACTATAGAAATACAAACGACTGTGCGTGAGTGTGTGCGCGTGTGTTTTCACATTATTGTATAGTGTATTCATGCAGATTGCGTCTGCATGAATACACCCACCCCCTCAGGTCTTCAAAGAATATAAAAAATATATAATCCACCTACGTAGTGTACACATCGTTTTAATGAGTCAGCAGGTGATTCTTATTTGACGCTCGCTCTCATCTCTTCCTCACATCTCTTCTTTTAGTCTTACAAAAGAGGGACTAAAGAAAAGATGAACAACAGTGGATCACCTGTCACTTTGCCTCAGCTGCTCTGTGTTGTCTCCTTTGATTTTGGATTTGCACTTGAAATTTTGTACATAAAATACAAAAGAGGGACAGGTAATGTCAGCACAAGCTCCTTTAATGCAAATAACAGTATGAAATCAGTATGAAATATTAGTCTCTGCACCGTGTGTCTTTAATAGGACTTAGGAATATTAAAATAAGGCCAGGATATTGATTTGCACCTGTTTGTGATATCAAATTGTGTCTGAGTTTCAGAACGCCAACAATGGTGAGGAAGAAGAAATAAAGAAATTCTAAAATGCTGCAGTACATTTGTGCCACTAAAAACACAGTGATGACAGATAAAAGCACTGGTCACTGTGCAACCAAAACCAACTGATATTTACAAAAAGGTCAGGAAATGGATCATTGTGAAAACAGGCTTCCTTTCTAAATGTGCAGGGTCTCAGTTAGCATCTGGCTACAATTTTCATCATCTTTTAAACACATGGGAAAATGTTTTTCAAAAAAAATTCCAACGGGTTTTCACTTAATTGTGTTTGTCTTTCCCAGGAATGATGGAAGAAAATCTGTTTTTTAATCTTGACCATAACGGTGCCATAAAGACGTCGGTCACAGAGAGTGATTTATTGTGTCACATGCAGGGTGTGAATGAACGTAGTGAAAGCGGCATCTACCAAGTTTATGCAGAATCTTGCCTGCCTGCCAAAGACAGTAAAATCTTTATGGATGTGTGGGGGAGAGAGGGAGAGCGAGGCAAAGAGCGCTGTCCTCTTTTTCTTTTCTATGCCGTTCAGTTTCAACTTTTAAAAATAAAGATCCCACAATTGAGTAAGCAGCATTAATGAAAGGAAACTAAACTGCTCAAACAAACACTCCAGGGTGAGGGGATTGTAGAATATGCAGGTTTTTGGTCATTTTGGTTTAAAGGGGATGGGTTCACCCCTCATCCCCTACAAATCACATGTTGGTCACACACACCACAGCAGCAAATGTACATGTTGTACATATTGCTTCCTTATCTCATTCCTTCCTTCCTCTTCATCTCAATCCCCCATTGATGACAAACTGGTGCTAGGTTACAGTTCATCTTTACTGTATTTGGACCATTTAACCAAACTCCTTTCTTCCTCTCTCTTTCCCTTCCCCACTGTGCAGGTGTTTCGCACAGACTTCATCACGGCCATGAAGCTGCCGGACTCGGCCCAGCTCGGCCCGGATGACTTCTACGTGCTCTCAGACCCCTGGAGACAAGAGTGGGAGAAGGGAGTACAGGTCCCTGCCAACCTGGAGGCTATACCAGAGCCTGTGGTCAGGTAGGACTCACAAAACTACATGAACACACTCAGCTATCAACTCATGCAAGACTTAAATAGTGAGTCACTGACCATAGATGATTCTTCTTCTGATTTCCATTTCATTTTCCATGTCAGTGAAAGGCAGTCTCAACCCACTTTGTTGTAGTCAATGTGCTTTTGTGCAGCAGCATTGTTGTATAATCAGACAGAAGGTTGCTATTTGTTGGCTGTGGTTGTAGCACACAAAGACATGATGTCACCTCCATAAACACAGAGACACTGGAGGAGATCCCACGGTCACAAGGATCTCTTGAAACGACCTTCTAAATTAAATGGACTGAAGTGATTTTGATAAAAGTGAGAAAAACCAGTGTGCTGAGATGGAAGAAGATGTGAGAAGTTTTAGTTGAGATCATGAAACAAAACCTTTCTCTTTCTAAGTTTAACATTTATACATTCTTGAACATTTTGGATTATTAAAGAAAATGACATTGAAACATTGAGTTGCAGTTAAAAGTGGGGAAATCATTTACATAAATAAACTGCACAATAAACTCTGTCTGTTTGGAATGGGCTGTTTGTTTTGGCCTGTGGTGACGCTGGTTGCTGCTTTCTTTACGAAACTGTAAAGGTGACCTGCAGTAATTGAGTAACCCTGAAGCCACTGCTACTGCACAAAGCGTTGTTCACCTGTTTATTCAAAGTTTGGTAAAGCTCGACTCAATATGCAGAACCATGAACTGGAGACTCGCTGCAGTGAACACGCTGTTGTTCACTTGCGTTGATGAGCCCCAGCCACCACTGCTACAGAGCAGTGGTCACTTTTTGTTTAATGTTTCTTAATATTAAACATATAGTTTGTCCTAATCACTCCAAATTTGACGCTGCACTTCCTTGGGCGCACTCACGCACCCACGCACGCACGCACACTAGGAAAATCTTTGATATACCACAACGATCAAAACTAAACCTTAATCCAACCTGAACCTTAAAATGTAGTCTTAACCCTCAAACTGCGCTTTGAAGATGCTTGAACACACACACACACACACACACACACACACACACACACACACACACACACACACACACACACACACACACACACACACAGAATCAAGCTGGTAGGCAGATGTGTGCAGGCATGCACTTTGACCCACTTACATTCACTCTCATACTGTAGATTAGTTTGTCTGTCTCTCTGTGCATGTTGTAGTGTCTCTCTGTCTCTGCAGCTGCTTGACATACCAGTACAGTTGGTTTGGCGTTGTAGGAACTAATGACTGCCCAGACTGCCTGGTAATGGCTGTTAGAGACATGAAGCCACATCGATGGAGGCCGTTTGTGCTATTTGTCTCCCTTCCTTTGAGTTAAAGGACTATATTGGAAAAGATGCACTGTGTTAAAAAACATTTTAATCAATCAATATGATTAAAAAGTGATTAACATACAATAAACATTTCAAACTAATTCATGAGGAAACCAGAGTGTCTGAAATGAATCTTTGACTTCAGAATAAGTTTGCATAATTAATTTCACTTGAAAAGAGAAATGGAATTTTTACAATAGAAAAACAAAAAATGGAAAATGTCCTCAGGGTGTTAATGAGGCAGAAGATGAAGGGAAAGCAAAAAAAGAAATCGGGGTCATTTATATGGTTCTGAAAGGATAAATGTGTTGCTCCCTCTGTTCATATTGTTTATTGATATTTTTCCCAATAGACACTTGTGACGTGTGTACACACACAAACACTAGTTAAGAGAATTATCAGTCTGAAGGCAGAGAGATGAATGAGCAGATTAGGAGAGAAAGAGAAAATGGCACAGATAAGCTGGGATAAATGGATGAAAGGGGGTTATCTCCCATCTCATATGTGACAGAATGATGAAGTGATATACAGTGATGTTGAAATGGAGTGATGATGGATAGATGAGGAGATAGAGGAGAAGAGGGTTAATGTAAGTGTGACGGAGCTGATGGTCTCTGTCAGAGTCTCTGACAGGGGTTTGTTCGTCTTTTTCCTTGTCTGTGATCTCAATGCGGCTCTTTTTCTTTCGCTGCCTCTTTCTCTTCTTCTCCTCATCCTGCGTTTTGTTACGTTCAGGCTGAAATCACCAGCGATGCTCGACACCTCCTTGGTTTTTACCCATACCAGCTTCTGTGGTTGAGAAGAATCCGTGAGAGGAAACGGTATTCTCAGGCAGGAAATGATGCCCTTTTCAGAGTTAGAGGTAAAGAAACAGGGTTGACAAGAAAGAAATAAGCGGGCAACGTAGCACAAATTTGAGCCTTTTTTCACTCTCCGTAGAAGAAAAATGTTGCAAAGCAGTTGGGCTGCTTATTAATAATAGAGGGTGTTAATGTCAAAAACACCAAATGTAGGAATTTTAAGGAATCCATCCATCCAACTGTCCATCCATCCACTCACTCTCTGTATTGGACAGTTGGAGAAGGGGCAACAATATGAAATCAAAGCAAACTGGAAATGGGTGAAAACTTGAACCTGCCTCTGTCAAATGGCAACAACAATTTTCAGTCAAAGCTTCATTTTGCAGTTTTGCAATTCAATAAACCTTAACAATTGATAAAAGTACTGAAATTGTGTTATAAGTAAAGTTTTCAAAGGGTTAAGCGATTTTGAGAATTTAGGAGTAGAATTGCGCTAGTTTTCCCTCTCTTCCCTCTTTTTTCCCTTTATCTCTTAACTATTTCCATCCTCATCCAACGCTGTTTTATAGAGACACTTTTTTTCTCCCTCTCTCTTCGACATCTTCATCTCTATATCTCTCCCCCTCCCTGCCTTCCCTTCTGCCCCTTTCAGTCTCGTCAGGCCAGAGGCGCAGAAACATTTTTATTTTTCAATTTTTTTATTTTTTCTATGAATAATGACATCATCTCCAAAAATTGTTGGAGAGGAAAAAGGGCTGCGGGCCCCGTCTGGCTTTGACAACACTCCTCTTCCTCATTCGCCTCTCTCCTTGGACCATATTTGGCTGCTGCGTGATTTTTTTTGTAGTAAAACTGTTGTGGCGGGTGGCGAAGAGGTCGTCACGGTTTGATGTTTCTTTCTTTTGCAACTTCCCTCACCAAAACACGCAAGAGGGGTTGCATAGAGAGGGGAAAGATAGTCTTGTCTCCCTGTCCTATATTTCCTTTGTTTTTGTCCTTTACTTTCTCTCCTCTTCTTCTCATCTACTCCGATCCCTTTTTTTCCCCTCAGCACTTGTTTCATTAGGTCTCTACATCCTACCTTTCCGTCCCCTGTCTTATAATTTCTCTCTTTCCCTTTTTGACTATCCTCTTGCTTGTCCTCTCGTCTGGCCCTCCCCCCCCCCCCTCCCCTCTGCCTATTTCATTTTATGACTTTCTTTTTGCTCTGCTCCTTTCTCTCTCTTTCTCTCTCCCTCTTCCTCTCCACGGTTTTGTTCGGGGCCGAGTGGAAGTAATTAGCCGTTGCGTAACACTGGCTATGTGCAGACAGTGAATGGGGCTTTGGCAGCAGCTCGACAGCCTCAGTCCCCTGTGACAACGCCGAGCCAGAGAGGGAAATAATTACACATACACATGAGAAGATCTCTGCCTTTTCACAAAATAAAAGAAAGGAGATAGTGGTTGTTTTATTTATTGCTTTATTTCTTTCCCCTCGGACCGGTGGCCGAGTCGGTGAGTGTAAAGCCAATGTTTGTGGTTTGGCTGAACACGCAGGCTCTTTTTTAAATGGCGTGTAAAGCTGCGGCCACAGGGAGAGTCACATGGAGAGTCTCCTTATCCATGTGGTTCATGTTCTGTTGGACAAAAAGATTGATTGTGCAGATTGTACAAGCAGTGCTTCTTTGGAACATCGCTCAACTGCTTGGTCGACCTACAAGTAAACAACAGAGTTGAAATATTTAAAGTTATTGATTGGAGAACAAACATCACATTTCTGTAAAGTAGAGCCTGACTCATACAGTATTTCGGGGCCGTTGCAAATAGCGACATTAGGGAGAAAAAAATGACCAATACCGATAAATTGGCCGGTAAACATTTTTTAAAGAAAAAACATATATATTGAAATTTTTGGGGTAAAATATAAACATAAATGCACATATTTTCGGCATAGTTTATTCCATAAGATAAAAGTTTCCAAATAGGTGTATATCAGCAGACATTAACGCCGATAGCTCTACATGAAAAGAATGTAAAAGGCTCAGATTGGCTGAATTTCATCGGCCAACCGCTAAGTCGGTCAGGGTCTAAAGTAAAGTCATGTCCCCGGTGAAGGAAAATCTTTCGGTCATGTTTCCTTCAGCTGTGATCAGATGCAAAACTTGGGTCAGGCAGACTTGGATGTTATGTAAAACCTTCAGTCAACAAGTTTCAAGCCTTGTTCAAAGAGGGATGTAAACACTGACAATGGATTAACATGGTTGTTAAGGCAACTACTACAATTAATACAAACTGGTTTGGGTTTATTCTGCCTTAAACAATCTGCACATAGTACACTACACAAAGAGGAAAACTAAAAGACACACATTGATTGTATGGATGTGCAGAGTAAACATAGACAATTCACATAGATTCTGTCTCTTTAAACCTTGAACCTATTCATGGTTCTTATGGCAGCAATTATTTGGCTCCATATTTTTCTGCCACCTGCAGATTTTTTGTACCAGTACTCAAAGCATGTTTGTATAGAAAATATAACAACTCAATCAAACATACACTGACAGACAGGGGAAGTAACATTTGAAGTCCATTTTGACTATTAGTCTGCATGTGTTATTACAAGCTGACAGCTGCCAAATGCTGAACAGTATTACATCACAGTCAGTTCAGTGCTGCTGGAAAAACAGTAAGATGTTCATTTTGGAGTTGAAAGACTTTATGTGCTCAGCAGGTTCAGACTGAATTAGAAATTATAATTGTTCTGGACGTTCCCCAGTAAAACTGATTGAGTTGTAATGAGGATTTCAGAGATGCACACATGCCAAGCTTTGCATTCAGGTGCAGCTACAGCAGGAAGTGCCAGCCAACACAATTTGAATAGATTCCTACAGAAGAAAATGCAATATGTAAAACCATGGGTTGTTACTGATTAAACAGGCAATTTCTGTGTATATATACAAATGCAACATACACTCAAACACTCTCACATCTTTGGGAGGACACGAGTGAATCAGTAAATCGTCTGAAAGGGAAAGCCAGGATTTCTGTGCTGAAACTGTAATGGATTGAAGAGAGTCCCAGGTCAGTAAGACGGATAAAGAGAAGGAGACCGATATCTGCAGAGATGGACGACAGTTTAAATGTCATGTATTGCAAAGCTTCAGTGATATTTAAAATCTGAAAACTGTACCTTGACATTTTCATTTATTGCTGGTTATGATTTCTCCTCCAAGGCTCTTGTTCATATTTTGAGTAGAATAATGTTTTTTTCTATTTGCAAGTTTGCCTTAAATAGCTGTTCTGAATTTGTAACACTATCAAAAGCAATTATGGGAGAGAGGAATCCACACGTTAGCTCATTAGTGTGTTTGGTTTCAGTGAGGAATGCTAAGAACAGAATTTGATCTCATTTTCATGATCTGTTTGGGGAAAAACTTTCTTTGACTTCTCATAGATAAGTCAGTGAACAGCCATAACCCCAAAATCAGTCCGAACAGACATTGCGATTGACACATTCTTGTTTAATAGTTTAATGTCATATATCTTATTACTGATGGTAGCCACTGTAAACAAGAATGCTAATGGAAGTAGTGACTCAAATTAAAAAGGTGAAAGGACCTGGTCAAAACAATCCCGAGGTTAAAAGTTGAAAACTAGCTGAAGTTGTCAAATCAAGCAACCAGCAGAATAACTGTGAAATCAACAAAAGAAGTGCATGTAGTGAAATCTGTATTTTCAACTACAAATATGGTGAAAAACGTAAATCCTAGTCATCTCAATAATGAACACTTTCTGTCAGTGTTTCTGTCCGAAAATCACCGCTTCTGTGCCGAGTTAAAAAAGTGTCATGTCTCCCATTATGAAATACATATTTTTTTGCTCTTGATTCAATTATTTTTATGTCCTGTCTGTACCTGTGGCACTGGAAATTTGGCAGAAGTGGAACTTGGACACTTGAAAGACATTTTCATTTTCCTCCTTGGAAAAACGATCAAAATCTTGAATTCTTTTCTGGAAGAAAGACCGTTAGAAACACTCTGAATAATTTGACATTTGCTTTCCCTACTTATCTGATGAAGACAAATAGCCAGTTAAGTGCCACGACAAAAGCCCTGATGCAAGAACATCAATGACAGACATAGAACAGGGAGGGGAGAAGGGGAAGAGTTTTTATCAGGTCTAACTGCATCAATTGTGTGAATTATTAAAAGTTCTTATTAACTGTATGTGCGCACAATTCGTCTTAGTGTTTGTACCAGTGCAGCCATACCAGCTTTTTGAAATTCACCCATGATGCACTCGGATCTTTCCAAAACAGCTCTTCATCAGATAAATAAGATGAGTCAGAGCAGCATCATCTGCCTTGTTGTGCACATGGTCTCTCTCTCACACACACACACACACACACACACACACACACACACACACACACACACACACACACACACACACACACACACACAGTTGTACTGTGGCTCTTTACATCAGTGAGATGGATGGATGAACAATCGACAGTTTGGTTTGCTTATACATGTGTATGATGCTTTGAAACGGATAAAATCGAAAAAACATAAATAGAAACAGATAAATGGAAGACTTTTCTGTGCATTATTATGAATTCATGAATTCATGTCTGGCTGAAGGAAACACACTTACTAGGGCACCCACAACTGCAGCTTGCATCACTCTTACATCTGAAATAGTCAAATAGAAAATGTAGTCGAGTATCTTTTCATCACATTTTCCTTTGAGCAACGAAATAAAACAAATTGATCTCCCAGAATCAAAAGCACAAAGGCTCATATTTAATACAAGGTAGATGAAAACTGTTATCTTGAGTAGCCAGACCTCCAGCTTTTGTACAACTTAAATTAAAATGTTGTAAAGTAAATATAATGCACTTTGATAAACAGGGAGTGATTATGGGCATAGCGTCAGGGAGCAGAAAAAGATCTGGCTGAATTGCTAACTGCTTTCCTAGATGTTTTAATACAGTGAATGTGATTGATTGATGCGATAATATCTTTGTCGCTTTCGGAAATGTACTAGACTCCGAATATTTTCCTGACTGACTGTGTGAGAACCCAGATATCCAAGGCAGTTGCTCCCAACATTTACTGGAACTTTTCCCGCCAGCCCTCTTGTAAAATAAAGAAAAACAATGACATTGGAGAGCTTTTGATGATAAAGGTTGGTGTTGATATGCTGTAAACGAAAACACAGTGGTTCCAGCAGCGGAATTAATACGTCCTGTCCTGCCTCGTGCAAGCTCTTCTCAGAAAGGCAAAAACGGAAAATTGGGTCCTGACATTTTGTGGGGTGCATGTCTTAAAACTCCTTTACTGACGTAGTACAAATTATGACTTCAATGGCAGCCAGACTCTATGAACTGCTGAGTAAAAAGATTGATTGGCTGTTGACCTGATGGATGAGGAGATGGGCTAACGGCTCGTTACCTACAGCAAAGACTTGGATGAATGACTTGACCTGTCAGTTTTTCGACAAAGCCAAATTCACTATTGTCAACGCATCACCACATTGCTATGAAGGGTCAGTGGGTGTATTTCTCACCACAGGCTGACTTGGTTGCTTTTCGATGGGTTGGCAAGTGAATATAATAATTGTATTTCTTAAAGTATGGGCTAAAGAGCCAAACTGGGCAACTGCCATCTGTGTCTGGTAGGTCCCCATGACAAAACTAATTATATATTACGGGGAAAAAATTGCTTTTGATCTCTTTCCATTGGGAGAGGGTCTTTATAAACTTCCTCCCCGAGGCAGTGGGGGAACCATAATGACAAATAAAGTAATACATGCACATATCTGGATGAGTTCACCAAGTCACTGGGTTTACCGCACGTAATGCAGAAAACATTTCTGACTGAGCCATGCCTAGTTGATTGAGTCATTGAATGGCTGTGTGATTGACCAAGTTGTTGGCTGACGGGCCTAGTGACTGACTTATTGGCTGAGTGGCTGACCGATTAGCTGTCTCGTTGACTACCTCATTGATAGAACTGTTGCCCACTTGACTTGACTGTTTGCCTCCCTGGCTGATTACCCCTTTTCTTGTCTTAATGAGAAACTGTAAAGAGGTGAAAGCTCTGTGTAGTCTTTGTTATTATCCAAGCACAGATTTTCTTCACTGCTTGACTGGGTCAGTGGGGCTGTTGCTTGAGACATTTCGTGCTGTGTGCCTGACCTGCTGAGCAACCACAGTGACCTCTTGCCTGGGTGACTTGCTTGTCGGCTGCCTGGAAGAACAGCCTTTTCCCCAAGTGACTGAATGGATGGATGAGCAAAGGAGCAACGGGTAGTTGATTTAAAATGAGAACAACATAATTTTCCCTCTATGTGGGAGCTGTTTTAATCACATAAAGGACATCCTGCCGTGTTTGCTAACTGATTGCAATGACTTTGTGATAAAGTGACATCTGGTAGTCTCAGTGAACCTTCTTCTTGTACTACTGGCCGCTATCCAACCGGAAAACACAAAGCCTGACCACATTTTTAGTAAAGCTACCCAACCGGTTTGCTTACTGGCTGTTTGGCTGACCTCACTGCAGTGACAGTGAAGTCAGGACTGGCAGGCTGACTGAGTGAGTGGTTGCCTGCCCGGTTGGCAGGCTGACTCTCTGACCACAGTGACTGAGCGTTGGCCAGAGCTGAGCCGGTTCTCTGGTTCCAGGGAACGAGTCAGGCTCCAGCAAAAACCCATTCACCCCTGGAGGCTTGTGGGCAAAGACTGACTTCAGCAAGGGAAGTGGAACCTGGGAAATTTAAACCTTTCACCTCCAAACAATAGTTTTAACCTGCTGAGTTGTGTGTATTGGAGCTGGCAAAGCCGCCTGCCAAAACCTAAATGTGTTGGCACGAGTCTACTCCACATTCCCCACCCAGAGAATCACTTAGCGGGTTTTGATTTATTTAACCTTTATTTAACCCAGGTACTGTTTTTAAGTGCCACTGACAAAAAAAAACTAATTTGGAGGCTTGACCGAAAAAGGCAATGAGTGGCCGATGCATGTAAAGGGAAAGTATGGAGATGAGAACTGGGGGGGGGGGGGGGGGGTGTGTGTGTGTGAGCAATTCTCAGCTCACAACCCAGCATGTGTGGCTGTTGGTGTTTACTGCAGGCTACCCTCAGGCTCGGTGTGGGATGGTTTTGTGTGTACGCACTCTGGTGTATGCATGTGTCTTTGTTCCCCACATGGATGTCATGTGAGTAAACCCAAGAGCCATGTGTGGGAGTCTAGACTGTGTGTGTGGGTTTAGGCTCCCGCATTCATGGATGCGCTGTAATGTGTGCATGTTTCTGTGTGTGTGATACATGGGAATTATCCCTCTGGTATTTTCTCTGAAACACTTATACATGTCACCTGGGGATATCACCCAACTCTTGCTCCGCGACATTCTCTTTTTTATTTTTCATTTACACACTCTCCTCATCTACATATCCAGCTGCAGTAGGTCCTCTTTGGTATGGCACATCAAAGCGCTTTGCCTTCTGTACTGTGGGCTCGGCAACATCTGGACCACGGCATCCGCCATTTACCAATCTACCATCTGCCAGTTACACTTGACTTGTGTCTGTGGGTGTATAAGAATCAGATGGAAAGAGGGTGAGTCACAGCACACACAACTTCCACTGGTCCCCTTTGTTTGTTTGTGTGCACGCTCAATTTGACTAAAGCGTGGTCTGCACTCCTGCGTAAGATTGCCACAGAGCCTATGCCATCGTGATCATTACTACTTGTGTGTCTCTGTTACTTTCCGCCAAAATAAACGCTAGTTGGCGGTGTGGCTTCTATGCTACTGTGCTACTGCTTTAAAACCAAAAGCGGCTGAAATTGAGTGGCTCATGTTTGAGTGAGAGATAATAAATGTTGAAACACTGTTACTTTTTCCTGTGAGGATGTCGGAGACTATGTGAACATAAAACTTGTTGAGGCAGATGGAGGATGAGTTTTCTGTTCATCCAGCCACAAAAACATGGACTAGACATGTTATCAAGCATCATCGTAACGTGTAGTTACATTTCAAGAGGGTTGTATGTCAGGTTATAGTTTGCTGTATCTGTGGCATTGATTCAGTGTAGAAGTATGAATTGGCTTTACTCTGTTGCAGCCACGTTGAAACCCACTATAACAGCAGCCATTTTGAAACCTTTTTCAAAAAGTTTGAAAGTTTTGCATCCAGCAGTTTTGGAGGATCTACTTCCATTTTTATCTACATTCAATGGTAGCAGTTTATATGTTCAGCTGACATTGACTCTCCCTTTGGGTCCCATCTTCCTTTTTTTCCCTCTCTTGGTTTCAGACATGCACTGGACTCCTCAGTTCCTCTGTATTGTCTCCAGAGGAGGTGCATGAGTGAACGTAAATGTCCCAGTGAGACGCTCCGTGGTTTCGGTTGACTTTATCCGCCTGGCCTCCAAGTATAAAGTCCAGAGCAATCCAGGAGAAATGGGGGGTTAATGACGCGTCTAACACGCGATAGACGTAAAAATGAAAAAAAAGAAAACAAATATCTCCTCGGTGAAAGCCATACACATAGAAGACACCAATGAAGATGTCAAGAGAGATTGTGGTGAGCTGACGACGGTGTCGGGTGCTGTAAACATGATCACGTGATCTGGGCAGCGGAGTTAATACGTCACTTACTGTCTCTGTCTGCTGCACCCGGCTGCTCCACCTCTTACCTTAATAATGCAGAGGATTTAATGCTGTTGTGAACGTGTCTGTGTGGAAAACCTCCCGCTGTGTTGTGCATGTTTGAGAGGCAGACTACAAGTAAACTCTGTCGCCAATTCTCCAGATTTTACCCGTAGGTCATGTCTGAAAACGGCTCTAATCTTGCTCAAAGACACTTGATCAGGATTGATAGGGTTTACATGAGCGGATCCTCTCGTTGTCTGCACCAGGTTCTTATATCTGTGTCCCTTTTCAACACCACCTCCCTCTCTTGTCACTTCGTCCCCCAGCCTGGTTGCCAAGGTGAGGTCATTGACTTTAACGGTCACATCAGGGAGGCTGGCGTACCCTGGCCTGCCACTTAAATCTAACCACCTCCAGGAGAGTAAACACTGTTTACTGCTGCTTTGTCTCCCAGCAGAGCCCTGAGGCCCAGTCCTCATATTCAATCTCCTCCCTGGATTTAGATGGATGGATGGATTCAAAAAAGGTAGATAAGCTGACAGATGAATAGATGGTTGACAGACACATAAGACATTTTATTTTAGTTTTGAGGAGCAACACAAAAGTATATCTGATGATGTGACTTTCTTGTCATTAATCTAAATATCAAATACTTCACAAGGGAAAGTGAACTGTGCAGAGACAAACAGTGATCTGATGTCAGTGTTGACAGCGGAAAACACAGGATTAAAGGTTTGTAGTTTTTCTGGAAAATGTTTTTCCAATGCAGTCATGGTTTCCTGCTGTGTTTTGTCTTCAGCCAAATGTGAAAGACAAACCAAAATATTGTAGGTTGTTACCTAATAAGCAGCTCATCTTTTGATTGGGCACAATGCTGGAAAAAGAGAAGCGCCAGCTTCCCCAGAATCATAACTTAGTAACTTGGTAAACAGACAAATCTGCAGCTTATGCCTTTTGAATTTTGGCTTGGGAAAAAGTTTTCCTTAATTCTGTTTGGTTAAAAGGGACCAGATGTGATAAAAGTAACTCTGCTGCATGGAACAGCCACTTTTCATCATCAAAAGGTCATTTTTCAAATAAAGTTCTCTTTTGGCAGCAGTGGAGAAACTGTAATGAAAAATAAGTTTTTTACCTTCTTGAAAATCATCCAAACAATAGTCAACCACCACAGTTTAACCAGAATACTCCTCATGCATCCTGTGTCATCAAAACCACAATGACTCAATTAAATGCCCCAGTGCCACCAATTCCTGAACTTCTTGGAACCGCCTGATCCTCTGGTTTACACCAAAAGTAAGAAACAAACGTGAGTGAACACTGTACGACTGAATTGAAGGCTGTCAAAATCTGAGCTGTGCCTCACTGTGATTTGTACTGAGGTGCTAACTAATGGTAGCATGTGACCTGCACAAATGGAGACAGGAGGTGTTTTTGAGTTTTTTATTTTTGGTTGTATTTCTCTTTTTAAATGAACTAAAGTTATTGATAGTATTTAGGGTTAAAAAAATATCAATCCTCACTGAAGTTTCTTTGACATCAAGGTTTGTTAATGGCATCTTAGGAATCATTTTTTTAATATATATTTATTGACATCTGAACTATTTAATTCATTATATCTGTATCAGAAACAATTACTTGTGTCTACAAAAATTGCTTAAATTGTTTTGCAACAATTCATTGCACCAATGCAGAAGTTAACACAAGATGTCATACTGTTCGTCTCTCTGCAGAGTAGCTACCTTTTTAGCCGTTATAACAGTATCACATGTTAAAGACAGTCCCTGTCTCATAATCTCTTTCCAAAGGGATACACAGAGGGAGTGATGGGGATAGATCATCATAAGGGAAATTGAGGGAGAAAGCCAAACTGGGATGGAGATGACTGAAAGGAGTAAGAGTCAAAATGGAGGAACAGAGGAGAGTGAGTGAATTATCCAGAGAGTGAGGGATAGAGACACTGCGGGGAGGAGGGATGTTGATGGAGGAGGAACTGGGTGAATAAGTAAACAAACAGGTAGATGAGGCGGTTGAGTGGAGCAGCACAGTAACTGTGGATCTTCAGGGAATCACAAAGAGAGGGAGAGAGGCTGATGGACACACAACAGAGGTTTGCCTTCGCTTGAGCAAATAAGAGTAGTACCCCCAGTCGTCTCACCAGCTCCTCCCTCGTGTTGCCTGGCCGCTGTTATTCTGGTGTGCGTGGGTTTAATCAAAGCTTTCAGGCACTGAATTAAAGCAAGTGGGAATGTACCTCTGAGGAGCAGACTTGAAGCAATGTGCCCTGATAGTAAAAAATAAATATTTAAAACAAAGCTCATCAAAACAGCCCAGCAGCAGGTGAGGGGGGATTTGTAATGTTTAAGGCTGTAGAGATCAGAGTTGTCACTTTTTCTACTGCAATAACAAAATACTTCATTTTCTGAAATAAAGTGGAAACTAGAGGAACCTTGCTCAACGCCACAAATTTGCTACAGGGCTAAATTAAATATTTGCGTATGGTAATTAAAGTGGTGGTAATGATAGTGGGAAATTCTAATCACAATTTCCTTAAGCCCAAGGTGACATCTTCAAGTGTTTAGCGCTTAGTTCATCTCTTCACACCTGACATTACAATTTGTACTGAATGTGTCTCCAGTCACAACAGGTGAGGCTGAATGAATGAATGCGCTGCACATTGATCTATGAAGAAAAATTTAACCCATTTGAAAAAGGAATGAATTCAAAATGTTGTGGCTGTTGTTGATATAGTGGTGGGGACCACAAACAAATCAACTGAGAAGCGTAAAAATACTTTTGATTCATCATGAAACTGTAGCAGAGATGTCAGCTCAGTAAGCGTTCGTTCAGCGTGACCCAGGACATACTTGCATTCATACAACGAAAAGATTGTGGCCACATACGTCCGAGGCCACCTCAGAAAGTTGTCTTGGTGATCGGATCTCAGGACGCACTGAGGAGACGTTTGGGTGCGTTCAGACACTTGTGATTGGATCATTCATGAGGGAGGTTTATACCAGGTCCGAATGGGGTCATTCAATTGCCTAAATTACCAACAGTCCAAAGCCTCATATAAGACAGGGAAACTAAATTAGAACCACTTAGAACTAAAATGTACATTTAAAGGCTGGAACAAGGCCGTGTTTTGTTGTTGTGTCCAAAAAAACGATTAAATTAACTAACAAATTAATTATATCGTGTAACTACACTAATCGCATTAGCTCTTCTGAGAAAAAAATGAAACACCAGGCACTATAAACACACTTGATGTTTAGATCAAAATATACTAGCCGATGCTGAAGTGGGCGATAGGTTAGAAAAATATCTCAAACCAGCCATTGTATTGACTGGTCCTGTTGGGTGTTTTCCCCCAAGTTTCTAATAAGGTAGTGGTGTTGTTTGTGACTCTGTGGGACAGAGTTGAGGATGTTTTTAGCAGTTGCTGACGTCTGGAGGGCTGGTGGTGTTGGTGGTGGGCTGTTTTTGAAGTGCTGGTGGGCTTACTGGAAGTGTGTCAGACAGGAGAGGAATGCAGGAAGAGGGTGGGAGTCGGGGTGTGTGTGTGTGTGTGTGTGTGTGTGTGTGTGTGTGTGTGTGTGTGTGTGTGTGTGTGTGTGTGTGTGTGTGTGTGTGTGTGTGTGTGTGTGTGTGTGTGTGTGTGTGTGTGTGTGTGTGTGTGTGTGTGTGTACGTATTTGTGTGTGTGAGTGTGATGTATGGAAAGAGTGCTGGTGTAGCCCCTCACGCTTGGTGTGTGTGTGTGTGTGCGTGCGTGTGTGCGTGCGTGCATGCCTACCCAAAGCTTCATTGCTTCCACCCAATATTCCCCATTCTCTCCTTGCCTCACTTTAAAAGCCCACAGGGGTTTCTGGTGATAAAGTTGACACTTGGCTTGGTTCAGTTGCTACTTAGACAAATAAATCTATGGATTCTAAAATTCTCAAATAAATAAAAGACTATTGTGTCGTTCTCTAGAAAGGTTCCTCACAAGTTTTACTTTTAAAATAAATGTAAAAACATGAATCACATGTGAGTTTTCCCATGACGACAGAGGTTAAACTCGGAAAAACATCCAAGGTCGTCACATCTGTGCCTCCAGAGGAAATTAGTTTTATATTCTCAGAAAGCAAAAGGAAGACACACAATAACAAACAAACCACAACAACTGATATCAGTACAGCAGAAAACTTGGTGTGTAAACATCCTGGGCTCCCTTGAGGAAAAAAAAGACACAAATAATGAGTAATGTGTTAATATTCAAACAACTAAAGAGCCTGTAAGCCACGGTGTTCAGTCACAGCCTCCCGTGGTTTCAGATTCACATCATCTTCCCTGAAACCTGAAGCATCACAGCAGATCTTTAACAGATTATTAGCAGATCGTTCTTCTTCTTTTTCTCTGCCTGGTCGGGTTGACACGTTTTTCTCTTGGGAGCATCGAGATTTTCTGAATCCAAGCCAATTATTGGACTGTTTGTTGCTGCAGAGTACGAGAGAAATAACTCTCTTACAGCTGTTTCTCCTCACAAACTGTCATAGCAGGTTCAAAGAGAAGAGTGTTGAACCCAACTAAGAAAACTGCAAGTCTATAACACATTCCTTTATAATGATGAAACTCAAGAAGTTAAAACTAGTCATTAAAACTACCAGAGTAGAGAGACAGTTATGTCTAATCATCATATTTGCTCTGTCAGACAGGTTGTTATAATGACAATAATAGGAGTGATATTGATGGATGTAATGATGTTTTTAATGACAACAGCACCAGTTAATAATAATAATGATAATAATGGATCCTGCAGAATGATATAGTATTAAAAGGATAGTGGGAGAGAGAGAAGTGCTGCAGTGCATGATGGGAGTTCCTCCTGCAGCCTGTAGCAGCATAACTAAGGGATGGTTCAGGGCTCACCTGAGTCAGCTCTCACTATAAGCTTTATCAAAGAGGAACGTTTGAAGTCTAAACTTAAGTGTAGAAATGGTGTCTGCCTCCCGAACCTAAAGAGACACTGCGTCATCTCCACCCAAAATATCTTCAGTCATTGTGACCAATAAAAAAAGATGTCACTTATTAAACACGATATAATGTCAGTATATTCTAATAATGCTGCTAAAAACTAAAAAGGAGTTGTAATACGACGTTACAATGACAACTTACGAGGGTAAACAAGTTTTAGATTGTTCAGAGTTACAATGTTGCACCTTATTAATGACATCACCTGCAGAAATAGATCATTTGCCTCTGAAATCCCGAAGAGAGCAGATGCTTTTCGAATCCTCGACGACGCTCAGCCAAGAAATACAAACTATCAACTGAGCAACCAGAGAAAACTGTGCATCTGCTGCTTCAACTGGATGTGCTCACTCTTGCCAAACACGGAGCAACAAGACATTGTAAAGAGCCTCAGAGACGAACTCTTCAGAGCCATCGGTGAAATGAAGGCTCTAAAAGAAGGAAACTCGTCCCTGAAGGAGCAGGTCGAGCAGCTCCAGGACGAGCTAAAAGAGAAAGATGATCTCTTTCTCCAGGCTCGCAGCAAAGCCTACATGGACTGCTTGGCCGAACTCACTGAGTGTAAGTGTGAGAGTCTGGAGGCAGGTCTGCACCGGGAGCCGGCTCAGCCTGAAAAAAGCCGGAGCAGAGAGGTGGAGGTCTCTTTATTTGGTAGTTTATTTAGTTTTTACACTTAATGTCACCAACAACTTGGTGCCGAGCCGGTCTCAGAGTAGAAACTCATCCTGGATCAGTGGTGACTATGATCAGTTTGTCAATAACATCGGTTCTGGCTGCGCTGTTGTTCAGAGAGCGGTGAGAGCTCAGTGACGGCAGAGTGTTGCTGTAGAACACAATGAAACAAATTTTCTGTTTCCATTCACAACTGTCTTCTCAATAAAGTGAAATTCTTCTGCTCGCACTGGCACAAGGTTTCTCTCTTTGTTTCTTCCAATGCCCCTTCCAACAACATCCAAACATCAGGCATACGCATACCACATTTTACTGCGTTTTATCAACCCCCCTCTTACCCTCCAACCACAAGCCAGGTGCATGTGTGTGTGTGAGTGTGAGTGAATGTGTGAAAAACAGTTTAGCGGTTCACACATCTGGCTGCAACTGCAGTGTGGCTGCTTCACTTTTGTAATTAACAGGAGGAGAAGGTTAATGAGGAAGTGACATTGAAATAAAAAACATTAAATTAAAGGGCCCGGAAAAGCCACAGTTTTTCAAAAGATAAATTTTGCTTTTTGCCATTGTTTAATAAAAATGCACAGTAGTATTATGAATGTACTTTTGAATGGTAGCTGGTCGTAAGTCTGCTCTAAGTCACTCATCCAGTATAGCGCCTGATTTTTCATGAATCGAGATAGGTGCCTAACTATCTATAACCCGGACTACCAAGTGCTGATCGTAGACTGTACATAAAGATGGACGACATATCTCCACTTCCTCCCACTTTCCAGAAGCCCAAATATCGTGGATATGAACGCTGCCATCTTGTGCTAAAGAAGTAATTTGAAATCAGAGTTAGCGCAATAGTGATCGAGGGATGGAGCTGCAGTATTGACTTCCTGCCAATACACGCTCAACCAATCGCGAGTCACTCTTAGGTGTCACCCTTAACGTATCCCCCCCATTTTTATAGCATCAATTACCGGGCAAATAAGTACTCGAATATGCATCGGTGTGATGAGAACTAGGTGTTTTGAGTTTGGTCCATGTCCTGTCCACTAACATGGAGGAGGCAGGATTTATGCCCTATTCTGCACCCAGCCACCAGAGGGCAATCAGGATGCTTCGGCTTCCATTTCTAAATTCAGTCTTTGGTCAGTGTACATACCTTACATCGTGAGAACCACCTTGTTTGTTTGGGATAATTAGACTGATTTCTTAGAATGAAATTGCTGACGAGTTACCGATGTTAAAATGCATCTCTTGGCACAGTGGATGTGGCAGATTGCAGGTTTGTGCTGCATTTGCTTCAGAATTGTTTGTTTAGCGAAACAAAACATAAAGTGCAGGGTGAAAAAAAAAAAAAACAGCCTTGCGTTGGCAAAAAGACAAATTGCCGGCAGAGTAGCTGGAGGCTCTGCAGTGAAGCAGCTCTCAGTATCAGTCCGCTGGAGGAGCAGAGGCAGAAAGTTGGCCTATTAACTCTTTTCTCAGGGTGACACAGAAGAGCAGACACAGAGGGAGAGGTGGGAGTAAGAGCTTTCACTTACTGTGTGTCTCTCCCTCTTCTTCTCACTTCACATTCACTCCATCATTCTTGCATGTTGGTACGTCTCTCCCCCCCCCCCCCCCCCCCCCCCCCCCGTCTGCTGTCACTGCCTCTCTAGATTTGTCCCTGATTGGGTTATTTATGATTGGTTAACCGATGGTAGCAGCTCAGGTCAGGTTCAAGATGGGCTCAAGCCAAGAATTTGAAATTGCTCGTGACCTTGTAGTCGTTTTACGATTCCTAAGTGTTTGTGCTCAGCTGTTAAATGGCTCTACAAGTCCTGTCTTATTGAAGTTAAAGCATAATATTAAACTTTATTTATACAGCACTTTTCAAAACACAGTTACAAAGAGCTTCATGTGGTTGAAACATGAATATGTCGGAGCAAAGGCAAATTAGATCAGGGAATATTATAATATACAAATAAAATGTTAAAATACAGCATTAAAACAATAACACTAAGATAATAAGACTGACAACACCATAGGTAATACAAATTGTGTACTCACGTGAATTAAAGGCTTCTTTCAAAAGATATGTTTTCAAGTTGTAATTTAAAGCTGTCACTGATTCTGTAAGCATCAGAAAAATGTGCTTGGTACAGGCAAGTGGTCCACTAACATATTTTCAACTTCCTGATTATTTGAAGGATTTCCACTTAATTTTGAGTTTGGACACTGATGTTGTATGATGTGCCTGGTCCACATTTGTCCATTTGTTGGATTGGTCTGGCAGGTTGAGGTCAGGTCTGAGTGTAGGCCAGTCGATACTTTGTGTTCATGGGCTTTGTCGTGCTGAAACAGGAAAGGGCCGTCCCCAAAGCTGTTGCCACAAAGTAGAAAATAAATGATTGTTTCATAATGTGCTGTAGAATAAAGGCGCTGTGCCCAAACAACAAAAAAGTGTGTGTGTGTGTGTGTGTGTGTGTGTGTGTGTGTGTGTGTCTGTGTGTGTGTGTGTGTGTGTGTGTGTGTGTGTGTGTGTGTGTGTGTGTGTGTGTGAAAAATAGAAAACATCTCCTGGTCAAGATGAGGCCTCCATCTGTCTCTTTTCTGCTCTCCCTCTTTTCTCTCACCTTTCCACTCAACCTCACTCCGACACACCATTTCTTCTTTCTCTCACCTCTCTCACTGTCTCAAAGACAAGCTGACGGATGTGGTTTATAGACAGACCATGTGAGTGTGTTTATAGTAGAGCATGACAAATATGGATGTTTGGGGGCTGATACTGATATAAGTGATCAACCCCTTATGATAAAGAAATGTAACAGAGGCATAAACTGTATTATAAGTAATGATCAATACGAATAAAACACAAATACAACCTAATGTATAGAACCTGATTTAAGAAATTAAACGTATCTTTTCTGCACTGTTTATTCTGTAAAATAAAATGTTTTATATTTTTGCATATCTGCAAACATAAACACAAATCCTGATAAGTCTGTGAAAGCCTCATATCGGCCGATATGACTGTCAGGCTCTAGGGTAAAGCTTTGAGTAGTTTATTTTGTGTCTGTGTGAGCAGTGTGTATTGACAGGGTTAGAGGTTTTCGTCTGCTGATGAGCTGTGTGTGTGTGTGTGTGTGTGTGTGTGTGTGTGTGTGTGTGTGTGTGTGTGTGTGTGTGTGTGTGTGTGTGTGTGTGTGTGTGTGTGTGTGTGTGTGTGTGTGTGTGTGTGTGTGTTAAAATGCAGAGCTCATGACTGTCTCCCTCCTCAGTGTGTTTTTCTTCTGCTTCTTCACGGTGTCGACAACGAACAAGTTCAGGACAGTTTATTGCAGCTAATTGGTTGTACACTCCTTCCCAGAAATCTCATTCTGTGTCTCAGACGCACTCGGGCTTCTTGACGGCATGACAGCAACCCCCCCCCCCCCCCCCCCCCCCCCCCCCCCACCCCCCCCCCCCCCGGCCCTTCTCTCTTTCTCCCTCAGTCACCAACTGGCTTGTGTTAATATTCATGACCTGTACATGTTTCACAGAACTGAAAACACTTGACTGTCTGCTCCCATCATTTCCCCCTCGCTGTGTGTGTGTGTGTGTGTTTTTGTGGGGAGGTGATGGTGATGGTGGTGGCATTTTAAGGCGCCAGGGGAGCAACAATTCTTCATTCTGTATTTATACCCATCTTTTTTTTTTCTTCTTATCCGCCTGTCTGTATTCAGGGCAACACACTTGGCTTTGTCAGTGAGAAGGAGAGAGTCAGAAGAGTCTTCTGGCTGTTCCTCTGAAATAGTAGATAACGGTATTATAAATCACAGACCAGATTAGATCAGATCTGATTAAATTAAGTTTGATTAAATCAGCCCTGTGGGGAAATTCGGTCATTGCTGGAGCAGATAGCCGCCCACAGCCGTAAAAATAAAAGCAAAAATAAAAGCGTGCAAATGAAAAGAGCACAAATGGAAGACTGTGACAATAAGGCAGCTGACATCATTACTTGACAGTGGTGGGCTCCTGCTAGCTGGTTTGGATTTGGATTCAGTTGCTGTTGTCTGTTGATCAGCTCCACCCCGAGGCTGAATCTTGTCAATTGTTTCTGCAGCAGGTTCCTCATTTTTCCAAAGCTAATTTTCTGGCGAGTTGCCTTGACTTACAACATTAGGAGAAACACAGTGAGCAACAAGGTTCCCTGCCAGAATGAAACCGGTGACATTGTAGCCACAGTCTGCATCCCAACCACCAGGCCGCCGGGACGCTCAGGGCTTTTTTTTATTTAAAGCCGATGCTGACCGTTGCTTTTCCTGATGAAGTGATAATGAGAAACTCTGCCACTGGCACATTGTATCAGCTGCAGCTCATTAATGTCAACGTCCTAAGAAACAGGCCAACAATGAAATGTTTTGACCCTCGTTCTTGTTAATTTGCTCTCTGCAAATAAAAGATCATTTGTTAGTGAAACAAGCAGCACTCTATAACACGGTCATGCTCTTTGAGTCCTTCATTGCTCTCACAATTCCAGATTCAATGTTTGGAATATACAAGATGCATCATGAAAGAAATATGCAGACAACGGCATGGCTGAGTATTTCCACCTTGGAACTGCTTACGTCTTGTAGCTATGGAACCAATCCCTTTGACTTTGACACATTGGATGGGACTTTCCATATCTTATGCCACAGCTCTAATACACCTAGAAATCCTACAAGTTCAATCAGTGGAGGCAAGTGTAGCAACCTATTGGTATTTTGTAAGTTAGCTAAGGTAGCTGTCAGTCAGTGCTGGTGATCAAGACCAAGCTTCATCTGATAACACATACGTTAGTCAAGCTGCAGGCTAATATTAGATTTCTAATGCTAGAGAGAGTGGCAAAGAACAGATTACGATTCATTTTCATTCTGATACGGTGACTTCAAGATGATAATACGCTCCTCTTCGTCTTCTTCATCATCGTCTTTGGAGTCTGGTTTTAACATATACATACATTATTGCTGCATTACCACTTGCCATTGCGTAGCGCACAGTTGCAAGTATCGGTTTGTGTGTTTGATGGGTGGCTGAGGGGTGGAGGGGGCTAGAGAGTGGAGTTAATTTGCATATCAATAGATTCTGTAATACTGCACGAGGCAAAGAATTACGCTACATACACCCATATATAAATATTTTAAGATTAAACTCAACTGTACTTGGGTAAGGGGAAAAATAAGATCTGCGCATACAGGCTCTACCTGTTACTACATTGAATCAACATATAATATGTTCTTCTCTGTTGCTCAGGTTGTAAACATTGCTCATGATTTGATGCTGGATTCACATTCAATAAAATCCAAATAAATCCCAACCCTATATACTGAGAAGGTCAACGGTGTAAAAGTATGTAGCTGGAGGATTGTGAGCTAATGAAAACTGTGTGTGTGTGTGTGTGTGTGTCTACTTGTATATTGTGGCCTGCCTTGTATAGAAATGTATTAATGTAATCCTACCTATCAAATTGGTGTAGGAAGGGCTTAACGTTGTGTGTGTGTGTGTGTGTGTACAGACACACACGTTTATTACATACACTCTATTGTAGATTACATTTGTTCCTGGAGAAAAGTGACTCATCCTTATCCCTTAGCAGATGAAAACCGATTTACACACACAGAGCATGCTCACGTTGTAACTCTCATGACATCATTCAAAACAGGACAGTATATGAGGGGTGAAATTACCACCTCTCTCTCTCTCGTCTCTTTTGCTTTTTCATCTTCCACCTCATCTCTGCCTCATCTCTTTTCCCTTTCTCTTCAGTCTCTTATCTATCAAGGGAGCTTTTCAAAAACAACTCCCACACCATCATTCTGATCTGTCGTACAAAAGCACAAGCAGATGCGCACATACATGCACGCACGCACACACACACCCGCAGTATTTGTACAATACAGCTGTATTTCACTTTCAGGGAAACTTGCATAAGCACAGACACCATCTCATATTCATAAACGCTGTGATAATAAACAGATGCAGGCACAAGGAAGAAGAACAGAAGGCAAGGCAGCGCTATCACACTAAAAGCCTGTAAACATGTTTTTCAAAAAGACCTATTATTTGCTCCCCGGTCTATGTTTCTTCTGGATTTTATTGGATTTGAATGAGGAGTCACAAAACCCCCGGGCTGTAATCTCACAGAGAAGCAAAGGGCGGCTTAAGCTGTCAAAATGTGGCAATGCAATGTTCTTGTTCTCGTGATCCACACATTGATCCGAGGACATTAATGCAGCCTCAGATACCATGTGACAGCGCAACATATGGTTGTTTTTTTTTTGGAACAAATGTGGTGTCCAGCTGTTAAAAGTAATTTGTAAGAAACTTTTAGATCCAGTTGTGGGAAGTGAGGGAGAAATCCACGAAGCTACATATTTTACTCAAAATAGCTTGAAAGTTTGATACCATGGTGTAAGCCAATATAATATGAGATGAAGCACCTGTTGGTGGAAATGGAATAAAGTAAGAAAGACAAATAAATTATATTAAACGCCTTTTAAAAGTGTTAAAAAAACTAAAAAGTGTTAACCACTTCAGGGGGAATCAACCATAAATACCTTTTACCTCCGCCAAGTAGGTTTTGTATTCATTGCTGTTGGTCTGTCAATTGTTTTTTGAAGCCCGTCTTTCCTGCTTTATAAAAAACTCATTCATCATGGTCTTAAAAAATCGGAACTTGAAACTTGAAACCTGCAGAAACCCTGTTAGCGTAACAATACACCACTGACTCGGATTACAACACTCTGCCAAACACACTTTACACAACATGTCTTACATAATATTGTCAGCCCTTATTACATAAACACCATGTGACTCTGCTATGTTACCTGTGTGTCTGTTTTGTGTCACCATGTCGTCTGTCACTTTTGTTCATTTTACTTTACCAGTTTTCACCAAGATTGTAGTCATGACAACTTTATAGAGTTGTAAACGTCTTTCCTCTATTCTGCAGTGTTTTGGCGTCTTGGAGAACTTTAAACACGATCTATCCAAACAAACTTTAAGATGTGAATGTCCACGAATTCCACACACTGTACTTGTGTCATCTCGATGTAATGTGCGGTGGCTGTACCAGTAGAAACCGTCCACTCTATCAGTGTCAACAGGAACTACAGTGTTTCCAGGTTGGGGTTTTGTATCTGCAGTGCTTAGGGCTGAGGGAGGAGTTTCTGTTGACAGAACTGCACAATGAAAGGCGTCTGCCATTGGTGTGTCTGTCCCATTCATTGTGTAAGTGTGTGTGTGTGTATGTGTGTTGCTGTCACTTTGTGTTTACTTGCGTCTGTATTTTGTGCTTCCGGGTCTGTCTGTGTTTTTGTGCGTGGTCGTCTGTATTTGTTTTTCTGCCGTTTCATGTGTTTCTGTGTGAATGAGGGTGTATTTGTGTGTTTCAGCCCACACACACACACACACACACACACACACACACACACACACACACACACACACACACACACACACACACACAAACGATGTCCCCTCTAGTGAACTGGCCGAGCATTGTGTAATCATTTACATAAAGAGGTATTAGTGTTTCCTCCTAAAAGGAACATAGGGAACATTGTGGCTCGGTTGGTGACACCCCTCCTCCGGCCCAGGACAGGACGACTGTGGAAAGCCCGTTAAAGATATTGGTTTCTAAACTTGATCACATCAAGAAGCAACATAAAACCCACTCTTTACACAATTCTTGGACCGTTTGTTCCAGGAGTCTTTGTTTTTTGCTACGTGTTGGTGCGATTAGAGTGAGCTATTCCTACTCTGATTACACTAACTTGTACATAATGGCATTAAAATGAAGACATGTGTTCCAGATGTTCCTGGATGTTCCTTCAGTCCTCTTAAAGGGACAGTCCACCCCAGAATGGCACTTTGTATTTTCGCACACCTGTTGGCAGTGGAAAGTCGCTTCATGTCGCCACCACACACTGCAAGCGTTCTAATGTATTCAGTCTCTCTGCTTTTTCTTCTACAATTCAAGTGAAAGGGTTCTTGTTCCCAAAAAAGGCACAAAGTGATAATATAATATCTCGTTAGCAGCTTGTGCAGTAACCAAGAACTTGGTGACTTCTCTTTCCTGCCAATTAGGCTGAAAAAGTTATTTTTCTTCTTTTCCAGCAGTTGTTTTGGATTCAACTAGTGCTGCAACTTTAGTGTTTCAAATTCGATTATCACTCTTGTCCCTTTAAACAGCCAGTTCACTCTCTTCAGTGAGTGGAATGAATGTGGGTTTTATGTCTGAATGAACCTGGAGGTGGCACCCTGTGGAGTTATTTTTACCATAAGTAGTGCTATGGAGCAATCCTCTAATCCTGCAAATGCAGAGGATAAACATAATGTGGTTTCGTTGAGAAACTTCCAAACCAAAGAACTGTGGACAACTTGTTGGATTAACCTGCAGAAAATACAGAGAGGGGCAGAAATCATCTCTGAAGCTAAGCTATTATAAAAGTGCTCTTCTTTTTGGGGGTTTTGTTAACAGGGAACAGCATGTAGGAACCTACATAACAAGGGGGCAACAGGCTTTTCAGTTTTTCCCTGCACTCGTTGCACATTTTGCTGGTTGTTGAAGGCGAAAATAAAACTTGACTAATAATGTTGACATGCTCTATGCTGGTATGTGATATCCGAAGATGTAATGTTTGAGGAACTTCACTGTAACTTCACTGTCTGATCACAACAGAGTTCCACTTTCATTCATGTGATGTCAATGTTTTAAATTAATATGAATATTTAATACTTTATATTTATGAACCTGGACCTTCATTATTTGACAGTCGGGCTGAATGATGTGGTCCAAAATGATATAGAGATAAAAATGTTCATATCAGGTATCATTAATTATCACATTACATGTCACATTATTATGTCTTTTAAGTTTGAAGACTGATTTTTACTCCTGAGTGAAGGTTATGGTTTTAAACTCCTAACAGACACTTGGTAGGTAGATCTGAGGTAGATTAATTATGTGTTATATACCTCTTCACAGTGTTTGAATAATGCAAAACAATATATCAATATTTATTTAATATTTGTTACATGCTATTTGCAAATTATATTGTAATAATAAATGATATTGTTTTATTGCCCAAGCGGATTTGACAGTGTTCAGTTTGGAAAGGAAGAAGGCTTTATATTCCAATGAGCCAGATTCATGTTTAATAAACTTTATCTCCAGCTCCGCAATTTATTTTCTAAATTCTGAAATTTTTTATTAATTTATACGGTATTTAGATTTCTGTGAAATACAAATAAATAGATTGAGTAAGAGATTCAGGCTAGATATTCACATTTAAAATCATGTCAACCTGAGCCCTGGTGCAGCTGGATAAAGAGTGAGGAGGGTATAAATGAAGGCAGAGCTGGGATGTGTTCCACCAAAACATGGCAGAAAAAAACAAGTCTTTGCTGCCTCCAGTCTGCTCCTGCTTCCACTTTATATCCCCTCTTTGTGAGCGTGCTGCCCCTCTCACTGCCTCTGTCTCTCACTCCCATGTGCCTCTCTGGCTCCTGACTAACTGGGTGGAAAATATGAATGAAAACATTCCCCCCGCCTTGTTTGCCCAGACCCCGCTTCAGGCACAAACACACTATACCCATTTCTCGTTCTCCCTCTCTCTCTCTCTCACTCTCTCTATTTCTTCTCCTCCTCGTGTCGTCACAGGCCTGGTATCAATGTTTTACATTGTTTGCACATTTCTGAGAATACGTCTGAGAGGACAAAACTGTGTGCAGAGGGGGGGGTCGTTGTTTTGTGTTTTTTTTTTTCCTCCTGTATTTATTTACTGTTTATTGAGGAACTGTGGGAGGTTGGAGGGAGTGGGGTGGTGGCAAACAGGATGGCACCCTGAGAGCGGTGTGTATCTGTGTGTAGCCTTTCGTGTTTGTGTCAGCTACTATTAATGAGTGTGTTGTTGTGTGTTTGGTTTCCCATGTGTATTTACTCTCTTGAGAACTTGATTGTGTGTGTGCCTCTCGGTATGTGTTGGTGCTTTTGGCAGTGGTTGTGTGTAAATGTACTGTGTTTGTCTATGTGTGAGTGTGTGTGTGTGAGGTAGCCTGCAGTGCTTTAGAGTAGTGGTGTTAATAAGTCTGAGTCATATCCATGACAACAGGGAGACTGTACTGGCATCTGAACCACAGAACAAAATGGCAGCTCACTGTAAAACACAGAGTGACACTTGGCTTCCTGTGCACAAAGATTCTCTGATAAAACACCACATGCACTTAACTGCATGAGTTATGGGGATGAGACATTAATTCCCTTAATCTGTGACCCACAAGTTCAATCTTATGAGCTCTAGAAGTCAGTGTTTTTCACAAATTCTGTTATTTAACTTTTTTACCAATACAAAATATTTTCTTCTCTACATTTTATTTATAGTGTCCAACATATCCAACCACTGCCTCCAAGAGTACCGGGCTGCACCCTGTGCATTGTTGAAAAGAGTATTACTTTGTTTCTTAATCCTGGGTTTGTTTTGGGCGTAACATGTATCAACCCACTGCTGTGCTCTGCTTCAGTGTGGCTCTCGTCGCTAAGATCGTCAGACATTGTTGAAAAAACGTTTTTTTGCCGTCAAAAAGAGCTAACCAACAAAGAAACTACATTTACCATAATGCATTTTTCCCTTCCTGTGAGTATTTAGGTGAATCACAATGTATCTTATCAGTCACGTGTCTTGAAAACGATGACACATCTCATCTGGCTCTAAAGGTAGAAGCAAGCCAACGTCGCACCCGGTATTAAAGGCATATACATACATATCTTACATCCCGTCTTAATGGGTTAAACCAATCAGAGTGTCGCTACCCATTCCCTTTAAAAGTCAAATGTTTGCACTTTGATGCGTCGATGTTATAGTGGCAGATTTGCCGACAAGTAACGAATAATGTTTCTCTTCAGAGGCAACTGTTTCACTTCACTTGTGTGACAAGTAGAATATATGTGCTCTGTCCAGGCGTTACTGAAACTAGCAAAGAAACTTGTATCAAGCTGCTTTTTGCCAGTTATAAGATAGTACACGATGTGGACAAGTTGCTCTTTGCTTGATATATGACATGCTTTTATTCAAAGATTCCCATCTTTTGCCCCGTGTTGGCTGGGATTGGCTCCAGCTCCCCTGCAACACTCAATGTAGAAGTGGTATCGATAAAGGATGGATAACAGTAAACAATCTTGGCAAAGTTGTGAGCGAGCATTTATTGTACATCCACGAGATTGGGTGCCATTATTTTAATGAACTTCATCTTTTACCACTATAGTTTCCTTATAATCAGTTGTTCAGTCCTAACACAGTCATAGACTTGACAGTGATGCTAGATTTGATTTTTCTGGTTGCGATGAACAGATATTTTGAAGTGTGAACAAAAACGACCAGCGAGTGGCAATGATATAAAGAGAGAGACAAAAAAGCGAGAAGACAGAGGAGACGATAATGAAGTCACATTTTTCATTCATGAGTTCCTACTTAAAATGGTAATTCACTGGATTCTCATTTTTAAAAAAACGTTCTCTCCATATTTGGTGCTCAGCGCTCATTACTGTGGTGTTTCCACGCTGCACCTCCCAGAGTTCAACTGTCAGTCAAACAGTGTGGGCAGCTCTGTAACATGCTCTCCTTGGTATATTTCTGTTTGAAAAGAGTTGGAGTAGTTCCTCTCACTATAGATTCTGTTTTTCTCTATTATTCCCTCAAGCGAACTTCAGTTTTTGCTGGAAGAAAACCTTTGCAAAAACTCTGCTGCTGATGCTTGTTGTTGTTAGTTTCATTTAATGTGATCGTCTGGTCTGATTTCATGACGCACACACCTAATTGTTTTTTTGATGCACATTAAAGGTCCGGTCGTCCTGTGTCCTGTCCTCCCTCCATTCTCTTGCTGACCTGCGCTCACTTCACACTTTAACAATAAACACCAGCACTGATCAAAAGTTATTAGGACCTGAACCGTAGTGACGTTTACTTTGTGTTTGTTGGTTCACTATTAGTTTATGAGGCACGTATTTAAACATGTGCACACCCTGTGCACGTAGTTCATCTGCTTCACACAACACGAGACACGTACAGCCAGGACATCAGGGTTAAAGTGACCGGAACGATCCGGATTCAAGATCCGACGTCATCGATTCATAACTTTTATGACTCTTTATGTCATTGTTGCAGAAGAGGCGACGCTCCGTTTATCGGAACATACTAATGAATATCAACAGGTTTTTATGAAGATCAGCTGTAGTGATTGGAAAAGAGCAGAGGAGCAGAATCTCTTGTTGATCAGTGGAGTAATGCTCCTCGATGCTGCCAAGGGCTCCACCTTGATACAGTAAAGAGGCAGCACACAAGTGTAAACTGAATGAATGTCAAATCAGCATGGAGAGCACTGACCCCTGTTATAGACTGACTGTTGTAGTTGTAGTTTGAATTGAAAACCTTATTTTGTAAATTACAGCACACTTGTTATAACAGAAACAGTCTATAATACTTTTTAAAAGCACAAATCATGAGGGGCCCGCCTTTAGTAGTCACAGTGATAAAAAAAAAAATCATGTATAGAAATATAATTCTTTGCCGCATCGAGACGCGCCAATTATCGTTTTATCATCGAATCGTAGCCCTGTGTGTGTGTGTGTGTGTGTGTGTGTGTGTGTGTGTGTGTGTGTGTGTGTGTGTGTGTGTGTGTGTGTGTGTGTGTGTGTGTGTGTGTGTGTGTGTGTGTGTGTGTGTGTGTTACCCTTGCTGATTGCTGTAAAAGCAACTCGGGGTTGAGTCATCTCTGAAAGGTCACTGTGCAAATGATGTTTGTGTGTTTGGGGGGATGATTGATTTCATTGACATGAATATGACATGAAGATGACTCACCGCTCCCGACTATCACCGCATAACACTTCCGTGTTTGTTTGTGTGTATATTATAGTAACATTATTTATTCCAAATATATATATAAAAAAGATGTCTCACCCTGCTAAGGGGTTTCAGGGTGCATGTGTGGTTTCTTCCATATAAATATGACAAGATGTTTCTGCAAATAACAATCTGTGTGTGTGTGTGTGTGTGTGTGTGTGTGTGTGTGTGTGTGTGTGTGTGTGTGTGTGTGTGTGTGTGTGTGTGCACAAAATCATTTCCACAGGCTGCTTGTTGTTGGCGGGAGGGAAAGCAATAGCTGTGTGTGTAATAGGGTTCTTCACAGGGAGGAACCCACAGAGAACCATCACCTGGCTCTGCTGATAAAGCTGAAGGGATCGTTGTAGCGTCTTTCAGCTCTTTGTTTTGTTTTTCTTGTTTTGCGACATAAGTTTAGTTCACTCACACTGTGTGATTTTCGGCCTCAGCAGGCAGCTGTAGCGCACACACTGTTTATCTCCTGAGTGAAATGACTTTCTAGGGACCATAAAGAAGTATTTATCAACAAAAGATCCACATTTTTCCCTTAAAAGATTTAAAACGGGAGTGAATATTGGACTTAAATTAATCAGTGAGCCATTAACTCAACTCAAAATGCCCAGAAGCTGCCCGGCCCCCAACTCGAATGTTACTTAGCGGAGCACAAACCCCTGCCGAGGCACAATGAGCCCCTTTAAAGTTGCACCAAATTTCACACACCTATAGATGTCCGTCCACTAAATTTGCCTGATTTTTATCTTCAAGATCCATGAATTATTTCCTGGGAAATTCTGCAAAAAAATGCAGAATGTTGCAGAATCAATGCAGAAAAAAATTCCTGGAACCACATCTTTGTCCGGATCACCAAAGGTTTCGTGGAAATGCATAGTTTTTGCGTAATCCTGCCGACAAACTAATTAATCAACAAGCAAAAAAATGGACAGGGATGAAAACATAACCTCCTTAGCGAAGGAAATAAATCATGTAGCTCTATACGGGATATGTAAATAGTTTAATTTGTTTTTGCCATACTGTTTTACTACAGTTTGTTTTCTTCTGCCCCCTAATGACAAAATAACCAACAGATAATGTGGAATCCAAAGCTGAATAGGACATTTGGTTCGCTGCTGTGAAATATTGTCCAGCACCATTAAAAATGTTAATCCTGTTCCTCACACTCAGACATCCTTCAGCAGCGTACACTGGGTAACCCTGTGCCCTGTTGGACACCGGCCTGGTTCCCCTGCTCCAGTCTGCATGCTGATATGGGAGCGTGTTTTAGAGGAGTGGGATTTTGCACGGGTCGCCCAAGGATAAGGGGGCTGTTGGCACAACTCACTTACTCTGTCACACACACACACACACACACACACACACACACACACACACACACACACACACACACACACACACACACACACACAGTGAGTGTGGTGTGAAAAAGAGGGGAAGAAAGAGAGGGATTACAGGGAAGAAAAAGGACCAGCCAGTTTTCTCAGCCGCACTGTGACAGTGAGGTATTTCAAGAATGAGAGATTATTTCAAACACAGACCACAGAATGTACACACAGGGAGGTGATTGTTCACATCGGACAAGAATGGTGTGTCTGAACAAGTGGTTTAATCTTGTATTCAGAGTAACTCCCTTATCTTAACTTGTGTGCAGACTGAACGTCACAGCTCTTTATAGGGGATGTAGTTTTTCCTCAGACTTGGAGAGTAAATAAACTTCTTCCTCTGAGTTGTTGTAGAGACTGCCTCCGGTGATGTTATAATTGAGTTACATTGAAAGGTTTTACATTGAAATTAAATATAAAAATCTATCTAAACCTGACACTCACTTTTGGTTTCAAATTAAATAACTAGGAAAAACATCCTCATGCCTCTCCTCCTCTTTTCCCCATGTCTTTCTTGCGTCCCTTCTTATAACCTGCTCCTCCATCTTTACTCCCTAAATTTGTACTTTCTCCTTCTCTACATTTTTTGCATCATGTCCATCTTTAACCTTAGTCTTTGTTTCCTTTTGTGATTTAAAAGTCTGCAATTTTCAACCTGCAAGATTCCCATTAGTGATTAAACAAGTGTTGGTGGTGAATAAAAACTTTGAATGCAGATTCTATAATCCAGTTTCCATGTCCCTCTGTGACATGTTCCATCTCTAATGAAAAGGAAATGTAGAAGAGGCTTAATATTTTACAATTTAACCACTAGATTTTATATAACATTTATAAATCAAAAGAAAACCCATTGCATAAAATATAAACATATTTTCTACATTGATTATTCTTATTCTTAAGTAATTTCTGTAGAATTTTCTGTACTTTCCGAAACCCTGAACCTTCCTGTGCAACGCTTTTATTTATAACTCCAATTATTAACAAGTCCGTCTTTGCGTGTTTGGATGTGTGGGACGTTTTTGCAGAGAATTGTGGATGATACGACAGCTGTTGGTGACAAATTTAATCATTTGTACCTAATTAAGAGTGTTTCTGTGAGCTGTTAGAGGAAAATATGAAACTCTTGTTCGGGTTGTGTGCTCTCAGACGGGCAGATGGCAAATATCAAGGTAGATGTGGAGTGTTAATGAAGGATAAGTGGCAGATTGTGAGTATAAGTAGGAATCTATCAAACTTTTAAGCATATGGTATTGGAGAGCATTGCTCATTCTCTGTCTCCTCGATGTCTCTCCTCCTTTAGGTCATTTAAATTCTCCCACCCTCTGTTTCTCCTTTTCCTGGTTTAATCCCTCTTCCCTTGTTTCACCTCGACTCATTTGCATTTCTCTCCTTCTGCTTCCCCTCTTTCTACCTCTGTGTAGCTTCCATGTTTGTTTCCAGTCGTATTTATCAGGACGTCCACCTCTTCATGGGAGATCTGTCAGTTTTTGATGTCTGTTTAAACTCGACGTGTCCTGTGTGGGCAGCGAGTCAGACTGAGAGCTGAGATCAGCCGCTGTCACTCTGCCCACACTGACAAAGTCTTATGTAAACACCATCCACTCCATCCCTCCCCGGCAAGAGATTAATATTTGCATGGCGTTTTATGAAAAGGAGGAGAGTGAAATTTACACAGCGGCGAGAAACTGAGGAACTTTTGAGTTGCCCCAAGTCTATGGAACGGCTTACCTCTCTCAGTTCAGTGTTCTACATCTTCTCTCAGGCTTTTCACTGCCCTTGACTAAGTCTTTTACTTATTTGTTTTTAGCCTGTTTAGCCTATTGTTTGCCAAAGGGTATGTTTTGTGGACTAAACTTATTGGGTGCCTCATACTATTATTTCAACTTGTTTCTTTCCATTGTTATTTCATTGGCTTTACTATTCTTTTTGTCCATGAATATTTTTTTTAAATCAAGCTGTATATCTTTGTCTGCTTCTGTTGCTTGTTTGTTGTTGGGTCTTTAGTCAACTTAATGCTTATTATGGAGGCTTTTGCTTGTGGAGCTGCTGAATTATATTGTGTGATGCTTTGTTATCTTATATTTACCAACAAAATATCGCCCTCACTATGACCTGTAATAAATGGGACAATACCACTATCTTTATATACAGTTTATGGTTTATACACTAAATCAGTAGTTTCTGCTTAAAGTAAAAGCTGAGGCGATTGTAAGAATGAGACTTTTTTTGCCGAAATATCATTAGCATCCGTTATTTAACCCAGACGTCTCACTTGCTCCTTCTTACACACACACACACACACACACACACGCACACGCACACGCACAATCCGATAAATCACTTGTCCTCACTGCACAGGCTCATATAACATACTTTTCAGTCGGGTTACGCCACAAGATGCACTTAACTGTTCTCACTCGTCGGCTCCCCAGAGGCACATCCACTGGAGTAAACCAAAGACACTTGTGCTGCAGGGCCTCAGTGCTGGAGGAGAAATTGACTCGGGGGGGGGTGTTTGGTTTTCTGTGTTTTTAGGGATTTGCGCTCCACAGTGTGTAGTTCCTGCTCATAAATATTTCACAGGACGCACACGTATGATCAAAGCAGACGTGGCGATTGCATTGTTTTGAATGAAAGGAGGGAACAGCTAAATATTCCCACTCTGCTCCTTCTCTCATTAGAGATCCTCAAATGTAAACAGAAGTGATTTCGAAGGTTTCTTCTTATTATTATTTTATTCCATATCCTGGTAATGTATTTTTTTTAAGATTGACTTGGAATCCAAGCTTTAAAATCTTGAAATCTTTTCTACATTGAAGATTTGTTCGCCTCTAATTTGGTTCAAGGATTCCTTTTACCACGTTGTTACTTAAAAATCACAACTCATTTTCTGTTTTTATGATGGTTTGTTCCTGTTTTTAGTCCATTTGTTTGAATATATTTCTCAGGACATCATAAGGAAATTATATACATGTATCTGCTTTAATAAATTAGTGGCTTGTCCATTCATGAATCTCCTGCATGTGTGAAGTTTAAGGGACTAGGACTTCTATGGATTGATTTTAACCCCATGAAAAGAGTAAACATATATTTACATCTTCATGTGAAACTGCGATTGTCTCAGTATTGACAGATGACTCTCCATCTCCATCTTTGTTGTCATGATAAAGCCGGGACAACGTGAGACCGTTCCCACATGGTTTTGTTTACTGACATTATGTAAGTGCAATGTGTTTGTGTGCGTGTGTGTGTGTGTGCGTGTGTGTTTGTGTGTTTATAAGATACATGATACTGACCACACTGTGAAGAACACATTGTACTTTGACCCCCACTGACTCACGTCCTGTTAGATTAGATGGCTTGACGTTATTATGACATTATTACGTCTCCTCTGCCTCAACTCGGATATCACCACAGACACTGAGAGAGATATGATACCACAGATCTGAATGTCAGGAAAAACATTTACATAACATGTTTCACAATTTGACTAATGGATGACTTCAGACTTTAGTTTAGACGGGTTTTCAGTTTGGCACAGGTACTATCTGCTCAGTGTTTAAATGTTATCTGCTCCCCTGCTTTTTTTATGATCTTGTTTTTGGCCTCAAATTTATATCTCCACATTGCTAAAGCAATTAAATCCTGCCAGTCCCAGCTGGGGGCCAAACAAACTAAATGTACTAAAGCTCCATATTAGAATAAGCAAAGCTAGATTAAAGAATATCATAAAATCCAACAGCATTGTGCTGAGTTTATTATACAACTGACTCGCTAGGAGTTTGTATTAACTTTGTAGCATGTTATAACCTATTTATTATTGTTAATATTATTATTATATGGATGTAATATTTTGTCATTTTTGTAAGAGAAAAGATGAAATTTCATATTTAGAGAGATATGAACTTCAAACTTCAGTAAGTGCCTGGGGACAGAGGCCGAGATATCAGCAGCCTCACCAACCTCCAATGTAACCAGACACTTGAGTTGCTCTTAAAATTACATAATAGAAAAACAACCTGCCCAGTGTCTCCTGTATGAAACCTACTCTCCCTGTGTGTGTGTGTGTGTGTGTGTGTGTGTGTGTGTGTGTGTGTGTGTGTGTGTGTGTGTGTGTGTGTGTGTGTGTGTGTGTGTGTGTGTGTGTGTGTGTGTGTGTGTGTCATTTCTCCTCTTCCAGTTGAATGGCCAGGCCTGTTGTTCCAGTATCAGATATCAGCCTGATACCAAAACAGTTTCAGTTTTCTGCCTCATTGTCATCGTCACAGACATATTGTAGACTTTTAGATTTATTAATGATCACACTTTAGCATCAATTGATCCCGCACATTCTAAATTGGCTGTTTGCAGCCAGGAATGGATCAGCTCTGTGGTCTTTATTAGACTAATGGATGCAGTATCAGTGGGGAAAATGCTATTGATCACTGATGCACAGATTAGCAGGATGATGACATTAATTGATCTGGAAATAGAACAATCCTGGGTTTTTGCAGAGCATCTGCACAGTCAAAGGAAAACCACAGATGACATGGTTGTGCACATTTGCAGGAGGATGTTTGTCTTTAACATGCTTTACCTATCAGACAAACATCTAAGGAAGCAAAATTAAAGACAGAGATGAAGTGATGGATCAATGAGCGATGAGAGCACATTTTCAAATCTATTCTTTCAATATAAGCTCCACATTTTTGTAGGTATATCTTTAGCCTTTTCAATATAAGATGGTGACAGTGAAAGGGGACAGGAAACGGTGTTAGAGAATAGGGGAATGACATGCAGTAAATGGTCCTGCTGGTCGAGAGTCGAACCTGGGACCTGCTTCTCAAGGGATGTGACCGCTAACATGTCACCCCTGATTTCAATCCACAATATTTGAAGTTTAGGAACCTGCAGCTAGACGGAGAAGATATTCAATTTTTCTCATGATGAAAAAAATATATCTAATACTTGCAGACTGCACAAAAGCATGTCGGCATACTGGACGTGTAAATTCTCTGTGGCTGAGTTCAGACATGCAGGACTGACAAGGAGGGAATTAAGGACGGGTAAGAAAAGGATGCAAAAGTGTGGAGGGATGAACTTAGTCAGAATCAACAATTAAGTAAAAAGGAAGAAAAGTGGTGACAGAAAACAAAGGACTTTTTATCGTTAACAGTACAGAAAAGTAGATGTTTCACTTTGCATAATTAGATAGTTTCCCATATTACCATCTTTTTATTGTCGTAGAAAAACTCCCATGCTCATTTAGATTTATTCTTACTTTTATCACAATATAACCTCCCGCTTACAAACTCTTGGGTTTATGTTTTATTCTGCATCTGATTCAGTCTATTAATAACAATAATTGATTTAATTGTTTATTTAATTGTAATGATGCTTGTGTACAACACGTGTAAAATGTCACTGTAAGTGAAGATTACTGAATTAAACTGTGGCAGCTGTTGTGATGATGACAGCGGTCGTGGTGATGATAATGGGGAGGATAATGATAATGAGGAGGAGGAGGAGGATGATGATCACACTGCTCCTTGATGTGAGAGCGACGGCAGTGACAGAGGATGATGGTAATAACTGAGCGCTATGATAATGAGGCGGCGAACACGGGAGCGAAGCGGCGAGCGAAAGGTTGTTTTGTTTTGTTGTTGTGATCACTGACGCGCTTCACCTTTTCACACAAAGGTCATGACTGTACCAGGCAAGTGTGTGAATAATAGCTGTGTGTATATATGTGTATATATATATATATGTGTGTGTGTGTGAGAGTGAGTGTCAGTTTCTCTCGGATATGGTGTCTCTGCCTGATGTCATTTGTGTGTGTGTGTGTGTGTGTGTGTGTGTGTGTGTGTGTGTGTGTGTGTGTGTGTGTGTGTGTGTGTGTGTGTGTGTGTGTGTGTGTGTGTGTGTGTGTGTGTGTGTGTGTGTGTGTGTGTGTGTTGTCCTGCTATTGCTCTCCCAATAGAGTAAATCATTCAATCAGTCATCAAGGTGAAGACATGTTTTAAGGTTAGGTTAGCTTTAGGTTAAGGTTAGGTTTAAGTTAGGTAAGTAGTAACTATGGTTCAGTCTCCGAGAAATCAATGTCAGTCAATATAATGTCCTCTGAAGTCATGGAGACGAGTGTATGTATGTATGTGTGTGTGTCTTTGTCTTTTTATTGGCTCCCTGTGGGTTGAGCACGGTTCCTGACCCCGTTTCCTGCTGTTGTTGATAGAGAGACATTCAGGCTCGAGGCTCCAGAGACCAGACGCTGCCTGGAGGAACTTCCTGTCACTGCTGCCTACAACCACTTGATTTGTCATTGTTTCGATGGCTTCCCTTTTTTTCGCCTTTCTTTTTGTGTGTGACTCCCATCAAAGTGGGATTCAGTCTCTCTGGACCTTGAGGTCAGGACCTGACTGTTAGACAGAGGTTCAGTTCCAGTCATTTCTGTTGTCATGAGCAGTACATGTGCAGCTTACAAGGAGGACTTGTATTGGTTAATATTTAGTTCACAATTAAACATCATTTGAACCACTCCCTCGTGAATAAGCGTTAAAATACGATTTGCCGTCGTGTTTCCAGACCACATGATGAAACCTTCTGTGTGCACCTCTGTGTTTGATGCAGGTCGCCGCGGGAGTCGACAAGTGGCGACGGACAGGACGGGGATGGAGACACTCAGCAACCTCCCACTCAGCACTACAGCTGCTACGACCTGGACGATCTGGACGTCGCCTGGCTGGAGCTGGTCAACCAAGAGTTCAGACAGATGGGTGAGTGCAAATAGACCCACAAAAAAAACGTGCTTCCTACAAAACTTGGTGGAAGGATGCGGTTTGCATCACGGAAGAAACCATTAAACTTTGGTACAGATGGGGATCAAGGGGCAGATCATTGATATATTTTCACCTATATCTCAAATGCATGGATCAAGATTAAGAACAAGACATATTTAGGGGATTAATATCAATGAGTGTGAACAAGGTGGTGTTGCAGCTTAATTTAATTTAAGGGGATTGGGCCTTTGTGGAGGTATGCATGTTACATGTTAAAATTCTCTGAGTCACAGAAAACACAAACTTGAATATTCTTTGAATATTTTGAATAGCACCATCACATCTTCTTCCCTTGTCCTTGCTCATGTTTTCCCATCATGTCCTTATTTGTAGCTATCTGCTTTCTCTGTTGATGTCCTTCTACACTTTCTCCCTCCTCTGCTTTGCTTTGCTGCATCCTCTTATTTTGCCATGGTGACAACTGCCGACCCTGAGCATCTCTCCCATCTCCACCACTTTATTCAATATCTGATCGGCTCCTCTCAGATAAAGCGAAGTAATTGTGTTTATAAATCCCCGCTGGGGTTTCAGGCCTTATTCCTGGGAAACATGCCCCTTAAAACATCAGTCACACACACACACACAAACACACACACTGGCTGTTTCTCATAACCTTTAGTGCTAGACCGAACAAACAACAGATTGTTGACTGGTTCTGCAGGCTGAAGCTGTAGGGCTCTGGACCCATAATAGAACTGGAGTGTCCACACTAGACCTGCTGTAGCTTTAATTATCCAAACATTTTTCACAGTTGGGTTTAAAGGTGGAATTAATTTGATTTTGAGATATTCAGCTTAGAGGAAACAGCGAAAACCGGGCCATTACAGTGACACAAAATGCTGATCAGGCATTTAGACACATTCAGTAAAATGAGTTAGATAAATCAGAAAGGTGCACAGAAGGCATGGACATTGTGTAGAATAATAAATCACACAATAGTATTAAAAACAAATCAGTTCCTATGTGCACGCATGCACTCTTGTCGGATGCTCTGTTACCATAGACTCAAATGGATAAGTGCAGTCATGAACCTGGATACACCCACCCTTTTGAACTCGTATTTGCATGTACAAACATGGAGAAATACACAGAGGATAGATGTACAGTAAATGCTCTGAAAGTACACATAGTTCACTGTACAGGAACTACACACACGCACTCTCACGTCATCTGTGAATAATCTTGTTGCTTCGCTCCCTCCTGTGTGTGTTCACTTCCCGATGTAAATGTCACAGCAGGTTAATATCTAACTCTGCTTCTCTTTTCTCTGCTGGTTTCAAAAAGCAGCATCTAAATCCAAAACAACCACAGTCACATAGTTTGTTTCTTTTAGTTTCCGCAAGTTCAAGACTTAGAGTAATTTACACGCTGAGCCTCAGCAGCAAGTTTTAACTTTCATATTAAAATAATATAATGCCAGTTTAGTCTGAACCGAAGTAGCTGGTGTGAAAGGTGCCTCACGCCACAGTCCAGACCAACAGACTAAAATTTTATCTGACCAAAAGAAGTCCAACTGAATCATACATTCACACCACTTGCAGGAAGTTGAGACGGCATTTAACAATAGAGGAAGAAAGAGAAATTGAAGTGGAACGCTTGTAAATTGCAACTGAAGTTGTTGATGCTCGTGGTAATACCATAATGATATTAAAGTGGCAACGGAATTGATGAAATGAACCGCTTCCTTCATTTTCTACATTCAAATGGAAAGACTCCTACCTGCCGAATTGACAACATGTTGAGGTCAGACGCACGCCCATCGCCAGACCGTAGACGCATCCCATGAGGTGATGACAACAGGATGTACACGTGTCATACAAAAGTCCGCTCCTTAAATTTCATGCTCAGCTCTGCTTAAAAACAAACAAAAATCCTTCAAATTCATCTATAAATAGTAATTGACAGAATCCAGGACAGCAGCAGTTTCTGCATTGCTCTATGAAGTGTTCTGGCCCATAATAATAAAAAGAAATGCATCTTGAAATGGTCACCTTCCCCTTAATGTTCTTATTAGAGACTGTGGCTGAGGAAGTTAATTACCTGACTCTACTGGCTGTAATAAGATTTTTGTAGACATGGTCTTCATTTGCATTTACAGTTTGGGGCATATTAAAAATCTCTGGATAACACATTAAAAGTGCCTTTTATTCTGTTTTTTAATATTTATTCAAAAACAAAGTAATTTCAGACAAAGATCTCACACTGGATGTAAAGCCTGACTGTTTTTTACCATTTTGTGTCATCACTGTAATCCCCTTGCATGTAATGAGATAATAATACACAGCATCTGTTTGCCACCATCCTGGAAAAAACAGTTTACTTTCCTGGTTCTTCACTTTCTTTCTCTTTTTACGAGTATAAAATCGTACATTTGCCAGTTAATTTTCATCAACTATTTAATCTGCCTTAGAGCAAGGCATTACTGTGAGATGCAGATGGCGCAGGAATACTGATGCTATTGCCGACACGCACTAAGTGAGCTGTGGGCAAGAAGGGCACGACAGCAAATATAACCGCTTTTGACTTTGATAGCAAATGGACTTTTAGGGACGAGGAACGAAGCGTGCATCTGCTTTTCTCTGATTTGTAAAGAGTCGACTGAAAATCAGCATCCTCCCACGTCTGCAGCAAATTTTTCAGCACTTTCCATCCTGAACTGGCTCAACAGAAACAGAAAGTGACCTTGTGATGTGTAAATGCAAAGGAAAGCACGTGCGCATTTCAATTTAGGTGTGAGAAAAAGCATTGAGGCCAAAAATAACCGGAATTTAGAGTTTCCTAAGAGCAGCCTCCTATTACTGTTGTTCTTGTCGATAATAGAAGTAAAAGGAACCCGAGTGTTGGTTGACCCTGCAACTCGAACTCTTAGTTGTCAAAACTTTGTACAGGCTTAGTATTTTCTCAAATATTAATCTCACTCAAGAAAATGTGCGTCTCACAAGCAACTCGAATCGCACTCAGAGCAGATTCCTCGGCCCAGGCCCAACAGTTCCCTTAAGGGACCACATTTCAATTCACTAGACCCAGATTTTTATTGAGTTGAGTTTTATACACTCATAAATATCAGTCCACTAAACATCTCCACAAATCAGTCTCCTCCGCCTCCTCCGCCACACCAGAGTCGATTGGTTTTCACTCTTTCAAGGAATTATCGAATAAACATAATCAGCTTCTACTTCCTGTCTACTTTTCTCCAGCCTTACCCGAGCTGGACGAGCTGACGATGGAGTGTGTGCTGGTGGAGCTGGAGAGTGCGTGCGCGGAGAAAATGCAGCAGGCCATCGAGACGGAGGAAGGCCTGGGCATCGAGTACGACGAGGACGTGGTGTGCGACGTCTGCCGCTCGCCGGAGGGAGAGGACGGCAACGAGATGGTCTTCTGCGACAAGTGCAACGTCTGCGTGCATCAGGTATCAGGCACTCGTTTGTCCTTACTGTATCTTTGTTTAAGCCCTCGTCTTTGTCTGCGTACTTGTAAGAATGTGTTTCTCAAACTTTTCTTTTTCAGAATAAGAGTCACACTTAGAGAAGAACAGCTAAAAGTGCTGAAATCATAAATAGAAAGCTGCAAAATCCAGGTCGAAGGCGAGGTTCAGCTGTTTTATTCAGAGATGCTTTATATTACCTCACTTTTCTCTCCCCCCAGCTTCACTTCAGACTTACAGTAATAGTCCCACAAATGGCGCCTGTGACAACCTGAGGCTTCAGGGAGCTCTGCTGTGTTTATTACATTGACAGAGTGTTAATCATTCTGTCTCTCACATCGGCACAAACACACCTTCAGTGTCATCAGGCACTTGATAGAAATAGACTTAATCTCAAGTTTGTCTGTCGCCGAAAATTTCACTTGCACTGTAGAAAAATATAAAAAGCTGCAGGAAGTATTTACTATTGTTTAAAGTTCTACCGAAGTTATTAAGAAATAGTTGTTTGGGTAATTATTAAGAGCATCAAAGGCATGATTAAAAGATAGGTATTATTATTAGTTTTAAGGTCAAATGTATTTATATATCAAATGCAGACAAACTGAGGGACCCAAGTGAACGCATGTAGAAACAAGAGTTACCTATGGATGTGATTGTAACAAGCAGTGAGATAAATTCTCGCTCTTACAAAGTAACATTATTATCTTTGTAGATAACACAGTGCTGCCTCTCTCTCTGTTGTTAGATGCTCTCCTTAACCTTTAGCGGGTAAAAAAAACAGGCCTCACTGACTGAAGTGCTGTGTTTGAACAATAAAAAGCTTTGACGGCGTTTGATGAAGACGGAATCATCAACATCTGATTGTTGCTGCTGTCACCATGACACCAGTCTGGGTTTTCCCTACTTAACTTTTTCACGCTCCTGTATCTGATTCTAGCTCCTCAGCTGTATAACATGTGACGTCCTTCCCTCTGTGGAATCGTGATTGAACACAAGGAGCATGTAGAATGACTTACTCGCCTCAGAAGAGGCCCTTTCAGACACTTTAGGATTAAATCACATCCGACAACAAAATCATCTCTGTTTCTGATCCTGAGGGACTGGACCTTATTATCAGTGAAAGGGGAAACGGGTCGAGTGCAGATGATACAATAACCTGCTGCGTTATTTAAAACAACACCGAGAGGCGTTTTGATAACGTCTCGCTTCCGTGGGTTTATGCCATTCTGGTTGAAAGAAAAGTTTAAAGCGATAAGAAAGTGAACCAGGAACAAGGAAGGATGTTTTTGCATGTGTCAATTTTGAATGTATGATCTTCCGGATTTTCATTGCAGTCATTTTATATTACTAACATACCTTTAACCAAATAAAGTAAAAGTCAGATAAAAAAGGAGACCACAGTAAATATTGACACTATTGGATCTAAAGTAAATGTCTAATTACTGCAAGATTATTTTCAAGTGTACTGAAATAAAGTAAATCACGGCCTTCATGACAACTATCACCCACTATTTTAGATTAAGTGTATTCAGCATACAAAACTGCTTGTATGGTCTTATAATATTGTGCTTGATTTGCTATGACAATTGTCAATCCTCTTATTGGACAAACTATGTCAAAATAATATTTGACATTTTGAAAAATACACTTATTTGCTTTCTTGCCATTGGTCACATCAGAAGATCAATTCCACATGTCAATACGTTAATATGAAGCAACAGCAAAGAGTTATGAAACAGCAAGTCCTGCTCTGACCAAAGGAAATACAATCTGACTGCCAGTATGTGTAAAGTGCAACAATCTCTCTCCTCCCATCCCAGGCATGTTATGGCATCCTTAAGGTACCCCAGGGGAACTGGCTGTGTCGGACCTGCGCTCTGGGTGTCCAGCCCAAATGTCTGCTCTGCCCCAAGAGAGGGGGGGCCCTCAAGCCCACCCGCAGTGGAACCAAGTGGGTCCACGTCAGCTGTGCCTTATGGATCCCTGAGGTGAGACGCACGGGAAGACACAAGATTCAAACACACACTAATGGAGATTCATCTTTTGCAATCAGTCGGTAATCAACATCGGATTCACGATTTCACTTTCATGCACATTTTCCGTAGTCTGGGCCAAACTTGAAGCTTCTTATCAAAGTAGGGCGAGTGGGAGCATCAGTAACTCATAGTCTAATCATTCAGCTGTAGATGCACCTCGGCTTCTCAGTCACACACTCGGGAATCAAGACGTCTCGTGGCCGCACTTAATGCCACTGTTGATGGAAAAAAAAACATGCATCTCTGCCTCCTCATTAAAATATGAGTGTTGAATATTGGTGCCGAGTGGCTCTGTTGTTTAATCTGCATGAGTGCGTACAGCTGCAGTCATCGCTACAAAAATCCATCTATCCCACATCTGCTCAGTGGCCGGTGAGTCAGCAAATACATAAACATGTCCTTGTGTGTGTGTGTGTGTGTGTGTGTGTGTGTGTGTGTGTGTGTGTGTGTGTGTGTGTGTGTGTGTGTGTGTGTGTGTGTGTGTGTGTGTGTGTGTGTGTGTGTGTGTGTGTGTGTGTGTGTGTAAAAACAAGTATGTAAACAAGTCGCTCTTGAATGAGATGTCTACGCCATGAAAGAAATGGAAAACAAAACCATCTAAAAGGACCTGAGAGACTTTGGGGTGTTAAACACGCCGCGATGAGGACACACACACAGGAAACACACAAACACACACTGCTTATTTTGACTTCTACTTCACTTTGCCTTTTTCTCTTCATCAAGCAAGAATACATCCATCTCTGAATGTGCTTAGCCTCGCTGCACACACACACTCTTTCTGGGGCAGTTTTCTTTCCCAGCATTTTCAAGACCGAAACGTGCCGTAACTCGGCCCTCATGATTCTCTGAAGACCATAATCTTTTCTTAGATCTTTATGAGGCTAAAGAGAGAATGAAAATCTCTTCTCATTGAAGATGTAGCAGGAATATCACAGCAGTGCAGATCTCCGCGATGGACGATTTGACAATGATTGCGGCCTCGTCGATGGGCAATTACTTAGCTTGGCAAACATCCTGTAAGCATGTAAACATGAGAACAAATAAACTGTGTTGTGCTTCGTGCATGTAATGGATCCATGCACTGTTCCATTGAGGGTTGATAGAAAACATTTGTGCTGTCTAAGCTAAAGAGTCAATGGAAAGTCAACAACATTTAAAACAAGACAGTGTGTTTCTACTTATGTAAAGCCAGGATTTTCAGATCAATGTGTAATCACCACATTGAATTCAGCACCAGTATTGTTATGGTGTACAAAGAAAATAACTGTAGAGAGGATTTAAGGTTCTATGTGACTTAATACTGCATTTTACAGGAACCCTCAGCGAAGCCTTCTGTCCAAACTTGGTCCGTATTTATAAATCTTAGGGATACTGACGGAATAGACAAAGCAAGACAACCATAAGACATGACAAAAAATGTCGACAATTGCAAAGCTTTTTGCTGAGACTTTGCTAGTTTGTAAGTTGGACAATCGCTGTTTACATCGTGGCCACTTTTGCCTCTTAAGACGTACATATATCACAACCTTCTCCACCGTCGTCATATTTGTTGTTGTCAGAAACTCCTGACTCTGCGCTGCCCTCTAGTGGACATATTGCTAGACAACTATGCTAACATAATGGACGGATGGTGTGTGGGCAGTGACAGTTACGCCTAATTCTGATTTGTATATGGACTCCGCAACCTTGTGTTCAATATACGGAAAATCATTTGTTTCTGACTAGGTATGAATGACTATGACTATGTATGAATGTAATAATGAACCCTTCCAAATATATTCAAAATAACATTATCAACATCACATTGTGTTAAACTGGCTGAACAAGTTTATATTTAACTACACAATTACACAGTTTGACTATCAACAACTTCCAACAACTGTATTAAATGAAATGGCCACTTAACTTATTGTTTTTTGTGCTGACTTCCTGTGACACATGCGTCCGTCCGAAATCCACCGCAATAGCTATATTTTTTCATTGTACAGAGAGGCAAATTCCAGACTGAAAAATACAAGAGGGGAAGAGTTTCGCAGCACATCCAAGATCACAGAGGTTGCCGTAGGAATGAATTGACTTCCGTTTGACTTGCATATGTAGCTATGTTGAAACAAATCGTTTGAAACAGACAGATTTCCTTTTGTACATAAAGGCATAAATGAGCCTTTACGGTGGAATCAGCCTGCAAAGGTTCCACTGTATGTTTTTTTTATCTATCACCAGGTTTTGGTCTTTGTTTACAATAGGTCCTTCAAATATTCTTCATGTAGTTTCTTCACTCCAGACTTCGCATTTAACCGTCTGTAGATAATGTCAATTGATTCAAGAGGAAACCTTTCAGGCGTGCAGAGAAGCAGCTGTTCATTTAGACCTCAGGTGTCTCCATGATACCTTGACTCTCCTCTGAAAGCCCCAAATGGTCACAAAGCAGCCGTTTTTGTTTCGGGGATGTTGCTTCACACCTTGCGCACCTTTAAATCGTTAAAGGCTGTCAGTCATGTGTCTTCAGCCTTTTCAGCCGCGCGCTCCACCAGCAGATTTCTCAGTAATGGAGTGGCTTTTGGCACCTCGAACCTTTTACTTCTAATTGCCTTCTGTCACCCTTGATTGGGCTAATTGTTTTCGTTGCTCAGTTCGCTTTTGTTTTCTCTTCCGCCCACGGAGGTAAGAAAGATCATTTGCATGTCTGTGCTGCGTGTGCATGTGAGTTAGTGTGTGCCCTACATACACTCCGTTGTGTGCTTGCATGAGCTAAATAGCAGACGTGCACAAATGAAACCACACAGAAATTTTAGTGGAGATTTCCAGAAAAGGGTGTGTGTCATTCATAGAGTGCCAGATTGTGTGTGTGTGTGGGGGGGGGGGGGGTGTGTGTGTGAACACACCACCCAGCCTTCAAACGAAACAGCCCCCCTGCTGTGCCTTGTGTGTAGCTTCCCTTTGCCCTCTGCCTTCAGCCCCTTGAGATGGGTTTCTCTTTAAATGATTTTTCACTAGACGTGCACACGCACACATTCAAAAACTAAGGACCCTCTTTTAAAATGACTTTTCATTGAACACTGAAGCGTCTTTTTCGTACAGAGCTCTCACCATATTGCCTTTAATGAGACCCCTCTTTATGCCGCCTTTAACCGGAACTGAACAAGATGGCATATTGCTGGTAGCATGTGTGATTTTAAATGGCAGAAGCGTGACGTATAACACAACATCATTGGTGTCCCGTCGTTCCAGCTCTGCCTTTTACATAGACACGGATTTGACCTCAGATGCAAAAAAGCGGAACAACATTCCATGTCGGTACCGTTCGTACGGAGCGTCAAGGCAGAAAAACATTTCCACCTTGAACAGGCTGTGTTAAAGGAGCTTGTGATTTCAAATTGTAAACGTGAACTAATTGGGCCAAGTTGTTATATTTGTGGAATGAGCATATTCAAGGAATGTGCTTAAACACTCACACACACAACTGGACACACACTCCTACCACATGGAAAGCTGTAGTCCTTATTTTTCAGTATTGACAAATAAGAAGAGAGGAAGGTAGTGGAATTGTATAAAGGTCAGTGTGTGTGTGTGTGTGTGTGTGTGTGTGTGTGTGTGTGTGTGTGTGTGTGTGTGTGTGTGTGTGTGTGTGTGTGTGTGTGGTCATCATGGTCACAGTCCAATCAATTAACAACACCATTCAAACACCAGGAATCCTTTTCACCATCTTTCGGTTCTTACATCAGCCGTTAAAGTGAACATTGACGGTGGCATCATTGTCTGTATTGTACTTCCTATTGACATCTTCAGTGGAGTGAAAATTGACCCCTGCCTCTGTTCAGTGTGCTGCACATAAGACATCAATAATAACAGAAAGCACCGAGGCTGCGAGCTTGTTCTGTGGATGAGAAGACAAGAGGAGGAAAATAAAAATCCAATAGAACGACAAGTGGAGTTGGAGAGGGAGGGGTGCGACCTGCAGAAATCAGTCGTCAGCTTGTTAATTCAAGTGTGAAGGACAAGGAAAGAGAGGGCCATGGCACAAATACAGTGCGAGGATGAGGGAATGAGAAAGAGGTGGGATGGTTAATGGAAAGAGGAGGAAGGAAGGAGAGAAATGGCACTTTGGTGATGAGTGCTCTTCACTCTATTCTGCATGGCTGGTTGGCACAGGTCAGTGACTTTTTGGTTATATTTGGTGCAAACGAGGTTCGGAGCCAAAGTCGTGGTGAATAGACTGCTCAGAGAGAGTGAGTCACTCACTGGGCTTCACAATCACGTCTTTAGAGCACATGTGCTCCTGCTCTGCTTCCAATCACACACGTGCTTCTCCAGACTCCTGGCACTGAAACCCGAACACACTCAAGTAATAATCATCCCGAATAAGCTGATTATTGTCTTTCAGTAGGAGATTGTCTTTTTGTCAAATGGAATCTGATGCTTATCCAAAGATGTAATAATAAAATCATGACCTCCGCCTTATAATCTGAGAAACTATGCTATTTGGCATCACAGCTACCAAATTAAATTTGATCAGTTTGGTCTAAATGGTTAAGGTGCATTTTCACCTGTGAAAGTCTGGACCAAGGTTCATGTCTTTCTTACATTGTTTACATTGGATCTGCTTAATTTTGGTTTCACATTGTATTTTGGGGAGTTTTGAATGACGTGTGTACATCGTGTTGTCGTCACCTACTTGGGCTACATGTCTACTTATAGTCAACATAGATTGATTTGTAGTCAGGCATGTTGTCAATTCTGCCGGGAGTAGTCTTCCTGTTAGGATGAAGAAAATCAATGAACCGGTTCACTTCATTAATTTTGTTGCCACTTTAATATCTGTATCGTATTACTACAAGCAAAATGAACATCCTCGTCGTTCAAATTCTGTGTCGTCAAAGGCGAAGACTACAAGCAATCCTGTGTGTTGCTTCACTTTCTTCTTCTTTTATTGTTTATTGCTTTCTCAACTTCCGGCAATTGGTCGGAAAGTCCATCAAAAAAAAAAAAATTCTCTCACTGCAAACGAACCAAACATTGGTTCAGTTTGATCTGGACTGAGACCGCCTCTTCGGGTCGGACAAAATTTTGGTCGGTTTGAAAAGACAAAAGGTCCGGACCCAACAATGTAGGTTCCAAACCCCTTTAATATGGTTAAATGGTTTCTTCAAATTGCTTGTTGTGTTGGATCAACAGTCTAAAACCTAAAAGATACAACAATTTTTTTTAAAATAATAGTAAACAACTTAAAAAGCAATCATTTGGCAATATTTTTTGTTAAATAAATGTATGTTAGTAATGTAACCTTTTCTACCAAAATTAGCCCATATATTCAGTTTTGTAAACACAGGTTAACCTGCTTAGAGAATGGTGATGAGTTTTTTGTTTGTTGTTTCCTGTTTGTTATGCAACTAAGTAACAGATGGAAAAGAGTCGCTAAAGTTAACCATAGAGGCAACAAACCACCATCACCTCTGTGACGTGTCATAGCATCACGCCAGCAAAGGGTCAAATATTAGCATCAGCATGTCCACTCAGGTGGAGCAGAAAGATGCTTTACTGCAGAATCATAGGACCTGGAAATAACACAGATTGTTTTTTTTCCCCACTGAAGACAAAAGCCAGTTGTTCGTGAGTGTCAAATTTGGCAGGGGCTTGATAAGTCAAGTAATTTGTATTATAATTGGTAGGAACTTTAATCATTATAATTTTGTCGCAGGCTATAAATTGAGTTGCGCAAATAAAACGGTGAACACACTTGAAATTTACAGTTATTTAAAAGAAATTATTTGAGGTTAAAGTGGGTTCAGTTTTCATTTATGGGAATTTTGAGGATTTGTTATTTTGAAAAAGACTTTGGGATTTTGGTTTTTGTATCAGATCTATTTATGTCTCCTTGTTACGTGTTCCCTATAGGTGAGTATAGGCTGTCCAGAGAAGATGGAGCCCATTACCAAGGTGTCCCACATCCCTGCTAGCCGCTGGGCCCTGTCCTGCAGCCTGTGCCGAGAACACACAGGAACCTGCATACAGGTACGTGTCTCTTACACGCACACACACGCTCACTCATCCCTGCATCTGCTTTGCCTCATAAAGTGTTATTAAGTGACCCCCAGTGTCTTAAAATATGAAAAATGGTGAGTCACTTTCAGACTGAAGCTCTGTCAAGAATTAAGAGGGGGAAGCTTCACACCTGCGCGCCAGACAGACACACACTTCAACTCACTCCTCCTCACTCCTCCACATATTTTCTTTTTCCTCGTCTTTCCTCAAACATCTTTCTCCAAACCCTGTGCCATATGCATGCTTGCTGTACATCGTGGACAGAGGAATGAAAAGTTATAAGACTATTGATCAAAGTTTTTTAACTGTATGTAAAACAGCCAAAGTTGAACTTTTAGATTGACATCAAATTTCAAACCCACTCATCCTTACACACAGAAAGATGGGATATATGTTGTGAAGTAAAGCCTCACAGGCACACCCACAAACTCTCAGCAACACACATCATCATGGTTCTCATCCTCTTGCTGTGTGTGGGCGGATCTGTTTCAAAGCAGCACTTCTTTAACATGCTGCTGAGTACACAAACAAAACCCCCGCTGACATACTAAAGCTAACCCACTTTACAGTTATTAGCCTGAACACCATTCAGCGTTAACAGTCCCCTCGAGGTGACCAGGATTCCTAAATTCCTGCGTTTCGTGTGTGTGTGTGTGTGTGTGTGTGTGTGTGTGTGTGTGTGTGTGTGTGTGTGTGTGTGTGTGTGTGTGTGTGTGTGTGTGTGTGTGTGTGTGTGTGTGTGTGTGTGTGTGTTCTTGATGTATATGAAAGTTTGTACAAGTGTATCTACGTGCTTTCCCAGAGCTGCTGCATAATCACAGTGAGTTCTTGAGCCAGAGCGGTCCACAGGGGGAGAGACCTGTACTGCGTCAGTTAAAGCTCATAGAGAGACAGTCTGTGTGCAGTAGTCGTCAGTGATAGTGAGACACGCTCTGCTAATTAAGAAAATACTTAATCTTCATGCTTAATTTGTCTTTTTCATCTCAGCACATGGCATTCCATTGGATTAAATACCCACAGCTATGACATAGGTACAAAAACTGTAGCTACAGAAGATACCAAATATGCAACAGATTTACATGGTGCAGCCATTAAAGCATGAATGGCTCCAGATGCTTAACAAAGAAGCTTCAATGTAGAGCTGCAACAAGATGATACATTTTATCTCAAACTCCCCCGTACAGAGTGGAAGCAGATATGAAATGGAGGAAACTGGATGTTATGGATTTGAATCCTTACATTGCGCATTACTCTTTACCGCACTAAGTTAAGCATGAAAGGACTTTCAAGTCGGTGTCTGAGAAAAAAAAAGTTTTGAAGATGTAAAAAGAGCGATCACCACCTTGTAGATTCCTGCGGATGAGCATGAGAATCAAAGGTTTTAAAATGAATAAATAAATAATATAGCAGCCAAAATCATATATATTCCTCAGCTTTCAGGCTCTCACTCCATCCAAGGATTGTCACACTTTCACCAAAACCATGTGGAGGATATCTGCACTGATACATTTGAGCTGAGCTGTCAAGACTTAAAATCAATGATTCATCAGGATTTCTACTTGACAAGATAAAAAGGGCTAGATTTCTTTTTTTTTTTTTACAAATGGCTAACATCAAATCATGTCAGTTTAAGTTATCGATTTCTGCCAAACAATATTCAGAGTTCAAAGGATTTTACTGTTATCAAAGGAGCTGCTGAATATATGTTGCTATAGAATTGAAGTTGCAGAAATCAGTTTAGCTGAGGAAGGGAGAGACAGAAAATAGAAAGAGAGGTTGGCTGTGAAAATGAAACTGTAACACTGTCTTTTGTTACATTGCTAATAGACAACACAGTGGAGAGTGCAGTGCGCGTACACACACACACACACACACACACACACACACACACACACACACACACACACACACACACACACACACACACACACACACACACACTTTTACAAATGTGCATGTACTTGCCAGACACACACAAAATCACACCATGCCTCGAGGGACTCAGTGGGAGGTCACCTCTTAGTATGACCTGTAATGGATAGTTGTCACACACACGCGCGCGCGCACACATCCCAAGTTAGTGAAATGTCAGCAGAAATGGGGGAACCGTGTTTGTTGTGACTTGGCTTGTCTTTCTGCTAAAGTGCTTCCGATAATGCAAGAAATGGACCGAAAATGACACTTCAGACAAATAGTTGTGACAAAGTGTCTGAGAAATGGAGGGGAAAAGTACCTACAGTGTGTGTGCGTGGTATATGCAGAACGCCTTGCCCTGCCTTCATGCCAAGCTGCTGTGGCACGTCATCTAGCTTCTGCCTCTTGCCATTTTTGCACTTGTGATATATACGTGCGGTTCCTCCTTCTCATATTTCCTCTCATATATTGTTTCTGTCATGAATTGTATTTCCTCTCCGCCTCCCTTTTGTAGTGCTCCATGCCCTCCTGTATTGTGGCCTTCCATGTGACATGCGCCTTTGACCATGGCCTGGAGATGAGGACCATCCTGGCCGAGAACGACGAGGTACGCTTCAAGTCCTTCTGCCTGGAGCACAGCTGCACTGCCAGCAACAGCGGTGCACCAACAAGCATCTGCTCCACTTCAACCAGCGTGAACAACGGCAACCACAACACCACCATTTCCCCCACCAACGGAACAAACGGCACAGCCAGAACCGACTGGGCCAGCGCCGGCATCGGAACCGAGCTCCGACCGGAACAGCCTCACCAACCAAACGTATGCAGCGACCTGGAGCAGAGGTCAGTGTTGTTCCCGGTTTCGGTTTCTGTGTCGGCAGCGGAGCGAGCGGAGCGCGACCAGCTGGAGAGAGAGAAAGTGAGCCAGAGGAAACAGAAGCTGCAGGAGCTGGAGGATGAGTTCTACCGACTGGTGGACCCAAGGGAGGTGGCTGAGAACCTGGGAATGCCCGTCGCCCAGGTACGTTAAGCCAGATCATTTCATCTTCTGGTCAACCTTCCCCGATTTGACAATACCTGATTTAAAGGACTTATGATCAGTATTGGTGTAAAATATAATAACATAAATACATATTATAGAAATAATAGTAATAGTAAAACAGAAAAAAAAGAAAGAAAATAAACTACAATAAGATAATCATGAATAAAAACCATGACTTCATATGTCTGAATAGCATTTTCTTTTTCTTAATGTAGTATTTTCAATGTACAAAACATATTTTGAATGAGTTTAAAGGTTTTGGATGGAGTCAAACCCAGCTCACACTACACTACACCTCGTTGCACATTATATAATCATTCTGGATTAAGACATTGATACTTTGATTGCACATTTTATTTCGTTAACTGGGATTTCTTTGTTCTTTAAGGTGGACTTCCTGTATCAGTTCTGGAAGTTGAAGAGGAAGGCCAACTTTAATCGACCTCTGGTGACCTTAAAGAGGGACGAAGTGGACAACCTGGCCCAGCAGGAGCAGGACGTCCTCTACAGACGCCTCAAACTCTTCACACACCTCCGACAAGACCTGGAGAGGGTGAGTACGAGATGTGTGCGTGTGTGTGTGTGTGTGTTTGGTATGAGGCCAGTGAAACCTGTTGCTTTATGCAGTGCAATGTTCAGACTGGAGGTATTTCTTTCAGTATAATATGTGTGTGGACATTTAAGGGTTGATTTTGCGTTTTTTAGAATATTAGATAAGACGATCATTTAAATGAGTTGAATTTTTTGTTATCTGAATATTGATGTGAAATTAATGAATAGCCTGAAGGAAGGAGGCGTAATGAAAAGGCTGAATGATAGAGTGAGTGAGTGAATCATAGCCCATTGTTGAAAATGAATGTTAAAATCCTCCCGACACTCAGAATTAAAATATATTCTTATGCGTAAAAATCCAGTGAACACAGAGAAACAGACATCTAGGAAATTTCTCAGACCTGATTTCTTGATGTTCTCATCGGGAGTGTTTTGGTTTTTCTGCCTCTGACTATGGGATGGACAAACCTTAAATTCATCTTCAGATGACCCAGAGCACAGAAGATGAACATCTGTGTCTCTCTGGATGTGAGAAGTTACCTCTGTAGTAGAGCAGTGTGGGAGGAATCATCACGATATAATTGGTACCGACTTCTCTCTTTTTTTCTGAGGGACTCTGGGTATGTTTAGGGATTCTTGAGCCCCCTGCTGAGCACCACTGTGCTGGAGTTATCCAGACAAAAAGATGATAATGTTTGTGTCACGGAGAGGAAGGCTTGGATTTGGAGTCTGTAAATGGGTCCCAGAGAGACGGCAGCTCGGGGACTCTATAGTTTGAGGTCTTCAGGAGGAGCAGCCTGTTTGAGCTAAACCTACTAACTGGTCCTTATTTTACCCCCGCCAAGGAGGGTATGTTTTCATCTGCATTTATCTGTCTGTTAGTTAGCAGCATTACATAAAAACAACTGGACGGATTACCATGAAACGATCAGTGAGCGCATCCATGATTTATTTTAACTTCCTTTTACATTGTGAGCATTTTATTCATTTTTTGATTTTTCAGGGAATAATAAATAGATCTTGATGAAAAATGCTGGCATATTTAGGAGAATGCTATTATTGAGTGTGTAATTTGGTGCAGATCCAAACAAAAATCTGGATCTAGAGAATTTAAAGGTTTTCTTAAGAGGACTATTGGGCTTTGGTGGAGGAATGCACTCTCCTGAGGGCCCTTCTAGTTTGTAATGTCTCCATGTGTAGTATTTCTATCTCAACAATACAGATATGAGTACGCTGAAATAAAACTACAAACAAGACCAGCATGGAACTGATCAGTGATTGCTCAGCTCTGGCCATCTCTGTCTGTAGTTTGCAAGATATCGTTGCATTTTAAGGGTTATTTTCCACAAATTTGTCTCTACTCATTCTTTAATCACCTTATCCTCAATTATGGGAAGGTTTGTTTATTCTAGGACTCTGATATCCCTTCACATCTGTCAAACGTGACATGGGTCTTAAATTTAATTCGTTAAGGTCTTAAAAAGTCTTAAGTTTAACTCGTTGAAACCTACAGAAACCACAGGACAAAATATAGACATAGTGTAGACGTGGGAGAAGCAAGACAGTGAGAAACTCCTAAATCTGACTGAGACTGTTTCTGTGGACACAGTAGAGTGAAAGATTTGGGGAAAGTGCACAAGGTGGATATGACTTGTTCCATGGTTATTCTTCAATTCTTTATATTCGTTATTGTACTGTAACTCGTGTGTTCTTTTTGGCTTTGAGGTTCAGCTAACCCTCGTGGTAATTTACCCTCCTCACCAATTGACTGTAAAAACAGTTGGATAATAAAAAACAGAAAAGGCCTTAATGTAATTAGAATCACACTCTGTATTCTAGAGCTGTGAAGTATCAGAGAGAAAACTTCATCGGATCATAAATTGTTAGAAATGATTATATTCATCATGTTAATACCGGTGTCACAGGCTGGACATGACCTGCGGTTGCACAGTTTTGATGTCTGTCAGAATTATGGAGTATTCATCCACTCCCGTCAGTATCGTAGCTCGCACTTGGCAGCTGAATGCAAACCACTATGTCAATTTCCTAGCTGGGTTTTCTTGGATTGGTTCTACCCATGCCCATAACCTCACTGCAGGCTCATGTTGGCAGTGCTCTGATAGTTGATCGGCATTCACCGCAGCTCTGCTCTCAAAACCTCTCTTTGACCCTGCGGCCTCCCGTCCAGAAGCTGAATGACAGCCCGCAGCCAAAACATCGACTGCAACCCGAGCGACGCTGCTTCTTATGTTTGGACAAACGTCTTATATCATTACCGCAATCTGAAAACCACGGTATCCTGTAGTATTTGCTTACTCTCTGATACTAAATCTACCAAAAAAAGAGCCAGTGTTGAAAAAGTTTCCACCGCAAACCCTCGTAACAACCAGCTGAAATGGGTTTTCTTTCGCTAGACTGAAAGATAAACCCAATAATCTGGTGTCCTAAATGCTTTTTTCCTTCATTTCTTTGGCTTGTGATTTGATACTGTGCAGTTGGCTCGCATCGCTTTGGCTCACGGTACGACAACATTTTGGCAATTAGGTGGTTGTATATCAGTCTAACGACCCACTGTCCTGCAACTTTTGAATATTTTAATTTATTTTAATGGTTTCATTTTTCTCATTTAGCCTCAGTTTAAAAAACTGAGTGGACTTGAGGAATTTTGATTAGATGAACAGATCGGCTTCACACAGGCTTAATTTGACTTTTGCGTAACAAATGCCTCATTACTTAAAATGATGGAGTAACCAAATGTTTCCACAAAGCCGGTAGTCACTCCTGACAAGTGGCTTCATCAATCTGAGTGTGTCTGCTTTGTCCTTTATATTTACGTGACCTCATCTGGGTGGGCGGCACGGTGATGGAGTGATTAGCACTGTCGCCTCCCAGCGAAGTTTCCTTGCTCTTCCCGTGTCTGCGAGTGTTTCCTGCAGGTACTCCGGTCCAGTCCAAAGACCCTTGATTGAGCATAGGTGCAAATGTGAGAGTGAATGATTGTTTGTCTCTGTATTCAGCCCATTTTCCCCATCTCGTACCCAATGTCAGCTGCGATTGGCTCCAGCCCTCTCAAAAGGAAAGCAGTATAGATAATTGATGGATGGACCTTGTTTGGATGCAGAAAAAGAAATGAAAAGAGCTAACTATATCCTGTAGGTGCACATTAGTTAGAAATTGCGTGTATTTTGTTGGAGCACTACTCTCTACAGGTATTTGTTTCCTGCAGACTCGTGTTACTGTAGCCATACCACAGTGCTCTCCAGTGGTCAGGGTGTATTGATTGTTACAGGCCTTGCTAACCTCCTGACCTAAGTGTATGTTCAGACTCCATAACTCTGCTCCCTCTAGACTGGCCATTATTGATGTGCATTGTAGAAGTGGACCATAGTACTTGTCTCTAAGGTTTACTTGGCTTCTCTCATCAATAATAGGTGAAGCAATTAAAGACAGTCAGAAGAAAATAGTCATGTGAACATCGTATTTAGTGTTTTTATGCCAATAATAGCGCACAATGAATGGCTGTTTTCCTATTGATCTTATATCCATCTTGAGCTGATGACGTCATTTGGAGCCAGGGTCACTGTAATGATCAGAGGGCGGAGCTGCAGTATCGAGGTCCAGCCAATACAATGGCGAGTCAGTCTCAGCTGTCAATCATGACGTTTCACCCAGACTGTATATCATAAATTAACTCATTAAAACCAAACTCCACCTGAAAAATGACATCAGTGTGATGTGAACTACTTAAAATGACAGAACCTTATTATTTGACTTGTGGCCAATCACCCATCCACTAACATGGAGGAGGCAGGGTTTATGACCTATACTGCAGCCAGCCAGCAGGGGGTGAACTAGGCGCTTTAACTTCACTTTTGAGAAGCCGCCATGTCGTACATTTATATATCCGGTGCATTTCGCAGTTGTGTTGAGGCAACGATGCTACAGCTGACATTTGTCAACACATTTTACAACACATTGTACACGTTCAGTAGCAGTTTGAACATGAGGTGATGTCAAATCGTGTTGGTTCCCGTGCAGCATTGTTGGAAGGTCTGACAGAGATCGAAGGATTGATTTGGTTTGCTGCTGGCAGGTCTCCCCTGAGGAGGATTGATCACCAATTGGTCACATATTGGTCGAGTGAGTTTTGACAGCTCACTGCTACCGATGCGAGTGGCCGCCAATGTACAAGCTTTCTCTCTCTTCGTCTGTCTCCTTCGCTTTCCTCCCCCTCTTTCACATATCCTCCTCCTGATCTCTGCTTTTTTCACAAACATATAACCGATTTACCACCAGTAAGAAACACAGAGGCTTATTGGTGATTGCTGACACATATTTTTAACCTACATTCCTGTATGTAGGAACCATTCAGGGTTGTGAGAATTTTTTTTTGCCCGTTTCTTTTTCCCCCCCTGTCTGGGTTTAAGCATGAGGTTTTCTCCGTGGAGATGGATGTGTGTTGTATGTATGGCATTGTGTTTGTGTCAGGGTGAGTGTGTGTATCAGGGCACGAGAGAGTATTCCAATCATCTCTGATTTGCTGGCAAATTGAAAAATCCCCTCCATCCTCCCATCCCGTCATCCCTCGACCCCAACCCAATCAGACCCCATGACCGAACCCTCCAGCCTGCTGCTTTTATGAATGCATGTGTGTGTGTGTGTGTGTGTGTGTGTGTGTGTGTGTGTGTGTGTGTGTGTGTGTGTGTGTGTGTGTGTGTGTGTGTGTGTGTGTGTGTGTGTGTGTGTGTGTGTGTGTGTGTGTGTGGTGGTGGTGGTGGTGGAAGATTCCTAATGTGGGGGTGGATTATCCCCCCTCTCTTCCTCTTTGAAGTGCTGCCCAATGGAACGAATTGCACCGTGCTGTCCCTAATGCACTGGTGAGCTTCCTCCATTTCTGTACTCCTCTCCGATGTGCCACCCCAAAACCACCAATCCCCCCTTTCCCCTCATCCGCATCTCTCATCCAATCAGAGCGCAGCATGTTCAAACAATGTGTGGCATAGTGACTGGATGATGTAAATTAGCTGCTAAATATTGCTTCATTTTGGGTGTGTGTGTGTGTGCCACCCCATATTTGTCATGAACTTCAGTTCACGCTGACACAGATTTATAGTAGAAATATTACATCAGACATTTGAATTGCTAATGTGTTGCCCTAAATCCTTAAGATATGAGCAAAAAAATGTGGTGTAAAGCTAAAAGTAGACATGCATGTTAAAACATGAAACATAGAAAATAGACATGAATGATTTTGTATATTATAGGCTAGAAGTTTCTAAATCAAGTTGAAAAACTCACTAGCTACCTTCAGGCTTCAAGCAAAAGGTTCATGTAGACCTCATCGCACAATCTGTAGTCTGCCTTATAGTGCTGTCTTTTCCGGTGTTGATTTGACTTTATATTTATTTTACCTGTGTGTTGATTATCGTATGTCATTTTTATTGTTTGTACTATTTTTATGTTTGCATTCCAAGGTTTTGGAAAGTGTTTGAAATGAAGCGGGAGAGCAAAGGATTGGAGTTGTAGTCAGAGAAGGCTGCAGAGAAGGCTCATTCACTTTGAATGGGCTGATGTCATGTGTTGCCGAAGTGCATTGAGGTTCTGTTGTGTCGCTTTGCTTAAGTTGCAATAGAGCTCAACTTTTCATGCGGCAACGGAGGCACCAGCCAATCAAATCGTGTTTAAACATACACTCAAGTGCAATCAAATCACTTACCTATTGTGTGTTCATGTGGTTGGGGATGTTACTCCCTGTGTACTTCTCGTTAGTATTGCATTGAAAGCTATAATGGCATGCTAGCACGAAACCCAGCTATGTTGTGTGTCCCAAGAATGAAACTGATTGTTTTCATTATGACGATCATGCAGGCAGCAAGCGTCAGGCACGCCCATTGTCAAGTGTTAATGCAACACATACATGTGAGTCCATCGTAAGTCTCTGCAAACACTGAGGGAGAAAAGGACTGTTTGAGTTTAAATACATGAATAAGGTGCGGAAGTTCAGGAGGGAGGTTGATGAATCAGGGGAATATGCCAACACTCAGCATGGGACGGCAGAGAGGGGAGAGCTGTGGCTGAAAGAAGGAAAGCAGGTGAAAGATTCCCCTTTTCCTTACTCATTTCCTGTGTTTTCACATCTCTAACTACTTGGTCCGAACAATTGCATTGAGTCTTTTCCCTCCTCTCAGTACATCGGTTCTCCAGCCAAGGCTGGCAAAGTGTCAAATGGCACAGTGTTGTTCCGTGCCCTGCCCTATGCTCTCGCTCACTCTCTCACGGCAAAGACTTGGCAGCACACTCAGCCCAGCAGGTCAGCAGTCCCACACCCAGGAGGCTCTCACTGCTCACAACAGGACAGTGCCCTTACGAAACAGTACAAAGTTTTATATAACATGTGTTTTATTTCACTAGTCAGCACGCAGAGGAGAGGAGGATAAGAGGAGTGATGGTATTTGATGAAAAGTATGGGCACTTATGGAGAAGAGTTTAGAAGAAGGGGAAAGACATGACCTAAATGTGAGAAAGTTGGGATTTGCTGGGAAGGTTTTGGCCAGACGTTCTGCTCAGAGTCAAACCTGGACAGAAAGCAACACCTTGAGCCTTCAGCTGCAGGTTCGGGATCAGCAGGGTGTTGGATGTCTGATATCCGTCAGGTGCACTCTGTGCCACGGTGAGGTGGCAAAGCCCGTCAGTTAGTTTTCTCTGGCCGGGGGTTACATTTTCACAGTTTGTTTTCCTTCCCGGTTGAAAAGAGCGCAGAGGAAGCTTTGGAGCAGTGTAAAAAATGAGTGGGGAAATATATGTATACACAAGCTTTTAACCAGAGGTTTTGCTGGCGTGGATTCACAGTGCTGTGAAAACCTGGGCAGGGAAAAGGATGAAAAAGCTAAAGACAAGAAAGTTACTTGGCAAATGAGGCGTGCTTGTATCTTTATTATCTCAGACTGCCAACTACTATGGATTTCCTATAATCTTTGTGGTCTGTGTTAATTTACATCCACAACTCACAAATGCCAAGATCCACATTACTCACCAAGGAAATCGTCTAGTTTCTCCAATCCCTTTTATTATTTTGTGAACAGAAGAGTCTTTAGAGTCTTCCCCTGACTTTAATTTCTATTTCTTTAGTCATCTCCCTTTTACGCAATTATCCAAAGAACACATTAAGCAGTAAGTCATTTGTCAGGGTTTTATGGCTTTGACCCTTGTTCAATTTACTTCTGGTTACATTTTCATTTACTCTCTGTAGTTCCAGCTTTCAATACCAGCTTTTTTTTGGTCATAATTTTATTTAACTGCTTCTTGCTTTTGATACGAGATATGATGTGTCATCTAATCCAATCTCTAACATAATCTCTGGAGCCCCTTAATATCTGAATTTGATCCCTCAGATTTCCAGTAATTAATGAGCAATATTTGGAAACTTTGTTTGCTCTCTTATTCTATGTATATTCAACATTAAAAAGAGATACTGCACACTTTAAGTGTTTTTTAGCTTTAAACTCCCATTTAGTATGTCTCTACATCTTGACATTTATACATTTATACATATATATAAAATAACAAACTCCAATCAAAGGTGGGCCACCCGCCACCACCACTCTTGACTGGGAACTGAAACTCTGAGCAGGTAGGCCTGTTTTAGCCCCACCTCCCAGAAGTTAATTGTAATGGCAATTTTTCCAGTGAGAAGCACTTCAGTCAAAACTTAGGGTTTGAAGTTACAATGCAATCTTTGAAAGGGAGCATTTTGGGAATGTTGGGGTGGGATTCACAAACAAAAGTTTCGAACAAATAGTCAAATTGCCCAACAAAGGCCAAGATATCCTGCCTTTGTTCTTTAGTATTGGTCAAGTGCCAAAACCCTGGATCATTTCCTATAATAAATCTCAATGACATCTTTTCATTAGACTGGTTGATAAAGTTGTTACCTCAGACATTGCAAAGTTCCCCCAGAACCACAGAAAACATGATCAGTTATTTGTACTGGCTGAGTGACAATTTGCAAAAATGATGGCGGAGGAAGAGGAGCTGCGGGTGGTGACGGATCTTTTGACTCTCAGTTTCTTGTTATTGCATTCATCTGATTACACACATACACAATTTCCTGGTATTTACATCCAGATGTGTTAAAGGTTGTAAATTAAACTTTAAACTTATTAAAATGGCAGCCAACAATGTTTCCTGCATGAAGATATATTGCAGTAATGACGTCCCGAGCAGAGCGTGAAATCACACTCACTGTGTGAGTGTTGACCCGAACTCCTCTGTTCTTTGTTTTGATAGCCGTTCCGAGCAAACGTTCATGCTAAAGCGTTGCGGGCCAGACGTGCAGCAGACAGACCCACCCTGTTGGATCAGCATCAACCTGGCTCCCCACACACAGCTCCGCTCCAAACCTAATACTGGCTCGCTACACTCAATCCCTTCTTCTCAGGCTGCTTTCTGTTTCCAAGACACTTCAAGGTACTAATAAAGAACCGAGACAAGGGCCTTCTCTGTCCACCAGCAACTCTTACTGTTAGATCTCAACACTTAGCAGCCACTATAAGTGTTTTTGCAGCCAAGCAGGTCTCAATTTTAGATTTAGGAAAGCCCTAGAAATCTTGGTTGGCTCGCTCCCAGAGTGACCAGCAGAGTAGACTCCTGAGGGAAGCAGTCTGGTTCCTGCTGCAGTTTTACCGGCTCTCTTGGTGGGATTAGGAAATGTACAGGTTTAGACGAATGATCAAACACAACACATCACTTGTTTGTGTCTGAGCTCGTTCAGAAGAAACACGCTGTGAACTCACTGCACTAATCCACAGGGATTTATCAGCACATTTGATATCGTTTTGATATCGTTCATTTGAAATCATGAAGATTACAAATTAGGGTTAACAGCATCTGTGTCTCTGAAGTATGTGGCAGGTGTTTGGAGAACTTAGTTTTAATACTAAAATCTCATCAGATGAACTCTTTTCCGTCCAGACTTGTTTAGTTATTGATGGATAAATAAACTCTCAGTGGGATGAAATGCAATTTAAAGACCTTTTAAATTATTGTTGAAGTGGTGCTTTGATATCGTAAAGCCGGACTTCTTGGTATTAATATAAAAAAATTGCTAAATAGCACAGGCTTATTAAATAACAGCTACAAATCTAGTAATTTACAACCACACATTTTAGATGTATTGGAACTGTCCCGAATAATAATGTCAGGTGTAAGTTTTGCAGTCGTCAGTTTGACATCTTGTGTGTAAAACTATGTGAAAGTTCACAAATATAACCAAGAGTCAATATATGCACTTTTAAAAGGTTAAAAATAATAAGTAAGATCTTTCATTCCATCGTAACATCCACTCGCCCTTCTTTGATCTGCTCAGGAATCTGGCTGCATCATTATGTATGAGCTGAAGGGGAAAACAGGCTTCACACCTTCAGGTCGCCTCCAGCTCCATTCACTATGCAAGAAACTGCCTGATGAGATCAACTTCTGTTTAAAATGCTACACGCTAAGCTTGACTGTGTAACGCAGCCCTACGGCTTCAAAGCGTCTTTGGCTTCAGCCTTTGTTAACGCTCCGCCACAAGGTCACTGAGCTGCCTTCCATGGCAAAAAGAGAGATCAGAAACACTTTATAATGCCAACATCAATGAAAGCATGTGTATTTTTGGCTTTTAAGGACCAAATCTACAGCGTCTAGTGCTCACATGCACTGTAACCCTGAACTTATGTAGACATTACCTGGAGCAGCTGTGTGTGAGCAGCCAAATGTCAGAATCAGTTGGAGCAGATGTTAAACGGACATTAGCCGCCGGCTCCCCGCTACAGAGTCTGTGTAATGTCCGATTAAGCTGATGCGTGAATGGAGCAGGTAATTGTCCGGAGAATCACAGTGAGCGAGGGGGCGTGTTGATGAGGTTTCTATCCTGCCTGCCTGCTGCACGCCACGCCTGGCTCCACCCCTTACCTAAGAGATAGGATGAGCCTTTATTAGTCCCACAATGGTGCAGCAGCAAAAAGGACAGTCATAATACAAACATCAGCAAAAGTATTAAATAAGTAAACCTACAAATGCATTACTGGAAATGAATATTGCACAGTTACATGAAGTTACACCTGAGCGACTTTATAATGCAGTCCCATAATTTGTGTGGTCACTGGGAACCGAGCTGGTTGTACACACGGCATAACAAAACATGGCAGAAAGTTTCATCGACTCAAAACCTCAGCTTTCTACTGCTAGAATAGGAAATCAGTCGAGTCACACTACAGAGTTCACAGAGATGCGTCTGGTTGTCCCCAAGGAATCTGTCCAAGGTCCATTCTGAACTCATGAAAGGACTCCTTGTGCCCCCTGGTCCCCAGTACTCCTGCACCATCCTCTACTTCATCCTCTTCTCTGCGTAAGACCACTGATCTTTTCTTCAAGTGGTGGTTAGTGGGGAAATCTAAGCTATTCGTTTCTGTGAGTGTGTTTCCAGGACCAGAGCTTCTGCTTGGTAAAAGGTACAAGTGGTTGACAAACCACAGTGGGAGCATTTTTTATCTCTCTTGAGAGGAATTACAGTGTTTGTGTTGCAGACAACAGGATTTTTATTCCTCCGCAGTAGCCATGGTTAGAAGATCAGAGGCTGGGGACTGGAGTATTCAAAGTGACTGATAGAAGAAGGGGATATCTGAAGTTATTTTATATTAAGATTTGGGTGTTTAAAGGTGAAGGTCACAGTGGCTTCACAACACGTGCTTTTGGCCTCGTGAACATGATATATCAAGTCTACCTGGAATGAGTTCAAATTCAAATTTTGGCCAGTTGTCACTTGGACCCAAAGATTAACTGATAAGAGGGCAAAGGTTAAAGGTCACCATGACCTCCTATGACTCTGGAAAAAAACTTTATGTAGACTGAAACTACACTGGTCAGCAGACGCATACAATCGCATGGTGGTATTTCTCCAATTCAGCAGCCACATACATCCTCTATCTTACTTTAAGGATGAGTTTTTGCATAAATAACATATTTCTGATACCCTCCCCTGACGCTATTGCTGGACTATGCATTATCTAATGTTACAGGACTTTATGAAGAGCAACATGAAACTTTCTCTTCAACTCTTGAGGAGGCAAAGCGTCTCCTGACTGACTCCGTCTTGTCTTCTACGTTTATTTTTGGAGTCAAAGTGATTTATTCCCTGACATTTTCCGCCTGGCTGCCGCAGCCCGGCGCTTGGTCTTTTCCAGTAAGAGCAAAAAGGGCCGGGGCCGTGCAGCCTTTTATCCCAGATAAGTGGTGTGGCAGGTCGGCTGCAATTGTGCACCTCAATGGCTGCTGTTCAGACTGCTTGATAGTAACAACAATGGAACTCCTGAGTGACCTCAACTCTCCATCCACCTCGTATCACTCAGCCTCTAACCTTTTATCATCTCTTAACTTTCTTTTTTTCCACCTGTCTTTGTCCTGACTTTTCCCCTGCCTACCTGCTTCGCTTTTTCAGGACATCAATTGTATTTTTCTCCTTCATTATTCCTCTTCCTATTCCTTTTATCTTGTTTACTGCCTCATTTTATCACCCTCTCTCTTTTCATCTCCATCTTATTCTTTCAATTTCTAAAATAGTCTTAATACATGTATTCACTTTCTGTCTCACTTTTCTCTCTCTCTCTGGATATCCTCACCATCCCACTGCCCGTCTGATAAGAGTTCTGTTGGATGAAATAAATATGAGGCGGGAGAGGTATAAATATTTATAGCTGCCCTGGCTGTATAATTCTGCACGGCAGTGTGTTGTTGCATTGTGTGTCTGTGCACACATGCGTGCATATATACATGTAAGGAGTGTGTGTGCGCGTGTAAATGTGTGCGGTATATGTTTTCAGACCCTTGGCCGGTGTAGGTGCTGTGGCTGCTGTGGGGATAAATAATTCACTGCAAGTTAAACCTTAAATGCACATCATTTTGATAAGACAATACAAGCATGGCAACACACACACACACACACACACACACACACACACACACACACACACACACACACACACACACACACACACACACACACTCATGGTCTGACACTGACCTTCACACAACAGTAAGTGCACTACCTTCTACATGTATTGAGATATCATGTCATACAGTAATCATATATAAAATAAATACATACAAACACAGCAAATTTAAATTCACACATGAGCACACACAAAAGCTTCCACACAACCCTTGATACACAATTGCTGTTTGAAACATATAAGCACAAGCCTATTCATACATATATAGACTGAACACAAACAATGATGCTCAAACTTCACTTACTAAAACACCTACAGTGTGTTAGTAATATATATATATATATAAACTTCTGCATCATTTGTCAGCTGTGTTCCTATGCAGATCCCTACTTTGACCATCTGAGTCTATTTTCATTGTGTACCTTTGTGCGTTGGCGAGTGTTTGCTCATGTCTGCCATCTCTGCGGTCTCTCACAAATACATACACACACATACACACACACACTCCTGCAGGCTCACTTTCTGCGTTACACTCAGATAAGGTTGCGTCAATAAGTAATGAGGACGATATGAGGGCCCCCCAGTTGACCCGGCTCTTTAATATTTTACCGGGAGGTCTCAGAAGGTACCAGCCGACACACTGCCGCAGCTCAACCGTAAAATCTCACTTCACAGAAGTCGACAGCAAGCGAGGCCCTCTAAGGTCCAATTTAATAAGATCCTCTGAGAGCCTGACAGTGTAGTCAAGTCAAATAGTGCCAGAACTTTTTTAAATGTATTTGTGTAAAGATAATGTACAAGGTTTTTCTGTGTCTGGGGTTGGAGCCTTTGCATAAATCCAACTCTAATTTGAGCTTTAGTTTGATAAGCGCGTGAAACTGTTAGTTATGAGCAACAGATGCTTGTTTTCACATATTTAGATTTTACTGAAATGATATCTATCTGCAGGTATATCAGTTCATCCGTCAATAGGCATCATCTTCCTGAAAAGTCATAACTAAAGCTTAGCTGTAATATTACCTGCTGGTTATCAGTTATGTGCTAAATATCATAATCATTAGTTTAGAAAAAAAGACACAATGACAATTAAATATAGACAGGAAGCAGCTATGGCTGATAATAACAAGTGAAAATAATAAATTACCAACTAAACATCTAAGATTGTTTTGCTGTAAACAGCTGGAAGGATGAATATTTCTTAATGGATTGCACACACCGTCAAGCACACAGTCAATTTAAAACTAATGTCTCATTTTCACAGTAGTTTTTATAGCATAAATGCAACATATTTTAGAGATGAAGAGCTGTCGCATTGAACCATGTAACCCTTCATGCTGAAATCCTAATGTGTTGTTAACCACACAGACAGCTGAGGAAAAGAAGGGAGATTCTGCACAAAGCTTCGATGCTGCCACTCAGAATAGATCCACTCAGCAGGAAGCCAGTCGGGTTTACTTTAGATTATTTTGGTTTAGACTCAGACAAAGCGAGTTGTATACTCAGAAGGTTTTGTCTCAAAGTTTTCTGCCAGACATGTCGATTTATCGTATTCTTTACTGCTATTTCACAAGAGACCTACGTGCTTTTTGTGTATTTTTTGGTCTTTTAAAGAAAAAAATTCCATAAAGCATATTAAGTATAATACATGCAAGGGATAGAATTTATTTCAGTGAAACTAAGAATCTGTTTCCATTTCGTAACCCTCATTGTATTTTATATAATAATAGTCTAATACTTCTCAGCCATGGAATCAGCCTGTTTTAGGTCTCCTAACCAAACACAGACAGATTTTCTTTCTACATGTCAAAACCAAGACGCTATAAACACATTTTTCCTCAATAACAGCCTCAGATTTATTGTTTGCCATTATAGTTAGCTGCAAACGTTGTCCAGTGTAAATATTGAACACCCAAATTACATCGGCGACATAGTTGAGTGATGTTGTCATGGTTGCCTCAGGCACATTTCAGTGGGTTTGAGAGCCATTTTATGACCTGCTATGTAAAGAGTCTTTTGAGCAGGCATCTATTGGAGACAGGTGTTTATTAGCTGGAATATTATATGTTTCACAGCTGCAAAAACAGCCTTTTGAAGGGTGGTTTTACAGTATTTATAGTGAGGACATTTTTTCTGTGATCGCAGTTCGTAACGGATTGAAGACAAGAGGAGGATAAAAGATTGTTTGTGCAACTGCACAATAAACATTGTATGTTTTAGAGAGGTTTCAATGTGACACGTTGTAATTGGTTGTATACATTTTATGGATGTGTATTTATGTGTCTTCTGTCATTGAAGATGGACGAAGTGTCTCTACTAGCTAAACTATCCCGGTTTTGTTTGGAGTCATCTTGCGCTTTTGATGCTATTTGGAGCCAGAGTGTGCACAGTAGTGATCGCGGAGCGGAGCCGTGAGATATCGAGGTTCCACGGACACACACGGTCGACCAATCGCAAGTCAGTCTGAGCTGTCAATAATCAGGCTTCACCCCGTTTTTACAACATTGGCCATATAACATGTCTAATGGCTCTTGTGTGATCTTGTGTGCTCTTGTATGCTTAAGATGAATTTTTATGTCACAATGACAAACAGAAAATAAATGTTATTCATTCATATTCTCCATTTTTCAATAATCAAGACCCGGGGGCCCCTTTCAATATTGAGTTTTGATACCAACCCTGGTGTAAAGACTCTTTAAATCTAAGGTGAGCGGAGATGGGATTTTCAAGGAAGTAAAAAATGTTAACACTGATGCCAGTGGACTGTTTAAGACCAGCATTGTAATGTTTAAGTTGCTTTTATGGTCACAGCAGACCGAAGTATCCGCGTGCCTGTTGGTCCTGGCCAACCGGAGCTGCTTCTTTCAGCAGGGAGGCTTGTCCCCAGTCTGTAAACCCAGACTACAATAAATTGAAACTAATTGGAAGATTACAGTCGGCTGGGTCCGACCTGTTAGCACAGAAAGTCCATCACTTCCCTGACCGAGTTTCACCACAAAGCTCTGAACCCAAGTTTGCCGAAGTCTCCCACATGCTATAATTTTGTGTCAGTGGCCTCTCAAACCATTATGGAATAACGTTTCCCCGCTGAGCCCCCTGTAGCATCTGCAAACACATTCCTCAGACTTCCACTTACCCCTGACTGACTGGCCAATAAAACACAGCCAATTAGGCTTTACTCCTTACTGTGTGAAGCCTTTCTCCTGCTGCTGAGTGTGATTTGAGTCTCAATAACTTCCTCCCTGACTTCCCCTCCCGAGCAGAGGTGGATGGAGAGGAACCTGTCTGCACTACCTGCCAAACAGTGCGAAATTATCTCCAGAGGTTTAGCACCGGTGCATCTGTTCATTAGAGCTGCTTCGAGTGTTCCCATCATCCTCTGGTCTCATCATTAAAACCTCAGAGATTATACAGCCTTATATAATAACATATAATTAACACAGATGATGATGAAAAACATGTTTGTAGGTAATACATAAGAGTGAGGTAACAGAAAATGCAAGATATTATTAAGTTGAGATCGTACATTCAGCCTGGTATGTATTCGAGAGCTTTTGACTTGATGTTGGGTGTAACATGTTGTAGTGGTTGTGTTGTGTGTTGGGTCTTTTGTTGTTAAAATGATATAGATAAAGTATTTATGTGATGCAATGCAATGCAGTGTGATAGGATGTTAAAGTAGCTACAGTTTATTCATTCGTAAAATGTTCCATAAAAATAACTATGATGGAAATAAACAACAGCGATGGAAACAGGGGGCAGTAAAACGCCAGACAGAGCAGCGTCACATTTTTACTATCATCTCCGGTGTCCAACTCACAGTGACAGCCCAGCAGCAGACATACTTCATAACTGAGCTATGACCGATTGTTGCGATCCATTTGCTTTTTTAATGTTTTATTTCCTGTTTTATTTTGTAATTACCTTTTTTGCGTATTTGTCTGTGTTGTTTCACTTCCTGTGGTTTTCCCTTCTGCCAGTTTTCTGTTCCGCTTGTTTCTGATTCACCATTTAGTCCTTGTGCAAATACTATGTATGTATAATTGACCGATCACACACTGGCGTCAATTCACCAATAATGCATCTGACAACACCTCATTTAAAACCAACCCACCCATGGGTGATCAGATGGGTGTAAGTGCATTGGCTATTCAAACAACATGGGTGCTCGATGGAAAAATGAATGACAACTGCATTTGTTTGGCACAAGCAAAGACACTTGGCACCGTTTTGCACAGTGTGTAGGATAATGGCTTTACGCTCATTTGTCTATGGCAAATGCAGATCAGCATTATTTTGTACGACACATAGTGATTGTGTGCAAAGTGCGGCTGGACACCGACAGAAGTCTATATTTGTGTTGTGCCGTACAGGGGATCTGTGGCACCAAGGATTAGAAATTTCCAAAAGCTCAGACCAGTCTCTTCTTTAATCCTTTCAGGGCTTATGCACGCTGCATATACAAGACAACCGATCCATGATGTCTGGATACATTGTCAAGTGAGATTTTGGAGACAATTTAATCCCTCGCCAAATCCTGTTTTGTTTGCTGACATGAAACAATTTGTCCAATAAAACCTCAAGTAATAAGGTTTTCATAACCAGGATTTGATCTTTAAATATTTGCTATTAGATATGGTGTGCTGTGTACACGCTTTCCTGCCATTTTAATTAAAATGTGTGTGTGCATGTATCTTTGGCTCTCCCTATTCTCCTTCATCTATTTCTCTCTGGGTATGAGGATCCTGTAGAAAGGTAGAAGGGAGATAAAAGATCAGAGAGAGGGGGATGAGCTGTTGGTAGGGAAAGGTGGACAGAGTAGCTGGTGGAGGGGGTGAAAAAGTGAAGGAAAAAAGAGAGGGGTGTATGCAGCTGGACTAAGGAGTGCATACGAGGAGGGAGGAGGGGGGAGACAGGAGGGTGGTTGTAGATTTGAGAATGAAGAGAAGAGGAAGTAGAAGGAGAGAAGAGTGGAGTGCATGGAAAAAGAAAGGAGGAGTACGTGATTGTGGAGGAATGAAAGGAGAGAGAGAGAGAGAGAGAGAGAGAGAGAGAGAGAGGGGAGCCGAGTGTTGGTGTCACAAGGTTTATTTAGAGTTTATTGCTTTGGCAGAGATCCAGCTTCCCTCCCCACACTCCTCCAGCAGGCATGTCAGTGTGTGTGTGTGTGCATGCGCGTGCTCCTGGACACATACATGTAACCTCATGTGTAAACACAACATGCACAGTGAAAAATTAAGGAAAGTTACATGAAAAACAACATAGCAAGACCCACAAGTCTATTTCACTACATGTTAGGAAAATACATAAACACACACACAAAACACACACACACAGCCAAAAGCTGAACATCTGAGCTCTGATTGGAGAATGATGTTGCCATGGATCCCAGGTGGGAGTGGCCACAATGTCAGAGACTGACTAGCAGGAGCTAATAAATCATGTAGTTTGTGTGTCTGTGTGTATGTGTGTGTGTGTGTGTGTGTGTGTGTGCGGTGCATCTGGGAGGTTTTCATAATTCTTCAGTCTGTGGAATCCAGCTGCAGCAGCCTCCACTGTCTGCTCGTCTGACCCACTTTTTCCTCCTACCTTCCATCCTTCGATCTTTCCTTCCTTCCTTTCTTTCATTGGCTCTGTCTGTCCTTTCTTCTTCCTTCCATCCTTCAGACCTTTTTATTTTTTTAAATGCCCTTAATTCTCCCTCCCCTCCTCCCTCTCTCTGTCTTGTAATTTGGGAAACTGTTTCTCAGCATGTCATATGTTCCTGGTTGGTTCTTGTTTCACTGTCTCTCTCTCTCTCAATGTCTACCTGGTTTCCTGCTGATCTCTCTTTGCCTACAGTACAGACACGCTCATATGCTATTCATGACTTATCTGTCTCATGCTTTTAAATTTTTATCAACCCGAGATCCAAATCCATTCACACCTTTAGCTTCAGGTCCAGTAAAAACCAGTGCTGCTGGGCCTGTGGTGAGAAAATAATAAAATCATGAGTAACAGACCACCAACCTGTTTTAGTTCTGCACTTACAGCATCTTAATAAAGTTATCCACACTGACAGATAATCCAATGCTGCTCATCGTTTCTGTTATTTCCATGGTGGTGACTGTGTCTGGCTGACAAAGGCTGAGATTCTAAAAAATCCAGCTGAGAGCGGTGTGATTTGGACTTTTGCACGTGGTCAATCGGGATAAAACTGGGATATCTGAGAAAAGATGGCCATAGCAAGCTTCAGACAAGTGAGCATGTGGATTTGTCTTTGACGCAACTACTTAGATCAGGTATCAAGCACACAGTATTATACACATGTGCTGAAGCACATTAGAAAACTACTTCAACACATTCTTTCTAAGCACAAAAACATGCAAATAAACCAGATGTATCCTTCTGGTGCAACATCTGTAAGTTTAAGAAGTTTGAAACTGAATATTTTTGCACATTTAGTTGTACACATTTAAGTTAAGTGTGTAACATGAGGGTGGGTGTGAGAAGGTATTAGGCCCACCAACGACATAACCTCTTACCCTTTCATACATCTCGCTTAAGTGACTAGGTGTAGTCTTCTCATAAATGATATCTATCTATCTATCTATTAATCTAATCTATCTATTCCTGTACGCGCCATGTTAAAGAATGGTTCAGAGGTCCAGGACCAACTGAATTGATGCCGCTGTCAAGCTAGCGACTGGAGCAGAAAATTAGCAGTATAGCTGCGAACTAGAAGAACAATAAACATGTAGTTTGGGCTGCTTATCAGTAAAGAAATGCTACAACTCCTCAAGACACAAGCCAAGTCCCTGGGCTCTCACTGCTCTCATATGCCATGGCACCAGAACTGCCCTCACATATTCTTATCCACCATAACAACTGTCAAATGTGGCTATGACAACAGGATGGTTAGTTAGGGTGTAATTCCCTTATTCATTCACTACTCTAACCTTTTAACCCATAGAATAAATGGACTAACTTTGTACAACAGTCACACCCTGGTCTGTCTCATTTCTAAAAATAGAAACGAGTCCTTCTTTGCACAGGACGTGAGATACACATTTAATAATACCTTCACATTCAGGCTTTTTCAATCCAGATACTGCTCTTACATTCTCGTTGGCAGCCACTTGGTTTTCATGCTTCTGATCCACTTTGTGTTGTGTTGTTAAAGAACTAAGAAGATGCACACCGGCCAACGTTGCCCACTGAGAATAGTGTTGCTGCTCTGTCGTTTGACAGCTTCAGTGGGTAAAATGGTGTCACATGCTGTTTTAGGGTCCTCTGAAGGGCATTACAGAGGGAAGGAAACAAATTCACACCAACTTACTTCATCCTCTGGGTAGCTGATAACATCTGAAGGTCTTTCACGATTCACAACACAAATATTTGTGTTCCTGCTGCCAAGATCTGCTTTTACGGCAGCTATTATTTCAGCCCACAGTAATTCATACAGTCTGTTTAAGTTGGCAAGGCGAAGCAAGTCCAAGTTTATTTGTTGAGCACCTTTCAAACACAAATACATGTATTATGGCTCAGTCCTAGATTTTGTGCAAACACCTTTGTGCCACTGCTAGTCCTGATCTTGAAAGACCCTTCAAACTGGAGGTGCTGTTGGTGCTGGAGCAGTGCAATGAGACCATGGGTGTGCCCTCACACTGATGCTGGATTGGCTTCAGTTCTATTATAGTTTCCTGCCTGAGCATGGATCCTGATCAGCACCAACTCTGGCCGTCCAATCAGAGAGATGCAGTTTGTTGCAGAATAAACAAACAAGATATAACATGTTAGATAATGAGCTTCAGAAGTGCTGGTATAGCTGGACTTGAAAACCTTCTGACTAGGCATTTTTCCCTGCTTTCAGACTTTATGCTAAGCTAAGCTAACCGTCTGCAGGCCCTAGCTTCATATTCGCCAATCAGATATGAGACGGGTTCTCATATTACTTTAAATAAGAAAGGAAGGAATAAGCATATTCCCCAAATGTTGTGGATGTTAAAGCTCTAGACTAAAGTCAGAACTTTTTTCTGACGTCAGGATGTAGACAGACTTTTGACCTTTGTCCTTTGCCCCTAAAACTATCATCTCAGTTTCAATGGAGAAACAGAGTAATAGTTCTTCTTTTACATTCACAGTGTAATAAATTTACAATTATTTCTAATGTTCTCTTAAGCTCTTATTTATCTTATCAACAGCAGCTACACGCCGGTCAGTGACATGCAGATATGTCAATTTCTTGTTGTCGTATTTCATCACTAATTGGTGCTGCCTTTGTATCAGATTATCAATAATCCCCTGAAGCAGACCAATTGTCCTGATTAGATGCTTCTTCACCACATGTCTGTCATAGGACATCAATGCTTGATCGATAGCTTTACTTTTCCGGGGTTAGATTAAATCATTATTAAAATTATCCCTCATGGTACTTGACAACCATGAGTTGAACTTTATATGTTTTGGCTTTGAGGCAGCTGCAGTAGATTCACTTAATTTATGTCTCTGACAGGTCTTTATTGTCTCTCATAAATTTATAACATTGTGACAGATGAGAATGCGAGGTGTGGAACTTATCTAACTGTCCCTGTAGGAATATGAAACCGATTTATGATCTGTTGCGCAGGCCTTTTCTGTGATGGTGCACGTTGCTGGGGTGTTATATTTTTGAGTTCGAAGGAACCTTTTACTGGATATTTTTGGGAAATGTGACATGAAGCCTAAATGCCGATGTTTAATTTGACGTGATGAAAATGTTCGATACGGAATTTTTTGTTCTTGGCCGAGAGGGAAAAGGAAGCGAATCTATAGTTAGAGTTTTAGATCACAGATGAGATGATCTAAAACCCGGGCCTGCTTTGGTCAAAAAGTTTTAAAAATCTAACCTACGTTCATTGTTGTTTCCAAAGCCTTTAAAAGACTTCATGAACATAACTCTGATCATGGTATTCCTTATGTATCGAATTTTAGGTAGATGCAGCAAAAGTGTTCGGAAACACATGCAGCATACAAAGGGGAAACATTAGCATCCATATGGAGTCATGTTTTTACCACCTGTCAAATCTAATGTTTGCTCCACTTTTTGCTCTGTTTTTGGTTTCCACCAGCACCTGAGGGAAAAGCATAGCTGCCAAATCTGTGAGTTGATCACTATGAAGGTGGCCCCCTTACACATCCACAGCCATTTGATCCATTGACAACCACATACAACTATTGATTATGACAGCTTTAACCTTTAGCTTTAGACTTTTTATCTATAAGTTTGAATTATTGTTTATGATTTCTTTATCATTGCAGTGTGAACAACGGTGCACAATTTGCTTTGAATGCTTTTTTTTATAGTTGTCCTCATGATTATTGATGTTGATGTGAATAGCAACACATTGGTGTAAATGATCCCAATTATCTCAGCAGTGTAACTAACAGATGCAACATACATCAGCAGCACAGTGACAAATCGATTTACTGTTTGGACTTATCACCACAGCAGAACCCCCCCTATAACAAGCTGTCTGCATTTAAGTGCACAGTCCACTTTAATTATTCCAGTTGGGATTGTCTTGTTAGTAATTAACCCAGGCTCTCCATATTGGGTTTAGGGTGATATTGCGCCAATTAAAGATCAATAATCCGGATCTTTAGCGTGCTGCCTCCTCACAGTTGTGTCGGGGTGTTTCAGGGCCAATGAACAGTCAATGATGCTCATTAGCAGGCAACACAGGTTTGCAGTCAATATTCTGGGAGCTGAGAGGGTCAGGTCAATATAGATCTAAGCTGGAAGTTAGTTTGAGAAGTGAAGAAAGAAAGGGGCTCTAATCTCCTTTATTCTCTTCTCTCTAGTCAGTTCTTCTGTGACGGAGGAGTGTGACTCATTCCTGGAATAAAAACAAGCTGTGTTTTCATCCTCGTATCAATTTTCTTCACCACATTTACTCTGCCGTTTCTTTTCTTATTGCTCTCTGTCTGTCAGTAGTTCTTCACAGTATTGTATCACATGTCACATATCACCTAAATCAATACCATGAAATCCATTTTCAGCCACTTGGAGAGAGAAACACACACTTTCTTTTATTTGACTGTAATTCTCAGAAAAGCACATACGTACAGTATGAACACATGTTCCGGTTTCTCCACACACACATATATATAAACACACATTCCTGTTTTTTCTCCACACGCGTACACACACACACACACCCCCTCGGATCCCACTGGGGTTTTATCTCAATATCTCAGAGATCAGTGAGAGAATTATTCCTGACGCAGCTCCTGCCTCCTCCTACACACACGTACACACACTTCCTCACTCAGACCCACACACAAACACAAAGGGTGTAAGAGAAGATATTAAAAGCAGAAAATGCAGTAAATAAATTCCTGATAATACTTTTTTGTTTGTTTTCTTATAATAATAATCCATTTGTGTTATAACGTGTTTTTAATAATGCTCAAATAGACTTTACACAGGTTAACAAACATTTGTTAGTGTAGAAACAGCATTGCCGGGTTGTTGGCATATGGCTAACACAGAACACCATATGGTATGTGTTCATGCCAGGCTCGGTAAACAAATTAATTTATCAAAGTAACTCACATGTTGTATCAGGTAGGAGGCAGCAATTAAACACTTTGACAGACACTGGGATCCAGTTCTGTTTTGCAGTGTGGCAAATTAATAGAACCAGACCAATAGATTGACAGGATCAATGTGATCAGCCACAGATACAGTATTGGTAAAGCACTGCAATTAAATATTTATTTGTTGTTGATGTAAAATTGACCTTCATTCTGCTTTAGTCAAGTTGTTATTTTATTTAGTTTGACATAAAAGAGCAGAAAATCACTATTGTTTATAATAGAATGGATGAAGGTTGAATTCTGCTTCAGTTTCAGGGTCCTGGTGTTGTTCACAGTCTCCCTGTCACACTCAAGGTTCACTGTGACACCGGCATAAAACAGAGCCATTGTTAATAACACCTGTGCTCTGAAAGTGACGAGTCAACATGTCTGCTGTTAAAAAAAGTCCCACCAGATTTTATTTCTTTCAAAATTGTCACAGCTGTTTGTCCAATTATAAAACAAGAGCCTCAGTGCATATCCTAAAGGGATAGTTCACTGAAAAATGAAAATTCCCTCATTATCCACTCACCACTAGGCCGATGGAGGAGTGGGTGGGTGGAGTGTTTAAGTCCACAAAACTCTATTGGAGTTTCAGGGGTAAACAGTGTTTCAGCCAAATCCAATACAATTGAAGTAACTGGGGATCTCTTCTTCAAATGTAAAAAAAAACATACTGCTCCTGTGGTGTCATATAAGTGTCTGCAAGCCCTGACATTTAAACAACGTCATTGGCATAGTGGTGGGTAGATAATGAGTGAATTTTAATTTTTTGGTGAACTATCCCTTTAATACTTAAATACCTGAATTTGAAATATTTGTAAAGCCAAATGTCGACCAGTTTATTTTGGAATATGTGGCCCCATGCAGGGCTTAGCCAACCACACACACACACACACACACACACACACACACACACACACACACACACACACACACACACACACACACACACACACACACACACACACACACAAAGCGAGATAGAAAGGGAGGTCAGCAGAGCACTGGCTGTCATCAACCACTAATTACATAAACAGGTGTCTGGCAGGAGGGGTGTGTGTGTCTGTGTGTAGGTGCGTGTATGTGTGTGTGTATGTGCGTGTGTGCATGCTTTGCCATTTGGATCTTCCACTAGGTCCTGATGTGCACAACAGACATCAACAAATAGACAGTGCACTTCATCTTCTTGTTCATTTTGCACAAACTGTTAATTGTGGTAATAAACATGTTCATTTAATCCCTTTCTTCATTTCGTGAACTCATTTCAGGGACTGAAGTTTTCCTTGCTTTAACTCCTCTGTCTGTAATCGAAGCTTTCAAATGTCTTTCACAAAAACTTAGTGGGACTTGATGAGTTTGCTGACTTGTGCATCAGATCCTCATTTGGTGCCAAGTGCAGTGAAATGAATGTAACCCAACACATGCTCTCATATTTGTGTCTGTGGGTTAACGTGTCTAGATGAGAGGGATAAAAGTGGAGGGGTGCTGTGCTTGCTGATTCAGAGATGGATAGCTGCTCGGGATAAATGAATTGACTCAGAGACGGGGGGAAAAAGACAGATGGAGTTAAAGAAGAATGAGAAGCTGGACAGACAGATGTGTGGACGAGATTAGGGGTTTCGGTGCAGACGGGGGGACGGGGAATTAAATTGTAGAGGAAAGAATGACTAAGGAGAGAGCTGGTAAAGGGCAGGAGGCAGAATCAGACGGAGGAGACGGTGAGAAAAGGTCAGAGGATGTTTGAGCCAAAGGAAAAATAAATTCACTTCAGGTCACTTAATCACAACTCAGCCAGCACTTAATCCATGTGCAGAATGTACCATGTAGTTTTTAACTTTCTACAAAATTATTGCAGGATGAATTTGAGCCTGTACGACCAGATAAGAGAGTGGATAGCAAGATGACAAATGCAATTCAAGAAATAGTATTTAAATTTGAAATAAAACTATGCAAATAACAAAATATATTATAGGCCGTTTTCTTCATCCCCACATGACCCATAAGGTATTTATGATAAATTTGTCACAGCATCAGTTGCAATAAGGTAAATTTAAAGCAACATAGAAAGCATTGCGTCTTGTGCACATAGTTGAAAAACCGCACTGAAAATGTGATAAAGGTTAGGGAAATTATTGAAAAAGCCAAGTATTTATCTATGCATTTACTACACGAGATATGAAATTACATTTCCACCAGCAAACAGACTTCTGTGACATTTGTGTTTCATGCTCATGTTCCAACAAGACCTTTAATTTCTAAAAATGTATTTTCACTTTGCTGAAATAAAAACAGGAATAAAGTTGCACTGCTGCTCAGGTAGAGTTTGGAGAGAGAGAGAGAGAGAGAGACAGAAAGAGAGAGAGGTAAAGTTCAACTGAGCTGTTATTTCCACTCCTTTTCCATCGCTCTTCCTTCGTCTTTACCTCCCACCCTGCTCTCAAGTCCCCTGTCATGTGTCCAGGTAGAGGTAGTTGATTTTGAAAACGATGCGCACACACATACACACACAAACAAACACAGTGTCCTAATCAAAGCCAGGCTCTGCACATTGTGTCCCAGTTGAGCAGCTATTTTTATCTGCGGCCCTCTAACAGGGACAGAATGGGTCAGATAGGCCGGGCTGACAAATCCATCAAGACCAACAGATAAACAGTCAGCTTGTAGGACTGCCAGAACACACAAACAAACACAAACACAGCCAAACATAGACCTAAACATGTGTACATGTCATTCGTGTGGACACTTTATGGTGAATTTTTTGATAAGGCCGTTTGATTGTTAAGAACTGGTTTTAAGGTTAGAGTTAGACATTTATTTGTGATTATTAGGGTGAGGGGCATTTTGTCAGAGAGTGTGCTCACAAAGAAATATAAAAAGACCAACACGTGTGCACAAACACACACGTGTAGTCTGTAGTGTCACATTAGCACCATGTCTCACAAACACAATGCTGTTGCCCGCATGCTGGATGTGGTTAGAGACACATGATTACTGGTTTACTGTTGGGAGAAAAAATCCAATCGGTAAAGATCCCGTTTCTGGCTTGTTAGTTTGGGATTCAAGAGCTCTGGCTTGGACCCAATTACTTTTACTCCCCACCTCCATACCTTTCTTGCTCTCCCTCTCTCCCTCTCTTTCTCCAGTCACTTTGTTGTCACGACTCTGTGTTGGATTTGTTGTGCAGTAAAAAAAAACTGGAGGACTGGAAATCCAGTCCGTATTCTACATTGAAACAAAACTGTGAGGATAAATATTTGTCTTGGACATTCATATTTCCGTCTGTAACAGCTCGTAACTGTTTGCTTTGAACATACAACAGCAGCGAAACAGCCATAAACCTTTTCCCCGTGGAGAACATGGGGCTGTAAAACATTTACAAGCACCGTCTTTGGTTCTCTCCGTTTATAACACTCAGTTTAAATTAGCGCTATTAGCATGTGCTGCCAAACTCAGATTGTCTAGCCTACTGTAAATGAACATTATCTAATAATTGCTATAATTTTCTGATGGCTGCCCCATTTTGAAGGCTCCTTCAAATGTGGCCAACAAATGTGTGCTTTCATTCCCAACCAACAAGGACCCAATTTCTGGAGAGAATTCCAGAATTAATCTTGGTAGTCCTCTTGGTGTCAAAAGAACTAGCTGTCCGGCCAGCTAAGCTGTAATTAGCAATAGATCCAATGGTAAAACCGTCTACCGTCCAGTCTACAGAGGCATTGTCATCGTCTACATCTTCATAAATCGAGTCCTCCAGAGGATGCAGCTTCTGAATTTGGACACAGCCTATGAAAGCCTTCCTGGAATCATTGTTTTTCTCATTGTTGCCCCAGGATCAGGATATTCAAATGATTATCGTGTCTCAACCCTCTTTATTACAATCGGCCAGTCCTCCAGCTACTGTGGCCATTCGGAACACCTATGAACACTTGTGCCCTACGATGCTCTCTGTCTCTTACCGGAACCGCAAAAATTTGTTCTCATTTGACAGAGAGCATCCCTTCCACCTATTTTTTGGTTCAGTTAATGCAAATAACAGCTCCTCATTCCTTGTCAAATTCTCAGCCAACATAGGTATCCACCGTCTGCGATCGTTTTATCTGTGGATAAAATAATTTTGTTGCATTTAACAACAACAACTGCAGCTGGGGAATCCACTTCTTGTCTTATCTTTGAATCTTGTTTACCTGCTCTTCTGGCACTGTCTGTCTCTCTCTATTTCATTTCCTTTCTCTATGTTAAAGTCTTTTATTCAGCTTCGTGCTTTCTTCTCTCATTGTCTCTTATTTCTCTTACATGGTGCCAATTCAAAACACACATTCACAAACCACAGCTTGTCTTCATACATCCATATGTGCTCGACAAACGTGCACACTCACACGTGCATGTCGCGGCATCCTCGCACATATAGTGCTTAGAGGGCCATATGATAGTAATTTGGTTGCATTGAGAGGCAGCAGGGCTCAGCTGGAGTTTATGTCTGAGTGGAAGAAGACTCTGCAGTTTATTGGCAGGAAGCAGCACGACGCTGCTTGACTCTTACCTCTGATTCGCTTATTACAGGATGCACATAAACCTGATGCTATATATTGCTATGCTGAAGTGTTTAAGCATCAGATTTTCCAACATTTGCATCCAGCTTTGGTCACTCGTGATGTGATACTGACATACTGATGTCTAGTATGCAGACAGTTAAAGTTCAACTTTGGCTAGAACTCTAAAGCATGAAAAACACACCCCTCAAATGGCTTTTATCACCTTTTCCCTGCTGTAATAGCAGACAGTTGCTTATTTAAACATCCAGCAAATGCAGAATAATATCATTATTTGTCATGTTAGTGGCCACCTGTTGAATCTCCTCTGACTCCTGATGAAAAATGATTGCGTTAAAGCTGTTAGATGATCTACTTTATTCAACCGCTAGTGGCTAAGTGCGCGTGTGTTGGAAACAGGATTGATTAGATGTACTTTTTCCCAGAGCTACAAGTGTGAATGATTTTTTTTCATTGTTCACTACTGGAGTGTAGCTTAATTTGATATGACTATATACAGTCACACATTAGCATTTGCATCCTTCTGAGCCTTTTCAGTCACTATACAATGTGAAGACTGTTTAGCCTTTATTTATGATGTCTTTATTGTTTCAGTCTCTCTTTGCTCATCGGCTATCATCTGACGATGCAGTAGTAATACATTCAGAACAGATATTTGCACATAAATGCATATAAATTAAAAAGTTGATAGCCAATGCATTTCAGTCAATGTGTTCCACCTCTTTTGGTACAGGACTGTTTACCCGTAGGCAACCAAAACCTGCTCAAAAGGGATTGGTCAAACCACAAAAAGAAAACTGGAATGCTTCCAGCCCCAAAATCTCATCCCTCTCCCACAGATTCTGTATATTCACATGCAGAATCTGTTAAATCATTATTCTCATTTTATAATGTGTGATGACTGAATCAATCAATCGACCACTAAGCCTCAACCAACCAGTGGAGCTCCAGTCACTTTCCATCCTCCAAGTATTTGCTTTGTCTCTTATTCAGTGGTATTGTGGCTGGTATGACAGACAAATACAAGTATTCATTTTCCTGCTTCTGTTCAGTCCCCAGCTCGAAGCTCAGTGTTCACCCTTTGTTCAACTTTCACTGTGCAGACAATCAGGGAACAGAAACACTGCTACACTGTTTTTGCGAATAGAGAGGTCGCAGTTCTTGCGTGTCTCATCACCATGTTTAGAACAAGGCGATGCCATCAGACTACAACCCGTAGTGATGCTCTCACAGACTGTTTACAGTGTATGACTGAACAGTATTTATTTATATATTATCCACATCAAAATTTCATGTCCTATTTTGGGACTTGCTTCAGTTTTTGTTAAAGGGAAGATTAATGTGATTGCATGCTTCATTTGCTGTAAAACAACAACAATGAAATAAAAACTGCAAAGATTGGTGTGTGTGTGTGTGTCTGTGTTTTTATAGTTGTGTCAGCCGGTCATAATGATTGTGTGTGTGTGTGTTTTCCTCACTGTCAGGTTTCTGTTTGTCCATGCACTGAATCTTGATGAGATGAGAGAATACTGAGTGTAACTCTGTGTCCGGCCTCTGTCCTGATGTGTGTGTAACAGAGATGTCTTGTGTTCCAGGTGCGTAACCTGTGTTACATGGTGACACGGAGGGAGAAAATGAAACACACCCTATGCGACCTCCAGGAGAAAATCTTCCACCTGCAGATACAGCTACTGGAAGAGGACATGGCTGGAGGTAAGAGCCCAAACATGAGTGTGTATTTGGATATGTTGTTTTCTTTCCAGACACCTGAACAGTTACTTTTCAGTCTCTCCAGCACTGAAGCCAAGACCACCAACACACACACAGTTTGGAAAAAACCTCAACTGCATAACGGTTGAATCCAAACCCTTGTTGGCTGAGTGTGGTGGGTGGACAGTTTTGGAAAGGGCCTGTCATCGTTTTTGCACAGTAGACCACACTTGACACCTGAACAGCAAAGAGCACTGAGCGCCGGAGCTCGATTTCCTGTCCACTCTACACAGATGAATAACCCTGATACGTTTCATGCTGCTGCTCTGTGATGGAGATCAGGAGGGATGGATTTAGCTGGTTGAGTTGATGCTGCTTTGTTCTGCGCAAAATGAGGTTTGTATGTCAGGTCAAGGATGAGCTTGGCTTTTTTAGCTTAGCAGACCTTTTACATGCACAAAACAACGATATGCCATATGGGGGAAGAAAACTGAAAAGCATGATATGGGCAATTAGTTTTTCAAAAGACAATTACTGATTGAAGCGTCATAGGACATAGACTCATCCAGATTCTCTGCCAGGTACTCTTTGCCTTTTCACACTGGTCTGGACTTTTTTACATCTAGTAAGACTGAATCTGAGGATCTAAAAAAGGCTCCTAATAGAGAAATCTACATTGTATGCAGAGGTACATAGGCAGATTAGCCACTGCTACTGTGGTGGCACAACTTGTATATAGCACTGTTGGTGTTTAACTGCTTTTTCTTTAATAGATATGTCCAGCAGATACTGGAAAAACAACATAGTCATCAAGAACCATTTTAATTAAAGGGATAGTTCACCAAGAAAGGAAAATTCACTCATTATCTTCTCACCCCTATGCCGATTCTGCTCTAACAAAGTTTACCCCTGAGACTCGAGAAGTGTTTTGTGGACTCAAACACGTCACACACCCCTTCATCAGCATAGGGGTGAGTAGATAATGAGTGAATTTTCATTTTTGGATGAACTATCCCTTTAAGGTTAATATCTGCAAAGCCTTAACTTTTCCAATGAAATTGGTTTGCCTTTAAAGGGGACATAGCATGCCCATTTTACCACAAGTTGATATGGTTCCTTGGGGTCTTAATGAAATGTCTGTAACATACTTTGGTCAAAATACCACAAGGATCATTTAAAACAGCACCCTTTTTACCCTGTATAAAACAGCCCTACACAGAGTGACCTGTTTTGAGTGCCTGTTCCTTTAAATGCTAATGAGCCAGCTCCCCCTCCCCTCTCCCCCCATGATTTTAAACGATATAAATTACATATTTTATATGATATAAATTATCAAATATGCATCCCATACTTTGTATTCCCCTTCTGTTGTCCTGGAGTTTTAATTTTGCCAATCACAATTGAATGTCCCCCTCTGCCCATCCACTACAAGCACACAAGCAGACAGACAGAGAGAGAAAGAGAGGTGGGGGGGGGCTATGAAGACCATCATTTACCCCCGAACCCCGACATTCAACGGGTACAACAACAAGCGGAGAAAGCAGAATCGCGGGCTGACCTTATATATACAGTCTATGGGGCTGACCAGTGCGGAGAAATGCACGTCCCGTGTGAACAGCCAGGCGGCTGCGCGCTTGAGAACGGCGCTGTGCTGCGCTGCCTCGCAGCGGCGCTTCCGCGTCCGGTGTACCCCGGCGTAACGAGTGGGGGGGCTCGGTGTGTTTGGCCGGTGCTGGTGCTTACAGTAGTGCTGAACACTGCGGAAGTCTTCCACACTGCTGGCTGTGTGGCGCTGACACAAATTCCAGCTCACGCATGGGAGAGCGAGCGGTCGCGCCCGAGCAACTGCTGCAGCCTCCCAGTCCCAACGATCCAGACAAATGCCACATGTGAGTGAATCGCGGGCTGACCAGCGGAGAAATGCTCGTCCCGTGTGAACAGCCAGGCGGCTGCGCGCTTGGGAACGGCGCTGCGCTGCCTTGCAGCCTCGCTGCGTCCGGTGTAAACCCGGCGTGACGGGGGGCCAAGACCATGTAGGGAGACTTCCAGTGCCTTGTTACGACACAAAACCCAGGAAGCTCAATCGAGTCGCTCAAGCATGACGTTTCTGACTTAGAGGAACCATAACAAAATGCGCGAGTGTTTTTTTCCCCGAGTTTTTGGGTTGGTAGACATGCCAGATACCCACATTAACCTGTAGAAGCACTAACAAAGTGGAATTTGCATGCTATGTCCCCTTTAACAGACAGATAGATGACAATTCTCTATGTGTGTGCGTGCGTGCATGTGCATGTGCACAGTGGGTTGTCAATTTCAGTATATTGATCCATCAGGGGTTTGTATTTTTTTTGCTTGTATTTCCTATTTTTATACAAATTAAAAATTATAATTGATGTCATCACATTGGCTGCTAGATTTCTAAACGGTTGTTGTCACGGTGATGATGGCAAAAATGATAGTGACCTGTATTTGTCCAGTATAATGTTCGGGAACCATGTTCTTGTTGTCGTGACCTGGAGCTGTCATGCTCATGACAGTCATAGCCTGTTGTCATGGTAATACCAGTGATGTCTCGCTGGCCTAGTAATGATAGTTAACTCTTGTCAGCCTGCCCCTGTAGCTGTGTTGTGGATTGTGTGTGTGCATGAGTGCATGAGGGCGTGCGTGTATGTGTGTCTAGGGTGCTCAATTTGCACTGCTCATCATTGCAGAGGAAGGCTGCACACACACATCTATGCACTGAATAAATCTTACTTTCTCTCAAACTCCCTGTGTCTCTCACCAATACACACACACACACACACACACACACACACACACACACACACACATATATACACACACACACACACACACACACACACACACACACACACACACACACACACAGTGCAGAGCTCCTGACTCAGCAGATTGCTGCCATCAGGTACCGGGAGCTGTGCTGCTGGCACTGAACGGCCATATCTATTCACACTGCCACAGGAGTTAGATTAGACAGGATAGTTGGTGTGTGTGTGTTTGTGTCCGTGCGTGTGTGTGTGCGTTTGTGTGAGCAGCAGAGAGTGAAGGATGAGGTTGTCTGCAATAATTATTTGGCCTTTCTCTCACCTTGTATCTACCTCTTTCCTTTGCCTCTTTTATCTTTCTCTCCTATTTCTCCACTGTCCATTTTTCTTCATCCTCTTCTTTCACCTATTTTCTAATCTGTTTCTGTCGCGGCCCTTCTTTAAATTTTGGTGGATGGAGTGGACCATAATGAGACTGAGAGTGTAGTGACCCCAGTCCACTGGGTGGCAGTAATGCACCTCTATGCTGGTTTGCAAGCCGCCAACAAACACAAAATACGAAAAAGCTGAGAATGAAGTGATTACACAATCTGCGGAAGAAGAGAAGTGAAGCATCATGTTTTTATTTCTCACAACAACAAATCCACTTTTTCGGCTTCCTTTCCAAAATGTTAGCATATCAACGCAGTTTTTGTTTTTTTCTTCGATACTAAGTCGACAATGTCTCCTCTTGTAACCCCAAACAATCCACAACTTTATAACTGCTTGCCCTGACTCTATATTAAATTGTGCATGGCTCATCAGACACCATTAGTGCCTTTTGTGAAGAAAATTGTCATATTGTCGGCTACTTTTTAATTTACCAAAACCTGTCATAATGAAAAATGGTGGTTTAGCCACTTTGCGAAAAATACAATCGATTTAACGCCTACAGTGGAATGGACCAGCAAAACCAGAAATCAACAACATTAATGGTTTCCTTCAACGCTTACATTTCCCTCTCTTTTCCTCTCCTTGGTTGTCTCATACGACACCGATGTTTAAATCAGTTCATCAGTTGTGTTAGTTTGACTTATGTTGGCCACACAAACTGATTGTGTGATACCATGTGACACTGCACTGACACCAAATGTAACAACATTGTGTAAAGTTTAGATTTTAAGACTGAACCACAGACCAATTTGTATTCAGATAACTTGTATTTAGCCACAATAGCCCTCCTTCTAAAGGACAAATATTAAAAACATTAAAAAAAATTGCCAGCCATCAGATAAAAGCTTCACGATAGTAAAATCAGATTTTTATAAACCTGCACTGGTTGACACACTGAGCCTATTCCCTCCATCAGCAGCACTATGCTTCCTCCCCACACGTCTCTGTGGACTTGTTTCCATGTGGAAAACACACGTCTCTCCTCTAACCCAACTTAAACAAAAACCACTAACCTCTGTCCGCCTGTCTGTCTCTCACGGCACTTCATCTGTCATGTTCCACACTCCATCTGCCAGTCGGCCCGTCCGCCCTTCCTGTTTATCGGCCTGTCTGTCATGTCAGGGGCTGCTCTCGTCATGCTTTGAGAATGTTAGCGTGTTACCAGCGAGGCGGACAGGGAGACAGGTTCTTATCCCTGTGGTCTCACATGGAGCCAGAGGAGCTACATGATGCTGCAAGTCCACCAAAGTAAACTACTGAAGTAAAAACTCAATACAGTGATTCAAAACATCAACAAGACAGGATCTGAAAATAATTTTACATAAAGAAACAAAATGAAAAAAAACATTTATAACAAGTCTTCACACCTAAAATACAAAAAAAATAAACTTGGTTTTAGCTTAAGCAAAAAAATCTATATTGTGATTTAAAAGAAAGTGTCGTCATTAATAATAATTGATACGTGAATTAAATTCTTGGGTACATTAATTCAATTAACAGGAATTATTGTATAGTTTATTTTATACAGTGATTATTTAAATACCAAGGGTTGGTAAAAGCTTATTTAAAGACTTATTTAAAGGCACTTTGGCTGAACAGGTCCTCTTATAATGTTTCTACTGTGTATACGTAAAGTTAATGTTTATGAAGCAATAAACCTTAAGATAACAGGAATTTCTTCTTTATCATTATCACATTCAGATCTTAGAGTGAATTTTTTGTTGTTAATTCATTTGGTGTTGGTTTGTTTTTGATACCGGAAAAACAGGCACTTGATCGATTTCTCTTCAGCTTGTCAGTTTTCTCGTAGGAAGCATCGCTCATTCTTAACTGAAATTGTATTCATACACACCTGTGTATAGACATTTATAGAGATGTATCAGAATTTTTTTGAAAGTCATGATTTTGGCTTTAGACTTTAGAAACAGGATTTCTATTGAAAGCAAAAGAAACACAACCACACACACACACACACACACACACACTCAGTGTCATTGTTATGCAGGAATTGCACAACATTTACAATCTAGCTAAATCGGAAATGTGACAAGTTGACAGTGGTTGGTGTTGGCGGATCGTATTGGCCTCTCTAAACTACTCTTACAAAGTTGTGTGTGTGTGTGTGCGCGTTTGAGTGCGTGTACAGGTGTGTGAGGAAGACAGAGAAAATAAGGATGGAGGAGGAGGAGGATGGGGCAAGAAGGGGATAGGATAAAATACAGATTGGATGATGAGAGAGAAAGGAGAATGTGAGTGTGAAAGGACAGAAGAGAGGGTGGAGAGAGGGAGGACAAGACAGAAGGAGAGAGAAAAAACCTTTTTCACATTGCACTAATGAGCTCAGGTAAGAAATGGGACACAGTGACTACACACACACAGACACACACACATACACACCGTGCAGTTCAGCACTCCTAGAAAGAGGGGAAATTAATCACACACTTCAAAAAGATGAATCCCCCGGTGCTGTTGCGCCTTTTATACTAGAAAGGGAAGGAGGTTTGGAGGGAGGGATAATATTGCAGAGTTGGAGAGAAAGGCAGCGGCAGAATGTAAAGCCCAAAGAGGGAAAAAGCAAAGATCTGACAAAAATGTGTTTAAAAAGGTTTCCACTGCTGATAGTTGGATTTGTGCTGAGATTACAACCTGCAAGGGGAAAGCTTCCACATGTTCAAGCAGAGCCTGCAGGCGTCCTTGAAAACCCAAAGACTTAGTTTTCCTCCTTTTCTGAGCTGTAGAACATTGAAAAGAACAAGATCAGATTAGGGGGGGGGGGGGGGGGGGGAATGGGGAATATGTTGAAAAATGATCAGAGGAAAATATGGTCCTCCTGTCAAAAGATAAAAAAAGGAAGAAATTACAATGCGGGAGCTGTGCGAGGAAGGCGTCCCTCTGGGAGTTCCCTCAAAGATCCCCTGGCGTTAATGGCCTCCACAATTTCAGCAAAAGCCATAAAAGTAAATTGGAAAAAGAGAGGGAAGTGTCTGGTGCGCTCTTCAAAATCCTCCTTTATGAAAAAGTTTAATACTGTCATGCAATACTCCTGCCACCTTCACACTAACACTACATGTCAGACTTCATTAAGGATTCACTGAAGTCACCCTGTAGTTCACGTTTCAGCAACACAGTACCAGGAAGTAAGCCTCCGTTCACACTTCAAGTCTCGGGCAGATTGGATAGTTTTCGGCAATGAAAAAGCCAAGTGTTCAAACTTGAAACCTGTTCAAACACCATCACATCAGGACGTGTTAAATATATAATATGTAAGGATTCTTCATCAAAATCCGCTTTACCCATCTCTGCTTTAACTGACTGGGTAAACGAAGTAGGAAAAAGGAAAAACACACCGTTAGCCAGTTAGCTAATAAAACTTTAATCCATGAACGTGATTTGCGCCTGAGTCACATCAGGTAGACTCCCAAGATCCCTTGCTGCTTCACAACGAAATCAAAATAGGTTTTTAGTTATTATTTTGATTTAGAGACCGTTGACTTTTCCAGATATGAAGGTTTTTACTGCAGTCAATTAAAATCCCTGGTTTTAATCACCATTATACCAATTATGTGACTTGCAAAACCAAATCAATCAATCGAACTTTAACTTTCATACAGGTTAGTGCAGTAAAATAATTAGACAGAACAGATGTTTAAAAAGCTGACAATGAAACACTAAAATAAAACAGATTTTAAAAGTTGTTAAAGGAGGGAAATGGTTATGCAAGTATTTTGCATTTCATATGTAATCTTTACTGAGATCATTTTGTAGAGACCTTGATCAGTGCAAACAAAGCTGCATCAAATCCCTCTTCTATTCAGTGTGTTAAAATGAGTAGTCATAGTGTTCTTTTTGAATTTACTGCTGCACAGCTGTGATGTTTGAATGAAAGTTCAGGCTCAGAAATTGAGACCGAAGGCACCAGAATTACCCAGGAACCAAATTTAGATCCTTGTTCTTCTGGGTGAAATACAGACAAAATACCCAAGTTCATAAAAAAGGTTTCTGGGTTCCTGTTGTCAAAAGGGTTACAGATCTTTTTTTGGTAAAACCAGCCTCCACTTTGTCTATTGATTAGATTCTGACATTCACAAGCAAAAGGAGAATCGAACGGCACACAGGAAACTCCCTTGTGCTAAAAACAAACGCTTGCATCTGCGGGTGAGTGAATCCTGGCCGTAAATAAAATCTTATTTTTCATATTCAGTCGTTCCCTTCTAACAAACTAAACTTGTTTTCCTGCTTTAGTGTCAAGTGAGTTACACCCACATCTGTGTTCAGTGCATATTTGTCCCACTAGTAATTTTCACTCCACATAACTTTTTACAAGAAGACATTTCTCAGTCTCCTCCTCCTCAGCCAGGAGATGATCTGGCATGGAGCTGGAAATTCAATTCTTCCTCACTTTTTACACGTTATTCCATCTCATTTTATCTTCCCAATCAGCATGCGTGCGCCCTGCCGGTCCCCATAATGTTCCCTCCGTGTTTATTCTTGCACTTCACCTTACATTTTATTTCTGGAATGGAGGCATCGCACAGAACCTGTCAGACCTTTTGAATGCCTTTTGAATGTCTCCGAGCAAAAATGGAAAGTTTTGTAGGACAAAATAAATAAACGGCAGACGCAAAAAGCTTTTCTCTCTGCTTTTCTTTCTAAACAGCAAGTATTGTCGTCCTAACTAATTCACACTCTTTTCTTCACTCTCACAGACACACACACACACACACACACACACACACACACACACACACACACACACACAAACACACACAAACACACAGTGTGAAATCTCTCTCTGGTCTCTCTCAGCTTCATTCATGCATGCCCCGCTCCTCCATGCTAAAGCAAGCATGAGGACAGCCTACTGCTGGCTGTGACAGCCACACACACCCAGTGTTGGCATTCTTTGTACTGACCAACATACCCACACACACACACACACACACACACACACACACACACACACACACACACACACACTCTCAGACAGACGCGCACAGAGCCATAGATTTTCGCTGTAAGCTAAATAAAATATTTTTATTCTTTCAAGCCATGTTAACAGCTCAGCACAGCAATGTTGGTCTGTCAGTTGGCCCATTGCTTTGGATAAGTCTTTGAGTCAAGATGACATTTTGTACTGATATTCATGGTCCCAGAGGATTAATCCTACTGACTTTGGTGATTCCCCTGACTTCCTGCAATTTATACCCCATACTTTGGCACAAACTATTGTACTGACATTTGATGCTGTCGTTAACCTCCTAAGTTATCTTCTTAATGATCATGACAAAATGATTTTGAGTATCATATTCAAAAAATTGTTGAGCATATTTCTCTGATAGTGGGTACAGACCATAGACGGTGAAGAAGACTACCTCGATGGCCCCCTGGTGGCTGGCTGCAGTACAGGTCATAAACCCTGCCTCCTTCATGTTTGTGGATAGCGATGATTTAGCTTAATTTTTGTACAACGTGTGGTTGAGAGGCATCTTCCATCTTTATTTACAGTCAATGGTGCAGACATTAATGTCCACCTCAGGTTGCATTGTTATAAGTGGTGATCTTCTGGTTTTGTGTCTCGCACCATCACCAGGTCAAATTTTGAAATCATCCAATACTAAATGTTTATAATCACATACTAGTAATATTTATGACATTTCCATCAGCTGTATACCTGTAATTTGTGTTTGGTGCCGATCAGTAAATGTATGTTTGCCAGAATCCTAAACTAAGACGTGTTACCATGAAGCTCAAAGCACAACCGCCGTGCCAAACTATCACTGCAGGTGTCAGATCATCCAAGTCAACTGTGACTGTTGTGAGATACACACACACACACACACACACACACACACACACACACACACACACACACTGACTTACACATCCATGAACATGACAAACAGCAGCAGGAGAGTTAGTTAGCCGTGTAGGCAGAACTCTGTGTTTGTGTAAACAGCAGGAGACTGTTACGACGAGACATCCCAACAATGAGAGCTTCCCATGTCACGGAATGAGAGACACAGGGTGAGATCATCACTGTGCTTTATATGTGAGTCAGTGGAGTGTGACTGCAGCATTTCTTGCATGCTGTGTCTGTCTGTGTGTGCAGACGTGTTTGTGTCTGTTAAATGCAGAGTTGAGTAATAATGACTTTTATTTTGTCCGTCGGTAGAATCATGCCATAAAGATAAGGGTATTGAATTTATAGCCAAAACGATTAGTTGAGTATTGATTGGTGGATTGAATGAACATTAATAAGCAACTATTTTGATGATCAGTGTTTGAAGTATTTTTTATTATCTTGTTTTTTTTTTTTATCCTTGTAAACTCAATATCTTCCAGATCTGTACTTTTGGATAAAACATTATAACAAATAATTGTATCTGTAACGTGTTAATGTTGATATTCGAGACATTTCAAATTATTCAATTATAATAAATCAATGGTAATTTTTGACTTTCATTAGCCTCTGATTCTCTAAAATATTGCTTTTCAAAAACATGACTAATTCATTATCATTAGTGGCTGACAGTGGTGGTCAAATTTAGTTGAGTTTATTGTAAGACAAGTATAGAGGACTGAATTATTCTGTATTCAGTATTGTTCCGTTTTGTCTTTCATCATGTGTACATATCGCAGTCTGTTGTGTTACCTGCCATACTCCCAGCTGGAGGGAGAGAGCGAGGCCTCCTGGAGTGGAGCTCTCAGCAGGGGGGATGGGGGGGGGGGGGGGGCGCGCCGCAGGGCTCTGTTACATGTCATACAGTGTGTGTCAGCGTGCTCACACACCCTAAGGCTGATATACACAACATGTGAGCACAATGGTTTCTTTCTTGATCTCAGAGTGTGTTAGACAGTGTTGTGATATTTATTTCTTTTCTAAGGGCTCGTTCACACTTAAGGATAACCGGGCCAATTTTTGACCCAACTCGCCCCTTCCGACTATCGCGGAGGCGTTCCCGATTAGAGGCCAGTGGGAGCAGATTATCTGCCCAAATAATCCTGAAGTGTGAGGAGTCTACAATATAACCTAAATGCTACTGGTTGTGTCAGAGCCTCCCCGGTCTCAAATCGTAACTACCGAACATGTCGGCCCTGACGGAATACTGAGCAAACCCATATTGCCAATAAGAGTTAGCTGACCAGGACATTACACATGCATTTCAAACTCACCTCCATCTCACGCTGCCAAAGCTCATTCCGCCTTCTCAGCCATGACCTCACCCATATTTTTTTTCCCTCTTTTTGTTTTTCGCTGCAAAACAGAACACATGCAAGTGCAGCTAGCTGATGACATCCCAGGTCTCCTGAATCACCACTGTGAAATCGTTTCCTACAAACGGCAAGTGTGTGATCTTACGTTCCAGCCAAATGGTCTAGTGTGTGCGTTCTGACGATTACAATATAAATCTTTTAAATCTGTCATCTGTGGTCTCCCACATTTTTTAAATCGGTTCAGGGTTGAAAATCCGGAGCACCGGGCTTAAATGCCTGAAAGGTGGACTAGAGTGTAAGATTTTTATTAAGAGAGAGACCAGAACATGCAACACCTCATAACAAGGAACCCCATGTGTCATCTATGTTTTATTCATGATAATAATATAAGAATAAACTGTAACCCTTTACAGAATAAAAAACAATTCACATCTGTTTGATTGTTGACATTAGGAATTTATAAATCAGTTCATTTATTTCAACATTTTCTATTTAAAACTAATTTACTTGGTATTTGATATTTTGCAAAGCAATGAAGTTGTATTGGTGAGACCATTTCTACCTATTATTCCTATATTTTCACATTTTATTTCATGGTCCCTCACAGTTGTCAGAGTGAACCGTGTTGACCCAGTGCTCATTGGTGCAACATTGTAAATCTGAACATTCTACAACTTGTTTACCCTCATTAGTGGTCATCGTTGTCTCTACTGTTTTAATTACTAGTTTTAACTTCTTGAATTTCATCATTATAAAGGAATGTGTTATAGACTTGCAGTTTTCTTAGTTGGGTTCAACACTCTTCTCTTTGAACCTGCTATGACAGTTTGTGAGGAGAAACAGCTGTAAGAGAGTTATTTCTCTCGTACTCTGCAGCAACAAACAGTCCAATAATTGACTTGGATTCAGAAAATCTCGATGCTCCCAAGAGAAAAACGTGTCAACCCGACCAGGCAAAGAAAAAGAAGAAGAACGATCTGCTAATAATCTGTTAAAGATCTGCTGTGATGCTTCAGGTTTCAGGGAAGATGATGTGAATCTGAAACCACGGGAGGCTGTGACTGAACACCGTGGCTTACAGGCTCTTTAGTTGTTTGAATATTAACACATTACTCGTTATTTTTGTCTTTTTTTTCCTCAAGGGAGCCCAGGATGTTTACACACCAAGTTTTCTGCTGTACTGATATCAGTTGTTGTGGTTTGTTTGTTATTGTGTGTCTTCCTTTTGCTTCCTGAGAATATAAAACTAATTTCCTCTGGAGGCACAGATGTGACGACCTTGGATATTTTTCCAAGTTTAACCTCTGTCGTCATGGGAAAACTCACATGTGATTCATGTTTTTACATTTATTTTAAAAGTAAAACTTGTGAGGAACCTTTCTAGAGAACGACACAATAGTCTTTTATTTATTTGAGAATTTTAGAATCCATAGATTTATTTTTGTAACTAGGAACAGAACCAAGCCCAGTGTCAACTTTATCACCAGAAACACTGTGGGAAACCCCTGTGGGCTTTTAAAGTGAGGCAAGGAGAGAATGGGGAATATTGGGTGGAAGCAATGAAGCTTTGGGTATGCAAGCATTTACAAAACACACACACACACACACACACACACACACACACACACACACACACACACACACACACACACACACACAGGCATGTCCAAACACACATTCTACACATTGGTACACATCAAGCGTGAGGGGCTACACCAGCACTCTCTCCATACATCACACACGCACACACCCACACCGACTCCCACCCTCTTCCTGCATTCCTCTCCTGTCTGACACACTTCCAGTAAGCCCACCAGCACTTCAAAAACAGCCCACCACCAACACCACCAGCCCTCCAGACGTCAGCAGCTGCAAAAACATCCTCAACTCTGTCGCACGCAGAGTCACAAACAACAACACCACCTTATTAGAGACTTGGGGAAAACAAAACCCCACAGGTCCAGTCAATACAATGGCTGGTCTCTTAAAATCTAATCTGAAAAACTTTCAGTAACTGATTAACATGTATCTTTTCTGCATTATATTTCCCCGACTCTTAACATTCATTGTCTGCTACTTTTTCTACTAAAATTTACCACAAATGGAAGCAGTGTCACAGGCTCAGTGACACTTTTCCAGCTAAACAATCTCAAATTGAATAAATCCACTAAATCCTTAACCCGAGCCCATGTTCTGTGTCTCCCTGCAGAGAAAGCCCAGAAAGGAGAAAAGAGGAAGCAGAATGGAGTGAAGGAGAAAGGGAAGGAGAGGAAGAAGAGTAGTCCTGAGAAGAAAAAGGAGAGATGGAAGTCAGAAAACGGCTCACTGCTTAAAGAGCTAGGTACACTGTGTGTGTGTGTGTGTGTGTGTGTGTGTGTGTGTGTGTGTGTGTGTGTGTGTGTGTGTGTGTGTGTGTGTGTGTGTGTGTGTGTGTGTGTGTGTGTGTGTGTGCGCTGCAGAGTTTCCAAGCTGATCAAATGCACTTCATTGGCTGCAAATATGTGTTTGTTAGTGTGTCCTTATGAGAGCATGCACCAATAATTAATGTGATATACAATCTACTTCATAGACCAAATGTAATGATCAAACAACTAACACATTATTAAAGTTGGAAATCTCAGGGTATTACATCATTTTGATTTCTGGAAACTTAGATAAAACATTGATGCACCAAGAGCGCTGCAACTTTAGCAAATGATATTTTTCGACAGACCTTCCACAATGTTGTATTACTTTTTCTTTTTTTATCAACTTAATGCATCCATCATCAATGTTGTCATACATTACCTGTGTGTTGATCACAGCAGAGCCGCTGTCAGATGCAAGGGTAAAACCAGCTGGGAGCCTATAATGCTACATCCATACAACTACACATTCATTTGACACTCACAACTGCATGCTGATTGGGTCTTTTTGGTCAAAACGTACTCTCCGCTGATTCATCAGGCTACTATCACATGACCCCCCCCTCCAGATGAAGACAACCGGCATTAGCCTTGACTACCAGCGTAGAACGCAGGGATACTCATCAGTTACATTTCTGACCCTGTTGTCTTTGCTAACAGCTGTTGTGCTGTTAAATTCTGCATTTTACAATGACACATGCTTACATGTGTAGGAGACATGCAAATCCTATTATTCAAGCAATCTGCAGCAATTCCCATGGGACGCACATGCCCTCCTATTTATACTGGCACGTGCATTCCCGGTGTACGTGAGCGGTCACTTGATGTGCTTTTTCGGGCGTGTTGGTATGGACAGGGATTGAAACTGATACAAAGCCCAAACTCTCGTGTGAACAGAGCTCGTTTTAGTTTGAAAATGCTCAATCAAAAATATAGTAGTATGGATGTAACCTAAATCCACCCACGATAAAAGTGGGCAAGGGGCTCAGGGGGAAGAACTAGTGTGTTGCGATGTACGAATTGTTGCTGTCGAGGGAGCGTCCTGCCATCTGCCGTGTCAATATCCACACCAGCCTTGATGTGTTTCATCACAGTACACTCATATCATTTTGTTTACTGCTCTAAGACACGTGTAAGTGTGCGTTGCCTCTTTTAATAGGAGCTGACTGCAGCTCAGCCCAGCAGGTCTGGTGTGATACATCAATCTGTTGGCAGTGCACCATGGCGGAAGAGACTGACAGAGAGGACATAAAAGTGAGGGAGAAGATACAGTGAGACTGGATAATATAAAAATGTCATCCCAGTAAATCACGCTGACCTTCCCTCAGCGTTTCTGTAATAAATAAATCACAGTGCTGGAACTGCGGAACATCCTCCTGAGAGCTACAACAGAAGTTATGGTCGTACAGTGTAAAGTACGGTACTGGCTCATTTTAAAGGTGTTGTAACAAAGTGGTGGGGCTGCTGATGAAGTTGATGGGCTCTGTTGTATTTAGTGCCCTACAACATGCACATTGGACCTGTCAGTTTCAAGTAGCACATGAATGAAAGACAACTCAGGCTTCATTCATGCTCCTGTGTAATATAAAAATGGAACTACACCCTGACTTCAGCAGCTTCATAGGGACCACAAGAGCTTTGATTAACTTTTTATGATTGCTTGCAAATGTCCTAGCCAGTGGAGATTGTTATGAGTGATGACAACATGAAACACGTTGAAAAAACTATAAATGTTAATGATACCAGCATCAGAAATGCCTCTGATACAGTGACGTGGACCTTCAGTGTCAAACAATGACAAAAATCATCACTTCCATGCGTTACCATTTTTTAAAACACCCTAGTATCGGATTAGTTTCTCGGAATCGGCAGATGCGCAAAGTCCAGCTGTTTGAATTGGTATTGGGAAGAGAAAAATGTCATCAGAACAACTCTAGAAAGAAGGTAAACTATCTCTAATTGCAGGTAACGCATCTTGCAAAGTCATCCTCAGTCAAAGTCTCAGCACACCCTTGCTCTAAATCACAGAGAATGAAAGCTGGTTATTGTGTGAAATAACATAAAAGCACGATGCTGCACATCTGTTTAGTTCTTGGGTTCTTCTCTAGAATTACAAAATCTACTCTATCCACATTGGGACTCCTTGCAACCACTGATGTAAGTACGTCAATTCCTTCAAACCTCCAACGTAGCCCATGTTGGCAAATCCTAAATTGTGATTGTGTCTTGACATCTTCTGCTGCCTCGTTCGGTTGGGAATCAGAAAGGATCAGAAAGGGGACTTTTTTGTCATCTTAGTGTTGATTTGAGGCAGCTGCATTTTACAAAATCAGTCAACAGCCTCACACTCACCCCTAAAGGTTTTCCCATCCATGGTGCCAAATCCAAAATGCCTCTACTCAGTACGCGTGGTTTAGTGTCAGTCATGGTTCAATATGGCTGAACATTTTGAACAACAGGGCATGCAGTACACCAGTACTGTATCTTTTTATAAAACCTGTTGGTGTTGATCTGGATTATTAATGAACTAGTGGGAGAGAGTCACCCATGGATTAAGGAAGAAGGAGACCTGTCACTGCCTATCATCATCAGTGAGGACGGCTGATAAACGTTGTCTGCAGGTGATTCATTACCCAACCACCAATAGTGACGGCTTCATGTGATGCTCAGGCGACAGATATCAAAAGGAGATTAAGCCTGCAGATCATGTGTAAGTAGATATTTTTTTGCAACATTGACAATTTGCAGCCATTTAGCCGACACTAAGCTGAGGTGAACGAACAGATAAAGGCTTGATGTCTCGCTCCAGGACACTTGATGGACTGCTGATGGACAGACACTGTCTCCGTGGGGATTTAATCTGCAGCTTTTAAGTTGTCAGCATGAGACAAGCCAACTGCCTTGACTATTGAGGTGCAAATTAACATTTCAGTGCACAGACATCCTTATAAAAGTCACAAAGACTTACTGCTCTGAGGCAGTTTGTCCATCACTAAGCAGTGAGAGGTTTATTTTAGCAGCTGTGACATTTTCGGTCTGAAGAAGGTTATGAGTAACTATTTTCTCAGGCAAGGATCCAGGTTCGCGTTAGCAGGACGGGAAATGTCTGGACTGATGTTTGTGTCCATCTATTTACCTCTTCATCTGTATTCACTTAGGTAGAAGGGCTTTTTTTTTTTTTTAAAGTTGGCACTTTGACGTGTCCGCATTTGCCATTAAAGTCATATTCCGTGACATCCTAAGCACATCCTCAGTTTATTTGTTTTTCATGCAGCTGCTTCATGGGACAGCAAAGCAGTGACAGCTTGATGAGCTGTAGTTTTGTGGGTCGTGGCACAACCAGGGCAAACTGTCACAATCAAACACAGTGTTTCCTCCTTCTCCTGCCAGAATTACATAATCATTCAAAGCCATTGGAAGAAGGTGAAAACTACATGTATGAAGTGATTGATTAAAAAAAGATCGAATCAATGGTGGTGCTCCTCGGGATAATGGGATCCTGCATAATACGAACATCGATAAATGGTTTGTGTCACACTGTTAGTGGTTAAACTGTGATTTAATATATTGTCATTCTCAATTATCCTTCCTCTCATGCGAGGAGTTATAGTTGCTGACAAATACATTAAACAGCTTACAACTACATCATAGTCAGTTATTAACCATTTATTAAATATATAAATGTTTAAATACTGAAAGGCAGGACTTGTGCTGCCAGTAAAACGTTAAATGCCTAATTTAAGATGAAAAAACCTAAAAACTTTACTTGTTTTTGTTATTGTGAGAAAAACAATTATAGGAACATGCAAATTATGAAGTTGTTCCACAGCGAAGAAATGCAGTTGTTGTTGCAGTTGCAGAAGTTGTGATATACTGTATGTTTGCGTAGGCAAATACAATGAAAAACAAAGTCCTCCATATCTTCAGGCTTCCTCTAAAAACAAACCCCTCCGCTGTGAATAGCTTCAATATGTAGGACGTGAAGTGGGTGGATTTGTAGTCTTATACAACACTTGTTTATATGTATCTAGAGCTAATAAGTTATGAATAGTCCTGTGATGACATTCTGCTACACTATTAGTTTACATGACTAATATCAGAGTCTGAATGAAAAATAGTTGTGATGATTAATTGAAATTCCTCCGAGTTCTTGTATGAGTAAAACCACCTGGATGATAGATGACATTTATAGTATTTTGACACTTTAAGGTGAATTCTCCCCTTGTCCGCAGCTGAAATAGAAAAAGACAATTTGTTTATGAGTGATGGGGAGTTGCGACACCAATGACTTATAAACATACAACTCACAACAAGACACATGAGAAGCATTAAATATACATGTGAGATACCTCCACCAGTAAAAGCAGCTTTAAAGCAACACGTGAAAAGTGAAGAGCTTTCTTTCTGCCTTTCTGTGATCTCAGAAAACGAACATGACAGAACGTAGCTCCAAGCTTTAAAATCACCCAACAAAGACGTCCCGCTGTCATCAAAGCATGAAACCTGGAGCCGCTCTGGCGATAACTAAGTGGGCTCTCACGTTGAGGAATAGAATATTTTGGTGGAAACTGTATACGACTAATGCACTCTATTGTTAATATTTCTAAAACATATAATCCACTTGCACTTGGATTTTGGGCTTTTTGTGTTAGCTGTGGCCTCGAGCTTAGAGAAATAGGCAGTGGAAGAAACTCCTTTATGAAGGGGAAATCATGTTGTGTACGCTACTGTGATAAGACCTCAGCAGTTCAAGCAATCATTCATGTTGGTTATTACAGATGTCAATCTTTGGGAAACTCACAATCGGACAATTATGTTGGACCCTTTCTAACATTATGACTCCAGCGGTGGAGAAAACCCTCTATTCTTAAAATCTTTATCCACAGTGCTAATAAGGCAGGCCACTCAACTTAGACTGCACTCCTTGCTGTCACTGAGCAACTTCACACTGCTAGAGCAGCCTCTCTCTCCTCTGTGGTTATCCTTCTCGTCCTTTCTGCTGCGTTTGACACGGTGAACCACCAGATCCTTGTTTCCTCCCTTCAGATTCTGGGTGTCTCAGGCTCAGCACTCTCCCTGCTCACATCCTACCTCAAAGGCCGTACCTACCAGTAACTTGGAGAGGATCTGTGTCAGAACCTTGTCTCCTCACTACTGGGTTCCCTCAAGCTTCCATCCTGGGTCCCCTCCTTTTTTCCCTTTACGCCAACTCTCTCGGGTCTGTTATTCACTCACGTGGCTTTTCCGACCACAGCCACGCAGATGACACCCAACTAATGCTCTCTTTTCCCCAATCTGAAACACAGGTAGCAGCACGAATCTCTGCTTGTCTGACTGACATCTCTCAGTGGATGTTCACACACCACTTAAAAACCAACCTTGACAAGACCAAGCTACATTTCCTTCCAGGGAAGAGCTCTCCCACCCATGACCTTACTATCACCATCGACAACTCCGTGGTAGCCCCCGTCCAGACTGCTAGGAACGTGGGTGTGACACTCGACAGTCAACTCTCCCTTATCGCCAACATTGCTGCAACAACCCGATCGTGTAGAAACATGGTGCACAACATCAGGAGAATACGTCCCCTTCTCACTCAAGAGGCGGCACAAGTTCTGGTTCAGGCTCTGGTTATCTCACACCTAGTGTATTGCAACTCCCTCCTGGCTAGTGCCATCCGACCTCTGCAGCTCATCCAGAATGCAGCAGCTCGACTGGTCTTTAACCTACCTAAGTTCACTCACACTACTCCGCTCTTCCGCTCCCTTCACTGGTTACCAGTAGCTGCCCGCATCCGTTTCAAAACACTAGTACTTGCGTACCGTGCTGTAAACGGATCCGGTCCAGTCTACATCCAGGACATGGTTAAAAACCTTACACCCCAGCCCGTCCACTCCGCTCTGCATCTGCCAATCGGCTTCTTGCTCCCTCACTGCGAGGGACACCTAGCCACTCAACAAAATCCCAAGTGTTTGCTGTCCTGGCTCCCAAATGGTGGAACGAGCTCCCCATTGACATCAGGAGAGCAGAAAGTCTACACATCTTCCACCTCAGGCTTAAAACGCATCTCTTCCGACTACATCTTGGTTAAGAAGATGATGATCTAATAATCATTGTCAACTCTGATGTTGAAAAGAAAAAAAGTTAGTTGTACTTATACATTGCACTTACATGTAGCACTTTGTAGTTTGGCTTTTTTTAAAGTAAAGCACATTAAAGTTCCAGTCGTACTGTGTTAGAGTCTCCTGTGGGAGTCCGCTTCCTCCTCACTCCCCCTCTGACCTGCTCTCACTTTACACTTTAACAATCTACACCAGCACTGATCACAAGTTATTAGGACACGTGCAGGACTGACTTTGTGTTTGTTTGATTCGCTCTAGAGTTTATGAGACACATGTTTAAACCTGCTACACAACACGAGACGTAACGTGACGCACACAGTCAGGACATCAGGGTTAAAGTGACCGGAACTATCCGGAGTCATGATCCGACATCATCGATTAATAATTATTTTAGAATATGGGACTAGAAGGTGAATATCCCATGGGATTATCAGTTCTGTGAAGAGGGACAGAGACGAGCAGACACACACTCCTGCAGACAGAAGAGAAGTTTCCTCCCGCAGATTACAACACAGCGCTGTGTCTTAACTTCTATTTTGCAGAAGAAGCGATGCCCAGTTTATCCAGGAACATAAATATGAATTCAGCAGGTTTTTATATAGATCAGTCATAAGTGTGAGTGATTAGAAAACATCACAGGAGCAGAGTCACTTGTTGACCAGCGGAGTAATGCGCCTCAGTGGAGCTGATTTAAGATAAGATCAAACTTTATTGATCCACACACCGGGGAAATTCAGTTGTTACAGCAGCAGGCGCAGCAGAATGAGATCGACAAGAGAATAAAGAAATACAAAAAAGGCAATAGAATAACGTTTTTTAAATATAAATTTATTTTATTTTAATATGCTGTGTATGTACATTATATACACCTTTTCCCTGTAGTGGTTTGTATGAAATGTTATTAGTAAAGTGCAGTGGCACAGGATAAATGTACGGGCAAGTCAAATCTGTTTTGTGCATAAGAAAAAACGTTTGTACATAAAAAAGTTATTTTCTGGTTATTTGATTTATAACGCGATGTATATCGATATCAACTGATGTGAAAAAAATTATCGTGATAAGATTTTTTTCCATATCGCCCAGCCCTATGTTGCACAAAATACTCACGAAATACTGCACCTTTGTCTTAAAAACTAATAAGCTGCTGGATCCGATGAGCCCAGACGGTCAATTTCACTGAAGATTAACTCCTTTTAGTTCAGTTCTGTCAACATTACATGTACACAACCTAAATCAAATGTTACATTTTATGTAATTACACTTTTATAGCTGTTATGTTCAACATATCTGAATATCTGTCGACCATTCACTCCACATTTTTTAATTACAGTAATGGACATTTAAGATTTTTATTTTTACTTCCTTCACAGTAAAACATAACAAATTGTTTAGTTATTTAAAGTTTTGGGGCTTAAAATTGGTCTCAAATTAGAGGAAAAACACTGAAATATTGTCATTGAACTGATAGATTATATGTAACACATTTAAAAACAATTCACTATTACACCCAGTTTAGCCTTATTTCAACCTGGACTCTTCTGTATGTTCTGGTATTTCTAAAACCTGTTGGGACCCTGATCAGTGCTCAGTGTGTTCCCAGTAAAATAGTAGAATGTTACTTTAGCCAACAGGAGTGACGTTGATAACCAAGTCTTAAAATTTGAAATATCTTTTACTTTATTCTATCATATCAGTTTTGATAAAGAGTTTATATAATGAACTGTTATATGAACGAGAGTATATAGAATATTGTCCATCATCATGTGCATTTGCATCTTACGTGCAAGATACAATCTGCATAGATGTTTTCAGCTTCTCACCCACCCACACAAATTTATACAAACACGCACACATGCGCGCACGCACAACACACACACACACACACACACAAAGCCATGACGCAGGGCTGTCTCATTTCCTTATTTAACCAGAACTGAGCAGCACAGAGCCAACAGTACTTTCCTGTCAAAGTGAATATGATCAATAAACACAGATAACAACAGAGGACAGGAGCATAGTTTCCCTCTGCCTCACTTTCCCCCTGCTCTGATATGATCTCCCTCTACTTCTCTATTTATCTAAGTTTCCACCTCGTCTGTTTTTCACAGTGAATCAGTCTCTTTTTCATCTCGCGCTCTGTGTTATATCACTGCCTCTCTCTGTTTATCCTTCCGTCTTTCTTCCTCTCTAGATCTCTTTCAGTCTTTCAGCCTGACTGCTGAGGGATGGAGGCTGCATCTAGATGTAGAATAGATGTTTGGAAATAATCTTTCACATAGTTTTTCCATGAGAAACAAGCCCCTCTGTGTATGTGCTTCACTTTGTTTGCGTGCCATGTGTCTGTTGTGTACGTGTATATATGTGTGTGCATAATATATTTGTTTCATTTGTATGTTTGTCTTCGCATGCTGTATGTGTTCAAATCTCACAGTCTCAGTGTGTGTGTGTGTGTGTGTGTGTGTTGGGCCATCTGTTCTCTGTCGGGTCTGGTCCTGTCTCCCAGGGCTTTGTCTTCCTCTCAGTGTTCTGGGATCAAGAAGACAGACATGTAGCAGAACTCCTCCTCAGATGCACTGTCCCCTATCCCCACTGTTTATTAGTGAGACCCATATGCCAGTGGTGATTGGAAGAGGGAATTTGAAATCTTCATAGTCACTGAGGAGTTCCATCCTCACAACTGAGATCCATAACTAAATTCAGTTAAGAAATGTAATCCAGTCTAATGGGCATGATTGAGTGTTTTTGGATGTTGCATTTTACTTTTCACTGGAAAACATTATCAAAAAATCACATTGACAGGCAGAGAGTTATTGCCTCTCACAACTTTTTGGGACTAGCTATTGTATAAATTAACAGTAGCATATTCCGAAAGGTGCAGTGGTTGACACGGAGGTTTCCCATTCAAGTCCTGGTTTGGTCAGGTGTGAATGGTTGTTTTTCTCTGTTTATTAAAATACGCTACCACGGTGAACCCCGCCAGTGTACAAGCCAGACCATTAGTATTAGCACAGTTATATATTCTGTTATTCATGGTAAAACTTGTTTGTCTCTATATGTTAGCTCTGAGATATGCTGGTGACCTGTCCAGGATGTACCCCACCTCTCGCCCAATGTCAGCTGGGATTTGCTCCAGCTCCCCCTGTGACCCTAAACAGGATAATCAGGGTAGATAATAGAAGGATGGACGAGCTGAAACTGCATAAAATCGGGGAATGAGGGGGAAAAAATAGACGTTAGCTAATCATAAAACTAATAAAAACCCATTTTGCTGCAGTGCAACCCTTGGTAATAAACCGAGGAAGCAGCAGCAGTGACACCAGAATGCTTTTTAATCTGGGATGTGGGGGAAAAAAGTTGTATTTCCTGTGTTTTTCCCAGATATCAACCATATTAGGAAGTATAATATGGGACAGAATATGAACAGACTACACAGTAGCGTGTTGTAGGGTGTAGGTCCTCTCTCTGAACTCTGCTTACTCTCTCCTCTCTTCTATCAACCTCCTGTTTTCTTCACACTTCCTCCATCTTTTTTTTTCCCCTCCGTCACCTATTCCCTCCCTCGGAGCTTTCCTGACTCCTGCAGAGACATGCTGCGTCATGGAAAAGACAACGGCGTGTGTGTGCGTGTGTGTGTGTGTGCGCGTGCGCGCGGTGGATAGCTGGTGTTACAGCCACCCCAGCAGCCTCCTGCCGTCCTGCTTGGCAGATTATTACAGGCTGTGAAGATTTATTATGTCGTGGCTGGAAAGACAGGGGAGGGGAAAAAAGAGAGAACGAGGCTTGGACCTCAAAAATATGTGCGCACACTTAGTCGTGTGTTTGTGTGAAGTCTTTTGTCAACATCATTGACATTTTATTCATGTTTATAAGGAGCTATGAGGCAGTTGTTCCTCAGAGGATATGACAGTCGTGTAGTGTTCTCATGCAGAGTTTAATGATTGTTTCTGGCTAAATACGAAAACTAAATGTCATTATTTTTCCATATGACAGACATCATGATTAACTTTTGCCTGCTGCTTTACCAACAAGGAACATTTTACTTTACTGTCTGTAATTTATCTGAACTTAGGACACATCGGTTGCTCTTTATCTACACACCTACTGAATATTTTCAATGTGTTTGTGTTGTTGTGAGCGTTAGTTTTTCATAGAAATAAGAGAGCTGTTATCATCCCACTTTGCGTGAACATCCTCTGTAACTACAAGCACAGACTCTTATCAAATCAATCATCTATCCAGAGTTTCATTTATAAAGTAATCAAACATTGTAAACTAGCAGGTTGTTGCAATCGAATGCAAAGTCATTGCAAAGATGCAAACAGACTCAAATTCTTCGGGGGGCAAGTGAATATCTAGAGTTTCTGCTGAGTGTTGAGTTCAGTCAGAGGCTAAAGTGAAGACACACATACTTCCACACACTCAGTTGTGTGTCCGTTGCTGGTTGTTACGTGGCTATTTATAGCAAATTTACACAGAGTGCACAGATCGTCACCCTCATGATTCAGGGCAAACAGCCGATCGTTTAGGTTGGGCACCGGTAGACGGTTCACTTTCAGGAGTTGGTCCAAATTTGCAAGTTATCTTTTTAATGGCCTTTCTTTTTATCAGCAGTCTGCAATGTGCAAAACATGTATATCAACCGTTTAATCTGTTTTTCATTTAATAATTTCATTTTTAGTTTAATTTCTCCAAAGCTAAACTTCAATGAATTTAAAAGGGTTTCAGAAATATTCAAAAAGTGGACTGTATACAGGATATTCACTCATGTGAACCACCTCTAACCGAAAAAAATATATATACATACATCTAAGTATTAGATAATGTAAAGATCTGAGTGAACAACTGGGAAGACAAAATGTGGGCACCCTCTTCCCTGGTAACAGGGGAGAAGAAGTGTATAAACTGACGGATCCCACCCCCACATTCTGTGTTCTCCCCAGGTTGCAGATTACTGCATTGTTGTTGTGTGCGTTTGTGTGTGTCAGGGTGAGAAAGACTAAAATGTCACAGACCTACTCACAGCGCTTTGGAAGCACTTTTACTGCCCACAATGATACAAAAGGACCCATGAAAACCTCCTAATTACACACAAATACATTTAAAAGCAGGGAGCTTTGTCGTCAGCCTCCCACACACACACACACACACACACACACACACACACACACACACACACACACACACACACATACTGAACTCACACACACACACACATACTGAACTCACACTTGCACAGCTCTCAGTCCCAGGCTGTTACAGTCCTGTACAAAGGAAACAAACAAGCTCTCTGCTGCAAAACGACTTTAATATATATTTTCATTATTGATGAAACCTACATGTTTGGATTTGGAGCTCATTCAGACACACATATCACTGACAACATGGACTGCTATCTTCCAGCTATTGACCTTATTTAATATTCGTTTACATGAGTTTCTAAAAGTATTCCCTTTTACATGTGACAGAGTATAGTCTGATTATGATGTGAAGATGTCAATGTTGCAAAAATACCCTGAGAACTCCAATAGTTTTAATGCGAATAAGATGTATACGTGTCAGACTAATGTGACTAAGGTTGGAACACGCCACTTGTCTGACCTCATTCAGGTTAACATGATCACAAAATGTGTTTCAAGAGTTTTGAAATGTTAAGTTACATATTTATTCTACTTATTGTGAGATAACAGAAACGACTACTAATATTACAGATACAGCGCCAATTACCTTCAAATGTTCCGAGCAGGTTTTATTCATCAGTAAAGATGGATTTACTTTTTTAATTTTTCTGTTAAAGTGATCCACTTTCAGTGACATGTGTTTAAGTTATTTAAAAGAAAAGAAAGTCTTAGAATAATTATTCCTATTTGAGATAAAGTACCTCTGTTGACTGAACTGACAGAGTGAAGTGAACCTGACTCAACAGAATCGAGGGATATCAAGTGTTACCTTGGGGCTCTTGTTCTATGTATGCTCTTTATTCTTTAAGACAGTTCCCTTCAATGTCACTCACACTTTTAGAGCAACTTTTTTCTTTGTTTATTAATAATTTATGAAAAATGTGCTGCTCCGCTCACCTATCTGCTTTGTCTTTCTCCCTCTTGTCTCCCTCTGTCTCCCTTCCCTTCATCCCCACCATTTCCATCCCATCTCTCACCTGTCTGACATCACCACTCCCTCTCTCTCTTTTCCTTGATATCGTCCCATCTCCTCCCCCCCGAATCCTCCTCCCTCCCTGCTCCTGTCCCTCACCCTTTCCTCAGGTTTGTCAAAGTCCTTCCCCCTGGACAACTCTTTGTTCGACAGCTGGCTCGCCCAGTCGGTTCAGATCACCGCTGACGACATGCTGAGCCAGTGGGCACTGGGTGCCCAGCACGGGGACAAGAGTGGCAGCCTGCTCTCCGACCAGGTAGGGCTTCAGTGGCAGGAGGCCTGGAGGATGATGCATTAGCTGTAATGTTATGATCCTAATACACAGTGACAGATTTTGTACTTATTCAATATTTTAAAAAGTGGTGTGCAAGTTTAGATTGGCTCAAGTACATGCAGAGGATATTAGATGTATTCTGGCTCTTGGCAATGAATTAAAGCAAACATGGCAAACTCCAAATGGCTAAAATTAGCAGCGTCAAACGGTCCATCGCCTCTTGAAGTGCATCTGAGTCCACTACACATACCTAATGCCAGGAGCCACTATCCTGCCTACAGACCTGAAAGACATGGACGTCCAAAGTTACATAAAGGTCTTGGCCCAAAAGTTGTTCTCAGTCAAGGAAGGGGGCAAAATCTCCACAAAACTGATGTCTGTAAAAGTAGAAAGAATGTGTAGGCGGGGTGTTCTTTCAAAAAGTAACGGATGCAGCAAACAGATATTAAACACTAAGTCTATCTTCAAATGTCAATACACAGTTTTTATTTTATCAACTTAGAAAATAGGAAAACACAAACAGTAAGTCAGTACTTTGTGAGCTTTTTCATCAAGGCTCATTGATCCAACAGCCAGTGCAGCATTAGAGTGCAGTATTGATGTATAAGATATTCAATTTGTAATGTTAACCCGGCTGAAAAACTTTATATTGGTGTTTTGTAACATCATTTTTTACTTCTGTTGTTTTTTTCAGTTTCACAATTGGTCGATTAATAGACAGAGAATTTATCAGAAGGTTACCACAGTCAGTTCCTCAATGGTTTTCTAAAGATTTTCAAAGTTTTTGTTGTAGTACATTATATAGTAGTATATGTATAGTATAGTGAAGTACTACAAGAGCCACAAAACGACAGAGAAAAATGACTGTGCTGTGTCGCCATCTTTAGGTTGACACAATGCCAACATTTTTGACTTCGATACGATACTAGTATAAAAAGTTATACTCAATAACGAAAAAAGGTTGTGCACTATTGTACATGTAATACTTTTCTTTGAAGCAATGCATATTTATTTAATTAATTAATTAATTAATGCAAGGAATGAATGCACCCAAAAAACTGTGTCTTGACCATTATGTAAGAAGACACAATTTTAGGATCAGCTGATTTCCCTACGTGTTGTTTTAATGCTTTAATGCAGCCTATAGGGTTTAAAAGTCTGGTTCTAGATCTGCTTCGGTACTTTTCGGTACTGTCGACAGAGAGTGTATCGTGGTATCGAAAAGGTATCAAAGTATCGATACTTTAGTCAACCCTCGATCTTTACATGGCGTTTGGAGTTATGTGTGAGAGCTGCTCCTTTCTTTGTCGATGAGTCAGATGCGAGAGCTGCTGGTCAGAGCAGAGCTGCACTGGGGCTGACCCGCTGTTCTCCTCCGGGAATGTGTTCTGTTTGTGTATCGATTGGCAGGAGGCTCCGACCACATTACATGACATAACTCCAATTGTTTGGAAATGTGTCGCAGAACAAAAAATAAACCAGAATCAGAAACATGGTCTTTTTTCAGTGAAGCAGAGATGTTGATACTTGATATCCTTAAAAGACAATCTGCAAAAATAAACAGAGCTTCAATTTATCACGGACAATTATCTAAAGCTTCAGGTTTTATCTTATGTTTTCTTGTCACATAATATTAAACCACTTTGTTTGGGATATTCATATTACTCAACAAATGTGGCATTAATTGCTCATATGTGAGTGGGTGGGTAATTCCTGTTCCAAAATATTAAAGGGAAGAATTTTGATCTTTTAAATCAGAAACGCAAGCAACGTGCAAATTGTATTTGATCTATGAGCAATTTTCCAAATGCAAAACTTGAACTGATTTGGCTGTTTTCTTCTCATCCTCCTCACTATGATCCACTCTCCTTTTTATTCATCTCATCACACCTCCTCTATCTTCAATGTCTTTCCATCTTTCCATACATCACCTCCCATATCTCCCCCTCTCATGCAGCTCCTGCAGGGCGAGGAGAGCCTGTTAAACCTTATGATGGAGAACTCCATGCAGTCCACCTGGAAAACACCCCAGCTGGGCCGCAAACGGGGAAGCAACAAACCCCGTGGTCGTGGACAACCCGCCGCCCCCGAGCAGCCGCAGACGCTCCTCTCGACGGCGGCGGCCATCTCCACCGCCAGCAGCCCCTCCACTGCAACAAGCCTCCGGGCGAGCGTGGCGGAGGAAAATCCCAGCCTTGTGATCCGGAGAGGGGAGAGGTCCAGGGCTTCCTCCAAGGTCCTGCACCATCACCACCTTCATCACCACCACCACACCAGGAGCTCTGACCTGCAGGGGGACCCACCACCACAGCCACCCATCTCCAGTATGGATTCCTGTCACATCTCGGAGGACCCCGGCCCCTGGAACAGCTTCGCCGAGGGGAATGATGTCGCATCAGGAGCTGGAGCTGTTTTCCCCATGGGTTCATACTCCACTTCCAGCCTCCAGCCTGGCTCATGGTTCCTTGACACAGGGGCTGTCATTTGCAGCAGGGCTCCACGGCTCCGTCTGGCCCGCCACGGCAAATCAAGAGGCAGGGGCATGAATGGAGGTGGAGGCGTAGGGGCACTGGAGTCCATGGAACTGCCGCTCAGGGACACGTCCCCTTCTGGATGCCACCGAGACTGACGGGGTACTTCTCTGACGGCGAGCAGAGCGATTCGGGACACGCGCTCTGGCGGACGCAAACTCCGCTTGCCACAGTTGCATTCTGGGAACGAGGACCTGTTGAGAAGGAGCGTGCTGGCATCTTAAAGAACCAAGACTTAAATCAACACACACTCACAAACACACAGTTACCCAAGCAGAGTCCCGCTGGCTAATTGTTTCTCCATCTGTGCCCAGTGATGGCTTCGTTCATCCAAATCCCGGTCACATCTACCAATCCGAAAATCTATTCAGCTCACCTGCTATGTTTTTTTTTTGGGGGGGGGGGGGGTAAATTTGAATGTAGCTGTTTGCCTGTCGTACATTAGAGCTTCTCCGCTGGACCGTAGTTCGTTGTTCTATAACGCGACATATTCAACAAATAGGAAACAAACATTACATTTAGTCATTTTGTTTCTGGGTGTTGAAGTACCCTGTTCTGGCCTCATGTCTGTGGTATCTGTCAGAACAAACACTTTGGGGCATTATTGATAATTATTGTTATTATTATTCAAGCTGGTTTCAGGGTCTCCATCTTGTTTGGTCTTTTATGGAGCAACATCCAACAAGTCCTTGTTTTCTTGAATATATTCAGTGGAAAGACAATTTCACACCAGACTTGTTCGAAATGTGTGTGTGTGTGGCGGTGACACCAGACAACACGTATCCAACCTTGAAAAGCACAACTAGCTTGTCATCAGAGCTGTATTTTAAGCACTCGTGTGGGTAATGGATGCTCCTTCAGGGTTGGGGTCAATTCTCATCACGTCAACTCCGTTTCAAAAAGTACTCTTCGAAGACTTCCCTCAAAATTGTCTGATTTTCCAGGATTTGAATATCAAACAGATCGACCTCAACCCTGGGTCTCATTCAGATCGCCACACGGAGACGCAAACCCACAGACGCACACACACTGACACACAAACTACTTAAAGCCAATCCCTTTGCTCACATCACAGAAAATATTGGCTCTGACTTCTGTCGGCTGCTTTCAAATTCTTCCTGGTTCTGAGTTCTTTTTTTATTTTATTTTTTTTTCAGCCCGAATCTTTGGAGAAAAAACTCTTTGTAGAAACTCTGTGCCTTCTGTCGCTCGCCCTGTGCCCCCCCGCCGCCCCTTCCCCCCAAAACCCCCACTTTCTCAATCAATCAATCAAACAATCAATAGGTAGATCAATTTTTCAATCGGATTTGTAACAATCAAAACCAAAAGGTAACCCAGTCGGATTGGTTACCGAGCGTGGCCAGCTCCTTGTCACCTTAACAATTGCCTAGTGCCTGAAACAAGGATGTGAATGCAGCGTTTGCCATTAATCAACAAAGCGTCTGTGACAGTTTTCAAAGCAGAGCCAAAACTGTGCTATCTGTGCAAAGAGCTGCCTACTGTTCTATGCCCCCACAACTAGATCACTGCAGTTCAGAGCCGTCGATGAGCAGAGTTCGGCCCGGTCGCACAATCCCAATGCAAATCAAGCGTTTTATGGATGGTGGCGAAGCAAATTGTTATCAATGTTTGTATTTTGAGTTCTGATTCCTCTGCTAGCTGCCGGGAATTCATCATTTATTAAATCACGTGGAAAAATTACCAGATTTTGAGCAAAATATCAAACAGGAGCAGAAACAAACTTCTCCTGACAAAACTGGAGAGAGGAAATCTCACAGTCTTGAAAATTAGGATATAATCTACAAATTCAGACAATTTGAAAGTTCCTTTCAATTTTTTTTTTCTAATAAACCTTTGTCTTTTTTCTCATTCATAAACTGATTAGTGACTCACTATGCTGCTTAACATGAGCATCCTCTGTGCAGTTTAAAATAATAATAATAACTTTATTTGTATAGCACTTATCTAAACGAGGTTACAAAGTGCTTATTTATCCATCATCATTTAATGATTCTTTAAATTTTTTTTTTTAATCCTGGGTAAACCCACTTAAAAAAGCAATTAAATCTTCTCCCATTGTCAGTAGAGGAGTTTGCCTTTCTGTTTTTCTCCCCCCCGTGCGTCATGTTCGATGTCACTCACACCCTGACTTGGTGGGAGTGAATGCTGATTGTATCAATTCCCATTGCAGACAAAAGCCAGATGTAAGTGGAAAAGAGGCTTTCCTGCAGCTTCCAGGCGTCAAGAGAAACAAGTTAGTCATTCTTCAGCTCCTCCATGTGATTCTACATGATTTATCATTTATGATATATATTTATTCATGTCGTACGATGCCCAACACTGACTCATTCAGCCAAGCATTGAGTGGTTGTGTGGCACAACGTTGCCTCCACTGACGTCTGCCGTGGCCACGCTCTTCTCACCGATAGCTCTGCTGCACCTTCTCCTCCTGTTCGCCGAACGATGACAATGTAATAATCAGCTTCAGAAGCCTGCGCTCTTATGTTCAGAAATTGAGTTGTTTGTAAATTTGTTTAAATCTTTTTTTAATTTTAATAGTTTTTTGTTGTTCTCTCAGAGAGTTGTATTTTGTACTTAAGCAGTCCATGGTATTTCTCAGGGGTTAAAAAAACTTTTAAAAAAGAAGAATAAAGGGTTAAAAAAATTATCAAAAATGCGACGCAAGGCGAAGATACATATATATACATATTTTATATCATATACAATATATATATATATATATATAGTGATGTGTGTATGTCTAGAACTTTCCTTATGTCACTGTTTGAACTCCTACATGACTACTACTGAGCATGCTCCCTCTCTCAGTGTGACCATATGACCATCAGCCCTGGGTTTAATAGTCTCAACCGATAATCAAGCTCATTTTAACTTCATTACCAGATGAGCCGGACATGTCGGATAATATTGGCTTGGTGGTCAACTACAAGATCAGGCCGTGTAATTACTTCTCTCGCCTCTCTGCAGTGAAGACCCGAAACCCATCCGGGGCCAAATTGGGTGAAATCAGAAATCTCGTGTGAAATTTAAGGGCTGCTTTACCCAGGTCTGATGAACAGACGTTTAAATAGAGGTGCAGGTCCAATGTACTTCCTCTGTTGTTTTCTGTTTGGACACCTTCTCACCTGTCCTCTGAAGTGACCACGCCAAAGAACAGATCTGTGCATCAAAGCAGCACAGTTTGCATCTTATCTACACAAACACACGTGCTCCGACTCTGGTTTTCAAGATGAAGAATGATAGATAAGGATGTCAGACAACTCTGCCAGCGCTCTCTGGGTCTGCTCTGGTTTTAATTTCGGTTTTCCTCGACCTGGTCCGCCCCGGCCCGTTGGCGGTTGGGTTTTGAAACACTGAAGTTGTTGTGGTGTGAACCCCTTTACTGGCACTGTTGATTCTGCTCCACCACCAATACACCTGACCTGGATTCTCCCATGATCTGCATTCACAAGGGGCTTCGCGCAGGAAAAGCCCGTCACCACAGCAACGGGCCGGCGATGGTTGCAAAAACACTCGCATGTTAAACCCCCTTCAGAAAAAAGCCAAATGCTGCTGAACTGAACACACAACATACAGCTTACACACACACAGACACACACACCAGAGCTGGTATAACAGGGTTATAATGTACAAGATGAATAGTTTTTTATGTATATGTGGTCCTGACTGCATCAGGAAGTATGAGCTTACTCAGAGTGCAACGCCCCCTATCAGCAGGAGAGTATTACTACAGGTGACCGCGCAGTGTCCCTGTCTCCTTCGTCCTTCAGGTGTAGCCATCGCAGAAGATTCACACCGTTAGTCTGCCACAATTTTCTCTTTTTCAACACAGATGCAGACACAAATCTGTAAAAATCCTCCATTGAGGTCAAGGGTTGGAAATTAAGTTTTGTCTCAAGCAAGCAAATTTTTATAACAGCATAAACGTAGGAACAGGTGGACGATTTTGAATTTCTGCGTTGGCTACCTCTATTACAATCGGCATGGAAACTGACCATAACAACTACCGCAACAACGCTCGTGTCTGAAAGCGAGGATGTGGTTTAGTGTCATTACGGCGCCACGTGATCCTCCGCCAGGTGGTTAGTACCGTTCTTGTGTTAATAGGACAGACAAATGTAATACTGGTCTCAATATTCAATGTTCAGAAGTAGCCTGACTTTGTAGACAAGGCCTCACATGTATGGCCTAGCACGTAGTAGCCAATGCCAAGGCTGCACAGTGCTGGCAAAAAAGAAAAAAAACAAAAAAAGACTTAATTTCCTCTGCAGAAATTTGTGTGGGTGGTTAGGTGAGTTAGACTTGCTGCTTCTCCAGATTCTCTCTCGTTTGAAAGTCAGAGAACAGCGTTGTTGTACCTAAAATTACCGTTTTGATAATTGCAGCTCTGATTTTTCTTTTCCTAGATATTGTGCAGCCTTAGCAAACACAAACTGGTTATTATTATGTATTTACAGTGTGGCTTCAATGCCCTCTCCTTCCGCTTCGTAGTTACTGTAGACTGGAGTCTTTTTGCCGGTTCTTTTTTTATCAATATCCAATAGAACAACTTCAAAGCATCGCTGTCATCTGTGTGGTACACTGGTGTGGGTGTTGGCTCACGGCCCGAAATGTGCTGTGGTGATCTCTGAATTTTGCAACTCTGTCAGGTCCAATAACCACGAGATACTTGATCTAAATAAGATTTTCTTTTCTCTCTTTTTTTTACATTTGATCTGTAATATCAGTCATGTGATATCACTGTCAGTATCAGCAGAAACTCTGTTGTCATATTTTAGTTTATATTTCCTGCACCATCTCACTGTTTGAATTTCATGGTTAAAGTTGGCAAGTCTCAAAGATTTCAGTCCTGGTTAATTTGACGACTGAATAAATTTAGTTCTGAATCTCGGAAAAACTAACTTTTGAAGTTTTGATTATGTGGCAATGATTGCCCTTTTCCCATCGTTCTGTGAGAAGGTGTGATCTCGAAAGTGCATTCCTGGGAGCAGGGGCGGGGTCATATTAGCTTATTCATAGATTCCAATCTCGAAACGAAGGAAGGTGAATAGTTACATTTAAGCAATTTGAGGACAACGACAAAACCAAAATTTTGAATACTTCTAAGGAACAAATGTTATAAGCTACTGGAGAAGCTCTTAAAATGAAAATCCTGGAGACTGCCACTTTGAGATATTGTTGGTAATGGATAAATACACGACTTTAAAGTTCTCCAAATAGTGAGCTGGTGCATGGGTCAGAAATAAAACTCTCCCCCAGGTGTTGGCATGAAAGTGACTTCACAGAAATAAGCTGGTGGGCACCTTGCGTGTAATGGCAGGTCAGAAACACACACCTACACACTGCCATGAATTTCTCGACTTCAGCTGAAAAGCTGGTCAAAGGCCAGCGCTGATTGCTGCAGGTAATTGGAACATCGCCCGCAATTCACACAGCAGCCATCGACCGCACTGACATAGTTGTAAAATTTCTTGGAAAGACATCACTGCACTGGCAGGGCTGGGTTCCTCACAACTTCCTCAGCTGCGCAAACATCACGTCCAAAGCTTTTTATAAGCAGAGAGGTAGTTTATCCTCCAATAACATGAGGACCTTGGAAACGTACAAGACAATTTGTGCTCGGTTTGAGCTAAGTAATTAAAACAGATCATTAAATTCCGGGTGGATGAAAGAGTAAGATTTTCTCTATTTGAAGACAGAGAGTGATGTTTGCTCAGCAGTGGTTCTGGGGAATCAGAAGGGGCATCAGAATGCTGTTAATAGAATATCTCTCTTCCTCTGTTGTTGCCCTTTCTGCCAATAGGAGTGGTTTGAGGCTGTCGTCAGGTCAGTGAAGCCAGGATTGGCCAATGGTTCAAAATGGAATTTCACGGCCCAATAATTTGGGAACACAAAAAACAAAGTCATATAATCTGAAAAAGATTGATGAAGTTCAAATGACGTTATGTGATCGAGACTTGCTCGTGCTTCCTGTTTCTGACATCAGCGACAGTCCTCGCTTTGTTGTCCTACGCCAGCCGTGCAAACCCACCCACTTACCTACTGCTGGAGTTTATATACATCTACAATAATGTACAATACTGTTCAACTACTACTACTACTACTACTACTACTAGAGACATTTTAATTTTCCGTCTTTTGAAAAAGCCTTTGCAAGCTGTTACATTTATTTTTCTTTTGTAATGCTATAGCTGGCCATCGTGGCTTGTATCAAACTAGAAAGCTGACTCATTACCTGGTTCCTCTGTTTTGTTTGTTTCTGGGTTGTTTTTTTTTTACTGGCGCTTTGCTTTCCTCTCTGTTACAGCAAAGTTATGGCTTCAAGGTCTCAACATCCACACACTGCACAGATTGTAGGTTTAGTCATATGAACACGTCTCGCAGGCGGAGCTGCTGTGGAGGCAGAAACGAGCTCAATTGTGGGGTTTAATGTAAACTGGTGGAGTCAAAGAACCACAGTGATTGGAATAAGAGGCCGTGTTGAGTGGTTGCATCAGTACAGTCAGTTTGACAAAGTTGATAAAGTGAAAGTATTAAAGCCATATATGACAATTTTTCTATGTTGTATAAAAAGCCTGGTCCACCTCCTGTTAAGTAAAAAGCCGATTTCAAGATTTAAAATGATCAGTTGATTAATCGTTTACATGTATTCTGTAGCTAAAAACAAATGTATTACTGTGTTGATTATTATTCCACAGGCCAAAAACATGAAGGTTAGGTTTATTGGAGACACAAAGTTTCCCGCTGTCAGCCGGCGTTTGACCCTTAGAAGTTAAGCTGTATAGCTAAGGAATGGATAGATGGACAGGTTTATTATTTCTATGTATACGCCTTTATTGTACAGTGAATGTAAAGAGAGGACAGGAAATAAAAGAGAAGAGACAGACTGGTAATGCCATTCAACAAAGGTCAAGGACAGGCTATGAAAGAAGAATCTTTTGGTTCATGTTCATCCACGAGACTAAATCGTAGATCAAGTGTACGTCCTAAACTACCAGTTTTACCGTCTGCCAATTTCTAAGGAACACATAAATCAAAGGAAGCCTCGGCCAAGGTTGCTAACGATTAATCCTTCTGTCTGTTAAATGTGAAAAATGTTTTCAGAGCCGTCTTCCTTTAATCCGACCAAGAGTTGAAAATGCCAACATTTTCAGCTCTTGGATGACAGCAGCAGGAACCAGAGAATATCTGCAAAATGTTCAGTTATCTCAACTCTTCACTCGAGTTAGGAATGAATCAACTGATAATTATCGGCTTCCTGAGAAGTTAGACCTCTCTCAGCTTTAGAGAGGACATCACACAGAGCAGCAGAGTTTGTGTTCAAAAAGGAAACCTGAAGAATCACAATTCAAATAACTTCCTACTATTTTTTGGTTTTTCTTTCCCTCGGCCATTTCAGTTGGCTTCGATCCAACATCACTTAACTAGATTCCCTGTGTTTCTGGCTCCACCTTATAAAGTTCACCACAATGAGACGACTTCTGCTTCCAGAGCCGATCCAAGAAAGGTTTTTAAGACTAGTTTCAGTCTTCACAAACTGCGAACTGTACTCTGCCTCCACCATCTCCCTCCTCCCTGCTCGCTCCTGCTCCCCCACCTCCTCCTATACCAGCAGCTCCGTCCCCTCCACCCCCTCCTATGGTGTCCCCTCTGTCCACGACTCCTCTCTCGTCTGGTGATCAGCCTCCTTGCCCGGCACGTGGCTCCTTTTTAAGTAGAAGAAGAAAAATGATGTCTGTAGCTTTAAGGACAGATAATGACAGGCACGTGTTGTGGAGGTACGTGTGAGGAGGGGAAAACATTGCTTTGCTCTGGCCTGGAGAGAGAGAGAGAGAGGGGGGGGGGGGGGGGGGGGGGGGGGGGGGGGGGGGGGGGGGGGGGGGGGGGGGGGGGGGGGGGGGGGGGGGGGGGGGTGGGGGGGGGGGGGGGGGGGGGGGGGGGGGGGGTGGGGGGGGGGGGGGGGGGGGGGGGGGGGGGGGGGGGTGGGGGGGGGGAGGGGGGGGGGAGAGAGAAGAGATGGATAAAAAAGAAAGACAGAGGAGGGAGACGTTTACTGAACCGGAGCCAGGGAGGCAGACAGGGAAAGAGTACAACTTGTTCTTTCCCTCTCGTGTTTGCGGCTTGTCCGCGCAGTTAACAAGCAGCTAATATCAACAGCAAGGCCTTCCTTCTCCCTTTCCTCCATCCCTTCATCTCCACCTCCTGCTCGTTTTCTCTCTCTGTTCTCCATCTCTTCTTTCAGCTGGGTCTCAATCCAAGTATTTCCTTCACAATCCATAATAACAATGGAAGCAGCGAAGCAAAGCAGTCGGGTAAAATGTGCATCAAATGGCACAAACAGCCTGGAAAACAATTCAGTTTTGTTCCAGAATATTTCTTCACTTCCAATATAAATCACCCTCTGATTAATTCAACCAACAATTCATTCAATCTTTCTATCTGTGTATCCAAAGCCTGATATGACTTATTCCTCTGTGCTACATGGATCTTCATCATTGTCCAAGTACTAAACAAAAGAAAACACACCATCATTGTAACTTCTGTTTCTCCACAACGTGTAAAAAAGTCTAGATCAAGTTTTTGCAACATGCTCAAACATTAATTTAGACATGATCACGATTTCTGGGTAGAATCACTGTCTTGAGTCATGTTTCGGTCCTTACAGCAATTTGTTCAGGGGGTAAAAAATGGTAATGCTCATGATTTTATTGTTTGGTTTATAGTTCTCAGTCCTACTTGGTGTGATAAGTAGGTGTTGTACTTCCATTGGATTTGTTGAACTTAAAGTGAGACAAAAAAAAGAGCAACACCAGCTTTATTGGAATGTTTTTCAAATTTGAATGCCAACTCTTTTTTTTATTTGTCATTTGATATGTAACCTGGACGGAAACCTGGCTCGAGGTGCTTCTACGCTTCCTCCCTGACAATCTGAGAAATGTATTCAACCTCCGTTAAACATCTGGTTTCACCATTAGGCCTCCTGGGAGGTTCCGACCCTGCTCACACGTATATCACCGCAGATAAATTGAAGTGTAAAATCCTCATTGAAGATCCATTCGCCGAAGCTACCCACTGATGGTCAGAACAGCATTTGGTCACATTAAATTTAAGCTCAGCTGCAGCACAACAAAAGGCTGAGGGTGGGAATGTGTTTTATGGAGGAAACTGTGATTTCACCACCAGCACCGGAGACACTTGACTCCCTGGTGTAAATGTAAACTGGATAAATTATGTCTAGACACAATCTGGATTTGTTAAGAGGCCCTCTGCACTGTATTTCTGTCTCTGCTCTGTCTCCCACTCGTAACTTCACCCGCTCACATCTCTGTTTTATTTTCTTCTCCTGATTTGCGACTTTCTTTTTCCTCACTGGTCTTTTCTGCTTCCGTGACCAGACTTCTTTTTCAATCTCACACACAAAAAGCTTCTTCCTCAGAGGCAAATGTGTAGTTCTATGCCTCCATTATTCAATCTTTGATTCATAAATGGGAGCAATAGTTATTTTTGTTTACTTAAGTTGAGGAAAATTCAGCCGTGGTCTATGCTTTTATTCTGAAAATACAGCGTGTGTCTTTGGACGGGTCTGTGGTTGCAGGAGCCTCAGGAATGAGTGAGCGTACACGAGCATGAATCCTGGATTATGTGTTCTTGGCTAGAGAGACGCTGTGGGTTAAAGTTAGTTTAAAGTGTGCAGCGGGTCAGCTGCTCCTCCAGTGAGGTTTCCGACCTCTGGCTAAAGTCTCCCCTTCTTCTCCTTCACTCCTCGTCTTCCTCCTCTCATTCATCCAGAGAGAAGTTTCTGTCCGAACCCAGGGGCCACAACTACAGGCACGTGCTCAGTAAAAGCAATGATCGAACCTGAATAAACATTTTCTAAGTTTTACTTTGAAAAGCTACATCTGTAGCTTGTGCGTTTTCAGTCACTACATTCATTGTTTCAGGTGATTTAACAGACACCTGTTAAAACTTGCATTGGAAATACGAGGTGAAAATTTGCTCCGCTTGCTGTCTGAGGACACTTTAAGTCATTCCACGCTAAGACTGCAAAAACATTTTAAACACTGTTTATGTGAGAAAATGATTTGTGAGGAGTTGTGTTTAAACACAGACAAAGTCACAGTTCAGTTCTCATTTATAGGTTGTTCTGGTTCAGTCTGACTTAAAGGAAACAAAGATGTGATCACAGGACAAACTGCTGTGACATCGATCGGTCACGTTTTTATAATTGCAAAGTCCTCTAACAAAATTCGACATAAACACGTAATGATAACCTGTGTGTTGAGTGAGTGGATACGTTCAATCACACTATCAATTACAGAGATGGTCATCTTCACTTTTACTGTCTCACGGCTCCCGATCAGGCTGACATCATCGTTTTCATCTTAAGGCTGTTTTTAAAAAGCTTCACTTCATGTGGACAAAGAGCCAAACCAGATTCAGCCGGCTCACTGTGGATGTGCTCAGAAAGCGTTTACCTCTCTCCTCCTTGTTTCTTCTCTCCTCTTTATCATTACCCGTCTCTTTCTCTCGCTTGCTCGAGTTTTCTGTCTCACTCTCAGCTCCTCCATTCTTTATCTTTTCCTCACCCTCTCCCTATCACCCCCGTGCAGTGCAGTGCAGAGCAGGCAGTTTCTGACTCTCCTCTCCTCACCTGCGATTCTCAAAGTTGTTCTCCCTCGGGTTTAAAACCCATTACGAAACATGTATTTCTGGTTTGCAAATCTTCATCATCACAACTTTTTACACCTTCTCTTGTAAGTTTAATTGATAACACTGCTCCTCTCCCTTCGCTCTGCTCTCTCGTCATGATTACATATTATCGGTTATCATTCTGCATCTTCTTGGTCGTTTTCAGGCACTATTTGAATACCAATCAGCATCATCCAATCAGAGCAGAGCTGGACACGCGGCTCCTTCCCCTCCTCGTCCTCCTGTCGTATTCGCCCTGATAACAGGCGTTTAACCCTCCGCTGCTGTGTCCAGTTTCTCCTCCACTCTGCATCGGTTCTTCAATACAATAATATGAATGTTGCAGGAGTTAATGCTTCTGTGTTCTTTGTTTCAAAGAATGTTGTGCCATTTGTTAATAGCAAAGAGAACTATTGAACATATATGAAAAAGAAGAGCTATTTTAAATTATTTTTTGGCTTTTTTTGCTATATTTATTTTCTTGTATTAGAATCTTCTTTGTAGGAGGGAAAAATCTAAAAATGTATTTTTCATTAGTGCGAAAAACCTATTTTCTTCCTTTTTGTACAATTTCGATGTTTTAAGCGAGACTTTGAAAAGCAATATGATGATGATGATGACAATGTTTCCTGTGACTGTATCTGCATGCTGTTTCTGTTGCCTTAATGATGGCTGCATCCCACTATGACCCCACCCACCCCACCTCCAACCGGACCCCCCCACCCACTCACCCAACCTCGCCCCCGCCACCTCAACTCCCCCCCTCATCTAATGGAGTCCTAGTCCCATCTGATCCAGTCCAGACCAATCCAGTCCTGTGCAGTCAATAAAGCAGTGCTTTCTGTGTACACGCAACTCTCGGCCTCTCATCCTTCTTCATCACTGACGTCTGCAACTTTTTTGCATTATAGCATATTCATTATATATTTACTTATTTTAAGACATATTTGTAAATTAAAGAACATGTGTTTGGATCAGCAGAAAGACATTTTTTATATAACACAAAAAAACTACCTTGGATATGTTTTTTTCTAAATTCTCAGGTATGAGCATTTAATACAAATAACTTTATTTATATAGTAACTTTCAAAATACAGTTACTAAGTGCTTCACAAGTTTAAAATGATACGTAAAAGCTAAAAAGCACAAAATTTGAAACTATTAAAGATAAAATATGACAATATATAATGTTATTGAAAATAAATATATATATATATCCTGTAATTAGATCTGCAATCCCCCAAAAAAACGATTGTCAAATCATTTTTGAAGCAGGTATGATGTTGACCTTGCTTAGGAGAATAAGCACTAGAATAAGAACCAGAATTAGCAGGCAAATATTTACTAATTGGCACCAAGTATTGTTGAGGCTGATGGAAATGTCAACAAACTCAAGTGCTGAATGATTTTAAACTGGCTAGTTTGGTTTTATCAAAGTATAATTCACGAGTTGGACATGAATTCCATATTTCCTGTCAGTCTGTCCAGAGTTGTAGAGACACTTACTCAGACCACAAATGTTCTGAAATAAAAAATCTGAGGGGTGCCAAAGTCAAGGATTCACCATCTGGGGACCATGAATGTCTGTTCAAATTTGATACTTATCCACCATTGAGATTTCACAGGATGTGAAGGATGACAAAGACGTTAAAACTTCAGCTGTTGTTGATATAAAATAAAAGTCTCTGGTATTACAAGAGTCATTAGGATTCCTCTTCTGGTCACCACAGATATCATCTGTTTTTTTTTTTTTAAACACCCAAACCTAATGCACCCGCAGCCTCTTCCTCAGTGAACAGACTATAGTATTTAAACATAGATGTTCTGCATGGCAACAACAAAATGAAATAAACTCTTTGATGTATTCCACTAGATGTTTTGAAAACTGCCCATTTTACTCTGTCTTTGTGACTCCCTGGATCCGTGCGCTGATCCCAGTGACGAGCACAGTGCAAATTGTGTTGTGTCTAAGAGGGTTATAAGATGTAAGAACAAAGTTTCACCCTGACTCACCCTAGAGCTGGTTTTTGACAAAACACAGCAACCTGCCAAGTAAGACCTTGATGGAGGAGTTGGCCAAGATCCTCAGGACCACTCCAACAAAAAAATAACTGCAGTGTTTTTCAATCATGATGGAATAACTGCTTGAAAAGAAATCAGGCTCTGCTGCAAAAATACCATGTAGGATCAGTGGTGTTTGTAAGGAGACAGAATGTGAAATGCAGAGCATGATGCAAAAGATTCTGTGGCCTGATGAAATACAATTCAAAACACTTGGCAGAGCCAATCAATCCTCTAATACCATCCATACCTCGCAGCACGATGGTGCAGCTTCAGCCTTGGCCAGAGAGAACAGGGAGACTTGGCCAGAGGTCCAGAGGAACAATGCAAGGATCCGGACTCAGGCAAATCTCGAGGAGAGCATGGTTCTGAATGCCAAAGGCCTGAGAGTGGAGCCAACAGATTTCTGCTCCAGCAGGACTCAAACCTGCTGCCAAATCAACACTGGAGTGGCTTCAACAATAAGAATGTGAAAGTCCTTCAGCCGCCTCAAACGTGAATCCAGAGAAAAGTCTGTGGAAAGACTCGAAGGTTGTGCCGTTTCGGGAAAATCCAAATTTGCCAAAGTGATGCAGATGTTTCCAGGGATAAGTTAAGAAGAGCTGCTCCCACAAAGCATCATCTCACATTAGAATGTCTTTAATGCTGCATGAATCAAAAGATTTAGATTAAAACAAGTGTGTAATATGAAGGGGGTCACTCATTGTAAGGTAAGTAGGTGGGTGGGTAGGTAGGTGGGTAAGTATGTAATTAGGTGGGTGGGTGGGTAGGTAGGCAGTAGGTAACACAGCTTAACCACATTCAGCTCAGAAAAGCATGTGGATATATTCAAAAGTGAAGCTGACAGATCCCTGACGTTGTGGCGTGATCGTGGGTCATTAGTATAACTACAGCCGATCGAACCACTCCAGCCTTCTCTGGAAAAATAACATTTAGATTACGAAACAAAACGATTTTCAAAATGGCCTCTGAGGAGAAGAATGAAAAAAAAGCTTTGTGAGGAAAGCCATGTGCATGAAGTCTATCCAGGTGTTTTTGCTTTGTGCTGCTAAATTGATTCCCATTGTAATGAATATGTCTGTTTGCTTGGCTTGTATCCAGGGTGTGTTTGTGTGAATCAGATAGATGAGAGAGAGTTGAGGTCTGTCGTATTATAAGGCAAATAAAAGTCAGCTGGAGGAGACAGTCTGGTTATGAAAGAGCAAAAACAGAGCCACAGAGAAAGAAACAAGGACCTAAAACAGAAAAAGACGAGTAGTTGATTTATCAACCTTTGTTTCTCGCTCCGAGGCCCTGAACTGAATGAGAACAGTCTGTATTTACTCTGCCTTCATTTAGTCCCTGTGAAAATAATTCAAGATAGATCCACTTCATATACATCACATGATTTCACAATCCTTCTGTACCAGAAAATACAGAGCTATGGATAAATGATAGAGAGAAAAAACAAGCCTAACTTATGACGCCTGCAATAGGTTTTCATTTTTATATCAGATTGAGTTAAAAAGAGAAATTAGAGATCCCTTATATGTGATTACAGGCTATTGTGCTTTGGTGATCCATACATATCTATCTATCTATCTATCTATCTATCTATCTATCTATCTATCTGTCTGTCTGTCTGTCTATCTATCTATCTATCTATCTATCTATCTATCTGTCTGTCTGTCTGTCTGTCTGTCTGTCTATCTATCTATCTATCTATCTATCTGTCTGTCTGTCTGTCTGTCTGTCTGTCTGTCTGTCTGTCTATCAATCTATCCATCCATCTATCTGATACTGTTTCCCTGGTGTATATAACGTCTCTGTCCTGTGAGTCATATTGTTTTTTATGGCTAACTGTTCTACCATGTGTCAGTGAGGAATGTGAAGTATCATGGATCATCAGTTAGCTCATTAGCTCTCGGATAAACACTCGGCTCAATTAGGAATGATAATAAGCTGTGTTTCAGTCCAAAAAGACACGAGGCAGAAAGTGCTTCCCTCTGCAATGTGACAAGTGTCTGGCAAAAGGAAAAAATCAGAATGTCAAGGAATCCATTTAACAGTCTTTTCTGCTGGCAGTCAGTTCATCCGACACATTGCTGAGGAATCAATAGATAGCAGAAAAGCTGTTTGCAGAAACAGTCGGCAGCTGACGTCCACCACCGTGAAGGCGTGAAATCCACATCAGTTTCAGGACGTCCAGGGAACGACAGGCGAAGGAGGCGGGTGGCTCTGCTGCGAGGGTTCGAACCATTCTATCTGTTGTGATGTGAGATACTGTCACACACACACACACACACACGCAGAGTGACAGCATATATACATCAGCAGATCATCATGGTCCTGACACAAGTAGCTACTCAAGCTCCTTACTGTCGGGCTCCCAGGGGATCCTTGTCAACTGCAGTAACACGTCATCCCCACACCAGCATCTTCATGTCTGGTGTTGAAACTGTCCAACAGCAGCCGGAGGCCTCTGGAGTTTTTAGTCTGTTACTGATGAATTATAAGTCATCTAGTTCATCTTAAAGCAACAAACATCGGACTCAGCTAGGGACTTGTCTTTAGAGAGAAGAGGAAGAAGAAGGAAAAAAAAGTCTAAGAACCCGTGGACATGAAAGATGGTTTGTTTGTGTTGCTCTTGGTCTGGCTCCAGGCAGCGAGTGATGCACTTTCCATACGAGAGGCCCTTTAAATACTTAGGAGAGTCAGAGGAGGGTGGAGCTGAGGTGGGAACAAGGGAGGACCACGAAGGAAAAAAAACAATACCAGATGGGTCGAGCTTGTGTTAAGAGATTTAATTTATCAAATACAAACCACAGGGGGATTTATGAGTCTTATATTGACAGTTTCAAAAGAAAGAGTTGTGACTTGAGGCTATATGTAAAGATGCACGACACATCCATGTGTCCCAAAAATATCCTGGATATAAATGCTGCCATCTTGTATTTTGGATGAGTCTGTCTCAGGTGTCAATCATGACATTTCCCCCCCATTTTTAGAGCATCAAATATCTGAGTAAAGCTAAACTTACTGTCAAAATACCCTTGGACGTGTATCGGTGTGATAAAAACTACCTAACGGGACACGTTTAGTTCAGTGAGTTAGAAAACGCAGACAGTTCCACTCGCAGAAGCATTTTGTTTCTTGGCTGCAGAGGGCGCTGTTGCTCAGTAAAAGTCACACAGTGTTGCTTTAATATCCTACTCACCAGATCAGCATTGCTTTATATGTGATATATATACGACCCAAACAAGACATATGTCAACGTGGGCTTTGGGAAATTATAAAGGCCATTTTCACTGCTGTCTAGATTATGGACAAATTACTTCATTGATTGATTGAGAAAATATCCGTCAGATTAAAAGATAGAAAATAGTCATGAAAATAAATAATTGCTGCCAAATACAGAGGACAACAACTCCAGTGGCAAATTAACAGATTAACAGAAGTTCCTCCTTCATCTATTACACAGTTTTAGTGAAATCTTACATCGCAGGGTTTCCTGCAGAGAATTGCGCTGGAGGCGTTCACCCAGATTAAAGATCACCTGCGCTAACATGAAAAATTAACACACATTTTTATAAAACATTACCCTTTAGGGAGTAGAGCAGAGGCTCTGCTTCACACAGAAAAGGCCTCACACGCTGTATATTTAATGAGTGGGACTATTGTTCAGACAGTTATCTGTTAACTGAATTGATCGTGAGAAGAGATATATCAGGTTTGTTCCTCCTCAGCTGAGAGACTCCCGCAGCATTTTATATTTCAGTCAAACTCTGTATCATCTGAAATAAAGTCTCATCTTACAGAAGAAATTATTACATTTTTATGAAATATAATATTTGACTTGTTAAGATTCAAAGCTAGTAGTGTCACTGCAGAGCAAAGGCCACGTTTAATAATACTCCTATGAAGTGAAGCAATGATTTACACAGTAAATATCAAAGTAATAAGGTAAACATTGTATCTTTATTGATAGTGAGATATGGGAGGTGATTAATCCATCAAATTCTCCAATTTAATTAAATTCAATCCATCCATTATCCTTAGAGGGTTGTGGGGGGGTGCTGATATTTGTCGAAAGGCAGAGTTCATGCTGGGCAGGTTGCCAGTGTATTGCAGGGCTAATACATAAAGAGACAAACAACCATTCACTCTCACATTCATACCTGCAGTCAATTTAGAGTCTCCAATTAACCTGACCCCAATCTGCATGTGTTTGGAACCGGAGTCCCCGGAGAAAACCTACGAAGACCTGGGGAGAACCTGCAAACGTCCCACGGAAAGGCCTCGACCAAACGTCATATTCAAACCGGGATGTTCTAACCACCACCCAGCACATAGTGCTCAAGGCAAGTGCTGATGTGTGAGGAAAGAAACACTGGGACTTTGGTAGTTTGTTAATCTCCAGTCGCTTACACTCTCCACAGTAAAGTCTGCACTAAGTGGAAGTTAAAGGGATAGTTCACAGAAAAATGAAAATTCACTCATTATCTCCTCACCACTATGCCGAAGGAGGGGTGGGTGAAGTGTTTGAGTCCAGGGGTAAACAGCATTGCAGCCAAATCCAATGTGCTGTAGCATCACTCCTTCCGGCAGCGGACATTGAGGCTGAAAACGTGGTGTAAATGTTGAATTTGAATGTCTGGGACAAGAAGTGGTCTCCAGGTACTTCAATTGTACTTAAACTGTTTACCCCTAAAACTCCAAAAGTCCTTTGTGGACTCAAACACTTCACCCACCACTCCATCAGCATAGTGGTGAGTAGATAATGAGTGACTTTTCATTTTTCTGTGAACTATCCCTTTAATTTAAAGTTAGTACCTGTCAGCTGTACTGTGGATTCCACTGGTCCTGATTTGATGCATTTTAAGCAGTGTCATTGTTAAGAACAGAATCTGACGTCACTGTTGTGTCATCCCTTTCCCTGCTGTCTGCCTGGAGGTGGTTTTCTCTGAGTATCAGAAAAAATTACAAGATCCAGAAAGACTTCCAGTATAGAGACCCTCAGTTGCTTTCCAGTACTGCCCTCTGGTGGCACGACATGATATGGCTTATTAGTTACAGTGCATTTTACCCACTGCGCCAACTGGCCACTATGAAGCGCACTGTTGTGTATATAGAGGGTTTTCTGCTTATAGACTTATAGTCATTGCCTTGGTGTTTTGTTTTTGTTTTTATTATCATTAGTTTGCGATGACCTTTTTTGGTGTATTATTATTGTACAAGTTTAAATATGATTATTGTCTTTATTTATTTTTTGGTGCATCCTATAGTATGATTTCTGAATCGTTGTTTTTAGGGTGGAGCCCAGGAGGACTAATGGGGATAAACAAATATACAAATAAGCTTCTGAATGCATTAAATCATTTGTCTTTTTAAGGGTTTCAAGGTGCCATTATACTTCAAATCAAATCTATACTATACTGTACTTAAACTTAAAGTAGTAAATAAATGAAGTAAGATATCAAATATGTCCATGCTATATACTCATACCAAGTGTTCACAAAGCAGTTCAAAGTTAGTTTTTTTAATTAATCATCCTTTGATTGAAGATGTCTTTCAACGGATGTAATGACGTCCACCTTGTCTGAATGAGAGTGTTTAGTTGCTGGTGTTTAATTAAAGCACTAATTCTGCTCTGAGAGTCCTGATGAAGTGAACCCTAATTATTGTGAGCACAAGGCCCACGGGCTTCATATGCTAAAATGTCATTAGCTTGAATTTTTCAATTACTACCCAGAACATTTTTTTTTTCCTCACATCGTACATTTTGATTTATAAGGAGGACTTGGACTTCAGTATTGCTGCGCTGGCAACATTCAGCCGGTAGATTAAGTGCATCAGGAGTGAGAGCGCTGCAGCCCCTGGGGGGAAACCTCTTTGTGTCAGGTTCATGAACTGTAATAATCGTACTGAGGGGGTTTCAACATTTTTTCTACTGTAGATTCTGTCTTCATTGCTGTGGTTTTACTATATTAACACAAAAACTGATAGTGTTTCAGATGAAAATGATAATTCTTAGATCTGATTTCACCTCTTGTAAAATCCCCTCATATACTTGTGAAGAGGGGGGGGGGTTAGGGAATTATGCTATTAGGAAATAAATTTGACACGTAGATGCAGTTGAATTTCTCTCCAACATCTGTTATGTTACAATACAGGAAGAGGAATAATTTCTACCTTCCTGTGTATTGTTGATACTTGGTTCAGGTGTGTGTTGAATACTGATTGGACGGGGGATAGAGGCAAAGTCAAAGTGAGGGAGGACACACACACACACACACATACACACACACACTTTCCCCACTTGTTTCTATAGTGTTGTCTGATCATAGGTGATAACTGTTCTTACTGTTCTTAACTGTCTTAAATTGAAGCCCTCCTGAAAATGCAAAGGTTTTAATGCCATGTGCGCCCCCTAGTGGCATGGTAGTTAAGTGCTTGAGGTTTTTAGAATATGTCCTATGTGTTTGATTCTGCTTCGAATACAAGTTGTGGATATTTTCAGCTATAACAGTCTGATAAATAACTGATTATTAATTTTTTATATTTTACTTGTGTATTTCCATCTATAGAGTGAAAAAGTGTTACTGTTAATTTTTTGATAGCTGTAGTTAATCCTTACTTGACAGAGTAATATTTTTACGATATAATACCCCTGCTTCTTTGCACCGTTCCTTCAAAATCTGTGTTTACTTGGGGCCACGTGTCATGTTTCATGTGTCTGAGTTGTTAGCAGTTCTATCGAAAGTGGTTTCCTCCTCTTAACTTCTTTTAAAGTGGTTTCAAATTCAATAATATTTCACAAAAAGGAAAAATTTAAGAATTGTCCAAAATCATATTAATTATATTTATGAAACAATGTTACTCTTAATAATCTCACTCATTTTTTTTGAGTCACTGCCTGCAGCCAATTCCCTATGGTATTAAAGTGTATATAAAATACTAATGTATATTAAGTGTAACTATAGCACTATCATTAATTGCTGCTTATGCATTGATGCATTAACAGTCTAATTGAAGTGGGATTTGTAATGAACTTGTAGTGGATTATTTTCCAAACTGTTGCACCGGATCATCACTGATCTCCACCAAAGACAAAAGTGACAAAAAGAATCAGTCTTCATTGTGGATCAATGTTAAAGCCTGTTATTCATTGCAAACATTTATTACATTTTTTGATGCAAACAACAGCAAGTCCCACCCTTGTCGGAACAGCTCATCACTTAGTCATGAGGGAATGAAAGAGACATAGAGACGGGGACAGAAAAAGAATGTATTACGCGCAATTCCATTGTTTCCGTAAAAAAAACAAAAGAAAAACAAACAAAACATGATAATCAGCTCTCAATGTAAATTTTGGCATCTTCTTCCCTCCTGCTGTACTCTGGAGTAATGGTCATTAAAAATCAAAAGAACAAGGCATGCATAATAGTTTCTGGTAATGCACATAGATCGAAGGATACCACTGATAAATACAAAATCCATGTACGATGTTCGTGTACATTTCATATATACATGGTCCCTTTCTTAGAGGTGTCATAAGCCTAACTACCTGTTCCCACTATGGGATTGTGTCCTTATTTGTCTACCCTTAGTGACTAGAATCACCCTGTAAAACGCTCTGCGCTGCAAAATACACCCGGATGAACGATTAATGTCGACTACTACTTGGTGTTACAACCATCCCTATATTCCTCCCTTCATCTCTTACTGCATGTTATCTATTATTCAAAGGTATCATTTACTTAAATAGTTGTCTTTGCCTCCACTGACCGCTGTGCTATCTACACGATTCCATAAAACCTTGCTGTGGTTATAGCCGGTAATTATTTTCTATTAAAATACGCCACCCATTGCATCACTACCACCCCATGTGTCTTTTTATATTTTAAAAAAAGGGAGCCCACAGTTCACCATTAACTACTGTGCCCACAAGATAGGAGTCTGGAACAATACGTTTCCAGGTACCCTAAAGAAATGGATCACTGTGATAAATGCACTGGTCCATTTATAATAAATGGGTGAAACAGCCACATGTCTATAGGAGGGCTGTGAACGTGGCCACACATTTATTGAAATCATGTAGGGAAAAAAGAATAGTAAAAAGGACAAAGCAAAACACAGTGATTGAAAACAATGTTGAATGGTGACAATGATCTTTACTGTTAAAAAAAAAAGTGTACTGTGATGTTTACAACTATGTTGCTCTCTGTCACTGCTGAAATTGAGATGAAGAAGGGGGAAGAGGCGCCAGAGGTTTTTGATATTTGTACAGATTTACAGTTATAATGCGTCTATCATCACACTCAACAGATGGCAGGGAGGGAGAGAGGGCAGCAAACGACAATATAGAAAAGACTCATCCGTTTAAATTTGAACACCCTTTGCTGTGGAACCAATGCTATGTTACTCTCTTAAAACAGACAGAGAGATGAAAATGTGTGTGTGTGTGCATACAGGTATGAATGTTGTAAGTGCGGAACCAAGTGTTCGACCAATAAAAGTCTATTGGGATCAAGTTGTACTGGTTTCTCTGATGGTGGAGGCATTTGTTTAACCAAACATGGGGCTGAGTATGATGGTACTGGTGGCAACGGTGGGCGTCTTGAGTGGTTGATTTTAGCGCCCCCTGATGGTGGTGGTGTCGGTAGGTTTCGGCGGCGCGGCTTCTTTAGTCGATGTACTGTGAGAGCCAGCGGAAGCCCTCGCCGTAGCCCTGCCTCTTCAACACACTGCACATGAACACCTCCAGTGGTCTTGTGTTCAGCTCTTTCATTGGAATGTTGCCCTGAGAGAAAAGAATGAAAACAAATACATTTCTTGAATATGTGAGATGGCTGATAACTTGTTCTTTGGCGTGACGAAGGGTAAAGACCGAAGCTCCTGCAAGAAGAAATTTCACTGTAAACTGAACTTGATCAGACACTTATTTAGAACTAGAGTGTACGAAATGGACCAGGCAGTTGTAATATATTTGACCTGGACTGAAGGGAGGCGTTTTAAAACCATAGCTGAAGTGGAGGTTTATTACATACACTCAGTGTGTTAATCTACGATGATAGCTTGCTTTACTATTACCTCTTTTACACCAAAACTACAGGGTATCGAGGGTATTAAAAACATGTTTATACCCGCTGAAAAGGGCGACTGACTCCTTTCCCATTACAAGTAGATGAGTTTAAGATTTGACGTAGAATGTAGTGTGCTGACACACAGCTCTTGTGTCTACTCACCTTTCCTGTCGTCTGTCCAAACAATCCAAAAAATTCCCTCAGGTTCTCCTCGCTGATGGCTTCTGATCTGTCAATTTTGTTTCCCAAGACCAGAATAGGCACATTTCCGATGGTCTCATCTGTCATTAATGCCTGGGAGGGTAGACAAGGTATAATTAATGTTTGGACAAATATTTACCCAAAGATACAGATGTCACATGTGATATTGTGTTTGTTAGAATAATATTTAATGTCTTCGAGAAGTTTTGTGGATAATTTACTTAGATTGTAAAAATGTCTTACATTTTAAGGAAGATGGCTTTGCATTAAATGCTTTGATCAAAATATTTTGTTCACTAGACATGTTTATAGATAAAACTGAGGAGAAAACAACATACAGAAGTTTTTATCATTAAGAATTAGCTTTAAAAAAAGCATTTAGTGGTATTATTAACATCAGCGAAGAATAATTCACCAATAATGAGTATTTGGAACGTTTCTAAACACTGTGAAAAGCTCGGCTCTACGGTGTGATGGTGACCAAGCAGATTGGAGGTACTTACAACAAGTTCTGCTTTTGATTCAGCCAATCTTGCGTGGTCCGCACAATCCACAAGGAAGACAATGCCATTAATGGCAGGGAGGTAGTTTTTCCACACTCTGCGGGCTGTACAAACAAACAAAGAAAACAAAAGCAAACATGAGTTTTATAGTCTGTTCTGTCTCCTTCAGTCGCGTATTGTATTTACCTTATATTAGCAAGTGTGTTGATAGAAGAGGAATTCTTTTGTAAGCAGTTTTTTTTCTCTTCATGTAACTTTTCACTGAATCTCAATAATGCTATTCCCCGATCCGATCAGTGGTGAGGAAGTGGAATCAGATCTTCACTAATACATGTCCTGATTAAAAAACCCTCCCCCTGTTCACTCACCTTGTGCGTGGCCTCCCAGGTCAAAGGTGGTGAAGGTCATGCCAGCGATCGTCAGCTCTTCCGAGGCTAGAGGAGAGAAAGTGACCATCAACAAATGTTCTTTAAACATCTTTAAAAATTCCCTGATAAACAACAGCTTAGTGTATTTACATGTGTAAAACATGAATTCATATAACAACAAAATGCACATTCAACAGGACTGTTTGAACATGTTCACTTAAAAATGGATGAAAAGGCTTTGTGAATAATCAGGGTGGTTTCTTTTTTAGCATGGATGGCTTTCAACACATAACTGAGTGAAACTGGGTGTGTAATGTGCATGTGTGAGAGAGAGAGAATCAACTCACTTGGATGTAAAGTTGGCACATGCTGTCCCAATCTGTCATCTTTGAGCATGTGCAGTAGCGTCGTTTTGCCAGCATTGTCCAGGCCAAGAAATACTAACTTGCCCGATTTCCTGTACAGTCCTGAAAAAAAGGAAGCATCTCTGAATTCAAGCCTGGACACTGGAAATCCTTTAGATGAGCTACATGATAATATTGTCTTATATATTATTGTTTTGAACTAATGTGATCAGTCTGATTTTGATGGTTTGAACAACACAAAATCAATCTAAAAAAAGCATTAGAGTGACAACTCCAGGTAAGACTTGTTCTCAGACATGTAGGAGTTTCACACATACAATACAGTGTCCTTGATGCACAATGGAAAATTAACTAAAAGTTTACTCGTTTTTGTAGAGGAATACCATTTAGTTATACTTTTAAATCTCACTATTCTTCATAATAGGATCCATTTTAATTTACAATTTAAGTTTTATATGGATTTGAAATAAATTACTATAAAATAATGATATAAGAAGAAATCACTATATAAGAATACAACAAATATTTAGAAAATAAATTTGTTTCCATAACATGTTAACAAAAGATGTGCCTCTTTTCTGCATTGTTTCTTGTGTATAATAATAGTTGATATATCTGCACATAAACGCAGGTACAAATATTAATATCTTAATAATAGAGTCTTTATAGTTTGAAGGGAAACCAGCAGATTTTAGCCCTACTATCCGTTCTGACAGATCAGCACAGGACAGGTGCAGGGTCACTCCTTCCTGAACTTTGCTGAAGAGATTAAAGTGCGTTGAGTTTGACTCTACGAGTCAGCCTGGGTATCCAGTAGATTTGTAAACTTTCTGACTGAGTCAGCTTGAATAGATGATTACTCACAACAGCTCTATGCAACCTGTCTGACAGGGAGAACAGGAACCACTACGTCACAAGAGCAGCTCTGACTGAAACTAAAGAGGAGCTAGTGAGAACATCATCTGGTGCACACAAGAGTGTCTAATAGATTTAAAATAAACACCTTTTCTCGAAGACTTTTTTCCTTTAAGTGACAATAACTGAGACACAGAAGTGTAAATAGCAAGTGTTGCTTCAACGGGAACCAAACCCATGAGCCAGCTTGTGTTAGTGCTCCAAAAAAGGAGGTAGAGGCCCAATCAAGACTGCGAAGCGGACCACATTAGAAGCTGGTCAGTGTGAATTGTATGGCTGCACAATATTGGGAAAAGATGCGATATGCGATAACGTAGTTGAATGTTGCGATGCCGATATGACTTTCGATAAATAAACAAATGCTCAGGTATACGCTGTTAAAGTCTTTCTGCGCACAGCTCAACTAAGTCTGCTTACAATGATCATTTAGGGTCTTTTCATACATGTTTGGACTGTTAAGAGGTTATGTTTTACAGTTTTTACCAGCTCTGGCAGTAATTTACGGCTCGTCTGTGTCTTTATCATTCGCACTGGACGGGGCCTGTCAATGATCTTAAGATCTTTAATTTATTATTATCTAGTTATCCACAGTTCAATCTGTCTTTTGCAATACGTATCGCAAGCATGTTGATATCGCGATGACGGTATATTTTAGATATAATGTGCAGCCCTCTGGATAGGAGCCATTTCTTTGATTGTGCAATAACCTGATGTGTTTTGTCTCAACAAGTGAGTTTTAGCTGAGAAAGCAACTTTGCTGAAGATGTTTATTGCGTAACATTTTGTATGTTGCTTTTAAGGCGTGGCATCTGCTGAAGCATCGGAGTGTTTGTGTTTCAGATTTGTGTCTAAAAAGTAAACACTTTTAGAGAAACGGCACCTTCGAATCCATTTCCCCCAAAACAGGAAAGGATGTCGAGGAACAAAGCCTACAATTGTTCACAACAGTCTTAGCCCTGCATTGTGTCGTATTCCTGACAGACCAGTAGCTTTATCAATTAAAGGTCTTCATGTTATCACTAAAGACATTATTCAAATTACAACTCCATTCATAGTTTACATAAGACTTTTAACATATTAAATAATGACTTAACAAGCAAAAAAAGTCAAAAGTTTAACAGTGTTAGTGTGTCTGTTCACCAGTACTCACCTAAAAACTGTAGTACGTTATTGAATCCGCTATAAATCCAATCAAATATGAATGACATATCCGGAGCTGTTGAATCCTGAAAAATGACAAGTGGGAAAAAACAGAGGTAAGAAAAGAAAGGCTGACACAGCACAAGCAGAACAATACCTGGTGGAAAATTACGAGTTTAAGTAAGAGCTGGTACATTTACCCATTGCTCCTATTTTTGTACGCAGGCTTTCTGTGACATTATACTGCGGCTGTGTTCTCATGAACAGAGATATTACTAATACCGCACAATGAAATGAGTGTTGAATCAACACTTGAGAAGATTTGGAAAGTTTCTCTCTTAATCCCCAGCATGAAAAAATATTTAAGCTTAAATCGATTCCACAATGGCACACCTGTAAAATGTGCATGGAAAACACAAGACGGTATGGTCGGGTGAAAATTTAAATTTATAGTCTCATGCAAAGGACCAAATTTTCAGTAAAAAAAAGAAAATTGCTGTACATGTTGGGTTGAATTACTTCTGATCATGAAGAACCATTTGGATGAGAAGACAGAAATTGTAACCATACGTAGTATTCTCTTCAAATTTTTCAGGTTGAATTTTGTTTATTCAGTGGCGCATTAAACTAAGACTAAGACTAAATTGTGGCTTAATATCTTACAGGCCCAGAGCCTTCAGGGAATAAATTACAAATAAATAAAACACAATTAAAAGTATCAGACAACAGGAGACAAATAATTACATCATTAAGTACCAATCAGCACCTCTCAAAAAAAGTGACAACACTTTCTATGAATATGAGTCCTGCCATGACTTATCAGACAGCTATTGACAAGTGGTGATAAGGACAATGACTGGCTCTCTATGGCCAATGATTAGCTTGTTCCAGTAGGAGTCTTTGGACAGGAGGACAGAACATGCAGAGCACTGATCACATCTGACAGCTCCTCAACAGGCAACATGAGTGTTTAATTCAACACGAGCCATCTGCAAGGGCCGTGGAAATAAAGCCAGGTCTTAAGCCTTTCAGGATAAGCAAGTTAGATTGTTTTTCAATCAAAATAAAATGGAACAGAGATAGGATTGCTGTAAGTGTGTGAAATCAGATCCCTCACCTGCTACACCTAACAGATTGTTAAGGGCTTCTCTTTTGTTCCCTAGTCAAGTTTTGTGGAAATCTGAGAAAATGGGTCAGAAAAAGTTAACAAACTTCTTGTTTTTGTAAGCAAAAGAGACATGAAACCACAATGTTCGATCCGTCGAAGAGATTAACACACACAAATTAATCAAATGTCTTCTTTGGTAGCTAAAGAGACACCAGAGAAAAGTAGGCATGTCCTGACCTCTATCCCTCGTTACGTAAAGTGCAAACAACTCCAGGACTAAAGTATAAAGTATCCAAAGGTCAAGACCACACAAATACAGCTGAACTACACGTCAGCTGCTGCTATGCTCCAGTCCCGTCGGCAACACTGTGGGCAGGCGTTACAGTCTGATGCTCCCACGTGTAGCGTGATGCAGCTGTGAATGTGAAGCAATTTTACAGTAACTGACAACAACCACAGGCAAATATGTACAACAAGCGGAACCAACCACATTAAAGAAAACAGTGTAGTGTCTTTGACAACATCCTAGTGAATAAACTGATATAAACCCTGTTTTAAGCAATCAACAGTCCAAAAACCAAACATCTGAAATGTTATATTATATCAATATAATCCATCCATCCAGTATCTATACTGCTTTTCCTTTAAGGGTCAAGGGGGAGCTGGAGCCAAATATTGCTCTAATGTAATTTGGAAATTTTTCAAGCAAAGACTGTTTGGCATTTTGCTTGAAATGTTACCAAAATTGGTTGCAGATGACTTTCCCTTCGAGTGACTTATTGAATAATTAATAAATCATTGTTGCTCTGCACTAAAATGACAGTGATAAAAAGGTGAGACATAAATTTTGGGTTGTCGGGTTAAGATTAGAGTTGAACTTGTCTAAAGTAGCTCTGAAGCAAACAAACCATCATCATCTGTAAGTATATCAGAGATAATGAGCATTGTTGAAGTGCACGTGATCAAAATCCACGAAGCCGAGTGTGATGACAACGTGACCTTACTGATAAATCCACCTTCTGAACGAATTTCGCAGTGCCTGAAGAAACGTTTCTTTCACTAGAATGACAGTGACATCCTGTTGACATTTTAATGGTATTTATTTAAGCACAACCGCGGCCACTTCAGACTGATGTTCAGCTCATAAATTATAATTAAGACATTTCCTTCCTTGAGGAGAAACTGTCACTGTTGATTCTCTGGCTCTCAACACTGAGTCCACAATACAGTAAAGAGACCTAAAGCAGTTTGAGTGGACTGACACATCAGTCCGGTTCACACAACCACTGTCAACGTAGCAGTGAAGTTAGCCAACTTTTACGCTAGCGGCTAACGTTTCATGGATCGTTGATCTCCGCCGGGTTTCGCGTCAGGGAAACAAGGGCAAAAGGCCCAAATACCGGAATAATAACAGTGAAGTAAAAGTTAGTTGTGTTTAATTAAGTGTATTTCGTGTAAAGCCTGGGCGAGGCCGACTAACGGGACGGCTAGCAGGAAGCCACTAGCTACGTGTCATAATCTTAGAGAGGCGACGTTGCATCGAGTGGTTTCTGACTACGTCGGCTAATTAGCAGTTAGCTGGAGAAATGCTCCACCGTTAAAACAACAGAGTCGCGTGGTGATGCGGGCGATATTTGTCTTCTACTGATCAACGCGGATAAAGGTAAAACACACATCAGTGGCTCGATAGCTAACATCACTCTAGAGGCTCGTAGATAATACGCGAGTTAGCCCACTTGGTGTTAGCAATGCTAACGTAGCATCGTTAGCAGCCGGGGTTGTTCGCTAGCCGAGACGCCGACCGCTCACATTAGACTTTTTTTTCAGGTTATCAGGAGAAAAGGGTCGAGAACACTTACCCGTTGTTTAGGTGCAGACTAGTTCAATGTGTGTGTTCGCTCTTCGACACATGTAAGTTGGTCTCCCGGTCAGAAATAGAGGGCCTGAGAGCTGCCAGGTCTTCCTCTGCTTTTTCGTGTTTTGTTACTGAGCCACGAAGCTGCAATGGCTGAGCAACTACTCCCCAAACTCTGCCCTGCCGCTTCCGGTTGATGTTTCACACTCACCCCTCCGACCGTGCAACTGCCTTACACAGAGGATCTACGGTTCCTATTTTATTATTTTTTTTATTTATTTAGTCTTTTATATGGAGTCAGTTATTGTTTACACTTTACGCAGTCATCACCAGCTGTGTACCTTTGTTTAGCTTAGTTTTAAAGTAAACATATTAGGGTGTTTGTTTTATTTAAGTTTTGGGGGGAAAAACAATAATAATAAATTAATAATAGTACAGAATTAAATAATCATAATAATAATAATGATGATGATGATAATTCATATTATTAATAATAATAATAATACAATTAAATAAACAGAAAAGATATGTATATACGCACACATACATACACACACATATACACATCCATATATATATATACATACGTGCACTTACATATATATACATACATACATAGTTCTTTAGTGAATCAAAAACAATTTAGACAAGAGTAGGGTGCATTAAATAAATGTCATAGATGATATTATACCAATCCCCTACTGATGGGGAGTGTGGCTTTAACCTACGGTTCCTATTTTAACACATATTTCACTGTTGTTCTTTTTCATATTTTTAACTTTATTATCTGACGTATGTCTTGTTTGCAGATATTGACCAAAACCTCAAATAGCAGTGCCGCTGCTTGTTCGCGAATAGCATTTGCTTTGCCGCTGGTAAATAAATGAAAAAATTATAATAAATGATTTTTCCAGGCTTAAAAAGTTTTCAAGGGTGGTCATTATTCTGGTGATAGTTTAAATCCTAGGTGGGCATGGATTTTTATTTTAACAATTCCATCACAACACACCAAATTTTTTCTTTATTTTTATTTCTAAGTTTATTTCATTCATCGACCAAACAAAATAATTTAAATTCTAACACAAAATCTCAAATCTTGAAAGAAAAGGGGCAGAAAGAGGAATAATCTTATATGATCTGCCCCTCTTTCACAAGATATTAATTAACAAAGCAAATCATTCAATAATATTGACAAAATATTTATATTAAAATTATATTCAAAAATGGTGGTTGAGTTTGAATTCTGGTACTGAAGCGGGCTAATAAATCACGTCCTCTTGTTCCCGGTACGCTTGTAAAGTCAGGAGCACCGGAGGAAATGCCACGTGTACACACTGCGCATGCCCGACAGTTTGTACGCTGATCCTGCTGGGTGATCCCAACTTCCGGCGTAAGAGGAGAAGTGTCTCACACGATTACTGTGACGAGGCCTCACCCGTAGCTCGTCCAACGGGGTTTCGGTTCAGGAGCCATGGCCCTGTGATCGCCAGCAACTTAGCTCGTCAACTTTTTTGTTTTATATAAAAGAAAGGAATAAACGTCGCTGCTAACGACGCTTTGACTAAACGCCACACCGGCAGAGCCACAGGTTTGAACGTCACCCCCCGCGACTGCCAGCTAGTTAGCTAGCTAAAGACGCAGCTAGCTATTTAGCCAACCCAGCACCTCTAAATTAGCTCCTGGTGTCCGTTTCAAGATGTCAACGGCGGGGTTCAACTCTCAGAATGGGACGGGGACGGGGCAGGCATATGCGAACGGTGAGTGACGTTTTCAATTAAATTAAATTACAACGAGGCGAAGAAGCATTCGGCGTAACAAGCTAACGGTGTTAGCGGGTGTTGGATCCTGTCCCTGCGGCTATTCGCTAACAGCCTTGCTCCGTAACTTAAAGCAGCCGAGCAGGAGCGAGCTGTCAGGCGGAGTCATACTGGGATCGCTCCGGTTAATCTTGACCCGTGTTACCCTGTTGACTTAAGATGACTAAAATAGTTGCTGCCGTTAAAGTAAGCTAAGTACAGCTAACTTGCTCACAAACTAGCCACTCTTTATTAGCTGTTTTTTGGTTTTCGGAGGTGGTAACTAACATGTTGACGAACCAAACGGTAAACACGGGTGGGTGAAAGCTAACATAAGGGTGATTATCGCACTGTTAGCATTTGTATTCTTGTGTCAAGCTAACCGGCTAGCCGGTCGTTTCCTGTCATATTTAAACGTACGAGCTTTGACTTTTTGTCTCCTCAGGAATTTTGTTGTCGTTTCATTGCTCGTTACTAATCGCAATGGTGTTATTATAAGTCCTCTCGTTGTTGTGCAATACGTGTTTTCTTGCAGGCTAAACAGCTGTTGTTCGTTTTACTGTACATGTGGCATATTGGGGATGATCCAGATAAGTTGCTGCAGTGTTGTCTCCACCATCCTCCAATACCAAAATATCCAACTTTGACATTACTACAACATGTCTAACTGGTTCCCATGAACACAATCTGTTGCATCTATGATAAAAGTGTACAGAGTCTGTTATTCTGTACAGTGCACATGAAGCAACTGCAGCTCCCGTTCATTATGCATCCCTCGTTCTTCTAAAGCTGTAGATAAAAGTGAGTCTCATGTTCCAGCTGTTCACTACATCTCCCCTTATCTTTGTCTTATCGCTCTTTGATTGAGATGTCACTAAGTGATGCTAACCCACCTCTGATCAATCACTAACCAAGGTATTTGTCTGACGAGCTGAACTAATCATGAATACATGCAATTAAATGTCATTGGTGATGTTTTTTTAGCCCTTTGTCTTGACCAGTGGAAGATGCAGTGAACAGACAGACATCCGGGAGACGTACAGATAAACTACAGTGGGAAAGAATAACTGACAGCTAGTTAGTTGTCACAGACAAGTTGAGAGAAAGGGAGAGTTTCATAGACTGAACGCAACTGTAGTTAAACTACTTACTATAAGCCCGCTAATCCTCACACTTAGTGTAGGCTCTCTTCATCGACTTATATTTTCTGCCATATTCTTCCAAAGACTACAATAGTATTGGCTTCCTCAGATGACTTAAGTATGTACTGTCAAGAGTAAAGATGTCAGTCTGCCCTCTCCAAAGTCCAATGCTATTTTATTAAGTGTTTAATAATAGAAGAATACAGACAGCTTTACTGGCATCAATTAAAATGTTCACAATGTCTTTTTTTAATCATTTAAGTATCGCACTATAAATCTATATCAGTTGGAGTTAATGTTCTACTGACAGACATTAAACAAATGCTCACTGCTTGATCTTTTTCTCTTTAATTCCAACTTTAATCGTGATTTACCTTGCACTGGGCTGAATTTTGTATGGCTGACTGGTCTGATCCCATATCTTTTCTGACTGGATGGGATCTGTAAATGACAAGGAGCTTTAGTTCTTAAAATGTCCTTGCTCACAGGGAGGACAAAGATTTGCATGGGATTACGTGTCTTCATCCATCTTTGCTCACTGAGAAGAGTTGTTCTCTAATCCCCTTTCACTCCGCTGATTTAGCTTTGCTTCCATTTATGTAGAGTGGGATTGCACGATATGGATTTTTTCCGGCCGATACCGATAATTACATGCTTCACATGGCCGATACTGTTAATAATTTCATGTTTCTTAAAAAGAAGTTCATAGCGTGTAGTTTCTGCACACCTGAGGGTAAAATTGCAAAATATAGTAAGAAAATATGGATGAATTAATATTCCATTGTTAACACAACAAAAACACTTGTTAACTGTGAGTGTTCGTTAAGTTTTTTAGTGAAGTACATCAGAAAACTGCAAACAACTAGGTGGAGGAGGAACATTTCATAAGTAATGGGATTCAAAAGAATTAAATTACATACAATATTTTGACATCTCAAATAAGGCATGTCAATGTATTAAAATAGTAATTCAGATTAAATAATGTGCATTCAAAAATAATGGCTATTATAGAACTGACTAAACTGACTAAAACTGACAAAAGCACATGGAATATTATGCTCAATAAAGGAAAAAGGTTGAAGATAAGCTTATGTACATGAGAGTAAGGAAGGTTTCTCGATACTTTGGCCTTCATGTAACAACAATCGTATAAAATGTTTTGCATAAAAATTCTAAATAAATTAAATGCACTGACAATATCTCTGAACAATAATGTCAACGAGAAAATTCCTCAGTGGAAATTGAATGTGTGCAGCGTGCTTCCTGCCGGGTCCAGAGACTGTTTCAGTTTGAGAGAGACAGACAGACTGGCTGGTTTAAGAGACAGAGAGAGAGAGAGAGAGAGAGAGAGATACTGAGCAGGTCTACTGGCCCGCTTGAAAACGGTGAAATCTTTCACCTTTGCAACTTTCTAAGACGTTTGATCTATGATCACGGTCACTCGTTGCTTTGATGATGGCTCCCATTGACTCCCATTAAAAAAAAAAAAAGAGTTGTCACAAGTGTTGGGTGGCAGTTGCCACACTGTCTGAGAGCCACTAAAGCTGTTTGTTATTTATTCAATGAGATATACTGTTTTATGAAAGTTTATTAGATAGTTTTTTAGCTCTCGGGTGGTTGGACTCAAAATTAATCAAGAAAAGCTCCACATCTATCAGATCCATATGCATGATCTTGGTGTCTATGGATAGGTAAGAACTCAAAGACTGTATTCCCAGTGTGACTGATACTGTGAGTAAACTGTGATAAACCAAACCTTGCCTTAAATTCTACACAAGATGGTGAATAACTCCATGATAGTAATGAATAAATGTATTCAGTGTTCTTTTGTTACAAGACAGTAAAGAGAGACTCACAATATTTTACTTTTTAATTGCATATAAACAATTTACAGTTTTATTTACTATCATAAGTTGACTTTGGCTAAATACATAGTTAAATACACTAACATCCATAAGAACATTTAAAATAGACTTATTGTTACTCCAACTTCAAAATATTTTTAATGAGTTTGAACTTCTATGGTGTAAAAGCATCTTCACAACAAACAGCTACTGGCCTACTACTTTTTAACCAAGTTTTATTCTCATGTCTTCAGTATTTATATGAATTAATTGAACTGACAATGACTCCATGGACAGCAGTAGTGATACAGTCTGGCTTATCCTGTTAAAATAAAGTAAAATGTACTGATATTGAAGCAAACTATTATTTATACTTCACTGGCTAACCAGTAATTTCAAGTACATCTCCACCAAGGTATCCAAGTACAACCTGGAAAAAAAAAAAAAAAATGTTGCTTTTGATGGCAGACATTCAAAATGTGTAAATAATCACCTTTTATTTTTTATGTTTGAGTAATCTCTGCAAATGCAGATCATAATAACTAAATCAAAGCATTAAATTATAGCAAGCAAACAGCAGGTTTTACTTGTGTCAAAGATAGCAAAGGTATTGTATTAAGGACTGGGTGAAAGTCGCTTTAATATTTAAAAATCTTTGAAGTTCACAAGGCACGAACATTAATTGGCTAATGATACATTAATAACAGCTTCTCACCATCATCATTTCAGACAGAGGAATAAACAAACCTTGAAATTGTCTTTACCGCGAGACCTAAAGCTGCTAGACTAAAGACAAGTGAAGGAAAGACATTTTCTACTAACTTTGCAGATAAATGGGAACTAACAATACATAAAATCAGATAAAGATATACACAATAGGCTACATAAATATACATATGGAAATACCGTAATGTACAGATGGTAATTCAGTGAAGTGTCCACTTGTTGCACATTGTTTCAGTGCAAAGTAATAATGAACATGTAATAGCCTGCAGTAATATCTCTTAATTTTTAAATGCAGTTCAAAAAACACAATTACTAAGCAATATGAGGACACAATACTTAAGAGAAAAGAGAACATCTTTACCTTGTTCTCCTTGATCTTGAGGGGAAACCTAGTGTGGGTCGCCCAAGCGCTCATCTACGTTATGTGCTGACTAGTCAACTTCTTTTTCCATGGAGACGGGATTTCTTTGGCTTTGAAAAAAATCGTATTAAAGTTTAACTATACCACTAAAACAGTTTTTTCAGATGAAAACCAATATATCTGGATATTTAGTAGAGAAAATATTTATTTGGGAATTCTGCCGTATTAATATACAGGCATACAAAGTAGAAAAGAATAAAACAAATGTGAAGGAATGACACCATAGCTGTACACAGCGTCTCAACCATCCATGAACTGGAACAATAACATTTAAATCTTTTTTTCTTGCTCTTGGCATGATCTTGTTCCATAGGTCTTGGTATTTGCATCTGGCATTAGATATACAAAACAAATCTCTTTAAATCATCTACAAAATTTATTCTGCTATTCTTATTTTTTCTGCTGCTGTGTTCAGCATAGTAAGGCCAGACTTGGTTCAGAGCCCCACACTCTCTGTAATTGAGGGCGGATCATGTTGAATTAATTCCAGGTAAAGAGATTAGACCCTGAGCTGTCAGTTCATTGGTCATTTAGTGGATCTGAGGGCTTTTCACCCAGTGTCGTCACTATGTTTCTGTGCCATCTGATTTCCATATATCTTTTTGAACATATTTAAACCCAAGGATTTGCTTTAATTAAAAGTCACTTATTTGGCTTACAAACAAAACCCTTTTCAGACAAGGAATCTGTAACACTGTTCATCTGTCTGGAAGGCTAATGGCTTGACTTTTAGCCTTACAGAAATGGCCCTGCTCAAGCATGAGAAGAGCGTAACCTAGAAAAATGCAACCCTTGTGCACTTTTTGGCATCTGGTATATAAGATGGAGTCCAACAGCTTTTTTCCCTCAACACAGTGACAGCACTGCTAGTGAATGGTTTGAAGGAAAGAAAAATGTTCAAAGCTGACATGTAAAGTTACCCTAATAGTTTTAGAAACTAGAAAATAATTTTCCTATATTTTTCTTCGGTTTGTCTTTAGGTCCATCACAGAATCCAGTTGCCATGCAGCAGCTCCCAGGGGTCAGCTATGGCATGACCCACCAACCAATCTACAATCCAATGCAGTCCAAAGCTCCCGCACCCCCCGGCCCTGGACTTTACCCCTCTGGGGCATATCAGCCTATTCCCCCAGGCAGCTCCTACCAGCCTGGCCAACCGCCCACTTCCTACCCAGCTCCCCTAGGCCAGCCATTGTTGACCAGGCCTCAAATGGGTGTTCCTCCATCACATACCCCTCCTCAGTCTGCCAGCCCTGGTCCCAGGCCGTCCCTTGCACGGGCCACACCGCCCCCTCCTGCAGCATCCTCTAGTAGCTACTATCCAAACCCCCAGCAGCTGCAGCCCATGGCTCCATCATGGCAGTACAACACAGCTCCCCCACCAATGGGGCCACCCACTTCCACAAGCACGCCTCCCCGAGGCCCTGTGGCAAATCACGTGAACCCATCTTCAAGTTCAACAGTCCCACCGCCACCACTGTCATCAGCAGCATACAGCTCAGGCCCCGGGATGCCCCCTACCAGCCTGCAAGGATATAACCAGCCAGGTAGGAGCACCAAAGCACCACTGAAAGCCAAACATGTTACACTAGCTGTAAATGCACAATTCAATTTTATCTTCACCTGAGGGATGGAATAATGACATGGAGATGTGTCAACACTTCACAGTTGTAGTAAATGAGAAGCTAATGATGCAGGCACTCCCTAGGTCAAATCAATAAAAAGGTAAATCATCCTTCACACCAGTGAACTTTAGCCAATTAATCTTGATGCGCCTCAACTCTTAATCACTTCATTTTAATGCATAGACTAAACATAGATGATATATTTCTAAATAGATAAATATCCACCTTGACCCATTCCGATAAATTTATTATAGTGCTATTAGTGTCTTGTCTTCTTTAAGGGACATGCTGCAGATATTCATATCTAGAATGCTGATGTGTTGGAGCTGGACATTGCCCTCTGCTCTGCCACTCCACACGTTGGCTGGCTTCTGCCTCTTCTCCCTCCCAGAAACTCTATGACAATAAACTTGTACAAAGTTCAAATAAGAATTTTATTGTTTCCAGAGTGCTATAAATGTAGTAGTATGATACAGCTTTTTATGAATGAATCAAATCGCAATTTCTGGTTGTATTGTTGAGAAATAATTGTTTCAACTAATGAAATTAGCAAAATGCTCAAGACTATATTTTAGGAAATTATAGCATCGTGATAGATGTATGTTTAATTTAAGGGTTTAAAAGTTAGGGTCCCCTGAGAAGTAGTTTGCTCTTAGTATCAGGGCAAAAGACCAGTTGTAGTCATCGTTGTTTTCTCTGAAGGATCTGGCTTTGCTCAGTGATATGAGCCTGATAGAAGTTGGTTGTGTAATCTGTGACCACAGCGTCCTGAATGATTTTGTCATAGCATTTTGTAAGTAGCCTTGATTTTTTTTTTTTTTTTGTATGTATGTATGTATGTGTGTGTGAAAACTCTTTAGAGCATTACTTCCCCAATAGAAGCAGGGGTCACATGACTGCCTCAGTCTGTGTGCTACCCGCATATCTCATGATCAGATTTCCTTGAAAATCCCTGCTCATATTCACACATCCCCACACCATCAATAAGAGTCTATTTGAGTTTGGTGACCTTTGCACCAGAAGAACCATCATGTCACATCCCCCCAGTACAGTGGTAACAGTGAGAATGGAGGCTAACAGCATAATCTATTTGGTCTTTGACTCTTTGGGGAGATGTATACTTTGTTTAGTACTCCTCTATATTAAAATGTGACATTTTACAGCAATTCTAAAAGGTCACACATTTCTCCACCAACCACAATAATCTATTGAACATTTCTTACTCTTAAGTGTTCTGCTGAAAGGTTAATAATGTAGTTCCATATGGTTTAGCCATATGTATTAACAGTCACAAAGAAATTAAATGACTCAGAATAGAGCCCAACCAATAAAGATTTTTAGAGGTATATAGGGGTAAAAAATATCCGACACTGATATATCTGCCAAGATGTATAAAAAAACTGGCACAATGATTCTTAAGATGTTGTTATCAAACCCTTATGACAAATGTAACATCATTTCTTTGTGTAACATGTAAACACAAATGCACAATTTTTCTGCATTTTTTATTAGGGGAAACGTTTTTAAACCAGCGGATTTCGGATTTTTTTGTTGTGTTTGGCAGTTATCATTTTGTGTCACTGCTGTAAGAAAGATCAACCTGTGCATTTGAATACACCATGCCTGCAGCCTTCACTGTACATACACAAGAGTGAACTTGCTTCTGTCCAGATACCTTTGAACTGGCTGGTTTGTAGATATTGACGTGGCTGTCACTGTTCTCACATTAGTTGGCTATGGGTCAGCAGTGCCATCAGCTGTTGTCACCTCCAGTCAGAGCTTCTAATGTTTCAACAACGCTTGATATCTGTCTTTTACATGATATGTGGCAACACCACAGGGAGCTCTTGTTTTACACGACACAGAAACGTTTAACATAATTTTAGATGTCGTAACTCTTCCTAAATTACTTCACTAACTGCCCAGTCTTACCTGAGAGGATGGTGGTGAATGTCACCAGAATTATGGCTGAAGCGATAAGTCAATTGACGAAAAATTATTCAGCAACTTTAGTAATAGATTTCTTCTCAAATACATTGAAATTTTAGAATTTCAGCTTTTTCCCTCTGGTAAGGTGAGATTAACATTATTTGCAAATTTCTAACATTTTATACACTTAATAAGAAATGTATTAATCACAAAGAAAATTCATTATACATCTCCTATATTAAATAAATGTATATAAATTGTTAAGCCCTAATAAGGTCTTTCTCATCAGGCATGGCTCCTCCACAAATGAATCCCATGGCTTCCCACACATACCATCCAAGCAGACCTGCCTATGGGCCCCCAACTTCAGGACACCCAAATTCAGGACCCCCACCCACAGGCCTACCATCTACAGGACTCCCACCTACAGGACCCCCACCTACAGGACTCCCACCTACAGGACCCCCACCCACAGGCCTACCACCTACAGGACTCCCACCTACAGGACTCCCACCTACAGGACTCCCACCTACAGGCCCACCACCTACAGGACTCCCACCTACAGGCCCACCACACTCCATGAAACATACACCACTTCCCACTGGACCCCCAGTGGCCAATGTCACACCTCCTCCACCCAGAGCTGATGGTAATTTCTTTCTTTATTCTTGATGCATTTAATTTAACTTTGTCTTCATTTACCAGTTTGTATACTTTGTGTATTTATTTACATTTTTGGGTTTGTAGCTTTGTAGAAATGATGCAGGTCAAACTCAGTGCAAACTTTTTTTCTCCTAATTTAGGAAATGATTGTTATATGCAATGTTAATAACAAAACATATGGTGTCTGTGGTGATTATAAAGTGAGAGCCTTGCCTGCGATGATCATGAAATTATGACCTTGGGCCAGGAGCTCGTCGTTATTACAAGCCCGCCATTTTTTTCTGATCACTTTCCGTTGTTTCCCTCCCTCCCCTCCTTCCTCTACATGCCAGCTCAGTGCGGGGCGACTTTTAACAGCACTCAGTCCCCCACTGAGCCCGACTGCCAGCAGGGGGATATTGAATGTCCAGGTGTGGCCAAATCTGTCTGTAGATGTTAGATGCCGTGTCGGTGCCGTGGTGCCCATTCTTTCCTCTCCGTGCTGCTGTCGCATTGTAACCAAGGATGCACTAATTCTTTTTTTTTTTAATTCACTTAAAGCAGATATGAAGTTCTGCAGAATCAGATGATACTAAATTCCAGTCTATTACTTTCAAGGACTAAGCAGAAAATAATGAGTTAACTGATATTATGTTTTTTGATCTCTAAAACTTATAGAGTTATGTAAGTGGTGTTGGGGCCACTTCAGCCCAGTATCAGTGCATCCTTGGACACATGCAGTTCTTGTTCGTAGTTTATTTGTCTTTCCTTCATCCACTCTTACCCTATTTCCCATATGACCTCTGAATAAACATCCTACAAGCACCAAAGTACAGTACCATCAAACACAACACATCAGTTCCCATCATCAGTGTGTCATCTCGTATCTTGCACCGTAGTTCCTTTTACTTCACATCTAAGCCCTGTGGTAGGCGCATGGGACAGATATCAATTATTCATATCACATCTGTGTTTTCTTTGATACAGGAGCTGTGGCCGGCAATGGTCCCCAATCATCAAACAGCTATAATCATGTTGACAACATAATGGGTAAGGACATTTTCTGTCTCACACAAACATGCTACATTTCTGTGTTCACAAAGTGGAGTTTCATAGTAGCTACACATGTAGTTGATGTGTAAATGGTCCTTTTGTTTCACATCAGTGTTTGGAGGAGGCAAAGCATTTCTATATTTTATTTCAGAATCTGTTTTATCAAATCTCCTCGGTACTATTGTTACATGACCCGTTGTGCTGAATCGTATGTTACCAAAATTGCAATGACATACTATCATAGGTTTAAAACACCACCAGAGCCACATCAGTATGAATTATTTTCATAGAATTTAAAGATGCTACACCTTTTCAGGAATCCCTGCTTTTTAATAGGTTAAATTTCTCATATTAATGGAACTTTCTTTCACAGCTGGTCCTCCCCAGCACGGACCACCTGGTCGGCACTTGGGCCACTACCCCTCCCTCCCCCCTGGGTACCAGAACACACCGGCTCCACACAAATCCCCCTCCCCCATGCACCCTGCGATGCAAAGCGCCACACAGCCTTACACTCAATCATCTCAGGCATACCAGCAGGTGAGAAGGAAGTCACAGCCTGGTACTACTTGGTACTGTTAGAGCATTTTGCATGAACCGCTCTCTTATGCATTTGCTTTGCACCTTGTACACTTGCAAAACCCTCACATTTATGTAGACTATGGAAGCGTTAAGTTGTCATTGAGACACAGCTGCATTTGTATGTGTATGTAGAGTATTTACACTCATGGAAGCAAAGTTAACTAGATGAGGAGCAGTTAATTCTACAGTATGAAGTACATACAGTTCAGTTTGCTTTATTTATGTGATGCACTTATTGTTGTTTAATGGACAAAAAACCCGGAAAAAGTTTTTGCCAGCAAATAATACTTTTAACCATTGATTTGCGGATATATCTGACTTATGTCAAATCCTTAATACCTTTAAGTGGACACATTTGGACGCTGGGATATCAGCAGAGATCTACAGTAGGCCATCAATGCTCAGTGTCTTGGCAGTCTTATGTTTTCAGTAAATAAATTGACTGAAAGTTGTTTCCCCCTCTCCCAGCCACCTGGTGGCCCAGGGCCAGCCCAACTGAGCCCGTCCATGGCGGCCATGAGCCTCCAGTCCAGTACCCCAGAGGCACTAAGAGTGGTCAACCTGCTGCAGGAGAGGAACCTGCTGCCACCAAGCCCGACCCCTCCCCCGACACCCTGCCTGCCCCAGGACCTGCAGAAGATTAACTGCAACCCAGAGTAAGTCATGGTGGACTAACGGCAACAGCATGCGTCTATCTGAAACACCTTTATTTGATAATGTTATTGTTCTTTAAAACTGATATTACTGTGATGTTTAGTATTTACAGTTTATTTAGTCATAACCATGAATTAGCCCATGGTGACGTTGTTCCGAGACTAAATTTTAAAACATCGCATGGGGAAATTTTATTTGATATAGACTGAATGATGAACACATACATGTTCATCCATTAACTAAACCCAGTCACACCCACATACCATGCTGGTACCTGCGAATCACCAGAGACAACATGATCTCCCTTTGTGCTCATCAAGTGCATTGACCCTCTGTCTTTGTGTCTCCAGGGTTTTCCGCTCTACGCTGACCAGCATCCCTCAGACACAGTCGTTGCTCAATAAAGCCAAGATGCCGCTGGGCCTGCTGCTCCACCCGTTCAAAGACCTCACGGTAAGACATTAGTTCAAAGCACACAAATCAGTTGGTACGTGGAAATCAACTTAGATAATAATTATATAGCCTTCGGGCAAAATTTGTCAGTATGAGTGTGTCTGTCTTTAATTGAGAACAGACCACAGAAATGTTGCAAAAACATTAACAAGAAAGTCTTTATTGAATTTCCAATTCCTGTGAACTGCAAACAAGAAGCTTCTCACACAGGGGTTGGTTTTGTTTTGTGATTTTATTGTTGCAGCAACTTCCTGTGGTGACTTCCAGCACCATCGTCAGATGTCGGTCCTGCAGAACCTACATTAACCCGTTTGTCACCTTCCTGGACCAGAGGAGGTGGAAGTGCAACCTGTGCTATCGGGTCAATGATGGTAAGAGGGGGAGATGGTTGATGTGTTTGGTATAACAATAGAAAATGAATTTTTCTAGGTGGAGTAGAAGCTGCCAAATTAGATACACAGAACTGTTCAATTTTAGATAAATTAAAGTCAATTTTAAATGGATACAATTATTTTTAAATTATGCATTATATTACGCACAAAGTGCGCAGTCCAATATTGAACACTGAAATCTTACCGGGTCTTGTGTGTCTGACTGTAGTTCCGGAAGAGTTTATGTACAACCCAGTCAGCAGATCGTATGGAGAACCACACAAAAGACCTGAGGTCCAGAACGCCACCATTGAGTTCATTGCTCCTTCAGAGTATATGGTGAGTATTTAGCTGCCTCATATTCTTCTACACATTGTCTTGACATCTGAATGTGTGGGATTGATAGTGTTTTTGTTGTTGTTTTTTTCCCCTCATGTTATGTAACCTGTTTGACCTGATTTCGTCCAGCTGAGGCCACCGCAGCCGGCTGTTTACCTCTTTGTTCTGGACGTATCCCACAATGCAGTGGAGACAGGCTACCTGAATGTGTTCTGTCAGTTGCTGCTGGAAAACATCAACACGTATGTATAATATCCAATTTCTAATTTTATATAAACCAGTGTATTCAAGGTTGTTCATGAAAACAATTATGAATGTTTTCCTTTATCCTCTCAGCAGTGGGATAGCATGTAATTTCTACTAGAAACTGGGGAAACTGTTTTTTAATTATTGCCATAAAGTAAAGCAATATAACACAGCAGAAGCAGGATGACGTCTCACTGCAACATTTATGTGAGGCTTTAAAATTAAGATGAAGGTAGTTAACGTGCTAGATTTATCTAAGGGTGTGTGTTTATGTGTCCTAGGCTTCCTGGAGACTCGCGGACGAAGGTAGGCTTCATCACCTTCGACAGCACCATCCACTTCTACAATCTTCAGGAGGGACTTTCTCAGCCTCAGATGCTCATCGTGTCTGACATTGAAGGTGAGACACGGCCAACTGCAAAAATTAACAATAACATTAAATATATTAATTATAAAGAAATCACAGGCTGCCTGATTCAATTTTATTTGTATAGCGCCAAATCATGATGGGAAAATGAGGGAAGAGAGGGGGAGATGGGTGGAAAAGAGGAGATAGAAGAAAGAGAGATAGGGGGGAGGGAGTAAAGAAAGACCAGGAACATTTGTGTTACCATCACGTTTCAGCTCTGAAAGACTAATTGCTATAATGAATATATATAAATGGGGGTTGGGGGGCAGGAGGCAGTGAGAGAAGTGCTCAGTGCATGATGGGAGTGCCTATTGCAGCATAACTAAGGGATGGTTCAGGGCTTGATGTGATGTGATGTCAGCTCTTATCAGAGAACCATTGCCTTCAGCATTTGGCGACAGTTTTGAGAAACGTGATCCAAATTTCTAAACTTTGTATGAAACCCTAAAGATATCAAGAAAAATCATCATGAATTCTCACTTTTCTTTATTACTCGACTCTTAATCTCTTATCAGTTGCAATCAATCTATTTCCAATGACTGCCCTTTTAAAAATGAGTCTCATTACTATAGTAACAGAAGTGTTTTTGTGTGTATATTATGTTTGTTTAAACAATTACTTTTTGTGTTTTGCAGATATCTTTTTACCAACACCAGACAGCCTTCTCGTAAACCTCAATGAGTGCAAAGAAGTAAGAAACTTCACCTTGATTAAAGTTGTTGTGAACATGTTATATTCAACATTCCAATATTTCATATAATATTGTAAACTAAAATTGAACCATGTGTTTTATTCATTGTGTATTAAGTACCGCTAATAACTACTGTTTATTTAAGACGGTATTTTATTTATGATCACGGATCCTGCTAAATGAGACCGACTTTAAATATCCTTGGTTCTGGGCTCTTGACAACCATGCAGATGAAGAAAGGAGGACAAACAAAGGTTTTTCCCTCAGGGCTCAATAATGGGCTATACAAATTAGACTTGTGTTCTGTATTTGTTTTTCAGCTTGTGCAGGATCTCCTGAGGAGTCTGCCAAATTTATTTCAAAAGACTATGGAGACTCAATCTGCCCTGGGATCAGCTCTGCAAGCAGCCTTCAAGCTGCTGTCGCCCACTGGAGGGCGTATGTCTGTCTTTCAGACACAACTGCCAAACCTGGGTGTGGGGGCGCTGCAGTCCAGAGAGGACCCCAACCAGCGAGCGTCTGCCAAGGTAGGAGCTCTGATGATGTTTTTCCAGGACATAGATGACGAGTGGGTTTGACATCAGTCAGTATGATAAAATAACTGTACAGCTGCTTATGTTATTTTAAAACTCCCAATGTCACATCAGACATTATCTTGAAATAAAACTAAAAATGTTGACCACGCTCATTAAAGTGCTATTTGTAACAGCTATGTTTATTTAGGCAAAAAAAAACAACTCTTAAACCTGTTTCGCTTAAAACCGTGTTTTGCCTGCTCGTGTCATACTTTCATGGCATTTCAAGCCAGACCCCTCACTGCACAGGAAAACATTGACAAACATGTTACAATTAATGAGTTAGTTTCATGAAAATGGTCTTTTCCAGTACATTGTCAAGGACATTTTTTAAAGTTATAGATTATAAGCGATGACTGAGATTCAGAGAGGAATGTTAAAGCCAAAGTACCAGAGTTGTGGAAATACATTGCATTAAAATAAAAAAAATAAAAAAACCTGCAGGATGTGATTTTTAAATTGTGATCATGACCCTGCTATGGTTTCCTTTCAGGACATCCAGCATCTATCTCCAGCGACAGACTTCTACAAGAAGCTGGCTCTGGACTGCTCCGGCCAGCAGGTGGCTGTTGACCTGTTCCTGCTCAGTGCTCAGTACTGTGATCTGGCTTCACTTGGTGAGTCCTGCACTGAATGAATGGGAAATGGAGGAAAGAGCAAAAGAGCATTTATTGTATAATTGTTTGTTTACATGTTTAGGACTCAATCTATGATATTTTGACAAGTTTGATAAATATCATTTACCCTCTGGTTATTTACTTGCTGTAAACAAACATCATCTCATGTGTGCCTTCTTTCTCTCAGGCTGTATTTCGAGATACTCAGCAGGGAGCGTTTACTATTACCCGTCATACCACCACCAGCACAGCCCTGCTCAGGTGGAGCGCTTCCAGAAGGATCTGAAGAGATACTTAACCAGGAAGATCGGCTTTGAGGCCGTCATGAGGATACGCTGCACTAAAGGTCCGTCATCACAAGAGCTGGAGTTTGGTCCAACATTGAACTAACTATGTATTTTCAGATGTGAAAGGAAAAAGAAAGAAAAATAAGATCAGCATTCATCATCCTGATTTTATCATGGTTTGACTGATTTCCTCTCTGTCTCTCTGCAGGTATGTCCATCCACACGTTCCACGGAAACTTCTTTGTGCGCTCGACAGATCTGTTGTCCCTCCCTAACGTGAACCCGGATGCTGGCTTTGCTGTTCAAATGTCCATCGAGGAAAATCTGGACGACATGCAGGCTGTCTCTTTCCAGGCCGCCCTGCTTTACACCTCCAGCAAAGGTACAAACACACACACACACAGCTAATGTTGTTTTATTAAAAAAAAAAATCCAATTAATCTGTGTCTTCTATTGAAATATGTATTTTGTTTTAAAGGAGAAAGGAGGATCCGTGTCCACACCTTGTGTCTCCCTGTGGTCAACTCTCTGTCAGATATCTTTTCTGGGGCAGATGTTCAGGCCATTACTGGGCTGCTGGCTTGCATGGGTATGTACCACATTATGTTACACGGTCAAGGGAACAGGTCAGATGAGACTATTTAAGAATTTGTTAATGTTAATTAAGTTTTCCTATGAAGCAGACTTTGAGCAACATGTTTTAATTCTGTGTGTATTAATTCACTATAACATCAGATAATTAGTTTCCATTCAGATTGGGTACAGCTGCAGTAGCCCCTCATTTTGGGCCAAGTATAATCCCAGCTCATATATCTCAAAGCATGCTTTAATTTATTCCTCATTAATTAGTTTATAAGTTAGTCTGTTTATATAGTATTCTATTGGTATTCCTGTCTTGTTGTGAGTACATCAAGGATGTGTGTTTGCAACATGGATAAGATTGATTTTGTATAAGGCATCAAATTGTTACAGTAAATAGTCAGGGGTTTGCAGGATTTTCTTCCACTTCTCTTTTTTTAGCACTGACAGATGGACTTGAGTAGCGACAGCTGTGGTTGCCTAGCAACCACTGACTACTAGGCTTATCTCGCATTCACTTTCAGAACAGGCGCTCACAGTTAGCTTTCTTCAGAATATGGCACAGAAGAGTCTGACATTTAGTTTGAATTTGGAACATCGGTTATTTAGAAATCTGCAACTAAAACCATGTGAGGTGGGTATGATGCTGTTTTTGCCTTATTTCTACTGAAATCCACAGCTGTACTGAACAGCCCATTACCATGCACGATACTACAAGGCCTAATGTTACATTAAAGAAACCATTAACACTGTTGTTCATGTATGTCAGTTCTGTTATGACGTCTGGGGGGCTTTCCAAAATATCAGAAAACCCTTCACATAGAGACTTGAAATGAGGTAAGATGCTCAGTCCTTCTCTTGTCCCTCTCTCCAGCTGTGGATCGTTCAGTGGCTGCCAGTCTGGGTGACGCCAGAGATGCGATGACCAACGCTGCTATTGACTCGCTGTCGTCATACCGACAGTCTGTGTTGACCATCCAGCAGCCCGGCCTGCTGGCCCCGGCCTGCCTCAGACTCTTCCCCCTTTACGTCCTCGCCCTGCTCAAACAGGTCAGCTTTTTTACACCATCCAGCCATTATACAGCAGCTGCACTGTTGGGCAAATCTTTGGGCTTTATTTAACATTTCTCTCTTGATTACACCACTGAATTACTACTAGTAACATACTAGTTTAACCTACAAAGAACATTAAAACAAAATGATTCAGCTTTTGAGAAAGTGATTTTAGATGAAGCATTCAACCTTTATTGATGCAGTTGCATGCGTTTGTTTGTGACTCGTGCAGAAAGCCTTCAGGACGGGCACCAGCACCAGACTGGATGACCGAGTGTTTGCCATGTGTCAACTGAAGTACCAGCCACTGGTCTACGCCATGCTGATGATCCATCCTTCTCTGTACCGCATCGACGACCTGAACGATGAGGTGAGAAGAATATTTTCAGTGAATGCAGCGGCAAAAATAAAATCCTGGATTTTCTTAAAGGCATCCTTTTTCTGACAAGGCCAAAGACTGTTTATGATATAGATACCATGATTAGAAAAATGTGTGAAAAACACTGTTTATTGGGAGGTTAAGTTTTTTTTGTGTTTATGAACAATTCTCAATTCACCGTGTAGGGTTCTTTGGGGCATTGGGCACTTGACCAGTAATTCCAACAGTTTTCCTTGTTTCCTCTGTGACTGAGTAATCTGTTCTTTCCTGCATCCTCAGGGAGCTTTGAACATCAACGAGCGGACCATCCCTCAGCCCAGAGTGCAGCAGCTGTCTGTGGAGAAGCTCAGCAGGGATGGAGCTTTCCTCATGGACGCTGGATTAGTACGTACTAAAATAAGACGTTTTAACAAGCTAAAAGAAATACAAAGCTAATATCTCATTATAGGCTGAATTATGAAGACATCCCGTGTTAAAACGAGAGATGTAGAACATTTTCAGCTGGATCTTTCTTTTATAAAAAAACTGAACAAATGTACTGTAAACGAAACTGTAAAATGTGTAATTATACTTTGAAGCCAAAATATTATCCAGTGTGGCTTTGAATTAATTTAACAGCACAAGCTTAATTTTTATGTCTTGTATTCCAAGCCCCCTGTAAGGAGTTGGGCAAGTGTTCAGAGTCAGAGCAAAAATGCTACAATACTCAAGGTTTATTTATGAGCATATATCATATATTCCATATTCTGCTCCTGCAGGTGATTTATCTGTGGATCGGACGGAACTGCCACACCAACTTCCTCTCACAAGTCCTGGGAGTTCCCAGCTATGCTGCCGTGCCTGAAAACTTGGTAGGAAATCTCATGTGACAGCAGCCACCTGCAGTTTCCACCTGCTGTGATCTTTGCTCTTTCATACACTTTGCAGTGTGACTTAAACGTTTACCTGCGTATAGTGATTTTCTTGAAGATGCAAATATTGGTCAAGCATTTAACTTGTGTACAGTGCAGCTACAGTGTTATTCATTGCATGCACTGATGAAAAGTTGACTCTTGTTCTTCTCTCGTAGTATATGCTCCCGGAGCTGGACACTGCCGAGTCGCAGAGAACCAGGGCTTTCATTGGTTGGCTGAGGGATCAGAGGCCGTTCTTCCCCTCTGTGCATGTCATCAGGTTGGTAACAAAAAATAATGTTTCGTAGAAACAGTCAAGTAGCAAAAGTGGCACAAAGTATGGGTACTTCCTTGTGGTGTATTTAAAAAGCCAACAGCAGGTGGAAGATTTTCATTTTTCCCTTGAAGTTAGTTTGGTCCCCCAGCCTCTATGGCAGGTACATTTTCTGTTCCACTGAGTGAAATGAACGATGTACAGTCAATGTAACGAAAAAAATCTGAAGACTAAGCAGCACAGAGTTTATAGATGAGGTTTCATGTGACAGAATTTAAAGTCAATGTAAAAGAAAAAAATGTAGATGCTCACAGAAAAAACAAACCTGTATTCGCCTGTTCAAGTGGATCTGAGATCTAATGTGTCAATCAAAGGTGTTCAATCCAAATAGCCTCTGTGGTTTCATTGTAAACAAGTCTTGAATTTCCTTTATCATCACTTTGAAATTTATCAATCCGTGTCTCTCTCTAATTATTTCCCCCCCTTTTATTCTTTGGTGTCCTCAGGGACGAGAGCCAGCTGAAAAACAGCTTTATGCAGAACATGATCGAGGACCGAACAGAGTCGGCCCTGTCGTACTACGAGTTCCTGCTTCACATCCAACAGCAAATCTCCAAATAATCTTAAGTGGGACTGTGGAGATGAAGGAACACTGAAGCAAGGATGCCCATCAGTGTATGTGTGCGCGTATATATGTATGTGGTGTGTGTGTGTGCGCGTGTGTGTGGCTGACTCGAGGATGCCTCTTGCTCCATTTCCAGCTGTGGTCCACCATCTCTCTGAGGGAAAAACCTTCTGCGCTGAACTGATGTGAATCGTCACTCAAATCAAACAATGTGATGAACAATGCAAAGACAGTGTGACAAAGAAACATGTTTGATGCTTTTTTTTGGCACTTTTTACCCAGCTGAAGAGATGCAGCGGAAGAAAAATAAGCAAGAAATCCACGCCGACGATAATTATGTTTGTTTGTCAGTGATCGAAAGGATCAGTGTTTATTCTCATAGAACAATGCTGTCTGACTAAGGCAGCGCTTGGGTAGTGGCAGGAATGGGATGGTGTCATGTGTTTTTGTTCCAAAAGCACACGTGTTTACCAAAACAAATCAACCGTTATGTATGTTCGTATGCGTGTCTGCTTCAGGTTTCTTAGGAGGGTTTGTATGTCTGCGCTTGAAGACTGTTATTGGGTGTCACCTGGAGTATCTGCATACAGAACACCGGAGCTCTAACAACACTCTAATATCGTACCGTAAAGACAGAAGGTGAGCTTTTTATTTCTCAGTCATTATAAGTGTGTGTCGAACAAACGCGTAGACGCTGTCGGTAACAGGCTGAAATGTTTGGAGGCGGATGGAGCTCTCGGTCACTGCTGCCTTGAATGTGTGGACTCAGCAGTGAAAAGTAGTTTTCATTGGTCTGATCTGGCATCTTCTCCCTCTCTGGACAGGCAGAACACCTCTGATGACATCTTTGTTCTATTTGTTTATTTCTCTTTTTCCGATTGTTTAATTTATGAGACTCCCTAACTGATTAAATTCTATAATTGCCTTGTATGGGAACTCAGTTTTATTATGAAACCTCTGTTTAAATACAGACTCTACATATGGAATATTTTAATATAATAGGATATGGGAAATTCTTTAACACAGACATAACAAAGCCATTGTTTTAACCATGCTTATTGATACTTGTATATGAAGAGACTGCATTATATAAAAGTGACAAAATGCAGATGATTTTAGTATAAATATCATGGTGAAATGACGCTAAGAAAATAAAATGTTTGGCACTTTTTAAATGTAGTTTGTGTGTTGGTGGCTGAACAGTGTTTATTCAGTGGAAATGAAGACGAAAAACCACAATATGGACCAATATTGTCAATATTTCTCTTGACTGCGGTTGAAGTGAAGGTTTTTAATTTGGTCTGATTTCATATACGGTTTGTAATCTATGTATTATATTAGCAGAAATGTATTTAGAGCAAAGAGATATGTTTTGGTCTTCATGCACAAATTGTCTTTCATAAAAAAACTGATCAAAATAAAACTATAGCCTGTGTTTGTACAGAGTAAATCACAGACGTGTGGACTTGAGTCACATGAATCTGACTGGACTGTGCTTAATATTGGACAAAATAGACGTAGATGATAATGTTTTAACTTGACTTGGATTTATACACCGATAACGTATGACTTCATGTGTTCACAAGGAGGAAAATTGGGTGAAAAATCTGTTTTTTTTTGTCTTGGAATGACTTGATCTTCTGCCCAAAACCAAACTAATGACTCATTAAAAAACATTCAGTGGCTCAACAGTTTCCCATTTTCCTGATGACAGATAAACTCTGTATCAGTTTGTTGGTAGTCGAACATTTTGTAAGAGCAGGATGTCGAGGAGCATTTGACAGTGCAGACCTATAAACCGATTCTAAACCTCAGATAACAGTGTTTTCTAAAACATTTTAAGAAACTGACTTCTTGTGTAAAAGTCTTAAAGTTGCAGTTTTTAGAACTTAGTGACATAAAGTGGTGAAGTGGCATGTGGCAGCTAAACACACATCACCTCACCGTCCCCTTCCAAACATGAAGGAGAACCTGTGGTAACCTTCAGTTTTCATAAAAGGTTAGGTTTGTCCAGTCTGGGCTACTACAAGAAACATGGCGGCCTCCATAGAGAAGACACCCCCCCTGATGTGAATATAAAGTATTTAAATAAAAAGGGCCCATTCTAGGGTAAATAAAACAGCAATTTGTATAATTTAGATGAAACACACTCGTGAAAACATCACTAGGATTATTTTATATTTAATTTCTGTCAATAGATCCCTTTCACCTAAATCGTACACACTGGACCTTTTAAAGGACCTGAACAAACATTAAGAATTTTCATAAAACAAACACATGCTGACTTGAGGAGTGTCAGATATTTCAATCTTGACCTAGGGGTGCACAAGCTGTTGTAAAGAGGATCCTTTGACATGTAGTTATACACATAATTTCTAGCTGTTAGATTACAATACGGTATTCAAATCTTTCTTAATTAGATCATGTAATGTGGAAAAAATTAGAAAAACTGTAGATGAAATATTGTTTGAAAAGACAGAAAAGAGTTAACAGAAAGCCTATCACTTGTAATAGCCACAGATTCTGGAGCCTTTCCACTCTTTGCTAAATGCTAGCTTCATGGACCTAGCTATTTTGCTGACTAAAAAGATTAAATAACTATGCAATATTTATAGCCTAGCCTATATTACAGTAAACCTCATCACTTACCAATAGGGGACGAGCCCTGAATCATGGAAATAACTTCAGCGGCTTGGTAGATTTCCGTTCTATTTGATGCAGCCGCCATCTTGAAAAGCTTGTAAAATTGCCTAAGTCACATTGTCTTTTGACTTAGGCAAAATAAAACGGCCTAAATCACACTCTTGACATAGGCCATTATTCTACAGGGGTAGAATCCCATGATCTGTTCAACTGAGGATGTAGGCGGTTTTACCAGAGGTGGCCAGCATCATGAGGAGATGATTTAGGCAAAAAAATCATTTTTGTCAAAAAATTACTTAGGCCATTATTTTAGGAAGGTGACGATATGTTATGTTACTATTTCATTTTCATAAATTTCATTTTTTTTTAAAAGTGAGGTAAAAAAATATTTACGAACTGATGAGGAAAATAATACATTTGATTGTTGTGAACATTCTTCTATAATCAAGCTGCAGGTTAAATCATGCTTCTTATCAAAGGGAGAAAACATCTACTTTGCCTGAACGGATCTGTCAGGCGTGTGTTCCCTGTGAGCCAACACTGAGGGATGAGAACCCGCAGGAACCACTTCGTCATCCTCAACGTGACGTCATCACCGCGCGTCCTCTGTGGCTGCAGACCCCCTCTTGTCCATACCGCAGTGTTTACCGTCTAATTCAGAGACACGCGGCCTTTGTGTGGACCTCAGCGGACTGTTGGCTCGTTACTTCGGCTCCACGGAGAACAAACTGGTCTGTTACCGCCGGTTTACTTCAACATGGAGTCCGGAGAGTCCGCGGAGGAGAAGACGGGTCCGGCGTCTGCGGCTCAGCGGAGAGCGGAGATCCGCAGGAGGAAGCTGCTCATGAACTCCGAGGACAGGATGAACAGGATCGTGGGCTTCACCAAGATCGAGTCTGAAACCAACGGTATGAAACGATTCAAACATTCATATTTGTTCCGCTGTGAAGCCTCCACTGGAAACCTGCTTCATCCGTCTGCTGCTGCGTCACCTGCTGTCAGGACGTCACCTCAGTCCACGAGCAAAGCGCTGTCACGTTATGTCCATGTTTCATTTTGAATGTCTTTAATGGTGTTGGGGTGTGACGCATCCTTCCAGCCTGGGATTCAAACCAGCAACTCCCCGATTCCAGTGGCTCCTCGTAGACCTATTTGATTTCCAGTCATTTCGCAGAGAGTCAAACAGCAATTATAACAATTTAAATAATCAATAGATCATTAATGCAAATGTTCACAGATGTCTGTCTTTTGTAATATGGCCAAAATTTACATCAAGATATCAGTCAATATTGATAATCATCACAATAAATATAACATCACTTTTGTTTTTCTGCTTGACCAGTGTATATATATACCAGTTGATCTAGGATCAGATAAAAAACAGAGCCTCTAATATCGGCCAGTTATGTCAGTTTTTGTTAAGTTCATTAAATTTCCAGGAGCAGAACTACAGACATATACAACACTTAGCATTTTATCACAGTGGACAGCCACTATGTCAGAGTGAGACTTTAGTTCAGTGTCTTTTTGTCTTGCATAGAAATAACACAAATTGGATTTAAGATTAAAAATTTTGTCAAGAAAATAGATGTTTAATTGACATTTATTTGAAACCACGAAAAGCAGCAAAGTGTCACATTTGAGATTGGAATGACAACATGTTTGTAATTTTACTTACCATCACTGATGTTGTCTTACATCCTCAGCAGGAGCGTCTCTGCGTCCGACAGAACCTCGCTTCCATCTCGATCTCGACAGAACAGAGTGGTCCTCGTCCTCATCTTTGCAGAGGCCGGCTCCTTTCCTGCCGGAGGCCTCCGGGCTCGGCAGCCGCTCCCACAGCGTCACCCCAGAGAGAAGGGGCTCGCCCCTGCCAGACAGCAGTGAGCCACACGGAGGCTCTATAGAAGATGACATCATAGGGGTCCGGCAGAGACCCAGGGGGGAGCGGGCATCGGACGACATCAGCGGGTCCCCGCGCAAGGGCCTCCAAAAGTACCTGTCTCGTTTCGATGATGCCATGAAACTGCGAGGTCAGCTGGCCAACGAGAAGCCGCCCCAGGACGGAGAGTCCGAGCCAGAGGAGTTTGATCCCTTCATAGTCTTCAGGCTCGTCGGCAGCATCCTCCTCGCCATCTTTGTCAGGGTTTTCGTCTGCAAGTATCTGGTGAGTCTGCCGCTGTCGACACCTTGCTGCTGTGACGACTGTGACAATGGTCACTTTACACGATAACCAATGAGAAAACAGACGCTAAAGGTATTTATGTGCATTGATAGATCCATCACAAGTTACAGCAGGTAACTAGTATTATCCACAGGTTACTTTTCATTTTCTTTATTAATTGTTATCAGCTACCATTAGGTCACACATACACTAAATGCAGATGTTTTATCATCATGTGCAGAGAAAAATTCATGTGGCATACAATATATTGTTGATGAATATGACTAATATGACTTGTTGCTGCAGTGATGTGACTCATATTTTATTTCATCCTAGTCTATATTTGCTCCGTTTCTGACCCTTGAACTGGCCTACATGGGGTTGTCCAAGTACTTTCCAAAGGTGAGTTTGCACTTGATTCCTTTTGCATAATTTAATAAGATAGCAAACAGTGTTATTGAGAGGCAGATTCTTATGTTTTAGTGATAATGTCAAAAAAATAATTATGGCTTTAGAGCTGTAGAGGCACTTGTAAGTGGAGAACAAGTCAAAACATCCAACATCGATGTTGTGACATTAAGTTGTTAATCAAGCAGGAATGGGTTTCGTTTTCTGTCTTCAGCTTTTCAAACACATGGGTTTGTTGCTTTTGTCTGTTTTCCATAATTGACTGTTAAATCAAACGGGCTCTAAAGCTAAGAAAATGATCATTTAGTGCAGCCATGTGTTTCATAGTGTCTTTGCATTACACTCCTGTCTCTCCAGGTAGAGAAGAAGACCCAGACCACTGTGCTAACCGCTGCCCTGCTGCTGTCTGGCATCCCCTCTGAGGTCATCAACCGCTCCATGGACACCTACAGGAGGATGGGCGATGTCTTTGCTGACCTATGCGTCTACTTCTTCACCTTCATCCTCTCCAACGAGATCCTGCTCCTCGTTGGCTCAGAGACTCCCTGACGGAGGAGCAGGACCTCACTAACCCAGCCCTCCTTCTCGTTGACCCCTCCTTCTGTTCCCCATAGCAACAAGGCATGCTTATTTACGCCCTCTGATGTGGGTTTGCTGTCGACAGTCTGGAAATGAATCCCTGCCATCTTATGACCAGGGTCAAGCCTCAGCTACACGAGAGCTCATCTCTACAGCACTTCAGAGTTTAACCCAGGCTCAGCTACATGTAACCAGAGTCCAGTGTTTGCTACAGAGCTCCATGTTATTTCTGCTCGCTACAGACACTCGGAAACCTAAGAACAGTCTGTGTTTGTGTGACAGATGTACAGGCGTTTATAATGACCAGTAATATTTATTTTCAGGAAATGGGAAACAATTGGTCTTAAATTGCAAAGGGTTCATTGATTCCATCTGACTTTTGTCCACCTCACATGAATCTTGATGCATCATCTTGATAAAAATCTATCCTACATATTCTTCATGTGTGGAAAACAAAATCTGTCAATTCACGGAGCCCCACGCTGACAGGTTATGTGTTGTGTTGCTGCCCTCTCTGGCAAGTTTTGACCGAATTGTGTAAAACGAGGTTCAAACTGCAATTCCACTGCATGCTAAGAGAGAGTAATAAGAGAAACTGAATTATTGCCTGAGTCCTCCTTTATCCTAATAAATCCAAATGTGTTGCATAAGCTGGACAAGGTGTCAAACTCTCAGCTAATAGAAACCTGACTCCTCAGCAGGCGCCTGACCTTTAAACCAAATCTCAAACAACACTATGGATGCCCTTTTTTTTTCATTTCAGCTGTGCAGAGGGTTAGAAAGTTTGGGGTCGTTGCATTTTCAGTTCATCTCATTTTAAAACATGAATCTAAACTGCCACAAACCACTGTTAGAAATATCATGTCATGTTTTATTTACACATTGAGTTGTCTAGTTCCTGAACCAACTGAAATGCATAGGAATTGACCACAACCTTGGAGATGAGAGGGTTACTGAGGATCTTGGCCTGTTGTGACTGACCGTCGATGACTGAGTTGAGTAGAGGGCTTAACAGGTGGTTAACTGTTAAATACTTTATAGTTAAATTGAAGTTTAGGTACATTTGAAAACAAGTGCTATGAGATTAGTTTCAATAATCGGAACAACTGATTTCTGACTTTATCCTCAGGATTCTGATCAAATCTTTGGATTATTTTATTCTTTTTCTTACTTTCTTCTGTGATTAATCTGAGATCTACCAAATTTTTAATGGTTTCTTTCCTCCTGAACATGCATCAACTAGCAGGAAACGCAGCGGTACAGACTCCCCCCCCCTTAAATCCGCCTACGTTTAAACACACTAACTATTAGAAGAGAAACAGCTTAATGGATCTGAGTATCTAAGAACAAAAGGCTGGAGGGGACAAATGGGTCTAGAACCGTTCATTTTCTTAATTGCATCATTAAAAAATGTTGTTATACTGAGGTCACAGAACAAGAAGGAAAAGTTACACACACAGTCCTTAAGCTTTTGGTTTGTTAAAGATTAAAAAGAACAGTTTTGTAGGGTCATCGTTCACATTCAGGAGATGATGAATTCTTGATCGGGTGAAAAACTGAAAAAGTGAACTTGGTTTGCTAGAGCAACAGTCCTGGATGATATGAATCCTTTATATTTGTGTTGTGATGGACTTCCTCATAGGCTGTGGTTTAGGTCTTGTTTTCCAATGCGATCTCACCTTTTGTTCAAAGGGGTCCAACTACATTATAAACAAGTATTTTACTTTGTGTAATAAGTCAGAAGAAGCATTTAGCCCTTGAATGTTGAGTGAATTATTATTGCACGGCTTTAAAAGGCAGCAAACTTCATAAACTGTTTGTAGGTAATGAAATGTGCGGTTGACGGGAATGTGTTGGGTTTTACTCTGAAGTTCTGTCAGTGCAGTTTCAGTGGGAGTTTGTGCTCTTATTTGTGTCAATTAATTCATGGTGACGTGTGCTGCTTCGCTTCCTGCAGGCCTCACGCATATACATACTTTATATACAGTGTACTCTGTGGGTTTGTGCTGTTCATGTCCTCTCTGAATTTCATCCTAATTAATTTATTAATGTGAATATTTTGTTTTCATGTAAACGAATTGATGTGATTTAACGTATCTTACTACTTATCTAAGCTACTTGATTGTTTTTGATAATGTTTACAGAATAACTTTTATTGGCTCTTACATATTTGAACTTAAGCAACAAATTCAGTGTCGACATGATTTAAACAGTTTGTGCTTCAATAAAATACACAGGATGAATAACTACACCATTCTTACCAAATAAATACAACTTGTGGGACAAACTTAAGACTCTCACTTCTCGATTTGTGTTGAACTGTTTCATGTAGCAGGGACACTGCATGTTAATAAACATGATGAGATGAGGGTATTTAGATCGATTGAAAACTTTATTGATCTCCAGAGGGAAGCTAAATTGTCACAGCAGAAGGGGTATGTCAAAATACAATATATTTAGTTGGTTGCAATCTGCACCCTCACAACTAGATACCACTAAATCCTACATACTGCACCTTTACCATCATGCTATTGATTTTGTCTTGAGAAATTATTTCTCAGTCATATTTAGAGGAAGACGGAAGGGCTACGTAGCTCTCTAATCACCATTTTAAGTGGTAAGAATAGAGTATTTCATTATATTGAAAATGCATTAACCAGAAAACATAATCAGATGATTTTTGGATAGAATAATTTTGTTGTTGTATAAATACAATATGAAACAACCTGAGTATTACAACAAGTTCTCTCTTATTATATTAAATATATATATATATATATATATTCCTCAAATGTCTTAGTTTTCTCTTTGTTGTATGTTGTAAATATAGCAGAGTAAAAAGTACACCATTCCCCTCTGATATATGATAGTGTAATATATTATATTACAATATAGATACAGGACTTACCGTAAGTATTAGAGAAAAATTACCTAACACCTCTGCAAGATCCTATTAGAAGACTAGGTTTTTATTTATCTTCCTACACCCACAGGCACAGGGAATAATGGAGCTTAGTTGATTGATCAAACCCTTTTTGCATTATTCACTATACATATTCTCACACTGTACATATTTTTTCTTGTATATACCAGTTTTTGTTCCAGTCACATCTTTTTATATTTGTTTATATTGCCTTACACACTTAAGTATTATTATCCTTACACTTAGGTATTGTATGTTACTTATTATTTCTTACTGATGCCTATTTTTCACTCTTTCTGCTGTAATATTGCAAATTTCCCCATTTCGGGTCTAATAAAGGATTATTTTATCTTATCTTATCTTATTGTCAAACAATTGTCTAAATTAATAGTTAATGGAATTGTTTATTTTATCTTAAAAAATTCAGAGCTTCTGGTTTGTTTATTTTTTTTACAAAGTACATGAATCATCAGATTGTTACTGTTCCCACATGCATGAGTTTACACCTGTTGATTCACAGATTTCATCATTGATTCATTTTGGCATCAACTGTGTAATTCAGGGCGAATGATGTGTACTCGCCGCTCTGACCTCCCGACGCACGGGGGCGCACTCCGTTGTTAAGTTTGTAATTTAAACTGTCGCACTTATGTGTCGCAGTTTTCTTACGCGCAGGATCAACGGCACAAACAACCATTCACCGTCCGTCGTTCGTCACAATCCATGATCTGATTTCATTTTTGTACCAGACCTAACTCGGTGGAACAGCGATGGGACGCGAGTCGAGGTAAGTCCCAGAGATCCGCTTCATTCTGTGTTCCCTTCTGTCGCTGCTTGAGCTGGTTTCATTCCCATGGCTAACGTTAGCATGCTAGCTGAGGCGTCGGTGTGTTAGTGCGCCTCCCGACAACATTTGGTCTCACACAGCTGTGGAATATGAATTAAAAAAAAGTTGTTGAACGTGTAGCCTCCGGTCGACACTCTGCAGCCGACGTGAGTTCTCTGCTGTTTGCTCCTCAGACACTACAGGAAGCGCTCAGCGTCTCGGGGACGCTCAGGCAGCCGCTCGAAGAGCCGCTCTCCGGACAAACGCTCCAAGAAGGAGGACCGGGACCGAGACCGGAGCCGGAGGGAGAGGTCCCGGAGCAAGGACCGCCGCAGGACCCGGTCCAGAGACAGGAAGCGAGCTAGGTGGGTGTTCTATGTCCTTATGTGGTCTACGATTAAACACTACATTTGTTTATAGTTGAATTTACAATTTATAAGGCAGGTCACTGTTGTATTTTATTTAGTCCCTTTTATCTGGGATGAGATCTTTGATCACACTTTGTATGATACCAGCATCGTAAATGCAGTTTTTCTGAGCTGTGGACTACCACAAGATCCAGATAAGACTGAAGAGGAGACTTTGATGAGAATCATTGTTTCTTGGCCCCTTTAAAACTTAATAATTTGTTTGTTGTAGCTGTGACATAACAAAACCATATTTACTCCCTCACTCACTGTTTAAAGATGGTTTAATTAAATGTATTTTTTGTTGGGTTTTCACTGGCTGAATTGGTGTTACCACAAAACATATGGCATTAAAATAACTGTAGTTAATTTTAGGAGAGTTTGAATTTGTTTGCATGCACTTATTTGAATTCACTTGAGATAATGACATATCAGTTATTCTTGAGAAAGAGACTATTTTCCCTCCGGTCATTTTTGTCTTTATGTCATATGTTTGTACTTGTTGTTCAGGCGATCCAGGAGCAGAGAAAGGAGGAGGTCCAGAAGCAGAGAAAGAAGGAGGTCAGGCAGCAGGAGCAGAGCCCGGAGGTCCAGATCTGGCAGCCCCAACAAGAGCAGAAGAACAGATGAAAAGTGAGACATGACATTAACTAACCAAAAGCCCATAGGATCTTCAGGATACATTTGTGCAGCATTCACAATCCAGCAGTACACACTGTCGCCCAGGGTCATAAATTTAAAAATGTTCTTATCAGATAAAGAATGTTTAGTTAATGTAACCAGAAAATGTCGATGACTTGTCCTTAAATTTGAGTTGAAGTGGTCTTAGTCACTAGGGGTAGGATTTCTCAAAATGAAGCCAAACAATAACCCTAAATGATTCTCAATAGTTTCTCTCTAGGCGTGGGGGTCACATTCACTACAGTTTGTGTAACTCTCTTTTGTTGTTATCTTCCATGCAGATCAAGGGGCAAGGAGGAGGAAAACGTTGACCCTTTATCTGAAAAGAAAAAGGTTAAAGAGGAGAAAGAGGATGAAAAGGTTGAGGACGTAAGTTCTGTAGCTTCAGTTCTTTCCAGTCAGTAAAATGTCACCACATACTGGAAGGAAAATGTTACAGATCTTTCTTTTGTGTCTGTGCAGCAAGACTTTGACCAGAACAAGCTGGAGGAGGAGATGAGGAAGAGGAAGGAGCGGGTGGAGAAGTGGAGAATAGAGCAGAGGCAGAAGGCAATCGAAAGCATCGGAGAGATCAAGAAAGAACTGGAGGAGATGAAGCAGGGAAAGAAGTGGAGCCTCGAGGATGATGAAGGTGAAGAAGCACAGTTTAAAATAACCTGCAATACTTATAAGTAATCATGTGCTAGTTATTATCAACAACAACATGTAACCTGTTATTTTACATTATGAAAGCATTATGTATCCAGTAAAAGTTTGGTAATTGTGTTTGATAAGAAGTTAAATAAAAGAAGTTATAATGTTTTAATCTACTTTCATCAGTTAACTGATCACTTGATCAATACAGACCTTAGCTTTAGTGCTGCAGAGCTCTAATGATTGACTCTTCATTTCAGACGATGATGAGGAAGGCTCAGCGCCTATGGAGGGAGACGATGATGACGATGGAGAAGGGAAAGGGGAGAAAAAAGAGATAGAGATAAAGGAGGAGAAGAAAGAGGAGGAGGTGGAGGCAGAGGAGGAGGAGGAGGAGGAGGAAGAGAAGGAGATTCCTATGGAGCAGCAGGAAGAGGAGGATGACATTGATCCTCTGGATGCCTACATGGAGGAGGTGAAGCAGGAGGTGAAGAAATTCAACATGGGAGGAGTGAAGGGAAATGATCAGGTGAGTGTGAGAGGGATGTGTAATTTTTATTGTCCAGTGTCCTACGTCAACATCAGTTTGTCTCCCAGCATTCAGAAGTTTTCTTCATGGATGTTTTCCTTTGCTGTTTTGTCAAATAATGATTGTGTGTTTTTTCATCCTCAACAGAAAGGAGCGATATCCATATCTAAGGTGATGACTGTTATGAAAACCAAGAAAGGACCTCACACTCACAAGAAGAAGGGTGAGCTGATGGAGAATGACCAGGATGCCATGGAGGTAATTTTTTCCCACAGTTAATGATTTTTTTGGTAAGGATGTCACATGAACAGTAATTAAACCTGTATTTCTGTTGTGAGAATGATTTTTCTATGGTTGTGTTTGACAGTACTCATCAGAGGAGGAGGAGGTGGATCTGCAAACAGCTCTGACGGGGTTCCAGACCAAACAAAGGAAAGTCCTGGAGCCTGTTGACCACGGGAAGATCCAGTACGAGTCGTACCGTAAAAACTTCTATGTGGAGGTGCCTGAGTTGGCCAAGATGACTCAAGAAGGTCGGTAAACGGGAAAATGGGAATCAATCATCCTTTCAGTTTGGATCCCATCACAGAGATTAAATTGAAATTGAAATTGAAAACTGCCACATATCCCCTACCCTATTTTATATCCCATATTTATATTGTTAGGCTGCATCTAACATCATTATAATACAAATACAATTTTAGACTTATATAGCCATAGGACAGCTTCTGCTGAGTGTACAATGAATCCATTTTCCGACATGACCTGCGGGTAAAGTCCGGAAAACTGGGTCTGGAGTGTACCCAGCGTGAGAGATTTGTTTTCTTTTTGTTTGTTTTTTCATTTTTGTGTCTGTCACGCGTTAGAAGCGTCACTTTCTATGGACTTTATACCAGGAGGCCAGGCGGAGAAAGTCCGCAGATAATCTGGAGCCTCTCACTCAGACATTTGCGTTCCCACATTCACCTCCTCTGGAGAAAATACAGAGAATCTGCGAAGTTCAGTGCATGTCTGAAAGCAGCTTAACATGCCCACCAGTTTATCAGGCTGTTAAACTAGCAAATACTTATTCCTTGAGAAGGTTAACTGCTCCTTTGTCAGATTATACACGTGTATTTGTCTTCATCCAATCCCTCATGGTCTATATAACGCCTTTCTGTTTTTTTTATCTCTACAGATGTGAACACTTACAGGTTGGACCTGGAAGGCATTGTTGTTAAAGGGAAGGGCTGCCCCAAACCCATCAAGACCTGGGTGCAGTGTGGGATATCAATGAAGATCCTTCATGCTATGAAGAAGTAAGTCGGACTTGTGGTGACTGTTGTGAGGTAACATTCTGGGGGCAATATCAATGGTGATCACTTTCAGTCAAAGATAGTTGGGCCGTCATCTTGTTTGTAAACGGCCTGAGCACAGATTTCTGTTAATGTACAATGAGTAGCTTCCGTTTAAAAAAAATAATGAAATAAATACATTCATATTCAGCTGGATATGAACTACTCATATCACATGAATATTCAGATTTTAAATGACACTTGATTCTTTATGAATCGCCACCAACAGTTTGTATTTGTGTTAATTTCTTTCTCCCAAATGTACCTAGGCACAGCTACGACAAACCCACCCCCATCCAGTCCCAGGCCATCCCTGCCATCATGTCCGGCCGAGACCTCATTGGCATCGCTAAGACCGGCAGTGGGAAAACCATAGCCTTCCTGTTGCCCATGTTCCGACATATAATGGACCAGAGGCCCCTGGAAGAGTCTGAGGGACCCATCAGTAAGTCATTCAAGTCAATTTTACTTTTGATAATATACTTAGCAAATATTTTCCGTCACAGTTATTAAATATGGTGGAAAACGAGTGCTCAATTTAAAACATTTTCTCACCTCCTTTCCTCCCCCTCCTGAAGCTATAATCATGACTCCGACCAGAGAGTTGGCTCTGCAGATCACCAAGGAGTGTAAGAAGTTCTCCAAGTCGCTGGGGCTCAGGGTGGTGTGTGTTTATGGAGGCACTGGTATCAGCGAACAGGTAAACTTATTCTGAGCAAATTCACTTCTTTGCCCCAAACACTGCATCCTGCTGTGCTTTTACTTGACTTTTCGTGCTTTTACATTTATGCAGCAGTACACTGTCATTTACAAAGACAAACCGTCTGAACATGATATTAATAATGTCATTTGTTGTTGGGTTGCAGATTGCTGAGCTGAAGAGAGGAGCTGAGATCATTGTGTGTACACCAGGAAGAATGATTGACATGTTGGGGGCCAACAGTGGTAAGTTCATATACTTTTTTATTCTGACGGGAAGTTGACGCAAACAAGCACCGTTTGATGCCTTGTGAACATTTTGTTAATTATCTTGCATGGAATTAATGTTACAATATGATGAAGAACATAATGATCCACATCACTACCACTTACTAAACTGTTGCACTATTTGACCACCTCTGGAATCAGCCAAGACTTTGCTGTGTCCTGAAGATCAGGGCAAGTACAGGTAGGTGAACCTGGTGCTGCCGCCATGGTTCTTCAGTCTCCAAGCCAGGATGACCATTATATGATATCTGTGTCGTAATATGGATATAGGGAATTTATTATTTGAAATGAGAATAGTCTGAATGCTCAACCAGGGTTCTACAGTGTTGTTGTTTAAGTATTTAAGGTGTTTTCTGGGAATAACGATCATTGTAGAGCCCTGTGAAGCTCTGACTATTCATATAAAGCTGTGAATGAATGCGGGAAATGTTTTCAGACGGTAGTAACTCTTGTATTTGCTGACACTTTAAATCTGCATTATGTTTATTAAAGTAAAAAGGGTTTTTGTGGCTTCCACACATGCGAGGTAATCTGTAATATGTTTCCCTTGTAGGTGAAAAGGCGCAGATAATGCTTGATGGGGCTCCATCTCATGTATTGTATCTTGAGGCTGTTTTCTGACTTTTCTAGGTCCCTCATGAGATGGTACGCAAGACCAGAGACGAGCAAAAAAAAAAAAAATATATATATATATGTTAATTACAAATCAAATGAAAACCCTGGCCACTTGAAATTAGACCACTGAAGAGTGTGCTGAACTTAAGATGACTTGTTTTCTTGTGAAGTAATGTGAAGTAGCTATATCCAGCAAAAGGATTTTTGTTCGTTAGATTACTTTCATGTGTTCTGAAGAAGAGGACTGACTTTTCTTCAAGTTAACATTTTTTCTCCGTGCCCTTCTCCGTTGGTGTATAGGCCGAGTCACCAACCTGCGAAGAGTTACATATGTGGTGTTGGATGAAGCAGACAGGATGTTTGACATGGGCTTCGAGCCGCAGGTGGGTCTCTTTTATATTTATACTGTTTTTGTCTGTTGCTGCAACTGTCAATGTTTGGTGGCCTCAAAAAAGCAGGAACTGTTTGAGATATTTTTTAAGTTGGCCCAAAAAAAGAGTTGACAAAATTCACAAACCTCCATGTGTCTTCTTTGTCCTCCGCCAGGTGATGCGTATCGTGGACAATGTGCGCCCAGACCGTCAGACAGTCATGTTTTCAGCCACCTTCCCCAGAGCCATGGAGGCACTGGCTCGTAGGATCCTGATCAAGCCTCTGGAGGTCCAGGTGGGAGGCCGCAGTGTCGTCTGCTCAGATGTGGAACAACATGTGGTAAATGCAAAGGGTTTATGTGAAATAGAACTTTTGGTTATTTGTTGTCCTTTTTTTCAATTCACACTGGTAACCCATCCGAGCTCTCACATGTCACTGACTTCCTTCTTTGTTTCTGTAGCTGGTGATTGATGAGGACAAGAAGTTCCTGAAGCTGCTGGAGATTCTGGGTCACTACCAGGAGAAGGGTTCGGTCATTATCTTTGTGGACAAACAGGAGCACGCGGACGCGCTGCTGAAAGACCTGATGAAAGCCTCGTACCCATGCATGTCACTGCATGGAGGTAAGCCACTGATTACATTTGTTAGTTTTTAGATATATTAAGCATATCTAATGAGCATTTTCTGATAGAATTCCAGGATTCCAAACTGAAATTAAACTGCAATATATGTGAAGGAATGAAGAATACTCTGATTTAGACAGTTTGGTTTCTGCTGTTGCAACAGTTGAATTAGCGACAGTTGATTTCTGATCTTTGATAACCTTGAGAAGTAAATGTTTGTGTTTAGAAACATCGCCACGTACACACAGGATCTTATATGAAGTTTATAAAGAAAATCACATGTAATATGGGGCTTAGGGGCTTTCTGCCATGGTTATGTCTAGGTTTTCATTTAATCCTTCCCTTGGCTCCTCGGTAGGAATTGACCAGTACGACAGAGACAGCATCATCAATGACTTCAAAAATGGGGCTTGTCGCCTCATGGTGGCCACCTCTGTGGCAGCCAGAGGCCTGGACGTCAAGCAGCTGATCCTGGTGGTCAATTACAATTGTCCCAACCACTACGAGGACTATGTCCATAGGGCTGGGCGCACGGGCAGAGCAGGTAACAAGGTCAGTCACCTGAAAGGGGGTGTAACTTTACAAATCAGTGAGAAATGTGAGAAACGTTGCTAAATCTACTCACAGAATCTCTAACTGGTGGTTGCATTGTGGGCAATGTAGGCACAAGGTTTTGACAATGAAGAAGAACATATGTAATAATGATTATGTCATCTCTGGACAGATAACAGAATCAAAATCTTGACATGTTTTGTTCTACATCTTGCTCTTTCTCTCAGGGATTCGCTTACACCTTCATCACACAGGACCAGGTTCGCTATGCTGGTGACATCATCAAAGCGTTGGAGCTCTCAAGTTCTCCTGTCCCACCAGAGCTGGAGCAGCTCTGGGCCTCCTTCAAAGACCAACAGAAAGCGGTAAGATGAGGGAAAGAGGAATATGAACTGTTAAGAGTGTGTGTGCAACAAAGCTACATTCAATCTTCAAGCAACACTGTATGTGAGCTAGAAATTTGTGACAATCTTATAAAAATAAAAAAATCAATGTGACCATTCAATTCATAGCATTACCCTGATATTTGTCCCTTCTATTTTTCATCATTAATTTTTCTATCCAAACAGGAGGGTAAGACAATTAAGAGCAGCAGCGGCTTCTCAGGAAAAGGCTTCAAGTTTGACGAGACAGAACACGCTCTGGCCAATGAGAGAAAGAAGCTGCAGAAAGCTGCTCTCGGCCTGCAGGACTCTGATGACGAGGACGGAGCGCTGGATGTGAGTGACCTTTTCAGTTTCATTGTTTATTGCATGATTTAAAATATTGATGTGTTTATGGAACCAATTGTCTGACTCATCTGTTTCTCTGCATCATATTGAAGCTGTTATCCGTGTGCTGTCTTCCCCGTTATAAGTACATAATCATTACCGATTAACCAATAACAAGTCCAACCCCACTCAATCGTCCCCCTTACTTTTTCCCGTCCTCAGATTGAGGAGCAGATAGAGAGTATGTTTAACTCCAAGAAGAGGGTAAAGGACCTGTCTGCTCCCGGGTCGGCTTCCGGTCCTGCAGGATCAGCTTCCAACGCTGCAGCCGCCGGTGGAGGAGGGATGCCAGGCGCTGGACCCCCGTCTGCTGGAAACATCCAGAAACTGGAGATGGCCAAGAGGCTGGCGCTTAAGATCAACGCTCAGAAAAACCTGGGAGCCGAGGCTCAGGTACGTCAAGTAGATACTAAAGAAAATAACTAATATTTCATCACAATATAGACAATTGCACTGATAATCTTCCCATCGGTGGTCTCCTCCTTCAGTCTGTTTTTCTGGATGACTATAAAACAATATATATAAAATTAAAAATGACAGTTCTTATTTATTCCACTTTAAATTAAAATGTGCAAAAGCTCTTCATCTAATGTTTCTTTTCTTTGTTCTTTGTTCATTTTTCAATTTTCTTTTATAGTTTTTATATCATTTCATTAGTTTGTATGTATCATGTTTTGTGTCTAGATACTTTTCCAATCAAAAATACCAAACAAGCTCTTTCTCTTGTACAGGACGTGATGCAACAGGCCACGAACGCCATCCTGCGGGGCGGCACCATCATGACGCCCTCTGTGTCGGCCAAGACCATCGCGGAGCAGCTGGCAGAGAAGATCAATGCCAAGCTGAACTACACGCCTGTGGAGAAGCTGGAGGAGGAGCGGCAGGCGGCTGAACAGGCAGAGACGGTCAAGAGATACGAAGAGGAGCTGGAAATCAACGACTTCCCTCAGGTCAGCAGCACACAGTGCAGAGCCCTGACGGAATATTCAGCACATTTCTCTTCTAGTTTTCATCTGTGCTTTTGGATTTTCCAATGCTTTTATTTCACAGGAGTATGGGCGTTCACTGAGTCCTAAGTAACCGCAGTTAATTCCATTCACATGCAACTTGCACAGGAGCAAGAAATAAGTGATGGAAATATAGATTTGTTTTGACTTAATTCATCATTTGTTGGTGTTAAGTGAGTTCACCTTGCCACTGTGAAATACAGGTGTGGACGGTGGGTGTGTGCACAGATGCCAGTGTGATTATCTGAGCCGAGCCTGATTCTAAATATTTGGGTTTGGGTTGGGCTTGACACAAAAAGACGGAATGCCTGCCGGGTTCAGGTCGGGCTGCGATAGTTTTCTCTCAGACTAGGGCTCCGATTGGTTTAGACAGAAAAATGTGGGTCGAATGTAAGACCGCACATGTGTAACCACACCCGAATACACTCAATCAAACAAGCCTGATTTGTTTCATTCGTGCAGAGTAAAACCGGCTCAAAGCTTTCAGCAAGAGAGGGAAATAAAACAGTTTACAGCGTAAGACTTGTTGTTAAAGTAGTGTAGTAGTTGGTATCATCCGCTTGGACGAATGGAGAAAGAAAAGTATTTAATATAATATTCCTTATTCTGTTCTTCTCCAGACGGCCAGGTGGAAGGTGACATCTAAAGAAGCTCTGCAGAGGATTGGTGAATACTCTGAAGCTGCCATCACCATCAGAGGAACCTATTTCCCTCCAGGCAAAGAGCCAAAGGAGGGAGAACGCAAGATCTATCTGGCTATTGAGAGTAAGTGTTGGGAAAATAATATCTCACTCCTAATTTTATCTATCCCTTGAATATTACATTTATTCCTAGTGTTTGATTCATCCACATATACTGTATATTAATGTTATGTTTGTTTTCCAGGTGCTAATGAGCTGGCTGTGCAGAAAGCGAAAACAGAGATTACTCGGTTAATCAAGGAAGAACTCATCAGATTAGTAAGTATCTTTTGCTGCTTGAAATCAATAACGAGTAGTGGACATCATGTTGATATCAGCTTAAATAGGAGCTGTTTCCTTGTGCTGGATTTTAGAGAAGGAAAATAAGATGTAGGGGTTTGTTCCCCTGTATGTAAATAAAAATATGTTTCTCATCACCTTCTCTTTTCCTTCTAGCAAAATTCCTACCAGCCGACGAGCAAAGGCCGATACAAAGTGTTGTAGGGGAGAACCCAAGGCTTGTTGGAGGAGTGTCCATTTCTCCACTGTTTCCTGTCATCTATCTTGTCTCATCAGATTGGTTGAAGAATGTTTTAGTCTATATTTTTAATAATGGCATATTAAGTTCAGTGTATGTGTGTTTCTATTTTTCATCTGTTTCCCCCCCAAAGCTGTTTTCAGACATGAACTCCAGATAAGGACATTTTCCGGGCGCTTTCCTGCTGAATTCTCACATGGGCTCACTCAGACATTTTAATCTCGGGGCCATTAGGAACATTTTTTGAAAATGTCGGGAGCAACGCACTCTGGCGTTTGAGTTCCCACATACAGCCCCTGTGGAGAATGTCCAGACCTCAGTGCATGTCTGAAGGCAGCTTTTGTTTCCAGTAATTTTTTATGAACAAACAAATACCAAAATGTGATGCTGTTTTCACCTTCAGTGTCATGAGACCACCAGGATGCAACAACAAGCTAAATTCAACATGTCTTTTAATATAAGACAGATTTTTTTGTAATGTAATTTTTTTTGTTCGGATTTGTTTGTAAAAGCCACATACCAGCCATTGTCCTCAAGAAATAAGACTCAGATGAAAGATGTTTTTACTTTCTCTCTGAATAAAACCTGATGTTAATAAGGAAGTCAAGTTTTTAAATGTTTTTTTTAATTTCTCAATATTACCCACATCGATAAAACAATCAGTAAACAAACATATTTACTCCAAACATTCAACAAACAAGCTCAACCTCAGTATTTTCATTTCTGATCAAGATTTGAAGGATATATTAAATCTAAATAAACACGTGCATCATATATAATCATATGCCATGTCTCTACCTGAGTAATCCTGCATTTTATCCTTCATCAGCAAAACTTAAGTCACAACATCATCCTTTACATTCATTCTTTGTCTCTGACAAAAAAAACAATACAAAACAACAAACTCAAAAACAATCAAATCCAACAAACATTGAATATAAAAGCCACTTTTCAAGCCCCCCCCCCCCCCCCCCCCCCCATACATTTCCAAATAGTTGATTTTCGATGACTATTTCATTTTTAAATAACACATTTCTGTATTCCACTACAGTAATGTAAAGGGGGCTTTGGATTTCCAATGTTTAAGTTTCAGATAGAGAGTAAACTTGATGTGTGCAGCTGTTGACAAGAGACTGTCCGGCTGTGTTAATTCGTGGCCCCTTTATGGCCCCTGTTCAAGAAAAATCATGGATCCGTCTCTGGATACTGTACATTCTTACCACCATTTTAATTATTCAATAGGCTTTCAGTTGTTTAAGGTCTCTGTAAGCAGTGCAGCTGGGTTATGGCTCAGTATTAGAACAATAAGCAAATAATATATATTTTTAAAAGCAGTTGTTGGATTAAAGCCTCTTTTTGGATCCAGGGGATCAGTTTAGTGGATGTCAGAGTGAAACCAGTGCTTGGATATCAAACTGCTTCTTGAATGGAAGGAGGAAAAACTGAAAAACCAGGTAAAAGCCATGAGTTAAAGGTCTGTTTTTAAAAAAAGACATTGAGGTTTCAAATCTAATTTCCTCACTTGAATCTTCACCTTTTGGAATCAGGAGTTGTGCATGAATATTGGACATATAATTGACCCCTTTGTGTATATTGTGGCCCCCGATTTAGAAATAGCCTGGATCCATCGCTGGATACTGTACATTCTTAATTATTCAAAAGGCTTTCATGTGTTTATTATTCTTTAGGCTCTTTGTGAGCAGTGCAGATGGATTATATCTCAGCATAGGAACAATAATACTGTTTTAGAAAGCAGTGTTGGTTGGATTGGAGCAGTTTGTTGGATGCAGATGTTCAGCTCAGTGGATGTCAGAGTGAAAACAGCTGCTTCTGGAGGGGAAGGAGGAAAACCCTGATGTGCGCATGCGCAGACTGCGCTCCTCCGTCTTATTAATTTTTAATGGAAAATGGCTGCGTTTCTTATCCAAACCTCTGGAGCTGGGAAATAAAAAAAACCTTCGTCTCTCTGCACCGTCTCTCCTCCTCTTCACCTTCATCACACTGAGGCCACCCGGTTCTACACGTTGTGTGACCCACGTCCTGCGGAGAGAGGAGGAAGATTTCTGAGGGGAAAATGGATCCGCTCACGCTTTGAGGGATGAAAGATCATTTTTCTCTTTAACCCTTTCTGCTCCCAGATCTGCGAACAATCGAGGTACAGTCACCTCCCTGCGAACACGTCTGCAGACCGACTGTGGTGATGATGAACGATCCCTGTGTTTCTTAATGTGTTCTTTTATATAAAGCGTCATTCAGGCCGGCGGCAGCCTTTACGTTCTAATGTTACACAGGAGGTGAAGTGACAGGCAGGGCAGGAGGTGTGTGTGTGCGCGTGTGTGTGTGTTTTTATTGTCGTCTGGGCGCAAAGATGCTGAATCCCTGTTCATGCCTTTTGTGAATGAGTGTTACTACAGACAGACAGTGTGTGTGTGTGTTTGTGTGTGTTAAAGTCCACACCTCCTCCCTGCATCCTCTGATCAGCATCAACACACTGACTTTGCTTTTCAAAAACGATTTATTCCCTCACATTAGTTAACAGCACTGTATTGTGTAATGTATATTTGGTTTTAGTCAAAACATCTTTTGTGTGTTGGCAGATTTTGGAATTTCATCCTCCACTATTTACTTGTCTTCTGAATTCTTCTGTTTTTTTTTATTATAATAATATTGATAAGGAACTTTATTTATATGGGGCATTTCAAAACACACACACACACAAGTTAAACATGAAGAATTGAATGCAAAACAATAGGAAACAGTTAAAAGCAATTTGAAGATCACACAGCATTGAAGCACAAATACATGAAGGACTATAGTACTCTGCAGAGCACATTGACTGATACTGCCAACAGCCCTGAAACTCAATCAAGCTGCACCAAATCACACACACTCATAGTTATCAGTTCCCTAAACACGCTTGGAAAATGGCTAAACACGCCCTACGCTTAAAAATAAACATACAAACCAACCAACAAACTGACAGGGGCGAAAACAGAGTCTCCTGCATGGGCTGAAGGGAAAAAAAGAGTAAGAAATAAAACGTTATAAAATTATTAAAACTGTCTGTATGATCAGATCGACATTAAAAGTAAATCAATTAATAAAAAATTGAAGGTGAATTCAGACGTTCTGAGAAAGCACACCTATAAAAACTTTTTTTTGAAGAGATTTAAAAGGGCGTAACGAGTTTGCCAGATGAATGGATTTATATTCATATAATCATAGGTCCAAATTCAAAAAGCTGAAATAAACTAAAGAAAGTAGGTATAAAGAATTGGTTTCAAATCCCTGGCCAGGTAAACACTGCCTGGCACAATAAAGTGAGAGTGAATTGAGGGCAGGAGATTCAGGAAAACGTTTTCAGCAACAAAGCAAAAACACTAGCAGACTTTCTTCAGGCAACTCTGGACACATTTCGGTCTCAGACTCGAGACATTACATTTTTATTTTCTATGCAAAATGCTGCTGTCTGCATGTTTTATTGCAGAGTTGAGGATGTTTCATAATTTGTTGACTTCAGTTAACTTAGATTTTCACCACCGGAGAACCCACACAACAGCACTGAGTCTACACAAAGATGTTAGTTCTTTGATGTGTGATAATAACACACTTACAGCTTGATTTCCACTTCCCAGCAGACGATGATGCGCCAAGTGACCAGCAGTGACTTCTGCATGAGCAGCCGGCCCTCGTGCCTCGCGGAGGACGGCCACCACCCCGCCTCCCACTTCGACCTGTGCGCCTCCCAGTCCAACAAGTTCTACCCTCCTCCCTCGTCGTCGTCCCTTCAGATGACCCTGATGCCCATGGTCTTACCCGCCCAGAGCCACAAGCCCATGGTGTGCCAGAGACAGGAAGTGCTCGAGGGTAAGGTACCAGGCATTAAAAGCTCTGATCAAGCGCCAGACGATGCCAAGAAGAAGAGCAAGGCTGCGGGGAAGACGGGCAGGCGCGGGAGGCCTTTGGGAACCACCAAGCTGGCCGGATACAGAACCAGCACGGGTCGACCCCTTGGTACCACCAGAGCTGCTGGTTTCAAGACGAGCCCCGGGAGGCCACTGGGTACGACCAGAGCGGCGGGGTACAAGGTCAGCCCCGGTCGGCCCCCCGGCAGCATCAAGGGCTTCTCTCGCCTCAACAAACTGGCTTACGGTAGCACCTGCAGCGGGGCGGCTTTCCCCTATCCGCTGCCACACAAAGAACTTCTCTGTGAACCTTCCTGCAAAGAGAAGACGACAAACGAGTGAAGGCTCTGTTTCTGCCCCCCCCCCCCTCCATAAGTGGAATAAGAGATGCATGTGTACAGGTTTCCTTACAGATGTTTGGGGGGGGGGACTTTAATCTTTTCCAGTCTGCTGTGACTGAGACGAGATGATTTTCTATGATTGGTGTTGGTGTCATCTGTGTGCCTGCCACTTGATATAACACTGTTACTTTTACAGTGCTACTGCTGGAGATCTATAACCTGCGGAAGGTTTAACCACTCAACACTGTTTCTGTCATCATGGGGGGAAAAGAAACTCCAGATGTTCACTGAGCAAGGTGCTTTTATCTTAGTAACAACTGTAGTGGTAATTCATTTCTTATTTATTTTTCATTTTAACATCAACAGATTGTTGAAGCATCCAGTTTAAAATGTTTATTGCAGCCACAAGTGTGTGAACCTTTCTGGGATGTTTACAGCACAAAACAAGGACTAATTGACTTTATGTTATCATCATACTACAGTTTAAATATCATATCAGCTCATGATGGACAGTCACATTTGTTCATTCTGTTTAATCAAACAATAGGAAATAATTAAGGAGAGGGACAAGCAGCAATGTTGTTTTTACAGTCTTTAATTGGCCATTGTGTCACATTTGTAAAATCCAATCAAATACTTTGTCTATCAGTTAAATTTTAACAGTTTGGGGTTAAGTGTGTTGCTCAATGGCACTTCAATAGATAATCAGGCACTTAAAACTGAAATCTGGTTAATACAACCTTTTCCACTCAAACTTAACACCCAGACAAATACTCCTGCTAATAAACTCACTCATCACTGTTCACTCTCTAAAGGTCAAGCCACTAAATGTCTTCTCAGAGCAGCTGAAAATCACAGATTCTTGTATAAAATTCAAGTCAGTACTAACTTTTTCACTCAAAAGTATAAAAACAAAAAATGCAGAGACCTCCTGCTTTTTAATACAACCTGCTTAAGATGAGATAATGTGCCCTATGGTTGCCTCATCTGCTCATTAGTCACCCTGGAAAAGTTGTTTTTGTGTAATTGTGAATGAACAGTGTTGATATTTCCTGTTCCTTGATCGCTCTTCACAATAGTAAAATATGTCGTATTTCATCTTTGGTGCACAGACAGTTCGAAGTCCAGACTCACTTGTGGATTCACAGTTGAAATGAGGATTTGTCAGTGGACTCTTGGTAGAACTGTTCTGTCTGGAGTGCACTTGTTTCCTTACCAAGGACTAGGTGCTGCTACACAAACCAAAATTACACATTTTTATAACAAAAACCCTATTTGTTTACACTATATTTCCCAAAAGCATCTGTGTTGGATTTTGTTTCAACCCAAAGCAGCAAAACAAAAAGTGTGCTCAGTTCAATATACAAAAAATATCACGTCATATCCTCTAATCAAGACTGAAAATCTAAACCTATGTTCAGTCTCAACTGTCAATACCTGATGATTTTTGAACATTTAATATTTATTTTTGTTCTAAATTGTCTATTGGCAACATTTCTAAAAGATTTATTTTGTAGTTATCAATCAAATCTGACTAAATTTTGACTTCCTGTTTTGTAAAGTCTTAACTTACACAACAGAAAACAACATAATCAGGTCAGTGTTGACTTTGTGACGTTAAATGCACTTTGCTTTACATAGAGTGGATGCTTTGTAACATTGTCTTGTCAGGAAAGTCGTCACCCAAAGATTTAATCAGTTGTGCTACATTAATATTAATTATTATTTGTCCCAAAAATTTTAACCAAATCAACTTTGTCACATGAACGTGTCAATGACAATGATTAATATGGAAGTTGTCTTATAGTTGTTTAGCGATTTTACACAAAATATCCTAAAGGAAGAAACATTTAATATTATTATAATTTATTTGATACTCACATGACACATGTTTTAATTTATTAATTTAATGCTGAGGAAGTTATTGTGAACAAATGACACCATTGCTGAGAAAGCTCTCTGACATTGCTGGTTTATATTCTGGGTTTTTACAATGTGAGCTGCCAGTTTGAATTTCCTGGGATATCTGCTGACAGGGGGCGCTGTTCCTCCAGAACGACAAGCCAAAACTCATAATTATCAGGAACAGGAAAACAATAATCAAAGGTTTAAGAATTTGGCAAGTACAGATTAATGTGTTTTAGTGTCTTAATTAGTTTTTTACTTTACATAGTTGCTCGTAAAATAATTGTATCAATTGTTTTAATCAATCTGTCCAGTTTAAAAAATATATACAATTTAATGGTCAAATTCATATCAGATTTTTTTAATTAGGTATTTACAATATAAAGTACACAATCAAAGCCTCATAGAGCACTTGAATCAGAAGCTGATGTTTGTCTGAAATGTTGTAACATGAAAATATTTTTGTTGAAACAGACCACAGGCAGAAATGAAGAAATGGACTAGTTTTATTGGTTTACTGTTCACAGGTATTTCACAGCATGTTCATTGCATCGTAAATACAGTCAGTCACATTCAGTCAAACATGATTTTGATCTAAACTATTTGCCACTGTGTCGGTTTTTGTTCCGGAGTTTGATCTTCCAATTTGCCTGAAGAACACGCATTGGTATAATTCATATGTTGGGAATTCAGATTAAGAGAGTGGAGACATTTATTTAATTTGGTGCAATAACCTGTCGTATGTATATTGTACCGTGTAAACTTTGATACTCTCACTTTTTATTATTGTTGTATTTTGATACTGTTGTACAAGGCCTTTTCTCACTTGTTTAGTTGACGTGTGTTTGTGTTAACAGAGGTTACTGAAACGTCACATACAAACACTCTTTCCACCCTCTACCAAAGAATATGATGTTAACTAACTTTATTTGATAGAAGGAAATACTCCAATGTCTCACAAAGTAACCTGAGCATGAAAACCTCTGTATAAAATGTAAATGAGAAAAGCACTGTCCCATGAAAGATGGTATGATTGTTTGGATTAATGCAAAAAGCTTTGAGTAATCACTGCATCTAAAGCCTCGAAACACGCAGGTGTAATTGTTTCATGGACAGTTGATTGAATGGATTGTAAATTGACGATATAAAGTTAGATCCTTGTTTTAATTCTACATTGAAAAAAAAGGTCTCTTTTCATAGATTTCATATGTAGCCACGTGTTTGATGTTTGACTGAACATTTCTTGTTGAGGTTATGGCTGAAGTGATGCCTGCCTGTCGCATATTCCTGAGGTTTGTGTCTTCTTTTACAGTTTAAGTGTTTTGTTTTATAGTTTTTAGATTCACACATTAAGAGTAATACATCTGCCTTTTTCACAGCAGATATTTAGACACAGATCGAAAGGTACATGCAGGCTATAGATAATAAAGTTAATGATGGTTTGATTCTATTTAGCTGCTCGGTATTGTGCAGGCTGACATCTTGACACTTGAATAGATCATCAATGTTGTTTGTTACACTTTGAGAGTTGTCTGCTGTGAAAAAGGTCTTTTGTCTGTCTCAGTCATCTCCCTCTGTTGTAATCGCTCCTGAAACCCTGATGAGGATTTCTCACTGAAAAGCTGAAACATGTTTTACTTTTTGTCCTTATTCTTGGCTAACTGGGTGTCTAGCATAGACTTTATCCACTGTTGCTTCAGCAGCTACAGCTCTATTGACTTCTGACATGGTGCTTACTTTGTTGTAGGCTGCTGCACAGCTTCCTGCAAAGACTCATAAAGGTCTTGATCTTGTTTATGATGGAGTTTGGTGAAAATAATGAACATTTACATTAATTGAGTAACAACAAATTTGCAAACTGTACCACCCTCCTCCTCAGTGACGTCCCATTGAGATTGTAGCATTGTCCTCTGTCCTTGTATCAGATCCAGTGAATCAAAGTGGCATTTCAGTCTGATTATCAGATTGCAAGGTTACAGTGTAAATCTGCATTCTTAAAAAATATTATTATTTATTATTATGTTATTGTGAATCATGTTTTAATTAATCTAGAACAGAACATCGTTCTAGAACAGAAAAGCTGTTTGGCTCTCTGTGAATGAGGGGGATATTTTGTTGTTGTTGAATGCTTACAATATGTTTGTTGTAATAACTCAGGTAATATCAGGTTATTATTCTACAATGTTTATTTTTCAGATCAGTTGTGGTTGATGTTCATTTAGTTGAGAAAATTGATTGAAAAAACCTAAACATGTTTCAGCTTCAGCTCGATGAAAGAAAACCTGTAAGTTATACTGTAAATGTTGGTTTATGGTTATGTCAGGGAAAGTGGGACTCATCTGATCAGCATCAAAGTGCGTGAAGTGAAAATGGATTATTACGACTATAGGATTAGAAATGGCTGTCGTCAGAAAGTTAAAGACGGGGAGGACGATGACAGTGTCATGACTGATGTATTGGCCAGCATGTCAGGTGTAACCTTGAAGAACTCTCGAGGTCTGTATCTGTTTCACTGTTAAATTCATATCTAAAATAATTTGTTAAATTTGTGGACAAGGTGTTACAATTTTATGCTGCTAAAAATAATGTTTTCCCCGTTTTTTTACTTTGTTCATTTAGTGGAGTGCACTGACATTTTGGACCTGGACCCTGATTGAAGGATGATTATTGAAGGTGGATTAATGAAAAACAGACTCAGTAAAGTGGTTGATTTATTGACCTTCTTGTCATTTGTAGCTATAATATTTCAAGTTAAATCAGCACTTTTTACTTTTTGAGTGAATATTTTTTCCCTCACCACATTCAGTGTTAAATCCCGACATGGTCCCTTGTCTGTAAATTACATTTTGAGTGTGGTTTTTGTTGGAGAAGATGTGAAGCTTAGTTATTCCAAGTGTGTGACTGGAGAGGCCTGTGAAGCTTTGTATCATTCCTACTTTATTCCTGCATGATTACTGTGGAATGTTCAAAAGTTGTGTAATAAATCTGAAAGTAAAAGAGTCTGTTCAAAATGTTTCTTGAATTGTTGTCCTCAGTGAAACATTTAAAAACTTGCTATTTGTGGTAAAACAACCAATCACCTCCAGGTAAATAGTCAATAGTTAAGTGGATAAGAAAAGCAGCACAAAAGCACCTCACATTCAAATATTATCTTTGCTCTTGAAGACAATAAGATCAAAGACAATCAAGACATTTTATTATGTAAGAATATTTCAATCGATGCATTATAAGAGGTGTTGTAATGTTTTTAAAACTTTATTAACTGACAAATTCTACACATTACATCAGGTACAAACAATAACCCTACACAACACGATAGCTGATAAGTACAAGGAAATTTATAAACGTGAAAATATAGAACATTTTGAAAAATGAACAATAATTTAAATAAAAATTAAATAAATAAATACAAATATTACAAAATATAGATATAATATAAAAAAATGATTTTAAAATAATAATACAGAAACTTAATAAAAATCCTGACGACATAAACCACAAATCCTGAACACACATACATGAACTTTCGAAGGGTAAAACGACTTCCGCTCTACCCGGAAGTGGGGTGTTTATTTTGTTCCGGTCTGCTACAGCACATTACATTGGTTCCTACAAGCTGCAGAACATGAATTCACTACAGCATGTCAGGATAACCGTTTATATTTAAGTGTAGCTGCACACGGCTTGAAGCTATGACGGGGGTTTGGAACAACCTTTACATTTCGTGCGTTTTATTATTTATTAGTTATCATTCTGGTGTTTTTAGGTTTTCGTCAGTGACAGCCCAAGGTAAGAGACACAGCCGCCTGCTAGCTACACAGAGCTAGCACAACACTGCTTATAATCATGGTAACTGCAGTTCAAATATCATATATGTGGAATATCTTCATCTTCATTACCCGCTGCTGATCAAAGCTTATGATCGTTATGTCGATATTTAGGAAAAGCTAGTGATACACGATCAAACTAAAACATATGTGTAAGGAAGAGCTATAAGTTAGGGTTCAGGAAATATTTGTTCGACCATGTTAACTGAACACCAACTGAAAAAGTATTTATTTATCAGCTCTGTCAAATGTGTCGGTAAAACTGAATAGTTACAACAGATACTGAGAAGTGAGACCTTCCTGAAGTTATCAATCATGGCAGGGCTGTTATTGTAGACTGTTAGTTTCAGAGCCAACTAAATTAGATGATTATTCACTTAATGATGGACTGACAATCAATCCACCACGATTTTCACAGTCGATCCCTCATTTAGGTTATTTTTTCCAATATGTGCTTGGTTCTTTTGTTGCTGTTATTCCACCACCTGAGTGCAGATTCTGGGGAAAGCAAAGTGTGTTTAAGTTACCTCAACTCGAACCTAACTTCCTCCATAACCCCGTTTATAACGCTTAACTTGATCAGTGGAGTCGATACTCACCTCTGGCTGTTCCTGAGCCTTCAGTGTGAGGATTGTCTGTTTTATCTTTGTAGACAGACGATTAAACAAAACATGAAATTTGAAGGAGCCACTGTGTCAATATTATGATTAAATGAGTTGTAGTCTGCAGATCAAAGACTAAAGTGATATTTATTTTCACTTCTATTTGAATCCGATAAGGTATTGGCCTTGAATTAAGCTAGATCATTTTCAGCTCACTTTCCAAATGTGGAATAGTTGCCTTAAATAGAAATATTTGGGACATTTTAGGTCACTCAGCAATTGAGAGATAAAGGACAGTTTATGGCAGAGAAATGATGACTGTTATTTGAATTAAGATTATCTTCACAGATATTGCCAAAATGCTTGAATTTAAGTTTTGTTGCTTACACTATCAAAAAAGGCTTACAGACAGAGCAGCAAAGAGAGAAAGTCTTGTGTACTTAGCGTATTTATCATAATGTTATTTTTTCAGATATTGATGAGTCACTGGCGCTCACGCTGTCAGAGGAGGCTGTTTCTGACTTGGAGAACAGCCCCAAGTTTGTTGAATCAGAAGACCTGGAAACTCTGCCGAAGAGGCAGTTCAAGACAGCTGAGATTGCAGATGCTCTGATGGGCACTGAAGCCCCCATCAATCCGTCTGACATCGAGTCCCTTTTCCCAAAAAATGTAAAAGACTTCCAGTCAGGTTTCTCTCCGCCTTGTGACGAGGTCAGTGCCCAGTGCGCTTCGTCTGCTAAAGGAGCGTCACTGGAGGAGACGGGCACCGAACCGTCACAGCAGGTTGGTGTCTTGAAGAGGAAAAGGGGGAAGAGATGTGATTCTAAGTTTTTCAGATTGCAAAAGAAATGTGTAGTGGGAGTAGGCACCTTCTCCAAAAGACTGGTGATAAGCAAATTTTTGATTTCAGTATTTTGTTTCTGATTAAGGGACTTATGAGGTCTAAGTTCCCCTTAAAGCTTTGTACTGGTTTTTATTTTATATTTTCATGTTATTCAGAGCACAGTCTGCTGGCCTCAGGTAAGATAAAATATACATAGTGAAGTGACGGTTTCCAGCATTTGACTTCTCCCTGGTTGTTTCCCTCCAGGTCACCCTTGACATAGTGCACGCAGGTGTCGCAACCTCCGAGGAGCAGAACACCACAGAAACTGCCAAGACGTACAAAGTGAATTGTGATAAGAGGAACTTCACAGAAACTGACAGTTTTACTGTGCATGTCCTCAACGTTTCACAGGTATTTATGCTGCCCTCTTGAGGTTCACTTGTTGGGTTGCCATTAACACAACACGTCTAATTGCAGTTTCCTTAATTTCTTGTATATATATATATATATATATATATATACTCATATTTTGTAATATTGTTAGCCTGACAAAAGTACCAGAAATCCAGCTCTGTATTGTTGCGTAAACCCAAGTAGAATCCAGTTTTGTTTCATTCTAATACACCAAAAACAGTAGTGTTATATATTAAACTTCATTCACAAAAATAAAATGTCTTCCCATGGATGCTTGTGTGATGAGCACCTAGTTGTCTGTTTGAGGATTTAAACGTCCAGTAGGTTCTGTTTATATCCCTCAGATTTTCAAAATGTCAGAGAAGTGGATTACTGTACATGTTTCTCCCATGAGAAGAACTCGAAACCCATCCCTCAATCTGTTTCCCTGCCCCTCATTTGTCTCAGGACCTGATGGAGTACCTGAATGTGAACAGCACAGAATGCTCTGTTGTGCTGTTCTTCACCGCGTGGTGCCAGTTCTCCGCCAGCCTGGCACCTCACTTCAACGCCCTACCCAGAGTCTTTCCCAGCATGCACTTCTTGGCACTTGATGCCTCTCAACACAGCAGGTAATTGGTTGGAAAACGTTTGATCCCGCTCCAAGTGAAAAACCCACTTTAGAGCACTCGTATTTTTTCCATTTGCAAATTTATCATTTTTAATTTAAGGTCAACTGCAATAAGTTTACATGCTGATATTTTAAAAATACACATTATTTGTCTTATACACATACATTCCTGCTCCCTCTGTCTGAAACGCTCTGTTAGCTCCTGGCCCGCCTCCCAAAAAACCTGCTCTGATTACTTGTGTGTTAATTCTTTTGTGTGCATAATTTTCAGCTTTTGTACAGATCATTGCCTTTAGATCCTATTGACTACTTTGTAAACTAGACCTCAAATTAGTAACTCTGGTGAATCTTTAAAACAATCAAGATTTGTCATTCTTTTGTCTTGTCCGGCTCCATCTTCCACCAGCCTCTCCACAAGGTTTGGGACCGTGGCTGTGCCCAACATTCTTTTGTTCCAGGGGGCCAAACCCATGGCTCGCTTCAACCACACTGACAGAACGCTGGAGACACTCACCTCATTCATTGCTAACCAGACAGGTATGAACGGTAAAAGACTTATCCTTAAAGACATAAAGTATGCTGTATCTAAAAAATCTCGTCTGTCCCAGGATTTGAATCTGTCACTGACAGAAACGTGACGGACGATGACCGCCTGGGCCCCCTCCCCAGCGTCCCGGTGAGCAGCATCGACTGGCTACTGGTCTTCTCCATCCTCTTCATCACAGGCTTCTTTATTTACGCCATCCTGAGAACAGACAGCATCCGCTGGCTGATACCAGGACAGGAGCACGAGCATCAGGACTGAAAACACAAAAGCACGGCAAATCACTAGATGTAAACTTCACTCGATCAACAATTTAGTTTATTTATCATGCGCTAATTTGTTGATATTTTACGTGTTTTTTGGAAAAAACTAATTAATTGAGCCATTTGGACTTATAATAAAAAATACATGATTATCTTTTGTTGAGTCACTTTTCTCTTCTGTGCACTTCATTACATTTTCAGCCATAATGCTAAAGTACAAATAAACCGAACAGAATAGAACACTGAGGGTGGGCTGCTGAGGGCCTCGGATATATATATATATATAACCCCTTTACAGTTTATAGCGTATATCCCCCAAAAAAAATAAAGACAACGAATAAAGAAAAGTAGAAAATGTTCTAAAACATTTTAGATTTTTCTGTTGGAAATTATGCATTAATGCTTTTCTGCAGGTATCTCCAGGACTCCAGAGCTGCAGGATCCAGATCTGGTACTTCTTAGCAATTATTATTATTAAATAAAATAATTACATCTTATTATTTTGGTTATAACAACCAGTCTGACTGAGCTTAAAGGAATAGTTCACCCAAAAATGCAAATAAACTCATTATCTACTCACCACTATGACGACGGAGGGGTGAGTGAAGTGTTTGAATCCACAAAACACTTCTGGAGTTTCAGGGGTAAACAGCTTTGCAGCCAACCGTAATACTTTTTGGGTGAACCAGCCATTAAAATATGATGGTTACACAGCTGTTCCTGGTTTCTCTTCTCCCACTCTCCTCTTCCCAACCGGTCGAGGCACATCCACCCCACTGCTGGAGGTTTTTTTCTGTGCACCGTTGTCAAGTGGGAACTGTTTACGGTTTACAAGAGCTCCCATACTTACTGAATGAATCATACAAAAACACTTGGGTCAACCAGAGTCCCGGGTAAAAAGGGTGTGATTTTAATCAGGCAGTAGATTGAACAGCTAAGTCGCAGGGTGAGAGGACGAGCAGAGGTGAGGGGATAGAAGGAGGACAGCGGACAAAGCGCGGACTATGTTCGGGTTAATGTTTAGCCTGAGGACGGGCAGCTCATGGCCCCGCGGCAGTCACCATCTGTCCGGGCTGCGCAGTCTGCTGCTGCCGCTCCCTCCCTCCAGGAACCGCGCGTCCAAAATGGTGAGTGTCAGTTAGCGTGTGTTAGCTTTCGCCTGTAAACGCATCTTCTCGTCGCACACGAGGCTGGACGCGACACAGGTGCGACGGGTGAGACTCGAGCCGAGCACCGTGCGGACCTGAGGGCGCTGAACCCGCCGCAGCGCGGGGTGACGGGTGAAACTCGCCAAGCTCCCTTCGGAAAAACTCCAAATTAAAGGGTTTCCACGTGCAGCTGTGAGCTGACGCAGACATGTCGCAGATTTTATGAAATATTCCAGTTGCATCGTGTACATTGCTCAATTCGGCGTGAATTATTTCGTAGATATAACTTTCTGAACATTATTAACTCGAAATGTATACAACTTCAACTAATTAATCTATTACTCTGTCTTCACGAACTCACCTGATTCATCAAGTGCTCAACTGTGATGTTATTTTGCAGAATATTTTGAATAAAGTTTGTTGTGTTGATTGTGTCAGTGCCGAAGTGAAGAGTTGTCTGCAACAGGTCCGTCAAGGCATACATCCATATTGTGGTGTACGGATTATCTTGCCAAGTAGCAGGTCAACATTAAAGTGAACCAGAATGAGTAATGGAGTTTGGTTTGGGTTTTGATGAGTATTTATTGAGAGTTCACAGGAGAAGCTGTAACTTGTGTTGGTATCGCTTGTTTAGTGCATAGTGAAGCCAGCGAGACTCATTGTTAGTGGTTTGCTGCCACCGTGTGGACGCAGTAAAAGTTCAGGTAACTGCTGCAGTCATGTGAGTGTTCAAACTTTACTCTCAACCTGTGGTATTTAAGTAAATTCTCTTATACAAATGAAACTAAATCAGCAGACTGTGTGTTTTGCAATAAATACCAATAAACAGAAAAATAAATTCAATTTTTTAAAAATATTGATACACTTCTCCATTTATGTTATACATTGTCCTTTCTCATGAATATTGTTGATGTGTTCTCTAACATGCACTATCTATCACTGTCTGTCTGTCCTGGGAGAAGGATCCCTCCCTTGTGACTCCACCTGAGGTTTCTGCATTTGTGTTAAGCACCAGGGTGGCAAATTGTTAATATGGGCTATACAAGTAAAAGGGATGCACTGTGTGTTTGTTGTGTCTCCAGTCGTCGGACGCCCACTGGCTCACCCCTACGGACCGGGAGGACATGGTGATGGAGCTCAGGGGCACAGGCTGGATGGTGGTGGAGGACCGAGATGCCATCTTCAAAGAGCTTCACTTTAAAACCTTTAATCAGGTGTGTATGTTTGCATGTCTTGTTGATGATATGTTGATGCGCTTTTTTTCTGACATTTGTTGTAAATTAAGGTTATTTTGTCACGGTTTTTGGTTTTGTTTTGGCTTCAGACCTTGATTTTTGTTTTCGGGATTCACAATTTGTATTGATCAGTAAGAAAGTACACCAGTTAACAAGGTAAAACTATTTACAACAGCGAAGGTCGTGAATCAAATGTTAGTTATATATAATGAAATCAATAATAAACCAAAATGCAGACATCCTTTATTTTAGTGAAAATTCTTTCGCCTTGTTAAATCTCACTGCAGCGCATTTAATTCATATAGTATTGTTTTTAAATCACAGAGCCGGTTGGAGTTAATGGTTAGTTGGGGTCAAACAAGTGTTTCAAAATAGTCTTTTTGTTAAAACTTGGATTTGAGGCGGAGATCACATTTGGGTCAATGTAGGCAGGTACATGGAGATTAGCTGTGGGTGATTCTGACTTTTGGTTTCTTCCATTGACAATGAAGAATAAAAGTAAAAATAATTTCCTTCCAGGTCACTTCGACAACAAATCATGTCCATCACTGCACTGTTGATGTAAAGTTTGTGTAGGTTATATACCTTCTTAAAGAAAGAACACACACACACACACACACACACACACTCAGGCAGCTGACATCTGCTTCAGTGTTTGTAGTGTTATTCCAGACGGCTGGTACAGTTTGTAGTGGTGGAAATCAGTCTGTGTCTGTGAACCGCTGTGGTCTTCAGGGGGCTGTCGTTCGCTGGCTGGGGGTTTGTTTGATGGGGATCTGGACGCAGACCACCACATGCATGCAGGCCAGCTTGCTAAACATCGGAATCACACAAATTCATCTGTTTATACACTGATTGGTTGCAGGTGTAGCGAGTTCCTATCCGCTTTCACTGGTTCCTTTTGATTCCATTTTTTTTTGTCCCTACCTATAAATAGAAACAATGAATATTGAAAAAAAAATGTTTTTGAGAGAAGCCTCCATTGTTACTGGCTGTTGTAGTGAAAGTAAATGGATGATCTGGGTCTAAACTAAGACAAAGCATGTTGGAAACCTCACATGAAAAACGAAAAAAATACAAATACTGAAAGTGTTACTGCATCTACTACATGTTACTATAATAGTCAAGTAATTTTTATTTATTTTAGTGCTAATGTAAATAACTGGAATTGGCATAGGCAAAGTTTTTGAAAAAGTTTATCATATCTTGGATTGAAAGTTTTCAATAATGTTGCAAACAGGAAGACCAAAGTTAAAATAAATACCGATACTGAGAATATTTAAAAATGACTCAATCTTTGAGCCATATTAATTTGTTTTTGAACAAATTAATTCATGTTTTATCTGTTTGTCACGACACTGAACTGTCTTATCCTACACTGGATTACATGACATACAATGACACAACATGTAAGTATAAAAATCTGCAGCTAACAAAGACAAATCACAGTTTCATACCACATGTCTGTTCCTAAACGAAGTAAACAAACAGACAATATTAAAAAAAATGAAATTGTGCCATTTGATATTATATTTGCATTTTGATTATTATTAACAAGCACACTGTAACAGAATTATTTGATTCAGAAACCAAAACAATGAAGATGGTAAAGAAGAAAACTATGCAGTTATTTACAATATACACCTAGAAGTTTATTAACAGATGGTTCCTTCATTTTGTGTTCCTGATGAGTTGTGAGAAAATGTGATGGAAAAGTTTGAAACAAGTCTTCACAGTCTTACTACAGTTTGTTAAATGAAGAAAACACTATACTTATAGTGTCTCTGTAAAATATTCTGAGCTCAAGGTGTGTTTTTAATATATGTTTCTGGAGCTTTCTATTGTGAAAGGAACTTGTGTTGGTGTAACCAAAGTGCACAAATGACCAAGTGTGATATGACTGAAAGCTGAGATGATAATATTTTATCATGGATTCTTGTTCCCACGGATATGTATTTTTGATACGCGTTTCTTGTAAAAATAGTCTTTTTTTTTTTTTGGGAACATCTGACTAATGGAGCTACCTTAAGAATTCCTGGATAGCAGACGCACATAGTTTATCAAAGCAGGACAAGTCAGATCATATCCTCTCAACTGTATCATAGATTCTGTGTCCTTTTGTGGGAGTTGAGACCAATTCTGACACTTCTGTGGATAAAAGAAAATCTTGAAGAAATGTTTTTTGGCACAGCGCTGATAGGCAGCTCACTACTTTGCCTCAGCAGCAACTGTACTTGAGCGACGTAAACTGCAACATCTCAAGGCCACTTAGCGGACTTCCTCTAATCCTGTCGTTAGTTGTTTTAGCCCCTAAAATAGTCTGTTTTTACACTTCCCCGTGTTTGAAGTTGGGGGGCCGAGCACTGACCTCCCCCATCTGCTCGTCCTGGCTCTAAAGCCTCTCCTCTTACCCCAACACGTCAGGCAGCATTACGCTGACACACGCCAGGCGGCCAGTTGGCAGCAATTGGGGTTTCGATCAGAATGATTTCTTTCACAAACAATCAAATTGGTTAAAATGTTTCATCTGGCTCACAAACCACTAACAACCCCATCATTCCTTCTGGTAGATGTTCTCGTTTTTTTCTTCTTCTTGCTCGTTGCCACCCTCCGTTCCCCACCTCTGTCTCTCCGTCTTTGTCTGTCTCTCATTCCCATGCTGTGCCCCATGTTATTGGGAGAATGAGATCACATTGTTCCAATTTTACATGTTGGCAACTCTCTCTGTCTGTCTCTCCGTCTGTCCTTCTTTTTCACCCTCTTTTATTCTCTCTCCAGCCACCCCCCCCCCCCCCCCCCCCCCAAACATTTTCACAAACTTTCTCGCCGGGTTTTCGTGGCTGCTCTTAAAAGCGCTTTTACCCGAGGGGAATGGAGATGAGGAGCGACGTGCTGGCTGATTTCCATTCGCCACTTATCTGCGAGTGATGGGCTTGAGGAAACCAGATCCCTGAGAGTTTATAATGAGAATAACAAATCCCCGTTCTGTGAGAGGAGACACGTCATCTTTTGGTCTCTAGGGGGCGATAGAGCTGCACCCATGACTATGTAAATGCACAGTGACGGTCCATTGAAGTGGATCTGAGGCACTGAGCCACCTCATGGCTGCAAATGAATTTAAAAGGAACATGACAGCTTGTTTTTTTTTCGAGTTTACTTTTCTTTGATTACAGCAAGTGGAAAGTGTTATGATGCTGTTGTAACCAGCACAGTCATTTATCTGCGGTGTGTGGGTACACTGTGCGTCGTTAGTGGCAGCAGTCTGAGGAGTAAATGTGAGTTATTTTCCTTGTCAAGTCCAGTGTATTTAATCAGGTTTGAGTGGTGAAATCCTTTCTCTGGATTCCCTTTGGTCAGTGAGAAGCTCTTCGTGTGTGTGTGTGTGTGTGTGTGTGTGTGTCTTTAAGTGTCTTTAATACTGTAAATTCTGTTTTTGTTTTTTTAAAGTTGCAGGCACTGATATTGTTTACGCATCAACATTTATGTCACAACTGTTTACAGACGACGGTCTGCTTTATGTTTCAGTGGATGAAGTTGGAAACATTGAAGTGAAATGGGTTAGATGTGTGCGTTTGTGTTTGTTTGTGTGTGTGTTGGGAAGGTGAGCTGTGCATGCTCAACTGTTGTGGTGTGTTAGCCGAGGTTGACAATGATGACATTCCATTGCCTTTGTCCTTTGCTGAAGAGCAGAAACTTTTCAACCAGGAAAATGAGCATTGATATGTTTTATGGGTTAAAACAGGAGAATCAGGATGTCCATCAATGAAGAGCTCATTTCAGTTTTCCAGATAAGTGATTAGTGGACTTGGATGGTCAGTGTCAGGTGTCAAACATGAAGATTTGCTGTTTCATATCATCTTAAATTACCTATCTAGACTTGAATGGTTGGGTTTTAGATATGTTTAGACAGTTTAAGCTGTTGCTTAAAATCAATTTGACTTCACCTCCAAAATTACTATGATTAGCATGTTTTCACTTGTGAAAACCATGAAATCTTGTTAATAAATATTAAACTATTAACTGAAAAACTATATTTGATCAGTATTGGAAATAATCAGCTCTGACTTAATTAATTGTTCATTTCAATTATATAATTGAGTTATTCAAGTATGTTGTTCCCAGAGTTTACCAAACCTTCTATACTATACTATGTGATGGGTGTGGTGAGACAACTTGTTTTTAAAGAGCCCTCAAAGAATTTTGTCAGTGGACAGTTTTGGTTTGGTAATAAACAGTTTCAGTGGCTTTTCCACCGTGACAGAAGAAAATTATAATGGAGATACAGAAGACTGGTCATTTTCTGACAATACAATGTTCTAAATGGTTGCAATAAAAAAAACATGAATATTTGTCACAAAATGTCAATTTAGGCTGATCTACCACACTGTCCCTACTAAAGTGCTCTCACCATATCCCTTACTGTGTGAGGCTGGTTACCCAGCTCAGCGGTGTTCAGTTATCACCCCTGTCTCCAAAAGGGAACTTTCCCTGGGAACTGTAGGCGTCCTGCATTCATATCGTCTCGTGGAAATGGCTGGAGGGAAGCCACGAGGTGTGGCGCCCGAGCGGAGTTGGTTAGATAATCTGGCTATCGGTTCTTCAGTAAGATAAGATGGCCCTGACGTCTGCTGCGCTTTTGACGAGCCCAGTGTCTTTTTAAGCCCTGGCTGGAAACCCTGCAGTTAATGACAGGGTTTGCATTAGTCAGCCTTAGCGCCATGCTTGAGCATTACATGACACTCTTTACATAAATAGGAGGTGACATGCGTGAACATTTGTTACACAAGATATTAGTCACTTAAAGAGTCTTTGCAGCGTTGCGGTGCATGAATCATCTTTGTCAGGGTATCAAATTGAAGCTCTTCACTGAGTTTCTCCACTTTACGAACGATAATTTGAGAAGATTAATACCTGACGATGATGTTTCACATGCCGAGCAGAGCCCTCGCTTCGACATGAAAGAACCTCAGCACTTGGCAGCCTCACTTCATCATTATTCGATATTCTATATTGAAGTTACATGTCAACTTAGCGGGCAGCCGTATCCGGCCAGCTGGAAGCTTGTGTTTGGGTAAGAAGAGAAATGAGACATAAGAGGTGTGGTCATCATCATCATCATCATCACCAGCACCACCGTGCAATTCACAGCGTTCTAGCCTTTCACTGCAGAGGAGCAAAGGTTTTCCAGCGGACCGATGCTGACGCGGGTGATGATGGGGCTTGCACGGTAATCATCGGGTAGTCATGGCGGTGTGTAATGGAGGAGAGCAGCTCGTCTTCTTGTGTGTGTCGGCGCATACTTGTGTGCAACGCCGGAGAGGTTTGCATGTGTGCATTCGTACATGCATCAGCGCGTGCACGTGTGTCTGTCAGAGGCGAGCAGAGTAGGCACAATCTGCATGCACTTAGTCCTGGCAAGGCAGAGCAGGCGTTTCTAAGCCCCTGGACCGCGCAGCAGTGGAAAACCGATCTGTAAATAACAGACACATGTGTTTGAAACTGAGTCCTGTATTCCAGCCCACGGCCGCAATGGGAGAGAGAACACCACTCTGCTCCGACGTCAAATTGTCTCATCCAGTGTTGTATGACAATCATGCCGTAATAGCACCAAAATGACTCCTCAAAAGCGGGCGCATGGGGAAAGGGGCATAGAGGGGGTCTGCCTGCGGGTGTTTCTGATTATTTGAGATGGGGGCCTGCATATTGTCATGTCAAATTATTTGACTCTGACAGCTACAGCTTGTTGGGCCAGTTGGAAAGAATGGCTGCTGGCTGGCTGGGAGGATGGATAGTCGCCCCGGCCGGCTGACATGTTGACTCGAGACGTGTGGCCCCGTGCAAAACAAACAGGGTAAACAAAGCACTCAGAGAAGGAGAGTCCTTGACCTCTGTTGACATAAGACCTCAGCTGGGAGTTGAGCGTTGGTTTTATTTTCTTGTTTGGCCCAAGTGGAGGGCGTTGAGGTGACCCACAGGTGACAGGCAGGCGCTGCACCAGCATTGTGTCCTGCTACTCTGCTTACTGCCCCCCAGGGACCACCACCTGTGAGAGGAGGCTCATGTAGGGCACCATTTTTCAGATCTTTTCAGTATTTCAGCCTTTTTGGACATTCAACTCCAATTCACTTGTCGAGGGAGATTACGGCTTTCTGTGCATTTTTGTCTTCTTGAGAAACAAGACGTCCTTTCTCAGGGTTCATGTCGCACACAGCCTGAACTTATCGTCTTCTGTTTCACATTCCCTTCTCCCTAGGAGGACTTTTCGCTCTGTGGTTCTAAGCAGGGTTGGAAAGTGTGACAACAGCAATGCAGCAGAAGTTTGGATAGCGAGCACAAGCTCCGGTTGGGGTTGATTCACTCAATTGATTCAGAATTTAAATAAAAAACACACTTATTTGGATGCTAATACAACATTTGTTCTTGATCATCGACGAGCTTCATCGTGCCCGGAGCTGGCTTTGGAAGAAAAATACTTCTTGAATTAAAACTGAAGTGAAGTGACCAATTATTGGTCCAGACTAGAAGTTCCTTCCTCTGCCAGGTTTTGGAAATGCATCACACAGATGTGACTGCAGATGTTTGCAGTTACAGGCCCGTCATAATATCAGGGAATCTACAACTGTGTTATTTTGATAATTTTGCTGTAGAGTGGAGTGACCCAGTTGGCAAAAAAAGGAATCCTCCCTGTATTAAAGAGGGAAGGACGTCCATTATTCACACATGTCCAGAAACCAGTGAAATGCAAAAATATTCTCTTAAAGTCATGAGCCTCAATCAACATCCAACATTTGGACGGCGAATCAAAATCCTCAAAATTAGGCAACAGTGACACATCATCACCTTTTGCGTTGAACTTATTTAAGTTTAAGAGTTGCAGAGCAACAATATAATTTTTCTGAGTCTGATGTTTATGAATTTATTTGTCACGTGTTGGAATCTGGCTGTTAAGATTCAAGTGGTAAATGTCACCGATACGATCGAGCCCTTTCAAGTTGTCGGATTGTTTTTTGTAATTTCGTAAATAGTTGTTATGAAAATATTCATTACAGCGGCTTTACTTTGAAACTAATTCTGGACTTTTGGCGCAGAAACTAATATGTCTCCCTCTGCAATAACTCAAATAATGGACGGTGATGTTTATCAATGGGAAATTGGACAATGTGCATGAACCATTAAGTTTTCACACTGAATCCTTTTACCTGTCACTCAAAGTTTCTCAGAGGCAGATTAGCCTGAGCTCGGCCCTGAGAGAGCGAGAGAGGGAGAGAGAGGGGACATGTTCGGGCAACACCTGACATGACAGGTTGCCTAACCATCTCCATTAGAGCCTATGAGAGTTGAGAAAAAGCAGACCGCCTCAGTCTCTAAATTGGTGCCAGCGGGGTCAAGTTGCAGGAATATGCCAATTACTTAAATTGATCGGGAGACGGTTTCCTTGATAAGCAATTTGATCGAGCTGCCGATCGTGTTACACGAGCCGCGCTGCACGGCCAACGGACAGGACGTCTCAGAAATTGGTTACAATGCACTAAAAAGGCTCAACGCAATTTCCTCTGTGAGAGTAATTCTATTTTGTCATGTCAGGTGGTGGACGGGGCTGCAGCCACGGCCTGTAAACAATGGCGTTTCAGTTGATTTAATTAGGCAGGGAGGAAGTATTTAGGGGCTTAATTGAGATTGCAGTGGGAAATTGCTCTGAAATAGGTCCACCAGTTTTTTATTTTTTCTCCTCCTCTCACAGTGGGCATGACGAGGGATTTCACTCTTCTCTTTGTAGATAATTAGAATAACCATAATCACTCCCTGGATGGCCTGTGATTGGAGAGGGCCACATGCCCAACTTGAAATATGAAGTGTGTATGTTGTGTATGAGTGTGTGCATGCAAGATCTCTGCTCCTTACGTGGTAATATACACATGTGCATTCAGGACTGTTTTCTACATGTGCCTCAGATGGCAGCGTTGCTCCTTGTGCTGTGTGTGTGAGTCTGGTGCTGCATGTTTAAATCTCTTTCATCTTCACTTTACTGACTCAGACCTTGAGTACTTCAACACATTTTTTTTATCCAGTTGCAATTGCAGTGGATTGAGTATTTCAATTTTGGGGGATCCAGAGTTTCTTTCAGAAATAAATTTATTTTTCCAATAAAATAAAAACAAGATTATTGTTTTTTTGTTATTTTTTTGGGGGGGGGGGCATTTCGCCTTCATTGACAGGGCAGTTAAGTGTGACATGGGGAGAGAGAATGGGGGAAGACACACAGCAAAGGGCCAGGTCAGAACTGACACTGCAGACGCTGCAGGAGAACTCCTCTCCTCGCTACTTCTTTTGAAACTGTCTGTGCTACAGGTCATCCGTTTTTGTTTACCCCTGTTTAGCATTTATACGCAATAAATAAACTTTTTATTAAATGGCTAATGACAAATTATCAAATTTCCCCTAATGGGACAATTAAGTACTGATCTGAACTTATAGTGGTGTTGGTGCTGTTAAACTGTATTGCATTCTATTTGGCCTTATATCATGAAACTAATTGCATAAAAAAGTATTTTTAAAGAGTTAGCTTTGCAGGTTTTGTAAGAAGAGACTTGTTTTTGATTGACGGTCGATTTGTTTCTTCCCGTCCAGGCGTTTGGCTTCATGTCTCGTGTGGCTCTGCAGGCCGAGAAGATGAACCATCACCCAGAATGGTTCAATGTATATAATAAGGTAATAACTGTTTCCACATTATGGCTTGAGTCACACTCTGGTAATTGAGGTTTCACTCACAGTGCTGCTTTTGTGTAGTATCCATAACAGAAATCGTAGCTTGTGAAATCAAACAGTGTTATCATGTCTGAATGTTTGAGTTACAGCCATATTTACAACACTGCGCTCAGTTTATAACAAATTACAGACACATCAAGATCAGTCAACTCTGGATAAAGTCAGATTTTTTGTTCATGTCAAACAATCTGCACTGGTTCTAGAGAGCTCTGCACACAGAGCCTGAAACACACAGTTCATTTGTCAGAAAAAAAGAAAACGCAGTAGCTTCACACTGTAATCCCATCGTTTTTCTTGTGAAAAGCTTTGCAGATATCGCTACCAAGCCCTCCACGAAGCCCCCGCAGCCCCAACACTCACTCACTTTATCTGCCTTCGAAATAAAGTAATGGTTGATATGACAAACCCAGTCCCTGAAAATCTCTCAGCATTAGGCTGCAGCCACTGAGTTACTGTGTGGTGGAAGCAGGCCGCTCCGAGAGGAATGCTGCTCCTAATCCACTCTTTATTAAAGTGGCTGTAGCACGGTGCTACAGGTCTCTGGGCCCCACAGCACTTTCCACCAGACACTTACACATAAATCCCACAATGACTGAGGTTCAGCCTTGACAAAATAGATGCTGTGTACTAAGCTACTGCTAATATTCCAGTCTGTTCTGTTTTTGTGTCTGTCAATGTTAGAAAATAGTTTTCTGATCCAAAGCTGCACCCCATTGGCTGAGTCACACCTCTGTGGGTGGAGCCAAAAACATCCTCTCAAATGTTTCTGAATGCGTTGTGAACACAGACTTTGTAGAAAGATGGACGACACGACCCGGTGGGTGGCTGCAGCATCGGTCATAAACCCCACCTCCTTCATGTTAGTAGATGGGACACAGACCCAACAAAAAAGTTTAAATATACCTTTGGTTGTAATTAGTAATTTGATGCTATAACAACTGGGTGACACTTAATGATGGACAGCTGAGACTGACACATGATTAGTCAAGTGTGTGTATAGACGGCACTTTGATACTGTGGCTCCATCCCCCGATCAAGATGGTAGCTTCATTTCTGGATAGTGGGAGGAAGTGGAGACGCGTCGTCTATATTGTTGGAGTTGGAGGTTCACTGAATCTATCACGTATATGAATATATCAAATATATATACACAGTTGCCAGGTTTTAGTTCCCACACACACATCATCAATTTGCAGCAGCAAAAATTACCATCAGTTGAATCAGCACGTCTGTGAAACAAAATAATATCATAATCTTCATGAAGAGAAAATTATTGTAGGACTGTTGTGTAAAGTTTCAGCTACTCCAATAAAACATCAGTTTAATGTATGTCACTTTTTGTGGCTCAAGTCTCATTGTAATATTTCTCCATTTGGGGAGATATGTGTTTACACTTTCTCTCTGAAATTAAGAAAAATGTCATGTCTGTGCCTTTAAGTGCAGAGGTGGAGTCGACTGGAGAAGCTGCACAGTACAGAGTTGTTACATAAACTGCTGTTAGTCAAGAATTACCCTCCAACACCCAACTGCCCATGAAAGTAAGCTTTTAAGTCAACAACAAAAATACGAGGCACATTTACGACCACCGGCAGAAAATATTGTCAAGTTATGCTTTCACAAGCGAGTATAAAAGCATAAAGGAGCAGCTTATTATCTCTGCCCACGAGGTTAGGTTTCCTTTGCTGTCTTTCTGCGTGCCTGTTTAGTGGCAGGGTGGGGCATGACCCTTCCATTGAACTCTGGAGCGGATCTGGATAAACTGGAGATCCAGGATTTGGTTTCTTTTCAAATTTTTTAACGTAGCAAAATAGGACATTAGCCATGGCTAATAGGGACTCCGAGCACCCTTATAGTTATTTGAGGGTTGCAAATGACACAACCTTAAAGTCCCACTCAGTAGCATGTTACTCTTTCCTAAAACTCTTCTCAGAAATACATATATAAAAGGTTTGTCAGGAAAATGGCTTAATTGTAACTCGGCGACCTCCTTCATCATTTCATGACCGGAATCTATGATTATCCTGTTCCCCGTCTCCCCACCCTCACAGCTCATCTGCAGTTTGGGAGCCTTTTGCAGCTCCTGAGCTCCACCCACAAGTTTACATGATTTGTTTCTTAGGTCTGTGACATTACAAAACCCTTTTTTTCAGACTGGCAATTGTTAACTACAGTGTTGGAGGTGGAACCAATCAGCCATGGAGTTGACTGCTTAGTTTGTGCAAAGTTTCTTTTAGCTTATAACATTCACAAGGGGGACATGTTAACATGTTTAAGAACTTGATTTTCACTGGAAGGGGGCTTTCAGACTCGTAGGTCCATATCAGTATACACAGCAAGTATTTTTTATTCAAACTATGATTACAACATTGTTTGTTTTTTCTTCTTGGCCTTTGACCTGATTTTGTGACGTGAAACAATGGTGACTTGTCTTCACAGGTCCAGATTACACTGACAACGCACGACTGTGGAGGACTGTCGAAACGGGACATCAAGATGGCCAAGTTTATCGACAAAATTTCACTTTCTATGTGATATATTTTTTGTCTTTCAATCTGAAAGTTTAATTTAATTTTTTTCAATCCCAGCTAAGAAATGTATTATCTCCTACATGTCCAGTACCCGTCTTTGATTTTTTCTCAAATAGAATCTGTGAAAATATTGTTTACAGATCATTTTTTTATGTTTTCTATAAGAATAAAATTCACTGAAATCAAACTGTGTTATTTTTTTTCATTTATATGGACTTTGTAGAAAACCTTACACCATCACTACTGATTCTGGCAGATTTCACTTCATTGTGTATGTCACCGTGTGGTTTTCTTGTTTTCACCAGTGTTTATTTTCACACATGGAATTAGGATGTGTAATTGCCCTGCAGAAACTGTGTCCCGATGATCCAGAAGATACTTTTCCCTGTCACTCCTCCACCAGACCACATGTTCTCCTCTGGCCCTGGAGAGTGGAGCAGAATGAAGAAGGGGTCAAAGTCAGTAGGAAGGGGATTTATTTGATTTACGGTTTGGTGGGGGATGAGTTGAATGGGGCTGCTGTGTTTTCCGGACTGGATCGCCATCAGGAGAAGATCAGTAAGAAGGAAAGGGAGAAATGGAAGCCAAGTCAGTAGGACTGTGTTCACGCTGTTTGTTTCTCTCTCACCACCCACATGTCTGTCTGGGAAATATGAAGCTGCAGTCACAGCTCACTAACTAATACATTATATCTTGACTGTTATGATTGATCCAAAAACCAAAGTGTAAAAACTGTGCAGTATCAAATTACTCCTTTATTCTTACAATATTTTTTTATAGTACATATTTTTATACTTTTATAGTTTTCTCATGTATTGCTCTTGTACTTAAGGTTCCTGTCTTTTTTGCACTTTCTTCTTAATATGTTTTACTTCCCCCTATTTTTGTACTTGCTATGTTTGCTACATGCACCACATACCAAAGCAAATTCATTGTAAGTTGAAAGTAAATCATAATTTACAAACCTAAACTATCTTTAGCAAAATCCTGATCACACCCATAGGGAAAGATAAACTCAAATCTTAATTACTACCTTGGTCGGATGAATGTGTTACATGTGGTTCACTGTCAATGTTTTACATGATTTCTGTAAAAGGATATAAAACATTTAGATTTCTCATGTTGAAAAGCTAATGAGTATCAGATGACATTACTGGATCTCAGTTCGGTTCAAACCCATGAAACTCAAAATTCAGTTTACCCATTTCTCTTTGGCCTCAGCTATCAAGGCATCTTGAATTTCATACTCTGTGTTTACTTAAATTAGATAATTTGTCAAATTTTCACATTTGTTTTACAGTGAAGGACACCCAGGCCCACATACATGTCGGTCACATTAGATCACATGTCTGAAATAGGACATGTATCACATTGCATAGATGATTTGCGAGGACTTGGGCCCCTGTTCATTTATCCGAAGAATAACTGTTGCATCTGATATGTGTTAAATTGCACAACACTGATGTACACAGCTACTCCGTTTTCATACAGGAAGATAACTGCAAGGCTGGAGAAAACTTGAATAAAAACTTTTTATTATAAGTATTATCATGGTTTACAACGAAATACCTGCAAAACGAATGACAGTCATCCTCAGCAACATTTTGTGATTAGTGCTAAAATATAGACTACGCAGATGGACAAGTTTCCACTTCCTATCCACTATCCAGAAATGAATGTACTTTACTTTTCTAAGTTAATAGCACAAAGCACTTTGCATCTGGCTGGATGTTGCTGAGCATCAGTTGTATTGTCTCATGACGGCACCTTCACCTGCAGCAGCTCAGATGTTTGTGGGATATGTGGAACCATGTTACCACGGGTGGAAGAAACAAATATCAAAATGATTGTTGATCAATTACTTTCGGTTGATTTGAAATTATTTAGTAATTCCCAGACCACTCTCTGTCATTGGAGGAGGGCCGGCACTTTTAAGTGACCAGACAGCCATTCCTACACAAGGCCGAGCCGGGCCAGACCAGGCCAGGCCAGATGTGGCCCCTTCGGATAATTGGCCTCGGCTGATGGCCAGAAGCAGCAGGCAGCCAAGCCAGTCCTCCCATTACTGAACTCCCTGGATTCTGGCCCCTTAACCCGTTTTCAGCTTCACCTTCTAATTCTGCAAGGCCAGCACACACACACACACACACCCACACACGGAATGAAAAAGGAATAAGAAGCAGAGACTGTGGGGACGGCAGTTGACAAACTGAGAGAAATGAGATGAGTGCAGGGCAGGTGGTGATTCCTTTTTCCAGGAACTTGACATGGAAAAATTATAATTCTCCCCTACATTAAGTCTTGTGCATTTGAGAGCAACACCGGTGAAAAGAGAAAGATGGAGTGGGACCTTCCTCCCTTAGTGACAGAAGAAACCACAAACACGAGAGAAGCTTTCTGGGCTTTTTCCATGGAGCCGCTGTATGTGATTGCGGCCCATATTTCTCCTGGAGTGTGCGAATCGCAATTTCACGCCCTAGCCTTGTGCGTACATGGTTGGAAGACTGCTAGTTGCAATCTGACACTTCCAAGTAAAGATAACGATGTCACTGAGAGTCAATCTTGACTTAAGTCTGCTTTGGGAGTCTCCAGGGGCCAGTGTTTAGCATGTGGGCTCGTCTGTTGTGGGTTTGGCTGCAGACTCACCACTGATAGTAATCACTGCGTGATGCCAAAAAGCAACCGGGAGCTTAACATTGGCAGAGACATTTGTATGGAATTTGTTATTTGATCAAATGCACCCTGTTTGTACATTTCCCATGTGGCTCAGCGGTAACTACCGGATGATCACTGACGGTTCTCATCTGTTTGAACAGAAACATATTGTTGTCTGTATTACTGATAAATGGCAGTTTCACGCTGTCTTCTTCCATTTACAAGACAAGTTGTCAGTACTACTTTTTTGGTCCAAAGGAAAACACATTTTCCTCTGGTTATGTCGGATCTCAGTAATGGATGTCATGCTGATTCCAGAGTGAAGCCGCCCATGCAGTATGAAAATCATGTCCAGTTGTCAATGAGCTGTATCTCCAGAAATATAAACCCTGTTTTAGCTTAGTGATTTTTTAATAAAGGGGTTTTATTAAAATAGTAAAATCACTAAAGGTGATTATTTATTTACTGGAAAGTAACAAAACAATGAAGCAGTTTTATTTTATGGTTAAGTTTTGTCTTTTTTTACGCTTTAAACTGGAATCAGCTGGTAACATGCTCAAAATGGTTAGAATGTTTCTCTTGTTGTTGAATCATTGACTGTGTATAAAGATGCACGACATGACAGATCCTAAAAAGTGAAGCCAAAATATCTTGATTGCCCCCTGGTGGCTGACTGCAGTATAGGTCATTCACCTCACCTCCTCCATGTTGCCAGATGGGACACAAGCAAAACTACAGACGTCCAAGTACATGCACAAAACATTTTCTCTCAAAGATGGTTTCTGTCATTGTAGCTAAAAATGTTGTGAAACATCATGATTGACAGCTGAGACTGGCTCTTGATTGGTCAAGCGCCTGTATCGGTTGGACCATGTGACTCTATCACAAGATGACAGCGTTCGTATCTGGAATATTTTGGCTTCATATCTGGACAGCGGGAGGAAGTGGAGATACATCATTTATCTTTATATACAGTCTATGGTTTGATTTAATGTTTGCATTCTAACATTTCCTTATTAGCACTAATGACAAAATGCAGCTGAACGACTGAATATCATTAGTTTTGCAGGTATTTGTTTGTAAACCGAAGGCTCGATCCTAATGATATTAATAATATGAATATTATTACAGTACATACTGAGGCGGCATGAATGTCTGAACCAAACATAAAACATAATAAAACATAACAACAAACATAATCTATTCTATCACTGTTACAACATATTTTATCACTTTGTACTGTGTATTTCTGTGCACACATTCAATACATTCACATACAAATTGCAAACTAAATTATTATATTATATATTAATATATTTCACAATGATATTTAAAATATGCTTAGTATTGTGTATTTTACTACATCTCCCAGAATTCTTTACGTGAACCCCCAGGATTTTTCAAAGAGAGCAACAGGATTTTTGTTTTTCATCCCCGCCTGAAATGACACCATGTGCACCACTACCATTTAGAGGTTTTGATGAGTTAAGAAGTGAGATAACTGGCTCACTCTAAAATAAATAAAGTATGTCAAACCAGATCCTGCGTACAGTAAGAATCATTCTTCACCCAGCCACCCACAGCCTCTCTGTAGTGACACACACACACACACACACACACACACACACACACACACACACACACACACACACACACACACACACACACACACACACACACACACACACACACACACACACACACACACACACACACACACACACTGTTGCGGGGTCACTGCAGCTTGATTCAGCACAGTCACTAATCCTAAAATGACATGTCATGTGTCAGCTTTGTGTTACTGCGGTACAGAGATACAATCTTGGTGGTAATTACATCATTTTCTCAGGACACATATAATTATAGGGATTTATGCTGCTGTACTCAAGGCTTGCAACAGCATGTGCTATTGGGAAAATGCTATTTTGAATGTGAATCAGTATTTTGTGATAAATATTCAGCTCCATTCATCAAAGTTGATATGAGAAGGATCGGGCTGACACTTTGATATAACAATTGTTTTTTGCCCACTATATATTTTTCTCAGATTCAAAAACTCTTCATTATAGGTTCTTATTATTCTTTTGTTGGATTTGATTCAGAATGAAACACTTTGATATAGAAAGTCAATCAAACTTCAATAGGATTAGTTATCAGATTTATTTTGTTTTCTGACATACTTCACGTTATTTTAAATATTCATAGTTTTGTCAGAAAACGTGCCCATTGAAATAAATAGTTGGAAAGTTCAAATCTTCTAAAACTTTTACTTCTTCGGAAAATTAAATTCCCTCAGTATACTTTCAGCTTGAAACTTAATTTACGCTTTTAGACTTTAAGACCTTATGACACGAAATTTGTATAAATCTTTTTAATATCTTGTATAGTTTATAACTTATTACAGTTTTAATTGTATGCCTTTTTTCTGACACTTCAAATGTCTGAGTTCATATTGATGGTATATAGGAGGTTGTGAGGGCAGCTGGTCTTTAATACACCAGAAACTATGAAAGTAGTCTTTATTTAACCCAGATTTTAAGTCTCTGCTCAACCTCAACCCTCAAATATATCTTTTACAATGGTATTCACCATAATTTCTATTATTGTAATAATTTCCTGTCTTACCATTGTAAGTTTTCTACATGTTACAAGCTTCTGCCTCATTATTAGGCCACTGACACTGTATTCCTAAAATGAAAAGTGGGATTCTCAGTCAGCTTATTGTTACCGGCTCATGTTTTACTTCCTTATGTCGTGCCAGCTGTGTTTTTTATTGAGTGTATGTCTCCATTTTGTCCTGTTTTTCCTAATTTCGTTGCAAGTGTTGAATTACCTCCACATTATGCTTCTCCCCTCTGAAGCTGAAAATACAACATTTCACTTTCTGCCTGTTTGAACTTTGTCTTGTTCCGCAGAGTATCTGAACGCACAGGGATCGACATGGATGAGATATTTCACCCTCTTCTTAACAAAACTGATCTGAGGTGATCTCTGGCTGTGCCTGGAAAACCCCAGCAACAAGACCACCCCTCGAATAGTCTATTACTAACTATATAAGTGGATTAGACCAATAGTAGAGGAGCTAGCTGTAAAGCAAGACAGTTTGGCCTCATAGATATTTATAATTTATACAATCGTATTCATAATAAATCTCTGTTTCAAATGTTTATATAACCACCAGCACACACACACACACACTTCTTCACAGATGGTACAACCAGGAAGTAGAAAAAGAGAGGGGGATCCAGGTCACATCCATTTGCTTGAGGACCAGAGAGGAGTTTAGTTACAGAGGTAAGAAAATGGCCTTGATATTACAAGTGTGTTAGCACTTCTTAGCTCAGACTATGGACCAAAAGACAGCCGACATGATTGTGTTGTGGCCCAGCTGATTGTTACTTTGTGTAGCACTGACTTCAGGGCTGCCAAGAACTGCACACCTGAGAATCCCATGTCACACAAACATTAAAACACACACAGCAAGAGATTTTACTTCATAAAATAATAAAGTATCTTCATCAGTTTTCTCATCCCACAACTTAAAACGTGCGCAAGAGTCAGAATTAGAAATGTGCTAAGATGATACAGCTGTTAGCATTAGCAATGGAGGAAGGGTAATTACATTAATTTTTTTTAATTGATATATATTGTATTTCAGTACGAGATGTCACGTAGGGGTTTTTTATTTGCTGTTAGGTAAAAGCTCCCCTCAGTACGGTTTCTACCAGCACCGCATGTGATTATCATGTGATATCAGGGAACAATGTCAGTATAATGTGTTGGAAATGAGAGGTTTATGGAAAATCATCTGTACAACACCATGTGGGCCTGTTACTGTTTAGTTGCTGTTGTGAGGGTGACACTGTTTTGCCCTCATGTCATTAAGGCTAAACTGAACTTTATCCCTTATGTCGTGCTTTGCTCTGGAATATCACAGCAGACTTAATGTCAAAGTACAAATTCTGTTATAATTATATTAATGGATTCTGTTAATGCTGACTTGAAGAAGTGTCTCCTTTCAATTTGATGAAAACTTGTACTACCGGCGATGCAGGTCTGCTAGTGCAGTTAAGCTACATTCAATTGCTGGATTTTTAAATGGAGCTTGGTGTGGCAATGTCTGGACTAAAGTCCTTTGGCAGCATTTACAGGAGTTTTCTGAGGATAAAAGCCACTTGCAAGACTATCAGCTGCCCAAGAAAATCACTAACCGTGTCGTTACATGTGTGTTTCACTCAGCTATAAGTGTGGTTAAGGAAAGTGCCATCACCAAATTACTGTCATGAAGTGGACATGAGTTTATACGCGGCTGCCTCATTTTATTTTAACCTAGTAATCATGATATCAGTATTATAAACATTAAACTAAGTATATGTGGACACATCATGTGAACCACTGGCATTAATCTGCTGCTATATAACTCCTCTGGGAACCTGATTTGGAACCTGCATGGCTGCAGGGATTTTCTCCCAATTAGCCACAAGAGCATTAGTGAGGTCGACCGCTGATGTTGGGTGATAAGGGCTGGCTTGGGTTCCAGTTCATCCCAAAGTCGATGATGGTTTTAAGGGTCGTGTATCTGTGCAGGCCGGTGCACTTCATCCACACCAAACTGGGAAAACCACTTCTAAATGGAACTGGCTTTGTGTAGCGGGTATTGTCACGTTGTCACTGTCTACATACTTTTGGCCATACTTTTTCAAATCGTATTCTTAAAAGCTTTTACAGTTCATCTTGTCTTCCATTGTATTTACTTTGCAAACAAATGCCTTATTTCTCACAGTCTAACAGATCTTATATTTTACATCTGTGTGAGCAGTAAAAACCTGATGGATCTGAATATTGGGAAAACTAATTCAAAAGAATCAGTTCTACTGTACATGTGTCTTACATTTGAAAAGTTGAAGTCAGTGTGATCAGTCTTCACTCAGCTGTGACAAGTGTGACAATCCTGTTGAGCCAAGGTTAACTTGCACCAGAGACACACAACACTATAAAGCCAAACATTGACACTTAACTGTGTGTGCGTACGCGCGTGTGCTCTTTTCGTAACATCTTTGCGTTATTTGTTTGTGATATGAGTATCATGGCAACAGTAATCCAAAGGCAATCGGACGTCAGCAGCAGTCTCAGCCTGTTGGTTCCCTTTTGCATGAAGGAGTCTCCTTTTCTGCAGATTTGAGATTCGAAAAAACCCTTTGTAATTGTGAATTGCATTACGCAGCTATGCAGCGAGTTTAACGCCACTTACAAATCATATGGATTTTAAATCACTACCAAACACTTTTTCAAAGCATTCCACAGTTTTTTGGACTGAACGCATGTTTCCTACGTTCCGAGCAGCCGTTAACTTTTGATTGATTTCAGTCTGGTATCAAAATCAACCTGCAGAGACACACTGGAAATATACTTGTTTTATAAAAGGTCATCTGTCACAATGTCTGCCTTTATTGACTGATGGGTACATTTGGTCCTTATCTGCAATAACAGCGAGGATAAGAAAAACAGACAAGATGTTTATTGTGATGGATGGTATGTCTCCCTCAGCAATTTGATTTTCATACCAAAGGGCGTCATGGAAGATTGGAAAAACATTCATACTTGTAAAACCTATATTCAGTGTTGTCTTGTTTTTGAGGTGCAGCAGCTGCCGAACACCCAGAGAGATAAACATCACTCTCGTCAGGAAGGCCGGTGCTGCCATGTTGTCCCACTAGACCCCTGCTGCTGTTCTTTGATTACAGGGTCAGTGTTGTTATAGGACAAAGACCCAGCAGTGCTTCTGGATAAACTACAAATTGAGACGTAAACAGGGAGTTGGTGTGTTTATGGGACGCAGCAGCTGTAGCGCAGGTTTCAGGCCCAGATGAGCAGGACCTGGCGGCAGCGGCCGCAGCAGCAGCGGCAGTAGAAACCGAACAGAAGCTGCAGTCATCCCTGAAGGACGGCCTCTGTTTTGCAGAGCTCAATTTTTGTTAATTATGATACATCAGAAAGGGCGGGGCTGTAGAATGCTCAGATGTCAGTCACAGACATGTAGTGACATTTTAAATACAAATTCCAGTCTCTTATTACAGTGGTATTAAATTCTGCCTGTCAAACATGAACATATGCAACCATAATGAAAATAACTACTGCCACCTTTTTCCAGCTGTTAAGCATATTTACAAATACTATAACTCTGCTTTGCTTTGTTTTCTTTACTCTATTTCCTTAATAGCCCACTCTGGCATAACCCCAGGCATGGTCACATTAAACTCTAAGGGGGCCTCAGGTCATAAAATATACTGGACGCATATTGAACCCAAGACCCCAGACCTATATGGTGGCTTCAATACATTCATTCATCGACATGGAGTTGAACAAATGGGCCCCAGGTTTGTGTGTATTAGTGAGTTCATTGGAAGCATATTAATTCAAAACTATTTATAAACAAATAAAACCATGTGAGGATAAAAATTGTAATAATTAGTGCCACACTAGGTTTATTGTTTCAATGTGCAACCTGTCTGAGTTGCACATACAGGACTATTTAAAAAAGTCTGTGATGACATCATCCAGCAACATTTCTTCTTCATGTCGTCCTGATCGTACGTTGCAGTTAATTTGCAGTAATTGTTTAAAAGGAACAGTTTGAGTCCAGTTTGGCTGCAGCCCTCCCTGCATGTGACCTCAGGATAATCTGTTGTTTTCATGAATGATTAATCTGCTCATCATTTCCTCAATTCATCAATAAAATGTATTTCCAATTTAATGTCACAAAAGCCATAAAAATAGCTATTTTAATTTCTGAGACCCCGATGGAGGCTGCAAATTGTCATGTCAATGTTTTTCCCTTAAATTAGTCAACATTGTTTGATTATCGAAATTCGTATTGCTTTATTTCTTATCTAACTTTCTCTCATCTCTTCATGTGAAGTTTTAAACTTTTTGCGCCCAACGCAAGGTCACAAAAACAACACATAAGCAGTCAGACCTTCTCCATTCTATTCTATTCTATTCATTAGTATCTTCAATAATTCAGTGGTGGTGGTGGGGAATTCCTCACCGGGGAAACTCTAGTTCAAATATTTACCGGCTATAAAGTGGTGACTTGAACTTTGCCCTCCAGGATCAGGCGCGTTCACGACATCTTATCTGGGTAGAAGAATTATGGGTAACATTTACAGCAGCATGATGCACGCTTTGTTTTCATTATGAATCACAATGATCCTCGAGTCGCTTTGTTCTCAAACATCAAACCACAGCAGATTTCTGCTGCTACACACAGTGCGCATGCCCGCCTTGAGTAACCCCCCGCCCCATACCTTGCACGCAGGCGCGCCCAAGGAAAGAATTCGAGGCGGCGCGCGCTGCTGATGTTACTGTTGTGACTTGTTGTGAATGATGGAGGAGACAGGAGAGCTTCAGTTACTGTGACAGGGTCAAACACAGCAACCTGTCTATTCATATAAATATAGACTGGTGTTAAAATAGACATATAGTGTTTTAATACGCACCTGAGGAGACGTTAACTCACTTTAAGAGTCAGACTCACTGAGGTAAAATATTACAGGAGTGTGAAAGTAGATGGAATTATCATGAGCCACCTTAACACTCTATTAGCCTCAGTATCAGTTACTATAGAAGATATAGGCTAAAATATTAAAGGAACGTACATCACCAAAGATCAACACCCAACATCAAGGCCTGTAGATAAACATTTAGTCACCTATAAGTGTCATAGAATCACTACATGTTAAAGTAGATATATTACAGAGGCATTAAATTCTCCGATAAGGTTTCTTTAAACACCAGCATGCAGGTTAGACACATGGTGGAGGATGTGTTCAACTCACAACGACTTGTGTTCAAAAAACAGACAAACAAAAAAGTTGAATTAAATATATTATAGTGAGTCATTGTAAGCGACAAAATCTCCAATAAAGTTTCTTCAAACACCATATACCCATCCTTCCACACCGAGGATATATCTCCATGTAGCACTGGAGTACTTTGAAGAAACTAAAAACCATGTTAAAGTGAATATATTGCAGTAATATTATAGAGCCATTGTGTGTAATACACTTCAATAAAGTACCTGAGTCTGTTGACGAGCTGATTTTTGGGCTCGTGAATATTGTAGAATCACTAACCCATAGGAGATCATTTCTTTAAAGAGTAATCCTGATTTAAAGTTAAACTAACTTCTGTGTCAGAGGTGAGTGTTGGTGGTAACTGCTTTATATGGTGGTAAAAGCACCACGAGGTAAAAAAACGTTTCACTCACTAGTAAGTTATTGTATCAATATAGGAGAAAATTTCCAAAACTACATCTAATTCAGTATCCCAGACGCACCACACGCTGGTATCAAATCTAATAGGAATATTGTTGAATTGCCAAATGCATGTCTTTTGAGTGTCAGATTATGATAAAACATTAGTCACTGCAGAGGAAATTTTCCAAAAAGGCATCTTACATTTGAACTCTTTTAAGTTCACAGATGCACAATGCAAAATGTGATACAACATTACAGGAATAATTTAGTGGTAGCCTACTATAAGAGAATAATTTCCAAACTGCCTCCAAAGGCTTAAGGGCAAGATTTGCTACCACACCTTTGTCACACACACTTTTTGACTCTAATTTATAGGAGATTTAACACAAAAGGGTTGAACTCACTTTTTAAGGAATATTGCTGTAGAAAATGTAGATTAAATAGGCCAAAAGACAATAACAATATAAACTGGAATATGGACACTAACGTTGGAGGAGCCAGTAGTGCTGGAGTTTCTATTAATTATTAATAAAGATATATAGGTAGAGGGATTAAAAAAGAAGCACAAAGCGGACACTGGTTTACATTGCTGACTTGGAACACTGTACAACACTATCATATTTCCTATGTGACCGTTCTTCAGGTGTCACAGGCTGTTTTATTAGTGATTAAACTGTTTTCCATAAAGAGCCTGTCATCCTCACGTCCTCCCTTCACTTTGCAGATTATCAGCCAGGCTCACAATCATGGCTGCTGCACTAATATCAGTCTAATGGTGAGTAATATAGATATGAGGAGTTCTGCAGGTGTCAGAAAAGCAGATATGGTATTGATTGAATTCAGTTTAGGTGTGTGTGTGTGTGCGGGAGGGTTATACACTGGAGATGCATGTTTATTTTTCACTGTGCTTGACACATTTTCTGCACCTCGAAATAAAAGCTTCAAGTTCTGTAGCCTATGCACATTTTTTTAATCCAGCGAATAATTTAAAATGTGCAAATTGGCAATTGCTTTTTGAGTTATGTTCCTTAAAATGGGATTCCATATGTACAGAGAAATGGCGCCTGAATTGAGTCCAAATGTAATTGTGTAATTGTAGTTTGAAAGTAAAATAAAACTAATCATAAGTCAGTTTGGACACTGTACTATAAGAATAAGAATAATCACTGAAATATATCACAGTAAAAATCCAGTTAACTTCTAGTTACTCCCATTATTCCTTTAAAATCTCTCGCAGATCATCTTGGATCAATGGCTGCGCGGATATTGGGCCAAGTTATTTATTTTTGCGCCACTTTGGGGAGAAAACTGCGCCACTGCGTCTCCTCTCCTTTGAAACACGTGTGAAATCAACCTCTCTTTTCCTGGAGTTTATTCAAACAAACATGTTACCATAAACACATGAGGACTTGGGAGAATCACCTTTTTGTACACAGTTCAGGCTGATGGACTCACTCCTGCAGAGTCTTACATTAGAAAACACGTCAAGTTAAAACATGCGGGGTTTTTTCTTCTTTTCTCTATTTTTAAGCAAACAAAAAATGAAAAACAGTATTGAAAGTAAAGTGAAGTGAACGGGAGGCGTCGTGGAGTCAGACCCTGCAGAGACGGTACATACAAAGCACACAGAAGCGGTATAAAATATTTACAAGATAGACAAGATTTCTTTCTTTTTTTTTCTGAGTCTGGACTCAAGACAGGCTCGACACTTTATTATTATTATTATAATTAATATTATTATTAATTTTTTTTTTGCAAATCCTTATTTTGGTCGAGAAATCCCCCAAATCCGGTCTCCAAAAAGCAAGCAAGCGCAAAAACAAAATCCCATCGTCAGTTTCATGTTAGGCTGGATGTATATTTACATTTAGAAATGTACAATGCAGCAATGGTACACGTCTTCATTATTTAAAAAAAGGACATTTCAATTGCTGTGCAAGTTCATTGGTAAACACACAAAACCCGCATAATCCATGTTTGCTTTTTTTTTTTTTTTTGTGAGAAATGAGTGCAACTCATCCAGTTGTCTTTGATTTTTTTGAATCCCCCTCCGCCGCAGGTCGCCTCTATAAGCTCTGACACCGTGTCCGTTCATCACATATATATGTACATATATATATGTATCTAGACTCACATGGGCTGGCCCGTCAGCTGTTGTACTGACAGGCGTTCAGGCTGGAGCCGGGGCTCTGCAGGCCGCTGTATCCGAACGTGGGGTGCTGTTTGGATTTGAGTCTGAGCGTCGCCAGGCTGGAGTTGCAAGTGTCCCGGTAAACGCTGTACGGGGAGCCGGGGGGGCCGTACGGACACGCTGACGAGGACATGGCCGTGTTGATGCCGGACGTGCCGATGCCGTTCAGGTTGCTGATGTTGTTCAGGCCCGGGGTGGGCATGCCCGGCACGGCGGAGTGGCCCATGCTGGAGGCCATGGTCATGGAGGAGATGGAGTTGGGCGCAGAGAACATGGACTGCGAGGTGAGGGGGCTCATGGAGTTGAAGAAGGTGAAGTTCTTGGTGGACAGCGGCGCCGGGGTGAGGCCCTTGTTGGTCCAGTTGTTGTAGGTGTAGGCCGGGTACATGTCGTCGTAGGGCTGCATGAGGCCGCTGAACTGCGGCAGGTAGCTGTTCTTGCACAGGTCCATCTGCTGGTTGCGCTCCCGCTTCCTCCACTTGGCCCGGCGGTTTTTGAACCAAACCTGCGGGAGACGCACAAGGTTAGAGCCAAGGACATTGACGGAATTATTATTATTATTATTATTATTATTACTACTACTATTATTATTACTATTATTACTATTATTATTATATGTAGAATTGTCATGGAGTGCAAAGAGTTTAAAATGGAAATTATTATTTGTATTTTTTTATAATTCCACCTCTTAAAATGTATAATCTCCACATTCAAAGAGCCTACGTGGCACTAATGGAATACAATTTAACTTTCAAATAACAATCACATGGTGCCTTCTCCTGCTGCTGCCTTCAGGGCGTGTTAAATAAAACTAAATTATTGTGTGTGCTATTTAAAAATCTTAAAACGAATTTTTTTTTTTATTGTAATTAATAGACCCGGGGCCTGTTTTAGAAAAATACTATTCTGGGGATAAATAGTTTCGAGGCACAATCGTGAGACCTACAGTGAAATTGAAAATGTGAAGCTGCAGGGCGGAATAAGATTGACAGCTCGGGTTATACATATTCATCTGATTAACGTTCTCAGATGTCTGAAGATTTGCTTACAGCACAATATAAACACAGGAGAAAAACGCATAAACTGTACTGTATTTTAGAAAACACACACACACACACACACACACACACACACACACACGCACACACACACACGCACACACACACGCACACACGCACACAAATTAAGTCCTATTGTCATATTCATTTTTAGTGAGGCTACATTAATATACCAGACATAAACTTAAAAATCTGTGTGTCTGAAAACTCAATCTCAAATTTGAATATCATAGTTTCAAACTTTTTCTATTGTTTTTTTTTTGTATCATTTTCTAATTTTTAATAACCACATTATTTTGTTTTGATCAAAGTTTAATTATTTACGCAAGGGGTGTTAGATAAACTCTGCTGAGTGCGGAAATGTAGACACAATAAATATCCAACCTTTCTGCACAATAAATAAATATAGTATTTTGGTAATTAAATAATTCGGCATGAGAACGTTTATATGATAACATTATTTTTCTTATTTTGGATATCGCATTGGAGATTTTTTTTAAATGAAACAATTCTAAAGAAAAAACTCTCATATCACAAAAATGTATGTGTTTCAACTGGAAAGAATGTGTTTATTACTTTTATTTATTTACTCTGCTATAAATATATACAACAATGGCTTTTCATCTGGTGAAATGAATGCCTCCGTGGGCCTGTTAGTATGTAGGTCAGACTGGCCAAAATAAAACCAACAGGTTTACACCACGAGTCAAACAGGCGCAGTGGGATGACTGTAAATGAATCAGAAACGTGCCTCTGGAAATCCTCAGCTCTTATCGAAACCTGACAAAGAGCCGCTCGTTGGCACTCTGAGAGTCATTTTTAATTCATAGTAGAAACAGTTTACAAGTGGACTCGTCGGGACTGGCTATTTATAGCGGCGCGGGGGACAGGGTGCCGCGGACAAATTGTCCACAAAGACGTGAGCGATGTGACGGAGAAGCTGCGGAGGAAACGCGCACGCTGCGTTTCACTGCAGCTCCCTGAACCGAGCAAAAAGAAAAATATAATCCCACAAAAAAACGAATTATATTGTTGTTTTTTTTAATGTAATTAACGAGCTAATTAAACCATGCAACACTTAACAAATCCAATATTATAATTCAGATTCATTGCTTTATCTGCCAGGCTTGGTTAAACACGGGCGGCGTTAAAAGATCAGGTAAAAATTTTTTTTAAATGTTTAACATATTTTATGAGTTACACAGATATGAATATGATTTTTCCGGCTGTGATTTGCCTCAGTCTTTACACTTTTTTTCTTTTTACTCCGCTTGACTAAAAAGGCTGCATTGCTGTGAAACTCACCCCTGAAGAATCCAGCTCTCTCGACTTGCTCTGAGACTTCAAAAAATAAATATTTTTTTCCCCCTGCACTTTAAATAGCTGTATGCATTTTTATGCAATATGAGACTTTGGATTTTGCAAGGCCCGGCCGCCAGGCGCCAGTTCCTGTAAATGAAAACCGAGTGCAATTGTTTGGTGTCTAACGCCCGGTTCTCGCATCAATCCAGCATTTGTTATATACCTGTGCGTAAAGACACTAGTGTTGTCTGTCGGTTCTTACAGTGTCAGCTATTTTCTACTTCCAATCATTCCCATACTAAGACTTCGCTCATCTCCTGTAATTTAAATTAGTTAAATTAGATGCTATTCAAATAGCTTTATGTAAAAGTTATAAATGTATCACGGTGCTGGTCACCAGTAGATCTGGCGTCTCCTCCACGGGGAAATATAAGGGGTCCAGACTGATGATGATGATGTCATGAAAAGACAAATCCTCTACTGATCCATTTGCAGATACACCTTTAAAAACCGTGTGTCAATTACATCAGTCACAGTAGACACAATCAATTTTTCTGCAAAACACGAACTATGAGCGTGTGTTGAAAAACTGCAGTTATTAGTTGTCTCTAGTTGGATGCATTATAGCTGCCAGTCAGGACATACATTTAGTGTCTATGCAGAAGTTTACATAAACTGTCCAGAAGCGGGATTTCCACCGAGCACAGGTCGTTGGAGGAAAAGCGACGCAGAGGCATCGACCTCAATGCCACATGAAACAGTCTGTCCTGATATAAAACACATGCGGGGAGAGTGAGTCCGTGTTGTAAGAGTTGACAGTGGATGAGGTTGTTCTACTCTGTTTGTTTAATTAATTCGGTTTAGACAAATCAATGGATAATTAAGAATTTAAATATAGTGAAAACAAGACGTTTTCATTGGAATTGAGCTTATCTATTTTTTATCAACGTAACCTTACCGCTTTCTTTCTTGTAAATTTTAAATGTTAAGAACTTTAAAAACAACTTTAAATCTTCTTGCAGTTAAATTTCAAGGCTTTGGCTTAACATTTTATTCTTTATTTGGTTTTATGTGTCTTGGAGTTATTTCATTTATTTAAATAATCACTTAAAATTATTCCATCCCAAAAGAACCACCAAATGTGCTCCAATTTATTTGTAAAATCGATTTTACGCACGCATTACGCACACTTTACGCACAGTTGGCGGCCTGTCTGCTGGACTCTTACCCGGACTCTCGCCTCGGTGAGGTTTGTCCACACGGCGATCTCCTCCCTGGTGCTCATATCCGGGTAGCGGTTCCTCTGGAAAGTGGCCTCCAGCTCCTGCAGCTGCTGGCTGGTGAAGTGAGTCCGCTGCCGCCGCTGCTTCTTCTTCTTGGGGTCGTCCGCGTTCCCGTCATCGCTCCTTTGTTCGGCGCTCCTCTCCTTTTCTATGGATCACACATCAGGCTGAAAATTACTATAGGTTGCAGCAATACACTTCGAATGAACATATGGGACATTTTGCATTCACTGTGAAGTATTTGCACCTTAACGTTTAAAAGATCAAGCCTGCAATTAAAAGCAGCAACGTGCAAATGAAAGCCCTTGGGTCAATACAGCAAGTAACAACCAAAGCCAGGGCTCTAAATAAAAAGTTTACAAAGCTCTTCATAATAAAAATGGCCAACTTTAAGCTGCCTGAAGCCAAATATTTACAAACGTGTCTGAGAGTTTTGTATCGATTCTTTGAAACACATTAGACCTGCTCTCAGTCAATAACTCTTTATGGGGAGCTCTGACCACCCTTATCTCTGCTATCGTGGGTCCGTGTCCTAACAAGATTGCCTCATTAAACTGAAGCATCAACACGTGCAAAGGTTAATCACTAAAAACGAACTCTCTCTTTGAGTGTTAGCCAAAAATAAAAAGCAACTTCAACCTGATCCCACAATATATATTTAATTTAAACCCCATGAATAATTCCAACCAAGGGGATTGTGAATACATGACATCCAGACTCTGTTTGTTACCTAAGAGAACTGAAACAGGGAAAAAAAAGTCTTTGTTTTAAATTATAGAAAAAGCTGAAGAACATAAAAAAAACTTCTCCCGGGGATTTTTTAACACAGACATTCTTTGAGCTTGAGTTGGCTTTGAGTTCGGATTGGTGGATGGGTCCAGTATTTATAGTTTGTTTTAATGCATTTACTGACAGCAGGCCAGGCTGTGCTGCACATTTTTCCCTGACAGACCTCGGGATCCTGCCAAATATGTGGCTCAGCCGGCGCAATAAACACAAAAATGGGGTGTAACTGCCCTAAAACGTAACAATTGTCCATGTATTGTTGTATTTCTGCATATTAAACTAGAGAAAATAATAAAGATTCGGGTTAAGATGAACTGGGAAATGGTTTGGATATATACACGTTCATGGCAGCCCGCGGACAGAACTCGCCATTGCAGTGAGAATAACTAAACACTGGGATAAACAAGTTAAGTAAAACATTTCTCCCCGTATGCGTGAGAAGTGGCCCGGCATGCTTCGGTGACAGCCCCGCCGCAAACCTGCGTAAGAAGACGTGGAGGAATAAACTGAAGAAGAAGGAATGCTGAAAGCACTCTGACGTGTACCTGCCAACTCTGTGTCTGAAGACTCGCTGCTTGAGTTCTGTAACGTTTCTCGGCTGCTGTTTGACGCTCTGGGTAAATGAAACGCGGGGCCCACGTCGCGGGGCGGCGGCGGCGGCGGCGGCGGCGGCGGCGCTGCTCTCACTGCCTCTGCGATTCTGTCCAAATTCATCCCACCTTGAAGAGAAGGATGCGCACAGAGAGGAAACGGTGTGTGAATCCTGGGGGCGCACAGAGCTCCCCTCGGCTGGCACGCAACAACAACAACAAGACGAAGAAGAAGTCCACCCGCTGCCAGACGCACACCGCGACATGAGAGGATGAAGAACCATGCAGGGGAGAGAATTTCCACGAGAGTTCCTCCACGAAACGAAAAAGACTTGGAGAGGAAGAAAATTAAAGTGACACACACACACACAGAGTTCTTCCTCCTCCTCTCAGTCCTGTGCAGCAGTGACGGCCCAGTGCGCACTCCTTCTCTCCGCGGCAGAGAAACGTTTGTGGCCGCTCGGACTGAGAGGAGCCCACACATGAGACCCGCCCATCTGCTGCGTTCAACACCCCCCCCCAAAAAGAGCAGTCCCACCCACTTTCACGCTGCAAGAAAGAACCCTCCCAAAACAGGATATTTAGTCTGACGTCCAACTGGAACCAATGCAAAAAAAGTGTCCCTAAACTTTACTTTTAACGCAAGCATATACCCAAACGAAATGTCTTTAATTAGGTTTATGCAGTAAGAAATAGGGACGTATCTTCGGAATATGACTATTCCTAACAATTGAAGTTAGGTCATTTAATAAGGCTCAGTATAAGACTGCGTTTCTGGTCAACGTGGATATTTTTTGCAGTGTGCAATCGCGTTTCTTGTCGGGAGCGCGCACTGCTACGTTTTGCTCCCAGAGTAAAATGGGCCTTTTATTCGTGGAGGCATGTTTGAAAGTGTACACACACACGCACACGCACACACACACAATGTAGGCCCTACATCTCGGATATGTGCTGAGCTGAATAAACATGTGCAGTCAAGGCCCTGTTGGGTTTCCTCAGTATGGAGCGCGTGCACGGTGATATGAAAGATTGTTGTGTGTTTGAATGCAAACTGATAAGTGTCGCGCTGGTGCACACTGCGACAACTGAACACTCAGGACTAATGGAAGCCAACAACACTGAGGATGTCGCTCTTATTACTCCACACACACACGTGCACCTGTGTTTTTCTTGTTGCACGACCAACACCAGGCTTTTTATCTATAAGATCTTTAGCCAAACAACCACCGCTGCATATTCAAACTTTATTTAAAAACGTCTACACTCCAACCACATATCGGCCTCATTGTGTTCTATGCATTCCGGCCTTAAGCGCAAAGCTGGATCCAAACCTTCCAGCACAAATCACATCATGATGGATGATCCAGGTCATGTGATTTTATTAAAGATATTCCGATTCTGAATATGGCTGCTTACGTTGACACATTTGCCCTGAGTGCGTTTTGTAGGTAATGACCTATAAATGGTAGCCAGTGGTGGTTTGTTGCAAACATTACTAAATAGGCAGTTTGTCTGTTTTACCTCGCGGAGACTGAGGCGACCCATTTAGGCAATTTGAAACCAAGATTCAATGAGGTCAAGTGGGATAATTGAGATAGAACTGTCAAAGAGCCACGCGTGAATTTGAAAAACCGACATTCAAAATCATATGTTGCAGTGTCAGAGGGTTTTCTGGTCAGATTATAATCTGTCAAACTAACTGCATCCCTCCGAACATTCATATGTCTGCAGACATGTGAATGAACATGTGTTCAGATCTGCAGATTCTCCCAGATGTTTAACATGTGCTGCAGTGCAGAGGAACACGCAGTAAAACATTCAGGTATTAAACGTTTTTGCGCAAACGTCCGTCCTGACGAAACATAATTTATATTAATATGAAGTCATGACAGCGTCTGGCGAGACCTTATTGTAATTAATATTTAAACTAAGGATGGTGCATTTATAGTCAGATGGCCTTTTTAATGAAGTTATTTCTTGTTCATGCAATATGGACCCTGGGCGGAGACATCAACTTATAATGGACCTATAACCAACCATTGCATGTGCGAAAGTAGTTGATGGCAGTTTGAATTGTGTGAATTATGTCTACACTATTTTTATATTTTAAGAAAAGCACCAATTTTGGAATAGATGTGATGATAAACAAGGCCCAAAATATTGGCACAGCTAATGTAGGGGTCGAGCTCTGGTCCTGTTTAAACATTGTTTTTTAATCCTGATGTAATAAGTACTTTTCTTCTATAAATCGAGGCAAGTCGAAATGTCCAACATATCACCGAGAAAAAAAATCGCGGAATGACCATCATTAAAGGACAAATGTTTCCTTGTGCCACTGCGCACTGGCGCCTGGGGGGCAAATTAAATCTCTCCAAACCATAAAATGTACGTCCCCTTTTGCATTTATAGGTTGATTGAAAACTATGAACGTTTTTAGGTTTCTCCTGCAACCTGAGACCATGCGACCCCAGCCTGTAGCCTACATGTGTCAGGTAAGCGCGCACCGGCTCAGGCCTCAGACCGTTTCAGACTCGGACTGTCACCGGCGCCAGTCTTGAGCGTTTTCGGCCATTGTGTGACAGGAGATCCCGGTCCGACCAGAAAACTCCCCCTGAAGGCTCCTTCAAAAGACAATTGTGCAAGCTCTCAACCAGCATTTTTTTTTTCCCCTTTCCTCACCATATATATATTTGGTCAGTCTCTGTGCACATGAGCGTGTTAAAGAGAGGGACTCAGACACAGGCCTGTATTAAATTTCCACACATGAGACCTGTCATATGACTTTAATGAAAATATCTCTATGTCTAGAAAATGGATTAACCATTCTGCAAATGTTGATTTTAAAAGTCCAACATGAGTCACGGTGGCCTGTTCTGTTCGGTCTGCAACCAGGTCGAGCCTCACACAGACATCACTCTACCGAAATAACCCCTGGGCAGGAAAACTCTCTTCGCTACCTCTTTTACGCACGTTCAAAGCTGTAATCACGTGCGTAAAATCCACCTTTTTGGAGACCTTTGGCGCAGGAAACCAAACAAACCCAGCTGCAGCATGTGACCCAAACAAAGGAGTGAGTGGAAAAGCAGTAGAAGATGTATTATGCAATTATGTGACCTCGACGACCTGGTCATCCAGTGTCAGCAGGTGGTTTTTACTATGCAGGCTGCCAAGGTTGAACCGGGTTCGCGTTAGCTTGGAGTTAAATGGTACACAGGATGCCTCCGTGAACATATACGGTGATTTTTAAAGAGCAGTTGTATCCTAAAAAGAACTGGAGCCACACTTTATTCCGAAAATACACTCACTGTATCCTAAAAAGTCCTAAAGGTCAGTTACGGGAGGATTGCGCCTTGGCCTTATACCCTTATATTATAGAAGAATAAAGAAACAACAATACGATCACCATAAACCCGCTGACCCCTTATGTCCCCACAGGAATATTATCAGATTTACAGCACATGATTTTCCACGGAAGGAGTTCCACCTTCCTCGTGTCCTCCAGCAGATATTACAGGCTGATAGATGAGAGGGGGTAGTAATCTAAATACTCCTCTGCCTGCATCCCTGCGTCCCGCTCCTCCTCTGCTCTGGAGGGCACTTGCGTGTGATGGATGATTTAAAAAGCCTTTCCATCCGGCAGGATAGGTTAAAGGCCAGTGGCAATGCAAACACTCATATTTTTCCTCTAAGAAGTGAAAATAAACGCGGCGAGCGCCGTTAATCACACACCAAACACACACAAAAATTGTGTGTTTTTTCACCCCCATCCGCTCTTTAATGTATGGCGAGGGAGCAAGGAGAAGCTGTGCCCCCAATAACAAAGCACGATATATAAAATGAAAGCTGTGGAGAGACTCGGAGGCAGGGAGGGCAGTGGAGATGTAACTGGACACGGTGCGTAACTGGAGAAGGACAGAGCTGATTATTGCCTTGGTGATGGCTCCTCTGCTTTGGTCCTATAGCGAGGCCTGTTTGACCTGCAGCCTGACAACCAACAAACAACCTGACAGAGGATGCAGGTGTAAATAAAACGAACCTATCATTGCCATCACACGCAGGGGAAACACCCAGAGGAAGAAACAAATACATTTAAATAAATGGAAACTGCTTCTTTTTTTTAATTAAAGACGACTTTCTTTAGGTGAACTTAAGTCTGCTTGACATGCATTAATGAATCAAACCCTCTGCTAACTGAGCCCCACACCCTTTTTCTGTGGGTTTATAGAAAAATTTTAAATACTGATAACTTGGGTTGAGATGGAATTGGTCATCTATTTGTCAATAACACCAGAAAAAAAAAATCCTAACTATCCATTTATTACTTTATTTAAAGTCAATTGTACCCACTTTTTTTTAATGATAATAATAATTTAAATTAAAAATTGTGGACTACTGTTAGCTGCTTTATTATTATGATAAATTATTTTTCTTTTAAAATAAACTGAAACCCCCAACAATATGTCTTTTGTGTCCACGTCTTTCTTTCTTTTGTCTGTAATTGCATCCAGGCACAGAAAATCTTTTTATTTGTGATCTAAAACCTCGTTTGGTCTTCAAGGACAATGACACAAAACATTTTCTTTCGCAATGGAGTTTTTTTTTGTTGTTGCTTTCATTGCGTCCAGCTCGATGTGTTTCTACTTTTAAAATGGCTTCAGAAACCAGATACAAAAATAACTCAACCGCATGTTGTATATTTGTCATGGTTATTTCAGCCTGATTTCCTTTGCATCTCATTATCTGATATTTCCATTTCCTCTTTGCAGGGGGATGTTATCAATTCACCACATATCTCACATGTTGAGCCTGAGAGCAGATTCCCGAGAACACGCAGAGTCTGTGTATACGTGAGATTTAGTAGCTCTGACCCTGCTCCACAACAACAGTGCAGCATCATGTTGTTTACCATTGATTCCCTTAATAGTTTTATAACGGATGGTGAATATCATTAAACTATGAAAACTACCAACAGAGGTGAATTCTTACCTGCGTCCCCACAAGAATTCGCATTCTTTGACAGATTCATTTCCATTCCAGTTGCCTGAAAAACAAAACGAGAACACTTGCGTCAGGCGACATTATTCTCTACATCATTTTGATTTTTTTTTTAATGATAGTAAGAAAAGTCGAATCAACAGTTTTCCTCTTAACAGTGTTAAAATAATGGAAACAAATTCAAATTCATTTCCCCCTCTTCATCCAGACTGAGCTAGAAGTGTGATCCATCATATGTTTGCAGATGAAATTGAATAAACTGCTCATTGTTCATGATCAACAGGAAACTTCACATTCATGCTATTTCTGAGTCCTTGTCTGAATTATTAACACTTATTTTTAGAGAGGGAAATAACCAAAAGTCCTAACACAAGACGTGATAATGATACATTATTATAATTATTATTATTGTTATTAAAAACGAAAAAGACACTGAAGCCATAACGAGATATAAACAGCCTTTTTCCAAATGCCTTCAAATGTATTGTGTATTGTATTATTTTTTATTGTTGTGAGGTTGATGGTTTTACGCAGATATTTATATCTCGAACCTGAGTACCAACCAATAACACAACATCGTTGACATTATTAAACACGTGTACACACACACACACACACACACACACACACACACACACACACACACACACACACACACACACACACACGCACACACATACACACATAGCCCCTCTTATCTGCAGGAATCCCTTTGCTGTTTTTATGTCCTCAGTAAATCTTCCCAAAGCTCCTCTGACCCATCATCCTGCCTCACTACTATACACACACACACACACACACACACACACACACACACACACACACACACATGTGCGTGCGTGTCTATAGTATAACACGCAGTGTACATTTAACACCCTTCCGTACAGAGTAAATACCACAGCAGACATCTGGCTACATCTGGCTGATATTGATGCGCAGACACGGACTTTAAAGCGGTTCATTCCAGAGCTGATCGCTGCGCTCAGTGCACTTTCTCCGGCCTCTGTGCGCCCACTTCAGCCTCTTCTTTACGCCAAGTAAACCACAACATGCTCCACTTTAATGTACCCAGCACTTTTTACTCCATCATGCTTAACGCGCGGCTCATGCGCATATTTGCAACATCCGAACACCAAAGCGGCCAATAGCGAGGCGCCATGCAGCCAAAAATCTGACCGACTCCTGGAGCTCAAATCCGGCGACTCCACCGAGGAGCCGTGCGCGCGCTTTACTCACCAGTGGTTTCCCAGCAGAGGCAGACGACAGAAAAAGAAAAGAAAGAACGGAGCCAAGCCTCAGAGTGTCTCCATGCAGGTGTTCAGTAAATCCACTGTATGCGTCGGCTGCGGGTAAACGCTGTGTCCGGGGTAATCGGCGCTTTGGTTGCGTCCCCGCGCCGCTGCCGTGGTTTTCTTCTGCAGCCCTCCGCAGCACGCCTCGCGGTGACGTCACAAACACCGCAAACCCCCCTTCACTATTCACCCCCACCCCCCACCACCACCCTCTCCCGTCTCCCCCGGTTAACTGTCATCCTCACGCAGCCTCAGCCACCTCTTCATCCTCCATCATTTATTAAATCCTCATCGATTTCATCCCAATCATCCTCAACCGACGTCATCGTCATCATCACCCTTTCCCTCATCATCTTCATCTCAGCTAAATGTCACTTCATCAATATTGTCATCCTCGTCTCACAGCACCGACAGCAGCGAGGAGGGTGAAATTAAAGAAAGTAAAAAATACAATAATAATCTAAATACTTTGAATGAAAATACTTTATAGTAATATATATATATATATATATTTTAAATTACAACCGGTCTCTGCTCACATCTCTCTCTGGTCTTAGTGTGTGTGAGCTGTGACAGCCGCTGTGAAGAGAAACACTTTCTGTGTGAGAAATTGGGGATTAAGAGTTTTTATGATGCGCATTAACGGAGCCCATCACTTGAGTCTAATCCAGTTTTTATTTCTGTTACAGCCTCTCAGTAAACTCACACTCAAGGTTTCTTAGACTTAAAAAACAGCCAGACTATATTTAAAGATTGATAATTGTAGAAAAAAAAAATATATGTATATATATTTTAGTTTTTACTAGAACAGAGTGTGCCTGGAGATTTATTTATTTTACAAAGCACAGAAACGGACAAAAATCTAAATCTCTAGTTCAACACATGAGCTTTTTGAGTTTCCAACTAAATCACATTATTGTTCTCAGTGATTTTGCAGCGTTGCATTTCTATAAATAACCCAATTTTCAGTGTATTTATACAGATTGTTTTGGTGCGGAAACTAATAATGTTTGTCTTTTCGAATTTAATTGCACATTTTATCTTCAAGCTCTTGTTAACGGATGATTAACAATTAATTGTTCGAATCTTAATATTTGTATTGTGCAGTTTTTTTCCACTAATAAAACCAATGTAATTTCAGGGCCAATATTTTATAGATATCATATTTTGTGGCTCCAATTCTGGATACACTTGTGTAAAATATATATACTTTTAAAGCTAATTTTCACCTCATAAAATCTAGAAATTTTTTTTTTCTTAAGATGCGCATGGGAACATTGAGGCCCGTGTGTGTGTGTGCGTGTGTGTGTGTGTGCGTGTGTGTCATGTGAAGAGTAATGAGTAAAAACACAATAAGCAATAAAAACCATGACCACAAACAAAATAAAAATTGACTAAACAGAAAATAAAGTAATGATTCAGGTCAGGTATTACGCATTAGTGCATTAGTGTTTTAGACTAAAGTAGATTTAGACGATAAACTGCAGATGACTTAAAACTTTTAGTAAAACAGTGAAAATCAAATAAATGGAATAAAATCATTAAAGTAATGTACCAAATAACTTTTAGCGCAGTGACTCTTTGAGACAAAAACACTCTTTCGTGCCGGATCCACATCATCCAGGCTGCAGCCTCCTTCAGTCCCACCGACCAGCACAGCGTCTGTGTGGCAGGGCAACATTTCCAGCTCCACATACTTGCTTTACAAGCTCTTTCTCTTTGGCCTGAGACATAATGGGAGAAAGTGTGAAATTTGTCCCACCCTTATGCGCTTTTCCTTTTTAACTCGGCCAAGAGTTGCGCGCGGAGCAAAGCCCCGGCTCTGAGAGAGGGATCGCGGGGGGATTAAAGGGGAGCTGCGGGCCTCCCTCCAGGACACGGACAGACCCTCCTTCCCATGGTGCCTCTCGACACCGAGGGCTCTCTCCAACCTATCCTTATGTAAGCTGTTTTTTGTCTTATCCAGGAGGAAACCAGGTGACTCCTGTATCAAAATGGAGTCAATGTTTGTCCTGTGCACGCAGTGGTGTGCTGGTGAGGCCAGACTCTGTGCAGGAGCTGCTCTTTCTTAAGTTTCATGTTAAATAAAGTCAAAATCGAGCTTCATTCCCTTAAATCGTAACAATGAGCTGAAACCCACTTGTTCCGCATTTAGGTTGACAGTAAATTGATGTTAGTCAGTCTGCGCACGCCTCAAACATACAAACGTGCAAGTCATCCAGTTTCAATGAGGACAATACAAATGTGCCCTAGGCTCCCATTAGGCCTCCATATACTGACCCCAGCTCATTAATATGCAACTGTATCCACCAAATAGTAATGATGGTGTAATTGTCTACCTGTGAGGCCTGCATTGCTAAATAATGAGTCTTAAACACACGCACACACATGCACACACACACATTTTCTATAATTAGGCAGTAGGCAGGCAGGTAGGAGAATGCTGTGATTACTCAACGAGTGACTCAAGGAGTTAAGTAGTACCCTGAAGGTGAGGCCGTGGCCTCATCTCTCCTGTGCAAATAGGTGGAGGGATTATTTAGCCCGTTTGGAGTGAGTGTGTGAAAGGGGGAGGAGGTGTATGTGTCTTTGTGTGTGTCTGTGGCCATGCAGGGCCTGTCTGATGGTCACCTCTGCAGCATAAATAGTTATTCCTAAATAACAGAAGGGCTGGTGCACACACTGGGAGGCTCGAAAACAAGCTCACACCCTGTCAGATGGGTTTGAGTTTGGAGGAGGCCTGATGTGTGCGTCACACACACACTTGCCAAGTTGTGTGTCTTTCTGAATCAGCAGAATTGGCAGTTTTTAGTCAAACCTGCAGGAAATAAAACTTCTTTTCCCTTAGTCCTCTTTGCTGTAGCCCTTCAACCAGTGACTCCCATGCAGCCAGCTCCATGCGGGACAATCATAATAAAGCAGAGCTGGTGGCATTAGTATGTGAGGCCTGTTTCCGCTGAGCAAAAAGCGGTGAAGTGCTTTTGAACTGTGTGTCGTCCAGACTCTGTAGAATCAATCAGGTGGGGTTTGCGAGCTCGATGCTGGGCGGCTCGACAGGATGGAAAGCCTTTTGTAGCATCGCAGCCGTTTTTCTAACTTGGAGCCGAGCCGTGGAGAGCCCGCCCGCATGTCAACAAGCCAAACACCCAACCAGCCGGCATGCCAAGACGCTCAGACAGACAGACACACAGACTGGGCTATTTACTGCATGTTTCCACTACTATGGATATCGCTCCACTTCAAAACATGTGAGCGGCCGAAGATGAAGTCACCCTCTCATCACTGGTGCTATTATGAAGAATAGATGCTTCCCAGTTGGATTTTTTTTAAGCAGTCCCCCTTGAAGTATGCTGAAAAGACATATGTCACAGATTCCAAACAGCGGTGAAATTAGTGATGTTTTGATTACGCAGGGCCCAGAGATTACCAACGTAAACAGGTCCTGTGCATAGATCATTGTTTCAAGAGGAGGCATCATCCCCGTTTTCCACTTTCTTCCAACTCAGCAGGCCCCTTTGGCTTAGTGCTGATGAGAGTCGGACGTCCAGCTTCCAGTTTTTCATCTGCATAAACCTCACGCTGGCTAAAGTGACATTTCCTTGTGGTAGATCATTTAAATGGCCAACCACCAAAAACCAGCTGCGTTTGGCTACACGCTTTAGAACAAGCTTGTCTAAGAAAATGTTCCAGATCTGTTCCCTTCCAGGGAGTTTTTGCTGGCTTTTGTAGATTTGAATATGGAGGATCCCGATGTTAGAGGTTGAACACTCCTGAACCTTTACACTGAATTTAAAAATAACCCACAGAGTTAAAACTTCACTCCTTGCGTTATTGACCACTAGTGTGAAAATGTTTAGAATCACCTGAAGACACCTAATCCTAAACTAATTCATTTTTTTTTTAAATATTAACTTCCATTAATTTCTTTAACACTGCAGACCCATTAGTGTCTGAATTAATAGAGATCCAGTTCTATAATTTATACATAATTTTAATGGAGAAACCAAAGACCAAATATTTGGGAATGATGAATCTTAACATAATCTCTGGAAATTGTCTAGAGATTATGGATCAAGTTCTACATAAATCTTAACATATATAACCATGACAACAAAATACATTTTCTTTAACCTTTTAACCATTTTTAAATACTAAATGCTAATAAACTTGATATGTTGAACCAAACTGCATCATTTCAGAAGTAATTTAATCTCTTCTTGTATTTGGGGAAAGTCAGGTACATGGAAATTACTACTACTATACTACAGATGAACTCATACATACCTCCAAGCTGCACCAAAGTGCACACACTTCCATGAATTGTCTTGCAATTCATGGAAATTTCCTGACCCATCCTACATCCTTCCATCAAGTTTTGTAATAATCAGTACAGTATTTTTTAGTAATCTTGCTTAAAAACTAACAAGGCAACAATTAAATGGACAGGGGTCAAAACGCAACTTCCTTGGTGGAGGTAAAAAGACAAAAATCTGAAAACAGCTTAATTGGCCTGAGATTCTTAATCCTAAGAATAATAGTAGTAGGTGTTCAAACCAAAGCTGGTCCAGGCCTCTGTGCTTGGTGGCGGCTCCTAATGGCAGCAGCATGTAACTGTTTGACCCCCTTCGAATGTGACGTCTTTAACCTGCACGCACGACTCTGATGTGCATCAACCTGGTTTGTCTGAGATCAGTTTAGATACATTTTCCACCACGGATCAAACCTGACACGACAAGATCATTTGAGTAGCGCAAGTGAATCTGTTGCGACTGTAAATCCCCAAATCCCTTTCATCCTTTCTGTTACAGCAAGAAGTTAGATATCAAAATGTTCTGAGTCATGTTTGGTTTCATGTTTATCAAACAGCAGCAGCAGCAGGGACACAGGATGCAAATCCGTCCTCCAGGTTTCAGTCCCAGGCCGGCAGCAGTTCATGTCCAGAGGCAAAGGTCTTACAGAGAACCATCACTATGCTCTGCACGATTAGATTTTAAGCCGTGGATATTTATTCCACAATGAGATTTCTATATCTGTTTATCCCTTCAATCCACCTGCATCTATAAATGATCAGAGCTAATCCAGAGGAACAGGCCTGTTTTGTATTCAGAAACACCTTGAGCTACACGAAGCAAATGGTGCTATAAGATCTGTGTTGTCCCAAATGGGATTAAAGTACTGATTTCACTCAATGAGAGAGTGTGTGTATTGGACATGAGGTGTGTGTGTGCTTGTGTGTGTGGTTGGTGCTGTGTATCCGATGGTTGCTTATAACAGGTAGTTTTGCTTTTTCTAATATCACTTGCACAAAAGCAAGTCTCAATTTTTCCTTCTTCAGTTTTGATAGATTGTTTTATTTACCGACTCCCTCCAACATCTGGATTCTGGCCTCTGGAGCGGCACGCAGCACTGAACAAGCTTGGCTGTGGCTCAGCGAGCTCGGAGATTTATTGCGGAGGCTTATAGCACTCTGCTGTGTTTGGGATAGCGTTGCCCTGCGCGGTCCCACTAAGATCACTACTCTCTACCCCCTCCCCTGCAATCCCCCCCTTTTGCTTTCAATCCAGCCACTGGCTCATCGAGGGAAAACTGTCCACCCACTTCTTCCCCTCTCCGTCTGCGTCTGTCACCAGCGAGGGACAATAAAATCCTCGAGATCATGTGGTGGCTGCTCTGATTACGGGAGGATTCTGGCTTTTCGGTTTGTAGCGAAGGGGCCTCACTGTGCTGCGTGGTCGCCTACTTCACATTCGGGTGGTTTCACTGATATTTAAGCAACACAGCTAATTAAATAGAAGGATTACTTCACCATACTTAACAGCCAATCATCTTTTTGATTAAACCTGCAATAACTGATTTTTTTCATACTTGGGGCAGCAGACACGAGCTGTAGGCCCGGCACACAACACATATCACCCCTTATGTTGATATGGTGAAAAGCAATCATTGACTTATTACAGTAATAATACAGCATTTGCAAAATTATAATCCAATAAGAGTTATGTTTCTGGCCTTAATTCGATCGAAGACCAATCCTCACTTTCCTTTTGCTCTGTTTTTGGTCAATATGTTCACCAGCTCTTCTTCAACAGGTCGTGTACACAAGTTTTGAGCTCTTCAATATAAACAACTGCCTGTTGCAGGAGAAAACGATATTCTATGAAAGTGTAAACAGTAAATTTGTGGACCGATCAACAGTTATAAGTTCAAGTTGTACTTTGTTTGTTTGTAGGTCCATGACTTAGTGTGACCACTTTCATAAGGTCACTTTGTTATCATGATTATTATTAAGTTATGAATTGTAGCTACTTTAAATCTGATCCTCCAAAAACTTTTCAAAACGCTTCTATAGTTTTTCGGAATAAAAATTTCATTAACAATAATTCATTTCTTTACATGATAATTTTCTATGTATCTATGTGACAGTTGTCTGTGAGGAGCAAAGGCAGACACGATCTAAATCTACCATATCTTGGAAGATCAGAGGAAAGTTCATATAAATTTAGTAATAGTCACTGATAAACAACAATTCTACCAAAGGGTAGTTCGTCATTTCGGTTGAAAAAATGGAAGAGACGAAGAATATTTAAAGAGAAACAGCTCAGTGCGATTGACATTTGTTTGTTCTTATTTCAGTAAAATGATCTTTATACAGGTGCTGGAGGTCACTGTGACTTTTGAATTCTGATGTACTTTTTGTTCTGTGGCTGAAATCCATGTTTCTCTGGCCTGTGTCACTTGTTACAGAAACAGAGCTGGTCCAATTTTCCTTCATTTGAGGTGCATCACTTCATCTCTCCTCTCACTCAACTGCCCGGAGTATCTGTTAAAATATATTTGGCCCATTCAAAGAGTTCCCATAATTATATGTTTAAATATAATAGGATTGTAGATGGGCCAAGAGCTTGACGCTGACTCAGCTCATAGCTTTATAATTTGATTTTTTGGCGCATGGCCCACCACTGCTAATATTAGATTCACAGGCCGTGGATCATGTTTGGAATGTATGACAACAAAGTGTTTAGAGCATGTGGATATTGCACGTTGTAGATCTTTACAGATTATCAGCACCAGGTCGTAGCTTGGGCATGTGACTGCAGTAGGATGCAAGGGCATGTGAACTGCCAAAGGTTACTCAGAAGAAGGTCTGTGCACATGGTCTGATACATGTCTACATAAACCTAGTGACAGCAGGCTGGAAAAACAACCTGGCAGAAAGAGAGCGAGAGGATGGAAAGTAGAGTAAATGCAGAAGAGAGAGAGAGAGCAAGGGAAAGAGTGTCCAATCTGACCCACCCAGGTTTCGACCTATAGCTCTCTTTGTATTCCCCTGACACAAAGATTTATTATGCAAACATTACCGTTCCCAAAAATACATATTGAAACAATTTTTGGACAAACACGGCAGACAAAGTGAGCGTCCTGCGCTGTCACGGGAGGCTGGAGCTCAGGGCGGGCCGGTGAGGCGGCGAGCGGAGCAGCAAGTGCATTAGTAGTCTCGCTTCAGGAGCCGTGAAAAGGTAAGCAGGTCGGGGCGGCGGCGCGAGCCGTCACACAAGAGCGAAGGACTGTCAAAAGAGAAACAAAAAGGAGGGAGAAATGATTAAGAAGCTGCCACGGCCTCCCTGCCTGCTGGTGTACCTGCCCGCTCTGTGGAACCAGGCCGAGCAAACGCTTGAACCCGCAGAGTGTAAACAGTTATAAACACGCTCCCATGTGTATGTGTGCACAGACGCACATGCATTCTACAGCTGTATGTCCTCAAAGCACATGCACTCACACGCACGCACATACTCTGTATATCACTGCAGTTTTAAGGTCATTCACTGACTAGGTTACACTACAGGCTGATTTATTCTTCTGAATTATTGTTGTACCTGTTGAACAGGTGGTCATGTTGCAGGTGGGTGAGTGACTCATCCACGTTTCCAAAAATAAGTAATTCACGCTACGCAGAGCAGAAAAATAGATTTGTGCACACAGTGTGAGATTCCTTTGGATGTCATTGCAAAATAGGAAGAGGCTAGATAGGATGCTAGTTCATTATTAGCAGCTGAAAATGTAACTAATTCACTCACTGAAAACAACGTTGTGACCCGGCAGTGGAGAAACCATAGACCGTATTAAAAAGATGGCCGACCTGCCAGCTCCCCTAAAGTGAAGCCAAAGCGTTTCACCTAGTGGCTGGCTGCAGCATATATAGGTCATGAACCCCACCATTTGCATGTTAGTTGATGGGACATGGACCAAACTAAATAGTCAAAGTACACTTTAAATACATTGGTTTTTCGGTCATTTTAGTCAGTTCTCATCACACTGATGTATGTTAGTGTTCATTTTTTTGGTAAGTTTGGTTGTAATCAGCTTTTTGATGCTATAAAAATGGGGTGAAACATCACGATTGACTGCTTAGACCGAATTGTGATTGGTCGAGTGTATCAGCAGCACCTTAATACCACGGCTCCACAATGATCGCTACTGCGCAGACTCAGGCGCCAAATGGAAGCAAGATGGCAACGTTTATATCTGTGATATTTTGGCTTTATTGTAGGAGGAAGTGGAGATGTTGTCCATCTTTATACAGGCTTCAGTCTATGGTCTTAACCTCAACCGTTGAGTTTTGTTCGATCCAGAAGATTAAGCCACATATCTTTAGTCGCTTGTAATCAAAGCTGCTGTGCCATGCTTCTATTTCCCCCCGCTTTGAATATGCAATATAATATAGTTTTTGTTTTCTTACCAAAAATTACATAGAAAGATCAATACCTCTTTCATATGTATGTTAAATATGAGGTTAGATCCAGGCAACCGTTAGCTCAGCTTCACACGAGGACTGGAAGGGGAAACGGCCAACTGGATTTCACCTAATAGTAAAAAAAATCTCACTTATTAACATAAAAATTATAAAAAAACTAAATGTTTGTACTTCAAAAACACCTCATATGTCACATTTTACAGGTTAGCTGCATTTTTACTTAAGCTATAAAGATGGAAAAACCTGCAACAGTGTCAGGTTAAACTTATGGGCCTTTTATTTGGTTTATCCATTGGTTGCACATAACTAATCCTGCGCAAGTAAAATGAGTCTGCAAGTCATGAACAATGTCACATGTGGGCCTCAGATCCAGTGATGGATGAATACAGTTCACTGACTAACATCTCGGCCCTCTGAGAGCTGACAACAGGCCCTGAATTCACCACAGCGTCACTTTATAAAACCACCTGTGGATTTTATTCCTCTCTGAAAGGTTAATACATCAAAAACGTGATCCTGTGCTCCAAGCTAACGGAGGTGACACGTCTTTGGCGAGGGTTCGTGGTGAGTAAAGTCACGTATTGATCGGGGTAAACCACTGAGGTCGAATGAGCCTCCTCTACATATTTGCTCTGGAACCTCAGCCGCGTTTGTCCATCAACAAAAGGTCAACCGCATATTTCATGTCTCACAAAGCAACACACTCCCTATTGACTTCATCCTGGAAGTAGTTGGAGCTGAGAAAGTCTGTGTAGTAAGTATATTTACACACACATGCACATACACCGACCTCGGGCTCATATCCTCCCTTTAAAAAATAAAAAAAAGTGATGTATGTGTTTTTCAGAGAGGACATGTAGGTGAAACTCAACATGCCTCCTTTCTTGTCTCTTTCTCTCAGAGTGAAAGGTATTCAGGAGGGAGCGGACGACGTCGCCCCGTCGGACAATTTACTGCCCTTCTCTGGGAATTCCACATGATCCAGGTATGGGAATGGAGAGTGGGAAAAGCTGCGGCGGTGAACTAACCGTGGCAGTTTTATCTCAATTGTCAGATAAAACGGCATCTGCGGCCCTAAAACCACATGACATACACGAGAGTCTTTAGCAAAGGAGCACTTTAGCTCCTTCTCACGTTCTTGTTTCTGATAAAAATTGCACAAACACACTGTCATTAGCGGGGCCAATAAAAGTGCACAGAGACCTGGAGCTTCTTCTGAGGACTTCTCTTTAAAGCGGCAACATACCTGTGGAGAAATAAAAAGCTCTCTGTCAAGTTCATCAATCAACTCTCTTAAATACTGAATCTCTGCTCTGTAAAAGGGATCGAAGTTTGGCAGCCGAGCACTGCATCCTAATGTAAGAGCAGGGATAGATGTGAACACTCTCAAAGATTTAGGACTGTCCCGATAACATTATGATAAAAAAAAAAAGAGGCAATAAAAGTTTGATCTATGACAGTGTTCCTGCCAGATGCTTATTTTTGACCAGAGTGCAAAACCTAATAAAATAACATCTTGGCTGAACTTAAACTCTCCTCTGAACCCCACACTAAAATCAGATATTGAAGAATTGCACACATTGCATGGTGACCCTGCAGTGCAAATCACAACAACAAGTCGCAAAACATGTTTTATAAGCTTTTACTTTTAAATAGAAAGGACAATCCATCTGTCCAATCAGCAACCAGCATTGTCCATAGCAGGTATCTATCTTTTCCATTGTGTTCTGTGATTTGTTGTGTTTTGACGTTGTGTTTTCTTATTTACTGTTGTCTTTTCTATTTTGCCATTGTACTGTATTTTTGGATTTTTTGGGGGGATTTGCATGTCAGAGCTGCAGTAGGATGACATTTGAAATTACTTATTATTAAAACGACACAAAATATCCGGCATCAGGATCATATTTTTTTTTAAGGTTTGCTCTTAAGGCACAAATGTTATTCATGAGAAGTTTCTCTCATAGCTCTTAATGCCGCAGGGAGCAATGTGCTTCCTCCTTTTCTAGATTTTTCTCCTCTCCATTCTTTCCCATGCTGAGCCAGACACCCAGACAGACACAGGTAGATTAACACAGGTACACACACACACACACACACACACACACACACACACACACACACACACACACACACACACACACACACACACACACACACACACACACACACACACACACACACACACACACACACGGTAGCCTGACCCAGCAGGCCAGGTTAAAGAGGAGTTAAGGGGGAGGAGGAGGATGGACCTCTGGGACTCTGGTTATCCTCAGTCAGGGAAGAATGTTTTCCCACAGTCGTCCACGTAAACAGCTTCATATGGCTTCATGTGCAAAACAGCGCTCGAGTCTCAGCTCCTCTGTCTTCACTGCTCTCCTCTGTCAGTCTTATCTGATGATGTACTTTTCAATAAAAAGTACAACATATGGCCTCTCGCTGGCAAGAGGTCAAATGATATATAATCCCTTAAATAACACTGTATGGCTACAACTCTGTTACACAGCACTTTATAATGTTTTCTCCCACATTCATCTTCAGCTCAATGGGCTCAATGTGCACTTTCTAAGAAAATAATTATTGTTGCGGTACTTGAATTATTTGAAGTGCAGCTTCAAATTTTACTGAGACTCCTTAAATAATTTGATTGTTTTACTCCGAGTGATTTCTCTGACTTATTCACTGGCTATAATTCAATCACACCTCTGAAGAGCCTGTTGTTTTCAAGTCTTCCAAATGAAAATGACAAAAGTTTGCCCATACTCACCAGAATGACATAACACCTATATGAAGACAATGCAGTTTGTCCCTGCCTCCAAAAACTGTCACAAATCAACACTGTAAAAATGAACCTGCTCTTGTGTGGTTCAGTTTTGATTTAGGCACAAAATAAGCTTCAGGGAAAGATAATTCTCCGAGTTAAAGTAATTGTGTTTTCTCAAATTACGGGAGCTTTGTTGCCATGGTTACAGTAATTAAGATTGGGGAACAATGATGGTCATAGTTTTAAGAAACTATGTTGACTTTTGAAAAGAAATGGAAAACCAACAGCTCCTGTGTAAGGGACACTGACTTTTTTTTCCCTCTGCAGATTTTGTTGCTTTATAATACTGTCACCTCACTTCCTCCTTTGTTGCAAACAAACACGGTTCAATTTAGACTTTCATCTCATTTTACTTTATTTAAGTGCACTTAAAATTAGCTCTATATCTTGTGAGGCTGTTTACTTAATTCTTTAGCTGGACAGTCCACAGTGTCAGGAACAATCCCAGGACAATATACCTGTTCATTACTCATCCACCACAAACACCAATTATGTATTATACTATATATACTCAATATATATACTCCATTCAGGTTTACACGTACATATTTCCGACAGTATAAATCTAAGCGGACTGTATAAACTGTGTGTGATGTTTTTGTCCACCCTTGCACATCTTATTTCCCGTTGTGCTACTGTCTTGTACAGTTTAACTCTATTTGCACATTATATTTATTTTGCTAAATTCTTGTAGTCTGTTGATAATTGTATGTGTATCTGTATAGATGCACTGAGAGCAAATGTGGAGCCCAGTGCCATTCTATCGTTGCTATATTGAATGTGTACATGGAAGAATGTTATATTTATTCTCTCTGAAATTATGTGGTTTCACTCTCTCAAATTACCCCAACTTGCCTTAATAGAAATATATTTAAGCCAAATTTCTTTTCATACAAATTTGGTTAACAATATTCCAGTTAATAAACAGGTAAGTAAACAGAATTAAAGCAGCCTTTTTTTGATTTTCTCCATGTACAACATCCCTGAAAATCGTTTCTGCAGTCTCTCTGTCTTTGTCCTCCTCATTTATTTTTTATTGGCTGTTCTTTTGGTCCTGTCAGTCTTCCTCCTCCTCCTCATTCCCTGTGGTCATGATCTTAGACCATCTGACATCTGCTGTGCAAAACGGACAAACTGGTTCCCAATGTTTAGTTTGAGGGAAAACACTAGAAATACACTGCAGCGATAAAGCAGGTGTGGGTGGTTGTTGTTAGACTCTTGTCTTGCGCTGCAAGACTTTATTCCCAAATGTTTGGAATTGTTTGGAAAGCCTAAAGTTGGCAGGGATTCACTCCATTAACTTGTGTCTGTGTGTTCTTGCATGTCCACTCACAATAGCTGTGTGTGTGAATTATACACACAAACCAGATGTAATTAGCTTTATATATCCTTATATCCTTCCATATCCTTAATATGGATAATACATTTCATAGTTGACAAACATGTTGTCCTCCCTAGGATTTTATAACCTATTGTCACAAGAATAACAAAGAATTGACCAATATACTGTATTTGACAGAGCTATTGTTGGACTGGCAGTGGAAATTATATTTTTGTGTAACATAACCCCTGAAACAGCATTTTGATCATCTGTGGGTGCAGGTGCCATTATCCAGTATCATAGGGCATTACTTGGCATCACATCTCTTTACTTTACTGTGTTTGTCATTGTTAGTTGTGTAAGGGATTACAATGTAATTAACTTCACTATACCAGTATTTATTACTTTTGAATTTTGGGGCTTATCCTATTTAAGCACAGAATTTGACTGAGGTTTCATATCACTTTGGTCTCTGTGTCTTCAGTGGAGAGACTGGTCCAAACTGTACCATCTTGGGGGCGGTTATATTTTGTACATGTTATTGTTATTGAAAGGTATAGATGGTCAGTAAGTAACATTATAGTGGCTGCTTGTTAAACCACACAGACATGTTTGCATTTCCCTTGTCCTTGGAATGATTGGGGCCTAGAATTGAGCCTTGAGGTACACCACCTTTAAGTTGAAAGACAGAGGGCCCAAAACTAAGTGTTTTGGGCCCTCTGTGTCATTCACTTATTTTACATCCAGATGAATTGAATATTTTAGGACAGCATGTTTAAATTAATGTTTTGGTCAATGTGACACACATGTGACACACATTGTCTTGTATGTTGTTGCCATTGTGTTTTAGTTAGCTAATATCATTTGCAAGTTATCGATACAAGACACATTTTCACTATCAGAATTAGCATGTATGTAGCACCATCTGTTGATTATGCTTCATTTAAATTTATAAATGTAATCAATTGACCTCCAAAATGGCTGCCACAATGTATCTCTGTCAGGCCTCTAATTTGCTCCCCGACTCCAATTTTGTACGATACCTCAGCATTTCTGTTCAGGCTTTCAAACTTTTCAGAACAAAGTTAAACGTTTGATGTATGAGGTCAAAGACTCAGGGGGGGACAAGGACGCGCAGGTAGAAACATCGCAGAAGGAAAAAGCCGCAGACTGGAGGGAGGCGGGAGGAGGGTGTGTTGGGTGAGGCTGAGAAGGGTGAGAGCCTTTCTCAGGTAGGTCTGCCCAAACATGACGGCTTGTTTACCTGTCAGGTTGTGTCTTTTGTCAGGGCCTCCCACAAGAGACAAAAGAGACAGAGCTTTAGCTCCTCTCCAAGCAGGACCACCAGTGTAGTGTGTGTGTGTGTGTGTGTGTGTGTGTGTGTGTGTGTGTGTGTGTGTGTGTGTGTGTGTGTGTGTGTGTGTGTGTGTGTGTGTGTGTTTGAGTGTGTGTGTGTGTGTGTGTTTGAGTGTTGCCGTAGAGAGTGCTCAACTTAGCGTGTTTGTCTTCACGTGTTTTCATTAAAGCATCCGCACGTGTTCCTGTATGTGAAGTTGTGCGCATGAATGTAATAAGAGTAGGTTCATACATACATGCATATGTTCCTGTATGTGTGTGTGTGTGCGCATGCGTGTATGACTCTGAAGTCTGTTGTGTTTGTTGCTGGGCGGGTTTCTGTACAAATGCAAATATGTGTGACTAATTCGTTTTTGGGAGCAGCAGACAATGTACGCAGTAGACAGCTGTAGAGCTGGGTTTTGGGGTTTGGGTTGTGTGTTTATGTGTATGTTTGTGAGGGCGTGTGTGTTTCTGTCTGTCTATATGTTAGGGTATGTGTGTGTTGCAATTCGAGCATTCAAACAAGCACGTTGATTGTACAAGCTTACAGTAAATTTTTCCACTGACTTACTGTTGCAGCCGTGTACAGTGGCATGCAAACATAATGTAAATGATGGTAGATTCGACCGGGAAAGAGTTTGAACAACAAAAGAAAAACAATCTCAGTTTCCAAATGTTTTTATTCACATTTTGTGACGTGAAAAATATCAAGGAGGAAGTCCGCATTTGATGACAAAAGAAAATATAGAAAGGAGACACAGTTTACCATTTACCCCATTACTGACCATCTATTTTAACATGAGTGACGTTCCATACTTAAATCACAGGATGACAAACTAAACTAAATTTCTATGGGAACTAAATTATGTATGTGTATGTAAATCCCTTTTACAGTGTATTAAGCACATCACCTTTATAGTTATATATTGTGCACTTTCTTTTTCTTAGGTTGCAATATCTTGGGCTGTTTTGTTGTAAGAATAATGACAATAAACCTGAAGTGAATTACATAAAATGTAATTTAACATTGAATTTAATTGTATGTACAATTAAATCAATAATAATAAGCATCATCATAATAATATGTGTTGTTTCTTGTCAATAATGCAGGGTGACCACAGCTGTCCAGTATCAGGATACAGATACAGCTCTGCTTTCAAATGAAGTATTAACTTACAAGTCATTAATCAAAAATGACAGAATGAAATATTCGTGCAACGTAACATGTCATTAGGTTCAACTGACAGTTTTATGAGACAGGTCAGATTATCAGTCAATGTCACTGGCTGACACATGTTGTTCTGCAAGTTAAAAAGAAAAGAAAAGAAAAGTTTGCATCAAAACTAAGTTTCCGTCATATATTTTTGTCTTTACTGCAAGATAAACCTTTGATGTGCAAAAGTAGCATCAATTATCCAGTTTTGGGAAAAATGTTATATAGTAGAATATACAAAGTATAATTCACACAGGCAAATCATAACAAAAACATACAGCGGAGGAATTTAAAACAAGGACAAAATATTACAACATAATGGCCATAGCAAAGCAGCAAATGTAATTTTGTAGGTGCGGGTACATGAATAAATACAGAAGGAGAAAACAAATGAATATTACAGGTTTATATTAGGTAATTTTGAGTCCTGAGACAGAAGTAAGGGACTTTTGGTGAATTGTACAAGAGACTTTTTGTGAAAAAGAAGGCAGCAAATTGGTGGGAAGAATTTATGTTTGTTGAAAGAATATATATCCATCAAAATATATAATATAAAAATGTATCCATTAAAATGTTTTTAAAAAAGTACAGTGTCGTGAAAGGAATTTTTCTTGTGACCCCAAAATACAATTGTATAAAGTGTAAGTAGGAAAATATGTGATGTATCATCTCTTACCAAATAGTCTAAACCACATCACATTAAGAAGGGGTGATGAAGACAAGACAATTCCTTCTTCCTGCTGAGTCCAGATCTTTATTCTTTTTGTAAAACCGACATATTTTCAATTATAAAACTAAACAATGTTCATAACAGAATCTGACATCTAGGTTTGTTTATGACACAAATGTTTCGTCTACACTGTCTAGCCTGTAAAACAATGTCAGTCCGATGGTTAAAGAATGCACTTTCTGAAACACTGCACTCATGGAATGTTTCCGTCAGAAGAAGAGACAATGAGGGCCGGGCAACAGAACAATATCAATAATTAATGATGTATGATTTTTATCAATGGCAATACAACAAATGTCCAATATATATTGATACTTGCATACATACTATTGATACTTAGACATTGTATAAACACAGTGAGGAGGTATAACACAAAATGTATCTACATCAGATTCGTTAAATGTTTTGCTGTTTATCAAGTGTTTCTCATTCTCTGCCCATAAAGAGTTTAAATCCACAACCTTCACTCAGGAGAAAAATCCGTCTTTAAAATGAATAGAAATGAAAGTATGATATTTATCGTCTTAATAATCGATATCGACTTGTGTGAAAATGATTACCTTGATATAATTTATAGCCATATCGCTCAGCACTAGAGACAATATTCATTTTTTCACAGGATCATGTTTGGCTGAACCGGTCGTTAAATTCTCATCAGTAAAACAGCACAATTGAAGTTATGTTTTTTTTACATCCTTAGGTTTTACGCCAAAAGTAAGCAACAGTTCAAAGTGATTGCATCAGTACCAGCTTGTGTTTAATTGTGTGTATCTTAAAGCTTAAGCTTCTGTCTGCTGCTGCTGTGACTGAATGTGTGTGTGTGTGTGTGTCCTTGTATGTCCTGAATGTGTGTTTGACACATGACTGTCTACCTGTGTGGCAGCAGGTAAGCCCTGTAATCTCTGTTTGTCTCAGTCTGAGAAGTATAATGCTGTGACTCATTCCTGGGACGGGAGTGCTAAAACCCAAAGCACTCTATCCATCATAGAAATCAACAGTCGCCACTGTAATTTACCAAACTAATCCTCAAATGCCAAATTAATATGTTAAGTATAGGTGTGATTAAATGATATGAAAGATGCCTGTGGACTGCAAATGTTTAGTGAGTGTTCTCATCTGTAGCGAGTGAGGGTGAGTTTAATGTGGTAATCCCGCAGATCTGGGCCTTTTCTTTCCGTCAGGACTGCGTGGGCGATGTTGCACAGTCTCTCTTCGTGGGAATTATGTTGATTAGAGGTGGCCCTCATTTCCCTTTTAGCTACTGGCAACACTAACAATGTAGTTCATCTGTTCAACTGAGACAAACAGCTTGCTCCGCTGTCTGAGCAAGAGAAACAAGCCTAAAACTGAACTGATCTGGCTGTGCGTTCCTGTGTTCCTCGGGAAATGACCATTTCCTGTCCACTTAAAAAACGGAATGGACCAATTTTTCTGCATCATTTAAACAGCACATTTGACAGATCCTCTTTTTCTTCCTCCAAATTAATGAAGACTATTGTCCAGTTTTAAAATACTTGATTGCAGCTGGCCACACAGGGATCTTTGCCTCTAAACAGGCTTTTATTATTGTAAAAAAATAAGCTTATTTTTGTCTGACTATGTTGAGGACAATTGGCACCAAATCTTAGGGTTTTCTCCGACATGGACGTAACTCCTACCATTGGATACTGGGCTGGTATCTACCTTGAACTGGTCCCACATCCTCTGTGTATGTCTCCCTCTACCTTTTAAATGTTCTGTCCATTGTCCCTCTCTCTTCCTCTATCACCCTCTCTCAATGTTCTCTGCCTCCTACTCCCTGTATCTCCTCTCCCATCTACCTGCTCACCCCCCCCCCCCCCCCCCCCCCCCTCCATTTCCTCCATCCATCTATTGCTTCCTGTTGTTGTGCAAAACCAGCTGCTCCTCTTTCTCTCTCCTCGATTGGTAAGCTGAGTGGGTAGAATCCAAAGCCAGCACGGACATATTTCACGGGAACAGCAAGGGGGAGAAAAGGGTGAGGTAATGAGGTCGAGATTTGGGGACAGACGAGATAGAAGGTGAGAAGGTAAGAAGTGAGGGAGAGAATGAAAAGATGGTGGGGGGGGGGAAAGAGAGGTGAGGCACGGAGGCCCAGAGACATATTTCAGCCTGTGGAGGGGGTCTGCGGAGGTTGTCAGGCTTTGATCTGGCCTACACATTGTGTGTAAGTGTGTGTTTGTGTGTGTCTGGCCTGTGAGGGGAGCTGATTGCCAGAGGCCAGGGCTGCAGGATTAGGGCGCAGCTCTAACGTACTGAGGGAAATGTGTGCAAAATGACAACACAGGGATACTCATACAAGGCACTGAACAATGTTCTACAATCCTCAGATTAATTATCAATCTATTTAATCTCATCTGGCTCATTAAGCTATTTATTTTAAGATTTCTAGTTTTAACCATATAGATTGGCCTTATACTCTGATATGAGTGTCTCCTTAATTGGCCAGAAAGTATATGCCACATATAAATTGTTCGAAAAAATAATTTTTTATTTCAAAGCTTGCTTAAAATTTAGTTTATTTTAGTCACAAAAACAACTTTACTTGGTTGAGAGAAAGATCATGGTTTGGATTAAACTAAGCACTGGGTTTGAAAACAGGAAATGAACGGCAGTCTGCCTTGTTAAAGTCCAATTTTTTTGTTGACACATCTGGTATAGAGTCCTTTTTTTATGGAAGGACAGTCTCTTATATTTGTAGTGGAATAAAGTGCAATTGATTTGAATTGATAATGCTTTTTTACATACACGGACAATGCTAATCAACTTGTGAAAATGATTATATAATGTTTTTTTTAGCTCTGGGGGAGCTCTGTCAGATTTAAGAAAGTAATGAGATAAAATTTGATAGGTTGCATTATGGGAAATGCCGGCTCCAGTGGTTTTGCTTGTTGAGTTCTCCATGAGCTTCTGTGACATAATGTTTTTTTCTGCATAGGTTTGGAGAAATGTAGATTTATGCATCATAAAGCTGAAGTTTTTTCTGTGTTTTGTCGTAAAGACCCAAAACAAAAATGTGTAAGTCTTTCTCAATATTTCCTGACTTACCAAGTATGTGTCACTCAGTGCCAAGCCCTTCATACTGAAGATGCACATCTTGAGAAAAGCTCACAAATATATATCAAATCACACAAATATGAAATCTGAGTAAGTAGATTCTGGAGATTTCTTTTTGTTGACACCATTTTTACAGAACAACTGCTTTTACGAGCTTATGTTCCGTAAAAAAATCTATGCTCATAAACTGATCATGTCCAACAATTATGGAGAAGTGTCAAAAGAATTAATTTAAAAAAGCAACACGTCTTCCAACAGATGTCCTTCCTGTAATTTTCTTCTATTGGAGATATAGTTTAGTTTTGGTCCAGGTGTGTTTTCCTCTCAGACAAACGCCTGAGTTTCCTGCCTGGTCAGTGGGTCTAACCTTTGCTCTATTTTAATCAGGTAAAGTAGTCCTGCAGTAATCCACTGTTGCTGTCGTGGGGTAGTGTGTGTGTGTGTGTGTGTGTGTGTGTGTGTGTGTGTGTGTGTGTGTGTGTGTGTGTGTGTGTGTGTGTGTGTGTGTGTGTGTGCGCCTGCTAGTCAGACTGAGGTCTTGTAGAGATTGGAGTGGCCTTGAGGTCAAAGGTCAGATAAACACAGCTGGCACTCTCCTCCTGGCTGGCTTAGAAAAGCTGTTTCTCCTCTTTGCTCCTCCCTCTCCCTCTTTCTCTGCCTCCTCCTCCCTCGTCTGTCTGTGTCGCTCCGATTTCACATCTTTTCTGTCTCCCTTGTGATCTTTCTTTCTCCCTCTGTCTTCTCTTTCTTTCGCTTCGGCAACTTTTCCTGTCTCCCTTCTTTGTTAATCCCTTCCGTCCTTTCCCACTCGTCTCTCTCTTCTCAGCTTTTTTATCTTAACTTAGCTTTGTTCTTCGTCTCATCTATTGTCAATCTTTTTAAATTTTCTCTCACCATAGTCCGCTCGTTGACCTTTGTTTCACTTTCTCCTCTCGTCTTATTTTCTCCCTCCATCATGTCTGTTCAGGGAGGGATGCTCAGATCCTTAACATCTCCACATTGCTGTCAATAAATCAGCCTCCTCTCTCTCTTTTGTATGTCTGCCCTGCTTTTTCACATGTGACCTTTTCAAGCTCTGTTTGACCAAAAGAATGTAGACACCCAAACTTTTACTTAGGAGGAAGTCAGAGAAGTCCAACCAGAAAAGGGCTCCAATCCTCATTCTGAAAAACACAGAATCCTAAGGAAGTCTTAGATAAACTTTTCAAGCGCACCAACTGCCCAACGAACAGCTTACATGGGAATGAATGGACCGCTATCTTGGAACATGGTATCCAGTTCCCCAACCTGTTACCACAAGGTTTGAAGCAGACTATTGTCTAAAATATACTTCAGCAGTTACCTTAAGGCTCTTTAACAAAACCGTGGAAATCAGCTCTAAAATGTCAATATGTCCATCTAGTCCTGGGGAGGGCGACGTCTGAGCTCCAGACCAGATATGGCTAGTGTCATAATTTGATCTGGCCCATGATTAAGTTTTTCTGCCATAAAGGCAAACAAAATGAAATAAAAGGCGAATATGTCCTTCAGAGTGGTTCCCTCCTGTTGTATGCCAGTCCAAGTCACCGTGAGTAGCTGTTCTTATTGTCGCTGACAATTTATAAAGTCAAAATATTGTCTTTTACAAGAGAAATGAAAAGATAAGCCAGTGTGCCTGGTTTTGCATTAACCAAAAGGCCAAAGTCAAGTGTCACCACAAAAAAATGGGTGTTTTTGCCCGACAAGCAACATTGCAAAGGTAAATATTGTGGTGAGGGAACTGATGGCTGAGAAGCTGAAGCCTCATTCAGAAGGAGAATTTGTGAAAGTGTCTTGTTGATGCTCCGGAGCTGATGATCGTCTCTATCCAACTATCCGTTATTGTTCGTGGGATCACTACTGAGTTCGATATGAGGAAGGAATGGTTGTCTTTGCAAGCCATGCATGCTGTGGCGAGTGTATCTGCATTTTCCTACTCGGCAAGAACTAAAGCCTGCAATGACATCTGAATATTCTGCAAAACTCCTTCTGGTATTAGGAGAGACTTTTGAGGACAGGAAAGTAAACAAATGTTACTTAACTTATTTGCTACGTCATTTAATGTGGAACCAGCTGATGCGCCTGACAAGAAACAATTGAGCTGCAAAGCAACGAAAAGCTCAAAGCTAAGTAGAACAACCTTCTTCTGCTTGAGTTCTATAAACTGTATTAAGGACCTGAGGGTTTTCCTGTCCTACGGTGACATGCTCTGCGTCTCTGTATCTCTGTTTTGGGCCACCGACTGCTGTGAGCAGATCTTTTTTTAACTACTGCAAAAAGTTGATAGAGTTTTGCTCAAGACTGGATGAACAAAACCTGAAACACCAGCTGTGAGTAGCATCATCCACATCAGATGCAATGCCAAAGAGAAGCAGTTCCAGTCAATGCGTCAGAGAATGTGATATATGTTCAATAATTTAGAATGGGCAGTTAAGGTTTTTATTGAAAATGAAATGTCCCTTAAAGAAAAAAGGTTCCACACCTCAGATCCAGCCCAAGATTTGATTGGTCTGTCTGTAGTCTAACATCGAAACTAGTCACAGCCAGGCTGGAGGTGACAGTGGTACTTTGAGTTAAATGCTAACATCATCGTGCTAACATGCTCATGGTATTGACAGTTCCTGAATACATGGGTTACTGTTGAAGTAAAAGCCATAAAGTTGTATCCCTCGTGTCTTTAGTCTTAACACTACCATAGGCCCTTCTTTTTGCAAAGACTTAGCGTGGAGCTTGCTCCACGTTGACCTCTCTTTAACCCTTCACCCAAAATTATTCTAATGTTCTTTCCTCTTAAAAATAAACACAAACTTGTACCCCAAATAGATCTTAAAAACATACTTCTCATAAATCTCATTGTTCTTAAGTTCAGATCTCAGACTAGTTCTGTCATGAAGAGTAGTAGATACCCTGGACCGTCAATCACAGCGTTCTTTTGAAGCTTTCCCCCTTCAGTCAAAAAGATTATGATGTCAGTGCACAAGATTTATTTGAGTCTGAGTGTTTCAGCGTGCATCTGCATTGATGTGTATGTGTGCGTAAGAAATATTTGCTGTTATATTTGTCTGCTTGTCTGCGAATGTCTTTGAAGGATCTGTGTTATCCGAACTGGAGTTTGTAAGGAAGGTCTCATTGTCCCTTTCTGGTATGTTCTTCCATCGTCAGTCAAATACCTCCTCTGGTTAAATAAAGTGTCTCCACAATAGTATTAGAAAGTATCACCCTCAGTTGTGCCAGTTTCTTTGTGTCCATCCATCATCGCTTCCACCTTTGAATGTCATAGTGAAGATGTGCATATACAAGTCTCACGGAGAAGCGTCAGCAGGGCAGACGTGGCAAGCTTTTATGTCGTTGTGTTTGCGTAACCAGGTTATCGTAAAACTACAGGGTTAAGAAGTAGGGTTGTGACTGGAAGCTGGGGTGGGAATCCCCATCTCGACTGGGACAATCATAGCAGGAGACAAGAATGTGTAAATCTCTACATCTGTAAACAGCATTTGGGCAAACTTGAACAAAGCCAGAGTGTCCAGTTGCTTTGTAGCTAGCAGCACACAATTTGGTTTTTTTTTAACGCATGTAACCCAATTGTTGATTATAAATCAAACAACAGAATAAAAGAGACAAGATTTATGCAGAATCTGTGTGTCTACCTGAATAAATGCTGAAGCAGGGCGGCCTCTAATTAATACAGGTTAACAGAAGGTCACATTTTGTGCTGGTAGAAGTCAACTGAGAATATAACCTATTTGCACTTTTGTGGTCTAATTGAGTTAAGCACACACGGTTGCGGTGAATGTTCTCAGAAACATTGCTGCGTTAGGTGTGCACTGTTTCTTCCTCTGGGTGTATTCATCATTAGCTGTAATGAATTGCTGCTCTTTTGTCAGCTTTCCAAACACAGGATGTTTCACCTTCATGCACGTTTTTTTTTTTTCTTCGTCTCAGGAGGTTGTGCACTCGTGTCTGGCACAGCCCATGGCTTTGGGGCATTTTAAAACTGCGCTCTTGTGTTGCTGCCTACCTGTCTTTGCAGTAGCATGCAGCTGGTCTGATTACATTGTTCTATGCAGATGTCAATACTGTTCAGAAGCACGGATGGAATAATTCATGCTCACCCCTCCCATTCCTACTACCGCAACTACGCCTCCATTACTGAGTCTCCAACCAGCTCTACCTGCTTAATATGAACACTGGCCCACTGCAAGGTAGTGCCGCGATGTCCGCATTGCATGCAAAGGAGTTGGTTGGCTCCTGACAAGCAGCCACAGCTGCCAAATGAGAGACAGCTTCATCATTGTCTTCATGTTACAGATGGATGGCAGCGCTGACAGACAGGCGGAATAAATTGGCGGGGATATCAAGGACAGACGAGCTTACATTTCAGAGCTTCTCTTTTTCTTTTTTTTATTGTTGCGCTTGTTGTTTCAGCGTCAAGGTGCATTTTTATTCAAATGCAGAGAGAGGGAGGATGAGACAGACCGTTGACCCGGTGCATGTGTTTTTTTTAAGGTGACTTAATGCAAAGCAAAGCATTTGCCTATATCAGTACAAAAGATTGGCCTCTGCATAGCTGGGCTGTGTTGAGCAGCAGAACAAACATGAACAGCAGGAATTAAAATAGTGTGGCTTCATGATGAACTAATGCAGAAGTGAACAGCAAAACGTCCTCCTTTACTTTCACGATCTGTTGTTTTCTCTCTGTGTAAAGGCTGGTGCCCGATTCCTAAATGTGAAATCATACTTTAACTCTCAGCTTTTTCTGGTCAGATCTCACATGTGTTGACTGAATCTTCTGGAACTATCTTATCACACTTTCACTGCTACATTTTCACATGCATCCACATTTTCTTGAAGCCAGATCACATTATATCACATCACCTCACATTACATTACGTCACATGTTTTTTAAACACATTTTTCAGTCTGCGTCTCAGCCAAACACTTTTACTGGTGAATTACAACTCTGAGGGCCTGTTCAGATACTCGGGCAGAAAGGGGCAGGCAGTATATTAAGTCCAATTTCCATAAGCCCGGCTCTAAATTAGACATTCGCTGGTGCTTTAACTAAAACCTGAAGGTAGCAGAGGCCAGAGTGGAGCCAGAGAGATCAGGAAGATATATGGTGACATCAAAGCTGTTCTTTGCACCCCCCAAAACCACGACAAAATCTGAAAAAAACTTCTATTCACCTTAGAGGTGGGAGGAGAAATCTGTTTCTGCCCTTTTGTGCGGTTGTGTTTGCTGCATGAGTTTTTGTATCTGTATATTAAAACGTGTCAGGTTGATAGAGACAGAGAGAGTTGTGGGGGGGGGGGGGAGGTTGGGCATTATATTTTGTTTGCAAGTTTTAGAGAATCAGAATTAGCTGTTTGTCCTATGTGTGTATCTCTTTATGAAGTTTTTACTGTAAGTGTGCGTGTGTCAATCGCCAATTGCAAGTTGTGATGACTTGTATGTATATCCAGCTATTAGAGCAAAAGACATTTTCAGCCATTAAAATCTATGTAAGCACTCCAAGATTCATCCACATATTCACAGATTTATCGATGCATTTGCAGATTTATCTACACATGTTCAAATCTCGATAAACATGCAAATCTCAGCACGCACTTGCAGATACTTTTACACATTTACGATTTCTTCACGCTCTCCCAGATTGAGATAAAGTCATACTCACACAAATAATATTGCTACAATATTGGCCCCATAAATGCTCAGCATCAATACCACATGTCTTCACGCCTGAAGTGAAACTGAAAGTTAATTTGTTATGAAACCTAGTCACCAGAGTTGGATGACTGTGTTCCCTCAGTGAAGAGGAAAGATCGAACTCCTGAGCAAATTTCTGTCCATCCTGCAGGATTTAAGTTGAGCCGTTTGGTTTCAAATGAGCCAAAGTGTGAACCACATTCCTGGGAGAGCTGTATATGTAGCATGTGTAAGGCTGCACATGTCAAACCTAAGGAGCCAACATGTGCCTTGTGACAGGTTTGGTTCGGTAAGAAAAATAAAACGAGGGGGAAAGATTTAATCATCTTGGAAGTTTTGAGCAGTTGGAGGTTTGACGTCGTGTGTGCAGGAGAATAACTGCTTTGTTTTCTTCAGAGCTCCAAAAATCAGAAAGAGGTCTCACATGACACCTCGAATCTTTGTCAGAGCATTGCTGTGATCAGGGTCTTTTCAATCACGCTGTATTTATGTGGCATTAAGGAACGATAACCTCAAACCTCCTCGCTGAACCTGAACTTTATATGGAGGTAATGCTCTACTTTGATTTCCTGTGCCAACTCTGGCAGTGTTCGTGCTGTAAGAGTTGGATGTTGTGAGACGGTTACAGCCCGCCACACATCACACATATAATTAAAACTGATTATATACCTGTATCATCAGCCCTGCCTTCCCCACTGATTCCTTGTCTCTCTTTGATGCTGTGCTCTGCAGGGTTTTGAGAACCATGGACGTGTGACGAGATCTTGCTTATGTTGCTTTTCTCGCCGAAAGAGAAAATTGCTCATGATTAAAGAAGAAAATGTCAGCATTTGCTGCCAAGTGGTAAACTCTGACACATCTAGAGCGTAAGAGGTATTCTAATAAAAATAGAGATGATGATAAAATAAAGAGATCGCTCTAAATTACATCTAAAAGGTGTTTACACAGCATCTTGCAGTATTGGCATCCGCGATTCCTCAACATCAGTTGTATTATTCAGTAAATACATTTTCAGAGATTGTAACCAGTGGGGGGGAAAGGCATATTTACTTAAGTACCATCTGGAAATACTTGGACTTGACATTAGACACAAAAATGCTTTCAGACTATTTCCAAATTCTGTTAGTTTCATCTTTTACTTTTTTATTTACATCAGTGGTAAACAATGGTGAAATAGCATAAAATAGATTACCATCGTAAAAGTACATATTGCATTAGGTTTTTTTAAATTGTGAAAGTGTTAATAGTAAATCTATAGTTTTCATCCATATTCAATCAAGCCACTAAACAAAGTTTCTTCTCCCGCAGCTTGAATAACAAATTCAGAATTGTTGTGACAGAATGATTGTGCAGTAAATCCAGGGGGGATACAGGTGCGACAGTGATACTATTGTTTTGACAGCGTTTTAAAGTAAAGTCCCACCTGAATTATTCAGACATGGCAACTGAAGTCATTGCACCCGGACCCCGCATGAGCCGTTTGTAAGCCGTGGCTGGAGAGGAGGAAAAAGGAAGAGAAGGGAATGCAGGGGGGAGAACACATGAACAAACTCTAGATGGAAAGAGAGGGAGACAGTGTAGAACAATAGGGAAAAATAAAGAAAAAGCAAAGAAGAAGGAAAGAAAGACAGAGAGAGAGATGGTGAGAGAGGACAGACTTACTGCGGACTTACTGTAAGTCCTCACCCTGTCACTCTGCTACCTAAGCCTAATGCGGACGCCTAAGTGGCCCTCATTTAGTCCGTTAGGAGCCACCCCAGTCAGCATGTGTGTGTGAGTTGAAAACAGATACAGCAGACGAGGGGATGTGGAGGTTAAAGTGGGGATTGGTTGGATTTGGTGCAGCATAGACGTAAACCTGTCTCTCCGCCTGCTTGAGATTCGACCCCTGTTTACGAACCTACACGCTGAGATTTCCGTCCAAACCCGGAGATGCTTCATCTTTTTGAATTTGTTTCAAGAAGCTGTGCCACCAATTAACTACAGGACGGTGGGGCAGTGCGTTGCGGAAGAGAGAGTTCTACATCCGTGTCCCTGTCGAATCCGTCTCAAACCCCCTCTGGGGAAACAACCGGTCATTTTGGTTTCTTCACTGCTCAGCTTAAGGTCCTGGCTGAGTGTGTGTGTGTGTGTGTGTGTGTTTTAGAGCAGTAGCAGCAGTGGCAGCTGCAAACACAGCCTCACTGTCTTAGCAGCCTTCACAGCGGCTACACACACAAGTGCAGACAAAAGCCTGAGCTTACACCTGTAAATGTGCCGCACTGAAACGGCCTGTTGTAATCCCGTGAGCCTCCACAATCCGCCGGCACAAAGGGAATTGATGATGGGGTATTATGGCAGTATAGTAAATACGTGCCACCTTTAGAAGTGCCTGAGATGATATATTAACACTGTTTCCCTAAATGCAACTGTACCAACACTGAGCTGCTTTTTAGTTTGTAATTAGACGAAGGATTTTTAGATCAATGGTTAGATGAAGCTGGGTTGTCATTAGGGCTCTTTGCCTATATTTGAACAGGCAAATAAAGAATAATTAGTGTTTAGCCCAAAGGGTCCATTCAAAAAAACTGCATACCTATATGATACTGTAATGATGCTAATATCTCACCGAAATACATGCTTCTCATGTTCATTGTTTTCAAAATGGAGGTTACGTTAGGATAGTTCTCACTGTAACTGATGTTTTAAGTCACATAGGGCCTCATGTTGAAAGTATCATCCTATCAGAGATGTTAAAAACTGATTAAATACATTGTGAATCATGTTCATGCCCTAACAACCATATATATTTTACAAATAACGCCCATTAGATTTATGCTTGTTACTGTGCAACTTGTCATGAGTTTACACATTTAAAAAATTTACATCAGGCTAAACAAGTGATTCTCTTCTCCCCTTTAAAGTTGACTAAATAGCTTAAGTCATTTTCGGTGGAAGTTCAACTTCAGTCAGACCCTCTGGTCGTATATCCCTGTAATGTGAATCAGAAAGAATACTAGCAGCACAACATGCCCTTTTGAGATACACCACATTTCCATGTTAATTTCACCTCCATTCAAGCCTTACTACGATACCTTATGCCTTAAGAGGATGTGACGCCAACAGTTTCCATAGTAGCAGCTGCATGAATTTCTGGTTTCGTCAGTAGCCTTAATATCTACCAATGTTCTCTGCAAATGAATTTTCTCCACTTTCTCCACAAATATGAACAGTTTATGAAGATGTGCACACTGCTGGCCCTCTCTGTCCTGCAGTTATATATATGTCATAGCCATGGCTGAAGCTGTGGTCAGTCATCTTGCCCTTTGACTTGTGTCTTGTGTTGAACTGTTGACATTTAACTTGCAGATAGGGCTTATGGGAAATTCAAGGCTGTCAATTGCCATCCTTATCTAGACATGTGGAGTGAACCACATTGCACTCTTGAGTAGGGATATTTTTCAAGCTAAGAGTTTTGAATTCACGTCGGCATCACTGGTCAAAAAAGCTGCATGCAAGTTTGGGCAATTCCAGACTTCCTGACTACTTCAGTCTGTGTGAGCTACTGTTGTCAAATGACACAGTTTTCCGCATTTTGCAGCGCGTGTGTGTGTCTAACTTTACATCACAGTGATGGTAATGATACGTAAATGAGTTGTCGCTCAATGTTTCGTCCAACCAGCAACAACATTTCCTCTGCACTGGTGTGTAATGAGTGCTACAGACTCACGAGGCCGCTGGGGTGGCTACACACTTTTAAGGCTTATACAAAGTAAATGGACTGCAGAGTGGATGTATGAAAGCTCAACATTCAGACAGGAGAAATCAACGTGGTGTAACTCATTGTGATTCTTCCTGCTTGGCCTGAGAAGTCACTCACAAAGTGGCTTTTCTTTAAATTACGGGAAAGAATGGGACTTATACAAAATTAGCAGAATTGAACTAACCACAACATCAAACAAATCCTGACGACTCTCGTTTGTATGAGCAAAGCTTGTGTGAAGTCCAACAACAACAAACGTTAATAACTTGCCAAACCATTTAGTACGAGTTCAGTGCCTTCGAATGGCTGCTAAATCCAAGTTACACAGAAACAATAGAGGCTTCACTCAGTCTCATCACAGCCTCGAGTCAAATGTTTCCCCTGTTTGTCACAGAGTCACTCAGACCACGACCAGTTTTGAAACACACATATACACACACCACACACACAGCCGACAATGACACACCACAATCACACAGGTAAATGGGCATGTGCATACACAAAGAAAAACCTGACCCAGAATACACACGTCATGGACGTACATGCACATGCTTGCACACTCGCTCTCCCTTTCTCTCTCTCCCTCGTTCCGTCACAATTGGAGTGTCAAAGTGTCAGAGGAGCATTTGAAAAGCTGTAGTAATAACAGTTAAGGCAGGGCATCAGCGCGACGCAAGACTGACACTCTTAACCTGCCTCCATCAACACAGACGAACTGCCTCACTGGCAGGGCAACAATTCTCTCACGGCACTAGTCAAAACAAAGTGCACTATTCACACACTGTGCATCGGCCAGAGAGCTCCGCTCCTCCGCACACAATGCTTGTTAGTTGTATCCACACACACACACACACACACACACACACACACACACACACACACACACACACACACACACACACACACACACACACACACACACAGGGAGCACAAAAAACAACATGCTGTTCTCATGAAATCAAAAGACCCCCTGAAATCCAGGTGAAAGCCCTCATTTCCTATTGATCTCACCTGGTAAATCCAGCATGAAGGGACGGGGAGGGGAAATCAAGTTTACAAAAGGATTTCTCAAGTCCTTAGAAGATTTGGGTGGAAATTGTGAAGAGGCTGCAACACAATGCTGGAAAGATGGAATTAATAGTTGTAAATTCACTGCGAAGCACTGCAGTGTTTTTCAACATCTGGGCTGAGGCCCAGAGGTGAGTCAAGGGGAGATTATAATGGGCTTTCTGAATCAATCTAGGGAAATTGATATAACAAAATAATATTGGCTCTAAAATGTGCTCAGAGCTTTTTAGACGCTTTGTCCAGAAAAGCCCAATGAAGTGTATCATGGCGAAAAATCGGGGGTGAATAATCTTCAATGAGCCTCCATCATTTCTGTCTGCGAGAAGGAAACAGAGATTGTGAAATGTAGAAAGTGTCCACTCGTCTATTCAATCCCTTCTGTCTAAATAGAGAAAGATTTAAGACTTGTTATCACTGCAGCAACTCTTGCTTGTGGTTTGCCACAATCAGCCACCATCTTGTTTTCTCGCCCTTCACAAGGGTCAAAACAAACCCAAGCTCCACCCCTTAAAAAAAAAAAAATCACGCAAAAAACAAAATGCTGACCCCACGGGGCAGCCCGCATTTTTTCCACTCTGAAAGATTCATCAGGTTATTTAACACCCTCATTGTGTTTACATTAGGAAAGTGGGTGTACATGTAGCGTCGCTGGTGAATGTTTTATGAATCTATATCCCTCTGGTGGGCCGCTCGTGGTAAAGTACACGCTGCCAGGATGTAATGAGGGATGATGATAGCCCTAACAAGTCAGAGGAGGGTAATGAGGCCTGGCCCGGGGTTGCGAGCGCTTTGTGCAAAGCTCTGGCATCATAAAGATGGGCGTGCTTGTGTAAGATGCGGCCGACTTTAATCGTCAGTCAAAGCTACTGAATGTAGCTCTTGAAATCTGCTTGTGATTGGATTTGTCTTAACACGTTGGCTGATGTTTTATCCCAGTAATTTACTGTGTTGAGAGCACGTTTAATTTGAGCTTTACCCTGTGATTTTAGTGGCGACACTGTTTTCTCATTTGTCCAATTTGGGTTGAAACTATAAAAATATAGTCTGTGTATTTATGTACATTATGTAACGATAAAAGACGAGTTGTTTTCATCCATTTCTAGTGTGATGTTTTACAGTGTAGGGAAGAAAGCAAACTGGTAACTCAGCTTTTAGACTCCATGAGCGCCATTAACTGTGTTTCCATGGGTCAGTCTCCAGTGATCACTTAGTTTAACTTCTCAGAAAATGCTTCCTGCAGAGTCGCAGTAAAGATTTCAGTCGACGTCTTGTCGGAGTTAAGTGGAGGAGTGAAGGTGAAGGACGGCGTGATAATTACCACACAGGTTTCCCCTGCAGCCCTCTTCACTGACTCTCTTTCTGTCTGCGTTTCCTCTCTCGACACGACAGAATGCCCTGCAGGGGGACCTGCCAATCACTGCTGTGACAGTAGCATGTAGGAGTATTTTTTGTTTTCAATTAAACATGAAAACAGTCGAATGGAAATGTGTGGGAACATGCACGTGCATACGGAGAGTGCAGCTCTCGACTTTGAACTTCCTTTTCATCGTGTAACACCGGAAATAACAGCACACCTGAGTGACTCATCGTGACGTGGCCATTAAGGGAAACAGTAAATGATCTTTTGTCCATTGTTTGCTGCCTGAGGGTTTCGCAGTCACTGCGTCTGGTGTGCTCCACCCATGTGTTATGCAAATTTGCAAATATGTAATAAGGAAATTTGGCATAGGTACATTTGTATTATGTGAATTTAGTAATTAGCACACACAGAGGTCATTCAATCTGTAATAGAAAAAGCTCAAAATTAAAACTTATTAAATAATAAGTTCATTCAATTAAAGTGCAGGTGGTGCGCCATGCTATACCTATGTATTACTGAAATAAACGTACGAAGAAGACGCATTTTAGATCTGATCGCTTAGACCACATCTGGTGGTGGTCACATTCTTTTAACAGCATAATGCAAATGGTAAATGATCTGTATATATGACTCCTAACAGAAGTTTTGCCATTCAATTTGATTAGAACTGCCGACTTTCTGGTCAGTGGACGACCCGCTCACCTTTGATGATGTTTTATTTTGTAGGGTTTTCCAGGAATATCAAGTTTTAATTAAACTATAACTACATATTTATATAATTTGTCCTTTCTTCTGATTTGAGAGGTCACACCTTTAATCAATATCCTATTTGTATATTCCACAGGTTACTCTACAGGTTTAACCTGCTCATGTTTTCTGTCTGTGACACTGACAGCAGCCTGTGAGCTCTACACAGAGACGCCATGTACACTTCATCAGGCGGACAGATTCCTGTACAAACCCCTCTCAAATATCATTCTCTTTTTTTCTTTTTCTTTTTACATAACATGCTGCTCTTACAAGCTGCACAGCCAGCAGTTATAGGCCTGAGCCATGCAGCTTGAAAACTGTTTTTAGCCTTTACGGACACAGGCAACATGCAATGAATCAAAAGCATGTCAAGTTTAATTTTAGTTCTCACCTAGAGCATAACTGGTTTGACATCTCGGGTTGAAGTCAAAGGGCATATTCTGGATGTCAATGAATAATCACTTCATATGCCATAATTATCCCTATTTATAAATCATACTTTCCAGATAATGCCAACTAGCTTGTGGCTACAATAAAATTGTGTTGAAAAAAAAAGGTATTCTCAGTTCATGCTGCAAATTAAATTGAATACAGAAAAGTGTGGCATGACTCTATGATTTCTATCACAGTGCAAATCAAGACTATTACAATTAAATCACAGAAATGAGGCCTATCTGGCTGTCAAATTTATTTAGCATGTATATACTCATTTGGTCAATTTGGTTATGTAATCTTTATCTTTATTTTCACAACAGGGGCGATGGGTCATGGTGGGGCTGCAGTTCGATCTGTTTCCTCACAGCGGAAGGTTCAGTTCAGCTGGGCCTTTCTGTGGAGGGTTTGCATGTTCTCCCCTCGCCTGTGTGGGTTCAGGTTTGTGGCAACACAACTGAGCATTAAAGACCAACAGTCTAACATACTGATAGAGTAGATGATGCATCAGAAAGAGATCATAGTTAAATACAGTAAACTTAGATGTGGGTGCAGAGTAGGCACAGTTCAGTTCGTTAAGGCCCCCCCCCCCCCGTTCTTTCAGTTACTTTCAGCTCTACTTGTCGTACACGGTCTAAGTCTGCCTCTCACACTCCTTCATGAGTCATACATCTGTCAATACAACCTGTCAAGTCTACACAACCGTAGCGATTTAAGAACGGCTGCCAGGTACGTTGTGAAGGTCAGCCCACGACTTTCCATAGGGTTCCTACTGTTACGATGTTTCCAGGTGTTTGTTGTGACAAGTCCCAATGTTTTATACTTTTCACCTCATGATGGTTTGTGAGTGTGTGTGTGTGTGTGTTTTAGAAATACTCCTATTCCTAAGAACTGCAACAGATGATAATACTGAATTTGTATCTTGACTGCAGATGTAAGTGATTTAGTTCTTTAACTTCAGATCAGTCAGTTGAACTGTGTTTGGATCTCTGTCCAACTCAAAACAGAAAAAAGCTGCGATCCCAAAATCTCTATCTCGGGTCTTTATCATGAGTTCACACCAAATGTAAATTTTTCGCGGGTAGAGATCACATACAACGTCAGTGCAAAGATGTGAATTTCATGTCACTCACAACACCTGGCACGAATTATGCGAAAGATGCAAAGACACAAAATTTGTGTCGTTCACTTCAATCACTTCACTGCAGGATTTGAAATATTGTAACTTGATGTCGTAATAGCCAATTAGCATTAAGAATGAAAGTCACCAAAGACAGGTCCTGGTGTCGAGCTAGCAGGTGATCAAACTGGCTACTGGTCAACATCAGGAGCACTGGAAACTGTAGTAAACCAGACACACCTCTGTGTGCGCCTGGTCGTGTGGATGGGCAAATATTAGCAAGTTTTGTCTTCTTGCATTGCTAGCGCAAGTAGTTTGAGTAAATGTGAATAATCCTTCGGCCAAACTCGTGCGAGTAACTCAACCGAAAATTTGCTTCGCATTGGGTGTGAACGCAAACATTAAATGAGATAAATATCTGACATACTCGGTTTCTTCACATCCACTTCACATATACTTTTGTGCTGCTGTGTTAGTGAGAACGGTTTATATGAACAATAATAGATTTTACACAGAGAACTAAATTCTAAGCGCGTGAAGGACATTGGATCGATTCTGTTGCTTGAATGTTGCAGAAACCTTGTTTTACCACTAACAACGTCACGTGCATATCTGGTAGAGACTTAACATAGTGAGGTTTTGTTGCTGTCAAACCACACTGTCATTATAGAAATATGGTTCTACAATCTACAAACATGGAGGTTCATGTTCATGTCAATCGTGTTACAAGTAAAGCAGCCTGAAGCTAAAGAGACGTGAAACACAACAACCTTTGACAGCTCAGTAGAATCGACACCTGTAGATCTTCAGATATCAAAACATTAGCAGTCTTTGTAAAGGTGAATCATGAGCACAGCCGCCGCAGGACACGAAAGTGAGATCAATGATGGACATCCCACTGGTTTCAAACACATCACTTTACTCTCAAACATCTTGAAACGTACATATTGGCCTGTAGCTTCACAAACTGACCAATTGTTGAGTATTTGCTAGTTTTTTTTACGTTTACATTTTTCATTTGTTTCTTTCATGTGTGATTCTTCAATGAAATGTCTGTCAGCAGGATTAAAGAGAAACGACTGAACCGATTTCATTGAAACTTCCTGGAATAGGAGGGTATGGGCAAAGGAAGAACTCACTTCATTTTGGTGCAGATCCGGTCAAAGGATTTTTATTTCTATTTCTTTAACATTGAGTGATTTTTTGACATTTTTGATGGATCTTGATGTGAAAAATCTGACATGTTTAGGGGACTGATATATTATGAGTGTGTGGAATTTCCTGCAGATACAAATAAGAATGTGGATCTGGTGGATTTAAATGTGTTTTCATCAGGGGACTGTTGGGCCTTGGTGGAAGTTTGTGCTCTACGGAGTGTTATTCAGTTTTTTTTACGCTCAAGTCAGTGTTTGAACTCGAACAGCTTGTTTTCCAGTAGCTGCTTGTGTCACTTCAAATGGACAATGTATTATTATTTATTATTACATGTCATGTAGCTGACGCTTTCATCCAAAGCGACTTACAATTAGTGCATCTATGAGGGGCCATGTAGGGGTTCAGTATCTTGCCCAAGCACACTTGGGCGAGCAGATGGGAAAGACTGGGGATCGAACTGCCGACCTTCTGGTTGGAGGACGACCACTCTACCCCTCAATATGTAAATAACAGCTTATCTGCTTAAAGCTCAGTAAACTCTTTGTCTGCTGATTCTTCACACTGTGAAACTCCCTTTTATATACTTTGGTAACTTTTTTGTAACTGAACACATGAGGCAGAACAGATTGTCTTTTCTGGCGAGTCAATGGTGTAAATCACATCATTACATGACCGTAATTGTGTCACGGTTTGAAACTTGATCGCACTAATGATCAAATCTCTAAACCGTGAACTGGCTCCTGACTTGGAGCACTTGAGCAAACAATCCTCACTGAAAAAACTGGGGGAGATTTAGGAAAAAGAATATGAAAATGTTCATGCATGATACCCAATCTGTCCAAATCTCCAGAGAGGTCGGGTCATGTCTAAATACACTGCACCCTAATAGGAAGAAATTGTGATGGTTACGGTTCAATGGCATAAAATCCAGCCTACCTTTGCCAGTTATGATGGGAGACAACTATGACGGAAAATGGAGGCTGAGTACAAAGTGTGTGGACTGATGAACATTGTCTTAATGTCTATGTTCACATCAGTTAAAGGCAGTTAAAGTTGTATATGTGCCAGTGAGAGAAAAGTCAAAAGTCAAGAAGTTCTTGGAACTCCAACAACTCCACTAACAAACACCTTTAACAATGTCCCTCTTGACATTCACTTCCACGTCTCTGGTGTCAAACTTGTCCTTTAATTTACTTGAAAGTATACATCTATATGCATCTTTCACCCTTAAAAAAGTTCCCTTCTCCTTTAATTGACTCGTCTTGCAGATGGGCTGTCATGTCCGTCTCTCTTAACAACCATATCCACAATTCACCCACTGGAGGATAATGGCCAGGAGGAAAGGTGCCTTCAGGTGCCTCCGAGCCCTCCCTTCCCAGCCCTGCTACCTTGGCCTGATTAAAACAACTGAGGGGGAACACACAGGGTACTCGACCCAAACGTTCTATTGTACCAAATTGCTTTTGTTAGGTGTACCCAGCGCTACGCCTGGCCTGCCTATCTGCCCGTGTCTAGGGGGGATTTGAGATGCATATACATGAGCGCAGCAGGCTGGGAGGGGAGTCAGGTGGAGTCCTGGAGGCCAATTTAGGCCCAGTGGAAGAGGTGAGGAGGACAAAGGAGAATGGAGAAGAGGGCAGGAGGCGAACCTAATGGAGGTTCCTGCTAACAAGCCCCATCTCTGGGCTTTACGTCAGATGTCACCACATCTTCTTCTCCCCCCTCCTCCTCCGCTAGCGCTCACTGTTCGCCTCTGCATAATTTCCCACACTCATTTTGTTGCACTGTTATGCCTCTTTCTCGCCTTTTCTCCTTTCGCACCAATTTGGATGAGCAGCAGTGAGTTAAATACTTTTTCCTCTTTCTGCCTCATTTGTGGAGGCATAGAACGGGGCAGGTTCTGCTGTTTGTTTGCATGTGTTTGTGTGTGTTGTCTATCCATCTTTGTCAGACAGGTGCTTTGTTAAGCTGCTGCAAATCATTGTCTGGTTTGTCTTCCCCTCCTGAGGGGCTGAGTTTCTCTTTATTTCTTCCTCTCCATGCACTGTTTGCGGGTGTAACCAAAAAGCGGCAGACAAGTTTAGAGAGGAGATTACATCTCTTAAGTTTTCTTTCCTTTTAGACATTTCTCATGCGTCCCACGCTCCAGACAGTCAGAGGAGTTCATTAAGGTGGAGTTCCATTGCAGCACTTCAGGCCTGGTAGGTAACAGGTCAAAAAGTTCCCCCCAGGCAGTGTCTAACCATTTAACAAAGTCACAAAGACAAAAGTCTTCTGGAGTTTTTTTTTTTCTTATGCAAGCAAAGTTACATTTCTCTAAGTGGTTTAAGTAAAAATGACAGCTTGAGAGAACAGAAAAAAAAGTACATTTGTGGGCATATTAAGAAAGTTTCAGGCAACCTCTTTCTGAAATATTACTATTATTATATGTCTTAATAAGTCTATATCTGACAGTATCTTTCACCAAAGTCATCAATATGTGAATCTCTCATGTTGCATTCAACCCCATGTTTTGGTATGCTAGCAGTGGCTGAAGGAATGGAGATGGCTTTGGTCCAAACAGAAATATCCCAGCACCGTAAATGTAAATACAAATGGATGTTGCCTCTGCACTTCCTCCCACTTTCAAGAAATGAACCCAAAATATCCTGGATATCAATGCTGCCATTTTGTGCATTTGGAATCCGGGTCTGAGCTGTAGCGATCGGGGGATAGAGCCACGGTAGCGAGGTCCTGCTGAGACACAATCTATCTGACCTGTACTTTGACTATTTAATTTGGTCCATGTTCTATCAACTAACCTGGAGGAGGTGAGATTTATGACCTATACTACAGCCACCAGGTGGCGATCAATGCGCTTTGGCTTCGCTTTCGGTGAGATCTCATATCGACCATCTGCATATAGCCGACAGTCAATCCTAACCTATTTGATGGATTGTCACAAATGTGTGCGCATGCATAAATGTTCCCTGGAGGATGATTTCTCTAAATCCTCCAGATTTATATTCGGGCAACACTGAACATATTCCCACCAGCTTTATATTGGGATTAGGAAGGATTAGCAAATGTTGCTATGCTAAGATGCTAAACTAAGCATGGGGGGACATGGTGAACATGGTAGATTTTATACCTGCTAACATCAGTGTGTTAGCATGTTAGCATGGTGATATGCTGAAAGAGAAACTAGCATGTAGACTGTCTTGTGTATTTAAGCAGACTAATGTGTTGCATTGTTTTAAGCACTGAACTTATATTAGAGGGGACTGTGGCTCAGAAGGTGGAGTGGGACGCCCACTATACAGAAGGTTGGTGGTTTGATCCCCTGCTTCTCAAGTCTGCTTGTGTCGTTGGGCAAGATACTGAACCCCAAATTTCCCATGATGGCGTTGCCGGTAGTGTATGAATGTGTGTTATGGATAAGTGTGGCTATGCGCTATATCAATTCAGTCCAATTTCCCATTGTCTTTATGAAAATACAGCTTTAGCTTACGATAAGAGTCAGGAACATGAATAGTTGTCTGATGCTGAAATCAGATTGTTTCACCATGCACTCTGATCACACCTGCCTTTAAAACTTTAAAAGTTGGGTCTCAAATTAGTTATGTTCACACAATACGTTCCTGTAGAGAAGTGCTGTGAAAGTGACTAAATATTTCCACAGCTTGCACCTCAGAGCCTCCTGAGCCAACAAGACATCATAAAAAAATTGTGTCAAATTTAAATGAAAAACCCTTTGACCCTGCAAAACCTCGAGAACACGAACAGCTGCTTAAATTGAGTTGTGTTACCACTTGATCATTCAGGGGAGGTTCTGTCAGACACGCAGGGTTAAACTGAGAGCTTGTCTCCCTGTCAATCAAAAGCAGCGTGAGATGAACATCTCAAAAATCAACTTCATCCTCCTCCCGCCGCGCCGCGCCGCTCTCATTTTGACATCTGTGTTAAACAAGGCCGCTGACAAATCCTCCCTCTGCAGGCTTAGAGCAGCTACCTGGGGAAATCACAGCTGTCTGGGTGTGTGATGGTGTATACGCCTGTGTCATACATATCCATAATGCCACTGCTCCTCTGCCAACATCCACGAGGAGGTGTGTGCATGTGTATGTTGAGCAGCGTCCGAGATGCTTCCGTGTACCAACTCCTGGGGGTAATTGACAGGCTCAGGCTCCCTTGTTTAGGCCGGTCTCGGGGGGGGCAGTTAGGTTGCCTGTGCTCGGAGCTTGCGGACCTCCACTCATGGAGAATGCATAAAGGCATCTCTGGTGAATCTACGGATTAGCTGCATTGTGAAGGGCAAGGGGGCAAATAAGGCCACAGCAGGTGAAGTTATTTGTCAGGCTTTAAATGTGCGTATTTGTAAGTGTGATTTCAAAAACTGATCCAAGTATTCGAGACAGTACGAAAAATACATTCAGTATTGTCTTAAATGTGACAATATAATAAAAATGCAGGATATTTCCTTCCTCTTGATTGGTCACTAATGTTCTGCTTATTATAGTCTAACTAGGTCATGGAGATATCTAGTCCCTCAGCAACAATAACAACTTCAGTATATACAAATTAATAAACCCATGGCACTGCAATAGAAATACTTCCCACCACAGAAATAAGAACAACATTTCTATTGGTACCACTGATGAGGTCAAAACGTAATTTCTTCAAGTAATCTCAACACAAAACATTTCTAATCAGAAATTATTTTGGGAATACTTAATAGTCAATAACTTTGATAGGAAATTTGTGAACGAAGACCGAAGAATAATCGTTCTGCTCGACAACCCCATCACCAGACATTTGTATAATCTGCAAAAACTGCACTGCACTTTCCAATTATTGTCTTTGCAATATTAGTACTCAGAATTTAGGGAAATGTTTTGACTACAGTTGGGCAGCATGGTGATGTGGTCTGTTTCCGGTTCCAACAGTGGACATAGTATTTATGTTTATTTTGTTAGCTTATTTTGTAGTCTGTTTTTACTTTATGTCTATTTGTGTAAGTGCACTAACACCAGAGTCAAATTCCTAGTATGTGTACACATACATGGCAATTAAGCTCATTCTGATTCTGAATTCCAGTTCACACTCCCTGTGTGGAGTTTGCATGTCCTCCCTGTGTCTGTGGGGGTTTTCTCTCTAGGTGTCCAAACACATGCAGATTGGAGTTAGGTTAATTGGAGGCTCTAATTGACTGTATGTGTGAGTGTGAAAGTGAATGGTTGTTTGCCGTCTCTATGTTGACCCTGTGATATGTTGGCCACCTGTCTGGGATGTACCCCACCTCATGTCCAATGTCAGTGGGGATTGACCCTCAAAAAAACAAGTGGTATAGATAATGGATTGATGGAATACATGGATGTTATTACAGTTTATAAAAATAGTATAAGGTAAGTTACCTTTCTCCTCACCAAGGACACACTGTATTGGCAATGGATCTTTGTAGTGGACTTAAAATCCGAGTTGCAGAATTCAAAACAATAAGGACTTAAATCCTGGCTTCAACCTCATCTTCTCAGTCCTTTCATTTTTTAAATATAACTATTCAGGTAGGCTGTTGTCTTGCTGGGTGTTGCCGCTCGATTGAGTTTGCAACAAGGATGTTGTTCTTTAGAATTAAAACCCTTTGTGTTGAGGTCATGTTCCCTGCGTTTATGTTTTTACTAACTACTACCAGAATCAGGCTGTGTAAATTAGTCCTGTAAGGCCTCAAGGTGTATCGCTTTGTGCTATGAAAATAAAAATCACATTCTGAAAGTCACTGTGGATACAAGTGCTCATCGAATGTTTTTAAACACATCATCAGTAACAGTAGCTAACCTCTCCCCTGGTTCCTGCTGGAGGCCCCGCCCTGTTTGATGTTCTGCATGAGAGCTCGTGTTTGTTAATGCTGCCAACGCAGGTAGAGAGAGACCCACCAGGTCAGAGCTGCCGCAGGTTGGGTCATGTCTGCATCACTGTGGGTGGGAAGCATCAATGAGGAGACGGTAACAGAAAGAAGGAGGAGAGGAGAGGAGAGGGGAGGAGAGGAGAGGAGGATATTAGATATTATAGGGGAATCTAAAATGAAGCAAAATAAAATTATTTATAAGGTAATTTTTTTTAAAGAAAACAGAGATTATTTTTCAGTTTGGCTTATTTAACCTATTTTAATGTGTTATTAAACCCTTCGTATAATTTGATTCATTTTAGTTCACTGAAAATGGTGTAATAAAAATATATCTTTATTCAGATAAACTTGTGTTGTGCAACCACTTGACATGATGAAATTTAGTAAATTCAATATTTTGATCAGTGTGAGAGTTTTAGTGCATTAAGCATAAAGACATGTTCATCCTCCTTTTATTGTCATGACCAGACCTCACGCCGCTCTCTGCTTCTCCAAAACACAACACAATTAACTTTTCATCAACACAACAACTTTGTTCTCAAAATCTCCCCTGACCCACTGAGGGAGCAGTAGAGAGGCACATCGTCACAGGTCTGCCTCTCACGCTTTACTGGATTTCACATCAGCTATCAGACAAAACTATCGGATGGTTGTTTGAAATGCTGCGTGTTGTCAGTGATGTTAACCAGGCGTGAGAGATCACACAGGAGGTGCTTATTTTCTCTGTCTCCCTGACAGTCTCGCCCAGCTTTACTGAAACTGCTCAAGCAGAACGCGCTCTCGTTAGGCAGCAGTGATGAATTGATTAAGATCTGACAGCGTGTAAATCCGCAAAAACAACTTAGAGTTGTGTGTGAGTGAGTCATCATCTAAAAAGAGATGCCGAAGACAATGCAGGGGGTTTTGATGTGGATGTCTGGGCTTTTTTTTTATCGTGGAGTTTCTTTGCCCTTTGAAATGGTATTTTACTTTGTTTAACAGAAGCGTGACAGTGCAGAACGTCTCCTCCTTCACATTTCGCTTGGCTGCACAGCTCGGCCTGGTAGATTTCTGTTGGTATAATAGTTCTTTGATTATAAATATACAAGTTTGTTACCTTTTCTGGCACAAAAGTTGGGATAAATGAAGTGTCAAGCCAAAATGCACACATGCTCATACAGTCTGCTTTATTTTACAAATGACATAAACACGTTTAGACATGCTTAAGATGGATATTATGCACAAAATGATATACGTTTCTGATCACACAAAAATTTGATATGACTCATTGTCTATTTATTTCTATCATTTGTTAATCTTCTTTATACCCTACATGTCTGTCATGGCCATGTTTTTTCATTTCCACTTTCCATGTATCATAGATCTTTATACTTTGTCGTTGTTTCACAGAGTCCCCCTGTTGAAATCTGAACCACCTTCTCAGTGATTTTAATAGGCGCATCTGCATTTTACACACAGCTGATGTGTCACTTTTTCCAAAACTGGTTTCTTTAGAAAATGATCCTTACTGGTTGTTTCACCTGATATGGGTATGACCGATGTGTTGCATGATGAATGTGCATATGTCCATATGTCAAAAATCTCTCATCACATGGTGTAAATAGTTTGAATTCCTGCCAGTGTAACTGATTCATATTGGTTTGGCTCATGGATCAGGTTATGATCTGGTCTGCAGGTTGAGGGACTCGGCAGCAGGTGCAGCAGGCCTGTACTTTACCGTCGTGGTCTGCACTTTGGGTTTGGCACCGTACGGATGGACCTTTTCCTGGAGTAAACAAAGACATAATCTCTCCTGGGTATGTGTGGCATTCATCTTCATGATTTGATTGTACACTGTGGCACCGTAATGACAAACATGGTATTGGTGGTTTCTGCCTCAGGCCGCACACTGCTAAACCCCGAGGTGTGGCTGCCTGGTGTGACTACCTCCGCTGCAGACGGCTGTTCGGTTGGTATGTTGGCAAAGTGATTGATGGTTTGGTCGGCTGGTTTGGTGCCAGTTGAGTGTTTGGAGTGTTCCTTGACAGGTTTGTGTGATTACTATAACAATGTTCTCTTGTTTGTGTCCTCGTTTGGTTAGCACATTAGCTGCTTTAATTACATTCTTTCTGTCATCAAATATTTTGGTTAATTGCTTGATCATGTGACTGCTTGTATTTCTTGCCTTGTTGGAGTAATTGTGCTATACTGAAATATATACCTCTGCAATTACAGTGAGATTAAATTGTTATCATGACCAACAAGATGGAAAATGGACAAAACTACTAAGTATGGAACATTCAGGTGAGGGGTGGAGCTTTGATAGAGCATGCAGGAGGCAGAACATGACGTATAACAAATCACACCTTTTTTTTTTTACAGCACATCAATACTGGTGTCGCACCTCACCACCAAAACGTCATCAACATGCCCACTCATGCTGTATTCTCACATGGGCTCATTCTGACATTTCCCGAGCATTTGAGGGGGCCGGCAGGAAAAGCTCTGGAAAATATCAGGAGCATCAGACTGGGACATTTGCGTTTTCAGCCCCTCCGGAAAATCTCTGGAAAATGTCCAGACTTCAGTGCATGTCCTGAAAGCAGCTTGGGTGACTTCCTCCCTTTAAGGCTGTGTGGCAGTATCATATCTTCTATATTGTTTTTTCCCCTCAAAATAAGGTTTTTCAATTTGCAAACCCTGATGTCTGAGGTGACGTGTGCACTTTTTCCACCTCTGCCATCCACCACAAACACCTTGTGGCAACTCTGCTGCTGATAAATCTAGGACTTCTTTATTCAGAAACATAATTTCCAGGAGGACTTAGATAATCCTCAGATCTCACAGGTGGTCTCATTCAGCAGTTACATCGCACTTTACCCACCTCAGCTTCAACCAGGCTTTAGTTATGTTCTAGTTCTAGTAACAGACAAAGAAAAAACCCACCAAGACAATTCCTTCCAGGCAACCGCTCAGGCACAAAGACTTTAAAACACAAACTGCAGCTGGCCCAAGTGATGTGAACCACATCTGGTTATACACAGGAAAACCAAACCGTAAGCAGCCAAGCAAAATCATACACAAACTCTGTAATTTGTAATCTCTGTCAACATACACAGGAGACAGGCAAGAGATCAAGATAATGGTTTATGATCTGAGTGAGTATTGGCTTGTGTTTCCCATCGGACAGACAGACAGAGAGAGAGAGAGAGAGAGAGAGAGAGAGAGAGAGAGAGAGAGAGAGAGAGGGAGGGAGGAGAAGGAGGAGAAGGAAAGACAGATGTTGTTTAAAAAAAGTCTAATCCTCGCGTCTCTGACTGGGGTGTGTGGCTCTGCTGTGCATCTCCGCTCAGGCTGTAACAACGTATGGCAGCTTCATCGAGCCTCAGCCACAGGCGTCTTTTTGCTTTAAATTTGGTTTCATTCTTTGTTCTTCAGCTTTATTTACATGCTTGTTTGTGCAGCATTCCTGTCTTTAAAAATACAATCACCGCAAAAGACTGGAACAGAGAAAGAAAACAGGAATTAGCTGAAACTGCAGCATCGAGAGGATTAATTCTACTTAAATAAAACTTTGTCTACACGTGTCCTCCATCTGTTTGTGTGTGAGAGGAAGCTTCTCCGGCTACCAGATTAGATATAAGAATATATGAATTTTACCTGTAATGGATCATTTCCTTCTTTGCCAACAAAAGAGTGAAATGTTATTATTTCATGGCAACTAAGATATATATTTATTTATAAACACGAGAATAAATCAAAGTATTTGATTAAATTTAAAGATATAATATGTGACATTTGCTGATAAAAATGTCTTTAAATGACTAGACCTCAATCGACTTTTTGTGTCTTTTGTTATTGTTTTGATTGAGAGAACTGTACATTTAAAACTACACACACATTTTCAACACACAAATTCAGACGAAGATGTAAAATAAGAGAATTAACTGAAAACACACGTGTCATCAGTTTATTTAATAACAAACAATGTGATATATCACCAAAAAGAGAATTCCTTCCTGTTCGTAGATACATTTGGATACAGTTGGATACATTTTATTCTTAATGGAAGGAGTTTAATTTGCTGCTCCACTCGTGTCCTCCCGATTCTTCTCCGCAGCACAGGTGAGTAAAGCGCGACACAGGGAAGAGACTCAGATCAGTTATGACATCCCTGTAAGCCCGACTTTCATGGACCATCAGCAGCCTCTTTAGTTGATCCGACATCAGTCATGAAGTTCATGGGTGGTTTGTTGTCAGTCGCCACCACCGTGTAGCTTTAGCTGCTCCCATTAGCACCACAGACAAACGAATGCATTGACTGCAGCTAAAGGGTTGATATGAGGAAGTACGAAAGAAATTTTAACAATGGCCTTAAATCTTACACTGAAACATTTCAGTTACACTTTTAAAATAATTTCATGTAAGGTTTATTATATTATATTTTAAAATTAGCTGTGAATACAAACAAACAACACAACATTACATTATGACACAAATTATGCATCTTATTGCTTGTGAAAAAAACGAGAGTCGTCATTAGACAATGCTGATTTCATTCATGTTAATCAGACCATTTGAACACGGTTTATGTTTGTAATCAAATGAAATTGTATTAATTGTTACAAGAAAAAAAAAATTCAGTTATCATTTTGGAAAAGATAACAGCTATATCTTTTTCTTGATAAAGATTGTACATTCAAATTACAATTTAATCACATATGCAATATTGATGGAAACCGTTTTTAAGCAGTGCACCACAACTCAATATGTCTTTTTATACAACACATGTTTATCTGAATGGATGTATCAAATGTGTCAGTTCACAAGCAGCCATTATCTGAGCGTTGTTGCTTAACGAACATGTATTCTCATACCTGGGAACCTTATTGTCACACATCTCATTGTTGTCGTTGAGTGAACCATTCATTCATTAATCTCACTATCCTCAGTCAGGTGCTTGTACAGACAGAGTAGAGGATGGTGTGTGTGTAGTCTGAGTGTAACTTCCTGTCCCATTGTGTGTTGTCACACAGGGACATGGTGGGAACTTCACGAACGCACTCCCATCTTTTCACAGGAGTGTTTGTCTGTGTTTCTGTGCGTCTGTCTGGCTCTGTTTTCTCACACAAACTAGTTCCTGCTTGCCTCACGGTGACTTCTGAAGTCAAGAGTGAGTGTGTTTGTGTGTGTGTGTGTGTGTGTGTGTGTGTGTGTGTGTGTGTGTGTGTGTGTGTGTGTGTGTGTGTGTGTGTGTGTGTGTGTGTGTGTGTGTGTGTGAATTGTGTACACGTGTATATGTGTGTGTGTGTGGTATGAAGTCTCAAAGCAGGTTTAAATCCAGAGGTAAAAGGAAGGGGATGTCTTTTAATTACAGTGAAGGATTCGGGAAATTCAAATCCTCATGAATGATGAATAATCATTTACATTTCAGTGAGAGAGTAAAGGACTGAGGTAAACATGAAGCAATAAGGGGAGTGAAGATAAAGAAGGAGAAGTCGGACGATGCTCTGGCTGCAGGGAGGAGGACCGGTTAAAGACGGAGACGGTGGTTGCCACAGTAACATGGGTATATAGTATATTGTTAAGGTACAAGGGAGAGGCTGGAGGCAGACAGGTTAATCCTCTCCGGGCAACCAATTACAGACTTCCATCTCCCATCCTTCCTCCCCCTTATAATCTCACTGACTCACCCTTACCCTCCCTTCCCTCCACTCTACCTGACTCTTATTCCAACCATTGTTCTCTTCCTCCTTTCTGTGTTTTTCCTCGCACACCGCAGCCAAGTATCCTCAGAAATAATTGTCTTTATTGACAGATTTGGCAATTTATGTGTAGTGGAAGTGTTGCAACACGGATGAATTAGGGTGTGGATTAGAGTGTGTCAGATGTTCATACAATTATTATAACCACTTTTTCCCCCTGTGTTAACTCTGAAATATTTGCTGAGCAGAGATATCGTTACAAAAAGAGATTTTGATCATGTTGGCACGGGACATAAAAACTCTATGAATGTTATATAAAGTTTTGTTGAAATGTTCAGTATCAACGTTACCTGTTAAATTACATGTAGCAACCATGGTGGGTGCATTTGTGTGTGTGTGTGTGTGGGGGGGAAATTTGCTGTAGCATTCGTTAGTAATAAATGATCAGTTTTAAACAAGTGAGACCTGTATGAAAAACAGTGGCACAATGTGGGTGTAGATCCATTTAGCGATGTGATGTGATGTGAAGTGAAAGTTAACAATCATCCACAGCTCTGGGAAAAATTAAGAGACCACTGCCAGATTATCAGTTTCTCTGTTTTTACTATTTAATGAAATTACCATTTCTATATTCTATAACTACTGAGCACATTTCTGCCAAATTCCAAATTCATACGACACTGGAATTAAATGGCTACCATGCATATTCATCTTAAAACAAATCTGAAGTGGTCTCTTATTATTTTTCCGGTGCTGTAAGTACATTTATAACTGTTGAACAATCAATGACTGCAAAATAAAATGGCACAGAATAGAGCGCAGACCTCTGCCAGGGCCAAGGTGCACTTTTCCCATTTGGATGTGATGGAAAGTATCTCAGCTACACACTGGTAGTTGTAGATTTCCAGTCCTATTTTTTTACTGTACAGTGGCTGAGAATATACTGCCCCCTTATGAACCATATTAAATCAGCTTAATCTGGAGTTTGATTCTGATCTGCACCAGACAGTCGTAGATACCCACCTCCTTAATAGGCCAGATTATTTTCATCAAGATTCATGAATGGGAAAACTGCGAAAATGGTAAAAAATGCCTTTCGCAAAATTAAAGAAAGTGGGGAATAAATCCTGCATTGAGATTAAGATTAAGAATCCTTTATTGGTCCCACAATGGGGACATTTGCAGTGTTACAGCAGCAAGAGTCAAAAGACATCAGCAAGTAACAATTAACATGCAATACTTTAGTGAATGAATTGCACATGAGCGTTTATATTGCACAGACAGATGAATATTGCACACTTGAGACTTCAAAATGTAAAATCCAAACCCAAAATTGAATTGATTCTTTCCTTCCAATAAATGTATTGGATATTCATTCAAGTTATTTTTGTGTCATGTCACTGGCAAACAAACAAACTAACCAACAACCAACTGGACAGCGGTGAAATAAGTAGCAGACAGAGAGAAAGGGATGAGGGAGGTTGTTTATGTATTTTCTCAAAATTTAAGTAACAGCTGACTTCAGTATGTCTCCTCCTGTTCTAAATCTGACTGTTTACACTTATTTTTCAGCTCCATCTCCAATAACATTAGTAAGTTATATACAAATGTAATTTGCAGTTGACCCGCTTGATTTTTACAGTGTGGTTAATGTCATACAGATTTTGTACAGTGTGAGTAATAACTGATTTGGTGAACTGATTTTATTTAAATTTTATGGTCCTTGGACTGGATTTCACACACATCATAAAACAGTGAGGCAGGAGAGGCGATGTACTGGAGCAGACAAGGTACTCTGACACTTTGATCTGTGCAGCAGCAGAAAACCATCTAATCCTTTAATGGGGGGGATGCTGAGTCATCCTGACGTTCGTCACACTGAAACCATCTGTCACACACACACACACACACACACACACACACACACACACACACACACACACACACACACACACACACACACACACACACACACACACACACACACACACATATACGGACACAGCAGCAGGTTCTTAAAATCAGGCCTTAACCACACTATGAATACATGTGGTGATAAAAGAATGTAAAATAAGTGCACACAATTTATTTATTAACTCGATAGGGTTGGTTATATTTTCTAAAAATAAAAGTAACAGCTGATCATGTGTACTTAATCTGACACATCGTTTTTCATTTTGATTTCAGATTTTTCTTTTGCAGTTGATTATGCAGCCAAAACTCACTCAGTTTGATCCTTGGTCGTGCATCAATGTTTTTCACCTCAGGGTTTGCTTTCCATGTTTAGACATGTAGAAACAAACCTCTTTATTCTGAGGTTCAGCCAATATAGATAATATATTCAGATTTGATAGTTTTTGATTGTGGGTTTTATCTTGTTAAATCTGAGTTTATCTGCCAAACGTTGATGAATGATAAATGACACCTTCCTGGCTTGCCAACATCTAGACATGGCATCATAACCGTGGGGAAACATTTGGCATAAAAGACACCGCATTCATTTATTTCCCATTTTAATCAAACAAATATTACACAAATATTGTAAATGGGTCCAAATATAACTTAACAAGTCAGAATTTAATCTAAACAAAATATTTCTGCCGTTGGACTGTGTGCTGATGCTGAAACAGATCCTCTGTGGAGCACAAACTGCTGCTACAAGGGCCCCAATTAGGCCCCTGCTCCTGGGTCGAGAGCCCTCCAGGGAGGCCCACACCCTGGAGGCCCCACCCTCCCCTCACCACCGAAATCCCGGCGCAAGGATTAAAGATGGCTGGCTGCAGAAAAAAGATGGTCCACGAGGCTTCTTGCTCTTTTTTGTTCCTGTGGGAGAGAGTAGGTGTGAGGTTTGTGGGGGAGGGATGGAGATAGGTGTGTGTGTGCGCATGTGCTTGAATGCATGTGCTCTGACAGTCGGCCAAGTATATTGTATCTGTATATTTCCTATTGCGCATGTGGCGCTCTTGCATTTGAGTTGGGGTCACAGAGTCGGGTAAACTTCTGCCCCTTGTCGTGCTGCTTTAAACCCTATTTGATTACCTGCAGTGTGTGCGTGTGTGCCTGAGCATGTGTGTGTGTGTGTGTGTGTGTGTGTGTGTGTGTGTGTGTGTGTGTGTGTGTGTGTGTGTGTGTGTGTGTGTGTGTGTGTGTGTGTGTGTGTGTGTGTGTGTGTGTATTGCCAGAAGGAAGTATTAGTGAACAATAGGTGGGAGGTACTAAAATGGCAGCCCACTACCCTGAAGTAATTTGTTCTTCTTGGCTTCAATGTGTTTAAAATGGCCAGATTGATGCTGTTTATATCTTATTATTAAACAAGAAGTTCATACATAAAGCTGCAGTCACTGTTAAGGATCTTCCATCTCCCACCATTTCCCATGATTCTCTGGAGGCGCTGGATGATGCCGTCCCCTTCAGGGTTGACACTTCAAAGAAGAGAAGACGATGCAAAGATTCTAAAGCACGAGTAAAATATGCATGCTTGACATCCCGGTATTGATGTAGATGTGGCTTTGTTAAAGTAATCAAACAGACCCAATATGTTTGTATTGCAACTGTAAATTGACAACCACCTACACTCAATAACCCATTTAAAACAAATGAACTAAAAAAAAAACTGTGGGCACCTGCTAGTTTACCTGGTGGCATAAAGGCACCCTGCATATGGAGCCCTCTAGCTGCAGCCACAGCTTCGGTTCTGACCAGGTCCTTTGTCGAGTGTCTTCCCCTCATTCTCTCTCCTCATTTCATGCTTGTACTTTCCTGTCAACAAAGGCAAAAAAATGCTCCACAAATATGTGAGAAAATGGAAATCTGTAATTTATAAAAGTATTCATACCATTAATTCAGTGCTTTGCGGAATCCCCTATGGCAGCAATTAGTTTTTGAGTCCTCTTGGGTAAGTCTTTGCTCAGCTGGATCTGGGCAGTTAATGCCGATGTTCCTGGCAAATCTTATGAACCTCTGTCATGCTAGAAGAGAAACGTCTGGGAGCTGCCATCTTCTGGTCTCTTTCTTTGGCCCACTCACAGACGATCACAGCCTTGTCCTGAAGCCACTCCAGTATCGTCTTTCTTTGTTTGGGTCATTGTCGCATTGAAAGTTGAACCATCGTCCTGGTCTCAGGTCATGTGTGACAGGTTGTCTTCAGGAACATCTTTTCTATTTAGCTTCATTCATCTTCCCTTGTGATCAGTCTCCCTGTCCCTGCTGCTGAGAAGCCCTTACCACAGCTTGATGCTTCCACCACCGCGCTGTAGTGATGGTATTAGCCAGGTGTTGCAGTGTCTGGTGTTCTTCAGACATATGTTTGGAGTTCTGCCCGAGAAGAAACTTGCTCCCTGAGTCTTTTAAAAGCTGTTTGGCAAAAATCAAGCAGGCTGTCACATCCCTGTTACTCAGAGTGGCTTCCGTCAAGCTGCTCCACCTCAGAGGCCTGTTTGATGGAGTGCTGCTGAGATCCACGTCCTCCTGGCAGATTCTTCTCTGACTTCTCCCTCACAGTTTCTTGCCCAGTTACTCAGGTCTGCTGGTGCGGCCAACTCATCTGCGGTTCCAAACTTCTTCCATTTCACAACTATTGAGGCCACTGTGCTCCCGGGAAAACTCAGAACTTTAGAAATGATTTAATAGCATATACCCTGATCTACAGTATGTGCAGTTTTATTGCTGAGGTCTACAGAGAGCTCCTTGGACGTCACGGCTTGGTTTTACGTACTATGAATTGTGGGATCTTGTATACACAGGTGTGTGCCTGTTTTAAAGTATTTCCAATCAGTTTGGTTTTCACCAAGTGGAGTCCAATCAAGTTTTTAAGGGAAACTAAGATGCCTGTGACAACAGTCTGTGGGACCATAGGGTCTGTATATTATTATAAATCTTCTGCTTTTGCTTCAAAAAATGTCATTGATTCTAAAACATGTTTTCAAGATGGGTCATTTGGCAGTTTTATCACTTTACAGTAAAATAAAACAAACTGAAGGCATCTGAATACTTTCTGAAGCCAGTGTAAAGCTGAAGGTTTTTCCTCTTCAAATGTTGTATAAATATATCTTCTTCTTCGCTGTCTTGAGCTACATCCATTCTAGGATGCTGCTTTTGAAGAGGCATCAACTCTGCTAAAGATACGTTACGGATTTTTTTAGCCACTAACACTGAGAAGTTGGAAAACGCTGCTGGCCCCGTTTTAGTTTGAAAACTCCGGGGAAGCGTTTTACTCCAGACGAACAGAAACCGAGATTGTTTGGAAACGATGACGGAGACATTCTCAAACGCTTGCTGATTGGGTCTAAGCAGGCATGACATAGTCTTCACTGATTCGTCAGGCTGCCATCACATGACCCTCTTCCTGAAGAAAACAACCAGCATTAGCCTCGGCCACCGGGATAAAACTGAGAGGGAGCAAAAACGCTTGAGGGGACGGAGATCATTTTAGTCTTTAATTTAGTTTTATCCATTTTCAAACTAAAATGCATGGATGCAGCCTTGATTTTAGTCAAAATTTACGACTACTCTCAGCCCTGTTGTAACACAGACACACACACACACACACACACACACACACACACACACACACACACACACACACACACACACACACACACACACACACACACACACACACATACACACACACACACACTCTGATGCTTGTATAAAGAAGTTTAGTAGCAAAGGAGGGAAGAAAGAAAGAGAGAGAGAAAAGAAAAAAAACAACTTCCCTGAGGTACCCTGTAAATTGCGCTGGAATGCCGACTCAGCCAATCAAATCGCATGAGACTGAGCCAGAGTGGGAGGGGCACACGTACAGCAATGATGATGCTAATGCAGCCAATTAGAGGTGCGGTGGCCATGCTCCGTTTTCCCCCCTCCACACTGTCAATGGCAACATTTATCCCCCAATAAAACAGACATGATCTCAGGAGCCGGGGCCCTGCCAGGGCTTTCCGTTCCTACAAATTTCACTTGATTGTACAGTTCTGAGGCTGTAAGCACTCGGAGGGATGATTACTGAGCCTGCAGTCCATGTTTAAAAAGGAGACTTTACTCTGGTTCTCAGGCGTTTTCTTTCTTCACGTTGGAATTCTTGACTGAAACATTGAACATTTTAAAACAGGGTATTCCCTTTCGATATCCCCAACACTTAGAGGAAGATGAAGTGGATGAATGTAGTACACACACACACACACACAAACACACACACACAGACAGACACACACGCTCAGGCAGCTGGATTAAGCTCCTAACGTTATAACGAAGACGAATAACAGTAGAAAGAACAGAAGAACCAAAGACAGTTAACAACAATGGACTGAAAGGAATTCAAATTTCTGTTAGTTGCCTTAAGGTGAAAACGTTCAATCTCCATGATCTCATTTTTTTTTAAGAAACTTAGTTTTTGTTTCCAGATTAAAAATCATATACTTCATCATACATATTTCAGTGAGAATCAGAACTCAATTTAAACATACAAATGTGTTGTCACTGCTGGTATAGTGTGATTTTTAAGAATGACTAAATTCCAAATCCCTAATGATGTAAAATTATTCACAGTAATCCAGAAATCTAAATGTCTTGATCTTTATTTTCCTCACAACGTGTTCAGCACTGAACACATCCATCATTTCCATCAACACCTGTATGACACACATTTATTTCTTTAAGTTCAGCCTGTATTTCACTACACAATATATTAATTGTTGTTGGGTCATTGCATTGTGTTCACAAAGCTATAACATGCATAATAGTTTATTGAGGGTTGGTCAATGTATAAATAATTCCTGAAAATATTACAAACAGTATTAATATATTTTACACATCATACTTGAAGCTGTTTGTCTAAAGCTCCCTGTCTGTAGCTGGAGTGTAGATTTAGTACATTGGTGCACACACACACACACACACACACACACACACACACACACACACACACACACACACACACACACACACACACACACACACACACTGCAGCAGATGATGTCATGCATCTGATTGGTCGATATCAGATACTGATAGAGAGTTGATTACAGTAGGCTCAGTGCACTGTCTAACGGCGCTCTGTTGTGTGAATGCTCTCTTCCAGCAGGGAGGTGCAGAGGTGTTGCAGATAATCTGTGTAGATGACTCTAAAGACCATTATGTCTGAGCCGCAGGACAATCGTCCCTTAAGCCTCATAAAACCTGTTGAATTAACAACTCAGGGTTTATGTTTGAAAGGGTTTTGTGCACATGTGGACGTGTAAGATTTCATTTCCACTGAGCAGCACTTTTCACACTACTGTCACTCCATGTTCATCCAGGTTGCCTCCATGTGTGCACGTGTGGCTGTGGTTGTGAAGTGTGTCACAAAACCACACGGTTTCTGTCCCGCCAGTGTTACACAACACAGATTACACAACAGGGTGCTCCACCTTCTGTTGGTTTCGGTATTGAATCCCTGTGACTTTTCAAAAACTGCATAAAACGTAATATGTAAAAGTAAAAGTTTAGTCACAAAATATGACTAAACTAATATAGTATTAACTGTAAAAGTGTGGATATACAGGTGTACATGGCTGTGACAACACACTTACGGCACTTACTGTATTGCACCTTTCCAAACACGTATGCTGTCAATATTTTCTTCTCTTCACAGTACCCACGCCGTGTTCTCCAGACCACAACCTCCAGCATCTCACCACCACACTGTGCTTTCATGTGATTCTGCGTATGCTCCATAAAGACAGGGGTGTTCGGCGTGATCCAGTGGTGATCCCCACCTCTCCTTTAGTCATTAGCAGCGCCACTTAGCAGCTCTGCTTGCCTTTCCCCCGGCTCTGCAGCAGCTGTGATCCTAAACGCTCCGTCCCTGAGACAGACATAATCTGCAGGCTTTGTCCCGCCACCGACTCTCAGAAGGTAGGAACGGTGAACTTTATACGGACAATACAGTACCAACACTTGCTTGCAATTATTCCGCTGTGGATGCTTTAGATGGGAATAGTCGAGATAAAACAATGGGACAAAAGGCAGAGAGAGGAAAGAGAACCGAGCGGCTTGTTATAGTGCCAACATGGCGGCTCGGAAACCAACTGAATCTGTGAATTTTCTGTTGCTCCTGTTTAATTTTTTGATATATTCTTTTTTTTTTTTTTATGGTCAAACTGAAGTATTCAAGGACACATTCCCTCATTTTTATCATCCTCTAAATATTCTATAAATGTATTAAATATCAACAGCATTTGTCGGCACTGTAACAAATCCTACATTTGTACTCAAAATTAAAATGCGACAACAAAAGAAAAATAAATGCTCTCACATGCAAAACCTTTTCAGATATGTTGTTTGACTTGAATTAATTCATAATTGCGTCTTGAATTGATAACTAATTAGCTAATGCAGTACAGGAATCTGGGGCCTAATGTGAGGCCCTGCAGCACTGACCCCACATCTGCTGCGTAAGCCTCCTCATAGAGGCCAGGCAGTGCTTTAATGTGTGTGTGTGTGTGTGTGTGTGTGTGTGTGTGTGTGTGTGTGTGTGAGGCTTATGGCTCTGCTGCCAGGCTTTATAAGACAGTAAGGGCTCTATTATAAAGTGCTCTGCCTGTTTGGAGGTAGCTCTGCAGTATGGGGGACTTCACCATCACTTTCAACTCCACATTACATCATTTAAATTCTTACTTTTATTTGCTCGTTGTTTTTTCTCCTCCCCCCCTCCTCATGATTGGTCTGTAAAGCGCGGTGTGCGACCCTCGGGCTCAGAGAAGTGTTTTTAACAACACATTATCTCCCCTGAAATCATGTTTCCTTTCAGTTATCGCCGCTCGTCTCTCTTTGATTCACTTTAGCAATGTCACATGTCGTCTCCCTCCCCTGAACTATAAAAGGCTGAACTTGGCTGGTGAAGTGCTTTACTCAACCTGAACATCTTGCCGGGTCAAATACGAGTTCTTAACTGTGTGCGGATTTAATCCACTCACACGTGTTAAAGGAATTGTGGAGCTGTTGGGAATTATCCCATACCTGAATTAAAGATTTCCCCATGATTCACTCTGTATTTTTATACATCTATGATTTAATCCAGAGGTTTCCAGAGGTTTTCAAACAGTGCATTAAGTAGTATTATTACATTAAAAGGAGATTATGTAGAAAATCCTAGATGGGTAAATAAAAGATGGTTCAGAGAATTGAGAGTTGTAGTATTTGCAGTATTTCTCCACCCATTTAGAAACTAGTAAATGCCTTATAGAACATACGTTTTTTATATATTTTAACTATTGCTGAGTTTCTATGGGTTCAAATAATGTAATAATCAATAATCCTCCAGAAATTGAGCCAAACTCTGCAAGTAAACTGAGTTGTGGTGAGCAGCAGTACCTTTTTGCCATTTTCAAGCTCTGTCTGCAGGGAGGCCCAGTCTCAGACCTGCAAAAGCCCTGATTTATATGCACAATAATTAAAAACATGTATAATTGGGGGAGGAGGAGGGTTTCTCATTGCATTTTTTATTTTACAGATGTTTGCAAATTTTACACCTGAAATAAAAACAGATCTCATAAGGATTGTATGCAGATAACAGAAGTATCTTTATAAGTATATTTGTCCTCCTCATTTACTATGATACTGTTTTTGAGAAGCAACAGCGTATCATCCGTCTTTTAATATTTTAAATCAACACAATACAAATACACGTCCATGATTTAGACCTGTAACTTAACGTAGCTTTGGCAGGATCCACATTTCAAGAGTCTCAGTAAAGACGCTTCACTTCAGATGTCAACATCCTCAAGAGCATGAGCCAAATATTGGTAATACACACACACACACACACACACACACACACACACACACACACACACACACACACACACACACACACACACACACACACACACACACACACACCAGCACACACACACACACACACACCAGCACACCAGCACACACAGTGGGAGGCATCCGGGGATGATTCATGTCTATCGGACGTCCTCTGAAGGAGACAGGGGTCTAAAGGCTGGAAATTGATCCGTGTCCATCAGATCAGGTGACAGCCTCTTCCTCCTCTGGCTCCTGTTAGACGACCACTTCTGATATTTTTCACTCTTTTTATCTTCCCTGTTTTTTCTGGCCTTGTGTTTTCCCATTATCTCTCCCTCTCCTCTTTTATCTGTGAGAAAAAAAAGTGAGGCTCCATCCAGTACATTCTCTCTGCCCTTTGTATTTTTGTCTGTATTTCAAAACTAACTTTTATGTGTCAACCAAACATAGGGGATCAGTATTTTCCAGATAAAATAATAGGGAATTTATATTGCTTCAAATATTTGATCACAGCTGCTTGTTGTGTTTTCCTTTAGTTCATTTCTCAAGGAATTAAAGGTAAAGTCATTTTCTTTTCTCCCGTTTTATTTCTATTTTTCTAGCCTTGCTGTATATTTTTTTTCTGATGTCTGGAGGCAGAAGAGCTGCAGCCGTTTTAAGTAACATCAGGAATCTGTGTGTGCGTGTGTGTGTGTGTGTGTGTGTGAGAGAGAGAGAGGCTCAAGTGTGGAACAATAAGGAGGGTAAGCCCCTTCCTCAGGGGGAACAAATAAAAAGAGAAGGACCCTCCACCCCTTCATAAAAAGAGAAAAAAACATCACACACACACACACACGGAAAATACTACAATATATAGTAAAGTATTTTTTATTTCATTGTGAATACAAATTTTTCGTTTTCAAAATACAGGACAAATATTTTCCAGCTTCTTTAACAGTTTTTAAGGTATTCATTTTTGATAAATATCTACTTATAATATTATTGCAATATTATTTAATAGACGCACAATATGTTTCTATCATGAATATAATTGATTGATTAAAGTCCACTTCTTTAGCTTGAGTCGAATTCGCTGTTTTTTACAATTCATGTGCTCATGGGCTAATATTGAATAATTTTGTTTTTCTAAATATGTAAGTCTGTTTACCTTTAACATAAATAATATGACATAATGATGACTCATCGGAATTTTTATTTTATTTTATTTTTTGTCGTTCTTAAAGGTTTAATTTGTTTTTCCTCCTCTGCCTTTTTTCAAGCTTTAACCTAAAACATCCTTTAGTCTGCGATTTTCTCTGGTTGATAATGAAAAGTCTTTAATGATTGTTTTTTAGCGCGTCTCGACATTAACATATTATTAATAAGCGGAAAACAAAGGAGTTTTAATTTGAAACTGCGCGTTGTCGTCGTGTATTTGTTTTATTTCCGCCTCACAGTGTTTCAGGTGTTTCCAGCGTCGCTTGCGGTTTTTGTTTGTTTTTGTTCTTGTTGTTTCACGTGTTAAAATCCACATGTTGCGATATTAAAGTCGATGAAGACGCGCACGAATCTGCGCTAATCTCCGTTTCTGCAGCTTTTCAGTTGCGGTTAAACAATTAGAGGCTGAATAAAAGTGAACAGGCTTAACGCAGGGAAATAGACGAACTAACACCACTGCTGTTTTTAATTCTAATAAGGATTAAGACCTCAGAATAAAAACATTTTTTAACACGTGTTATTAAACAACACAAACTGCTGCCATAAATACCGGATTTTTTTTAATTAATGGCAGGTTATCCCCGGACATATAGCTTTTGCAGTGAATTAAAAGGTTAGCAATGATAATTTAAGATCAGAAATATAGTTAATGGGGCTGATGATGTTTTGGAGTTTGAGGTTTAAATCTGCTGCAGCTCACCTGACTGTGTGTCAGGCCTACATCATATTCTCTTTTTCACAATCAGACCCATGTGCTTCTCCCTCTCTCTCTCTCTCTCTCTCTCTCTCTCCTGAAGGGGCTTTAAAGTCTTCTCCTCTCCTGCCTCCCTTATTTCCTACCAACTGCTCTGCTTTTGATTGAGGCCCTAAAGGTCAAGCTTTGGAGTTTTTCCTCTAAAGCATCTCCTGACTCCAGCTCTGCGGCCAACAGCGAACAACAAAGCCCTCACAGCTCCCCCTTGAAATAACTGAGACTTTTTTATCAAGCCTCTAAACACCCTTTTTCCCTCTGAGGGCTTAAGTGCTCTCATGTCTGTAATAACTTTGTGTACACGCATGTATACACGCTAAGCTACAACAAGGTGATAATAAAGCGGCTGCTAACTGCTCCTGGTGAGGCTAAAGCCCGGCAGAGTTAGCACCGGCCTGTCATACATTTCATAAAGTAAAATGGAAAATTGATAGCACCCTCAAGTAGTTTCTGATTTAACGTTGCTGCTGTGGTCAGTTCGGCCGGCTCGCCTACAAGAGCAGGCAATTTTAATCAGATTCCTCGACCTGCTGTAGTAAAGCTGTGCAGCAGAATGGAGCACTGTGGGATTTCACTGTCATCAGGATAAAGAATCCTCTGATTGATGCAGGAGAATTAAATCTTAAAGTTTTGTCTCAGTTTGCAGCAACGTAACCTTAAATAAATTCATCAAAATTCTTTTGTTTAGTCTGAAATTGGACTGCTTGGATTAAATGCTCTAAACGGTAAATGTAAAGTTTCCACAGGCTTAAAATGTTTGTTTGTTTTTATGTTTTAACTTATTATTAAAATAGATTTATGTTCCTGACCTTGCAGACAAAGGTTTTGTTTTAAAACACTAAAAATGTCAAGGCAAATCCCTATTCCATTTAACAAAGTGCAATTTATTTCATGAATCGTAACAAATGCATAAATGAAATGTCGAACTGTGCCTGGGGTGTGGCAGGAACCAATAAAGCCACACCTAAAAAATGCACAGAAGTTAAAGCATGAAACATACAAAATCACAGATCCAGGTTATAGACATTATAGACATCCCTTCACACGTATAGCTTGGTGTCCCCCCCCCCCCCCCCCACCCCCCCTGATTGATTACACTTGATACGGCTGCTCTGTGACCCCCTCTCATCTCATCCCTGAGCAAAGTGCTTGTCATCAGGCCTCAAGTGCTCTTCATTCTGAGTATTGTTGACAACATGAAGCTCACATACAAGAGCCTGTGAACAGGTCATCTCCATATAAGGGTTTTGCTCTATTTGTTTTTCTACACTATCAAATATCCACCTGCCACAGTGACGTTCAGACGATCAGTGTGTGAATCCTACTGTTACATTTGATTTCCTCTGCATCTATCATTCAATCCTTTAATAGTTGAATTCTGTTAGTGTCCTTACAAGCAAAAGGGCGTGGTGAATCAGTTGGCCTTCATTTAATCTGGGTTTGTGTTAGTTTGTCTTTATGATGCTCTACATGCTGTTTCTGAGACTTTTCTATCACAACAATAATTCAAATAGAACGAGGAAGCACAGAAAACCTCTAATTGTTTGGCTCTTTGACTTCAGCTTGAAAACATCAGAAACCTTTGGTAGTTTTGTGTTAATACAGTAATGCTGTGTGGTGTTGGTGCACTGAACCTGAATAAAAGCATGAGAAATGACTTATAGTTGGACCCACTTGGCCTAAAAAATACTTTAAAAAAACATGTGATTTTTTAAAAACTGTTCCTATTTGTTACTTTTCATCACACCTCTAAAAGCTTTTTTAAATTCCTGTTTTCTCTCAAAGGAACTTTTGTGGTCGATAGGTAAAAACTTTTTCTCACATTCTTTCCTGAAATGAGCGGGCCTTACATTTTGGGTATCCTTATATTTAAAAAAAAATCCAGGGTTTATATCAATCCTGCAATTTAAATTTATTTCTAAATTTACAGGGCAGTGAAATGCTCATCTGTATATCATATGATTACCGTACATTTAGATCAAATGGGGGTTTCAGCTGTTTGGTGGTTTTGCAGCTACTTACATTTTTAAAATTAATTTAAAAAAATGTCTTGTGTGCAGCTCAACAAGCAGAAGGTACATATATAGTTGTTTTAGCCAATCCATACTTTTTGTGGGCTGAGGTGTATGTGAACTCGGAGATGTATATTCTGTAACTTATATCAATCATCTGTAAATTCTGATCAGATGACCAAACCATGTGCCAACGCTTAAAACTACATGAGCAAATAAAGAAAACGTTGATTTTCACCTTGAGAAAAATGCGGGCTGTGAAAGCTCTTGAATGTGTGAGGCTGTGTCCGTCTGCTCTGCCCGTGTCTGCCTGCTGTTAGTCATGCTGAGGCCCCCTGTCCTGCCTCCAGCTCCGGGAGACACAGAGGCACTTTCTCAGGGCCGCTCGGCTCTGCTGTTCCGTGATAATGATAAGGCCTTAAATCCCTCTGTAGATTTGACCTCTGTCCCTTCCTCTATTTTTAAACTGTCTTGTGCGTTGGAGAGCCGCTATCTGGCCGCTGCTGGGAGGATTAGGTGTATGTTTTGGCAGAGGTGACTCCGAGGCTCCCCCATCAAACCCCTCTCCGTTTGGTTTGGCTACCCCGCAACCACCGCACAGCTGCCGGCAAAACCCCCGCTTGATCTACCAGATACCCAAAATCATTATGTGGTGTTTGTTATGGAGGGAGGAAAAGTGAGCAGAAATGAAAAGAAAAGAAGAAAAAAGAAAGGTTTACTTTTGTTTGAGGGAGACTTTGGGGGTTTGAAGTTCGGTCACTCAGACGTAGATGTCTTTTCAAACCTGACTGAGTTTTACCTTTGACGTCCACTTTTAGACTCATATCAGCATCAGATCACATAACAACACGGCAATTTATCATAGAAGTAGTGTGGAAATATTTGTTTTGTTATATTATGTGAATGTAAATATTCACATAGCCCTACAATTGACTCAAGTAAAAAAAAAAAAAGAACTGCCACATTGTAGCAGTACTTCATCATAAATCCTGGAAAGATTTACCCAAGTGAAGTTCAGGAATGTTAATCAAACAAGATGTACATTTCAAAAATGAACTCTTTCTGCATTTCTTTTTTTAAACAGATGCATTAATGTGCAAGCAGCATTTCCGGTATAGATGTAGCCAATTTTAATAACCCTATATACTGTTAGGTAATCTATAAATATAAATAAGATGACAAAGTGAATGTGTATAATAAAGACTAAGAGTGGCTGTCTAATGAAATGCCATTGAAATGCTGTGTTGCATGAAAATATAAAGCAGCATTGAATTGAAATTATCAAGTAAGTAAGTACCTCAGAACTGGACTAAATGTACATACTTACTTTCCATTGTTAGACTTGGTTTTAGAGGTTGGATTCAATCAAGATATTAATATTATTTTACTATGTAAAGTTTCCAACATGTTATTTATGAGGATGAAGTCGTTCTTACCGACTCATCATCTATGTCTACGCTCAGAAACTGGCATGGCCCTCAGCTCTGAGCGAAACCCCTCCACTACTTTTTTGACTGATGAATCTGAGCGATTGAGCAGTCCGTCATTCTTACTGAGACAAACCCGTCCTTTACCTGACAGTTAATGGGTTTGGCCCACTGATTAATTGAGATGAATGGGAGCTCATTCATAACCCATCGGGCAGTTTGGCTGCGTGTGCTGTCATCTGTGCTGCTGGATACAATAGCAGCAGAGACTTGAGACCAGTTATTGTTTCTTTAACAGCAGAAAGAGGCAAACTACTGCCCCCTGTTGATCTCACACACTCACTGAGAAAACAACAAGGCAGGGAGGATGTAAAAGTACAATTTAGTCGGCGAAACCACGGTGATATTCTCAGGACAGATAAACAGGAAGACACACGCTGAAAACACAAACACACACAGGCCTTGAATTATAAATAAGATATTTATCTCCTGTGTCAATTCTAATGGTAATATGAAAAACATGAAAAACGTAGCTGCAAGCAGCGATCAGGGGATTTAAGCCCATATGGGAATGTTAATAATTTAAGGCTGTCAGGGGTCAAGAGCTACATGGGAATACTGGGAATGCTGAGAACAGAGTTCTCCGGCAATCACGCACATAATCATATAGAAACCATCCTCACAGGAAGAGTTGTTTTCATTATCATTATTATTAATATTACTGTTAATACACACTGTTATATCAGTGCTGTTGTTGTGATGGTTCCCTGCTACCTCCCTGTCGCAGGAGTAAATCCTGTATACGTTTGCGTACGGAGGGATTTTGCGTATACGACATGTTTGCTCAGAAGTGTTTAAAGCTACTGTGAGCTCTTGTAAGACACACCCAAACGTAAAGCCCAGCAGTGTACCCACCTATTTCTATCTCCACATTCACAAAGGCTGTGTTTTATCATATGTAATTATTAATGCCAGAGTGCTTATTTTAATGAGCTGTCATTTAAAGGATCAAAAAACTCTACTACTACTTGACGCTCGTGACTTTTTATTAATCACTGGTTTCTTTGGCGATAAAAAACATATTCCATTTGTAAACCATTTTCTATCTGTTGCTTAATTTCAGGTAACAGCTTTCCTCTTTCTTTTTGGCCAGGAAATGAAGGTGATGTAGTCATATGTTAAATTTGTGGACGGATCGGATGTTGGGTTGGGACAGAAGCTGAATATGTGTTGGCCGTGTTGTCGATGCTGCCTTCTAGTTCGGCAGCTGCACACGAGACAAGGGACCTGCTGCTGCCCTCTGCTCTGTTCATGACATTTGCAGCATTTCAACATTGCAAACTGACCTCACCTGTAAAATAAAGTAAAATAAGATAAGAGAAGATATTTATTGGTCCCACAACGGAGAAATTTGCAGTGTTACAGGCGCAAAGAGCCAGGGGTAAAAAATAGACATCAGTAAAGTATAGTAAGTAATGATGCGTTCCATTATACTTCACAGCTCGAAATTACTGACCCCCGAGTCGGAAGTTGCAACTGGAACGCCCCCCCCCCCCTCAAGTTGACATTTCGACTCGGAAGGTGGGAGGAGGAACCTCATAGCCCCCGACTTTGAAATCCAAGATGGCTGCTCCGTATATCAACAGTAGTCAACACTGTAGTTTTTACTGTTATTAGTACTTCTCACATTAAATTTGTCGTACACATAGCACTGTCCAGTTACTGTCTGTGGACGCTTTACTACAGTGTTAGCATGCGTGAAATGCCTCGTAATACGTTATTATGAACTGCTTTTGCAAACAATAGCTAGCTGGCTAACGTAAACATTGTTCTTGTGCAACTGGAAGGCTATAAACTCGGGTTATTTGAGTGTGACGTCATTCCGAGGGCTGAGCTCGCAGGTGTAATGGAACGCGGCATAAACATGCAGTACTTATAAATGCTAACTGTGAATGAATGTGAATGCTACATCTCAGTGAAACTACCACCAACGTACCAACTTGGGAAATCCATGGATTTCTGCAGCAAACTTTTAAAGCCATAAAGCAATGTTTTCATAATACTTGTTTGTGCAAGGTGTCACTCTTAGTGATAAAACAGCAGTGGTATTATCACCCGACTCTGCTGTTCTGCTGGGTTTTAAAGAAAATTGTAGTGTCTTTACCCTTACTGTTGACTCTTGTAGCTCTCATCACCATCATTTTTGCTTAATTTATAACTATCTACTCAGCACCAAACACCAGAGAAGCATTCAGCCACATAATTTTCTCAAGAGTTGCTGGAAACCAAAAACAGAGCTAAAAGCACAGCAATAATGGAATCAGGAAAAAGAAAGTTCTTATTTTAAATCAAATCTGGAGCTGCCATGCACTTCCTTTCATCCATTAATCAAGGTGCCATCACTCTACAGCACTGATGGACATACACTCACTCTCCCATTCATTTCAACTGAAGCCTGTAGACTGACTGTGTTGGGGCCATCTCTGACAGACATGCAGGTCGGGGCTTAGCTTTGATTTATTTTGATGATGCACATTTATTCAGATGGCCAAGATAAATAAAGATAGGGGCAGGTAAGAGTGCTCATGTCCATTTGTGTATTTTCTTGCCCTAGTTCAGTAAAAGGCGTTCTATCTTTAAACCACCTCACTCTATCCATGGATTGATCATATCTTTTATTTGAAATACAGAGGTCAGTATCTTAGTGGAGGGCTATCACCTTGTTTGCTACAAGTCTACGAGCAATTATCCACATCAGACCTGTGACATCACGTCTTTTTATGAGCTCGAGAATTTCATTGGACGGACGGATTATGTGACCAAACTGTTATGAAATAAGGAAATATAATGACATCAATTAAATGCATACATTTTGACTCTTTGCCTTTCTTTCTGTGTCTGTTTCAGACCTTACACAACTCTCTCTCTCTCTCTCTCTCTCTCATACACACACACACACGCACACACGCACACATCCCTGTGCAGCGCCGCAAGATCTGAGGCCAGATATTTGATTTACACCAGCGGGGTCAAAGAGAATGCATTAGGGCCTTTTGCAGGAGAGGCGCAGGGAACAGCCAAGAGTTATAAAGTGGTCAGATGGATGCTGACACACGGCCCTTCATAACAATCAGCAGAAGAGTTAGATGCACTGGCCCTGACCTCCTCCCCACTAACACCATGATCTACACTCTCCAGCCCCCTGCTCCTCTGCACCACACACCAATGCTGCAGGAATCAGCCTTTTTATTCTCCTCACGTTGAGTTTTTTAAAACGTTTGTGAGCTGAAAGTATTTTATCTACTGTTTAATTTCCAAAATGCTATGACTAATTGTTATCTGACTGCTTGATGTCATGTACGCTTTGAAAGTCTTGTCTCTTTTATACACAACAGGCAGCTAAGTCTGAAGAAACGGAGCAGAGGCCTCGTTCCTCCCATTTTAATGTGTTATCTAAAGGTCTTTGGAGATTTTATGTCTGTCGTAACTGCTCTTTATCTTTGTTTGAGCTGATTACACAGTGAAAGGAGGCCAAGTGTATTTAACACACATTCAGTCTGTAAAAGAACAAAAATAGCAACTGGTTTAGTCATTAAGACGTTACTTCTGAGAGATTAATGTTACATGTAATATGCTATTTACAAGATTGTTTTATCTAAAAACTCTTTAACTTCTCTTACTGGTGTCAGGGTAAATACAACTTCAGAAATGACCAGGGTTCCAGATTTCCTTTGTTGTCAGATTTTAGCTATTTAAATATGTTAAGAGTGAAAGAGTTTATTTTACCTTTTAGCCTTTCAAATTTAATTAATAAATCTAGTCAACAGCTCACAGGTTTACATTTCTGGATATAGAAATGTGCTGGATGTTAGCAGCACTAGAGTACATGTATTGATCGATCATTTTATTGCTGGCACCATCTATCATATGAAGTCCAGTGTTGACTTCGCTCAACATCATCTGCACAAAAATTCACTCTGTGTAATGCAGATCTATTTTCTTTTAATTCTGCCTTTGGAACGTCGCTGAGTTTAGTCAATTTCACTTCTCTCCACCAATTAAAATCAAGAAGGGGGCGGGTCTTTCATTATCATCACTGCTGACAATAGTAGAGATGAAAGTGATAGTGGTTGTCACTAGCAACCCAGTTATTTGTGATTAAAGGGATGCAGAATTATTATTACACGTTTTTTGTATTGCAGAAATGATCACTCTCTGAAAATGACTTCTATTGCAGCTGTTTGTGGACATGTTGTTACATCCATCATTTTATAAGATCTGTGACTCAGCAAATATGGATGAAAATCTTTTATCCAACCCCCAAATGTTGTTGAGGCAATAAATGTAGGTACTGTGCCTTTTTAACTCCAGCTGTTTTGTCATTAAAATTTGCAATTTAGTAGAAATATTTTTTTTTAATGATCCGCTCTCTGCTAACCAAGTTAGTCAACATATAATCCTCCAAGATTTGGCATTTAGCTTTTTGGAGGGATGTTTTGTTGAATGATTATGATAATCAAATGGTGAAGTTACCACAGTTTGTGTTTAAAGCTTCTCTCTCTCTCTCTCTCTCTCTCTCTCTCTCTCTCTCTCTCTCTCTCTTTCTTTTTCCAGGCCTCTCCCCTCAATGTTTACATCACTTTTTATAACTGTGGGATAGGGATAACACACACACACACACACACACACACACACACACACACACACACACACACACACACACACACACACACACACACACACACACACACACACACAGTCACACACAAAGTTGTGTCTGGACAGCATCAGGCAACACTTCAAAGTGCAGGATCCCCTTTTTACAAGCCATATTAGGCTCACATCAAAGCCCGCTCTGCGCTTCAGACCAGAGTTTTCTGCTCAGACGAACATCTCTGCCTCACTTTGCGGTGATGGAACATCGCAGTGCGGCACATCACGTCACGTCAGGTCTGACAGCGAAATACCTGGGCAGAAATATTACAACACGAACTCCGACCAGGGCATCGAAGATTTGACCTTTGAGCTCTTTATTAACGGCTGCATGTAATGTCAGTGATTCCGGCAGTTTAACAGAGTTCTTCTCTTGCGTCATGTCGGCTGAACGCATGAGGTGTGTTGAAGAAATTCGGCTTTGATGACTTTCTGAGCAACTTTAATGATTTTTATTGCTATCTTTGTTATGTTTAAGCTTCGCAAGTTTAAACTTAAATCACCAGTGTTGAATAATTGTGTTTGAAGAGCTGTTGCAATATGAACTTGATTTAGTCTAGTTTACCCGAAATCTGCACATATGAAGAAAGCAGCAGGAGACTGTCCGTGTCAGACGTGCTCACAACCACTGGAAAATGTTGGGAACAGTCAGGCGAGAGGTGCTGGAGGCAGGACATGACTTATAAATTCAGCTTTGGAAATCCCGTGCTTTTGCTTACAGCACATTGACACCAATATCTGCTCTTATCGCTGAATGTTTTCACACCTTGCTGTCTTTCCAAGTTGACATCTTTGTCATCGTCTACTACGAATATGTCTTATCCTGAGATATTTGTATTCCTTTTGGTCTTTTCCAGTTTCTTGTCCCTCGTGTATTAGAAACTTTACCAAAACAAATGACCGCTTGCTCGCTGTGAATCTACCGGACATTTTCCTGCTTTATTCTCACAAGGGGCTCATCTTTTTCAGGACGTTTTACAAGGGGGCTGCAGGGAAAAAGTGCTGGAAAATTTCTGTTGCAAATGATTGAGACATTTGTGCCCTAAGAAGATTTCAGGAAAATGAAATGTCCTGGAAGATTTCAGGAAAATGTCTGGAGTTCAGTGCATGTCTGCAGCTAAAGAAAATAAACCATGTAACGCTCTCAAATCTGTTTAATCTCAGTCTTAAATAAACTTGGTGGCTCTAGTTTTTATAGGCCTAGTTTTGCGTATACTCCATTTATTAATACTTCATTATATGTGTATTATTGGACCTGTTTTAAAAAATGTGTCAGACTGTGTGTTAGAGTCAAGGCATCTTTTTTTTTTCACCTCCTCCTGTCGATAATCTCCTGGTGAAAAGCACTTCAAAGCATCACGCAGAGCCCTGCTTAGCTGTTGTTGCCTTAGCATGCTTCACGCCTGGGTTCTCATGCAGCGCGGCGTTCTGGCGAAACACTGGATTCGTCATTCAGGGGAACGGCGTTGTCAGAGTGAGCGGAGAATACCCAATACATCAAGCCTCTCCAACTGTAGTCATGGTAGAAACCAAATAAATAATGAGTGTCATTACGCAGAATCGTGTTGACAAAGAGCAACTATCCGTCTTTTTGACAACAGCTGAGTCCTTCGATAAACAGAGCAGCACCCACGGCTGCGCTCGCATACTGCAGGGCTTTGTTCAAAAAACATTTTTCTCCTTGTCAGTGCTGGTTTCATCTCAGGACGGTGTACACAGGGAAGCTGATCGTGACTTTAAGTGTTCTAACTGGCTCAATGACAAGGCCACCGTGCAGGAGTTTTGCATACATCTCCTCCAGTGAACATACACGCTGAGCTGTTGTGTTGTCATTTCCCTCTGTCAGTTAGGTTTTCATCTTTAATTCTCCCAAAACCTTCAGCGTTTGAGCTGCTTAACCTTTAAGCTCCACTTTGCTCTCTTAAACTCGTCCTATTTGAAAATGTCTCACTGCCCCTGTCACTAAATCACTGGGTTTTTTTCAGACAAAAGCTTTGCAATAGTTTTACGCGATACATCAAAATTTTCCACTGTAGAAAATGTCAGACGGCATTTTTCCCTCGCGTCTCACTCGCCACTCCTCGCCCTGCCAAACACACGTAGGCCACCTATTCATCCGTGCCGGTTTGCTCTTTGTTTTAGACCCAACTTGTTTTTCCAATGGGCTGCGTTTTAGAGGGAAACTCCCTTCCCCACGCAGAAGTTGACTTTGCGCAACCGTACCACCCGTCTCGACTCAGACGTCCCACAATTCATCGGTGCATCCACGTCACGGGGCTGCTGTCACCCGCCGCCCCACTCCTCCACCACCACCGCCACCCCTCTAAGTGCCGTTGTGTCACAGAGTTGAAACCCGAGTTAATGCTCGAGCGCAATATCTGTAACAGAACTCACGTGGTCTGCTCGAAATCGTGACCTGAAAAACACAATAACTTATAATATATAAGGTCATTGGACTGGAAAACTATTAAATACATTTTCTCAATTACTGTCCAGTATAAATTAAAGGCACTTGTTTACTGAAGTATTTCGATTTAAGATTGTTCGAATCCAATATGTTTTTGGAGAAATGATTGCTGTTTTTACTTATATGATGTATATAAAAAGTTTTAAAAGAGAATAATGAGCTAGCTTGGAATCAGATCAGATTATTTATTATTTATAAAACATATGATTCATCTATAAAATGTTTTAAACTAGTGTAATAAGTACTTAAAATGCCCCCCTGCTGCTTGTATGTTGATGAATCAGTAATTAAAACAGTATGACATATAGCGTGTCACTAAAGAAATGGTCATGTGTTTTTGTTAAACTTAAACTTAAACTTCTAAGCTTTAGCGGCATGAGAGCAGTCTTTGAGGATTTAATTAATTAATTAAAGGTTTATGGCTCAAAATTTGGACCCAAACAGTAATGTTACAGTCTGGGGCAATTAAAACAAACAGCGCTGATCCAGAGGTGCACTGTGAGCCTTCAAAGTTATGACCAAGGAGAAGAGACGCCGACGGAGAGTGAGAAAAAAATACACAAAAGCCTCACACCTCTGTCATCCTTCTGGCCGAACACACATTACTGACGGGGATGAAAACAACGCAGAGATATTTCTTGGCTAATAATGCTTCTTTGTACAAGAATCGGTCTGTGGGGACATTGTTACAGCAGAGATTTTTTAAAAGCCGTGAAACGGGGCAGCTCGACCAAATTCGCAAGTAAATGTGGAAATACAGCTACGTCTCCCTTTTCCACATTTACATTCTTTTCTTTTGTCTTCTTTTTCATTCATTTATTCTTTTTTTAAATGTATGTTTTGCATGCAGAATGAGTCACTCCAAGGCGTTTTCACTGCAGAGTAAACCGGGCAGAAACTCCCATTCATCAAACAGGTATGTGTGTGTTGTCTTTGCACACAGGAGGGATGCAAAGAAAGAAAGAATGAAAGAAAGAATGAAAGAAAGAAAGGAGAAGAAAAAGGAGGCTGGTGAGTTTTCTTAGCAGTGTTTGGGCTGCCCTCCAAGCCTTCATACCATCCCTGGGCCGTCCTATCTCCCACACAGAGGCCTCAGGTGGTGGCAGCGGGGGCAGAAACCGTGCAGGATTAACACAAATGGGGCCTGAGGTGGAGAGACCCTGCACAAGGCAACAAAATTTAAAGATCGCCACTTAAGCTGTAGGTACTTAGATACTCAGCTAGTCTGGCTCCTGGTGTTCAGCAGCGTGGTCACTGTCTGTGCATTTTAAATGGTAATTGTTAAAAATGGAAATCGGCGTTAGGAGTTGGCAAGTGGCTGTGATCTGCTGCTATGAGTTGATTTATATCTCGGTAATGATTTAATTATGTGGTTGCAGATAATATGAGTGTTTCTGCTAATTTCCAATGAACCTAATCCCAGTTTAATACTGAATTAATCCACCTGTGCGTCTGGTTTCTAACCGCCGAAGGAACAATTATTTTCCAAGTCAAACACAAGAATTAGCACCTCTCTCTGCCCGTGGTCATATCTAAATTCTTACATGTCATAAATCTCAAAGCACTCATCAACCAACTTCCTAAAACCACATCACAGCGGGCAAACTATGAGGAAATGGTCGTCTGCTGCTGTTTGAACAGGGACTCATATCTGCTCCACAGAGACAGAGAGGACAAAGAGGCAGAGCGAGATAGGCCACGTCGACCAAATCCTCCCAGATTCATTCACCTAAACTATCACCAAGTCATTGGGCATTAACAAGGATCTAATGGGCTAATTGCCATTAGTAATGGTTGTTATCAGTGGGGCTTAGGCGGCCTATCGCCCAGTGTGAAGTGTGTGTGCATGTGTGTATGTGTGTGTGTAAGGGTCCTCGCCCTGAGGAGAGGCTCTTGGGTAATCCTGTGTTGACCAGAGGGCTTCGTGGTCCATTACAGGTCACGGCTCTAGACGGAGGGTAAACAAATTCCTAACTAACGAGGGATGAGGAGGGAGGAGGCCGCAGCCTTCACACCCTCCTCTTCCTCCTCTTCTTCCTCCTGATGAGACGACCTCACTTGCGACATGGAGGCAATTTCAGAAATAAAAAGAACACTAATAATTTCACAGCATTGAATAAAACAAAGTTTAAATATTGTGTTTCTTTTTCTCCTGTCTTTTTCAAGAGCAAGGTATTTATTTATTTAATTATTAAGCGCAAAAGAATCGAAGAGTGGAGGAGAAATCCGAGAGCTGATGTTTCACACATGCACAAGCAGCATGAGATGAAGAGCTGAAGATGGAAAAACTGTGCACAGTTTGAGCACAAGCAGAGCAAATCCAAGCACAAGCGGGGGCAACTTGAGTGAAAGCATTAAAAAATCTGAAGGTGAAATCCAATCCTGCTTGTTATTATTAATATTTGGAATTATGTCAAATAAAAGAAAAACTAAACTACTTAGATATAAGATAGTTTCTGAGAGATTTTATAGAGGTGTCAGTTATAAACTAAATAATTTAATAATAATATATATTACATAACAATACCTTTACTTAATAATGGGATGTTTTTACGGCCACTGTTTCTCACATATCAGCTCTGAACTTGTGCACACACCTGTAGGAGCTGATTGTACTGTTTTATGCCACTTTACACAGATCAGAGAGTCGCCCACAGTAATTATCTGTGCAGCAAACACCACTTGAAGGATCTCAGCAGGGAGATAAAGCTCGAAACACGCAGTGTCTGTCTAATAAGGTTGGATCTCTTCAAACTCTGATCTTTTGTTTCCCACAAGCCGATTGGTTTACAGATCAGTTAAATTGAAGACACCAATTTACACTAAACTGTAATTTTTTAGGGTACTTTCCAGTTGTTGTCTGAACAGTGAGATCGTCCTATGATAGAATCCTCATCTGAAACAGAGAATCAAAAGGATTTGTAAAAAACACACAGATGACTCACATCATGTTTAAACATCCTCATTTACTCAGAAGTAGCCGCTCAGGCTCAAACACGTTAGATTCAATGTAACAGTAGAATAAACTGCCAACCATCTCAATCAGATCCTTTTTTGCTGGGCTGCAACTAGTGATTATTTTCAAGATTGATTACATCACAGAGGACAAAGAAAACCAGATAAAAGTTCTATTATTATTATTATCATATCATTTCATATTATCATTTCGTATTTTATCCGTAGTAGTATTAGTAATATTTTTTATTACTTTAAAAAGTATGTAACAATCATCAGAATAATCTAAATAATTGCTGACACTTTCCAGTTTTTCATCAGTTAATAGTTTCAGCTCTTATTAGGTACATGTTGTCACTGTCCTCATCTGCAATGATGCTGATTCTGGATCTGTTTTCATCAAATTGTCACGTGTGATTTAAAAAGGTTTTCCACAACGACGGTAACAAAAATAATTAGTTTTACTCAAAAACTGAAGCTTTCTGAGGCGTCAGCTGCTGATTATATCCTGGAAGCTTTTTTAGCATCAACTGAAAACACTTTTAATCCTTCTCTCTACACAAGCTGACACTTCCTCTCGTCCCGCGCGCCACGCCTGGTTTACACAAGCAGCCGCTGACAGTGAAGGGCTTCCTCCATGTTAACATGCAGATCAGATAAGGACAACATTCCCACCCTCGCTAAGACTCTGGAAAACAGTAACTCACAAACTCATCCTCTCAGACTGTGACAGCAGTGGGAAGCCGCTGTGTTACACAAAATGGAAAACTTTTTACAACTCTTAGGTCTTGTTAGGACATGGCAACTTGAAATGTGACACCGATTTCATAGAAGTTAAGGATGTCAATTTAATGTAAATGAACCTCAGTTACGTTACATCTATCTTATAAGAAATTTGAAGTGTGATTGTAAAATCCTCAACGATTTAGACACTGAAATTGTATATTTGTCTGAATTAAAAGCTGGTTTTGTACTTTGGTCAATTTTCAATCTGCTGAAAGTGAGAAAAAAAAGATCTTAATGATCTTGATGATCCTCACACTGAAAACTGCCTTAGAAGTTATTTTTTTGGGGGTACTGGTCCAAACTTTTAGGTTGACTTGCTTGGCAGTTTGGAGCTGTCTGTGTGACACCTGCAAATTTTATTTGTTTTAATCTACATATTAAGAACCCAGTGATTAACATACTGGTTTAAATCATGTGTGGGTCATTTGAAAATGTGCACGAATCTAATCTTATACTTAATATTATTCTATAGATAGACTGGTGCTTTCTAAGGCAAAACAAAATTTGCATGTATAAATATCATTTTGATCAACAGGTAGTTCTGAATTAAAAATGCTCAGGCTCTACTGTTCTCAAAAATCTGAACTACCAGTGAAAGTAATTATCTAATGGTTTATTAGCTGCCTGGCATCTTTCATTGGAGATCCAGGATTACACTTTAGTGAACCTCTCCAAAATGGCTTTCACCACATTATAGATTAAATATCATCTATAAGACCTTCATGCTGTCCTCAGGATGACTTGAATATACAGTGTGTAGCACCTCCATCAGGTGGAAATGTACATCTGTCCTTTAATCCTTTGGAGTATGACTCAACACCTGTCAAACTACTGATGACTTTAACCTCAAATGTCCTTTGTGCTTAGTGCTTATAAGCAAATCTTAGCATGCTAACCTACTGACTTACTGTATCAGTTTTATTGTCCTCATATTGTGTTCATGCAAAACTAATGCAAAGCTAAACTAGCTCAAGAAGTAGCAAAGCCTGAAACTGAGAAATCTGCATAAAATTTTGAAATCTTGCCGAAATCACTAATCAGGATAACGTCTGTGTTGTATGAAAATATCCACACTGGGCTTAAAAAAACACTGTGAGTTGAACATTTTCAGCCATTGGGTTGAAATGACATAAGAAAACAGTAACCCAGTGAAAGGATTCACTCACTGACCATTAAACACTCACATCACATCTGAGCATTAAGTCTGACGCTGTGGCTTCAGGGTTATAAACACTGATTAAAATTATTACTTTTTTTATGGACAGACACGCTCACACTCACATTGCAACATCCCCCCCCCGTCACTCCAGAACAATAACACATAACTTCAGCTCCTGTGTTTAAGTTTTTCAGACGTTGCAGCAGCCGGATGCCCCGGGGCCGTGTCTCCCCCTGACGCCACGCATGTCACACTAACATGTCACCCGTGTCAGGTTGATTTTAACACCTCAGGACGGATCTGGGCTGAGAGGCAGCGGCCCAGTTGACAGACAGCCTCCTCCGACCTGACGTTCACCGCTAACCTTCCTGTAAGGGCCGTGATGCACAGACAAAATATTGAGACAATGTGGCCGCTGCACTTTGTTAACATGGTGTATGTACAGTAGCTGTAGGCTGTGGTGTTATGAGAAGAATGTTAACAAACTGACCTCTTCACTAAGGTCGAACAGCCATCACCCTTTAAGAAAACTGTGTTCAGAAAGTTTTTGACTTCATGTAATATTGTAGGATGAATAGCTACAGAACTAATTCGTCAGTTTACATTCTTTCTGATGCGTTTTCAATTTTGATGTTTAGTCAATTGTAGATTTATAGAACATGAAAGTCACTGAAGTCACTCGTTGAAGCTGCCCTCATCTGTACCGGTATTAAACGTCCTATGTAACTGACGGTGCTGCATTCTGACATCTTTAGTAGGTTGCAGAGTTCAGGCAGGCGGAGTTAAGTCAGGGTTTGTTGTTTCCTTCATGACATGCAAACACACTGAACTTCATCACCGTCCAAACACGAGAGCAGGTTCCACACGGGGCTGTGATGAGAGAACCCATCAGCATCTGCCAACAGGAGTACACACACACACACACACACACACACACACACACACACACACACACACACACACACACACACACACACACACACACACACACACACACACACACACACACACACACACACACACACACACACACACACACGCTTACTGTATTTCTACTGTTGCTCTCTATCGGAGTTAAGAATGTTGAACTGATGAACCTCCAAATAGAAACACGTGTTTTTCACGAATGTTTAATTATTAAAAGACCTTCTTCCTTGACTTCTAGGTCATTAAATTTATCAGTAACCAGCATGCGTCACCCCTGCTCTGACACCATCGCAGCGAGTAGTAATGGTCACACCAGATTCCCCCATGAACCGACAGCCGAGGTGTTTGTCGTGGTGATTTTCCCTGTGATAAGCGCACGGCTTTAGGATCAGGCTGCTGCAGTACCTGTCGCAACACTTCGCCAGGAGGTAACCATTCACCAAGAGTCAACAACGCCCAAGACCCCTCAACAAACACCACACACACACAGGTATGCATATTAAACTACACGCTGGAATGTACTGCAGGTGAACGCAGGTCAACCCTGACTGAGGGGGAGATGGAGAGGAAATATTAACCATTTTGAGTCTGGAATCCAACTAGACATCAAATTAGCAGCTGTGAAGGTGTTTACCTCCAAGGCCCGACAGTCAGCTTATGAAACCACATTTAAATCTGCTAGATCTGGATTTTTACTTTAACACACTCATGAATATTATTCCCCTAAATATACCTGATAT